>NC_090942.1:110653246-111964746 GCF_040807025.1 Struthio camelus | reverse complement strand
ATAAAATGAAGTTCCACTCCATTTAACAGTAATATTCATGTTTAATTAAAATTCACAGATAGCTAGAAACATGCAAGTATTAACTTTCCATACTGCTCAAACAGTTAGGGAATTAAGGCTGGATTTAATCCCCTTTGAACCTTCTGCAGTCTTCTCTCTGCAAAATAAGTAATTCTGTCTATTTTTTGCTTGTTCATTCCGCAAAAGGTATCTTTGCGCATATAGTGTTAGACCACATTTTATCAAAACTAATTTTGTAACATTGTACACAGATGTGGATAAAGATGCATAGTTAGAGGTGAGATGTAATACAAACAAGCAAGAACAGATGCACAGTGTTTTGTCTCATCAGTAAAAAATAATATATTCTTTGTCCTTCTAGTGGGATTGCTTACAGTTACATAGCTTGTAATTTTCTCCCCTTAATTTTATTTTTTTGATTAAACTGTGACATTTATTAACAAAGAACTTGACTTCATCTCTCTACAGTTTGGTTTCTAGGGAATTCACACTATTCTGTAAATTCTGTTTTCAAGAAGATATAAAATATGCATGCACTTCCTGGTAAAGTAGTGTTCAATTGCAAAAGCTGTCTTAGTAACCAAGTGATGGATTAGATCCATGAAAGAACAAAATCTGATTAAATGACAAGAATTCATGCAAATATGTTAAAAATAAAGTTTTTTTTTTAATAAAAAAAATCTTTATCTGAAGATATGATATGCCCTTAGGATATGATTTTGGGTATTGCTACATGAATTAAATGTCAGGATGACGGGATAATTAATATAATTCTTTCCTCATAAACAGTTCCAAAGGTGTGAGATGATGTTTATAGGAGAAACGTTTTTCCATCCATGCAGCACTATATATATGGTGTATGTAGCGCTCTACAAAAAGATCTACAGCAACATCAGAACCTGTTTCATGGTTCCTTGGGTTAGAAAGGATTCTCTACCTCTGGGGCATGGAAGGCAATTCATTCACTAAGTGGGATAGTTTCTAATTTGGAAAAGTGACTGAGGCAAAAATGGATTCCATTTCAGGCTGAAATCATTGACTGTTTGATGTTGAGGAAAGAAAAAATAAGCACCACATTTAATTTCACTCTTCCATATATGATACTTCTGAGGTTTTTTGTTTGTTGCAAATTATGATCTTCAAAATAATCCAAATACAATTTGAAAATATTTGATTTCACCCCTCCGAAAAATGACCTCAACAGAAAAGGTGCAAATATGGGCATATTCATACAGATCTCTGCTCATTCTACTTCAAAAGGAAGTCTAAATATTGTAATGATGGGAGTAGTGCATACACCCAAGTTCAGGTAGAAGTAAGGAGACCTTAGCTGTATGTTGTAGTTGTTCCATATAAGCTTCGTAGCAAAGCCAGAAGCAATTGGGTGGAAAGTCCAGTTCTCACAGGGGTGTCTTCAGCCACCATTGCTGACATTCCACCTATCTAAGGGCAAACCTCAGTTTTAAAATTTTTGAGGGCTACGCCCACTCGCAGATCGCGCAGACCCAGTGTGAGCAATGCACACCTCCTATGTTATAGGTGTGATTGATTCCTTCCAGAAAGAAAGGCAGTCTGGGTAGGACATTACAGTATCTGAAGTATGTGCTGGAGCCCAGCAGAAGCTGGCAACCCAGATATGAGTAAAAAGTAGGTTTCTCTGCCTCAGTGAGAGGAAAGAGGAATTTTAAATTCCAGCTAGAGCTTCTGGGGTGGCTGAATGCCTAGAAAATGAGCTAAATCAGTGCATATGTCATGTGCTTTGGCCTGCCATTCTCTCTGCATGCCCCTCTGTGCTCTATCAAGTCTGGAGAGGATGTGACAGATGGTTTAGACTGTGGTACCTCACTCACTTCAGGCAAACCTTCCTTGCCAAAGGCCAGGAGGCTCTGTTCTCCAGGTAGTTACTGCCTGTCTTCTGAAACATGCCATGAATTCATAAATTAGGAAACTGAACATAAAACTTGCAGCAGGCTGGCAAAATTATCTCAGTTTTTCCTTTTTAATTTACAGATTGTGCCAATAAACACCAAATAAAATATTTTGGTTTATATCAGCCATTAATTCTGCTCTTTTAAGATGTTGTTTAGCCAGGAAAGCTCAGATTGGATGCAGCAGCATCTGTTTTTCAGTTCTGCTTTCATCTAATTTTACAGCTGGATTGTCTGAGCCACAAGAAGGTCAAATGATTTGCCCTGACTCTGCCTATGAATTTATGGCATATGTCTGACAATCAGAGCTCATATGCTTGCCAGAAGTGTGTTACATATTTTAAATGTATGGCTTAAAAATAATGTCCTTTTTCTTCTAGGAAAAGTATTGCTACTAAAGTGATTTCTTATTGTGCTAAATTAACAGAATAAACTAATGATGCTAATTTGTCATTAGATTTTTACTGGCAGTAAACATTTTAGTGTTTTTCATTTCCCTCTACTGTAATCTTTTCTTAGGGAAAAAAAGCCTTATTTTATGGCAAATTTTACTGCACAATACAAAAAAAATCAATTTACAAAAAAAAAAAAATTAACTGTTGGAGTTTGAATCCAAAACCAATATTTTTAATACAGCGAAAACCATTTAATTTCATATTTCATATGCCTTGGTTTTGGATATCTTAGTACCCTCAAAAAATGGGGAAGGGAGGCAGAATGTTATTTTAACGCTTTATTTTTCACTTTTTTTTTTTCCACCTAGGGAAAAAGAGTAGGAAAGTGTAGAAAAGTGCTTCAGGCTATCAGATAGATCTGGTCTGGGAATTATTCATTCATGGAAGTCTAATACTACGGGATTGAGAGTCTTGTAACTTTCCTGGGCTCAGTACAGTGATTGAGTGACATGGGCCTGTAGGGCCTAGGGTATCATTGTTAGCTGAGGAGCAATGATGCTAGGACTTTCTCCAGCTCAGAGAGTTACTTTGTCCACAGCTGGTCATCAGGTGCCAACTGGGAATAGCTTTGACCTAAAATCTAGTCACCCTGACCATGTATCACTTGGGTTAAGCTAGCTGAATCACTATGAATAGCGATTCATAATCTCAAAATTGTTATGAAAATAAGCACTGATGCTAAGCTTTACCTTTCCATAGATATCACTGGTTCATATTTCTGTAGCTTATACTCATATAGAGATTAGACTGTGTATTATATATACAGACATATATATGTGCATATGTGTGTCTTGCGTGACTGGAGATCAAGTGAATGACTCACTCAATGAAGTGTTCTTTCTTTCTTATGAATTATTTTGCCATCCTTTAAAAAAATGTTTGTCAAGCCATGTTGAACATGTTCTCATCTTTCGAACAACTCCTAGTTTTATAGCAAGTTCAATTTGGCAGGTTCACCAGGATTCAATAGATGTTAGTTCTAGCAGTGCTCCCTATTTCCCTCTGCCCTGAATATTGACTTTGGAAGGATAGTCTGAAGTGCTTTTGGTGTGTTTGACAGCACTGCTGAGCGGTGCTTCACTTAATCCAAACTCAGGTAGACTAGCTAGGATCAAGAATGTGTCATTGAACCAGCCTTCACTTCTCCAAAACCAAGCAAAACAACATTACATACCAAAATCTCTTCTCTCCTCCAGAGGATTATTTTTAGAATGCTGTAGGTCTTAATATTGTCAACCCTACACCTTATGTTGTATGCTACTGTGGTTGCATTGATGGTCTCAGCTGTCACTAGACTGATGTTGGCACCTACACAATATTACAAACTCAGTGTATCTCAGTTAATCTTCCCCTGCTCCGTCATTTTTGTTTGGCTGCAAATGGACGTGCCAGATAGTCAGGGTTTAGTTCAAAGAGGATGGGTTTAGCTTGCTGGCCTGGAGAAATGTCTTTTATTTGGGGATATTTATCTTCATGGCAATGACTGGCATTACTTGCGGGATTCTCAGTTTTAAATTCATCTCAGCGCAGAGAAGTGCATATTTAAATAGCTCCCAAATACCAGGTAAACTGTGACTGCAGAGCTGGTGTTGTGGGGAAGCTTCACAGTTGCAGCCTCACGGGGAAGGCGTTGCCTGTATGCCTCAGCAATGAGCCCATGGTGTCCTCCCTGGCAGTCCTCTGAAATCCTTCCCCTGTGGGCAGGGGCAGCCCACAAACACCAACAAGTCATTGGGCCTCATCAGGAAGGGCCCTGAGAGCAAGATAGGGCCCCATGAGCTGCGTAGGTTGGGCAGGCCTGGTCCTCTGCGCAGAGAGGGGCAGCTCACCTCATCCACAGGATGGAGCAGACCTCCATGAGGAGGGACGGATGCAGCAGGGACTCCTCCAGTTGAAGAGGAGGAGGCTGAAGATGGATACAAAAATATTATGTCATCGTGATGGTTGGTATGGTGAAAGCCAAACTGTTTTTCAACGAATCCTACAAAAACAAGAGGTTGTGGAGGCAGGCAGCACTGGCAGGTTCAAACACTAATTCATGGACAACAGAACCATAAACAAATACTTAAGGATGGAGGTAGCAATGTTCCTTCTAGCAACCACCTTGGGGGTGCTGCGGGGGCTGCAAGGGGAATTGGCCTCAGAGATGGCACACAGGCTCAGGTGCTCCTCTCAAATAGATGCTCCTGTTGCCTCCCTTGAAGGCAAGGTGCTGGGTTAGATGGACTGGTGAGCTAGGCCTTTTTTTTTCCTCTCTTATCAGGCCTGATTTTGTCACTTTCTTGCTTTATACTTGTACTTCAATGGGCTAAAGATTTTTTTTCCCATCTTCTTTTTTATGTAAGCCTTCATTTAGCAAAACATAAACTTATAGTTATTTTATTTTAACGAGCTTTGAAGTAATGATTCTCACTGACATTTACAGAAATAAAGTTCAGATGAAAGTCAGGTATCCCACCTGCTTAAATTACTATGTTATAGATTCACAACTTCCACTCTTTTTCAGCACTGTTGCTCATAAGCTTTGGAAGTATGCTTTATTTTTGTGTTGAACTCAGAATCTTTCAGCCAATAAAGTTATTAACTGTACTTTTTTATTTATATTTATGAGCAAACTTATGTTCATGAATTCCTTCTGATCAGGCTGAGGTTCAGTTTCCTGTGACTGCCTTAAATATCATAGCTCATACACACAAATGAAGGAGCATCCAATTTTTTCTTGGCCTGTTACAGAAAAAAGATAATATATTTTCTTATAGAATCTTTATTTTTGATCTCTCCACAGTTATTTTCTTCCCATCATCTTAAAATAAACAGATTGAAAATTTAATTACTTCTGTAAGGTACAGCAGAGCAATAGTTATTCTGAGGTGCCGAGCTCTTGGAGCTCCACTTGATGGAGCTGTTTAGGAGGGCCTTCACTTTAAAGATTTAACAGTATTGTATGTATTGGCAAGGCATGGTAAAGTTATTCTTATGATTAAAAGTATAAAAAACAAAGGATCTCTTATCTTTGTGGTGAGATCCGCATACACTAATTTTTCTATAGGAAATGAGACTTTTACTCCAAGTTCAACCCTTTTCTAGAAAAAGCAACAATTGTTGCTAAAAAATGAGCATTTTTTTAGCAAATTAATGTTATTATTTAAAAAAGACAAGATATATATTTTATTTTTATATATATATATATACACACATATATATATGCACACACACTTTTTTATTCATGCAAGTGTATGTGTGTACATTCTCTCTCTCTCTCTCTCTCTCTCTCTCTCTCTCTTGCTCTGGTGTATACTTCAGTGACTCCCCAAACTTCCTTAATAGAAAAACATTCTTTGTTTTCAAAGCTGTTAGCATGCCAACATCTGAAACTAAAATCTAATTTAAAGCTTTATCTAAAAGTTAATGTAATTAGTCTAATGGGAGTTATCGTGAAAAAAAAAAACAGTTTGAAGGTGATTTTGGGTCACCTAGGGAGGCTGGAGCTATTGTCAGATATTTACTTTTTAACCTGCTTGATGTGAAGATGTGGAGCGGGGCATTACTTTGATATCAGGGCAGAAGTATTTTTCCATAATACCTGCTGATCTCTCTCACTGTCCCTTCAGCTATGTCTATGTATTTTAAATACAGTCTTTTTTAAACAGCAGGCTTTATTTCCTAGTAATATCTACCCTATGATTTAAAAAACAGTTATATTGCACCATAAATCCAGTCATTTCTGTTACTTACCCTCATGAACATTTTTAAAATTATATAAAGAGTGATATTGAAAGTTTCAAGTAGTCTAGAAACAAAACCAACTATTTTTCACCAATGATTTGTATGTTAATTTTCACATGGCATTATAAAAGAAAGGGTTGTGTTACTATTTTTAAATTGCTGTTTTAAGTAGTATGAGCTTAAGTACATTAAGCAAATTAAATGGTTCTGATTTTCAGATGATGGAAGAGCTTATCATAGGAGCTTCAGTTCTTCAGTTCCAAAAGCCAGAGCAACTGTGATGTAGGTTCTGTATAATTAGAATGTGCAAGTTGGATAAAACAAGACTAGGCAGATTTCCTTTCCCCTTATCCATCTCTAATAAATATATGTTTTGACACCAATAATATTGGCTTAAATAGTTAACATTACATGAAAGTTCAGTTTTTATTCATGACCCACTACACTGAGGAGCCTCTGAAATTTCACACAGAGCAAGGATCCATACTGGATTATGCAAAGACAGAAATGGAAAATTTGTTTAGTATTCTTGTGAGAAAATCCATAACAGTGTTCTTCACCATCAGCCCCCGTGAGCTTTCCTTCAAACTGCTCTCCCACTGTTCCTCCAAGGTTTTCTCTGAATGACACAAAGTGCTAATCTCCAACCTAACAGATCTCCTATTGTCTCAAGCTAGAGATTTCCTGTCTCTTGAAGCTCACTCAGCAAACCTTGCCTTGCATTTTGCTGCTTTGTAACGGACTACACATAGCTGAGCAAAATAAGGGAGTTCTGTAAGAAAGCAATACAAGACTTCTAAAGTTGGAAATCATATTTTCTCTGGAAATATAATTTCTAATTTACTGTGCAAAATGCACCCCATGGATTTAGACTGTGTCTGAATACAGTCTAAACCTGCCAACATTTCTGCAGTACCACCTACTGCAAATATCCCCTATGGTGGAGCAATCAGCATCTGTGGATATAATATAAAGGCATATAATATGCATAATCCAGCAAATTATATGCCCTCATGAGAACTACATGAATGAAGCCAAGCAAATATTGTGAGCCCCAAGAAACTCTACCAGACAATTTGAGACACACTAAAATGCTCAGATGTCAGTAGGGAATAATTCTGCTAAATCAGCTCTTTTCTCTCATTTGTAATCCTCAAGAGAAATCTAAAAAACACCTTCCTTGAGAATTCATAACTCTACAGGATGCTGGAAAAAAATCACAAACTTTGTACAATGATAGGATTTTTTTGTTTATTTTTTTTTTCCTTTTTTATGGAACATTAAAAAATCTCTTCTGTTTCTTTCTCCCCAAACATTATGTTTCACGGGGTATAAGTGATTTCTTTCCTTCCCTTGTCTTACCAACTGCTGCCTTTCCGGTTCCTTGCCAAGCCCCTTCTGTAGCACACCTTCTGCCTTCCGCAGGACCAGCCACTTCTTCTTTCAAAGACAAGATAACTGACACACATTTAACTAAATTATATGCTATCGCTATCAGTTGACAGCCCTTTCTCTTAAGATTTCTACAACAATAAAGGGAAAACAAATCTACTGTAGGAAGCTACGTGAGCTGTAAGGAATGGTACTTGCTCATGTAGAATTGCACAGTTGGCAGAAGTTTCTTTTAAAAAACACAGATTGGCACAGACCATCTCATTTGAGAGGAAAGTATGGTGAAAATGTGTATTAAATACCATACTGCAGAAGGGACAGTTAGTCATTTTTATTTATGCTCATGAGGTACTGACAAATAGTACCATAGATAAAAACTCTAAACTCTTCACAAGTGGTGTGGGAAGGGGCTTCCTGGATTCATGTGTTAGAGGGCCCTCCAAAGTCCACCGCAGAACTGCTTTCAGGCTAAGAGTAACCAGTTACAAATACACAGAACAAAATATATTCATGATAATATAATGTCCCTTTCTGGCCAAATGTTCTTAAATTCACCACCTTTATACAACATGGACTTGCATTTCACTGGTGCTACCACCCAACTTTTTCATACAAAATATAATGATGTGTCCATTTTCCTAATGAAAGGCAAAGAAACATATTCCAGGGCTCTAATGAAGCTCTGTGACTTATTTGCAGAACACTGTAATACTTCTGTCCTGACAATCTCCAAAAATGAGTGGTAATTAGCCTTCTGGCTTGACAGGAAATTGCCATATTGATCATCTCTGGAAATATTGTCTGTGGAAAGGAAGAGAAATCCACAGAAATAAATGTTTATGGTGAGTTGTTGTTATAGATTTTTTTTTAATTTTAGCATGAAGATTTCTTAATATTGAAGCAAACACAGATAAATAAATGGTATTACTACTGGTTTAGGCATTTAGAAATAGCTTTTACTCTCACTAGTATAAATCCAGTAAAATCTCCTGAAATAAGCTAAGACTACTTTAAGTCAGACCACTTTAGACTTGATTGTAAAGGAAATATTGCTATTTAAAAATGTAAAACAAATCCTCCTAACAGGGCTTTTCAAGTTAAGCTATCGCTAAATAAAAGATGACGAGATATTTAAAGAGTTTCAGGGTTCACATTAAATGCATAATTCAAGATTGAATGTTGAAAAGGAAGTAAGAATATAAAAGGCTTCAGTAATATATCTTTGCAATTCTATATGGTCTGCCTGGGAAGTTTAATTGGCACAAAGGAACTGGAATGTAACTAGGGAAACAGATGAGATTGTACAGATTTTAAGGTATTAAAAAATTGCCAACTTTTCAAAAATACTTCCAGTATATAACAGCCCTTTTTTCAGGGTTTGCTACCTTGCAATACGTAGGAGAGATTTTAGTAGTGTGAGCTAAAGCAGCTGATGCTTTGAAATGGCCATTCCTGGTATTATTGCATAATCCCATGAGCCTGAATTAGTGAAGAGCTTTAAAAATAAAATAACCCAGCTGAGATCTTGGCTGTTTTCCAGGCTCGTGTTGCCTACATACCCAGCTTGGTCTCTGAAATGCAAGCACATATTGAGGACTACCTAATCAAAATCTGTTGGAGCTTTGCTATGTGATTAGTGGTGGGATTTATCTAGATGCTTGAAACTAGAACGAAGCCCATCATTCCTAGTATGTTCAGATTGGGAGGGCATGGTCTGTCTGAGCAGGACAGCTAGAATGGACATTTGTAACACCTGTCACTTGAATGTGGTACTCTTCTAAGGAGGAGGATGTAAACTCACATATCTTGAGAAAGAGGGGCAAAGATTAAAAGAAAATGAGCATTTTTGCAATCTGAAGTTGTTTATTTAGAAAGCTCAGTAACTATTTTTAATGGAGTATAGTGAACTTTTGTACCGTATGTTCTGTATAAGGTATGAGTTATATAGTATGCAGAAATCTTAGAAGGGTATTTTTTGCTTCTATTGAGCTTCTGCAGTGAATGCAATCTATATTACGCTCTTTTCCTGTGGCTGTGGAAAGTCTCAGGACCTCATGAATGGCACTGCTATTTGGGCTGCATTTCAGTAAATTTACTTAGGTATTATGTTTTGTCAGAAAAATATTGTCTTTGTAGAAAGAATACAGCACAATGGGAATTGTACGCCATCATATTTTATGCTGACTAGACTATGCTTCTGCTCTTTCTCCCCCAAGTTAGGAAGAAGAATGTTTTTGTGATTGCAGAGAATTACGTGGAGCGGTCTGCTGTCTTCCTCCTGTAAACTGTGCTATTTTGTCTTTTCCTGGTTGTGTGAAGCTACATCTGTCACTCTCTCTCTCTTGCTGTTCTGCAAATTTTGTGCTGTTACTGGTGTTGCTTCCTATGTTGAGCCAAACTAAACCAAAACAGGGTAAAGTCTCAATAAAAGTAAGAAATGATGTAGCTTTTAGCAATGTCCGAGTTATTGTTGATGCATATGTTAATGTCCTGTTACTGGCACTTACCAGGATATTTGGCAGATATTTTTATCCCTTTCTGAATACATTTTTGAATGTGCAATGTTCAAAATATTTTGATACTTTGCCGTGGCATTAATATTTCAGATACCAACGGATGGAAGTCATTAGATAAAGGTGTAGGTATTTTGGGAATCCATGGTACAGATAGGCATTATAATCTAAATGGTACAAAGGAGATTGGGGCTTCTTATGAGAAATCCTGAAACTTTAATACAGATGCTGTATTATACTGATGTAGTATAAAACGCATTCTAATACAAGAGGGAGATGGGAGGACATTATCTCTTACGAGTGTAATGAAAACTGCTTGGTTATAGAAAATTAATGAGACCCCCTGTAGTCAAAGAATAGGGGCTTAGTATGGTTTGACCTTCTTTCCAGCCTGTAGAAGGATAAATTTTTCTCTTACTTGTGTAGTTCTATATTAAGGTTACTTCTGAGCATATACT
This sequence comes from Struthio camelus, assembly GCF_040807025.1. Lineage (NCBI taxonomy): Eukaryota > Metazoa > Chordata > Aves > Struthioniformes > Struthionidae > Struthio > Struthio camelus. Next base: position 111,954,253 of record NC_090942.1, on the reverse strand, counting down.
GCAGTCTTTTTCTGAGCTGTTTTAAAATTTTATGCTAGAATGGTACAAATGCAGGCCAAGCACAAGCATTCAGGAATCTGTGTTTAAAGTGGTAACCCAGTCTTTGTAAACTTTGAACAGAAGCGTAGTTGGGGAAGAAGAACTTCGATGTTCTCATGGAGGACAAACCACAAGCTAAACTGATGAGAAGAGTGAATGGACACATTCACCTATAAGGGAAAGAAAGCAGACTCACTGCGGGGAAGGGAGGGGGTGGAAGGTACCCTTTTAAAATGCGTTATGAATTAATGATTACAATTCTTGAAGAATTTAAAATTTTCCATACCTGGAACTCTCTCAGTCCTAGAGAGCCTACCGTTAATTTCTCCTTAGGTTTTTGGAGCCTGAGTTGGCAGTCGTTTTAATCCCACGCTCTTGTCCTGGCCAGACTTCTCTAGTCATGCTAATTTTTTGCACAACAACATTTAATTGCTTGACTATATTATATATTCCTAACATCTGCCCTTGTTACTGGAATTCACTGTACATTAAATTTTGCAAGGCACTCATTAGAAAATTGTAAACTAAAACCACTGTTATATTCTGGAACCAAAATTTTGAAAAAAGCAGCAGTAAACATGTCTAATGCAGAGTTTTCACAGGTTGTGAAGGATTAAGGAACTGGAGTTTACAGTACATTTATGGATGTGGGTATTATACCATGTGTAGACCACTGATTTTTTTCCCACTCCATCTCTGAGCTCTGCAGATTAAAATTGTGCTTTGTAATAGCACATCTCAAAGATTTGTATGAAGGTAATCTTCCATGGAATTTAGCGTTAAAGGCTCAAACCTAAACTTGGAAAGAATTAGCTTTTGTTGCTATCGGAACATATACTTCATTTAGTCTTAAAAGAAAAAGAATATACAAATTTATGATAAAAAAATAACACTATTAGTCCACTTGGTGGGGCAGGAGGCACTAGAAATAACTATGTAATCTGGGTGTATAATATCTCCCTGTTGTGTGCAGCATAATTACACTGAAGAGAGCTTTTTCTTGGTTTATTGCTCCATCATAATCTTTTTTCTATAAGTTCACATTTGTTTGCATTGTAAAATCACAAACTACACATAAATAAGTTGTTTAGTCGTTATTTGCCTTTGTAAGGCATGACTGGGGTTGTCTATTAATTTTCAGATGATTATCTTTATTTGTTTGCCTTTTATAAAGATTTGTATGAAGCCTAGATCTCAGCATATTTTTAATCAGCTACCAAAGAGTAAAGGAGAGAAATTTGATGTTGCAATAGAATTTGTTCTAAGTCTCTATTAATATGAATATGAAAGTCAGTTCTGCTGCTGAATCCTGGTTTTACTTCTTTGCCTGAGAAACAAAATATGCTGACTGTGATGGAAATGATGGTAAATGTCGCACAATTAGACTTCCTTTACTTGGAGGGTAATTGAGCTGTGGAGAGGTTTTTCCACATTCTTTGCTGCATTCTTCCCAAATTTTCTCCTAAATCTCTATTGTACTGTCGGCTGCCTGAGTGTGAAAATCTATCTGTAGGGCATCAGCCACAAAAAATGTCCTCTTTTTTTAAGAAAATGAAATGCACTCTTAAGTATGAAAGCTATGGAATGATTTCTTTGTTTTTATTTGCGTATTATGACCACCATCCTTTCCTCCGTACATAGGGACAGAACTCACGTGAATTTACTTCATGTGAATTCATGCTGTCTTGCATGTGCAGCTTTTGTGCAGTTTGTTAATTCTCCTGTTCATCTAAAATCTGTTTGGCTTTTCACATTCATATGGGCATGCAAATATAAAATGAAATACAACAGAAACTGCAAATACCACCTGGTCTCCCAGTGCAGTTCTTCAGAGAACCTTTCTCACTCTCCCACAATAGCTTGGCTGCTTCAGGCATGCTATTATTAATGCTGGGAACGTTTACCTTTTAACAAAACCTGAATAACATCTGCCCTTTCTCTAAGGTGCCCTATAAAGGCAAATAAGGCAGGCAAGAAATAGCAAAATCAGTAAGAGATACAAGAAACAACTTTCAGCTTAAAAGTGGGAGGGTGTAGAGGCTGCGAGAACTCTCACTTCGTGTCTGTGATGGAGAGGGTGAATAAGCAGAATGTTATTCATCTTAGCATGATCCAGCACAGTCGCCACTTCTCTCATAGGACTTCTGGTTGTGCTATAAGCAGTTAACATTACTCTTGTTGAAATTCTGCCATTATTATTTAATCATCAGCTATGTTAAATGCTGTGCCTGCTCTGCACGGAGATCATTCTTTGGCCTAGAGACAAATCGTTTAAGCTGTGGTCGAGTTTCACTCTTCCAAGTAAAGTTTCTTTGTAAGAAATGAACTGGTGAAATGTTCAGTTAGGAGAAACACCCACAGTATTTTTTTTTGGGTTGTAAGAAAATGGCCCCAAACCCCTAGTGTTGTTCTAAGTGATACTAACGTATTCTACTTCTGTTGCCTCTCCAAAAACTCACATATTGACCATTGTGCTCAGATTCCACTTAACTCTTCATCAAAGAAATAAACAATAGTTTAGTGTACTTTAGTGAGGTATTCAGTTTAAATTGTATTTTGTAAGCATAATGTTGACTAAATATCTGTGATATTAAAAGATTGTGCAAATGATCATTTGCGAAACTTGCAAACTAACTTTGCCAGCGTAATATCACAGTGTAAGAGAGATTAGTAGGTGCTATTTCTCATCCATGTGCTGTCCAGAATACAGTACTGTGCATCTACATTAGCATCTTAGTTCACAGCAGAAACATCCTCCTGAAAAAATCTCCTCATTGCCCCACTTAACTGTTTTTTGGCTCACATTACAGAGTAGTCTTGGAGCACATGAACTGGATTCCTTTCAAAACTAAATCAGGAGGTCTGCAGGTCTGCAGGCTGAAACTAGAGCTCCTCTTAGTAAAATGCCCCAAAATGCTTATGGTGTGCACTTTGGGGCCTCAGCAACAACTGCTGCTGTTTGCAACAACAGATTCTTTGCTGCGGGCCATGTTGCTTGCTAAAATAGGTATGCCTTATGTCATTCAGGATCTATCTTGTCCTTCATCTCCCCACTTGCTACGTATACCTTTTGTACCTAATTTGTAGTTTTCAAGGTATACCTCCTTTTTGTGAAGTTGTTCCACAGCTACTTTGAAGGCTCGCTTGCGACGTGTCTGTATGTGCATGTGTAGATACATAAGCTCACGGGCATGTGGACTTGCTTATTAGTTTACAACCATACACGTATATTTTCTCATGAAGTTCCTGGATGAAAATCTCTTTCCGCATTCTCTAGGACATCACTTCAGATCAATGCTTCATAAGAGGAGAGAGATGATCGAGGAAAGGCCACAGATACCTCCCTGCTGTACTTGGTTTCTTTGTACATGGTTGCTCCCTGACAATTCTTATGTATATATATAAAAGAATAGCGCGCTCAAACATTTTATGCTGCTTGTGTTTGTATTACTCATTTTAACTCTCAGATAGATAACTCTTTTCTCTGCCAAAATGTAGGGTATAGAATAAGAGAAGTGGTACGCTTGATTCTATGAGAGACTAAAAAGAAAAATATCAGTAGTTTCTGGTGTTTCTTGATGAAGGGAAATGTTATTTTAATGAAATCTTCAGTACTTTTAATGTTGCCCTGGCAAATATTTATGCACACTTAAAAGAAACCTTTACTCTTTCAATAATTAAGGCTTATTGCCTAAACTGAAATGAATTTTTCACTTTGAGAGCTCATTTTTTGTCTGATTTTCAGTTGATTGCATTAGTAAACCTTACTTTATTTATCACAGTCAGAAATATTTCATGTTGATGTCATAGGACTCATGAAACTATAGGCACTAACAGAAAACAGAATGAAGTCTGTCATTTTGGAGAAGTCATTTATATATCATGTCTTTAAAAAAAAAAAAAAAGTATGATGGATGGAGAATTTCACAATTAAGCAAGCAAAATTGCTTGTAAAAGCTGACCTGATTCGGATGGTGAAGAGACTGCTTCTTATGCAGTCAGCTTTAGTAGCATTTATGTTAATGAATGTTTCACATCCATGTATGTATTGAACAAAGAGTTCCATATAGGTGGTAATGTTGTTCTCCCCTGACCTTGAAATCTGAATTCCCATTTGCATCTACTTTCTTCATGGGCCACTGAGTGAACAGCATTCCCAGCCTTGCTATCAGGATGCTCATAAAACATGAAGCTTCACATTTAACCAGTATAATGGAAACCCCTGCTTCCCAGTTTCATTTAGCCACCTGCATGGGCCAAGAAGGAATCTTTTTACCCCTAGTAAGTAACTGGCCACATATATATACCATCTCCATTTCTTCTGAAACATCAGAAATTGTCTTCAGGTAGAAGACGTGTCGTGAGCTAGAAAATTGTCTTTCTCAGGTACCTGGTTAAGCTTAAACTGACTGACAGAGAGGGCTTTTCATCTCCCTCTCCTTCTTGGTTAGTTTCTGGGCACCTAACCAACTATATGTCCATAGTTGCCATTGCGGAGCTGCCAATGCACCAGGAGGTCTCCTACCTTCTTTTCTTTTCTCATACACTTCCTGTCTCCAGAAGTACCGAGTGTTGTGGCAAACAGTGCTCCAGCCAAACATCCCACCCCTCAGAAACTGTGATATTCCTAAATTGAAATTCATTTTATAAAAATGTTGACCTCTTTAAAACATTTAGATGTGCATTGATATTTATCATTGATTTATATCTTGGTAACTCTAAGGGACGGTGTAAAGGAGAACAGGATGGAAAAGAAAAGCGTCGTCAGGTACCTGAGCTGGGTACATCGTGTTGAGGTCCTGATTTGTACCTCACTTGAGCACAAAAATGAGTCTAATCTTCTGTATTTCAGGCTGGTGTAATCTATGGCCACCAGGCAATAGACTGTGTAGGCAAGTTACACCTTTGCTAGCAGATTGCAAAGTGGACTAAATTTGGCAGGACAGATTGAGAGCTAGCGACTCTAGCTAGACATACCTTACACAAAAAGGTGGGGGGGGGGGCGATGAATGCTTAAATTTAGGTTTCCTACAACTGTGAGAGATCAAGCAAATGCTTTAAATTATTTGGCTCACGTTCTAGATCTAAAATATTATTGGACTCTTCTGGGACTGGGGTAGGGAAGGGAAGGAGGAACAGGAATGGCAGTACTTCTTTCTATTCTTTCATTCTGAAAGTACATATTAGACCTGAAAATTGTTCTGAGTGAACTGAAAGCTTCTGAAAAAATAACGTTTTCTGAAATTAACTGAAATGATTACATCTGAATGTTTCACTTAGCAGTCTGTAATTCTCTCAGAGTAACTTTATATGAAGTATGTACATTTTTTTTGTGTGTGTATTAAAAATATAAAATCATTATAATTGAATCTGGAAATATCCTTTCTAGCCCATTTTTCTTGTAATGTGAGTGTCAGCAAATGAGTTCTATGGAAACACTATGTCCCATGAAAACATGATGCTTATCCCAACATACGGACAGAGCCCTCTTCCAACCCAAAGAAACTGTAGATCTGTAGAATTTTGCTTTGTGGTACATGGGTCTTGACTCCAAGTTACTATAGGGACAAAGCTATGCTACTGCTGCCATCAAATTTGGGCATCTTTGTCAATGTAGTTGGAACAGGGTTTTTGCCAGCAGTAGTTACTCCAATATTAGTTTAAATCAAGAGCCATTTCCACTATTTGTTAAAAATAAAACATAAATTATTTATATTATTTTTAAAAAATAATATTTTTTGAAAACATGTGTCCATTTTTTATATACTACATAAAAATCAAGAAGAAAATTCAATTTTTTATCCTTAGAAAATCTGTTCTTTCATCAAATGGATGAAAGTACCATGATGGAATTATGTTTTTATAACAACAATGTTCCTAAATGCTTGTTTGCACTACTTATTCAATTTATACTCCCAGATTTTTTTTTTAATTTGATTTTTATCCTGCAAAGAATACTGAACACTTCTGTGGCTAGTCAAAGCATTCAGGAGTGCAGTTATAAAGATAAAGAAACTAAGATAAGTTTGCTGCTGGGCAAGTGTCTACTTTCTTTTTGCTGAGCTGAGCAAAACTTTGTCCTTACTGACAAGTAGAATGTTTATTGTGTTTTTATTTAGTTTTTTTTTAACTGCTAGCTAGCTGCAGTGTTTCTTGTCTTTTCATTTGAATCCACTATTTGTCACTGGCTACTATTTGGAGTTCAGACACCTGGGTAGGTTCATGAGTTTCTGATCTATCCCAGAAATTTCTAAGAGTCTTTGAAGAAAGTGATCAAGGGAATTAAAAACTCTTAATTTTGATGGAATTAGTTAATGTACTATTAAAATTTATTGAAAAAAGGATTTGACTGTTTATAATGGAAGAGAGACATTTAAGCAACAGAACAAATACAACTGTGGGTGTAGAATTAAAACAGATAAGTCAGTCAATCAGCTTTTTTCTTCAGAGGTGATAAAATCTCACAAAATCTTTTGCTTGTTCAAAATGTTCATCTTCATTTTCCTTTATGCACCTAAGAATAACATTTCCAGCTAAGCTTCTAAAGATAAAATATCCAAATTTTACGCATGCTTTGCTTGAAATAACAAATAATCTCTTGTCGGTACTGAGCCAGAACTTCAGATGGTTTAAATCAACACAGACTTCAATAAAACTGTTGATTTACTTTTTTTGTTTTTACTCTTAGATGTTTATGTAGAGGAAGCCAAGAAAAATTACTGGCCTACAGAAATTTAACATACTACTGAATAACTGGGATGTCCAGGTATTTCTTCTGAGGAAATCCCTCTGATTAGTAGTAGGATCTAGGTAATTTAGCAGTTTCATTTTGTGGTGAAAAAAGTGAAAATGGCTACTTAGTGTAACACTTCTCAAAACCCTTTTCTGTGAGTAATACATCTAACAAAATTCATGCAATGACAACGTTTTTATCATAATCCTGGTACATATGTAAGGGATATGCCAGTATAACCTTTTTTTTTTTTTGCATTTATACTCTCAATCTCCTAAGATTAATCATTTTTTACTATGCTCTGCTCTTTCATCCAGCAAAAATCCTGAAACTTCCATATGAAAGCACATCTTGTTTTCTCTGAAAAAAGGAAAAAGCCACCATCTTAGGAATATATTAAACCATTTCAAAAGGGATTGGATATAGAATTGCTTCTCAATACATTTGTTAAGAAGAGTTTCCTCTTCTTATAAGCATTTGAATTCTTTTACAGAGTAATTCAGGGGCACGAGATCATATATATGTGCCAAGTGTAGCTACTAAAAGCGGTGGGGTAGGTGCATAACCTTTCACGTTGCAGTAAATGTTTGACTTGAATTCTGTGAGTGCTTATATTTGTACTTACCACTGCTTTTCATTTTTTAATCATTTCTATTTTATTTTTATTTACTCTGTTTTTTTATTTTGAGCCTATTATTTTTTCTTGCTTCTGATCTGAAGCATTAGCAGGGATGTTATGGTTGATACTGCTGTTTTAATCATTCTGAATGGCATTTTGGAGGTCTTCTCTTAATTTCTACCTTTGCCAAAAGCATCCTGTGTAACTGTAAGCAGATCTTCTAGTTGATTTGCTTTGGTGATAAAACTCTCTATCTTTTAAAATCCTGCTCCGTGGACCTTACAGTCTCTCATTATATGCCTGTACAGCACAGCCAGGAAGTTATTTGAGTTTTCTAAATGCTATGTAATTCAGATAGAGAATAAAAGATGAATAAATAAAATAACCACAACCACTGGCTGTGTGCCAGTAGTGACAGTGGGAAGCTGAGAAGACTGGAGAAGGTGTGCTGTAAGTGTTAAAATGGATAGCAGGAAAAAATGTGCACCATGCCAAACTTTATAAATCTGAAGAGCTGAATGAAATATTTCCCATTTCATCCATTTCATTAATAAATCAAAAGAGAAATCAAGTGTTCTGAGGGTTTTTTGTAGTTCTGGGCAGAAAAGTATTCAGTTGCAAGGAAGACAAACAAGATCCTAATTGGAGGTGGCATTATTTGTTCATTCATATTAATGTGGGGGAAATAATCTTGCTTTCTTAAATTTGTCAGTTTTATGTTACTTTCCTAAATAGTTTCATAACCAGTGTTCAGACTTCCATATGTAAAATGATTTCCTCATCTTTTCACAACAGAAATGCTATTCAACTTTATGCAGGAATACTCGGACAATAAGCAAAGAAGGCTTCTCCCCACCCCACAATCTGGCCAGGTCACTCAGATTAATATCCCACAACAACCTCAGTGATCATAAGTGGCCATTAGTTTAGTGTTAGTTCTTATCTGGGAGACAGACCCTCCTACAGCACAGTGCCTTCTGCTGTCAAATTTGATGTTTAGTCTAAATTTCATCCTATCTCTTTGTGGTCTAAATAGAAGTTTGTTTTATTAACCAGTTTTGAATTATTTATCTTAAAAAGTGGCACTAATTACCTAACTATTGCAAATGTTTTCTCATGTAGAAGATGATGTTTAATGAAGTCTACGGACAAGAATGTTGGCAAACTTTAGATATTTCCTGTTTAAAAAGTCTCCCGTAGAAAAAAGTTCATTCATTTTTAATTCTTTCTTCCCAAGGTTATATTAAACAGGCAATGAAATGTTTTAGAGTTAAGTTCAAGATTAATTCAAAATAGCAATAGTTGTAGATCTTGCTTATCTGGGTAGTGTCATCTACGTCAGATATTTTCTGCTAAGAACTACAAAATGACAAGCACAATATTTCTGTGAAATGGATTTGGAGATTTTGTTATTTCTGCTTCCTCTCACTTTCCTAATGTCTGGGATTTGGACTGGATCCATGTCACCTGTTTTTTTCTCCCGTTGCAACTTTATCACCCCAAATGGGGAACTCTATATCTTTAACTTGTATATAGTCCATGAAAGGATTGTAAATACATTGGACTCTATTGACCTTTTCAATATACTATATGTTGATTGGTTAGCTGTTCCACCTCTCCCTCACAGGCTAATGAAGCTGTAAAGAGGAAGAAATGAAATGGCAAGGCAATCAAAAAGGTCAAAGTAGTATAGCGCACCACTACGACTGACAGAATCTATGAGGCATTCAGATTCGGATAAGCGCATTCTTGGTGACAAAGACTGTAACGAGACCAGAAAAGAAAGCTCCGTGGATCTGTTCACATCATACAGAATGTAATGTGCATGGGAGATGATGCAAGCCGGGGACATTTTTATTCCAAGATGACTGTTTTATATCTCTTGATATATATCAAGGACCAAGCAGCAGCATAGTTAGGTTAAAACTTATGCTCCCTGATATAGAAGTACAGTTTTCACTGTTTGCCCAAAATCTACAGATACATCCTTTTAATATCATTTTCCAAGGGAGGGTGTAGACTGGGATGCCTGTGAAAGAGGAAAAAGGGAATAGAAAGCTGCTCAGGGTTTATTGGAAAGAACATATGAGCCTGAAAATGTTGAAGGAGACTCAGGTGTATGAAATAACTTAATAACCTCCTTCCTGCTCTGTTGGTGTGGTAATCATATCAATCCAATAACATCCATAACATTTAAAATTAATTGAACTTCTAGTTGTGAAACATACAAGAATAGTGTATGTAGCTGCTGCTTAATTAAAGCACTTGCTGTAGTTAAAATTTAACCATTATTTAAAAAATACGCTCTCAAATTTTGCCAAGGTGAGGTAACAGACACAAAACGAATGCAGTCAGGAAAGAGATTATGGCTAAAACTTCTATTTCTTTTAATAAACAAACCATTTCCTGACCACTGCTATTATTTGTCCTTATCTGATGTTGAAACATTTCATGGTGGTACATTGCCTGAGTATTGTAGCCTCTGGGTTTTTAAAATGTTTGCCTTTAACGTTGGCTATCTATTTCTCTTAAGGAGTGTAAACTGTTAAGCATATTTCCCAGGTAGTTTAAAAACATATCCATCTGAAATTCATGTTGTCTGTGTAAAGTAATTGTAGCTACTGAGACTCTTAGTAAAAAGGAGGTGAGTTGAAGAGATGTTTCAAAGGACTTAAAAGCATGGAAGAAAAAAAATCTAAGTGGTCTTTCTACATCCGTGAACTGTAATATAGTGTTTTGGTTTGTGAAACTTTTTTTTTTCTTTCCTAGAATCAGTAAAAGAATATTTATCCATGGAGGAGTAACTTACAGTAGCTTGGCTCAGTGCTGTGAATTATTTATGTTAGATATATTGCTCTGTGCATGCTGTATAAGCACATAGCTAAATGTGGCTTTGATAAATGAAATAGTTTCTCTTGACTCTGAAGCAGCCTTACAGTTGAAAACTCACTGAAAATTCTCCTCCGCTGGAATTCCTGCCTGAAAAGGATGAGTTATAAGGAAGTGTGCCAAGAGGTGCCTTCTGCTGCACTTTATCACTGCCTGTAATCCAACTGTCTGAAACAGTGCCAAGCTAATTAGCTAGTTCAGTGCTTGTTGTATCAAGAGCCCAAATAAGCCAAGAGAGGTCACATTTCGAATACAAGTGAAGCTTTTTCATTTGTCTCTCTGTTCTTGTGGGACTTGGACAACTCCCATATGGGACAAAGCCCAGTTAATGCCTCCTATTAAAAAAAAAAAAATTGGTGAAACTGGATCACAGCGTTGCTAAACTTACTTTGGGCTTACTCTTCTCCAAACTCGCGGGACATAAGCACAATCTCGATCCTACGGCATCTCCTACTTTCAAATCCCAAGAGCAATCAGTGAGGCTAAGAGTGTGCAGGAGGGACAAATGTTGTCATGTTGATAAATACAAGGAAAAAGAACAGTGAAAATAATATTGTTATATGTGTATGGTTACATTTTCAGTCATATAAGCTTAATCTAAATAGTAAGGAGGCTGGCTCACATGTATGAGTATGCTGGTAATAAAATTACAACATCCATCGAGATTGTTATAATATGTGCCTTAAATAAATACAAGAATGGAAACCATAGCAAGAAATTTTTTGTGGTCTGTCACTTTGTGAAGTAAGTTATTTACTTAACTCTGAGAGCCAAGTGCATTTCTTCAGTTGCTTCAGATTAGGTTTCTTCTGGCAATGTACTTTGATTACTTCCAATCCTTTATAAACTTACCAAGGAGTAGCAGTCAGGCTAACCCTGGATCTTCGTCCTGTGGTTGAAACAAAGAAAACCCAGTGGGGAATACTATTCATAGAGCTACGCATTACCAGTGGTCTTACTTAAACAGCTATATTCTTTCAAGAGCATGGTACTGAAGAAAGGGTACAAAATAAAAGCAGGATTCATAGTGTAGTTTCTGTTTATTTTCAGTATGGGTTGTTTAAACGTGCATAAACATTTTTATCATTGAGTCACGTTATAATTCTAAGAGATAGCTAATAAAGTAATCTGTCATTTTAACTTTAGGCATTGTCACTATAATGTCTATCTAAAATGTGTGTAACAATAAAGCACAGTGATGGAGCAAAGCTCGGCAAGATATCAGACAGGGTAATTAAAGCAATTCAGAATATTCACTGAAAGAATGCAAAACACAAATCTGAGATTTTTTCTGAGATTTGAGAGCTCTGTGGATCACTTTGATTAGCAGTTTTGCTGGGGAAAGCATGTTTTTGTTGATATGTGCTTATTTCTGTGCACAGGTAAATAGACAGGTTTAGAGAAAACAGGTAATTGCTTCTTCCTAAAGGCTTTTTCTATGAAAAAATGATTTGTGTTTTGGGCCATAACTAAATAATAGGAAATAAAAAAGTAAAAAAAACCCTGACCGATAAATCTTTCAAAATTTCCTTCCCCTTCCTCCCCCCAGTTGTTTGGATTTTTGTGGGTTTCATTGTTAGCTATCGGTTTTGAAAGGTTAAAACCCTAGATCCAGCCACTTTACATTGTTTAATACCAATATCCTGGCTAATGGCTATTGTAATTGCTTTCATCTCATGGCCAGGTTTTAGCATTAAGTATTAGTACTGGATACCGTGCATCAATTTCTGAATATTCAGTAGGTTTAGGAATAACACAGGTGGTTCAGAGTGGCCCATTCTTGCCTTCTCAAAGTAAAAGTCGTAATAGGAGATGTTAGGAAGGCAGTGTTTTAGTGGATGAAGCTGTGTTTCTAGTGGATAAAGTACTGAATTGAGAACTAAGATGTTAAAAACAAATAAAATTTACAGTTCTGCAGCTAATTGTTTCTGGACACTGGTGGGGCTTTCATGACACACTGTGCATTACTTTTCTTGTATGCAAGGGGTGGTAACGATGCTTTGAGAAACTGCATTTATAAGCAATATATAAGAACTTAGGCAAAATAATACTATAATAGCTTATGCAAAATCTGTCAAAGTCAGTGGAAATGCTTAAAAAGCTTGATATGTTTTTTCTTTTTTTTTTTTTAATGTAACATGTTGTGTGGTGTATTATTGACCATGGATAGCTGAAAGTGTTGCTCAATTATTCTGAAATAAGTAGGGAACCAGAAATCCTCATCTGGGAGTTGTTTTCAGTGGTGTCGGTGAGGGTGGTGTGGCTGTAGCCATTACCTTGCTCTGCCCTTCCTGCTGCTTTCCTTAGCAAATGAGCCCAGAGCTCCTGCATACCTGTTCCCTTTGGCTGCAGTGAGAATGCCTTCTCTAAGACTGAATTCATTTGCACCATTTTACAAAACTTGAGTGAGCCTAAGGTCCTAAGGTCTTTTTTTTTTTTTTTTAACTTTTGGAATATGTATTTTTTAAAAGTATATACCTATAATTAATGACAGTGAGCTTTCTGAAGAGAGGAAAGACTGCTTATATACCACTCTGCAGTTGAAGACTAACATTTATTTTATATACTTCCCCATGATGATATGCAGTATGGTGCTTTGCTCACAGCTCTAAAGAACTCATTGGGACCTAAAATAAATATTATATTTTAGTGCTATAAGTTGAATCTATATGGACAAGCTGGTGACCTGACTACCACACCTATGGGAACCAACAAAATAATAGGGAGCTGCTTTAAAAGAATCAGTAATCACATGTGAGTTTGAAAATATGGCAGAGGAAATGATTGGAGATCAAAACATAGATGAAACAATTTCATCTATCCTTGGAGAGTGCTTACTGCTTCAGTCAGGCATAGTAGTACAGAAGGCTATCAACACAGCTAGTCAGCCTGAACTGAGTCAGCAATGCAGGAATGAAAATGATAAATCGGAGGACTATGGGCACTGCTGAAACCATGTCAAGAGTACAAGCCTGGTTTGGAGCACGACCAATGGAAACATAGCATACTGCAAGCACAGGGCCGTGAAATAGGGAGAATCAAGGCCACCAACGAGAATGCGGTGAATTACTCAAGATTTTACTGAGATTTTTTGCAAGCTAGCTGAGGAATGAACATTTTCTGAATGGTGCTAGCAATGTTCCATTTAAACAAACAGAATCCAAAGGGTTTTTTTTTTTTTTCTTTTTTACAGTGAAAAACCTGACAGCCTAAAAATCCGAATGTCATGTTCAGCTCTGCTAATAGACTTTTAGGCCAGCAAATTTGCTACCGGAAATTATGAACCATACCCAGCAACCTGTTATTACAGAGGAACCACAAAAAAATACACAAGCACCTGGCTCATAGTAAGCATCAAGGACATTATGCTGGTGGCCAAGACTGAAGGCTAAAGCCAATGCTGCTTCATATGTTTTTTTGTAACTTAGCAGTTTTGTAACCTACCAGCAATGATGCTGAAATTGCAATACAGTCTGTCCATTTACTTCATTCAGCATCAGAAAAGCTTACTGTTGACAGCGCTGATCACCTCTACTTGACTGTCATTGTGTTTCGTGCTCTAATACATTACTTCAGATATCACATGGGCAGAAACAGCATTTAGGAAGAAAAAATCAAGTTCTAAGAGAGTCAATTTTCTGGTGAAGACAAATACAGTGCATGCAAGTCTATCAGCGTGTAACTCACAAAGCTACAGAGAATTAAGCACTTCAATATAACTTTGACAGAACATTTATAAGCTGCTAATCAGAAAGTAAAAATCCGGGAGCACCTTTGTTGTGACTTTGCAATGGAACTACTTTGAAGAACATGAAATAAAGAGGTGATGCCTCTAGGATGGGAAGAAAGATGTACACCATGCTAAATATTAGCGGATTATGCATACTTAACCTGGCATTAGCACAATTTTCAGACATAACAAGCAGTGCAAAAGAAATAAAAAAAAAAATAAAACGTATGCAGCTCACAAAGATCATAGGTTTGAATGTGACTTATCTGTGAGTAGAAGATAAAACCTGGAATTATTCAAAAAGGAGAATCAGAGTCCACACTCTTCCACAATTGTTAACCTGTACACATAAAATACTTTTACTATCTTATGGACCATTATAAAGTGCCTCCTGTTCTAAATCTCCTTACCAAGGATAGTATGAACTCTCTTCCAGATTAGCTGCCTATGATACAATAATTATTTTTTTTCTCACATTCTTCAGTATGTGGCTTGAGATAGACCCTGCCAAATGCCCTGCTGGATCCCACTTTCTCCTGGATCCAATGGTTACAAAAATGCTGGGTTAGGCTTTAGTACTATTTACATGCTCTGAATCATTAGTTAACTCACTACCTTTTTCTTAATTATATAAATAGAGTATCTAGAAAGCACAAATTAGTATTTCTTTACTGCTATGTTTTATAATGGGATGATTTTTTTTTTCAAGCATGCAGGATAATGATGCAGTGTTGGTACTGGGTGGCAATATTGGCGCTTATGTTCTGAGGTAAGCAGAAAAGCAGAGATCCTCTTGCTGGGCTGCACTTTCATTATGTTTGCCGTGAAACTTCTCTGGGCTGCAGCCACAGATGATCCGTTGTACTGAGGGAATAAGCTTCTCAGAACCCTTTCTTGTGAAAATATGACGCGAGTCAAATATGGGAAGGCAATCACATTATTTTATATATGTCTTTAAAAATATCAGAGGGAACTTCTAACTTCATAAGCCTGTAACTGTGGAGACGCTCCCCATTTCCCCAAGACTGCTAGTGCTGATCAGGCGGGTTCTACAGACACTGTGTAAGCTGGGAACATGCTCTAGGTGAGACACTAGAAACTACTAAATGCGATATAATCAAAAGAGAACCGTCCAGCTTGCTGTTGAGGAACCTGCAAATTGATCACTCTTCATCTTGGATTTTTCTCTAGGTATACTAACACGTAGCCATGTCACCTTACCCTTGTCTGCAGAGTCTGCAGCCAGATCGGCAAGTTGAGCCAACTTGTTGGGTGTGAGGAGGGCTGAAACGGAAGGTGATGGAGGGCAGAACTTGGCAACAATTCAGATTCAGCTGGGCTTAGGCTGACCCTGAAAGCACGCTCCAGCCTTTCTGAGGAATCTTTGTGAGAAATATCTCAAAGGAGATGTTTGATACTAACTTCTGAATGATGGATTTCAAAGAGGCTCCTAGGCTGATTCTTGCCCATGTTGTGCATATGTATGCGTGCCTGTTGAGTAGATTATCTTTCCAATCATGGGAAAAGAAAGATTGCTAGTCAACAAGTCTATTAAAAGATATGAAGCTGTAGCTTACATATCCTAATGTCTACAAACTAAAGAGAAATGCAGTGCTCTCAATTAAGAATTCAAAGGGAAACATGTATTTTGTGGTATTTTCTTGTGTTGTGGGGTTTGGGATTTTTTCCTTCTTTTTAGCAATATTATTTAAGTTTTATGGAAGCCTGACTCTGTGCAGAGTCAAAAGCAAACTAATTTGGTTATTAGCTTGTGCATGAAGCAATCCCACTCTGCTCATTCAGAAAATAGGAATTAAGTTGATTTGACAGCCCTCCAATTTTGCTTTCAATGCTATTGATTCCTTTCATCAAGACTGTGCTGTTCTATGCTTGATCTTGCAAAAGGGACTGATGGGCACACTCACTCTAATCACATTTCATTGTACATTCACCGCATGTAATAATAAATTTGACTATCCAGATCAATTTTGGCCCAATTTCCTCTCACAGGATGCAATTCAACGATTGCTTTCTATTTTTCTTTTAAGGACCATAATTTGATCCATGCTTTCTATTTTTTTTTTTTTTAGGACCATCATTTGATCCGTATAGGGTTCTTTTTTTCCCTCCCCAAAAATATAGACTAAAATAAGTTTCAGTGATATTCTGTACTTTTATTTACAAACTGTTCTGGTAAAAGACTATGCTTGGTTTTGATAGGCCTGAGTTTACTACATGAAAAGACTATGCTTGGTTTTGATAGGCCTGAGGTTACTACATGTTATATAATGAGAGTGATTTTCATAATGGCTTTCAAAGCACTTAGTGTGTTCATGGAGCCTTCTTGAGTGAGCTGTTTAAATACAAATACTTCCATATAGTGTACTGTTCAATATAACTGGCAAATGCATAATTTTGCCAGCCAGGGTTGCAATGTATCTCAATATTTTCTGTAATGACTTTATAACAGGATCATTATTTAACAGAGAACTTTGTAGATGAGGTTAATGTACTTTTTGTATTTTTTCTCATAGAAATTAGAGATGAAAAAGATCTGTTAGGTCAACTAGTCCATTCTCTGCTGGTGATTTTATTATGCCTATTCATCAGTTCAAAAGGCTACTTTACTCTTGTAAATTTGTACTAGAGAAAAGGCAGTACCGACCTTGCCTATTAAATGCAGGTTTTGCTAGTGAACGTGAAGTAAACAACAAAGCTTTCACTCACTTCCACTGTGCAAAAAGTATCTGAAATCCCTTGGAAGTGAGGAGGGAGAATAATTCAAGGCAAAGGGCTCTTGTTTTTGTAGTCTAATCTCAGATTGATGCTTACAGAAATAATGCAAATAATATTTCTGTGGAGCTGGAAGAGTTGATCTTGGATTAAAGATCTGAGGCTTACAACTAAGCTTCATTTAGCTTATAATGAAATAACAGTTACAGGATGCACAAATGGTTAGTAACTAAGTTCGTTAATACAGTTGTTAAGTGAAATCCAATTAAGCATATGAATTGGAAATACATGACCACAGGAATGGAATCTCTTAAGGCAGATGTTCTCAAAGAATTATATTATATCTAAAGCCCAGTATGACTGCAAATGTACACAGTGATGTACAGAAAGATTTGTATGAGTAGAATCTGTGGTCTTATTTTCCTTCAAGTATAAATCATAGCACTATGATCAGAGAAAAATAACGATGGAACCAGAAAATATGCTTCCTTATTTCCAACTAGAAGTAAATAAAGTTCAGGGAAAATAATTGCATCCAGCATGATACAGTCTCTTGAATATCAACATTTTGAGTTTTGACAGTGTTATATTTTCTTCTGTAGAGCCAGAACTGAAGGTCTTTAAGTCCATTCTCATCATGTATAATATACAGAGATGGAAGATTTCCTTTTTAATATAGAATTTAATAATTTGTTTCTTAGCAAAGCAAAAAAAAAAAGATAATACCTGAATTTAAAACTCTTTCATGGATTCTGCTTTCATTCTTCTTTCTCTGTAAGAAAATATTTGTAGAACAATCTGTTGTGTTTTAACGCCCTTTGTTTCAGCCAATGATTTTTTGTAGTTATGCTACAAACTCGATTTCACCTACTGGCTTGAGCAAGAGTTTGATAATCAGATAAGAAAAAAATTTAAATAATATTTTTAAGAACATCTTCTGATTTTGATTTTCAATTTTTCTTCTGAAAGAAACTTAGATAATGTAATTAGTTGTTCTAGAAATAAAATGTATACCGAATAGTCTAATTTGTTAGCCAAATTAAAATTATACTCAAGAAGACCTTCCAGGATATGTGCCACCAGTGATAAGTATTAATTATGATTTTAGAGTGACATTATCAGAACTCAGACCATAGGAACTTTAAAGTGTTATACTCTTCTGTCCTCAAAATCTAAGAAAAAATTGTTCATTGAAAATGATACTCCTTAAAAAATTATGTCTTTTCATTAGAGTTGGACAGAAAAGGTACAAATTAAATCAAAATCTAAAATGTTTTTGATTAGAAAATAACTTTTAGGAAAACTTGACCTTTTTCTTCTTTATTATAGTACCTATATTTTTTCATTTAAAAAACAATAAGCCACATTAATAGTACATTATTAGTGGCATCTCACGGTTTTGCAGTGCTGCTTGTCTGGACAAGTACATTTATTTTGACATAGTACTTAACAGTATTCACTAAGCTACAATGAAAGCTATAAGCTATAATGAAACAGGCTTGGCAAGTCTGTCTGAGGATGAGCTTCTTTCTCTGGGCTTAACTCTATTTCAGCGTTCCCATTTATCTCTCTTCTGGATGTAGGCACCCTTCATGGTCTGACAGATACTCTGCCCTTGCCAGGTAGCTGCTGCTTTTAGGCATTAGCTGCCAAAACAATTCAGAAATTAATGGGAAAACATCCATAAATTACAGTAAAACCTCTCCACTTTCACAGAAAATGCAAGATCTTTGGGATGTTTAAATGCTGTAAAATGTCTTAATTTGTTCAGACACTTGCACGATTATTAATGCAGACAGATGCAGAATACACAGACCACAAGCATCTAAATTAGCTTTGAGGGAAATTAATACAAGAAGCTGCAAAAATATTCCCAGAGAATAAATTAGTGTAACATTTAACAGTAATTTCAATAAAAGATTTCCAAATGCATATCTTAAATGTTGATCTCAAAATTCTGCCAAAGGGATGCACATAATGAATGATGCAACAAAGGTAAGAACAGAGAACCACACCTCATGGGCTCATAGACATTCCCTAGGTAAGACAGCACTTGTCACCTGGAATAAACCATTAAATGTATTGTTTTCTCCAAGTCTTTAATGACAATTGGCATTCCTGAATCTAGTGCTGGAGGCAGCCATCTTACTGAGGAATGATAACCTCTGTGACACTGAAGAGGGAGAAATCAGCAGTGGGGATGGTAGCCTGGTTTCCAAGTGTTTCTAAAATGCTTCAGTAGGGAAAAAAAAAAAATTAATGTTGCACAGTTTGCACATCTAAGTCCAGCTTTCCTTGGACCTGACGCTCTATGTGCTTGTAACACAGCCCAGATCCAAGGTGTCAGTGGGGTTCACTTGGGCTCACGTCCAGTCTCCACCAGCACCTAGCAATGCAACAGTGGATCTCTGCAAAGTTCATTCTGTATGGCTCACATGGAAATTTCCTAATGATGTCATTATCCATATCTTTTTTTTGCCAAACAAATGATAAGAACAGCTACCATAACATCAACACCTGATCATTCAAATACACACAGTCACTATACCTGCTTGTAATGTCCCATCAACCCCTTAAAATGTGATTACATGGTCATCTAGGCCAATTTAATAGCTTGCTGCCTCCAAAAAGGGAAAGGGTTTGTTTCCGTCTTACTCCTACCTTGCCAGTTCATCCTTCAGCACGTGCTTGAATTTCTGTGTTTTTCTCCTGCTCTTGCCCCGACAACTTCCTTTGCCATTGCTGCTTTGCCATTGCTGCCAGAGGGCTTTGGGCAGTGCTTCCATGAACTACTTTATCTCACCAAACAGCAGAAAACTAGGGTGCTGTAAGACCCTTTTGAGAGTTGTATGTTAAAAATACGCTAGACATTATTTGAATTTTTGTGGCTGAGCCTCTTTTCTGGGGAAAGCCTGTCACAGTCCCTTTCAAAGACTAAATTTGGTCATGCTCAAGCATTAATACGCAAAGTGACTTGCTCACCAGCCTGTGTGGACTTCAGGCAACAGCTGCATCCTTTAATGCCAGTACTGTGAGTGTATAACATCTGTAACTGGCATATGCCTACGTTGAATCTCGGGGCTGTAATGTAAATATGCCTTGTCTAGGGAGGTGAACGTTGTTTTGCGTCATCAGCTGATCACGCTGTCTCAGAATGGGCAATCTGGTTAGAGATAAAGCAAGTAATGGTTTATAATCTAGTTTCTCTTACTGTCTGGACAGGTGTATTCATCTGGCCATATCCAAGGAATATTTGGCTTTTTCAGAAGAGCCAGACATTGGTGAGGTGAGAGAAGAGCTGAAACTTCTCCTGAATATTAAGGAAGACAGATTAAGAAATAATGGAGAGAAAGGATGTGAGAAGATTTGGATCTGCGTGGAAACTATAGGGAATCCCAAGAAGGAAGGGCATATAAAAGCTAGCATAGTAGCACTGGTAGCTAATGTTCTCCTCTGTGAGTTCAGCTTAGGTGAGAGAGTTCATTGTAAGTCCCATAAATGGGTCTAAATAAATGAGATAGATAGGCTGGTGGCTGGAATGGAAAAATGAAGAGGGTGATCATTGGGGTTTTATGTGAGAATTAAACATAGCTTTCTTCTTTTTGTTTTCTCTGTCTTTTTAAGATATCATAATTTTATTGCTTCTATTTTTTCATTTTGTTTAAAAGACAACAAGAAAACCTTGTTTTTGTTTTTGTCTTCAATCTGGCTTATGTTGAGAGTATGTTTTAGATTAAGTAAGACATACCGGAATGGCATGTCCCTTAGAGTGGAATTTAAGGAAGTGTTTGAACACTGCCAAACATCCCAATATCTTTCTTCAAAATATCTGAAAGGAAGAAACAGGGCATACATTAAACTGTACAGTGCAGTTTTGGAAGATATAACAAAAGCATGTAGGAGTGCCTGGTGACATTAGATTTTTTTAAAATCAGTCCCTGCCAAGATGCTTTGGGGAACATTGCAATCATTGTTAACACGCTGTTGACCCCGGCTAAGATTACTGTGTAAAGTAACGGTGTGGTTAGGCTTGCACTCACAGCAACCAAGTTAAAATCTGGTGCACCTTGCTGGTCCTTAAGGTCAGGCTCTCCTTTACGCAGACTGGAGCTCAGTGGACAGTCTTTTCTGTTGAACTAAGAAACAGCATTTCTCTTCACTGTGGTGGCTCTGAAATGCCATTTCACCACACAGTCGTGCGGCTCTCAGCCTCCTATTTAGTGAAATACTGGGAAAAGCGAGCGGTTTCTGAAAACTGAAGAGCGCTTCAAAGCCAAAAGAGAGAAATCTCGTTACCTTGTTGAGTACTTCAGCCTTATGTGTAGGAAAAAAATATTTTAGAAGGCGGGTTCATCTACAGTGGGAGAAACAGCAGTCACAATTCTAAGGGTTTTAATATTCGAACTTCTACAACTTGTGGTTTTTAAATGAAAAATGCTTCATTGAAGACGGTAGCCTTATTTTATCAAATACTACCTTAGTAAAAATAATTGATACAATGTGTTTTAGTGTGATTCTTAATCTATAAGAATATCTGTCCTTGCCCCTTGCTCGATTTTTTTATAGCATACTTCATTTTAGATCCATGACCTATGATCTTTAATAGACTTTCTGACACTAATGATTAGGATAGTGGAAGTGCAGTATCAAATTATCAATAACCTCCTTCCCTGAGATAACACTAACGAATCATCATCCAGTGGGGATATGCTACTTAAAACATTGATCATGGTTCACATTTTACACAATAAAAAATTGCATTTGCCTTTCTGCTATTCTTATAGAAAATATTTGGAAAAAAGATATTGATTGTTTTTTACCTTGTTTTTGTTTCTGAAAGCTACAACTGAAAATCCTTTAGCTTGCATAGTCCTTTATTTACCCTTTTGTTGGCTTTATTTAAATATTCACACATTCTTGGTGTCAAAATCTTCATAAAAAGCATTTTAAATGTGGATTAAATAAGCATAAATGAAATGCTCATAATGACCTCTACCTGGAAATGCATGAGATTTGTACAATTCTCATTATAGTGTGGGAACAAATGGACCTTAAGATCACATTGAAAACGTTGATTAAAAAAGCGTGACTCAGATAGGCTCCTTAAGGATTATTGACGTTTAATTTTGCATTTGATATTAACTAGCTGAACCCGTATCAGGAGAAACCAAATATTGCATTACTCTAAGTAGTTTTCAGAGAAGGAAGAGATTTCACCACTGAAACTCTTGTCATTTTGAACATCTCAATTAGCATATTTTAAGCGTCTTTTAAACCTTGAAACATAATCAAAATTGTAATGGAATATTCTGCTTTGAGTGCAGAATGAAATACTTGAAAACCTGTTTTAATTTCACTGTCTTTGCTGCTATCAGTTGAGAAATTCTCATTTTAAACAAATTTACTTCAAACCTATACAGGATACATATGAGGGATACTAACTTTCTGTAGAATAAGACCCAGACGAGCACCTTCTCTTTTCACATCTGCTTAAACCATTCCTTTGTTGAAGCAAAATAAGGCCTGTGGAAATTCTATCCTTGCAGATTTAAGGAGCAAAAGCTGCGCCTGAAAATCTCAAGAGTTTATTAGAGCTTGCTCGCTCTTATTTGACATTTCAGCTACTTCTTTGCTGTTCCGTAGGGCTGCATGTCAGCATACTTTCCTTTGAAAGCGTTTCTGCGTATCACCACTTCCTCCATGGCTAAGAATTTAATGAGTACCGCAAAATAATTACTGTCAGTCGCTGCCCATTTGTGTTCCCTTCTGAAGTCCTCCTAAAATATGTCGTGCGGCAAGCATGCACTCGAGTACAACAAAGGCAGAGAGCAGATGCGCCAGGGCCCTTTCTGCCGCCCAGGAGTCTCCATCAAAAAAAGCCACCCCCCCCAGCTATTGGATGATGATTCATCAGTGCTATCACAGGGAAGATTACTGATAATCTTGTTGGCCTCATCCAGTTGCGCTCATTCCCAGGAGCAGAGCTGTGGAGAAGGAAATTTAGCAACGTTTCTTGTCTCGTGAGACCGGAAGCAGATGCTCCATAGGGTGGCTCTCACCTACTAAATCTTCCCATGAGGGAAGGAATTTGTTTCTGTCAGTAACTAGAAACTAGACAGACTAAAAGAGCTCTACTTGAACTCATACTCGCTCCACAACACAGACCTTCCTTCAGGTTTTGAGAACAAATTTCTCTAGGTCTATGTCAGAAGGAGCCAGCCAGAGAGAAATTTCAAAAACAAATCACCCTTTCTCAGGTCCCATTCACGGACAATGTAATGTTATATTCTAAGCACTGAAAAGAGGCATGTGGCTCCAGAGAAAGGGAGCCTTTTATGTAAGTCAGTTTTCTTTAAAAACTGCTTTAGAACGTCCTACTTTAAAACAAGATATTCCCAAGCAGCATACTGGAAAGTATGAAGGTTGTTACCTTCATACCAGTTTATTCTCAGAACCATGTGGAAGGGTTTTCAATCCATATTAGCAGCTGAGAATGGGAAATCACGTGGAAGAGTCTGACAGGTTAAGTAAAGCAAACTAAATCCATTGCACTTACCCCTTCTTGAAGAACACTTGGTGCTAGCTCACCAATTTGAGGTGGGAAGGTGGGCTGCCTGCTGACATAGGTAATAAATGGCACAATGCATTTTATGAGTGATGAGATTAATAATGTAATAGCTGACTTCACAAAGCTTACCAGCTTTACCTGAGGGGATACTTGTCCTAGATATTGAACCAAGTCAGCATTGGCAACTCTATTATTTTCGTCATTATTTATATTATTGAAAGAAGCCTTTGTTAAAGTGAATCGGTATTTGCAAAGTAGAGACTGGTTTTAACTAGAAAGGTACTTATTGATTTTTCATTTTCTCTTAGGTTTCTCCTGGAATATGAGAGGGTGGGATCTGTGGGCTTGGTTAGGCACTCTGAAGGGGCCCCATGCTAAGAAGCGGAAACCATTTTCAGCCTATTACTTCTGTTTACTCAGTACTTTGCCTTGGGACAAAAAAAATTAAAAAAAATCAGTTGCTTGCTGCATTCTCTTCATAGTCTGTACAATGAAACCATATATGCAGTAAAAGCACTTTTTTTTCTCCATAGCTTGCTGTCTGGGAATATATATATTACTATATATAAACTATATATAAAGTAGTAAACAAATAGAAGGGAACAGTTTTGTTCCTCCTTTTTGCACTTTCCTTCCTTCCCACTGAAGGACTGCCAAACAGGTTTTAAATGCCTCCAGAATCTAGGTCTCAGCTACGAACCATAATAGATTTCAACCTCCACTCCAGTCTTGGTCTGACATAGGACCCGTTTCATGCCAGTGGTTTCCAGCAGCTAGTTCTGCGCTTGTGTAGGACATGTATAGCACATGGATCCTGTGATAGCACTGTTCAGTATTAGGCTTAAAGGAAGTTCAGTGCTTGTGTTTTTTTATTATATCTATCTGTTACGCTGAAAGCAACGTTACTCCTGAAGTCTTTCCAATACCAGATTCCCTTACTGTGCATCTGCTGTACAAAGCTGCAGGACTACCTGCCAGATGGCCATAATCTCATATATGTGTCCTAGAACATCAGACCGATTATATTGTTTTCACCTTATACATACACACACACACACACACAAATATATATATATATGCATTATTGATACAGTACAAATATGGAATACATATTTACATGCTAATATATTTATGTACGGTGTGTGCATATATATACACACAATATATGCTATAAGTATATATGTATATATAAAATTTATAGATATAGAAATCTATATCATATATCTATATACATATATAAAAGTATGTATTCTGTGTATATACATATATACATGTATAAAACTTGTTTTTACTAATATATTTTACTGGGTGTTAGATGCCTTAGGGCAGGCTCTCTTGAGATAGGCCAAAGAACGCTCTTTCTGAGTGATGTAGCCCTCACATACGGTGTCCTTTCCTTCAGAAAAAGTCTGGGGCACTTTTTCAGATTTCAGTCGAATGTTGATTCACTTGAACCAGAGTAGAGAGATGGGATTTACCCCATATATCCCTCCAGTAATGTCTGGCTTCAGCAGACCTTGCATTCAGAACGTTAGTGGGTGAATTGCTTTAGGGCTGGGAAGCGTCTTACATGCAGCTCCAAGTATAGAGAAATATATGCAAGAGCAAGGATAATCTTCAATATTAATCTGAGATTCATTCTGTGGGAAAAATGTGAGTCTTTGAAAATGTTCACTAGGTTAGCATTCTGATTTCAAAATCAGGATATGAAATTTGCAGTTTATATCTCTGTTGCTTATTAATACAAAATAAATCCTGTGTCAGTAAGGTGAGTGTTGACTGTAGATCCCAGTTACCTGTAATAGTATGTAAATGTGCTTGCTCTTGCATTTATATGTTAACATGCATATACTGACGATACATATTGATATATCATACACATTGATATTGATATACGATATACATATTGATCGCACATGCGAACTGATGGACTAAGTAGCCAATTATTCACAAAATCTTAGCAATTGGACTTACAATTTCAAAATTAGATCCCAAGAAAGCAAAGAATTTGGAAGAATATTAAATACAAGTGAAATGAGAAAGATACTGACAGATGCTGTTGATTTTCTTTGACAGATAAGTTGTTATTAACAGAACAAGGGTGGCTAATCTATTTTATTCTGTTGAATATGTTGCTAATGCTGTGTGTAAATATGCAACAGTCCTGGAAATAATCTATATACATAGTCATTCTGTGAAAACAAATATGCAAAGTTTGAAAGAGGTTAAATGAAAATATATTTCTAGAAATTTCACAGGAACCTATGTAAGTAATTCTGATACTCTAGCATTCAACAGAAAAAAAGTCTAAGTTTTTACCTGGTTTTGTAGTGTAGTATGAAAGACTTATTACTTTTTATATAATACAGCTATATCTGGAAAAAAAGAGTAGAAAAGAGCAAAAAACATTGTCTGACATAAAATTACTTTATTTTACACAATTTTTTTTTACACCTGAAATGGCCATGTGTTTGCAGGGAATGTTGCTAAGGCGGGTTCCTATATGGGGCTGTGCCCTCACATTGAATCACTGCATTCTCGGAAGGGAGCGTTTGGTACTGATCTCTTTGTTACTAAAATAAAGCATTTCTGGGATGAAAACAAACTGTTTTGCAAATATTTTGTAGGTGACAAAAATGCTGATTCTCAATACAAAAAGATATGATAGACATTAACAATTAAACATGCATTTCAATTACAATTTTTCCCTCATTTTAGGCAAAAAGAAGTTGAAATATTTCATTTCAGGTTAAACAAAGCTACAAATTAATCAACTAGTACAAGGGAAAAGGTCATGAGAACATACAGAAAAAATTCTCAATGCATCGCTTTATAATAGTGCTTCTTTTTTTTTAATGTACCTACATCCCAAGTATAATTTTAAGTAGGAAAGAATATTTTTCTTTCAACTAACAGACTAAGAAGCCAAACTGCACAGCTATTGTTGGACACATGTAGTATTCCTGAGAGATGTGTATATGTGTGCACAGCTGCACAGACACAGAGACCATATGCTTGTGTATAAACATTAGATATCAGTACATGTGTGTACGCGCATCTGAATATTTTATAACACGTTGGCAGGTATGCAGAAGAACCTGCATATAAAATAGAATTTTTTCTTCACTTTTTTTATATTGGCTGAACAGCTCCCTGGTTTTAGATTAGAAGTAAAATGAAACTGCTTGGTTCTTGTCTTAGCAACCACTGGATTAATGTTGAATCTTTTACTGAGGTAGATTCAGCATAGCTTTTTCCAAACCACAGTCTTTGCCTACAGGATAGATTGCTACTGAACATGCCAAGCTGACCTCATTCTCTACTATGCTGTTTAAACTTAAATATTCTGATTTTACAGCAGAAGTCCTCATCTAAATGAAGGATTGCATCTTTCCAGAACAACAGCTTTGTATGATTCAGGCTGATTGGATTTTTTTTGGCCTATTAGTCTTCAAAGGAATTGAAAAATCAATTAAAAATTGTTGTCCTGCCCTCCTCCTTTCCCTGCGCTTTCCCTTCAATTTCCTACTGTAATTCATTTCTGCTTCTTTTTTTTTTAGCTTTAGAAGTGTGATACTCCTTGAAGGAACATTGGTTGCCCATCCTTACTCATCTTTGCCATATCCATTTCTGCACTCTCAATGTGTAGCATGGCTTACCTATATCATCTGCAGATCTTTAGTGAAGCTTTTTCATTCGCTCCTCAGAGAGCTCCTTTAGAATTAAGGGAACATTATACTTAAGGCAGTAACTGTGCTTATTTAGGCAGTGTGCTATCAATAGGAGAGTGCTCCCAATCTGGGGACCACGGGACATGGCCAGGGAACAGGCACATGGAAAATTTCTGGGCAAAGCATTAGGTGGCTGAATCCAGGAGTAAGGGCAGCCATATGAGCCACCTGACAAGTTCAAGAGGTTCAACTAATAATTTTCATTGCTTTCAAAACGTTCCTGTTACTATTTTATCTGTATTGTGGAAGTGTACAGAGGTCCCAAAGGGAGTCTCACTCCTACTTGGAAGTGTTCATTCAAACAAACGCATAACAACAGAATAATACTTACCATTCAAACCCCATAAACTCAGTTTCTGCCCTCAGATGTCTGGATTTTATTAGCAATGCCCAACTACAGGGAAATCTGGAAAATTTTTGGACTGAACACGAAACACTTTTCCTCCTTGTATCTCCTGTGGTTCCTACTCAAGATTGTCCCAAAAGTGCCTGCACATTGATATCTCTCTGATGTGGGCGGCTCCAGCTCATGACAAGAGCACGGCCAGGGAAGAGCAGAGCAGCTGCCACCCTGAGCCCCAGTTGGGAAACCCTGAGAGAGGGCTGGAAACGTGACAGGGGATGTACGTTTGATTGCAAGTTTAACAACTGCCTCAGCTGGCTGCCATTTCAACAGCCAGTTCAGCCAGTACAAATTGCATTTTCTCCAGCAGAGCATGGAATTAAGTTCTGTAAAGGTAGACCTAAGTCTCAGAGAACTGAATGAATCATCTACTACAAGACTTTTTGCAAACTTGAAAACATAAGCTACTTTCTTCTAAGCCTGAATTAAATAGTAACGTCAGTCAAATGTGTGAATAAATATCAGATTATGAACCTTTACTTTTCTGCTTTAGAAATCTACCAATTTAGCTGAAAATAATGTTTCAAGGAATATTTGATGACTAATTTTTAACAGAAACTTTTTATTTTATGATAATTATTTTTGAAAACTGATGCATTTTTGTTCTTTGAGTACTTATCCTGTAATTTTATTGAACTGTAAAGAAAGAGCTAAATACTATTTCTGTCTTTCAAAACATAGCTAGGACAAAGAAAGGAGGAAAGTAAAGTTCATTAAATCACCTCTACTATATGCTAAAACAAAACATCTTCATAGGAACACTGGCAAAACATACTATTTGCTTGTAGCAAGACAAAATAAGTTTGTTCTCCAAGAATACCTCAAGAGATGACCTGCTTAAGTTAGTAATCTTCAGGTAAAAATCCTGGTTTCCAACTAGGATCATGTAAATTTAGGATTTTTCTCTCAAATCAATCAAAACTTCATTTTCTTCTCTAATGGAGATTTGAGATTGGTGGCGCTCAATTGCCATGCTTGAATGAAGGCATTGGCTGCACTGTTCCTATGAGCTAGGCTAATGCCCTGTTGTGGTCAACTGGGGCTTTGAGTACATTAATTTTGTGAAAATTCTGCTCCGTTTTCACTTAGGATTTGTTTCTATAGCATTTATGCTCTTCTCTGTAGCTAGAAATTATACGTGTTCTCCTGTCCCTGGTTTCCTTATGGCTACTGTTTCAGTGATCACTCATACTAACGCGTGTGCGTCACTCTCCCTGTGCGTTTGGGCCGTGCTCAGGAGGACGGACACCTTCTCTTCCTGACACTGCCACAGAGCCCGTAGTTTCCTCTTCCACTGTACTTCAAAGTGTAACCTCGCAGCCAAAGTAATTCCAGCTGCGTAACTGGGTCAGACACTTTCCAGCACTCGTTATTGCATATCCTTCATTATTCACAAAGCTCCTGGGGAAGAGTTTAAAACAACCTCTGTTCCTTTGACCTGAAGCTGCCATCGTTCTTGACGGTGGACGGACTATTTTCTTTTGGCGAGATAGCAGAGGTTTTATATTCCTCCAGTGTACCCTGTGACACGCAAGTGAACCATGGGATAACTCAAATACGCAAGCACAGCCACCTGTATGCCAGATAAGCACAGCTCGGGGCGGGGGGGGGGCAGCTGCTGGACTCTTTCCAAAGCCGGCTGGCAGGTTGATTGAGCTTGGGTGAATTAGGAGGACAATCTGTTACAGAAAGTGGACACCGCATAATTAAAAAGCATTTTTTCCCCCTACGCTATCTCTGCTCTTACATTCGTTTCCATATTTCAGCTTCATGCTGTATGTCGCGTTATGAATGAGAAATGTTTAGTCCACCTGGTGCTGTCAGTTACGAGTAATATCCGTTTAGTATGTGCATTAAATTAGCCAATTAACTATTTGAATGTATTTGTGCAGATAGTCAGTTGCATTTTATTATAATACCCACCTAGCTCTAAAAGGGCTTGATTTACTTGAATTAAGGCTGCTGTGACTCTGTATAACCAACACCCTGCATCTGCTGATGTGCAAGTCTCGTGAAAAGGCTGGAGAGTTGTCAGAGGAATGTTTATGGGCAATCATAAAGCAAAGCTCATGCAAACCCCTTAAGTACTTGCCTCTGCTGCTTCTGCTTCAGTAGTTACGGATTGAGCCTTGCTCAAATTAAACTACAAGCAGCTATAGCAAGCTGAAACCACATGTAACTTAAACCTGCAAGCAATTAAAAACAGGTAACAAGGCTAAAGCCACGTTAGTCAAATTGTGTTAATCACTTCTAAATTGAAAGTTGCTTGTTAGACTCATCCGGTGCCAGAGCCAGAGAGGCACATAACGTGGGGGAGGAAGAAGCTGAATGCAAAGATTTCCAGAGAAACAGCCGGGGCCAGATTTGCTGCTGTCACAAGTGGCAGCTTTCCGTTCATGTCAGCTCCCTTAGGAAGTGGGGAAAAAAGAACCTGTTTCAAGACACTTGAAAAGATTGGGTAAAATCTGTCATGACACCAAGTTCATTGACTTATGTAATAACAGTCAAAGCTATTTTGTTTATACCTCCCAAATAACTTACTTAAAATATGTTCCTCTTAAAACTTTGAAGCTCCTGGCAGAGGAACATCTAAGCACAGAAGCGCAATATTTCTAATCCTTTCCTGGACACTGGAAGGATAACTCTCTCATAATTAAACATTTTCAGAAATCAGCCAGTAATATAACTTTAATGATGTGGTTAATTTTTAAATAGAGCAGATGTGTTCTGACATTTATTGGAACCATTGTACTTTTGTGGAGCATTTAGTTATTAACAGCAATTTGATTATGATTTGTGCATGCATCTGCTAACATTTTTATGTTTCTAAAGAAAGAAAATTGCACCTGAAACCCAGCACGTGCCTCATATTTTTTTGCATTTCTTTTTCATTTTGGGTTTCATGATTTTTAATTAAACATTCCCAGGAGGTCTTTAAATATTTCATTCTTTTTAATGAATTTACCCCAGAAACAAAGAAAATCCTGGAGAAGGAGTAAGGTCATTTTGCCAGAATCAGATACTTGTGAACCAGCCACTTCCTAATTTGAGTTCACAGGCGGTTGCTTAGTCAGCCTTATGAGAGCTGAATTTCGGTCTTGTTTACAGCTGCAAGCAGTAGTACAGTGGCATAGCTTTGCGTGTATACCGTGTAATGAAGATTTGAAGCTGATAGCTTTGCTGAAGCAAAGGGTTTGAAGCTGAACCCACTAGAAGCTGACCTGCTTAAAGTTTCCAACAGCTCCATACTCTCTAAAAGCAGTGTAGACTCAGAAGCTGCCATTCAGGTGTACTTACTCCAAGTAATCACTTACGGTCATTCCTTCCCCACACCAAAAAATTGAGTAGGACTATTCCAAGAAAATATAGTTATCCATTAGCGAATCAAACGAGAGCAATGCTATGTTTTCAACGATCAATGGTTTAATGTTCAATGATCAGCGAGGACGGTCAGCGGCAGTGCTCATATCTTGTATATTGATATTATCACTGACTTTTATTTCTAAAATCTTCAGAGATTCAAAGTCCTCCCTTGACATCCCTCCTTGACACCCCTTTCCAGGTCATAACTGTCTTCTATAGCAAAGGAGTTTTCTTACTTTTGTTGTGGATCAAGCCAATTGCTTCCTAACTTCTTTGTTGTGTATATCGCAAATAATTTTAGATGTTCCACGACTGTTATATTTTTCCCTCTCACTACACTCCTTCTTAGACTAAACAAACTCAATCTTTCAGCCTTTTTGTTTGTCGTGTTTTCTAAACATTGTATCATTTCTACTGCTGGCCTGTCTCCAGTTTGGCTAGGGTAATGCTGAAAACTAAGCAGGTCTCCTGCTGAGGTTTCACCAATAGCAATGGATGCATCTTCCCTAAGACATGCCTATCAATATGTCCTAACATAAGATCTGCCTTTTTTTTTTCAAAAACATCACTACGTTGAATCTGACATTCGTCTAGATTCTTCTTTGCAATGCGGCTCACTGTAGGTGTACTCCACTTCTTCTGCATTTGTGCATTTGATTTTTTCTTTCCTAGGAGTAGTACTTGATGCATTTGCTGTTACTGACCTCTGTCTTACCGATCCCAGTTCTCCAAAGTGCTTGTAACCTAGGGATAGCCACAAATCTCTGAATTGCAAATGAAAATATAGACTAGAGCTGGATCCAGGACAGATATCTGTGGAATCCCAGTTGAATTTCCTTTCAGTTTTTCAGTAAAATAATGAGAAATCTTCTCAAAGTATGATTTTACATCTAAGTTCCATTCTTTCATGTATTAATTTCACTTTTTTTCCGTTTGTCATTTAAAATGAAAAAGATGAAACTTTATTTAAAGTATTTATATATATGTGTATATGTATAAAATGAAGGATTGCTATCTCGTCTGTATTTAGTATTTACCTGTAGTAAAAAATTAACCGGTAGTTATTGTTGTGTTCTTTAGATTAAAATTCCTTAGTTTTGAGTTTTGCTTCCTCAGGTAAGACTTTCGGAGTCTTTGGGCAGAGTTTAAAACTTCATATGCTGTTGCCGTGAGTGCCTACAGGATCTCAGGATTAATAAAACTAGATGTGATTAATAATGCAGGATAAATGCAGTTTCTTGGTTTAGAAAACTAAATACACGGTAATCTGAGCTGGTTCAATGATTATATTCATTGCTATGTCAAACAGGCTGAGCCCTTAGTCTGCAAAGCCCATGACAGTAGTGTTGGGATACAGATCTTTTCATTTTTAGGTTGGGTAATTCAGGTCTAGCCCAAACATGTAATGACAAACTTTTCTATGTTAATGCTGCAAAAGAAGTTAGTTTACTTTTGGTGAACTTGGGATATTGTTTATGTGATTTTAAAAGCAACTTTCCACATAATCCTCAGAAAGTTTAGGAATTTACCTCCAGCAATGTGGTGTAATCAGTCAGAGCCAGGCATCCCCTCTTCATCCTCCTTTTCTTCTTGAAATATTCATTTCATCCTGTCATGTGGAGCATAGCAGTCTGAGTGTTAGGGGCACGTATTTGAATCTCCACTCTCTCAAACAAGACAACATTGCAAATAGGATTGGTTTGTGGGGTGTAGATATACAGGGACATTAGATCACAAAATGCTCATTTAAGAAAGGTGTTTCATCATGCTATAGGCCCCTATTGACTTTTCTCTCTGCTTTGCAGTTCCCTCAGTTGCAGCCCTTGCTTGAGCAAAGAGATTCTGATTTCTTTTTTTCTTACATAAGTTACAGTCCAGGAACAACCTTTGCCATCAACAGTGTGGTTACCAGCAATCAGCTGCATGAAAAAATATCCCAAAATGTTTAGCATGGCACAGACCTGGGAGGTCGCTGTCTAGCACTCTTGAATTTGCCTTAGAAAGGACATAGTGTTGTTAATCTCTTCTATTTGTGAAAAATAAATTTTAAATGGACAGTTATAAGTTCTTTGGATCATCATGATCCTTCTTCCTTGTTCTGAGCGCTCCGAGATTGGGTGTATAACTGAAAAGACGCTAGGTAGTTTCACTTAATTACTGCTGTCTAGGAAACAAGTGAAACTTTCTCCATTTAATAGCAGCAAACTGTGTGTAATAAGATTATTTGAGGTCCTACGAGCAGAATTTATGATAGAACACCAAATAGGAGGAATATCAAATAACACTGCTATAGCGTATGCCATTTGTTGAGTATATACTAAAATCAAAAGCCTGTAAATTCAACAGAGAAAAAATTCAGAGGGATAGCTGAATTAGGTTGCTGTTTTTAACAAGGTCAGAAATTCTAGAAAACATTTAGTTAGATCATAATTTTTTCAGCATAGCTTGATCTGTCAGAACATGACAGATACTCTCAAAATGGCTGTTGGCGTATCTGTTGTTTTCACTGAACACAGCACTGCTTTTAAAAAATGAATGAGTGTTTTTACTCTGAATTTCTGCTCAACAATAGAGGAGGAACTTTTGAAGATGCTCTTTATCAGGAGACTGCCTGCCTTGGGAGTTTGGAGGCTCTGGCAAAGCATCTGAAAGCCCCATTGGTGATACCCACCCCCTAAAACTAAAATCAATTGTTAGCACTGTGATTGCTTTGTTCTGCACACGCTTTCCCATTACTCCTTCCTTCTTACATACTCCTTTCTACAACTTACAGGCTTTCAAGCTGGAAGTTACTTGGAGTTACTTCCCTTTATGTATTTGCCCCATATTTACTAGCTTTTGAAGCTGGTTGTGGTTTGAGCAGGGCTTACTCCTTGCCTTCCTGCCTTTCCCTGCCAGAATTCTATTTTGCAGCCTCGAGAAGCCGAGTCTGCCACAGTTATTTTAATAGCCAGATAGATGTCAGAAACACAGGAGTTTAGCTTTTCTGCGGGAGGAAACCAAATGAAAAGCTTGGCTGTAATGAAAAAGCCGTATTATTCAAACACAATCTTTTGCAATGACAGCAGAAGGCTAAGAGAGCTAGCTGGGATTTCCATTCAGTGTAGTATAAGAGGATTGTTGAAATTACTGATACTGAATTAATAGGTTACAGCAAAGATTTAGTGCAACTTGGTGAAAAAGTCTCTTACTATTAAATACGTTGCTGCTGCTGTAAAAGCAAGTTGCTAGAGCAGTTGAAGTGTCTTGTAACAAGAGCAGTGAAATCTGTTTAACTCAGCTTAAGTATGGGTCAACCAGCTGATGTTTCAGGCTCTGCACAGCTATGTTGCTTGTTCCCTTGGGGAGAGAATGGCTACAGAAATTGATATCCCTTCTTTTTACCAGTCTGATGTGCCAGTGCAGCTCTGGACTCATCTTTGACCTTTATTCTCGCTCTTCCTTTGGTGATATATTGAAGTTAGTTCGTGCCTTATCGAGAGAGCAAATTGTATGATGGGATATTAACTGGTGAAAAGTCATGCATATAAATGTTTGCCTTTCGTTTTGATTCACAAGAGCATTTTGAATACAGTATTTGTACTAGTAATTTTATACTTTGAGGGCAAATCCTGCATGTCTATAGTGCTGTGGTTGACACTTAAAATGCCAGATCTCAGAGACATTGTCTTTTATGGCACATCAGTCATTAGTGCGTGGTATGGCATTTCTACAGCAGTGAGCAGAGGGGACTCAAGCTGTTTGTCTCTGCAGTATTTAAGAACTGTGATTCTTTGTATTTCTAAGGCAGTTTTCATCATCTTCAGGTTTTTTTATTCAACAACTTCTTTGCTGAACCCAGTAAAGTGGCAATTAAACAATTTATGGAGGAGGAGATGAGAGGATGTTGTTTCCTCATTTGAGTTAGAAACTTTGAGTTTATGCCCAGCGTTTATTAAAGGAGGGGGAAGGGAAATGCAACATCTAAATCTTTGTGGTTTTGTGGCATTTTCGCTACCTTTTTGTTGACTCGTCAGCAATTGCAGCCTCCTGCTCCTGGCCAGAACAAGCTTCTCCTTCCTCCGCTATTTTTTATCATCAAGAGCCATGGTATGTTTTGGAGAGAAGAGTTTTCTGCTTTGGTGTTTGTGCTCATTTATTATTTCCATGTAAGAGATTTCTCTCTTGTGTGACTCACTCTTATTCATCACCTTTATACTGAAAGTTTTGTTGCATTGTGGGTAAGCATGCAGGAGCTCATGTGTCTGTCGCTGGCCCTCAGCAAGGACAACTTATTCTGTGCCAAGTATTCATATGGCTCCACTTGTCCTATCATAGACATGGTTAAATTTCAGGGTTGATAATATTATTGTTGCATCACTTTGAGAGACTTTGAGATGTAGGATTCAGTCAGTCTTCAACAGAATACTAACTTTAAGAATAGTGTGACACGGTAAGAAATTCCTAACAAAAGACAGTGAGCTATTACAGCAATTAGAAATATTTACCTTCTATATTAGAAAGGGTTTTGGTTTTCTTCAGTTTTAGTTGGCATCCTCTAACCTCTGAGCCTTATATTTGCTTGAATTTGCAGTGAGGGTGAGGACTTCACTCTTTAGTAGAGAAAAACATTTGGAGTTAAATTTTCTCTTTGAGTGACTCCATTGACTCACAGAACAAAGCCAGCAAAGGATTTGACCCTTTCTTTTGAGAACCTCTTTATTAGCTGGCAAAGGCCTAGGTACTTGCCATGGCATTCATTGGCAACATCAAGAGCACTTCCTTGTCTTATAAGTCTAGTCATCTTTGAACCTGGGGAGTCTAAAAGGTAACTACAGACCCAAGCTCAGCTTATTAAAGCGTCCCACCGGGTCTATATTGAATCTTTGGCCAACTTCTCTTCATTTCTAAGGAAGTCAGTAACCTGCCAGCCAGCTGGCACCCGGGCTTTGTTACAGTTAGAGAAAAAAAGAGAGGGGAGAGGGAGGGAGGAAAGTAGAGGAGAAGAAGAAAAAAAAAGCCAATCCTATTATTATTGTAAAATTCAAAGGGTTGTTCACTTCCAAACAGTAGGAGGTGGACAGATTAAAGTTTTAAACTGTAACAACATCTCTTTTTGTGCTGTCTAGTTCAGCAATATGAACCTTGTAACACTTGACATCCATCACAACATTTCCCGCAGTTACCACTCTGCTACTTAGACCAAATCCCAAATTCTGGCTTGCAGACTGTAATTTGGAGACATTAAATGACTATAATGTGGAAAGTATCTGATGATGTATTGTACTTTAGAATAATAAAACTACTAAAATTGCAGCTTGGAGAACTAAATCAAATATATAATTATCTGTGTTTGTGGGATTTCCTCTAAGAACGTTATGTTGTTTAAGCCATGCCTTCCTTTCTCTTTTGTTCGTAACTCATGTTCTTAGAAAGAGGATCATGCATTTAAAGAGGTTCTTGGCACTTAGCCCTACTCCCACCTCCTCTCCTTCCTTCTTGCTGACCCATAACAAATCTTCTGGCTTTGATTTCACTTCACATTCAAAAGCAACGACAGAGGCCTTAGTGTAAAACCTTAATCCAGGGGTTCCGTTTTATTAGCTGCAATTCTCACACTTGGAGAGTCTTAGTGCCAAAATTCTTTCCTTTTCCTTTTTTTTTTTTTAAATCTTTATTTTTAGATGAGTGCTATCTGGTGTTAAGAATGAACATAGTGATTGAATGTTCAGAAGCTAGTGTCTTTAGCGAGCTTGTCAACAATACAGTATGTGTCTTATTTCATTATTTTTTCTTCCCTACTAAAGAAGTGTTCTACATGTTTGGAATCACTATAGACATTTTCAGTTCTAAAGACATTTTATCTCTCCTTTTCATCACCCTCAACTTACTGTCACAGTCTGTTGGTTGCTTCCCTGACACATCCCAAAGAGTACTTCTTTGGTATTGCAAATAATTCTCCCTTGCTCTACCTTATTTCTTAAGGTTGACTGGCCTGCCTTTGCTCTCTCCAGGCAAGGATCCTTTGAGAGCAGTGATGAATGAACCTTGAAAGCCTGAAAGCTTGTATTTGCCTGAGGTAGTCAGCCAGCACTATTTGGACTTTTTTGAATTTACCAATTTTCTAACCTTGTCCTGGAAATCTCAGAAGGTGACATTTAGGTATGAGCATTCTCGAGCTGCTCCTTCTAGCCCCTGTAGGGAAGGAAAATGAGAAGATCCCTTATTGTAACTTTCAAACCCTGCTGCCTACCCTGAAATTCAAAGGAATCATGCAGGGCTAGGAGAATTTAAAACGAATCTCAATAAAAGCTGTAATCTTCTGCAGTTTCATATATATAAAGCAAGGAATGATTTCAATGGGTGAATGTTCTTATTTTATCCATCCTAACTTACACGTAGATAGTGCAAAAATTGAAGCCATGTGGTTGAGTTAGCAACATAGACAATTAATGTCTGCAGTCTGCCAGAGTGGCCTAACGTTAGTTCATCTTTTGCCAGAAGCTAATTGGTGCTAAATCCTTTAGAATGTTTTTTCCTGTCAGAAGGAAAAAAAAAAAAGTAAGTTTAAGGGTTTCTTTATTTACCCTGTAATGTTTGGTAATCTAGAATTAGAACTAATAGCTCAATAAGGATGTATTTTTTCCCTATCAGTGATGTTTGAAAAAAAAAAAAAACAAACCAGTATCCAAGTTAAGTCTATATTGCCCAAAATCAGGTTTGGATATGTTTATTATCATTTGATAATCATCAAATGATTATCATCATATGACCTTGGATTGGGTCATAGCCTTACTAACTTTTCTGTAAGTTAATAAGAGTATACTGTATCACTTAGATAGGAGAAACTGTATCAATGTACTGTAAACTATAGTATCTAGGGAAAATTTGCAGACTGAAACCAAATTTAAGTTGACAGATATACCAGCAAAATAACAAAAAACACTGTAGAGCCCAACTTTACCTAAGAACTAAAAGACACTGCCTTGCACGTTTTATTCACTTTTTAATCAAACATAATATCCTATCATCAGATTGCTTGGACATATTTCCATTTTGATACAATTCGAAAGAGAAAATTTGACTTAACAGTAGAGGACTCAGCCAAGTACGATCAGATTTCTGGAACATGATGAAATATCTCTGCAACCATTTGTTGAAGTGGGAAAAGAGAATCTACGTTTGTTTGTATATTTTGGATATCACAGCAAGGGACAAAACAACCAGTAATATAAAAGGCTGATGCTTTTTTATTGTCTTTTTTTGTGTTTAAACTTTTTATATGAATTGTCAGAACAAGCATGTATAAGAGGTATGCTCCTTGGCCATAGCCAGAATGAATTAAACCAAAAAAGGAAAAATCTTATTCCAGGCACAACACAACTCTCTGTAGCCGAATATCGTAAAGCAAGCTATGGATATCATTATGCAAATTTCAGTTTTGCTCAGTGACAGGCAAATATTTAGTGATGAACAGTTGTATCTGCACAGTTTTTATATTTATGATTTTTCCCAAATACCCAGTATGAATTTTAACATAGAATATATGACGACTGAGCAAGCGTGCATTAAAGTGCTTTTAGCCATCCCCCCGCTATAAAATATTTTGAGTCTACATTGGAGTGTTTGAATATTACAGATTAAATCATGGATGTGAGGGGAAAGTGTTGCATAGCACTTTAAAAATACACGTATTGTTGCCCTTTGGCTAGCCTATCCTTTTGCCAAGGGGGAGGAAGACTAGTAATCATCATTCCTCTTCTTTCACAATTGACAAAAGACCTACAGCTAGGGGGAATGGTTAGGCACTGCCCTCTCAGCTTTTGGGAAACTTATGCTAATACGCTGTTTCAGAACCTTACAGTCTTACTTTTTTCCTGCAAGAAAACCTATTCATTGTTCTAGGTTTGAGGCTCAAAAAGCATAAAGTAGGAAAATGGCCACTAAACTGCAATAGAAATTTTCTAGCCATCTTACTTAGCATTGGCCTTTATAATTAAAAAAAAAAAAAGTCGAATTTAGAGACTTCAGCCAAGTTCAATATAGTACTATATTCAGCCTAAATTTCTACTACCACTCCTCATAGTGGGAGGTTTGTTCTAACAAGTATATCCTGTACTCTGGGGGTGCATTTCTGGAGTAGGTGGAAAGTAACTCAGCTTCCCCAAGCATTAGCATTTGGTAGGATAAAAGTTTTCTCTCTGCAAGAAAATGCCATTAAAATATCATAGACTCCTTCTGTATTATGTGCTTGTACAGGGCCTGATACAAAAGGGTCTCAGACATGAACAGAAATCAGTCCTACTACATTTTTGGTGCGAACTGTTTCCAATTAGATTTTAATGCCAACTTGCAGTGAAAATATGCATAATTATCAATATGTCAATGCTATATTTTATCTGTTATCAACTATAAAATCCTTTGTATCCTGACAGCTTGTCGGAATATTACAGTGGTTGATAGTTATTCACAAGCAGTTAAGCAAGCTATTGCCTACAGCACTATTGAAGAAAATAACAATTAATTTATTCCCCTCTCTTCCAGGCAGTTATTATTACTTTATGTACATATATTAACCCTTTCTATACTTTAGACCTGTGAAATAGGCCCTTGGAGATCTTCCTGATCTATGTCATTTTAGACTGTTAATTCGCTTCCAAGCCAAGGACATGTACATCCTTTTCTATGCAAGTCCGTGTGCCATTTTGTTGATTTCAGCTAAACAGATGATGAATAAATACTTTTAGGCTCAGAGGAAAATGAATGAGAAAGAGCAGCTCAGCTGATGGTGTTTGAGCTTCATAACGAACAGCACTGTAACATGAGGACACTACAAAGCAGCTGAGGATGCAGTTCTTATCTGGGGAATGGGAAACTAAGTCCTTAAGTATTCAGGAGTAGGTTATATCCCCTTGCCTGTAGTAAAATTCTTGGAAATACTCATGTAGTAAGAGAACTCGGTGTGAGTATGAAGGAATCTAGCCCTAAATTTTCACCATGCATAATTGCATTCTTTCTCATTAAACTCCCACTCTGATTCTAATTAAATTCATAATTGTTCTGCATTTGATGCTATAAACTGTTGTGTAGTGTTGTTGGGGTGCTATTTAACAGATGCCATCTTTCCCCTAAGAGGCAGTGGTATTTCATTGCTGTGTGAATTGATCCTTCAATGTGAAATCTGAACAGGTCCCCTGATGCCAAGCAGGAAAGGGGACATTGTGAACTGGCAAGAAGGAGTAAATGAGGTATACAAAAAGTGTTTCTCAGAATGTATGAGATGTAATTCCTTGTACTTTACCAGATTTTAAAAGATTAATCCAATTTTCTCTTTCCATTACCTATTCATAATAAAGTCACAAATTCATATTGATACTTCAACACACAGTTCTCAAGCTCAGGCTTACAGAGGCAGATCAGTTCTTAGACATTTGTATTAATTTTCTTTTTGCAATACAGATATTCAGACTTAGCTTCAACCAGTCTCACACACACAGAGCTGAGAAAGCTCATCTTCTTGGCTTTTTCCAGAACACCACTTGCCCTTCACCTCCAGCACATATGCATGTGATCCTAACTTTCTTCATCCTGGTTCTTCCAGAATAATTGTTTTATTATCTCTGAATTTTTTCTGCCAGGTTTCCTACCACTCCGCTCAGTGCCTATCTCGCATCCCTCCACATCCCTCTTTGATTGGTTTCCTCCAGCACAAAAACCTAGGTTAGCAAATCACACAGGTGCCTGTTGGTCCTCAGTCAGGTCAGAAAGAGCTTTTTCCTTGTTTATCTAGCTGAAAGGTGTGTGTGGAAAAAATGCCTTGAGAGATTAGTGAAAATTGAAGGAGAGAGGGGAAGGACTGATAGATATATGTGTAAGTAGGGGTATATGGAAGGAATAGGACGTGTCATTGATAACAAACATCTGCTGGAGGAAAAAAGGCAGGGTATTTTTATTTGAGGCACTATTAGCAAGCTATATGGAGAAGTGTGTATATAAGATCTGGTTGTCTGCAGAACTATCTACACTGGAGTGGTAACTCCTGGTCTTCCCATATTCAGTAGCTTCGTTGATGTCCCAGGTGTCCAAGTTACCTGTTTAACACTGAGATGTTAGCTTTCTTGTTTTGGCTTAGGTTTGTCTGCTTGTTTTCCTTTCTAAAGTAAACTTCTGTTACATCATCTTTTAAAAGCTAAGCTTGTGATTTTCTGTGGCATGGCACATCACTTTTTGTGGATCAAACTCAGTAATACTGAGCTGGGTAGGGCCATACATATTGGTTAAGGAATTAAAGCACTGAAGAATCCTGGATAATATATTACAGTGCTACTATGAGGAACAATGGGATTAAGAAACTGAGAAGAAAAAGGAGCAGGATGTGAAGTGGGGCATTATCATTTCCAGGTCTCTCTGCATAGTAAT
Source organism: Struthio camelus (assembly GCF_040807025.1). Taxonomy (NCBI): domain Eukaryota; kingdom Metazoa; phylum Chordata; class Aves; order Struthioniformes; family Struthionidae; genus Struthio; species Struthio camelus. The sequence goes on along the minus strand of NC_090942.1, from coordinate 111,913,047 downwards.
ATGTCTGGTTTGAAGATACTTTTAAATTGCTTTAAGATCCTCAGAGATGGTGGTGTTGTAAAATACATATTGTTATTTACCACACAGCCTACCACTGAAATCATCTCATCTAGGCTATTCATATACAAACTCTGAGAACTGTTGAATTGGAGAATCAGGTTGAGAATATCCTATTCTAAACATGGAGATCATCTTAGATATTAATATGTAGTCTATCCTCTGTTCATACTAGTTATAATCAGAAATACCAGAGAAAATCTTTGCAACTGATACATTGAATTGGCTGAAAGATTCAGATAAAATTCTTAGCTATAGGCTGTTTATTATAGGTTGTGAGTATCAGAGGCTACAAATAGCATTCAGCATTCTCATCCCATTGTAAATTATGAGTATTGTCCTACTGTCTATGGGTGCTGCCATGATTATTTTTTCATTACAGTGAAGTATCTTTTCTAAACAAAGAGAATAAATGAGGGCTGAGGGCTCCATGCCTTCCTTTGATAGTGCCTCTACCCAGCTGCTAATTGTAATGGCTGTCTCTTGAAATTCCTACTCCTCTCTCAGAATTTGGTTAACAGCTTCAGACAGATAGGTGACTTTGAGATGGAGGCGAGTGACTTATCTCCTTAGGAAACCAGGCAAAAATGCTTGGTAAAGAAGAATAAAAGCTTAGGGCTGGTTTGCAGAAGCTAGAATTTCATTGCCTTTGTCCAGCCAAGCACAGACAAAAGGTGCATAGCAGATCACAGTGTGCTCCGCTACTTGCAGTTGTTGAGCCACTAGTCCAGGTTGCTGCCCGTGGTCTACTGCTGTGGGCAAGACGAGGAGCCAAAAGGACTCGGCTCCAGTTCTGCCCCATTTCTGCTCAGTGTGAGCAGGCTAAGGCTAGCAGGTTCTTCAGGTGATGGCTGATACAAAACAGGAGCATTTGCATGCATGTGAGAAAGGTTCCAGGAACAAGTGTTCCTCACACAGGAACAACCTCTTCCGTGTTCTTCCTGGAAGTGCAGACCTCTGCATGCAAGCTCCTGACCAAGACTGGATAGATAAATGCCACAAATTAGTAAAACTATGATAAGAATTCAGCTACAGTAATGGTCTCTGCTGATTCATGTCTGTACTTAAACTGGAGTTCTGCTTTTTAGGGTGGGTGGGTTTTTTTGTTTGTTTCCCCTCCCATCCTCAGGGACAGAGTACTTACTATTTTATATTTGGATTTGATGACTCAAATCTTTTCTTACCTGCCATATATTAGTCAATGAGCTGTTGTTGAAAGTCTTCCTTACACTCTAAAATAAAGTTTCTTGCTGTTATGAAGCTGTATGAAAAATGAATTATTAGTAGGAATAAAACAGGAATATTATTTACACAGAAAAGCTTCCATGTTTTGCCTGCCTCCAGATATTTTGCAGTGTATATAAGTGAGTAACTGAAACATAGATGCCACAATAAATTAGGGAAATTGACAGTGGACCATAACAATGAAATAATCAATAAATAAATATTCTTGCTTCCAAAAGATCTTGTAATTATACAAGACATGTATGACAGTAACATTAAAATAGCTTGTCAAAACATCAAAACAGAGACAGTTCTGAATCACTGGAACAATCATCTACTTTGTGCCTGATGAAAAACTTCAGAGAAGAAGCCCACTTGCGAACAATCAGCAACATAGGATGAGAGATTATTTTATCACAGGATAAAATTTAGTTTAGTTAAAATTTAGTTTGAGTAAAATCCTGCCTGTCTGGAATGACCATCTGGGGAATTAATGTGTCTTTAGGAACATATCGTGAAAAGTGTTGGAATCATTAATTTGAATAAAAGAAAAGAAAAAAAAAAGTAAAGAAAAGTTTAAAAAGAAAAATAAAAAATAAACAAAATTAACGTGTCATGCAGGTTTAAGGTAGTCTCCAAGTTTAGAGGGGAATAAAACTGGACAGCTAGAACACTTTGGCAAAACAATATAATTTGAGTCTTAAGGTGAAGCTTGAGAAATTGCAGGATATGTCAACTCAGGTGCTTAAACGACAGCTTAGAAAATATATTGCAGCATGTCATCTTGCTCTTGTCCACTGGCACAAGTGCCAAACTTTCAAGCACAAGTTCAAAACTCATACTTTCTATGCTTAAAATCAGTTTAGACTTATAGAATAGTTGAGGCTGGGCAGCACCTCGCGAGGTCATCTGAGCCAAATGCTACTCAAAGCAGAGGCAAAGTAGGTTGCTCAAGGCCTTGTCCGCTCATGTGCTGAGTGACCGGAAACTCCACAGCCTCTCTGGGCACCTGGTCTGATTTCTGGCTAGCCACAATACGAACATTTTTTCTGTAATATATAGTTGGATTTTTCCCCTGATTCAACTTGTGTCCATTGCCTCTTATCCTGTCACCGTGCCCCTCCAAGAAGAGACTGGGTCCTCTATTTCTGGTTTTAGATAAGTTATTTTGTTTTTTAACTCAAAGCATAAAAAGAAAGGGAAGCTGAAAATGGTAACAGTCTATATGCGTAAGAGACTGCTCTTTTAATCTCTAGTTACTGTAGTGGAAGGCCACAAAGACGATGAAGGGGCTGAAGCATCTCTCATACAAGGAGAGGCTGAGGGAGCTAGGACTGTTCAGCCTGGAGAAAGGAAGGCTCAGGGTTATCAATGTGTATAAATGCCTGATAGGGGAGAGTAAAGAAGATGCAGCCAGATTCTTCTCAGTGGTGGCCCTGTGACAGGACAAGAGGCAATGGGCACAAACTGAGATAACAGGAACTCACATTTAAACATAAGAAAACACTTCTTCGCTGGGAAGGTGGTTGAACACTGGAACAGGTTGCCCAGGGAGGTTGTAGTGTCTCCATCCTTGGAGACAATCAAAACCCAACTCCACATGGCCCTGGGCAACCTCCTGTAGGTGACCCTGCTCTGAGCAGGGAGTTGGATCTCCAGAGATGCCTGCCAGCCTCAGCTATTCTGCTGTGTTAAAATTTTGTTTCCTATAGTACAAGCAAATTTGATAGATATTGGAAATTGATACTGAAATGTGTTTATCAGCTGGAGCAGGGAATCAGATTTCCTCACTTGTGTTCATCCTAACTAAACTTGCAAAGTAAAAAGATTCTACTTATGTAAATTAAGAGTACTAGAATCTGAATCAAGGCAGCTTGTGATAGTACTACAGAATGCCACTGATATATTCTCTCCATTTGTCTTTAATTGCTTTTATTTTTGCCAAGACTTCAATGCCTAGATTAAGATTTCCTAAGATACCTGCTTCAGACAATTTGTTTGTTGGAATTCAAACAAACTTTCCCTGCATAAAAAATAAATAAAAATAAACTGATACTTAATTAGAAAACTGTAAAATTTCACGAGTATTTTTCAATGATGCAACTGTGATACATACTGTGAAACAATTGGCTGCAGTCTGGTTAAGGGATGGTTCTGATTGCAAAGTTGCAACTGCTGCATTATCCTGGTTTGGGCCATAGGAAGAAAAAAGTCTTTGGCAAGCTAAAGCTTGAAAAAGGTTGGTTTGGATATGGTCAGCAGAAGCCTGTTGACAACTGTAGTATAGTAGATATGTCATTATAAAGATATCTGTAATTAATATAGATGTCTTTTCTCCTGTATATACTCAGGGCCAAAAATCTGGGTAGGTTATCCAGAGCACTCTTGGAAGCCGCTGCTGCAGGCTGCAGTTGCGCTTGTACAGATAAATGGGGATGTTACAGCTCTTTTCCTAGTCTGTACAGAAACGTTATGTTTGTGTTTCCAACACAGATTTCGTCTTTGAGTGTTAAGCCCTCTCCCAGCTTTCCGAGTAGTTGCTGGATAAGACTGCCCTATTGAGAAATGCTACAGCTAGATACTGCTGATTTATTCCCAGGGTGTCCATCCTATCCAGTCACAAGAAAATACAGTACATGTTTATGTAAGAGCTCTGCGTATGTAGGGAAGGTGAATTAAATTGAAACATTTCCTAACTTCTGAGAAACTGACTTTGCTGTCTTTAATGTGTGTATGAACAGACGTGAAGACACACTATATAGAGACCCCCAGCTCTGAAGTGCATAACTAGCTTCTTGCACATGCATGGAGTTTTTTTGATTTCATTTTGATCCTTTGCACTACACGCTACTGTACACACTGTGATTTGCAAAAGTGGGGGCTTATTTTCTGCTTTCAAAGCTGAACTCCCTTTCTACTTTTGCGTTTCCTTTTGAGAACCATCACAAGGTACAGATCCATTTAAACCACTGGTTTACCTGAATATCACAGTGTAATTTTCAGAATTCATTGTATGTTTTCTCAGTATTCATTTCCTTCTCTTGGCAATTCCTTAATGAATAAGATGCTTTGCTAAAAGAAAGCGTCCCCTAGATTCCATAAGACACTTCCTCATCACTTTTTCTTTTGACTCTTCAGGAGCTTTTATTCATTCCGTATATTCCATAAAGCACCTAGACACATGTGAAAAGACTCATCAAATGTATTTCAGTTTGTCTTTCATCTTAGTACTTCATCATTAATCATAAATGGTGCATGCAGGTATATCTTGATTCCCTTGGTCTTTTATATTTCTTATATTTTATGATGCACAAAGCTGCGTGATACGACATCAAAGTCATCATTATGATACATTATCTGCATTGAACTGTCTTTGCTATCTATTAATCTTAGCTTAGCCTTCCTGCATCTGAGAAAATCCTTTTTCCATGACTTACTGTTAAATATTGTCTTTATTTGATTAGCATTGTGCTTGCTGTTTTGCTGTTTTACACTTTTTTCTTTTGGAGTCACGGCTCTGAGTATACTTTGACTACTGTAGTGTACATTGTAAGGAAAATTTTCAAGTAGGAATTCTTGTTTTCAAAAACTGTAACGCATGATTATCATGTGCAACTGTTTCTAAGGTCTTTTTGTGTGTGTGTGCATTTTTTTAATTGGTTTGGGTGTTCTTTTGTTCTCTGGCTGTACTTAAGAATATGATTGACAATAAAAAGAGTAAATATGGGTGCTAATATTAGTTTCTGTCCTGTGGCAAACCAGCAAGGTCTGCCAGTAAGCTTTCTAATCAGATTTATTTGGAACAGGCATATTTTTTTTGTGTTCCTCAAGTATGCCTTTGAAGGTGCTTTATGGTAAGTAGAAGAGTTCCTTCTTCAACAGGCAACCCCTGGAAACTGCAATTTGTAGTCTGTGCAGAAACTGAAATCTAAGACCAAAGCTATCTGCTTTGAAATCCATATTTGTGCACCAAATAAAAAAGAAACTGAATTTCTTTTTTTTTTTTTCCTTAATGCTAATATTACCTGCCTACAGTTAAGGCTTAATTAGAAATAATATCAATGGATCATGAGGTAAGCTAAGCAAAGCCTGTATCACTGAACAAAGAGTTTGATATCTGATACGTGTTTCAGACTGAGGTTAGAGGTAGCGCCTGTGGAAGTACAGCCATGATCTGGGCGCCTGCCTGGGAGCAGGAGGGCAGCCAAGGCCACCAGCTGCTGCAACATCCCCTGCTGCTGCCTGGTGGCTCGACATGCTGGGAGAAATACGTCCCCTCCTCACCCTCCAACCAGCAATACCCCATAGAGGAGTGTGCCTAGGATCAGGAAAAGAAAATACAGGCCCCTAATAAAGACGAATGAAAGCCCTGGTCATGATCTCGTAACTTGAGTAATGGTCTTGGGAATATAAAAGTGACTGCAGCCTACTTCTTGGCCAGAGCAGTGATCATGCTGCCCTTTTCACTGGAAGTTGATTTCTCCTTCCCTCACCCACATTTGTATCCTAAAAGTCTTTTTTTTTAAAAAGTTATTAGGTTGCCATATTACAGTACCAAGCTGAGCATTAACTTTTCTTTTCCTGTTTGAATTGGTGAGCTTTCGTATATTTTCTAATATTGTAGTGATGGCAAAAGTATGCAAACACAAAATGCCTAGCTGGGGAGAGTAACTTTTGCTGCTTTTCACAGGAGAATTTAAATTATAATTCATTGGGACTTTCTGCAAAATAACCCCTGTAGCTGGGTATTTGTTAGTTCAGATTCCCAATGACTCTTATCATTTTGCCAGTATCTCTAGGAACGCTGGCCTTGAATTTAATATGGAGATATATTGGACTGTATTAGAATTAAATAATCATTGAATCAAGATGATAGCTATGAAGTAAAATCTGATATTCCATAATGTTTCAGGAATTCAAAGCCACTGACACTGTACTCCATACATACATACATACATACATACATACATACATATATGTATATACACATATACAGAGTCCAATTTAGAAAGGTAATGCTGTGTAGACCTCAGATAATTCATCATACCAGGCGCAAACTTCTAGATGCAAATTTTTATCTTATGGAACATATTCTTAGCTGATGTAAATAGATCATTTGGCTCCACAGAGCATTGACCCAATTAACATAAAACCCACAAAGAGCAGGAATGTTCAGATTTCCCAACTCTCTCTAAAACTTTACAGTTGTTGCTGGTTTTTCATAACAAAGAAATGTGCAGAAAGAATAAGCCATATCATCAGATTATCTGGTTGGATAATTTTTACCATATTTGTTTTTTTTTAATAATTTGACATATTTTCCTTCAATTTCTGTAATACACTCAGCTTCACTGTAGTAGTAGTAGTAGTTTATTTCCAAAAAGTAAATTGATTGATTTATTTGATCAATTGCATAAATTATTTTCTATATAAAGCTAGACGAATAATTTTTTTCAGTCACCCTGCTCTAATTAGCACATAAGGAAGTAATGTTGTCAGGGTTATGAACATTGTAACATAGGAACAATGGCTACTGACACAATGCCTAGATGCATATATTGCAAATGTCCCTCTGTCTCCATCATCTAATTAAACACAGTCCTCAGGCCAGAGATGATTAGTTATCAAGTGACAATTTAAGAGGCTAGAAGTGCATGTTTGTACTGAAACTAGAGCAAGAGTTCTTTAGCTTTATTTGTAGTGTGTGTGAATAGTGCTTGTAATGACTTTCTGACAAGACTCCTTTGTCACAGTTCAACAGTATTGCTGTACATGTCAGAGTTTTCATAATGCAGACTTGTTGCATTATAAATTTCTCTTTTAGTTTATTTAAACAGAAAAATCTTGCTTGCATGCATATCTTTCCAAAGTAGCCACAGAGAAAACAAGTAAGGATAGTAAAAGATTATGTAAAATTACCAGGAGTCATTGGAGATGGGTAGTTTGGTCTTGCATTGTGGAACAAAGAGCTCGACAAGAACAAGAAAAACCCAAACCTTGTTGCATGTGTTTGTTTTTTTTTTAGTGTGACAAAGTTATGTCTTATCTTCTCTTAAAAAAAATACATCTTAGTCTTGTTATATTTTATTTCTCTAAAAAGTGTTTTTATTAGAAAGAAGACTTTGGTACTAATACCTATATAGCCTAGTGATCTTTTCACTTAGAGGAGTCCGTTGTGTGATTTTTGCATAATCCAGCTCTAACCAGGCTGGAATTTAGAGTTTACTGCTAAACCAGAGTATATGCTATAAATATCTGATAACAAAAAGAGACGCTGTAATCCCTCAACGCAGATTTCTGTTGACTCTGTAGCATCCAGGCATTGACAGGACTACACAAATAGAGTTTCTCACAGGAAAATTTATTACTGGATTTTTTTTTTTTAATCTTGATATGGATTGTTTCACATCAAGAAGTATGTAGCGAGTATTTTCTCTTGCGGAGTGAATATAAATGTCGCACTAGAGTGTATGAATGGTATTTCTTTGTTACATGGTTTGCAGAGATGCTTTATGTGTATTACAGGGTTGATCGATATCAATGCTTACATAAAGAATACATTTTTTTCTGACCTGCAAGAATCTATGTTTTATTGGTATGTTTTCTGCACATCCTGAGAAGAATACATCAGAGAAAGAATTAATCAGAGATTGTCTTTGCACCATTTTAAAATCCCATGCCAAAGATTTTTGAAATCCGAAGGGCTTTTTCAATTGTTGGCAAGAAAAAAGAACTTGGAATTCAAGAGAGGGGAGACTTTTGCATATCTCCATCTTGAAAATGAAAAAGTATGAGCTTCCAAATTCAAAGGAAGCTGTTCTGATTTATAGATTTAAAAAGTTATCAGGTATATTCTTCAATTCGCGTAGACATAAGATGCGAAAATAGTAGTTCCACCGAGACTGTTATATGTGCATACACACAGGGATTCTGATACCAAACCTATTTACAGGGTCAGGACCACGACAGCAATGGTTGTTTCAAGCCTTTGTCATATTATATGAAAAAGTATAATGAGACTGCTTTCATTCTAAAATTGTGGACATGTTCATTAGGCTTCAGTGGAGAGGCAGTGCATGGCGACATCTCTCTCTCCGTTCTTGCAAACCTCACAGCTCAGCCATGCTCACCTCATCAAGGGTGAGAAACTTTGCCCTCAAGATGGGTGCTGCTGTGCAAAGTAGCTGTAGAGTCTGGGTCCCCCCTTCTGTCACCTATATCCCCCACTACCTTCTTTGGACACCTAAACGCCTGGAGACAGACAGACAGACAGAGGCCATATAGGTGGTACCTGGTCTTGTCTGGAGAGAAGGTAGGGAGTTAGGGTGGACAGGCATGGCGTGACTGTACCCAGCAATTAAACTAGGTTATGAAATACAGTCTATACCAAAGAGGCATGAGCACCTCAAATTTTTAATGTAGTTGTGATTACACGCATTTACAATTATCATACTTTCACAGATCGGAATGTGGCTTACTAATAGGCCACAGTAAATTTAAAATGAAATCCTAAAATCTGGAGTAATTTTTCCTTCATTAATTTTCCCTTAAAGCTTTTTGCTCTATCCTTATAAATATTAAGCATGCATCATTTCCTCACAAAATTTACTTTTCTGCCACGTGAAGGAAGACTAATGTTGGGTTCGCCAGAAGTTACCCAGCTTACTACTTGGACTGGGAACTCATGAGTGGAGCTTTTGAAAGTTCTGATAAAAACTTAGTTTAAGCTAGGTGTGAAAATACTTTTACACTGAGGTTGCTTTAAATTTATGTGTTTTTTAAATCTACAAGTTGGTTTGTGAGAGAGAGAGGAACCGGTACATTTGTATACAGTGATTACTGTTTAGATATGTTCATTTCTTGCTTTCAAATTGTGTCACGGTTCCCCCTGCTAAAACTTGAGTTGATCTCTCCATAAGCTGTGCAATCTTTCAAACTGAATGAACTTAATGTGCTTCCATACGCCAAGAGCTGTTAAGCAGATTCAGGACTGCAATAACAGCTGAGTAACCTTCTCAGTTTCCTAGGGCAAGAGGCTGGGCACTTGTTTTCCCCAAGGATGTTATCTGATCTCTTGCTTGAGTCCCTATCTGGAAGGTGTTTACAGCAGCAAAAGGGCACTCAGCCTTTGCGCAGAAGTTACACTAGAAATGATGCTATTGCCTCACACAGACTTTACTGTTACCACGGCGGGGGTAGCGGCAAGAGCAGCGGGTTGGTGGTTCTTCAAATTGGAGATGAGATGCCTGGGAAGAAAGGTGTTTAAGAAGCCAGGGGTTTGTTTCATTCAACAAGAGTGTGTCTTTGCTGTGTGGGTGTCCAAGAAGGTTAATTTGCAAAATACGGCTCAAGTTCCAGCTTTCCCAAAGATTTTCATTTTTTTTTAATCTGTAGTTGTAGAAATTAACTGTGCCACAGAAACTGTTGTGTTCATAGATCCTGAAAGTTACAAATTTTTATTCATTTCATGTTATACTGATCACAGTTTCAGTTAATTTATGAATCTGAATATCTTTTTATATATGCTAGCAGAGATAAAATCTTTGGAAGATTGAAGAGAGAAGGTGAGTAGAGAGATGAGATGATGTATTATTTACCATAGCGGGTAAAATTGTAGAATAAGAGTTCAATCCTTAGTACTTCAGAGTGGCATATTATTCAACAGTGCTTCTAGACAGTAAAGGGTAATCTAAAATCTGTGAGGCAGAAACAAGCAGTAATATTTCACAGTTACAGCCCACTACGTCCTTGCTTTGTGTGCCTTTCTAGACTTGTATGTGCCAACTTACTGGAAATGAGGAGGATTCTGAATGTTGCTGAGGAATAGAAGTCCAAAAAATCTATCTGATAAATATCCATCTATCAAGATTTCTTAAAGTCCTAATTAAAACTGGTATTCACATTTTATATATGGAATGTTTGTAAGCAGATTTTATAAACTGAAATGGGATTATGCATCCAAAAAAAAAGGTTTTCTATTTTCCATGTCTGAGGAACAGCATTTGAGTCGTTACACAATTATTTTCTCATTTTATAACAACTGATATGTAGGATTGTGTCATCAACAAAAATACAGTGTTGTATCTTCATGGTAGGCAACTGAAGCAGTGTCATTTTTAAATCAGGAAGTATCTGGCCCATCATTCATTCTTTCTATTTGTGTAATGTATAAAAGAGAATGAAGTTCTTAATCCGTCATTCAGCATGGAGAAGAGGAAAAACAGAATATAGTATTGCCTTGACCTTTATAACACTCTGGTAATACAATTTCCTGAGCAATCGTTGTCTTCCAGGAGTTCAGTAACCTGTGTGATAGCAGAGAAAGGGGCCTCAAACGATAGTGTGCAAGAACTACAACATATGTAACATATTCTGGTGTATCTTACTGACAATTCTGAATTTAACACTTGTGAGGTTTCCTTATTTTCATAGTCGTAACAACTACAGGGCATGGCACAGTATGAATCAATTCTCATGGACCTAACAAGAATGGGAAATGGTAAAACTTAAACCCTATTATTGGTTTTCACTGGGGCTCGACCCAAATTACAGAAAAGTTGGCCTGTTATTTTTCAGCAGAGAAAGAAATAGCTGCTTGCACATTCAATTGAAATAACCTTGCTTTTTAAGACATACGCATCTTAAAACGTGTGTGTTTTCAGAGGAGCTCTATCTTGTAATTTTGTTGATGTTGGCTGTCACATCAGGGGGTTTATATATGTTTTCCAAAGGTCACTGTGAATTATCTTCAAAATACACTCACATGGAAAAGGTTAGTAATCAGTATGCTAGCAGTTTTTGTAATGGCCAAGGGGCCCGTCAAAAATTATGATCAGTTCTGTTTGGTGCTGTACAAACAGTCCAAACACGATTATCCTGATGGGGAAGGCTTAGGGATTTGAACTGGGGTTATTAAACATATGGTAAAAGGACATAGCTAACCCCTAAACCCTTTTCCTCCTGGACTTGGAAAGGATCCACCATGCAGTTACTCATTCAGTTACTCAAAAGCCAGAAAGACTAAGGTGGAACTAACAAAAGAGTTAATTTGAAGGCATTCATTTTCTGATATGGAAAAGTAGCTGATCTAAAAAGTAAGCAGATGAAGGAAGCTATTTTATCCAAGCATCGAGGTAGGCTGCTTCCCAGCATCCATTCCCCATCCTGCTCATGCTGAATCTGCAGTCAGTCACCACTTCCCAGTGGGTTTCTTGCCTCTTTTACACCTGCAAAATTAAAAGATGTTCCATTTTTAGTGTAAAACAGCATCTCCTATGTTGTTCATGTTAGAAAACTTTATGAAATTCAGTTTGAAGAAAAATCAGGGTGCAGAAATTTTCAGTCCATTTTAGATGCTCTAAAGCACAAGAATGAAAAAGCCCAGATAGCCTTAACTAATGATCATGAATATTTCAAAGTAAAGATCTTTGTGAAATCACTAGTTGTCATCCTTCCCGAGAGCATGTCTTCGACTGGTATAAACTGTTATAGCTCTGCTGAAGTCAGTTTGTTCCTCGAATTATCTACCCCAAAATGCACAGGATATGCTTTGAAGCACCTGAATAGAAGAGTGGCAAGTGGCTCACATTCAAAGTTTATTTCTTTATCTCAAACATAACGTTCAGGGATTTTTTTCCCCTTTGGAGTTTACAAAGGAAGTATTTAATCATAGAGCAACAGAGAGAACAAAAGCCCGTTAAGATTCCTGATGTTTATTTCATAAAATATTTAGACAAGGTATATTAAAGAGCAGATGACTTTGAAATTAATGGGACCAGTGCACTAAAGCAGTTGACTGCCTTTAACACATTATGGTCACTGAGGATATTCTAAGAAGAAACTACAGTGAATGGAGTTCAGTTGCACAATGTGCATACAGAATATTACATGTATTTCTACAGATAAAGGAATAGGATCTAATTTTAATGTCATGGCATTTAAATACTGGCAAATGGGATTTACAGTATTCCTTATTATATAGTGAGTTGAAGCTTTCAAGTAAAAGAAGTAGAAGAAGAGCTAAACAGCTTTTATAAAAAGGGAGTGCTGTTTAGCTTTAAACAAACGTGTATTGTATGCCAATGTATGTAGTATCTTGACAAATTAATGCACCTCAGTATTTCACTTGGATTCGTAGAGCTACTAACTGAGTTTAACATTTCTGGTAAGATTAACTAATGGAGAAAACTTATGAGCTTAGGGAAATCACAGATAGCTAACACTACAACACACATTAATCAGATTTTAAAGATTAAAAAACAAAACTAAAAACAAAAACCAGTGTCAATTTCCTTAATATATTCCTAGGAATCCTAAATGGATTAAATGACTGTATGCTGAGCTGCCTGATGACCTCAGCTGGGGTGCTACGTTTTAGGTCACTTCTTTAAGATCTTAAATATAGGCTTGGTTTACCTTTAGGCTGTTTGGATTTATTCACATATGTATTTGTTTTAAGTTCGGTTTGCATCTATGAAAAAAAGGATTGCAATGATGAGAATTGCCTAACATTGCTGCAGATCCAAACTCTAAAACAGGATAGGAATAGGAAAAGTTTAAAAGGGGGATGCCAGCAAACATGTCTGCCTATAGTGAAAAGATAAAATGCAAAAGATCTAATAAAGATCTAAAAGATCTAATAAACTGAGTAACTGTGAGTGAAAAACCCAGCTTTCTGAGGAATCAGCAAGATTGGAGGAAAGGAGGGAGAAATCACAGTGGCAGGGCCCAAACAAAGTTTTAAGATTAGGTTCAAGTATAGCCTATATTTTAAATCTCCAGAAAATCTAAGACTAAGCAGAACATGCAACACAGCAATATTGTCCTTGTTTGGGAAAAATTTAATCTTTGTATCTGTTTTTATTTTCAATGGCATTCTATGATTAACTTGCAGAATTTAGGTTTTTTAACTGTTTCAGGTGCGAGTCCAAAGTCCTGTCCACCATCACCTTTGTTATTTTAATTTGTGATGCAGACTTGGAGCATGTCACCCACGCTGTGGTTTGCTACATTTCATTCTATGGGGTTCTTTTGTTTATGTGGTTTGTTTGTTTGTTTGAATCTGACTGCATGTTTTTGATCTCACTTTTTTTTGGTGTGTTTTTGTAGGAGTTGAAGTTCTCAGAGGTGCTGACTGTCTCTAACTCATATCAAATTTCATGAGCAGTATATCTTTTAAAAATAGGGTTTAATTTGATTTATCCTGAATTCTGATGTTGTTACTTTTAATGAGGCTTAATTCAGGAAAGGGATTTGTGATCCTCAGGTAAAGATAGTATATATACAACAAAGAATTATCATATGCTGTTGAGCTGTTCAATAGACAAAGTGGGGTTTCTTAGGAATATGTTTTAAGGCCAAATAACTCATCTTGAAATATTTTCAAACCCTGGAGTATACTCATTTATAATTTCAAGTACTATGAAGAATTCAAAGGCTCTTATTCACCTCCGTTTTGAGTAATGTTATATCAATGTGTTTCCTTGGGCTAGAAAAAAAAGCTTTCTTTATGAAAATATATAAGTATACACTTCATTGACTCAAGACTTAAATGTAAGAAAATGGAGATTCTTTCATAAACATTTCATGAACAAAAAGGTTGTTTTTTTCATACATCTTGTTTTATGTTAAGATTTTTGGTTCAAATTATTCTTATAACTGAACAGACAAGAATCAGGTAGTGTCCCCCCCCTTTCTTAGTTCAGGAGAAACAGCCTGGTGACTTGTGTGAGAAGCATGCTGTCATCCTTAAGGAGAAACTGCCTCACAGAAGTAGAAGGATCACTATTAAACACATTGATATGAGCTGCGGTTCTTGCTTGTCTGTCTTCATCCCACCTCTCTTCCTTCCTCCTCCTCATGTAACACAATGCACGTAACAAGCAGGATACAGCCCCCTTGCCTGGAGGCAGGACGCAGGTTCACTGAAAGCAAAGCACTGCTCTCCTTCAGCCTTTCTCCAGTGCCAAAATGGGGAGGCGAGAGCTTTTACCTAGGTATTCTGGAGCTGAGCGCCTTCATGTAAAAAGTGTATCTGAGTATGAGACACCCTATAAGCATCCAAGCTGCCTCCTTGCTGTTAGAGAAAGTAACTGCACATCCACAAATCAGGCTAAACTTTCCCTTTTTGTAGGGGAGGATTGTGTCAAGCTACTGTACAGCCATTATACTATATGCTACAGTCAGTGGCTATTCGACTTGTGTATTTTAAATATGAGGAAATCTTTTCTGCTGTGCCACAGGAGCAGCAAACACTTTCTGTGCAGCCTTATGGAAGCCTGGTTTCATTTCTCTTGTAGCCACCATGCAGGATAACGTAAAAGGCCAGCTCTCGGAGGTGCATGAAACTTCAGGGGCAACAGGAACACAAACCCTAAAGGAGGAAGAGAATGGGAGGGGATCAGGACCACATCAGTTTTCGAATTTCAAAATCTTAGTGATGCATTTGATGTGAGTTGTGGGAGTAATGTCATTTTACAGGGTACAGACTTTATTAGCTGTGAATTTTCAGCTGAAGAGGAAGTCAGATTTGTAGAAAGGTCTAATTTGTAGGTTAGGAGTTTTAGGGCAATGGTGCCCTAAACAATGTTCTCTGGCTTCATGAGCAAAGTAAATGATTCAAAACTACTGAGCATCCACAACACTCATTACAGTTCCCACAGAGAGGGACTTTCGGCTTCTTTGAAATTCCATGGAAATCTAAGAGCAAATTTGAAGGTATTCTTTATAGCCTCCAAATATTTCCCATAATAAACTACAGTGTTAAAAAAAAGTTGCTTGTTCTTAATGGGTGTCATGTACTGTGATGCAATTTTCCCCATGCCTGAGGCTTTATAAACCTCAAACTTTTCAAGTTTCATCTCTCCCCAGATTCCCCTGCCTTCTCTTCTCCACCATTCCCTCTCATCATCATTTTTTTTTTCCTTTCAGCTCTAATTGACTTTTATAAATTTGATGGTCAACTGACAAGGTTTTTGAAAAAGATTAGCTACTCAGCTATCAGGAAGATCATGTTTCTACACATATCACTGCTTTGGCGTAACTCCCGTCATTTTAATGAGACACACACTTTTGAATTGGCAAGTCATATTCCAAGACCCAGAGCCTCACTCTGAGCTATTTTTATAATGTCACAGTTTTTTGTTATAATCCTTGCTAGTTGGCACCATTTGGTACATGCTTCCCTGCAGGCTATTTCTAATCCCATTACTGTGGAAGTGACTCAGTTTGTAGCTTTTTTAGCACATTTGAGGGAACATCTGAGAGACGCTTCGGTCCCCATCAGAAATGTCTGCGTTTATCTACAGTTTTCAGCTGTGTTTAGCTGAAATCCAGTGAGAAAATTCCATTTTAAAGGTAAAGAGTAGATTAAGCAAATTTAACATGTTCACCTTGATAATTGGGAATGCAATAATGGATGGAAAGCTGCCAAAAGAGTTTCATGGTTTTCAAACAGAAGTATACATCAGAATCAATCCATTGTTTGTTTGTTTCTCTTTTTCCTAAAGAACAACAAGTGGGGAATAAAAGGGACTGCAATTTACATCTAACATCCCCTGCTGGTAGTCATTGTAGGTTTTATTTTCTGTTCTAGAAATACTTAAGGTATGCTTGTAACTGCTGAATTATTGTTCAGAATCTTTGTTCTCTTCAGTCTTCGAGCCAATTCATGATGAATTTGTCTTATTGAGAATGTTGGGATGTTACAAGATTTTGAACTTTAGGGAAGTGATTCATTTCTAATTTTAAAGAATATATGAAAAGCCATACCAGATCCAGCTGAAGGTCCAGTTAGACTACCCCTCTGTTTTAAATGTGACCAAACAGAATATAAGAACAGGAGAAGCACAGAATGATATTTTCTGTACTATATTGGATATTTTGTATCCTATTTTTAAACCTCTGTTAATTCATAACTTGGCCATATTTCTTGTGTTTGTAGCTTATTTTCTTCAGTAGTTTTTAGTGAAGGACTTTGTCAGAAGTGATGTGGAAATCCAGGTGCACTGTATTGCCCTCCTCTTACTCACTTATCCACAGTCGCTCTCTCCAAAGAATTCCAGTAGATTTATAAGATTTATTTCCTTCTATAAAAATTGGTGTTATTGTTTCCCTAATAGACTTACTGGATGAAAAGATAAATTTAATATAATATTTTTATAGTAGTTTTCATTGATTTGCCTGGCATGGAAGTAGGACCTGTACTTTCACAGACATCGCTGAAGCTTTCCTCAGGAACTGCTGTCCCTTCTCTATTCTCCTTTACTCCAATATGGAGGTGAAGTGAAAGAGCAGCAGGAGGAGTGCACAGCATCAGGGGTGACAAGGAGCAAATTGACTTGATCCTCTCTGAGACCCTGCAGATACAAGAGGACCATTAACACCCAGCTGTACCCAAGGAGAGGCAGGCAGAGTCTATGCTTATTGAGTTGGCCAAGGAGACTCCCTTGGTGGCAAAGGATGGAGGCTTGTAAGCTCTGGCATCAGCAGGATATTTCCTGCAGATCTGCAACTAGAGAAGAGGGTCAGTGCCCATGTTGCAGATGAGGAGCTGGGAGCTCTGTCCAACGAAGCACCCAAGCCGGCTGGGCCTGAGCCATGTGGCATCCCCGGGCGGAAGCATCGAGGAATCAGCGTGGGAGACTCTGTGCTGCTGTAGAATCTGCTGACATGACCTGCTGTCTAGGCTGATTTGCTGCTTGCCAGGGGCTTGGATCTGGGACATTGTGGAGAGGCTGCTGAGGCTCATCTGGTCCTTGAACAGCTACCCCCTGCTGCTTTTCCATACGGACACCAACAGACAGCCAGGGGAGACCTGGAGCACATCAAGTGTGACTACGCAGCTCTGGGGGCAAGGGTCTAGGGCATGGGTGCCCAGGTGGTGCTTCCTTAGTCCTGCTGGTGAAGGGGGTTGCTACTGGAGGAGTAGACAGAGCCTGCAGGTTATCAGATCCTTAGCTGGTTATGCAACTGGTATTGACAGCAGAGATTTGGATTTTACAAACATGGGACCCTCTCTGAGGCTCAAGGACTGCTTGCAAGAGATAGGATCCACCTGACCAAGCCGAGCAAAAGCACCTTTGCAAACAACTGGCCAGCCTGTGAAGAGAGCTTTATACAATGAGATAGGAACAACGGGGAGGGAGATTGTGACACACGATCAAGTGACAGTGGTGGACTGGGCTGGCATTACCACAGGGTAACGTGACAGGAGAGACCTTGAAGACAACAAAACAGAGCAGAAGAGGGCCCGCTTTAAGTGAAGGCACACAAATAGGGAAGTGCCTAGAGGACAGAATGACTGGGAGAGCGCTCACCTTTTCCCATATGAGGTGCCTGTAAACTCATGCACACAGCATGGGGAACATGCTGGAGGGACAACACAGCAGGGCACAAACAGCCCAGAAGTTTTCAGGAGCACGTTGGCGAAAACTTCCTGACATAGGTGACTGAAGAGCTGACGAGGGGAGATGCTCTGCTGGGCCCTATACTTACAAAAATGGAAGGGTTGGTCAGGGATGTTAGTGTCGGGGGCAGTCTTGGCTGCAGTGATGATGAGACTGTGGAGTTCAGGATCCTGAGAGGAGGAAAGAGGGCAAATAACAGGGTCACAACCATGGACTTCAGGAGAGATGGCTTTGGCCTGTTCAGGGACATGCTTGGAAGAAAGCCGAGGGATATCACCCTGGAAGAAAGTGGAGTCCAGGAGAAGTCATTGATTTTTTTCAAGGATCACCTCCTCCAAGGTCAGGAATGGTCCATCCCCACCTGCAGGAAGTCAAGCAAAGGTGGTGGGACGCCTGCATGGATGAACAAGGAGATCCTGATGGAACTCAAGCATAAAAGTGAAGTATACAAGAGGTAGAAGCAAGGATAGGATTTTTAAATTAGCTTGTTTCTCCAAAGATAGTTGTTGCTAGAGTATTTCAGAATAATTTCATCTTGAACCAGAGACACTATGCATTTAACAGAAGTCAATGAAGATTTGCTTCTCCCTTCGTGGTTTCCTTGACCAGTTAACTCTTAGAAGTAATCACGTATGTTGTCTAAAACTTCAGTTTTTCTATCATCACCTCTTTGTGACAATTATCAGTTTCTGTGGGGTAGTTTTGTCAATCGTGCCGTGAGACTGAGGCGTGATTGTACACATGGTCCCACATGTGTTAGTGGAAGCAAGGTCAGAAAATGTTATCATGCATGTCCAAACAGCCACCATCTTCTTTAACAGCTCAGATGTTGCCTTCTTGTAAAACTAATGCAAATTTTTAAGTCTGATAAAGGCTGTATTTTCACCTTAAAATTATGGGAAATGTTATTATTTTTAATGAGCTCAAGTTTACACCAGATTGTGGATCAACCCTTTAGTTCTGCCATCACATAATTTGAGCAGAGACAAGTGCTGCTTCAAAGTGTCATTGTGCTGTGGAAAATCTGACGCGAAAATCTGACGCTCAAATCTGAATGCAAGATGCTAAGAAAGTGGAAGATTTAGACTCCTGGAGAAGGAAGTTTCTCCACATTTTAATACACGCCTATATATATTCTTCCAGTGCCTCTGATTCAGACATTAAAGCATCTGTTTTGCATCAAAGAAATTGAACATCTTCTTTCATTCTTCTGCAAGTTCCACAGGAAAAGCCAAAAGTAGATTAAAGAGAGCAAAATGTTGTGGAGCGTTGTTTGATTTCGCTCCGACCCCCAGTAAAACGGAGTGAGAGAACCCCCTATTATGATCAGTACGGTGCCATTCCATTTTGTGCTAAAAGCTGTCTGTTGCGCTCCGTGTTGACTCTGTATAGCACGTTCAATTACTTTAAAAACCAAAACTTTAATTACCCAGGTGGAGGACTTAAGAGGTTGCCAAAACAAGTGTTATTTGGGATTTCTTTAAGGATGGAAGACAAAGAAGTGAAAGATGTTCTTTTAATGAAAGAGTAGAAGTAAGAATAAGCAGATATTTCGTCACATTTGGGTCATGATACACTATCTTTCTGTTGCATACTAATAAATAATGCAGAGACATCAAATACTTTGGGGGGAAGTGATGTTCTATTTTCATTGACTCTAATAAATGACCTTAAAAGAATGATTAAAACCAAAAACACTGAGGTGGAAAAATTCCTACTGTATATAAAAATCTGCTGTTGCCTAATACATACTAAAGGGGAAATTATTTAAAAACAATTAAACCTAATGAAAACTCAAATGTCTAGCAAGTGAGGTTTATAGTGTTAGCATGATTTATGGAGACTCTTAATTAAAGTAATTGAAGGAATTGCACACCTTTGCAAAAGTTTTCGAGTGGAAGGAAATGGTACAGGTTTTGCTGTAGCTTTTTCCTGGCATTCTCATTCGTAGAATTTTGGCATGAATCAGAATGAGAGATTCAGTATTTTGCCAGCTGAGATTATTGATCAGTGCATAGCTTCTTCTCATGGGTCCCTTAATAAAGTCTTCCAAGGTTTCAGTTTAAGCTGGAGCGGTCTGAATGATATTAAAGAGAAGACAGGATTATTTGCAGGAAGTGTGTGATTTATCTCTTCCCCTAGAGATTTTCCAGTTCTGGTCTAGCTGCTATTGTGACATCTCTCTTAATAGTTCTCTTAATAAATATGTTTTAGTTTTAAAAGTATATTGTAATGCGGCTATCACTTTAACTTAGGAAGACAATAAGTGTGGTAAGTTACAACTGTGCAATCACTCCATCCATAGCTGCCATGCAGTTTTTTTTTTTTTAACAAAATAAAAAGCAGCATCATATCACAGTATGCATCAGGAAACAGAGAATGTAGTATTTGCCTTCAATTATTGTGTGAATTTCTGTAGAGAGCAGGGAAAGGTCTATTCTCTGACTACAGACCTGGTCTCTCATTGTTATTAATTATTCCACACATGTCATTATCATTTATGAATCTAAACTTGATATCTAATGGCACATATCAGCAGTACTTAGAAGTCTAAATTTAATACTTAATGGCAGCAAGGTCCAACTTTGGGAACTTAATTCCAGCCTCCAATTCATAAACTTGGCAGTTGTCACTATGATTTGTGGCACTTGGTGATGCCAATTAGGGTGACTAGGAGCTCTCTTCTCCTCTCAGAAATCCATGCCTGACTACCCTAGCCTACATCTCTTGTGTTGATAAGTAACAACTGAACTGCATCCCCAGGACTCTCATTGACTCAAGTTAAGGAGTATTAAAATAATTTCGCCTTCTGTTTGAAAACCTTATCTGTGTTTGTGTAAACTATTTTGGGGCTTATTAAATTATTGACATAAGAAGTAATGTGCATTAATATAGTTTACCTAATGATTGGAGTTAACTGCCATTAGGTAAAAACCCATTTACCTAATGGTGCTTTGTTTTTACTTTTATTTTAGTACTGTTGTCTAGAAAATAGCTTTTTTAATTATTATCCTGAAGTACTGACGTGCATAGAGACTGAAGTGCATAAGCATTCTGGGGAGAAACCTAATGGGAATTAATACACTTTGTAGCTTAGAACCTTCCTTCCCAAGACATTTAGCCTAATGACTGTAGGGATCGGGCAAAAAATGTACTGCAACTTTCCACTCTCTTCCATCTTGGGTTTTAAAATGTTTACCTATTTCTAATGAGCAGTAGGCTAGGATGACATTGTGCCCAAGGCCAAAATATATGTGTACTAATGTATTTTTTTTTTTAATGTTAGCACTGTCCTTTATCAGTCTCATCTGCAGGATATAGAACAAGACTTAACCCCAGTAAACTACAAGTCTGGGTCCCAAATGGAAGCTTCTGTAATAGTGATATGGCCAGTTCTTTTACTCTGTGTGTGTGTCAGTAAAAAAATATATATATATAAAAAATTGAAAAGAATAATTACCTGCCTTCCTTTCTGAAAAGCAGGGCTGCAAATACACTGCTGCCCTTCAGATGCACTTGTATTCAGTGATTATACTCTTCATATTTACAGTAGGAAAATGTAATTTTTGCTTGTAATCTTTTCTTTATATTTTAAAATAAAAAAGTTATTTTAGTGGGAAATGTTTTTATAAATCACAAATTCATTTTACATGTCCATATCTGATGCACTTGACTAATTTAAATTCAATCCTAGCTTAGATTATGTTGAGAGTGACAGACATAAAACAACTGAGTGCTTTCTCACACGTTGTTTACCTTCAGATAGAGCTTAACAAACAAAAGTTTGGTTGAAAGCAATGCTCTCAATCCCTAGATAGAAAATACTTAAAAAGGCCCTTCTGTGGGTGTTGCACAGTCGCCAGTTCAGGGATCTGAAATACCTGTGCTAGCTCAGTTATCAAAAGGTGGTTAGTGGCCCAGAATGGTTAGTGCTATTTTTCACTATATTCATTTCATATTTGCAAAAGTTAAATCCTGTTTGCTTTTAACAAGTATTTTGTGATATTTTCAGAAAGTGAGGTGAATATGCCTGACATTAAAATTTGGGGAATATGACTGACTTTTCTGCTTTATCAGAAAATTATTTTTCCAAGACCTCTGAAACCGAGGGTTAGTGGAAAAGGTGCAAAATGGATTTCAGCTATGAATATGTTGATGAATGTTGTTTACAGGTTTACAAGCTTATCACAAGTACATGCAGAGATAACTTGGATTTAATATGAATTGTTGAAAGCACGCCCATTAACGTAAGCAGGAAGATATATTCAGATTTTTTGCTTATAGGAAAAAATTGCAAGAGGTGAAGACCTTACTCTTCCTTTTTGGAAATAAGTATGTGAAAACTTGTCAATCAGTATTACACCCAAATCAGACACTGATAAAACTGTCCTCTAAAATTATAATTCTACATCATAGCTTTTTACCAAGCTACATTCACTGTATTTACTTTTCTCATTTAAGATGTCTAAACAAGTCTGTTTTCCTTTGCCCTCCAACTTTTGTTTCTGCGATGACTGTTGCAGAAAGAATGGAGGGGTGTTTAAAAAAAAGGATACATTATTAAGAGGCTTGATTTCCCCTTGCTCGTGCCAAAAGGAGTTGCAAAAGTAAAACTGGAAAATAATGAGTTAAGAATTCTGACTGTCACTAATTGTTATTAAAAACATCCATTCCCGGTGCCTAAAGATGTGTTGGTATGTAGTTTACCAAAAATATAAATAAAGTTGTGTGCAAAATACAGTTCACATATGCTGTTCTCAAGAAAAATAATAGACGCAAAAAGTGAGTACTTTATACCATATGTAGGATGTTAATTATTAATGTGACCTGAATATATAATGTGTTAGTTTGGTGTAACAACAGATGATATTAGTCTTTTTGCCTAAAGTCTCATGCTGTGAAAAATGCAAGAAAGGTTTTCAAGATGTTTGTTGCCTAACTTTTACGAGGGGAAGCCTGAGGCTGCCGTAATCACACGGTTTGGCACTCCAGCAGAAAGAAAAACTGCCTGAGTTAAGGAAGTCAGTAGTCATAGCTGGTTTTTGTAACACAAGTTTTTGTGAATGAAGTCAGGAATACTTTCACCGTTGTCTTAAAGAGGTGCGAGGAAAGATCCTGAAATATTGCTGTATGTACTTTAGAGGAACATCCTCTGCACCGCTCTGTTCATTGTTTAGAGGAGGGCATGGAAAGAGGAACAGTCCTATTAGAAAAGTCCTATTAGAAATACGAACTGGGGATAATGACATCTGAACTTAAAATTATGGTCCGAAAAACCCATTCAGACAGCAAGATGAAAAGTTTAGAGATGTTTAATCTTACTAGCAAGTTCTCTTTTAGATCTAAAAGTTCCCTAGGTATCTTTCAGTTAATGAGTTATATATTATGTGACACCCTCAGAGCTGACTGGGTCTCTGCCTCTGCAAAGCTTGGCCAGGATCTACACAGCCTGGTACCTAAAAACCCTTAAAGTGCCATCAGGTATCCAAACTCTGATCATTCCTGGAAATGGGTCAGATGGAACTAATTTCTTACAAAATGCTGATAAAATATGTATTTTAAATAAATTGTATGTAATTTATTTTAAAATAATGTCTACCTATTTTGTAAGTTTTTAAAGTAAAGCTACAGAGGGCTGTTCGTAGTCCTTCCGTTCTATATTAGCAGCTCAATTATTAGACTAATTTGCTAGGAAGTGGAAGGCCGAGGTTTAATTTTCCTTTTGGCTGAAACCCATTTCTCCAGCCCCTGCTCTAGCGGTAATAATGAGGTTTTCAAGATGGCTGCTCTCTAAAATAAGGTAGAGCGAGAGGGCACGGAGGACTCGTGGGCCCTGAAGGAGACCAAGCGCAAGGAGAGCCCTCCTTTAGTTTAGCAGGTATGTCAAGTTCATGAGCGGCTCTGAATTTCAATTCCAGGTCTCAAGATTGTTTCTGTTTCTCCCCAGTTTAAAATGTAGATAAGTCTAGAGAGTAAGTGCAGTCTCCTAAGACCTAAGGAGGCATTCTGGCTAGGGAGCTACTCTGTCCCATTTATTATTACTGCGTTATGTTTTTGAAGGCCTTTTTTTTTTTTGCTTTTGTGTGACCTCATCTTGGCTTTGTGCAAGAATTGCGAGTCTTAAATTTTTCATATAGTAGATGGAATCACTTCCCTGTGATGAGCCTTTAAAGCATGCTGCTGTCCTAGATATGTCTTAAGCAGGAAACTAGTTCAGAGGAAATATAATGCAGCTACTGCCAGCTTGAGAAATCCAACTGTCAGGTAGGAAAGAGTTAATATGGACTTAAATGTATCTGAAAGCAAACACACTTAATGATAATGACAAGTACTTATGCAAATGAACTGCTAATACTCATCCAGCCAGAGGTGATTAAGTCTTTTAGGCCAATTGGAGATTTCACCCAGTGGGGGGCTATTTGGAAGCTGGTAAAAGACGAGTAACTTCAGGGGTTATAGCTCTGGCACTACACTTAATCCACATTTCTCTAACTCATTCCTTCCTGCCATGCCCTCTCCTTTCCCACAGGAAGGAGGTGACAACTTCTGTTACCTGGTAAATCTTCTAACCTATACATCTTAAGGTGTCTAAGAGCACAGTAACCTATCCAACAGTCATGTGCTGGTATTAAATAGACTGGAATAACGAGGGGACCTGAGGGATTGTCTAGTCTGATACTTAATTATGTAGACCAGGATCAAGGAGGAAAATGAAGGAATTACATCTATCTCTAAGTCCTGCAGACTATGTCCACAGAAAACAGCTATGGGAGCATTTTTATTAAAAGCCTTGCTTTAATAAAAGAAAGTAATGTGGACATGAGTGAAATTTAGGTCTAATAAAATGGAGAGAAGAGATCTTCAAGCAAAATGAGCTATCTTATCCCAAACCTGAAAAAAGAAAATTATTAGCTACTGGAATGGCATTGTAATAGCAGCCTTTCTATTCACAATACTTCACTTAGTACATAATTTGTGTGCTGTTATCGTATAGGTGGATGCCATTGGAAGGCAATGAAGTTTCAAGCTGATGATTTTCTTTGTCCCCTATTTCACTGCTGAAAGTAGCTATCCTTACCTGAAGGGAAAGTCATAAAGATACTATTAAACGAAAACAGTACATAACAAGATAAGCAGAAAAGAGTTTGTTCTAAGAAAAGAAGTTGCATATTCTTGCAGCTAAGAAACACATGATTAGTTTGAAACAGGCATGCATCCTCTTTATATATAGATTGATAGATATACACATACACACACATATGTATATGCTTATAAATATATGTGTGTGTTTATACAGATCTAATAGGACACATGATCTGAGCTCTACTTCTCAGAAGTTTTTTTTTTTTTCCCCAAAATATATCCTCCAGTTAAATAAAAACTGTATGGTTTATACATCCAGCTAGTTTTAAAGAAACTTGTTACTCAGAATTATCTGTGTCGTGCTATTGTGACTAGTATTTCAGAAAAATGGTTGTACAGGCATATGACTCAACAGCTTCAGGAAAAAGCCAGTAGTTAACAGGTGTTATCAATCATTCCTCAATCTGGTCTTCATAGCTGGGAGAAGAAGATCCAGCTGTCTGAGGTTTTCTGATTAAAAATTCCTTCTTAATAAACTCCCAGTCTTTTGCTTGTGTCCGCACATGTTTTATACTTTTCTGTGGGCTTGGGGAAATGAATGGATTAGCAGTATCATGCCTCTGAGTCAGTAAGTTAATTAAAGGCTGCATGTATAAAATGGAACAATGAATTATTTAGTGGATAACAAACATGATCTAAAATTCCATTTACTCACATTTCAAGTCGTTTTTTAGTTTCAGAATTCATATACCAACAAATACTATTTCTGCATAGTACTAAAAATAAATGTTTGCAAACAACCTGTTTGCTAAAGTTTCCACTGAAAGTCTCTCGAGTGCTTTGTGACTTTGTGGTTGGGTTATTTGGTTTCCTTTCTATTCCCTCTCCCCAGTAAAATTTCAGGGAATGTAAGGGAAGAGGCAGACTCTTTTACTGAAGGTCATCACTAAATATATTGGGAGGTGTGGATTTGGACCCAGATTTCAGACCCTGGCACGTCTGGCGAATGTCTGTTTGGATTTTGCTATGATTTTATAATGAGCCAGCTGAAACTTCAGAGATCAAAACCTTCCCAATCACAATATGACTTTTACAACACAAAAGGCATATACACTCACATACCACATGTACATGCTTGTTTCTCATCCCTCTAATTAAGGCAACCTGTTTTTTGTACAGACCCCCACAGCACAAATATTTCTGTTGATTTCACTAGGACTTTTGCAAGCCTGTGGTAAACCAAGACAGAATATTTTACTAAAAATGAGTTTTATTTCTTTCCCTTAAAAAACATTATTTTTATACTGTACTGTACACTGCTCTTGAAAACTTTGCTGTAGCATATACTTTTCTACACCTACATTGTGTGTGTATGGAAGGTCCAGTAAATCTGCAGGACTGACTGTCATCAGCACATATAATTTATGGTATCCTAATTGGAAACAACTCCAGAATGTTTCTTTTATTTAGTGCCAAGAGACGCCGCTGATCTATTGTTCAGAATGACTGACATCCATTTGGCATGGGAGAATGAGTATCTACTCCTTGAATCTGGTTTTGCAATAATGTATTTATTTTAATAACTGAAATCAATAGTAAATATTTATAAAGATCTGACTGATGTAAGCCCTGAACTCCCTCAGACTTTCGATGAGAGCTGGGGCTGACCCCCTTAGACTGAGAAGGTACTGTGCATTCCTGCTGCACCGCAAATACTGTAATTCACCTCTGGAGCCCATACGATCCAAACCAAGGGCTTAAATATGTGTAATCCTTGCATGAGAATCAAGACTGGCCAGTCCTGCATCTTATTTTTAAATTCAAAATTAAAATCAAAAAAAGATAAAAGAATATCATCCTTCATCGCTCCGTAAGAACATAGTGACTTCTGCTAAGCTTTTGAGAACAGGATACTGGAGAGGCTCTGTCCTCAGATGGGAACTGTTGCTGTGCGTGCCCGCAATGTCCTATCTCAACACCAGAGACAAGTGCCACCCCAGTCACCCCCGAGCTTGGTGTTTCCTACAGCTAGTTGTGCAGAGATGTTTATTGAAGTTAAATGTTTCTTTGCTCATCATGTTCTCATTCTGATCTCTTTCTGAGGCACCAAATAATCCTATATGCAGTGTGCTCTGAAATGGCCATAAATATTTCATGTGTAATTTGGATTCTACCTTAAATTATTCAGCTGTTTTTCAAAAATCTGAAATTGGCAAATAGTGGGAAGAACACAATCTTTTTCTTGTAGCCCGTGTGTTTTATCTAAGGATTGGGTCTGATACTTTCGCTAGCCAGGCTTGAAGAGGCCTGACTTTGAAGGCTTTGACTTCATCCTTCTAAAAACTTTACTTCTTCAGGAAATTTTAAGCTGTGCACGTACTCATCACTTCTAAAAAGTGCAACCTTCTTACCCAAGAATGGCAAAAAGTTCTGAAGTTATCTGAGGCCATCCCCAGTATACTGGATTTTTCAGAAGAGACTAGAAGGCAGGACTGCACATTGAAAGCAGCTTTTGTTTTTGTGACAGATCATTGAAAGATTTTGCACAACAGTTTGACTCATTTAACTACCATACGATGAAAACAGTACAAAACCCTCTTAATAATGTTGGTAAGCAAGCAAAGTCCTTATTCTTTAAAATCAAAATGTTTCTGTAAATTGATTCAAGCTACTGTAATAATACACTAGTTCATAGGGAATGAACATGTGAATCTGAAGCTTTTTTTTAATACACAGTACCTCATCATGCTGGAAAAATGAATATAGACTGAGTTGAACTTTCATAAGAAGGGGGAGTTTTTGTCAGTTTTATTCGTCCAGAGGAAGTGTCTGGGGGAAATGGATAATTACAATGCCAATTTTTATTATCAAAATAATGTGAAAAATTTATGACCTGATAAATCTGTCCTTGGATGGAGATTCTCATTTTGATAATCCCCCTAAAATGAGTAATAAAGCACCTCTGATAGTAATAAACCATTTTTCTTTGACATTTCATGATAAGTGTAACAACAAATAAAGAAGGAACTTCAAAGACTGCTTACTTCAAAAGCTCTATAAAGTCCATTTGAATAAAATCCATGACTTTCATAAAAGTGGTGTTGAAAATGTCATGAATTAAATTAATGGTCTACATCTCTTTGCTTCATATTGTCTGTATTTTAATCATAATTTATTCTTCTGCACATCCTGCATGTTGTTGATTGAAGGAAATATTAAATCCAGCTGAGCTTTGAGCAATTTTAAAAGGAATGAATGAATATAATTATACATGTTAATAGTCTTGAATCTGATTTTTTTATTTGCTCCTGCCTGTCATATAACAGATCAGTAAGCTTTGCTTTTTATACCTATCATTAATCTTTCACAAAGAGTCAAAAAATATCCATTCTATAGCTACATTGTTTTAGTTTTCTTAGTGTAGCCTTATTTTAATGTTCCTACTGTGCCAGAAAAATCAGCCACTGATGATTCCATCAGCTCCTGCAGGAAAAAAACCTCAAACTTTTCCTAATAAAAAAATAAAGTTTTTAGTGTTTCAGTTACAAAGAAAATCTCCAGTTGAGAGCATGTAGAGTTGACTCTGAAACCACTCTTTTGAGAATATAGTATTGTGTTATTTGATAATTATGAAGAGCAATAACTATAGAAAACAATATTAAGTTCATTAATATTCTTTTAAACAGAATTATTCATATATGCTCTGTTGGTAGAATTTGCTATGGCTAGAGCAAGAATAAAGTAAGTTGAGTTGCATTCTCAGTCTGACCCTGGTCAACCATAACTCTGAAAAGACATCTTTTAAGGCAGTTTGTATTACTTCTGTTTGACTACCATTTGAAATAAAGGAAAAGCTAATTCTATCACTAGTGCTAAAGAGGAACTGAGGTAACTGAAACAGTTAATACTGCTTAAGACTGGCACAATACAAGAACACGTCTTGAAGACAATACTTCCTGAATGTTGTACGAGCGGTACAAATGTTCTTTAGAGTAATTTGTATGGCCATGTGATCTCTGCAAAGACTATGCGTGCAAATGGAATATACCCCCAGAAACAAGCTCATGAGCACAACTGGTCAGATTTGACGATTTTTGCCACCGTTATCATATCTAAGGGTAGGAACTGAGTAGAGCATGTCCATTTTTCTTAATGGTTACCGTTGCAGATACAGCACGTAGACAACAGTTTGAAGAAGATAAGATTTTCACATCTTCAGATCTTATATCCTTGCCCTTGTTTGTTTAGACGCTGAGTGGAACTGGTCTTCGCTGAATGAAAGCTATATTTAGGAGCAAGCCCTTCCCCTGAGCAACAAGAGATTGTGTTGTATATAGAGGAGCTGCGTAAGCTCTCTCACTTTTACAGCCAGGTTCATATCTTTTTGTGTGTGTGGATTTTCACTTCTTTCTGTGCACCCTACTGCAGAGAATGTTTTTCTTTGGTAGATTGAGTCTGGGTGACTGTAAAGTAATAAGTTGGTGTGAATCAGAGCTGTGCACTTACAGTCTATTAGTCTAGAAATCCTGAACAACAAGGGTTCATCTTTCCTGTTAGTCTAGCAGTGTCTTACTTTCTGTTCTGGGTCACTTTTACACCATATTGCAGGAAATACAGAACAGATCTTGAGCCGGATGTAACCTGGGTCCCCATTGCCTTCTAGCACTATGCTAGCAGTTCTTCTGTGCTGTGATTTCAGCACAGACAAAGCGTTTTCTGTTTTCTCTACTTCAGTTCTGTTTTGCATCAGCTTTCCACCAAGAAACCATGGCCTTTTCTAGACGCTCATCTTTCCCGAACTCTGTGTGCCATCTTTCCAGTCCTTTGCTGTTAGACCTATTTCCCAAGTAAAGAGCCGTTATTTGATCTTTCCGCCATACAGTGGCCCCTGCTCTCAGTCCCTGTCCATCCCCAATACATTTAGCCTTGAGCAGTTTCAGTCAAATTTGACAGAGGAATGCAAATATTTAAGAAAGATGAATGTTGAAATTCAGTATATTCATAGTATTCAATTAATACGTTATATATTGGTGTACTCAAAAACGTATCTTAAAGAAATGCATTTCTGAAAGTAAGCATCTTAGCAGAAGGCAGACCCCAGTGAAGAGGGACTGCAGAAGGAGCTCTTACTTATTAGGCAGCACAGGTCACCTGGGGAAAAGAGAGATTAGCTGGGGGAGGGACCCTTCACTTGGAGTACACACTCTGTCACGCGTCAGTGGATCTAATCATGAGCCCTGCTTGCCCGGGAGTCTTCACTAGTCATGCAACTTGGTGGTTCAGCATTTTCACTAATTGAGAAATTGCCTTTACCTTGCAATCAGAGTCACAGCTAGAGGCACGAAGGAGATGAGAGCTCCTCTGAGCTCTCTTTACCAACCGGCGCCGCAGCCAGCCCTTGGGCTAATGGGGAAAATGGTGAGATGAAGTGTCTCCCTCCCTCTCTGTTTTGTAGCACCCAAGGGAGGTGGATCACCAGGACTGGCTCACTGAATCACCAGGATTGTCATTTTGCTTCAGAAAAGCAGCTTTACAGACACTTTCCCAAATGGTACTGCATGACTTCCTGGAGCTGGGGCTCCACTGATTTTGTGAGCTATGGAGCAATATATGACAGATGTGCGTTATACTCAATTATATATCTACTATAATAAAAATGCAATTCCTTTCTTGCCTTATTCATGTAGGATTTGTGAGCCTAAGCAGGATTCAGAATCTATTGCTGTAGGGTTATGATTCATAATCTTCCTCCTTCTCAATCTTTCCTGTTGTTTTCCTTTTTTTTTTTTTTCCTTTCCTGATGTGTTATTGCTGGTAGTGATGGTATTTTTCTTTGTCAAGCCTTAATTTTATCTAAATGGATAAAAATGGAAAAAGAAAACCCTCAACTGCATAAGAATGGTAAATAAAACTGCATCAAAAGCAGTGGTGTGTTATTTTTCAAGACAACAGTTACGTTTTCTCAGTAAGACTGACCTTGTAGTTTATCCACTAGGGACCTAGATAATATAAGTGCATTCTCCGAAATGATAAT
Organism: Struthio camelus; assembly: GCF_040807025.1. Lineage (NCBI taxonomy): Eukaryota > Metazoa > Chordata > Aves > Struthioniformes > Struthionidae > Struthio > Struthio camelus. The sequence continues at coordinate 111,882,243 of NC_090942.1, read as the reverse complement.
TATTGTCGAAGTAATGTTGGATAGATATCTATCTGTGAACCTTTATGTTAAGTAGCTTGATATTATTGGCCTTTCCGAGAAAGCATTGATATTTTAATGTATTATTCACAGACTACATTTCAGTTAGCAATATTAACTTTACATTTGAAAATTTCTGTGGAAATTATATTCAGTAACAAAAGTTCCCCTAAAAAAAACAGTAAATGTAATCATGGCACCTGAATCTTTGTGTAGTTGTCCTATAGAGTCCACATATACCAATGCCTGAATGTTCCTTTGAGACCATATTGCTTGTCTCTTAGAGATGAAAAAGGTCAAGAGGCACAAAGTCATAGAGGGAATAACAGTTAAGGAAGCTAATCCTGTATGTCATCAAATAACCTTTACTATCCTTCTGTGACTCCTTTAAATTAATAGGGTCAGATAGGAACGTAGACATGTCCATGCCTTTCTAGTAAGACTGACAAGTTATTGTAAGGTTTAGTATAACAGTAGCCAAATCCTGATTTTTTGAAACTTCCACTATTGTAAGGATGTGTTGAACATTTGAGTGGCATATAGTGACTTCTTATGATTATATCAAATTAGAGAGCTTTATGCTTGTCTTCTCATGCAACTGAAATGTTGCAAGGAAGAAATATCAGCCTAAATTGATGTAATTTGTGTGACAGTAATTTGTGTGCTTGAGCAGGGAGGTTGGACTAGATGATCTCCAGAGGTCCCTTCCAACCTAAACGATTCTGTGATTCTGGGATTCTGTAAGCAAAACCAAGAAGAAATACTGGGATTCAAAATTTTCAAGCTGAACTCTAGCCTGAATCTGAGCCAGACTCATTCTGTGTTTTGACCCATCTCTGCAAAATGTACAGCAAAGCTCAAATTTATTATTGTGTAATCAGACAGTATTAGTTCAATCTCCAATATAGATCTTAAAATATTGTTAAGCATCGTTAAGTGGTGCATACAATCACGTATATGAACCATTGGCTTATGAGTAAATAAATGTCTTTCTAAAAATAGTAATTAAAAACTCTGTGGCTTCTGTTATCTTTACTTAGTTGTAAGAATCAATATAAAAATAAAGCCTTATTAAGTGATGATAAATACCACTTTACATACCTCTCCCAGTTTCCATAGTATTAAATATCTATAAAGGCCAACAAGGACTGTAAGGAATTGTACTTTCAAATGATAAATGTTTAATTGTTGTGGATGAAAATAAAATACCTATTATAATACATTTTGAGGTATTAACCATTCTAGATTTTTAATAGTATTTCTAAGCTAGTAAGGCATTACAGTAATTGAACATAATATTTGATCCGCTTAGACAAAAGAGCTATGTTTGATGGTGGACAGAAAGTAGAAACAGGCACAGAAATGAAGGAGGTGGAAGGGTAGGAAAGTGAATGGGTGCCAAAGTGGCCTGCGGTAGTGGGAGACATGCTCTGATGGCACGGGAACCTCTTCCGTCCCTCCCTTCCAGTCACACTTGTCCTTTAAAGCTGTGCAGTTGCACAGCTGTCCAGATCATAATTCATGGATAAAGATATACCTCTCTGAGATTTCGTAGGAGATCAGAGCAAACAGCTAAAGAAGAGAAGCTTATCACATCTGCATTGAGCAAGGATTTATAGGTCTACATTTAAAAAAAAAAAGTTTGTGATAATCCAAAGACCGGAAGAGCAGAGAGTGGTAAGGAAGTCTGGTATGCCGTACTGTATACAAAGTGAGCATGATGGATGCATATATAGTACTCTCATTTAATTACTAATATATAAATAAATCATGTGTTGGAATGTTATACTTTTTAAACTGTGAAACCCATAGTGAAAATCTGAAACTGATAAAGGAAAGATTTTTGTTAGAGCTTTAAAGTTTAATTTGATTTGCCCAGGAGGGGTATAAAGGCATACTGATTCTATTGCTTACTCTGATTTTTCAGCCGTCTTTCTTTCTTTTAAACTGAGCTAAAATACTGGCTTCTGCTAAATTCAGAATACTTAGTTTACTTTTTGCTTTTCATTAATCCCTGTGTAACAGTTTATAGAAGTGAAAGCCTGGCCCCAGGGAAGCTGATGAGATTTTTACCAAATAGCTTCAGCAAAACTATGGTCCCAGCTAGTATTTTTGTGTTTTAAACCTGATGCAGAGCACTATAGCTACACGTATGTTGTTAAAAAGAAGGGAAGGAACAAATCCCTGGTGCCAGTACTGCAATGGGCTTACTCACTCGTATTCACGCTGCCTGAGACACGCTACCTTTTAAGATGCTCGCCCTAAAAAAGTTCTTATTGGAAAATAAGTGACCCAAAGAGAGCCAGGGAGCAGCTTAGCCAGGGTGGACAACTCGACGTTGCATTTTACCTGCTGGGCTGTGTGCTCTGAATATTGTACTAGCATGTACTGGAAGGTTTACAATCAGTTAAATGTTACGGTACTCCTGCACAATCATTCTTTTGACTATTCAGTGACTGAATTTTCCACACGAATTAGATGCCTATTTAGGTGGCTTAGAACAGGAAGAAATACTTTAGGGAATAATCTTGAAATAACCTTGCACGCGGGCAAAATGCCATGCTGGCATGGGTCTGCTACACACTTTTCTTTAAAGAAAAATTGTATACTTTTTTTGGCATTTGGTAATAAAAACATAACTATATCTAACAACAAAAGCCGTTAGGTGTTATCCACTAGGAAATTAGGCCTAAACCTAGCTGTAAGATGCATAGTCAAAGATCATTTTAGATTTCTTTTGCGCGGTGATAGTGACTGTGTGTGTTTAGATTGGATTATTTTCAATGTATTGTTTAACACTGGCTGGACTTCAAAGTTCCTTTGGATTTTTTCACAATTTTAAATCCTGTATAAACTTTAAAGCTTGCATACATTTACTCAGTTTTGCAGTTTAATTCTCCACCACCCCAGGCAAACCCTGAGCCTGTTAGATCTGTGACAGAGCTCTTTGTTGCTGCTTCAGTAGTTTTTTGCCATATAGAGCTGGGCACAAAGCTTATTTCCTCAGAGTTATGCTCTGAAGGTACCTTTGTCTTCCCACTGCCTACATAAAGAAGTTAAATTCCTAACCATATGCTTGGAATTACACCTATATCAAACATAAAGCAGTTTAAAATCTTTGACAATATATACCTATCAGCATATACCTTGCCGGGTCAGTATCTCTAGTAGCCCCCTCAAATGTGCTTGCTTTTTTTCCATACAAGCTAGTTTAGGTTTGCTGCTGTTTGCATCTAGTGAGAGGTGATCCCTCATGGGTAAGATGAAGGAAGGAAAAGGGTTTCAAGTCTCAGAAGGTGCTAGCTGGCTGTAATACCTGGTCACGGTGCTGTGATCTGTTAGCTAGGCAGTTAGATTTTCGGCAAATGCAGCCTTTTGAACTGACTCATCTTCAAGATAAATTTAAAAATATGTATATATATATATATATATTTTTCAACCCGACTGGCCTGTGGCATCCCTTTCTGGTAACATAGCAACTAGCATTTTGACCAGTCCCTTCTTCTTGTGTCTGTATCTTCTTGATACAGACTTCTCCCCCTAAAGCACTGTACTCCGTTTCCCTGTTTGAAATACAATAGCTCTACCTTCTTTTACAAACAACATAACTAATCAGATTCTTGGGCACAGGGAGGGGGGAGGAAATTGAGACAGCTAAAACATATTCATTACTATGAGTGTTATGCAGGCTGCATTTTTTTTTTCCTCATAAGATTGATTAATTAAATATTTATGAAAGAGAAACACCTGGCACACTTCCATAAACAAATAGGTCTCCTGTGGGTTTGCAACAGCTGAAGAGAGTTTTGCGGGACCACAGGGATCTGTGAGTAAAGACTTCCTCACAGCTTGAGTTCTTACACATTGCCGGTTCTCATAAATATGCACCAACATACAAATAATTTCTGTTCTGAAGACAGAAAGTGCAATATCAACAGATGAAATCCAAAAGACAGCCAAAGAGAAAGGTGAGGATTAAGCAGAACAGCAGTACTCTAGGTGGGGAGACTGGCTCGTTTTTATTTATCTAAGAAAGGTCTAATGCTAAGGAGGACCAAACAACTGAGGCCCTTTTCTTATGGTATTTGGCTAGGGCTGCTAGTTAAATACTGAAAGCCGTAGGCTGAAGAGATCCTTTGAAATCTAAGGGCAAGGGGTAAGAAATTATGCAAGACACCTAAAAGTGGGAAATTCATTCTGTTCACTATTTCAGCTGCTCTTCCAGATGGATCTACTCCTTAGACACTTCCCTGAGTCTTCATCTTCAGTGGAATGTTTTCACTGGTATGTCATACTTTAAAAATAAAAATAATTGTGCCGCCGACTTCAGTTACAATTGGGCTGGCGTGACTGCTTTTATCGACCACTGCTTTGCTGTGGTCAGCTTCCTGCAGCTGACTGTTTTAGTTCTTGGGAGTGGAAATAATGTAGCTGTTAGTGTCAGATTCTTGTGTAATGTCTTTTACATGTGCTTACATGCCATGTGCAGTCTGTGTGTTGTGTTATACTTGATCACACTCCAACTGTAATTTTTGTTAGGAAATCTTAGAAACCTGCCAGCTGCACTACAACTCTGAAGTGAAAGGTTCAGACTGCAGGGGAAAATGAGATCAAGACATATTAAGTGTTTTGTGTTTCTGAGGCTGAGCTCTAAAACTAGTTGTTCCGATAACGTTTCAGATATCGGTCAAATGTTAGTTTATTTCTCAAGTTCAGACACAGCAAAATATCTAGGTTCTCAAACTTTTAAAACTCAAATTTGTTACATCTTGCATTAATTTAGTTTTCCTCTTTAGCAGTGTTAGATGAATAGCGGAAAAAAGCCTGTATCTTTTGACATTTTAAAGTTCAGAAATAGATTTTTTTTTTTAATTATTAAAAAAGGAAAATGTATTTTCTGAGAGTTTAAACTGTTAATCATTGAACTAATACAGATCGACTTTTTTGGTCAACAGAATTTTTTCCACACAGTATAATGTATTTGAATGGAATATTTCTGAGTTGTGAATTGTTTTAAGTGTTAAAGTTAGGAGGATCAAAAACACGTTACTCTATTTATAAAAATAAAAAGTGAAGCTTCTTGGACAAAGTTCTGCAAATCAGTCAACACAACTGGTTTATGGTGATAGTAGATTCAGGTGATGTGAATAAAAAGGTGATGTGGAGATAAATCAGCACTGTGTTCAGTCTTAAGAGTAGATTGTGCCTCATCTTCGAGGTGACCTCAGTAAAGTGAAATAGTATTGTTGCTAATGCTGTAAAATTTAATCAAAAGGTTAATAAAATCGGATGGGATTTTACGCTTCCTTCTCTTGTATTGTGCAAAACATACTTCTAGTGTTTGAAGTTTTGTGGAAGGTTTACTCATACTGAATGCAGGATCACCTTTTATATAACACCTCTTTCTGCCATGTTAACAACTTTTTTTTTTATTAAATTAAATATATGTTTTTCCAGAAGTAGAAAGCATTTATATGTAGTTTATCTAGATTTATTAAATTTTTAAAGGGATGTTACAAAGACTAGCTTAATCTAAAGCAGACCTCTTACGTACCTGCAGTTTCATATGGCTTTCCCTAGGCATCTATAATAGTATAATATATTCCTGCCTCTTTTGGGGGGGGGGAGGGAGGGAGGGAGGGACTTTTTTTTTAATTGAAGGTGTTGAGCATATTTCATAGAAAACTAAAATCATCCTTTGAAATTAATGGAGATGCTAGGTGCCTGAGGATTGGAGAATTGGATCCCTAACCATCAAAAATGTGTTGTAATTATATATGGTGAAAGTTTTAAGTGTCCTGACTAGAAAGAATATTAATATTGAGTGGTAGCAGATAGATCTTGATTTAATAAAATGTCTTTATTTCCTGCTAACCAAAAATGATCAGAGGATTATTTAAAAAGAATGAACCATAGAAATCACCTTGTTAGATATAAATACTTAAGAGCATCCATTATAATGAGATAAAAAGTGATGGTTGTAAGGTCAAGAGTGAGAAGGAGAGAGTTCAAAGACAGTGTAGACCCTTCAACATAATATAACCTAGCTTTAAAAGGGAGAGAGGAAATGCATTGCTTGATGAGAAGAAAAGCCTTATGTAAGCTTGATAAATATTCAGGGTTTGTGTGTAATGAGAAATGGAATCTGATGAATGAAATGTCATGGTAAAATCATTTTAATCAATAATGGAATGTGACATTATTCAGACCATAGTAATACGTCTTCTCCTTTTTATTCTTTCCCTGTGGTGTGCTTTCCTTCCATTTTCTTTTTTTGAATCACTTTTTGGGGGGGTTTAACTTGAGATTGGTTATGCTAATGTAATGTTGTTATACTTCTTGCAACCTTTCTTCTGCAGCTAAAATTCTGAATGTGTAATGTCAGAATTCTAGACATAAACGTAGGAAAACAGATGTAGCATAGGAAGACATAGCATTTCCTGGAAATAGTTATATATTCAAAATATAATTTGTTGCCTCTGCTCCCCAGTTTTGGTACTTTGAAATATCAAATTGGGGCTGTCTTAGAGTAGATGCTGTATATGTGTGTAGGGAATGCTTGTTCATATGCTAGGGTAATGTAAAAATAACATCAGTGTAAATAACTGTGGATATATTATGTACTATTGCATAGTAGTTGTCATTTACTTTATTGCAATGTTTATTTTAGCATAATAAAATGAGATATTTATTTTTCATTATTGAGATCTTGTGTTACGGCAGTGAAAATTATGGCTTTTTAATGTCTGATGATGATGCTTTGCCTTCCTTATGGACCCTTTTATCTGAAAACCCCCAAGTTCATTTTAAGTAAATTGAGTTTATCTTCATCATTTTATAGAGAAAGTAATTGAGAGAGATCACTATTACTCAAGGTCACATAGAAAGCCTTTGATAAAACCAGCACTGAGTTATCTTGATGCCTGCTTTGGCCCTTCAGTCATAAGACCACTTTATTGTGGACCTCCCAGCCCAGCTTTCAGAGTGTGCAGAAAACACGGAGCTGGTTGTTACACTCTTTTCAGTCATCTGTGGCCTGAAACTAGACTGGGAGAAGTAACACACAACTCCTAAAACAGGACAGGTAAAAATACCCAACACAGTAATAGAAGGCATGTTCTAAATCTCTCTCCCTATACATGTTCTATGAATGTCACAAACTTTGGTTAAATAAAATCCTGCTGTATAGTACAGCAGTTGATAAAGGAGAACTTACACATATTTATCTATCTTTGTTTGTTTGTTGGTAGCTTATTATTTGACAATGCTTGAATTGATCTTTATCCTTTACTATAGTAACAGCATGGACAGAATGTGGTCCATATATCAATATCAAGTGTTTATTTTCGTTTGAATCAATTTAGCTTAATGTCATTCACATGGTTAACATTTTGTAGAAATAATATTGATGGAAGTTATTGATCCCTTTTGCAGAAGCCATTGTATCAGTTGTGTTGATGGCTTAAGATTGTTTGATCGTACAATAGCCATAAGAATTGTTTGATATAGCCTAAACATGACCAAAGCCAAGTAATTGTTGGTGGAGACATTAGGGAATGAAAACCAGATCCAAGAATTTTTTTTTTTTTTTTTTTTTTTAAAGCAGTAGTCTTTGGTGAGTATACTTCCAACCTCCTCAAGTACCTTGCCTCTTTCCTAGGCCTATTTTACTGTATAGGGCACAAAAAAAGATGATGATTTCCTCTACTGAAGAGCAGGGAAAGGGGAGCAGCAGCCGCAAAGAGCGTTTCTCCCCTCCTGTTTATGGGAGGGAGCGAGCAGTGCAAGAGATGTCCCTCCCTCCTGAGCTCAGGCACTGGCTCAGCCCAGGCAGAAGCATCTGGAGAAGAGAGGAGGCCTCTTCTCTAGTCTTCCTCCCCACATCTCACATGGGCTGTGGGCCTCACATCTGGAGGAAAAACATCGCAGAAGTGACTTCTCTCCCAGCCTTCCAGTTTGTTATAGAGTGCAGAGAATGTGCCTCTCTATTTCTCTCTGCTAGGCCAGCTCTGCGCTTTTCACCCTCCATGTGCTGGCACTGGGTGCAAGTGGATTTGCAAGTGTATGGGGTTTTTTATTTTATTATTTTTTTTCACCAGAATGTGTAATGCTACCTAAACACACACACATAAGAAAAGTAAACTACTTTTACAGGTGTACAACACTGCCTAGCACTCCAAAGGGATACAATAACATTTTTAGCTGGCTAAAAGAAAAATTAGTGTCTATGCTGTGGCAAACTAGAATGTCTTTAGGGACCTATACAGCTCACTAAAAATTTTCTTTGTATTTTCTGACTTTGGATAAGTATCTTCAGGATACTTATAGCTATACGTTTCTTTAATACTTCTATTCAGAGAAAGTAGTGACACTTTTTTTAAGCTTACCTATTAAGAGCCATGTAGCTTGAAGAGTCCTATCACAAAATAGGTGGAGCAAAAAATATTAATATAGGATTCCTTATACTATTTTGCACAAGGATATTTAAAAATCAATGAGCCTTGCTGAAGGTCTCGGTACTCCAGCAATCCTGTTATTGCTGATCCTCAAGTCAAACAGAGTACTTATTCTCATAGTATAACTATACGTATTGCTAAATGCTGGTATTAATTTTTTACTCTGTTATGGGGGATAGGCCAGGAAGAAATGAAATAAATTTCTACTCTTAGGAAGTATGATTTCTTCAAGTTCTTTTGTTTTCATTACGGGAAAGGTCATTTGTCATATACTGGAATGATGAAAGACTTTCTAACTTTTAAAATGTAATTCATTAAACTAAAAAATGCTTTTCATGTTATGGGTGCTTTTCATGTTTCAGATGGGCCAGTTCTAGGGTCACTGCAAATATAGGAGTAATTAAAGGTTAAGGCTTAAGCCTAAAGGTAGCCTATATGAAAACCAGTAAATATTTGAGAAGAGTATCTGTACAGTATTTAGGTATATCCTAACTACTTGTTTGTATTGTCTGTAAGGTGTTAATGCTATTTTTTCCATTAAAAATGTTTTTATTTTTTTAGATTTGAGGACTAAACGCTTGTGAGGAAGTCTGCATAGATATATGAATAAATATATATAATGAAGAAACAGAAGTAATATATTAAATATGTATCTGCATACCTCAGCATCAGGACATTACTCTTGTGATCTAGTACAGTTAGAATTCTTTCTCTATAGTCTAATCAAAACAAATCCTTTCTTAAAAAGCTCTGTATGTGTTTAGAGAATATGTTCATGATTCGTTATCAGCTACTTAAGTTTACTGAATTGTTTAATTTGAAAAGTTGGTTGTCTTACTCAAGGTGTGTCAGGCCCTCAGCTTTCTTCTTGTAATTAAGAATCCTCTAACAGTTTTTTTTAAAAGTGCTTTAATGGAAAGATCTATTGTAATTGTATTCTATTTTGAAGTAAATATAAGTTAGAATGGTATTGGGACTTAATGGAAATTAATAGCAATTTTGGCATACAATGACAAAACTACATTAACTAAAAAATGTGAACAGAACTCTCACGTGTGCTTAACCGCTAGCCTGCCATTTTCAACAAGTATGAAATTACACTTATTTTTACAAAGGACAAAGTAGTTACTATATAGAGGAACTGAAGAGACTCTTAAAATTCAGTATGCGCCTTATCATCTGCTGTCAAAAGATTACTGACTTTTCAGGGGATATTACAGAGCACAATAATTGCTAGCCAGGGCTGCTATTAGGAATATTTATGAGATAAGTAATAACTCTAACCCTCAATCTCTATATGAACTAGATTAATTTTAAAATACTGGTCTGTATATAGGTACTTTCTGATGAAATTATCAGAAACAGCAGTTCTTCTTTTGAAGCTGAAAATGAACCTGAGCATGACTTCATGAATTTTTCAGTATACCTTTGATAAAGCTGTTATCTAAATTTGAAACATGGATTTGTGTGTGGTTGTATATTGTGTATAACAAGTCACTCTTAAGAGTAGGTGCTGTGAAGAAAATCAAGGCTGAGCTCTGTGACAGATTAACTTCCTTGCCTGGAAGGATATTTTGATGGTTTTCCCAGTGATTAACATCCATTCAAGGAAGGTAATCTGAATTAGTCCTGGGAAGGGCCTTTCATTTTCCCCATTGACTATAGTTATTTTTCACAAATACCTCCCCTTACTTGCTTCAACCTTTAAAGAATAGCATAGAGGCAGAGATTTCCCTTTCATGGAGCAGACATTGAGGTGGAGAAGTAGTTTACTCAAGTGCTGTGAAAGCGCTTAAAATTTCGAGGATTAATTACAGTTGAATGATATGATTGAAAAAGAAATCATTCTTTGTCAGCAGCGACTTCTGTGTTAAAACTGGTGTTCGGTAATCTCAGTTCTTCAAAACAAGTGGGTTGTATAGCAAGTCACGTGCTGGCACTAGCTGGCTCTACCTGTGGAAGAGAAACCTACAGCTGGAGTCACAAGACTGCTGCAGAAGGGCCCATCACCTGCAGAAGGCCAGCTGTTAATCAGATGCTCTAAGTGACAATAAAACAGTAAAAGAGCCCATTTTGGTTCCTTTCATTTTCTAGTATGTTCATGCCGTGATTAAAATATTGAAGACAGGCCAACAAGTGCTCATGTCTAAGGTACTAAAAGCAGTGCTAAAGCATGATGGATATCTAGTAACACATTATTGCTCTCTATTATCTGCTCTTGGCTAGATGAATGACTTGTTCTTGGCTTTAAAATAAATAATGTAGAGGATCCAAAGAGGCCATCTCACAGTTCTTCGATCTAACTTGAAACTGTGATGAATGCAGATTTTGCTAGTTGTTCTTTTTTAAATAACAAAAAAATAGGTTTGTAGTAGGATTCAGTATATGGGAAAGTGGAGCAGTCTGTTTCATGAGTAAATATCAGTTCCACCAACTTTTTCATTAGTAAGAACTAAAAAATCAGAGTTTCCTTTGACATTTTTTTAGATTGAATATTATGATATATTTTAAAACTCAGAATAGCCACTTCTTTCAGAATTTTCTGGTTTTTTAAATGAACAACGAAGAAAAATATAATTTGCTTTTAACAGAATAGAGTTGCCTCTCAAACGCATACTAAAAATCAGTTATTTTCAGAGATCTATTTGAATTATTTTCTCTCATACTCTTGATTTTCATTTTTATTGAAGAACTAATTATTTCTTGTGAATACCTCTCCTTACATGCTGCAGCCTTTAAAGAACAGCATAGAGGCAGAGATGCCTGGAGGCAGAGATGCTTGGCTCAATTTCTTTCATGAAGCAGAAACTGAGGTGGAGAAGTAGTTTACTCGAGCACTGTGAAAGCACTTAAAATGTTGAGGATTAATTGCAGTTGCATGTATGACAATTTTCAGACAAGGTTTACTTCTTCCTTCCTCATCCCACAAATTAATGTCACGTAAAATACATGTGTGTAAATGACAGAGTTTTTTGGATTGAGGACTGGAATTTGCAGATAAAATACAGATAAAATATGCATTCAAAGGCTAAGTAGACTCTTTATGTAGCATCAAGTTGCTCAGTTTCTTTGTTTTATCTGTTCTTCAGTATTTGTTTATAGAGGAGTAAATTATTATATCGAAGGTTATGGGAAGAACATCAAAATCAAAAATTTAACACTTATGTATATAATTTTTTTTTTCCATAAATGTTTCCTGACTCTTTGGCCAACTAGGTTTCTGCTCAAAATGTGTGGATTTTTTTTTTCATTTTGATGGAGATTTTGAGGCTTGGGAGGGCACTCTACCTAAGGAGTGGCAAAATACTTTTTCCAGTAATTTACAGAGACTTCAAACTCCTAAGTGACAATTTCTCATATTAAGAAACTTTTAATTATGTATCTTCCCTTCTGGTTACTAATGTATATCTTCTAGAAAGACCAAATATTTAGTGTCATCATTTAATAGCTTAATGATACTCTTGATGACCTTTCACAGGTTGAAAAGGAGGTGCATCTTGGATAAAACTATAAGTCTTTATATTTAACATAAATAAAAGCTATGCACCAAGATCAGTAAGTGGGTGTCAGCTAGGAGCTTAAAAAGTGATGTTACTGTAACAAAAAATCCTTCCTATCTAGGGAAACTATGTAGGCAATTCCAGCCTTGGGAACTCTTTTGGATATTATTTAGTGATAACACACTCTCTATAGAACTAAACAGATCAATACAGGGAGACAGCTTTACATGCAGAATGTAGTATAGACAAAAGCATGCTATCCAATTGCGTGCTACTTTGTGTTTAATTCTATTTCTTTACCTACGTAATACAGATATTAGTATACTGAAAGTTTGATAAAACTGAACTGGTTAAAATCTTATTTTCTGTTTTTCTAAATAAAATCTCGAATTAACAAGATTTTAGAGAGTTCAACAAAAATTCATAAAGCATTCATAAGTGAGAGAAGAGGTGGATGTGGCCCAAAAACAATTTTTTGAAATAACAAGTTTTTTGAAATAACTCAGTAAAGATAGTGTTGCACATTAATCATCATTAATAGGAAGGATATAGGGATGTACTGTAATGCAATTCTGAGAACTTATCGAAATCTTTAAAAAAAATTGCTACTCCTTGCCAGATTTTAAGAAGTTAATGCCCTAAAGCCTGTCAGACACTTCGCATATAAACTGTACGTGCTCCTTTTGTGCTCACTTTGAAAAATGAGTTTGAAGCTGTGTATGCTAAGCTGATGTGAGCTCACGCACATGGGGAATGACCGAAATGAAACCACTTTTGGAATGAGATTGGCATGCCCTGAAATAACAGGGAGTGAGTTTAGAAGAGACTCAAGTTGGCGATAGATTTATAGGAAGTAAATGACAGATTTAGAAATAATAGCAAAACCCACAAACAATACGTGTTTGAATTAAAGTGCACAGAAGATAATAAAGGAAAAGATGCTTTTTGGACACCCCCCCCCCCCAGAAGGTGATTGTAGAGTATGTCCACCACCTCCCTACCTACTCACCTGTGTGATTTTGTTGTAATATCTGTGAGTGCAGATTCTTAGCTTTTGGGACATTCTTGACTCCTTGTCAATAAGCTTTTTAGACCTAATTTCCTTTTTCAGGAAAAACTTAACCTGTTCCTCTTTCTTTCCTCTCAGAAAACTAGCCTATTAGTGTAACTGTATGTCAAAATCATGTATTTTCAGAGGACATATCTCCACAGAATCAGGCCTTGCAAAGGGATTATGATTGGCTGGGGATTTTTCTTAGATTGCAAGTAGATATGCACAGAAGATCATTCCCGCTACCAAATTTCTCCTCACTGTTTCTCCCAAATGGTGGAATTCTTAAACACAGAATAGTCCTTACCACAAATATTTTCTAAATTTGTGTGGTTAACTTTACATTTGCACAAGAGAAGAGTAATGAGGGACATACAGTCAGCTCCCTCTCCCCTCCTTTGGTGCGACAAGAAACCAAGTTGGTAGATTTGTCGTGTTTACAATCTGTTTCCTCTCTCCATCAGTTTTATAGAAGTGTTTCTTATGTGATTAATTTACTAAAATAAAATTATCATCTTCGGTATATCTCCCGAGACTTTGTATGACTTTTTGCTTTGAAATGGTTGCACTGATGGATTCCCACTGATTCCTTTGTTATGGGATAAATTGAAACTACCATTACGGGGAGAGTTTGGTGGTTCCCGTCACCAGTCTCCCTGAGAACTGGCAGTACCCAGCTATCCCATTGCATATGTAGATTCCTTATACCAGACAATGGCAGTAACAGAAATAACGTTGCCTCCGTTTTGTGGAAATAGATTGTGCAATCTGTCTGTTGGCTGGTTTCCTTGCTTACAGTGCAACTTTCAACATGAAAATTCTTGTTCTTGTCATGCTATAACAGAACTTTTGAATGGAGTATTTTACACCATAGCAGAAAGTAAAGGGGAAAATCTGTTCCCCATAAAACTTAGAAAAATATAAGCAACTTAGCTGGACTGTTTTTGTGGAACCATAGATTTATTGTTCATGTCAGGGAGAGCAATTTGTTGTTGACATCTTCCTGCAATGCAGAGGCCCTATAATTTCATCGAGGAATTCTTTCAACAAGTCGATAACTTTATAGTTAAAGTATAACCATAAGATATGACTGTGAGGATTTCAGTTGCCATCACAGCTCAAGGAAATTGTTTACTGTGATTTTACTGAACTTTTCTAATTTTTTCAGCTTTCAGCCATTGGATCTCTGTTACCTTTGTATTTTAGATTGAAAGGCTTTGCACGATCAGAAATATTCTATGCTATCCACCCACCAGGGGAAAAAATAAATATGGTGAATAAGGTTTCAGGATTTAATCTGTTCCACTGGAGTGCAGCATAGGAGATTGTCAAGGACTGCTTAAGAAGGATGAGTGTTTTTTTTGAACTTGCATACCTTCACTAGGTATGTGTTGTGTTTTTTTTTTTTTTTGTTGGGGAATAAGTGATGTGCATCTGTTTGCTATATGATTCTGAAAGATTTTCAGGGATGTGCTGAATGGATGCTCTTTGTAAACAGTAGCAGAGGAAAATGATGGACTAATGGTATAAGAAGATTTGTTAATGTTCGTAAATGATTCAAAATTCATTACCTCTTTTAATATACAGGCAGTGGAGAAATCCACTGCTTGAAAATTAGAGCAAAACTTTGATATTCTGCTCTAACTGCTTAATGCCACAGCCACCAGAGAATAGTAATGAGGCAAGACTAACTGATGCTTCGATCTTCTCTGAAGGCAATACAAATATTTTTCTCCAAAGTTAGGTGACATTGGTAAAGAAAACAAGAACTTGTGCTGCAGCCATTATTTTAATAACATTCATCTGTAAAGTTGCTTCTCTGTCATTATGACCTATGTTCTGGTTGAGAAGTTTGCAAAAAATCAGACACTTGAAATAATTAAGGAAGCGTATTAGAAGATAGGAGGAGATGCTTCTTGGAATGGAGTGCCTAAAGGAGCTAGTCCAGTGCCAGTGTACGTGCTAAAATGCTGTGAATCTTAACCGTTAGGACAACACTTACAGAAAAGCAAAGAGAATCAATCATTTCAGCAGATGATGTGGTTTTTTTTAAGAATACTTCTGATGGAACTTTGTTATATTTTCATTAGGGAAGGGCTTCCTTAAAACTTAACACTCTGAAGCTTTACCTGCTGCATAAATATTCCCAAATAAGAAAAGCAGGATTGAATTTTACTTGCCAGATAAATAATCCTCACAGCAGTGGACAAAATACATCCATGTGTTAGTTTGAAAACTGACCTGCTTTACTCTTATGCTCTTGGACATGTCTGTGAAGGCCAATCAACAGTGTTTCAGCTGTGGACTGAGTGGATCTACAAGGACAGCTGCAGGCTGCCTCTCCCCCACTTCTCTCATGCTCTGCCTTTCAGCACTGAACTGTGCAGATTTACACCAGATCTGGCTGTTTTCCCAGACTGGTGCAGTAAGCAATTTAAAGGAAACCTTATTGCAATATCCACATAAGTATTTATACTCAGGAACCTGAATGTATGCATGAGCATATGTTTCAGAAGCTTTCATGGACTAGATGGATTTAAGGGCTTTTTCTCATTTTTACAGGTGAGGAACTAGGGTATACCTACCTTGGGGTGAGATGGCCAGACATTTGCCTTGCCCATGCTTCAGGCTTTCATACAAGTCGGCACCCTCCCGTGTAGGTCTGCCCTGAATGACAGAAGTTTAGATCATCTCCCAAGATAATACAAATAATTTATATCACAGCTAAGAGCCAGATCCAAGATCTCTTAATTTCTAGTCTGCATTATTAATATCTTGCAGATATCTGTCATGTCAAACTTTCCAGGAAGCCTAGGAGTTGGATTCAGTTTTTAATAGCAGCTATTACTCTGATTTCTTAGAATTAGCTTTAATCATTTTAGAAGAGCTGTACAGCAATCTGAAATGTCATCCTAATGCAATATTTTGATATAGTTCTCCCATGGCATATATGTTAACTCTTCGTTGCAGGCACAAGCAAGAGCCCTAAAGAAACAGTGAAGAAAATGAGAGAATAATAAAGGACGTTCATGTTCTTTCTCATTACACTAATTTCTGCTTTGTTTCTTGGGTGTTTTGAGTTAATTTCTCTTCTGTTGAAATTTCCTGACCTAAAGGATGAGAACTCTTGGTGCACTGTTTAGTAGTATATCTGAGTCCTGAAAAAAACCTGGTGTGTTTTAGTCTTCTATAAACATTTAGTATATCTTCAAATCAGGTTTTAATAATGGAGAATTATTAATGTAATGTAAAGAATCTGAGGCCTGAAAACATACAGCTCTCTATTTTACTATGTTTTCATCTACCTTGACCCTGGACATTTGAATTCTGCTTTCAGGCTTATTTCCCAGTTGAAATCACAAAACAATAATTATCCTGAATTATCTTGTGATGACTTTGTGTAGTGGCAATCATGCTTGTAAAATATTATATACGATTATTTGCCAAGCAAAAATAGTGAAGCATCCAGATACAAATGAAAAAATAAAATACATTCACTCTTGTATGGAGCAGTACATGTAACTTAAGAGCATCTTGCACTTAATCTGGCATTCATTTGGTCACTGAGTGTGCTATGAATTAAAGCTCACCTACATACAAACTTGATTTGTGCATTCATGGACTGCAGGAATTTTAGCAGTGATGGATGTGTTACTCCATGTACGCACAAGTAAGTGATGGTAAAATACATTGCAAAATGAATTTCCTTTGTATGAGAGCTATGTTGCTGAGCATATAGGAACAGGTTTTTTTTCAGAGCTAAGCTTCCAGAAGAGCTATTGGATAAAGCCTAATGAAATCTGAGCAAGTGGAAAGTGTCAAATGATATTATTTGAAGATTTGTTTGTTTCTTTTCTTCCCTCAGAATTTAAGTTTAGCTATTTAGTTCAGTTACAGCTATTTGAGAAAGCATTGAAGTTCCTGCATAAGTTTATCTCCTTATGATTGTTATTGTTTTCTTCTAAATAAGGCAGTATTTAAATGTCAGCACCACTAGTTTAAATGCATTTCTGGTATAGGCTTTTCACTTGTCCTCTTCCCCTTGCATCCAGTCTGACTGAAAAGGCCATATCCTCACTTTATCCGTGAAAGTTTGTTACTGTCCCATCCAATGGACCTTTTTAGCTACCCATATTCTCTAAGATGTTTAAGCTAAAATAGGTTGGGTTAGATTGCACAGGAGGTATTTCTTACTACAGGCTCATTTTGACAGAAGCGGCTTAGAGCGTTCTGGAGTGAGCAGCTGACCCAGCAGTGTACAGAGCCATCACCCACTGAAGCAGGTACTGGTAAACTGTAATCGTTTCTCTCCTCAACTCCGTAGAGGCAAGAAGAGCCTTAAGCCAAGAGTTAGGTGGACTGGAATTTAGTCCCTGACTATGACCCTTATGATGCTTTCATTTTTTTTATTTTCAAACTTTTCAAGATCGCCTGAAGGTTTTCAAAGGTGATCCTGATTTGATAGCTCTCAGTTATCTGAAACGATTCGTGATACATTTCAAAATAAATCTGGAAGATATGTTACATTTTTATAGTTAGTTTAGTTCATTTATCCAGTGAAGGTTGGGCAGACACCTTTTATCTCCTATGAAAACTGATTGATTTCTACTTTTGGTTCTCTTTGCACCACAGGCTTCTGCTGAAAATTAGTTTTCACTTGTAATATTTTCAGCCCCAACTGTGTTCATCCTTGAAATTAACCTACGTGTATATAAGTGTCTTGGATTGAAACACATACGTTCCTCCTTTCAAATTAATGAAGAATGTCAACCCTCTTGGTTCAATGATAGACCATCACACATTAAGCTTCACAGTTCTGCTTATTGATAAGAACACCTACTGATAAATTTTATTAACCTCTCACTTTGAATTCTTATTAAGTAATTAAAACAGATTCCAAAAAGTTATAAAAACGTGTATTAAAAATTGTTGTCTCAGATCCTGCTGATGCCGATTTCACTGTTGCATTTAGTGATGATTGTATGTGTAATACTTTGTCCAAGTTTGCAGTTGCAGAACATTACTTGGGTTCTGAACTATTTGCATTCTACGAAAAGTCTTTTTTGTTTATATTGTTGTGAACATATAGTTAATTCAGGACTCAGTAATTCACGAAAACCTAGAAAGTACTTGCTACTCGATTAGCATTATTTTTATGAATTATTTCCCAATTCCAACTAAATATTTTCTCTCCACAGCACATGCACAAAGACAATAGCATTGCAGTCTTGGTCATTCTTAGAAATTAAGCTGAGCTGAACAGAACATCTGGGTTTAGAGTCTTTTTAATGGTATTAACTTGTTTGGAATTTTGTGTTTTTATTTTGTTTCCTAGCTTACATGGTCCTCAAACTCATATTAATGGTTAGGCTGCCTTGCCAAGAATATATGGCATTTCATTGATCACTGTTTCTGTGAGAGACAAGAAATGAGGTCACTCTTGGACAGCTTTTGGATTTAAAGGAGCTAGGATTTAATTGCTGTTCTCTTTGCATGTAAACACATTAAATGTGGGATTTGGTCTGTTCTGACCTTTCCTATTAATTAGAGAAATAGGAAGATTTAATCTTATCTCCTTAGATTACCAGTGATTAGGAATTAAAAATGTTGTTGGAAGTAGTATTAAACTTTGTCGTTACGGTTCGGAACAACTGCTCAACAACAGAAGAAACAAATACTAGTATTACACTGAAAAGAGTGAATGGCATTCATCTGTTACGTGTTCTTTATTTACTGGGTATGTAAAAAATATGTACCTATGATGAATACAAAATTGTATTATCTGGCTTCTAATCATAATGCTATTACTCCTTAGAGATATTTGGCATAATCACAATATATTTTTTCTAAGGAATGGACTCCTTAAAACATGGTCTTTAATATAGCATTTCTTTAAAATGTGAGGGAAGCAAGTTTCAAATAACTTGCTGCTAGAATATCATGGAAGTGCCTTGTGTTATTTAATATTCATGTGACTTTTTTTCCTAAGTACTGCCTAATAATGGATAGAGAGTTATATTTGGCAGTGTGGTGTATACTCTCAAACTATTACGTTGAAATACTCTTTTTCATCTTTGAGGAGTGTTTCAAAGGACTTGGATATAAAAATGTTTAATGGCTAAGCTTTTATTACGGAGTCTGAGGGCTGCTAATTCAGATAAATAGGTATGTTGGATAAAATATGTTGAGAATACTTTTGTTAAGATGTGCTTGCTATCTCCTCTGACTGCTGTGGTTTATTTTTCTTTTGAAACTGGTTATCATAGTTTTAAACTAGTATCACTTCCAGTTTGTTTTCAAAAAGAAAAACAGTCTCCCAAAGATAATATGACAAAAAGTGTCTGGAAAAAGATTAATCTCATCTACGTGCCTCTATATGCATACACAAAATGGCTGGATATGTAAAGAGGAAAATCATATTTTACCAATTATTTTTAAAATAAAATATTACTCTTTAGGCTCAGGCTTGGTTTCCTAGCTTCTAACCTGGAGCACATTTTTGTATTTAGGTTTTGAACCCATGAAATCAGCGACCTGCAATGAAAATAAGACACTTAACTGTAGCAGCACAACCGGGCACCACTGTGATATTTTATTATGATAATCCTTGAAGAGAATTCATTGTTAACTTGGGACCATGCATAATAAAATGCAAACATAGATAATGACTTTGTTTAACTCCTTTCCTTAATAGGGTGCGGATTATAGTAGCAAAGAAAGAACAGACTGGACTGATTGTCAGAAAAACATTCTTTCCAGATGACCTGGTGACCTATCAATTTAATTTTATTTTGTTTAAATTATATGTATTGAGATTCCAGCCATGAAATTGATTGCATAATGGCAAAGCCCTGAGCCCGGGGGAGTCCTACTGAAGCAAAGATGCTGGAATATGCCCAGGCTTTTGTGGCTTTGGCGCCAGAAATACCAACGGAGCTCGTAGCAGTCCTTCCTGCCAAGGAATTTCTGCATCTTGTTCATACATCTTGTGATATTTATTGATATTTTATTTCTGGGGATTGCAGCTTATCAAATACAGCTCTGTCAGAGATGATCTTGAAGGAAGCATGGACCAGCTCCAGCGAGGCTTTATTGATTTACTGCTTATTGGGGAGGCAATATAGTGTCTGGTGATGAGATGGGAAGAGTGTGTGCCTCTAAGTAATGAACTGTAACAAACTGGAGCTGTTTCTAAGGTCTTCTTTCACCTCCTCATGTGCTGTAATGCAGTACCCAACTACAGAGAGGATAAGTACACAAAACAGATTGACTGGGTCTGCAGTCATTGGAGAAGTGCCTACACCCTTGGCCACTAGTAGAATCACAGAATGGTTGAGGTCGGAAGGGACCTCTGGAGATCATCTAGTCCAACCTCCCTGCTCAAGCAGGGTCCTCTGGAGCATATTTCCCAGGGTCACATCCAGATGGGTTTTGAATATCTCCAGCGAAGGAGACTCCACTACCTCTCTGGGCAACCTGTTCCAATGCTCTGTCACCCTCACAGTGAAGAAGTTTTTCCTCAGGTTCAGATGGAACTTCCTGTGCTTCAGTTTCTGCCCATTGCCTCTTGTCCTGTCGCTGGGCACCACTGAGAAGAGACTGGCCCCATCCTCTCGACACCCCCTCTTCAGATACTTGTACACATTGAGATCGCCTCTCAATCTTCTCTTCTGCAGGCTGAACAGGCCCAGCTCCCTCAGCCTTTCTTCAGAGGAGAGGTGCTCTCATCATCTTGGTAGCCCTCCGCTGGACTCTCTCCAGGAGTGCCATGTCTCTCTTGTACTGGGCAGTCCAGGTGAGGCCTCCCCAGGGCTGAGGAGAGGGGCAGGATCCCCTCCCTCCACCTGCTGGCAACACTCTGCCTAATGCACCCCAGGATCCCATTGGCCTTCTTGGCCACAAGGGCACACTGCTGGCTCATGCTCAACTTGTTGTCCCCCAGGACTCCCAGGTCCTTTTCTGCAGAGCTGCTTTCTAGCAGGTCAACCCCCAGCCTGTACTGGTGCACTGGGTTATTCCTCCCTAGGTGCAGGACCTTGCACTTGCCTTTGTTGAACTTCAGGGGTGTTCCTCTCCGCCCATCTCTCCAGCCTGTCCAGGTCCCTCTGAATGGCAGCACAGCCTTCTGGTGTGTCAGTCACTCCCCCCACTTTAGTATCCTCAGCAAACTTGCTGAGGGTGCACTCTGTCCCTTCCTCCAGGTCATTGAGGAATACGTTGAACAAGACTGGACCCAGGACTGACCCCTGGGGGACACCACTAGCTGCAGGCCTCCAACTTGACTCTGCGCCATTCACCACAACCCTCTGAGCTCAGCCATCCAGCCAGTTCTCAATCCACCTCACTGTCCACTCGTCTAGCCCACACTTCCTGAGCTTACCTAGGAGGATGTGATGGGAGACAGTGTCCAAAGCCTTGCTGAAGTCCAGGTAGACAATGTCCACTGCTCTCTCCTCCTCTACCCAGCCAGTCATCCCATCAGAGAAGGCTATCAGATCGGTCAAGCATGATTTCCCTTTGGTGAATCCATGCTGACTGCTCCTGATCACCTTCTTGTCCTCCACATGCTTAGTGAGGACCTCCAGGAGGAGCTGTTCCATCACCTTTCCAGGGATGGAGGGGAGGCTGACAGGCCTGTAGTTCCCTGGCTCCTCCTTCTTGCCCTTTTTGAAGACTGGGGTGACGCTGGCTTTCTTCCAGTCCTCGGGCACCTCTCCTGATCTCCAGGCCCTTTCCAAGATGATGGAGTGACTAGCGATAGCATCCGCCAGCTCTCTCAGCACTCGCGGATGCATCCCGTCGGGGCCCATGGATTTGTGGATGTCAAGTTTGGACAAAAGATCTCTAACCTGATCCTCCTCCACCAAGGGAGAGTCTTCCTTTCTCCAGCCTTCCTCTCTTGTCCCCAGGGTCTGGAATTCCCGAGGACTGGCCTTAGCAGTGAAGACTGAAGCAAAGGCAGCATTCAGCAACTCTGCCTTTTCTGTATCCTTCGTCACCAGGGCACCCACCCCATTCAGCAGTGGGCCCACATTTTCCCTAGTCTTCCTTTTGCTACTGATGTATTTGAAGAACCCCTTCTTGTTGTCCTTGACATCCCTTGCCAGATTTAATTCCAAATGGGCCTTAGCCTTCCTTGTCGCTTCCCTGCACACTGTGACAGCGTCCCTGTATTCCTCCCCAGGGGCCTGTCCCCTTTTCCACATTCTGTGTACTTCCTTCTTCTGTTGGAGTTTTGCCAGGAGTTCCTTGCTCATCCAGGAAGGTCTCCTGCACACTTTGCTCGACTTCTTACTCAGAGGGATGCACCGATCTTGAGCCTGGAGGAAGTGATGCTTGAATATTAACCAGCTTTCTTGGACTCCTCTTCCTTCTAGGGCCCTACCCCATGAGATTCCCCTAAGTAGGTCCCTGAAGAGGCCCAAGTTAGCTCTCCTGAAGTCCAGCGTAGCAATCCTACTCATTGCCCTGCTCCCTCCTCGTAGGATCCTGAACTCCACCATCTCATGGTCACTGCAGCCAAGGCTGCCCCCAACCTTCACCTCTCCAACTAGACCTTCTGTGCTTGTTAGTACAAGGTCTAGCATTGCACCTCTCCTCGTTGGCGTCTCCACCATCTGAGTCAAGAAATTATCATCAATACTTTGCAGGAACCTCTTTGACTGTTTGTGCCTAGCTGTGCTGTCTTCCCATCAGATGTCAGGGTGGTTGAAGTCTCCCATGAGAACCAGGGCCTGTGATCGTGAGGCTTCTTCCAGCTGTCTGTAGAAGGCCTCATCGATGACTTCCTCCTGATCAGGTGGCCTGTAGTAGACCCCCACAACAGTGTCACCAATGTTAGCCTGCCCTTTAATCCTTACCCATAGGCTCTCAACTTGCTGCTCTTCATCCACCCCGAGGCAGAGCTCCCTCACATTCTAGTTGCTCCCTCACATAAAGGGCAACTCCACCACCTCGCCTTCCTGGCCTGTCCTTCCTAAAAAGCATGTAGCCATCCATGACAGCATCCCAGTCATGTGAGCTATCCCACCATGTCTCTGTAACCGCAATGAGATCATGGCCCTGCGACCGCACACAGATCTCTAACTCTTCCTGTTTATTCCCCATGCTGCGTGCATTGGTATACAGGCATTTCAGAGAGCCAGTCAAGCATGCAAGCTTCCCAGGAGAGGTGCAAGAGGATCCTCCATAGCCATGTTCTGTGCTGTCTCCCCTGGCTGTATGCACCCGCTGGAGGCATCCTGACTTCAGCAGTGTTTTACTGACTACCCTGTCACTATACCACTCCCCTTCCCCCATCTTTCCTAGTTTAAAGCCCTCCTTACCAGGCTGGCCAACCTGTTGGCGGACATGCACGCCCCACTTGGTAAGGTGGATCCCATCGCTCTCCATCAGCTGTTGATCTTCAAGCAGGGTTCCATGGTCATAGAAACCAAAACCCTGCTGCCAATACCAGCGGCGCAGCCAGTTGCTAACTTGGAAGACTTGTCTACTCCTCCTCCCGTCCTTTGTCCTCACAGGCAAGATTGAGGAGAAAATGACCTGGCCTCCCAGACCCTTAACCACCATTCGCAGAGCTCTAAAGTCCCGTTTGATGGTATCCAGTTTGCCTTTCATGTCATTAGTGCCCACAAGGAATTAGTGCCCACATGGCAGAGCAGCAGAGGGTAGTAGTCTGATGCATGGACAAACCTTGGTAGTCTTTCCACGACATCTCTTATTCGAGCCCCTGACAGGCAGCAGACCTCTCTAGACAAGACGTCAGGTCAGCAGATAGGTGCCTCTGTCCCCTGCAGCAGGGAGTCACCCACAACAATCACTCACTGCTTCTTCCGGGGGTTCCTGCACAGCACAGGGTCTGCCAGGCCCGTTGCCTCCCTTGGAGCCATGCCCAGCTCCTCCTCAGCTTGGAGGGTGCTAAACTTGTTCTTCAAAGGCAAACCTTGAGGAGGAGCAAGAGCCTTTCTCCTTCTACAGGAGGTCACCAGCTTCCTCTCCTTCTACAAGAGGTCACCAGCTTCCAGCCGTCTTCAACAGCTCATGCAGGAGAGCTGACTGTCAGCCCAGGCCTCACAGAGAGGCCCCAGGCACTCCCTGCAGCCTGACACCTGCAGAGCTGCATCTGCTGTCAGAGGGTCTGTCTGGATTGAAGCCTCAGACACAGCTGATGCAGCACCTCCCGCAGCCACTGGGGAACGTGCTCTGCAGCGTGTCATGACCATGCCTGTGGAAAATGGAGAGCTGCCTTCTTTGCCTTCTAGTGCCCTTCTGCACGAACTGCTGCGCAAACTGCTGCCTCTGTTCGCTGCCTGTTCACTGTGCTCTCAGGTGGAACAACAATAGAAAATAGATATGCAGCATTTAGAGTATTGTTAATCTTCCACGTTCTCTTAGCCTGATCTGTGTTTTGTCATCAAAAGGGTTGTCCTCATGCAGCTACTGCTCTTGCCCCTTCACTAAATGGCAAGCCAGAAGACTTCAGGTAGGATGTACTGCTCATCTCTGAGCTGGAGAGAATAGAGATTTTTGTGTATGAAATCACTGATCTATCTCCATTGGAAAGATCTACTGGAAGAGAAATTTTATTTCTCTATGTGGTTAATATGATTTTTCTTGTCTGTATGCTTTTCTTTCATGTGTTTTTGGGCACGGAAACAGAATAGCTTATCGAATCTATATTACTTCTGCATCGCTCTCCAGGTGAATTAGCAATGTCTGTCTGAATAGATGTTGCTGTCTGAATTCTGTCTGAACAGCTAGAAGTAGGCACTTTTTTCCATTCCATGCATGATATCTTTTCTCACCTTATCTTTAATGAAGTAAACATTGCTCATGTGACAGGAAAGGAGACTGGGAGCCGTTTCAGGGATTTCTTCACAGAGGCTGATTAACAGCAACACTAACGTCCTTTAAATACAAACATGTAGTGCACTTTTGGAAACTTGTAGATAAAGCTTGATGCTTTCCAGCTGTCCAGGAAGATTCTCAGCCGAGAGTGCGAGTAGCTTCTCCACAAAAAGACTGTTGAAACTAGGTGGCTCCAGTAATTAGTACTGGATACATAAGCTTTATCTAGGTCAGTGGTTCAAATCTGATTCCTGTTGTCCTCTTTAAACGCTTTTGGTTGTGTTAGATTAAATTAGGTAGTAGTCCATCTAGTCCCCCATCTAGGGGGAAAAACTAGTAATATTGTGGGGAGGGGAGAAGTCTGAATTTATTTGCTGAGGAAATTTCAATGAGCTTTGAAGCTCAGGTAACAGCTTTCTCTCTCATTTCTATTTTCCCCCTATCAGTCTCCCTATTACTGTTTTTGAGTAGTTTTCCTGGTGTCTTCTCTTTGTCTTCTAGAACTGTACGACATAAGCATTTCAGTGCCATAGCTTTAGTAATAGTATACTGTTCTACTTCTCAGTAAAGCATAGGCAAGAACACAAGATGTTAGATAAAATCTTAAACAGAAAATCGATCATTAGGTTTTAAGATTATCAGAAATTATCATTCTCATTTTGAAGGTGAAATTACTGAGAACCAGAGGGTGAAGAACAGGCATCCTGATTTTTATTATAGTATAGCTATGTTATACAATCTGAGAAACAGGTGCTACTCCTTCAGACTCATCTCTATTGCATGCATGTCATCCCAAACAGCAAAAAAATGCCCTGTGTCTCCCTGGAATCAGTGTTACACAATGGTGGTCCATGTCTATCAACTCAACAGAGAGCAAGAGAAAGAGAGGACTACAAAGGAAGCTAAGCCTTGTGGGTTTGTACCTCTTTCTGTGCTGTTCAGCAACAACTTAGAGCCAGAGTGTGATAGTACTGTTTTCTTTCAGTGTCAGAGGTCTTACCAATGAGGATTGTATACTGTTCCCATTCCCTCTTTCTTTTACCTTCCATTTTCAGTTCCATTGTTTTCAATTAACTTAGTCTGGTGACTCAGAACTTCTGTGACGGCTTTTAGCAAAACAGAAGTTGAGCCACTCTGTCTAGCTTTTTGGCATACCTTAAAATCAAAAAACTTACTCATCCAAAATGACATATTGTAAATGTACAGACCATATGGCATCTTGTTGAAGGAACTAGATTTATTTTCATTTGTAAATAGAAGCTTGAATATTAAATGCCAGTATCTTTTTTGAATGCAACTGTACTTTGGTGATGAGAAAAAATTAAAATTCCCACTTCTGCATTATAGGCATCATTTGATCCCCAGTAGCTCTGGTGAATGGGTAAAAATCTTAGCAGCGCTCAGTTCTTCCTAGGCTGGTCTGAGGAATAGATTCATCTGGCTTTCCCGCCCTGTTTCCCTTTCAAAGAGCTTCCAGTTTTGTAGAAACTACATATATGGAGAGGCTTTCTGTTTGATTTGGACTGGCATCAATTTTAATTGATATGTTATATTTAAATAAGAAAAAAGAAAAATATGAACAAAAATCCTTTTTTTGGGGAGCAGGTGCTAGTTGGAAGTGATAGCTGAATAAAGAGTCCCAGTGGATCTTGATACATATGGTCGGTCACCTAAGTCTCATGCTATCTTCTTTTTATTCGTGGATAACCTAAGGTATCAAAGAAGAAGAGAACCACTTCGTGGGCAGCTACACAGTTGTTAACCACAATTAAGACCACAGTTATTCAGTTCTTCTGTGTGGAACACTATAAAAACTAGTATATAGCGTATTTCTGCACAGAATTATTTCAGCAACATGTGACTACAAGTAGTTATACTAGTTTTGCTTTCCAATAGTGCTCTTCAGGATAAAAATCACATGCTTATATAGTTGTACTTTGTTACATGTCCCGATACACTTTGAATAAGTATTTGGAAATATTTAATCTAGCAATCAATAAAGCACATATATTAGCCCACTTCTTTTCTGTGGTTTTACTAGTTTTTGAAAATACTAACAATCATATACAGAAAAAACTGAGGAGCCAGCTGAGTGAAAGACACCTAACTATTTAAAAAAAAAAGCATATTACTCTATTGGCATTTGCACAGATTCAGTTAGAGCTGAAACTTAAAAAAAAAAATAGATGAAATGTAAATTCCAGCTTAATATTGGTGAGTACGCTCCCATTTCAACACTAAATTACTTTGGATTCTAAAGCTTATTTTTAGGAGGCCAGAAATTACTACACGAGGAACCCTAGTTTTCTCTCATCTACTCATTTCCAATTTATTGTAATGAGCTGGTGATACGGAATAACTTCTCTGGTTCTTATTTTTTCTATATATCAAAATCATTAAAATCGTTTAGGGCCTTTTTCAAAGAGAAATCTTCAAAGATAATATCCACAACTTTCTATTATGCATGCAAGCCTGTGAGTCCTGACCATCTTATCCCAGTTTGCCTATTTGCAGTCTTGATGAAACACTGATTAGCTCTGATTAGCTAATGGATCTCTGATTAAAATGTCTAATTAAGAAAGTAAGTTATTTTATTCATGCAGTCAAATTAACTTCCTCCCACAAAACCAACATGAAATAGCTGTACATGCTGTGTAAGTACTTGATTCTGGAAGGTGTACAATGTTTTCCAAGCAGTGAGAATTTAGCAAATATAACCTCGTTACATTAGATAATGCAAGTTATGCAAGCTCATGTCACTTTAAGGGAAAGTATTTGTGTAAATAATGTTTTATCGAACACACTGTTTTATGTTATAAAGGAATGAATATCTTGTTATTGTTTTGATAGTGAATGTATGTTGTGTGTGAATTTGAACCAAGCTGAAAAGATGTCTCAATAGGCATTAACTGATAGGATAGCTTTATTTCTGAATTTTTATTGCAGAAAAAGTAGAAAAAAGTAAAAAGTAGAAAAAGTAGTACACAAAGTAGGGTGACTATGCTGACATAGCCGAAATAAATTAATCTCACACATGATTTAATAAATCAGTGGGACAAGCCTGTCCATGAACAGGTCGGCCCAACAACTAAATCACTTATTCATAAAGGTTGCTGTATATCAGCTGAGCCAAACTAGGATCTTTATCCAGCTATCTAAATTTTTTTTTATTTTATGCTTGGTCTTGAAGCCGTTGGGTGGAGTGCAAAAGTCATAAATAAATAATTCCCAGTTCCCAATAATCTGGTGTGCTTTTAAACAAACTCCTGGAGATCTATCCTCATCTCTACAAAGATAATGGGAAATAATTGGGTCTATGGGAGAAGGAAAGAAATTAACTATTTTGCTTAAGAAATGCACAGTTAATTGCACTTAAGAAATGGACTGCACAAATTTTAATGAGGGCTTTAAGGATGTGAATTTACTGTGCAAGTATGGCAGCCAAATTATCTATCCATGGATTTAGGAGTCCCTTAATACTCATAGAGGTGATGGACCATAGTGGCTTTTAGGAACTATTAAATCCATCAGGTCAAAAACAACTTAACATGACAAGTTTTACACCTACATAAAAACTGACAGACACTCCTGCAGCATGCTTGCTACTACAACAACCATTTTTGTGGCTAGTTGAACTGCAACACTTGGAAACTGTCTTCTTGCTCAAATTTTGATATTTTCTTTGTTGTATGACTTTGATATCAACAAAAATATTGCCCCAAATAATAAGAAGATAATTCGTCCGTTCTCTAATCCACTAAAAACATATTATGGGAGAGAAAATGAAATGGAAGAGGGAAAAGTATAGGGCCACTAGGAGTCAAGTCGCCTGAAAAGAAGTTGAAGTTTAAGGAAAAATAAACCTGGTAATTACGGCACAGTAAACTTCCAATGTCTAAAATTTCTTCTGGAAATTAAGAGAAAGAAATGAAAATTCCCTTTAAAACACCATCCTCACTTTTTTTTCTATTATGTACCTACTATATATCACTCCTTAGAGGCCTATCTGCTTCTACTTCGTCTGTCTTTCTGGTAACCTTTGTGCAGAGTAATGTCATGGAAAAAAATAGAGGGGCAAAGTGGAACACCTCTGATAGTGCTGCCCAAGGGTAATTTAGTGGGCCATGACAGTATTCTAAAAAGAAATATATAGATGCCTATTGTGGCAAGGGTATAGAGAGAAACAAATCACTTCAGCATGAGCTGGTGGTGGGGGAAGCTTCCACTTGTCCCTCATTACATATCTTATTAGAAAGCTGAGGCAGGCTCATAATGATCCTCAGCATTGTTTTGGATGTTAGTCAAATCACTTAACCTTGTCACCTCCCTTTAACCTTCTATCTCAACCCAAGAGCATTGACGAGATCAAGGGACATAAAACAATTCATATCCTTTTGATGGTGGAACGTGATAGAGCAGCAAGAGAATAGCTTTTGCTTTAACTGAGTCCTTTTGTTTAGTGGAGTACATAAAATGGGCAACTAACGGAGCGGAGGAAAAGGCCTTAATAAATTACAGCTTTCCTATAAATTTGAAACAGGAAAGAAGGGTTCATGTATGTAAATATCTGTGGCCAAAAGAATGGGATATACCTGACAAGTAAGAGAGAAAAAATTTTTGTAATCAATTGATAAAGTACTTCCATGAGGGAGAAGATAACAGAGAAACAAAAGAAAATAACAGATGAAAGATGAGAGAAAACTAGAGAATATTTAGATGATTGTATCATTTAAGAAGAAACCAACCTGCCAGGCATGCCCTTTCATTGAACTGAGTATACTGGGTGTGAGAGGAAGTCTGTTTCCTCCCACTGAAACACCCGTGAAGCTCCTCCAGGTCATCCTGGGGAAAGAGGCATGGGAATGGAGAGTCTCAGCTAAACAGGGAAAGCTTGTTTCCATGAGACTCCCAGGTTAGTGCTGCCCATCTAATAGGTGCTCCTGTGTCAGCGGACAATGCCAAATCAGCATTGACTTTGTCCAGCAGGTTGGAAGAGCCTGTTCAAACAAATCTCTGTGAATGACAGTCATCACAAACTAACTCTGGTTAGTTTGTAACTCCAGTTGCAATATAACTTCTAATAGGATAGAAGGTGTCATCTCCACAAACTGATCCTTGCTGTTTCTAAACAAAATAATTGGAAGAAATATGTTACTTTAAGAGCAGCAATTCTTACTATGCTGAAGTTCATGCAAATTGTACAGTATAGTTTACTGTTAATGCACTTTTACACTTCTAGGGTATTATGAGTAAAGTTGGTCAAAAAATTGCTGTTGGGGGCTGCATCAGTTGGTTTTTAATTACATTGATATTTTTTCCAGGCCTCACCTCCTACTTGTAGCGTAATCTGAAGAACTGAACATGTAAAAATGGGGACCAAAAAAAAAAAAAAAAAAGCTCTTTGATACGTCATGGGAGTAACAGCTTAGCTGATTTCTGCATTCATTCTCCTGTAGAGGGTTGATTCCCACTGAATTTACAGCATTTAGTGACTCTCAAGAATATACCATAGCAGCTCAGAAGTGAAGGAGGCTCACGTATAAAGAGGGTTTGTTGTTTTTTTTTTTCAGTTGTTACTTGTTCAAGGTTCCACTTTACCACCGAAAATCCAAACTTTTTGCAGAAAAGCACCATTTTCTACCCACCTCCTACAGCAAGTGACAAACAAGAAGCTGTTACAGCAGTTTTCTAAGTAGCTGTTGTGCTAATACTCATTAAATGATTGATGGATCATGTAAAGTCATTCACATGCTTGTGAATAATGACTGACTTAGTATAGTTTTCAACATGGGGGATGAGAAGAGCGGCTTACTTTCTTTGTACTTTGTCTTACTCCTACCAAAACAGCAGGACTTTCTGGATGCTGGCTAATGCATTTATTGTGAGTGGTTATGACAGCAGTACCAGGACTCCATTCCCTCAGCAGTGGCAGCCACTGCAAGGTACATGTAACGCCCTCATAATGCTTCTTAGCAGCATTTCATCTCAAAGGGCAGATATTCTCAATGTGTCCACTAAAACTTATGTTAGGGAGCAGCCGCTGAGGATGGATCTTTTGCTATTGAAGGATAGCATGAGGAAAAGCAACTTCCTGACCCAAAGACTAAGGTGATTTCCAGAGAGGCTCTTTACCTCTGCTATCAGCTTGTCTATAAAATAAGGGATGGAAGGGAAAATTAGAGGTAGATGGTCTTGTTTAAGTGTTTGTTTGTTTTTAACTTTGAATTTCTACACTTTCTCTGTCATATAGCCATGTCTATTTTAAAAATGTGTATCCTTAAGAGAGGAGTAAGGACTGTTTGAGTATTTGTATAGTTTAATTTTGATAAGCCTTCAATTAAAATAGTGACTGCAGGGAGCAAGAGATTTACCAGTATCAGCCCTCTATTTTTTTTCCTTGCTCTCCTTCATATCCAGCATTTTATTTTGTCCTTTGCTGTCAAAAATAACCTACCACTCCTCTTTAAGAAGAATTTTACAATCTGCTGGGCAAAACCAAAAGAGAAAAAATGATGCTCAATGGGTAATAAATCCTCCAGGAAAACATATTTATTAGCTACTCGTGTTACAAAACTGTATCTGGGAAAGACCTGCAAGTGGTACTTCAACTATGCTCTATTGCAAGCCAAAAAAGCAATCTGCATCAGCTTTTCCCATTTAGCATTAGAGGTGCAAAGAAAGTCAATATTTAAAAGCTAAATACCCCCGCAGGCTTCATATCTCTCTTCGTAATCATTTAACCACACAAGTAATGACCCATAAGAAAAAATCTATCATGGTATTTACCACTTCAGCTGGATACAGTTAAATTATATAAATTAATGAGTTTTCTTAGTGACTGAGGTTACAAAAAGAATTCCTTTTTCTTTTGTTTTCTTGAGAAAGGAATATGATTACTTCTTTTTTTTTCTCCCTTCATCGTTTGATAGTTCACTGTACAATCACTGCCCTGAAAATGTCAGCTCTGATTTAAAAGGAATACAGATGTAAGACTCCTTTCCTCAGTGGAAGGAAGGATAGTTTCCCCTCGCCTTTGGAATCAAGGTATAGATCTTTGTTCCCTTCTAGTGATACTTTGTGACATTAATAATTCCTCCTTGCTGAGATCATCCAAAATGGCTAGATGACCTGTAGCCTATTTCAGCAGGAAAAATATAGAATGTTTACTTAAAATAGATTAAATTATTTTCCTTTAAGTGTGTTTCTCACAATTTGAGAGAAATGAAGGCACATTATGGGGCTAGGAGCTATTGGAAAACAGCTGAGACAGCTTTCAATATGCCATGGTGCCTCTACGTGTTCTGGTGGAAGCTGGCGCCTTTGCCTCCTCCCTCTCTGCCCACCCTGTGTTCCTTCCTTCGCCATCACTGAGGTTTCTTCAAAGGAAGACGATCCGAGCCCAGGCCCTAGAGCTCAGTCTGCCTGCCTGCAGACTATACAGATATATAGTATACTTTACAAAACAGGGCAATACTGCAGACATACAATTTTCTTTTCTTTTCATGATGGCAAAATATGGACATTCCAAGTGCTGATGTTTAATAATAAAGATATAACATATATGATATTGCTACCCCAGACTCTTTTCATAATCTTGGAACCAAAATCTTTCTCAAACTGAAAGAAAATCAGGATCCCTGTACTCACTACTCATCTAGTTAAATGAACAGAACTAAGAAACCTGTGAATAAAACATGTCTTTAATAAAATCGTATCAGCCCAGAGCTACCTCTTTTAACACACAAATTGGGACTTACGGTATCCAGTTGGTACGTGCTTTGCCGTCAGGGTTTGGGCTTTTGAATTTTAAATTTGTCAAATCCTGAGTTCTGTCTACACACACACGTGCACACACACATGTTATTTTCAGGAAACGTAGACAGTCGGCCCCGATGGCATGCAGTACGTTATGCGAATATGTAGTGAGAGAGCTCTTCTTGTTCTTTGTGAGTGTGTAATTATGGAAGCTCAAAAACCTTCTGGGCAGCAGCAGTACAGAACCTTTTAAGAGTGTTTTTTTTCGTTTTAACTCAGTAATCTCCCCCTCACAAAGGAAGATGGATGAGGCCAGAACACTGTAAAGCCTTAGAGGACAAAGAACCTATATACCATCAGTGTATTTTCTCAGAAAACAGCAGAAAGTAATGTAGCTGG
This sequence comes from Struthio camelus, assembly GCF_040807025.1. Lineage (NCBI taxonomy): Eukaryota > Metazoa > Chordata > Aves > Struthioniformes > Struthionidae > Struthio > Struthio camelus. The sequence continues at coordinate 111,849,217 of NC_090942.1, read as the reverse complement.
AATGTGTGGTATTTTACCAGGTTTGTTCAGATACATTTAAGCAATGACAGTTGTAAAGACAAGAAAAGTGTCTGCGTTGAAAATATATTCAGGAGAAGACAACCTGAAAGGCCTGGAGACTCGTGTGTGTCCAACTGTGACTATACCCTGAAGTGTTCGTAACCAGCTGTTTTTTCCATAATTTCGCTCTCACAGGAGTTTTGTTGAATTAAAAGCTTCTTGAAGAGAACGGCACATGAGAAATGTGTCTTGTGGTCTGCTTGCTAAAAGAAATGTTTTGGTAAAATGTTGTAAATTATTAGCTGCAGATTTGTTGTTGTTGATTATCAGACAGTTTATAGAGGTTAATCCTGGATTCACTGTAAAGAAGAGAAAGATGTAATAGCAATGCTATGGTATTAATGGTTAGCTTTCAAAACTGGAAGGTGGTCAGACCTGAGGCTCTAAACTTGGCTCAGCCCTGACACATCAAACTAAGTCCGTGTCTCTTCTTACAGTTTCAGATGCTAAAGGATGGATAAAAGAACTTCTGTGGAAATACAGAGGTTATGGACTCAGTGTGGGAATAATTGAGTGGCTCTGTAACTTTGTAGATCTTCTTCCTATTCCACCAGCATAGAAATAATTTACAACAGTCACTGGGGGGTTTTGCTTAGCTTTAATGCTAATTTTAAATGTCAATACAGTTTTGTTTTTGACCTAATTTGGCACCAATGTTTTATCTGGTTTATTGGGTTTCTTTTTCTTCCCTTCTTTACTTTTCCCCACCTTTACTTTCTCTAGCTCTCACCCTGGACCTTCTCCAAGGCCTATTAAAGTCAATACATTTTCTTATGCCTACTATTAAGTGAATTCATTTTAAGGAGGACTGAACAAGTATAAAACTGTCACATTGTTATATCAGCTTTACTTTACCTATTTATGAAGGGACAGTAAACTTATAATGCATACTAGCTAGTATTCAATTAAGATTTGTATTATAAATGAGTTCAATTACAGTTTATTAGCACTGAGCAGTTACTATTGGTCGTTACTTTGTCTTTAGGGATGGCAAACCATGCTCAGTATTATTATTCTTGCTCTCCCACTTGAGTTCTTTGAAATATAATATTATCCCTTCTGGAATTATTTAATTGTATTTTATATAATTGTGAAACTACAGGAGTACTATAGAGGTTAAACAAGAGTTGAAATTAGATTTCAGGACAGTGACAGTTGTGATATCTGTTTTAACCTGGTGATACTTTTTTATTAATGAAATCTCTTTGAGCAAGCTATGCTACATTTCATAATGTTTAACGCATTAAGATGCATTACAGATACATATATAATAATTTTGGAGTGTGAAATATCAAGTCTGCTCCTGAAACTAAATGCTATGAAATTTATACATGAAAACTGTATCTGCCCATGTGTACAAAGCCAACATTTCCAACTCAAAATTTCAGTTTGGTTCTAGAGGGAACCAGAAAGCTTTTGTTTCAGCCTTCCTCTCTGTTCTCCTCTACCAATTCTTGGTTTCACAACTGTGACCCATTTTATTCAAATTACACCAACATCCAAAATATTGCTCTTGACCCTGTTTGACTTGACCTGAAGTCAAGGGAGGGTTACATTACTGTGGTTTCGCTTAGCAGGGGTTCAAGCTAATTCTTTGAGTGCTCTGGGTATAAGCACATTTGTAACACCTAAGTTTCACTTGGAGGCTTGAGTCCACTCAGCTAGAAGATTGTGCATGAGGAGTTGAGACCATCCTTCTTCTGAGCTGGAGTCATTTCTGAAGCTCTCTCTCAGCAGACACTCATTCTAAAATGAACAAGGCTCCCTTCAGCCATGGACTCTTCAAACACTGTTCGTTAGATCTAATCCAAGTGGAAATACCTCAAGTTTATCAAACATTTGAATTTTAATGCCACTGTTCACACTGTTCAGTTTTTCTATACCTAGATTGGACTATTTATAGCACAAAAATATACAATAATTTAAGACATAAAATGTCAGCGTCAATTCTTATTTTGAGATTCACTCAAAGTTTTCTTGCCCTGTTCAGCCAGTTTGTGCTATTAAAATTTTAGGTTTCACAACAACTGAACAGGAGTGGCGAGAGGAACAGCATGATTTCTTTCATTTTCTGATCATCTTCCTTATTAATTAAATGTTCATATAATTAGTGTTGCCAGGGAATAGTTGCATTTCTCTGAAAAAACAGATGTTCCCGGACTTACAGCTATGCAGTAAATTTACATTTATGCTTTAAAAATCCAGTAATTTAATCCCTTCATGGTAGTGGCCACAGGAGTATCTTTGCTAATTTATATTTGAATGCTTTGTATAGATGCAGATGATTCTCTATATATCATTGTCCCCTATCTGTAAAAAACCTTGTTAGTTAGTCTTGAATACAGTCGTAACACTCTTACAGTTAATATGGAGACTCTGACGTATGCTTTTTTCTGGTCCGTATTATATAATTATATATTATATAATTATTTGACAGTAATAATTAATTACTTAAGATTTGCCCAACTATTTAAAATTTACATCACTTAGGGTATTTTAAATGATCATTTATTAACCTCAGCCTAAGGTCAAGAGGAAAACAGTTATATTCTTACACACGTAGTGCTGTTCATTGTGAGACTTGCAAAGATCTGGTTCTGGCTGACACCATCTCACTACATTTAAAAGTAATTTAAACTCAGTCAATCCTCATGTTTGGAATGCTTGTCTATATCTAACCCATTCTCCTGCTCTCATGCATGTACATGCATGCAGAGTGTCGTGAGCGTGAGAGTGAAACAGATGGCTTTAAAGGCAAGACTTTCCACTGACTTCTACAGTCATTATTTTAGTACATTATTTTCATAGGAAAATTATCTTTCATATGATCTATTGGGTACTTTTTGAACAGGAAAGCTAGTAAGCATCCAAGTTATCTTCATTTCCCCAAATATATATTGTGTCATCCAAATAGAACACTTAGTAATTTTCTGAGGAAATAACCTTTTTTGTAACTGTAGCCTTAATAAACTTGTAGCCTTACTTCTTGGCTACTGTATTGGGAGATTACTGTAGGCAGGTAAAACAGAAATGATTTTGTATATTGTCATCTAAAATGCACGGAATGTAAGTTTAGTGTGTTGAGAGTTTTCTTTACAATAAGCAGTTCCAAAGAGTTTTCACTGAGCGCAAATCCACTCTAATGGTAGTTTTCTTCTTTCACATATAGTTGTGTGGAACTGAATGAATGACTAAGCACGTATGGTTTAGAATAATGGTTATATATATATTTATGTAGTGGTGCATACAGGGTATGCACTACTAACAAGTTCTGCTAATAGCCTTAAAAAGCTGCAAGTTCTGGCATGCGCTTTCATTGATTTAAGACAAACTAATCCCAGAATCCTCATCTTTGCTTTTATGGGTGGTGGAAGAAGCCAGCATTATTAAGACCCAGTCTTACATGTTAAAAGAGAAGCATCAGCTCCATGGAAGCATCTGTCCCAGAGCATTCAAGAGGTTTGGCACATGTGGCTGATGGAGACAGGTCTGCAGATCAGCACAGGTGTTACTCCAAAGAATCACTCTTCCTAGCATGTTTTCATAGTCTCCCAAAGGATGACATGCAGTCAGATGTTCACCTAAAGTTAATCCCTTCCCCAATTACCATTGTGCAGCTGAAGCTGTAGGAGAAAGCATACATATGGTATATGAAAATCTCACCAGGTCTGCAACTTATATTTACTTTTAAAATGCAGTTATCCGTGATACATAGATGTCACTCTCCTTGCCAACAGCAGCAAGAAGAATCACAACTTAGTTTTTAGTGTTTGTGTGATAAAGCATTTTAATGTAAAGGTCAATAGAAGCTACTATTTAAAGGGCAATGTTCTGCCAGAATAATTCACTAGGAGTAGTCCTAGGTCATATTGGTATTACTGCAGTTGAGAATAATAAGCTTATAGGATATGAACACCTAAGTTTTAGGCTGATGATGTGGTTGAACTGAAAGGGCACTGCTGTGGAATTTTTGTAGGGACCTATGATCTCTAGCATTGGCTTTGTTTTTTTCTTATCTCATGTGAATTGAAATAAGAACCTAGAATAAGCACTGTTTAATTTTAATGATTTAGTTAAACAGATGCATTTTATGATTTCATCAGGATTATGGATTTTTTTCTCCTTCGTTGAGCTGTACAATACAAATATTGGTTTTGTAGATAAGGAATTCAATTAGCATTTCAAAGGGGTCAAATTCACTCCCTCTCACAGCAAGTTCTTATTAGCTTATTTGGGATGATTGGAAAACCTTGATGAAATTAGATAGCCTAGTAAAATTAAGAGACACTTATAAAGAGAGGCTAATTTTTTATTTTGATGCAACACACACGGTCTTCCTACAAATCATTCCAGAAGCTTTGGAAAATTTTAGGAATAGAGTATTCCTAGATATCAGCAATAGTGGCTTACCTAATAGAGGTAAAAGAATGCATTGATATTTAGAATGTCCAATTTTTAGGACATCTTCTAAGTTTGGAAGAATATCCATATATACTTCAACTTCTGTGCTTCTAATTTTTCAGTTCTTTTCCAGTGCATTTATAGGAGAGTTAACTTTGCAAAAATGCAGCTTATTCCCTTTCAGGTATGGCATGCTTAGGGGTGTCTGCAAGACAGTCTTCTGAGTCTTGTTTAACTGTGGTTATTCTAGACTGTATTTTTAAGGTATTCAGTAAAGGTGGGGGGAAAATGGCATGACAAGAGGTTATCTAAGAAACTGCTATGCTTTTGAGCAGCTTGCAGTTTTGCATGCAAAGTAACAGCAAAACTCTGCTGCGTATTGCAGTGCAAGGATGATTGGCCTTTGGCCACCTGCCCACAAGGGAGTTTTATTTTGCACCAACAGAGTAGGCTGGTCAGGAGGAGTAAAACAGGGTGCTGCTGTAGGTGTCTCTCCAGGAAGAGAGATGCAGACACAATTGAATCTCTCCTAACAAATGCTGACAGGTGTTGCACAACTTCACCTGCCTTAATCTGCCTCTAAACTTTGGGGAATAAAAACCCCAAAGCATACACAAGTCAGTCTTCCTTTTTCAAGCAAAGCATAGGCTTAAAACTTCGAGCAGATTAACTTCTACCTGTCACAGTGGAACAAGCTTCCGGTTTTACCTAATCTGTCAGAAAACTAGAGGGTGTCCAGAAGTGCTATCTTCAGAGTGGGCAAAGCTGGGCTCTGAGGAATGAAGCTACTCTGGTAAGAAAAGCAAATTCAGCTTGGTTGTATGTTTACTTATTTTAAAATGATTTGTGTAATAAGGAGGGTAAGGATGGTAGGGGAGGGGGCCTGTACTTGGAGAAGTTTCTGAAAAGCAAAATATAAATAAGAATGAGTGATAGCACTACTCAGAGTGGCCTACAATAACACGAGAGGAAGTAGGTGCGGTGGCTGGACAGCAAACTGTAGCACTTGCAACAACTTATGCCATTCTTGACTGTTTCCAGTACCTGGCTGGGTGGAAAATGGAATCTGTGGCAGCACAGACCATTTTTCTGGTCTTTCCCCATTTGTCTTTTCAGTGAAACACATGTTCTCAAATGAATATTTTACATGCAAATAACTTCAGTAGTTAATAGTTGTCTAATTTATTTATTTTTCCCTCCAGTATATAAATTGATGTTTTGTAGAACATCTGACATAGCCCTGATATCAGTATCTAAGATGTCTTTCAACCACCTGTGAGTACTGTCTGCTAATTCAGAATCTTTTCTTCAGGAGACAAAATAATGTCTAGTGTGAATCTTTGCAGTTTTTAATGATTTTGAAGGCGTATGACTTTGCTAAAAACTTGCAGTGGTGCAAGATATGCTGAATGGCTAGCTAACACAAAGATTTATGTATCTACTACTTATCTGAGCCTGTGTGAGGTTTGGCTTGGTTTGGCTTTTGCCTTAACAGTGGTGACCTATTTATCCTAACTGTCTAGACTTGCATTTAGTTATGTATCAGCATGGTAACACTGTTAAAACGCAGGATATTGCAAACTGTCTTTGGTGCTGACTTTGGGTTAAATTCAACCTCTATGTAAGAAGATACAATTCTCACAGAATGCAAAGCAGAATGTAGTCCTACTGGTTCTCAGCTGCTCTATAATAAGAGTTAATGTCCCAAGTTTGCTTCAGAAGTTCTGTCTTGAAGACAGCAGATGTGCTGCTAAAGCCATCTGGCTCTTTTTTTGAATATAATTTGTATGCCTATAAATAATCACATGCATATGGGCTGTATTTCAACCGTGTGTTCCTCAAACTATGGAAGTTGAGATAATTTATTTCTTCTAGTTTTACAAAGACTTTCTGCTATGCATTCCTGTCCTCTTGTTAATATTCTTGTGAGCTATTGGAATAAAAAAGCAACTAATATGGTACTAAGAAGCTAGAAAAGTTGATTAGGCATGGAAAGCTTTAGGCTCAAGCAATCACTGACTTTTTTCAGTATTTTCTAGCATTTGAAGTAGCAATTTAGAGTCCCAGAGCTGCTTCCTATCTCAAGTCTGCACATGCGTGGCATTAAGAAGAAAAGTGTTAGAGAAGAGAGGCAAATAACCACCAGCAGAGCTATTATTCTTATAAAATTATTTCCATATGGTGTGCAAGAGCCTGAATTGTCAACTCGTGCTCATCCTTCCACCTAGGCTTCTCTTACTGACTGGTTGTGTAGCTATGACTGTGCGTTCTCCCTTATAAGCTAGGGTAACTTTGCTGTAAAACTTTCCACTGTAATGAATGAGTCTTTAAGGCATATGATAACTCTGTCACTGTCCTTATTCTGTAGCAAAAAAAGTAATTTGCATAGCATTTAGTCATGTAAGGGAACTCGGCTGTTGCACTTGATAGCATCAGCAAAGAAGTCACAAGAACTTTTGAGAAGACAGTTTGAAAATGCCTGTTATTTATTGCGGGATAACAAAAGACATTGTTGCATGCTTACTTTTAAATGCAAAAATGCTTTCTATACAATCAACAACTGATCTATGGTAAGAGAACGAGTATTCTTTTTTCCCCTCAGTTTTAGGATAATCAAAGATATACCTGATTTTGTAGACCTGTGTAGGGTCTCTATGAAGAAGTCATACAAGATTTTTGCTATCGCAAAGGGCAAATGTCTTCAGTCATGCTGTAGGGCCACAATTTAGCATCAATTTATGTGCATTTTTAGATTAGGCATGTGAGTAGTTTTTTTGTTTGTTTCAAAAGACGTATTTACAAATTCAAAGCATCACTTACACCTGAGAATTTCATGCAAAGGGAAGTGCAATATTCAATATTTTGGATGTCTTAAATGTTTAGCTTGACACTTCAACTACATTGTTATTTTGGTTTGCTTAGATCTGGTAACTAAGAATGTCTTGGAAGATGACACAAAATAAAAGGAAAACTATATTTTTTAAAAAGTGCTATGCATATGTATACTTACGGTTCATACATGTAATGCAAAAGAATGTAATATTCCCTGTAAGTTGTATGGACAGAATGTATTTTTACTGGTTTTGATCAGTTTAGGGCTGATTAGAAATCTTCTGAACAAATTCTTAGGAACTGACAAAAGCTGATCCAGTGGAAGTGAGGTTCTTTTGGCATAAACTTGTTCCTCTGTGTAAAGCTTCTGACAGAAAAGATTTCTGAAGTGTATGATGACATTGATCTTGGTAACCATTTAAAGACTCTCAGAATCATGCTCATAAGTTTGGATTTCCTTCATTCCCGCACTGTTGTAGGGTGCTTTGACTGGAAAAAGAACACTGTGTTTAATATCCTTACCCATAGGTGAAAGATGTCAAATTACTAAGGATTCTTTCATGCTGCTATTTTTCAGACCTCCAATCTTGCAAATAACTGAATGGGATAATAGCCCTGCTGATACCCATGAGACTTTTTATACCATCTTGCGTTTGCATGCCTTCCTATTCCTTGTACCTTGAAACTAGGAGATGCTGAATAAGATTTTCAGCCCTTTTAAATGGTGAATTGTACTTCACAGTTCTTGTCAGTGACTGACATGAATATGCTATGTTAATTACTGCGGAAGATATTTATTAGGAGATCACTTTGGTTGTAGGTTGGGACAGGAAACCTCCTGAATTTTATGAGCCAACATTAGTTTCACTGCATATCAAACTTCTGAAACAAAGCAGTTCTCCAAATGATAATACTTTCCTATTGTGATACGTAATTAGCTTTGACTTGAAACCATATCTTATCTATAGTTACATAGTGTAAAGATTGGGTTCAGAAGCCATTCTAAAAAAAAAAAAAATCAAATTTAATATCAGTTGTAAGCCTGGCATTCAATCTTTTGCCTTAACATTTAACCACATTTTAAAGTTTCTGAAGTGCTGTTTCCGCAGAACTTAATTTTGACAGATGACTGAGTCGGTCACTTATAAGGCTGTTGTATTATCACCTTTGCCCACTTACCAAGATATATAGGCGAGCAAGGAAGCCTTGCAAAACTGTTTTAGCCTCCTCCATAGTTTGAATGTGGCTCTCTGGGGCTGGTGGAGTCATGAGGTGGATCTGCTGCTCCTCAGAAACAACTCAGCTGGGGCAGTGGGTGGCAGAAGAGAAAGTTACTGCTGCAGCCAAAGAGCTTGGTGCTCTTTGCAGCTTTGGAAAGCGAGCTTTCCTTTTTGGCCTCTGAAGCTTTTTTCAGCCTACCTTAGGTAGTGATACCTTAAAAAGGCATGTCTGAGGTTATGTATGTATGTGTATAGAGATCTCTAGATAAAGAAGTCCTGTGTGATGTAGTAAAAAAGTTAGAAATGGTCCTGGAATCCCTTGGTTAAGCGTACAACTTCTAGCTTGAATGTTGAAGCCTTGGTAGAGAGTCAGTACTGAAGAGTGTTATGTATTCGTTCACACTGTCCCTCTGGTTTCCTTGATGCCTTGTTTTCTGTCTTATAAATATGGTGCCTGCATCCTGGAAGGCATGTGAAAGATGGGGGCTCCAGTTACACTGGAATGACTAGTCTACTCAAAATGATAAAGGTAGGAGATGCGTACTCTATCCTTCCTCTCTTCCAGTACATACTGGAGGTGAGCTGTATCGTGTATGGATTGTTAAGTAAAAATGATGTAAGCACGTGGTAAATAGCAGTGGTATTACCTTTACCGTTAACATGAATTGCCTGTGCTCAAGTCTTTACAAAAGCAGAATCTTTCTTATTAAAATTGTATACAGGCACTTTTGAAGCTTTTGCTTATAATCCTGGTCACTTATAATTCCAATAAAACTTCTGGGTTGCTAGGGAAAATGAAAATAATACTTAAGTGATGAAAACTATTTCAGAAATTAAGTATAAATGCTCTTGTGATACTAAAAGCAAAACTTGCAAAGAGGAGTGATTGGAAGAAGCTATCATAGCTGTAGCTAATCATCTAAGTATACATTTTAACTAAGATAAAAGAGGATAAAGTGAAACAATTTGGGGGGTTTTGTTTCAGGATTTTGTTTTGTTTTTTAATGATGTCCTGTAGATCTTTTTTTGAATGGCTTGTCATTCCTGCTCTTGGGGCACTATCCAAGCACAAACGCAATGAAACACTTAAAGATATGAAGTCTTGTGAAGCCTGGTCCTCTCTACCTGAGAGCACCCCACCTTGCTTTGCACCAACAGTGGAGGCACTGAAGGGTTGTGGTACATCTATTAAACAGCATTTTCCAGACATCCAGTGAAATTGAAAATAGCTGTTTCCTTGATGCCACATAATTAAAGTTAGATGTCCCATCTCCTTCCACTTTCTTCCCCTGACTATATACTGCCTGAAAATGTTTGTTTGATTAGGCTTTGTGGTTTCATTTACTCAACATCTGTGCACACTTGCATCTAAAATCCTTTGAAACCTCCTCTCCTCCTTCTCAAATTCTTTCTGTCTCACTGCAATGCCTTGATTTTGTTGTGTTGCTTTTTTTCTGTTTGGGTTTTGGCAGGGGGCAAATGGAAATAAGGCTTTTGAAATTATAGTTCTCCTTTAATGTGACCCCCTAAAATGGTGGATAGGTGTGTGACCACACTTTTAATTACATCTCTCCTCCTCCACCTCCTCCCCTCAGTCAGGACTTGAGCATGGCACAAACAGACTATCAACAATTGTACTGTAAAACCTCACTGAGGCAATAGCTAGCGATGCCTACCAGGGAGAACGAACACATACCCCAGAAAACAAGGGGCTGCTCTAATGTGACTGTATGCCATGTATCTAATGCGTCACGCTCCTCTAGTGAAGAGGGCTCTCTCTTAGTTTTCTCGGGCCCCTCTTGGCTACTGCTCCAGTGAAAATAGAAAGCTGGTGGAGAAGAGGGTGGAAATATTTTTTTGGTGTGCTTACATAGGATGTCAACACCATTTTGCTGCCACTTCCTTCCTCCTACTTCTGTCTTCCCATTTGCTGCCCATCTAAACAATTATCAAAAATGATTTCCACTTTGGTCTTTTCAAATTGTGATTGCCGTCATAATAGCAGGGATCTGTTGTACAGTACAAAAAAATTAATTACTTTCTTTTACAGAATATATAGAACATATATACACTATATTACTTTGCATCCTATATCAGTTAGTTTGTATTTGGCACAGTTCAAGAAACTGGTGCTTAAAGCGGTCCCAAGCTGATGAAATACAGAGTGTGTGGGTGAATGGTCCTATAATTGTGGTGCATAGCAATCTGACCATCTGAGTCACTTCTCAGGAAGTTATTAATAAATATTGCTACAGAACTCTGAATATTACTTTACATGAAAGTGACATTTCTAAATTAAATTCAGAAATGAGGTAACTTAAGCAGTGCCCATCTCCTGGTTTCCTGTGTGGTATTACCACCTTAAGCATCTCCTCACACTAAGCTAGAAAATATTTAATATAACAAATTTAACAAATTTAATATAACTTTGTAATCAGAAATTAGCAACAGCGCTCCACCTCTGTGCCTTAGTGTTTGTAACAACTTGCAGCAGCTATAGAAAGATAAGTGGCAGAGAAGTACCACATCACCTTGAACCTCACGGAAAGCTACATTAATTACTAACGCTGTGCTCACGTGCACCCTTCGCCTCTCATCCATGAGATACAATTCCTGCGATAGGAAGGATGGAGTTATTGTTTTGGAGCATATAAATCCACAGACCCCATTAGGGCTGTGGCCAGTTTGTGATTTACCTCTTGATGTTTTCAATCACTGGAATGGCTGTGCCCTAACCTCCATTTCATTCCCTCGTTGAAAGTATTCTGTTATTTTCCTGTTTTTAACGCTTCCTCTGTTGGTTTTGATCCAGCCACTCCTAATCCTGTCCCTTCCCAGTTCAGTGAGCACTTAAAAGCAGTTTTCCTTAGTGGAGGAGACCACACAAAGTACTTCCCATGTGGCACAAGCTTACTTTCCAAATTGTAAGGTAGCGCCTTTTGCTTGCTTAAGTTATATGACAAAATCGGAAGGGTAGGAAAAAGGAAGGAATATGATGTGCCTTCACAGTGCATGGAGTTCAGTCACTGATCTTTTTGTCTTCACAATTTCAGGGGCTTAGTAACACATTTTAATAATCATAAGAGATCTATAAGCCAGCTTGTGAAGTGACATTAGCACAAAGACCATATGGATGATTGTGAAATATCTTGTTGAATTTTTAGGAGTGTGAATTTGTCTAGAATCATGTCTCTCTGAATACAAAAATAATTCCTCTTCTGTTCACTGTGAAGTTGTTTCCAACAACAAGCTTTGCAAACTCTGTGTAGCTTTTTTCATTCTCTCAAGAACAACCTTAATTGTCACGTATAGACCTCTTTTCTTCAAAGAACCTGAATACCCATAGTGGCTTGGGTGTTAAGTTTTATTTGTTTTAGGGGGTGAGGGGAAGAGTAAGAAATTAATCAGAGTATAAGATCTTTGCAACAGGGCAGATATCAATGAGGAACTGTTTCCATTCCTGTTTCTAAAGTAATTTTGTCTGCAGTCCAACCATCTACCTTTCAGACTTTCTTTACAAGCTCACCAATTTCCACTTTTATGTACACATGCCCTTTTCACTATGTGCCACTTTCAGCTGTTGATGAATTATTGATTTCTCCTGTCACAATTCTCTCGAGCTGCGGTACTTATGATGCTGCAAAAATGAACAAGATTAATTTTTTTGAAATGTGTTTCACTCTGTTTAGATTTTCTTGTTTTCTCTGAAAGTTATTTTAAAAAAAAGGGGGGGGGTATTGGGTGTTGAAATGATGTTAATGATAGGACATCAGTCTGCATCCAAATGAGTTGATTCTTTGGACATATTAGATAAATCAATAAAGGTAACAACCGAGTATGGGAGTAAACGTCTGTCAAAAGTGATTTCTGCTTTCCTGTCATTGGGGGAGGAATGGGAAACTGACTGTTTATGAATAAGATGATGTATTTTTTTTTCCTTTTAAGTAGTAGCACCAATAAGCCTTTTGGAAAGTAATCATGTTTTAGAAACTTGCCATGAACTAAGTAGATGTGTTCACCTTTACTCTTCCAGATAGTGTGCCTTTGAGTAGACAAGCGAGTTTTAAGAGAGAGGAGAGGGGGGGGAAAAAAAAATTCCTGGCCTGGTCATTAAACTTAGGTGGTTTGATCTAGACTTCCAAGATTGAGGATTTTGAGTTAATCTACCTCCTTTTTTTTTTTTTTTCTCTCTGTTACCGGTTTATTCGTTGGATATGATCTTTACCTACTCTTGGATCAGTGATTTTTGGCTAACACAGAGCTGTCGGTGGTCGAACTGTGTGCTGGCACCGGGACCACCACTCAGGGCCAGCTCTGCGGCCTGTTTCTCCTAGTTCCCAGGAAGGTTTGGTGGAGGCCAATAAACGATGGCTCGGAGAAATATGTAACATCTCCAGAGCAGGCAGGTCTGTGGTGTGTTTGCCTTCTTCAGGTGGTCTCTTTCTGTATCTTTTAGAAGTTGTTGAAAACTATAGCTTTGGACACTTGGTATCCAGATGCTATGTTTATTAGGCGTTTAAATCTTGCTTCACTCGCCCTGCATCAGTGAGTTCCACAGCCTATTTGCAGGCTAGAGTGAAACACAAAAGGGCATTTGTCAGTTTTGTCGCTTTAAATGGACTTGAATGTTCACTGATTCTTCTGTCTATGAAGTTTGGGTAATAGGGGTGTGTGGTGTGGGTTTTGTTTTTTTGCATTCCCTGAATTGCTGCATTGATTCATATCAATGCTAGGCAAAGCAAATAAGCATTGCCTAACAGCTAACAGGAGCACTGTAATGCAAACAGCTGTACTGTGTGCTGATAAGTGGGTTGAATGATGAATAGATTAAAAATGAAGGAATGCCTTTGTTATATGTGAATCAATTTTGAACTATCAGCCCCCCAACCTTTTCTGGACAGAATCGTAAAGATTTTTTTTTTCCAAGTAAAAATAGATTCCATGTAATATCTGTAAGTAGAATATGATTTCTCTCTGCACTGAACTTCATAAACGTCCTGCATTTGATTTTCAAACAATTTATTTCTGTGACAAGATGAACAGGAGACTTTAGTCCAAGTTTATTGTTGTTTATAGAAATCTGCAAATGAAATGTTTCTTGGCATAATAGGGGAAGAAACTTCAGTAGAAATCACTCTCTGAGTAGCTCGCATATGCTTCTGAGTCACATGTATCCTTGCAGATTATCCACTAAAGCATTTGTTTTTCTGATCAAAAACAATAGAATAAAAGACGACAGCACATTTCTTTCCCTCTTGTCTAAATCAAACTAAAATTTATTATGATGTAGGAAGCCTTTCCACTGCTTGTTCCTAGACCATTTTTGTCACTATGATGCAAAGGCTAATTTGAAATAGTATTTAGTCATTTATATTTCAGGATATGAAATAAATCTCAAGAGAGGGGAGATTGCTAGACAAACTCCTGTGCCCTAAAACTTATCTGGGTAAATTATTCCAGTGCTTAACTATTCTTTCAACTGGAAAGGTTTTCCCACCTTAAATGTCTTTCCTACCTTAAATTTACCATGCTTCAGTTAAAACTCTGTTGTTTCTTATATTGTCTGCTATAAATCTTAAAAACAGTGTAAAAATCCTCTTGAATTTTAAACCTGCTTTTCAAAGAGTTGATTAACCCAGCCAGATGCAAATTTGTGAAGTATCAAAAAGTGTGAGATCAGGAGTCAGGTGAAGCCCTGTTTGATACTACTACCTTCCAATTTTAGAGTGAAACCGCAAGAGCTACTCACTGAGGAAATTTCTAACCAGAAAGCTCATCTAGTTCCTGTTTCCTGCGGACTCTTTTGTATGCTCTGCAACCATTTCACAGTGGTTTCATCTAGACCAAGTTCTACAGCTTGTGTATGAGGTTATCATGTCGGACACTGTCAAAAGCTTTACTAAACTCAAGACACATGGCACTTATTGCTTCTTCCCTAAGCAAAGCATGTTACGGTGTCATAAAAGGAAATTGGATTGTCTTTGACAAAACTTATTCTTGACAAGTGCCTGTTGGCTTTCGCTCACCTAATTTATCTTTTTATATATATTTTTTTTATTTGCAGGCTACCTTTATTTTAGGTCAAATAATACCTTCATTATTTGTGCCAGTATTTTACCAGAAATTTAATTTAAACTGACCAGGCTGCAATTCTCCATCTCCTCAGCATTTGAAGAGAGCCTGAATATTCATCTCTTTCCATTCTTCCAGAATTTCAGCCATCTTTTTTATCTTCTCAAATGTAACTGCTAATAAGTGTGAGATGGCCTCAGTCAACTCTCTGAGATTAATTTTATGTAGGTCATTTGATGGAAAGGATTTAATTCCTTACTATTCTCTGTAATATCCTGTTTTAAGGAACCACCAGTTCATCTTGATTCTTCCCCTCTCCTGTCCCCTTTGTTTGCCTCCCAAGGGAGATGACCTATTGACTCTCTGAATCTTTTTCTTAGTGGGTCTACCTGAATTCCATTGGTTTTATGTCATTTGTCTGTCTCCTTCTGTCATGAGGATTGTGACTTGTATTACTTCATGTTGGCTCTAACCCAGATGGCCTTATGTTCCCACAGTCCTGACCCGGGGCTCTCTGTTGGTGAGAATCACATTGAGAAAAGTCCCCCTCTTGTTGCCTTTTTTCACTTGTATGTTCCCAATAGGTTCCCAAGGACTATTGCTGGTCTATCCTGGTGTGTACTTTCCTGAACAAATGAGTTTGAATTTCAGTATCAAAGATTTCTTTTTTTTTTTTTTCCCCTCCTCCCTCCCCCTCCCCCCCCGCCCCAGTGCAGGCAATTTCTTTCACAAGTTATGTGAATAGGTACAAATTACTATTTATGATATTGTTTCAAAGATGTTTTCATGTTCAACTGCAGCAATGGCTTATAGAAGATAATCACATTCCCAGAGTTTAAGACAAATTCAGCATGCAGTTTAAAAATGATAGTTAACACTAAAGTCAAGGCACTTTTACTTTATATGCCAGATGTTACTCATTTGGACTTATAACTTTCATTCTAGGTATGCTGGATTCAGTCAGTGGTTGTTTATATTGGCCATCTCCTGGAATCATTTTAAACACAGGCTTTGTTTAATTTAAGTCCACTAGGTATTTGTCCCTCTTCAGTTTTTTATTTTCTCTTTTATACAAGACTTTCTAATATCCTTGACTCTGGGTTAAGTTGAGCAGTTTCTCTCGCCTATTTTTCAGCACAGCAGATCCATTTTTATTTGCTGATGCTGCCTGGAAATATTTCCTGTTGTAACAATTATGACAGGTTGCATGCCGCAAACAAGGATGAATGAAAAATGCAAACGTGGCTTCTGTGGGAGTCTTCCCTGTGTGTGTGTGTGTGTGTGTGTGTGTGTTTTTTTTTGGGGGGGGGAGGAACTTGCATGATTTTTAGATAAAAGAATGGGTCTAATTTGAATGAGGCTCTTTGAGGCAAAGTTCCATTTCAGTTGATGCAGTGGCAGGGGTTTAGCAGTGACTACTAAGAATGCAATTTATTTACACAAATATTTCTTGTTAAGTCTTGTAGGGAACAGCAGTTAGTGCCTCAAGTCTCCTTTTTTACTCGAACAACTTATTTGTTTCTCTCTCCTTCCTCTCACAGACCTGAGATTTATTATGATACCAGCGAAGAGAATGATCACATCATACTGTGGAGCATGTAACCTCCAGAAAAGTATTTTGAGTTAGGAATGCTATGAAGATTTTTATTTGGATAGTATGGTTTATTGAAATAGCACCTTTTGTGGAGAATTACTTTGTAACAAATTTCTCTGTAATGCCTTGGATAAACCTTCTAAATAGGTGTGCCTCAGCTATAAGATATGGATGTGTATCCAGGCCAAGAAACTGGGCAAAGACAACTGCAGTCTGAGTCTATTCTGTTTAGTGCATTAGAGCAATAGGGTCCAAGCAGACTTGCGAAATTCAACATGAGCAATGATAATGACACCCTAACTATTTAACTAATATGTGCCAGTGGTGCAGTTGCTTTGGAAGTCATTTATTCTCTTGTTTGCCCACTGGCATACAAGATAAAAATGACCCATCTTTCAGCATTATGCTACTAGTATCGTGTATGGTATTAGGCAAAAATGGTTTGCAGCTTTACGTAATCATTTTTGCTCTGGCCAAACAAATAATTGATTTGTGTTATTGGCAAAAGTGAGCAGCAGGGAAATTTGGCAGCGCTTCTTTCCTCATACAAGCAAATTGCATTATAATTGTCTGCCTATTCCATCTAGTATGGTCAAATCTATACTCAGACAGATATTCAATCTAGTATGGTACTGCCTCCCTCACTTTGCCAGTTGTTCTATTATATATGGTCAAAACTTAGCATGCAAAAAGTAGCAGTCGTAAGAGTCAATTAGGATTGAAGGCAAAAGTAGAGCATTAAACTCCCTGAAATGTGGGCATGAAGACAGTAGTTGCAAATGAGACAGGTGTCACTGCTGGAATTGAGTGGAGAGTCTTATTGTGCCTTGAAGGTGGATGTAAAATTGTGTGAAACTACTTTTTTTTTTTTTTTTTCAGATGTGATACAAATAAACTGAAGAGTGTTATCATTTGAACTATGTAGCTGTATCTTAAGCAACTTGCACAAGGGAAAGAATGAAAACAACTAGCATCAAAAATTAACATTTCTTTGTTATTCTTTCTGTTTTTTTTCCCCTCTTAACATTCCCAATCCTGGTGCATTGAATGTGCTGCAGTGAGAAAAGTAGTGGAGTATCCTCATCCAAAATCATAACAAACGTTGATCCAGCTCGTCTCTGTCAAATCAGAAAAGCTTTCAAGACATTCAGTCACTCCTTTTATCATTCAAATTCCTCCCTGGCTACCACTCATGTATGTGCAATTTGGAATGCTGTATTTTTCAGCAGAACTGATCTACAAGAATGCTATTTTGTCTAGATTTTCTCCTTAAGCTCTCTGACTTTGACCCTGACTTTGACCCATATTTCCTATGTGGCCATGCTTCATCCCATTGGCAGGAGAAGCAAGCAGCAGACAGGCAGTGCAAAGGAAACTCCTCTTTCTCTGCGTGCCCATCAGCCCACTTGGTAGACTTTCTCATTGTGCACGGGTGACATCCTTGCAGTCAAAGTAAGTGTTAGATGTGTGACAGTTCTGATGAAAAAGAGTTAGTGACAATTTTGCAAACATCACTATTGTCTATGTTTTATTATTACTGGTGCTGCAGTCCATGCTAAGTTTACTGTGTGGCTATTTTATCTGAGATATGTAGGGTGTAATCTGAACCTGGTATGACTGAGGTTGCTCTTTCACTCATTCCAAGCTAATATGCTTTATTTTTGAGACACTTATTCCTGTCAAAAGCTTTAGTGCTACAAGCTCAGCAGCAGTCACTGACTGGATCTTTCAGGGCTTTCCGAGAAGGAGAAGCTGTTTAGGCGCTATAGGAACGTGACATTTTTAAACAGGAGGAAAAAAGTACAGTATGATACATGAAGATTCATATCTTCCTTCTATTTGTTTTTCCCTCCCGCTTGTTCAAGTTTTTGTCACTGTCACTCAATGTTTAAGAGATGTCTTATAGTCCATTGTTCACAAAATATCATTTGGTACCTGCATATAACGTTGGCTGTTTATCAGTATGTAAAATTTTTTGTAATTGAGCAGGCCAAGAAGAGAAGCAACTTTTCCTTACTACTAAAAGCATTTTTACCTAGAAGAATGTTTAGCCTGTAACCAAATACAGTTTTTTATGAGCAGTATAACAAGACTTCTATGGCAAAAACCAGTTATGGAAGTAATATGGGAGAAACTTTTCCCCTCCTTAGGTTTTCTGCCATTCTGTGTTCATGTTAACTTGACCCTTGACAGTTCTTTACACTGTTTTCCATGTATTCATCTGATGTCTCCTATGACTTTTGCTTTGAAAACATTTTTTTTAAGTTATACAATAATTGAGGGGTTTTATTTTGTCTAACAGGGTCAAAACCCCAGATTTTCTGCTGCTAAAAGCAGTCATAATTCCCTTGATGCCCCACTGCTGAAACTTAGCTTTAAATATTCACTGTGATACTATTGGACACCTGGCTTTATTTTAAGTGTTAATGTCAGTTGAAGAATGTATTGCTAATTCCCTGGGTTCCTTAATATCCTATTATACAAGGCATGAAAGGTAAAGGTATTAAGACAGTCGCCTTCCCCCTCCTTTCTGCAGCTGCACAGCTTCATTTTTCAGACTTTGTTCACTTAATCGCAAGTGAATTCTTTCCTTCCCCTTATCCCCTTATAATTACTACTTTTGCTGTGTTCAGGTTCCAGCCCCGCTGCAACTGCATGCAGTAATGGTTGCAGCTGTGACAGGTGCCTTGCCGAAGCCTGGGAAGCTGATGCAGCTCATGTGAGGGCTTGGATACTCTCTCTAAAGGTGCTTGTAAATAGATTCTGACAATTGCATACCTTTCTCGTCTCTGCACTAACCAGGGTCTCTCCTAAGCTTAGCTGGACTTAGATGCAGAACCTCCCTTCCTCAAGAGATGCTGGCTCGTATAGATCTCACAGATGATCTTTGTGAAATGAATGTTTTGGACCTACCAGTGCTGTACGTTGTTGGGTTGTTGTTTTTGGCAGACCTCAAATACAACCTCTCTGGAACAACGTTTGCTTACTGGCAGGGGTTCTAACATGAGAGTTTTACCAGATGAGGGAAAGGATAGTAATCATAGGTGTGTTTGGCAAGCTTTTTTTTTTTTTTTTAACTTAAGCACTTAAATTTCATAAATCATGGGCAGAAGAAAAGTCTAAGTGTTAAGTGGAGCACATAGGTTTCGGATCTAGAAAATCCAACAAAGGCTTGACTCCACCATTGCACAAACAAGATTTTTCAGGTATTTCTGTATAGTTCTCATCACTGCATAATCACAGTTTGTCAAGATAAAGATTTCTTTGGCCCTACGTCACGTCTCTTGGTCCACATAATCTTCTGTTCGTTGCTCTCTGCTGCTAGTTTGGGCCACTTCCTTGAGGCTGCGGCCAGGCCGGCTGGGAGGCTGAAGCTGCAAAAAACCTTGAACCCATTTGCTGCTAGTTCTTGGTCCTTTATCGCCACAGCTCCTCACACACCGCCCCTTATTGTGAGTGATGGGAATGTTATCCCCATTTGGTAAATGAGAATGTGAAGTCTTAAGTGATTTATCTAAACTAGCAAGGAAAACGGACGAGTCAAGAGAAGAGCCAAAGAAAATACATTTTTAAAACTATTTTTGATTCTGTCCAGTGTACAAACCACTGCTGCATCCTCTCTGCCATGCCTAAAGCATGAGCTTAATATGTACCAATAGGTTTCTCTATTTCCATTTGGACCTTTGTGAGCATAAGCAAAATCACACTTAAAATTGCATCTGTTCTTCATTTGTCTTGCTTTCATTCTTGTATAATGAGACATAAAAATCATCAAACGTCTCTCTCGTTTTATAGGTAATTATCTTTATCATCACTTACTCCACGTACGCTATGTCTTTTCCCTCTCTTGTCTCAGATCGATTATTTTGTGTGCATTTGGGGTCTCTTATTGCTGCTCTCAAAACATTGGTCTAGCAAACAGCAGCACTCATTTTTTTTGAGAACTAATTTCTTGAATTCCCCCCCACCCCAAGAATCATCCTAAAAGATATTTTCTTCATGTAATATATTTTGCATTCTGGAGGTTTCTGAAATAGTTGTTACATCGGTATTTTCTTCATGTATTTTGTGTGTGTGTGTGTGTGTGTGTGTACATATAAATATTGACTGAAAGTATTTTCATGTTCACCTTCAGGCAGTTAACAGTCACCCCTGAAAAGGGGCCTATTTTAATATCAGCATCTCTTGGCTTTTGTTCCTGGTTTGATCTTAAGAAATTAAATATGCATACGTACATACATATATACATCTCACCATAGCAGTTGTGCCATTGTATACTCTATGGCCGTGCTATTCAATTCTGCGGCCGTGCTATTCAAGTAACCAGTTTTACTGGAGTAGCAACTTTCCATCTATGGGCAATTCCATGGCAGCTCCATCAGGAGGATGCAGTGTGCCAGTGCAAGCTCAGTTTTGAGAGCAAGAGAGGAAGAGCTTTTCTCCTGCTTTCATTAGATGCTTTTTGCAGTTGTCTTTATCAGTATTAGTGATACGCCTCGCTTATTCCGGAGAAAAATAGTTTAATTGCATCTTATCTAAGCTTATTTTACATTATCATGATTATGAGTCGTTAGACTTGATCCATTTATACTCTTGTATATATTGAGCATGTACACATGTAAATAGGTAGATAGCGGAAGAGGTGCAAAAGGGGCAGGAAGCTAAAAGCGCATGTTGCAACGTAAAACAAAGCACAAAAAGCTGTTTTCTAGGGAGTAAATGAGGAGAGGATTCTAGGCAGCTTTAATGCTGCTCAATATAGACCTCTATGCCAGAATAATACACTGACACAACAAAAGAAAACGTGTTCTTACTGAAATAGATGAAGTGGTCTTATGAAGCTGGGAGAAACCTATGTCAGATGAAAAGCAAAGACTAAAGCTGTGCCTCAGCTTCTCAGCTGGGTAAACATAGTAAATCATTTTCCTAGCAAAGTCAAATAGGCATGTGGTTTGTGAACAACTGAACTCTCCTCCCGCCCACCCCCCAGCTAGATTGCTTTGCTCAGTGCAGTCTTATTTGAGCTCTAAAATCCAATGGAGAAGGGCTTCTTGTGAACTTGCATATTCTTTAATAGTATGAGGATTGTTTCAGCCATTTACAGAGCTCAAGAGAAATATGTAACCGGTCAAGTTTGATCTACCGCTAAGGAACTGAAAAATGTCAGTGCCTTGAGCCTCAAAAGCTAATGCAAATAGCAAAATAGTTTAGGATATAGTTACTATTCAGTTAAAAAACAATTAAAGAAAGGCCCTAATGATGTAGAAATGCAGTGTGAAATAAAGCTGGCTTTATGCTTTTTTGTTGATTTGTGTCAAAACCTTTACATACACTTAGTCATGTTCGAAACTGAATCTAAAGTTCAGAAAAGGATATAGATGTAATATACCCTATTAATGTTAGAGCATGAAGAGCTTCAAAGAAATGTCTAATTAAAATGTTGACTTTGTATATTACCAGTGTACTGGAGCTGAACTGAGCCTATAGGTAGCAACTGGACTACTTCTGCATAAATTTGACAAAGCCTTTTTCTTCTGAGATGGATTTAAGTTTCACGGGTAAGGATGTAGGATGAGGATCTTTTGTTCGCTGGTATACACAAAGCTTTCAGGAATTCTTTCTGTGTCACTTGGCTTTAGTCACTCTTCAGTATGATTCAAGCCTGAGAGGCTGCTTATGCTGTGGCGAGAATATTCTACTTTAAAGAGCCTTAAAAACTTCTTAAATCTATATATCTATATGGCCTGTTAAAATGTTTTCTTTTTTATCGTAGCCAGATACATGTTTGAAGCAATAAAAATACATTAAGGTGTATGTAATGCAGTAGTGTATTTCATGACAGTGTAGCCTTGAATGATGCACATCATAAAATATATTTTATGTGTTTACAGACGTAAATGCTGAAATTCCACAGGACCATCTTTTCATGGACTGTCACAAATGATTATCTGTATAAAATGGTTGTGAAATGGATTTAAGATTAGTAGTACAAAGGGAGTCCTATCACCTCCAAAGTAAAGATTACTCATTGGTTATACAACACAAATACTGGTAATTTGTTTTTTATTTAATCTGACTTTTACAAATTTTCTCTTCCTGAACATTAAGGACTCGGCTTTATTATGAGCCTTAAGAATTAGCTTGCCTGTATTTTTAGAGAGGCTTTCACATATTTAGATAACAATTTTTCTTCTGTCCCCCATATATGAGGTCTCTATATATGGCAAAATACAGTATTGTGACCGGCATTCTCACTCACAAAAATACTTGAGGGGGAAAAAAACATAAACAAAATATTTTTGGTTGCTTCTTCATGGAAGGAAAATAGTGATTAAATTGGAAAAACTGAAGCACATGATTAAGGGCAACATCAGTCCGATTCTTCTCCTCTCAGAAGGTTTGCATTTAAAATGATGGTAACTGATCAAGGAAATGCATAAAGCTTCCAGTCATGCTACAAAATATTGTCCAGTGGGAACAAACCAGGTGATCTTAGCAGAACTATCATTAGTTCTATTTTAATCCTGAAACACAGGTTCAGTTTTTAGTTTCCTTTCTGATATACAAAGTATAGGTCACCTGAATGTCATATCAGAGAGAAAAATGATACCACCATTTAAATTGCAATAAGTCGTTTATTTTCTTTTTATTTTAGGCTAGAATAATTTCAAGGCTGATGACTATAGTTTGATGGAACTTAAGCACATTTAATAAGATATAATAGTATATTAATAGTATATTTCTTCCCTAGACTAGGAGATCCCTTTTAGGAATACAAAGGGGAAAAAGGATTAGAATGGGGGTTAGATGAGTTAGAATGATCAGATTAAAAAGCTAGTGTGGCGTAAATAAGTTGTGACATCTTTCAAGTACTTTTTTTAGACAAAAAGTGCAAGTGTTTCACTGCTTCATGAATTCCTTTGAAAAATCCATTTTTCCATAACTTTTTCCTCTGTCAGAAGGTTTAACAGACTCTGAAAGTTCCTTTGTCTGACAGGTAATAAATGAGTCTGTTACTAAGACAATTATACTTTTTGTATTAAAGTTGTGTCTGCTTTTGCAACACAAAACTGCACAATTAAGTTTGTTTGGGGTTTCTTTAGAGTTCCTCTTACTTCAGGCTAAAATGATAAGTGTAAGGAAACTTAGTGTGATCGCTATATGCACATACGGACAGGCACACATACACACACATCACAATGGCCAACGTTGGAAGGGACCTCTGGAGATCACTTGGTCCAAACCCCCTGCTCCAGCTGGGTCCTCTAGAGCACGTTGCCCAGGATCGCGTCCAGGCGGGTTTTGAACATCTGCAGAGAAGGAGACTCCACTACCTCTCTGGGCAACCTGTGCCAGTGCTCTGTCACCCTCACAGGAAAGAAGTTTTTCCTCAGGATCAGATGGACCCACCTGTGTTTCAGTTTGTGCCCGTTGCCTCTTGTCCTGTCACTTGGTATCACGGAGAAGAGACTGGCCCCATCCTCTCGACACCCCCTCTTCAGATACTTGTACACATTGAGATCCCCTCTCAGTCTTCTCTTCTGCAGGCTGAACAGGCCCAGCTCTCTCAGCCTTTCTTCAGAGGAGAGATGCTCCAGTGCCCTCATCATCTTGGTAGCCCTCCGCTGGACTCTCTCCAGTAGTGCCATGTCTCTCTTGTCATGGGGAGCCCAGAACTGGACACAATACTCCAGGTGAGGCCTCCCCAGGGCTGAGGAGAGGGGCAGGATCCCCTCCCTCCACCTGCTGGCAACACTCTGCCTAATGCACCCCAGGATCCCATTGGCCTTCTTGGCCACAAGGGCACATTACTGGCTCATGCTCAACTTGTTGTCCCCAGGACTCCCGGGTCCTTCTCGGCAGAGCTACTTTCCAGCAGGTCCACCCCCAACCTGTACTGGTGCATGGGGTTAGTCCTCCCTAGGTGCAGGACCCTGCCCTTGCCTTTGCTGAACTTCAGGAGGTTCCTCTCCGTCCAGCTCTCCAGCCTGTCCAGGTCCCTCTGAATGGCAGCACAGTCTTCTGGTGTGTCAGCCACTCCCCCCAGTTTAGTATCGTCATTTTGTATCATCATGTGCTGCAAATATCTTTCTCTCACTGTACCTGTGAGAATGATTTAAGGCATTTTAACAATGCTTTTGGTTATTTATAAAATTATTCTTATCTATTTTTATGACTCTGCTTTAGACTCTCTACCCCTACGTGGGACCTCTGTGCTTTTGTTTGTGTTGTGGCTTCCCTATTTGGAAAACAGCATGCTGTCCTTTATCACTGGAGTACAAGTCAGTGAAATCTGAATCTCCAGGACACCCTGCCTTGCTTAGATTGATTAGTTAACTGAAGAATTTAGTGATAGTTACTATGAAATCCAAACTGACTACTTTCCTGAAATGCAAATGGCTCAGAATGAGACAAATTGTTCTCACACCTTAGCATAAAACTGGAAACATATTACAAAAATAAAAGTTTAAATTTTTACTTGAGACTTATGGCCTAGAAGGCAGAATATATGTATGTGGTATCCTTTTTATGTATGGCATCACAACATGATACATTTGAGAAAGGATAAATAATCTTCTATCTAGAATAGGAAATAACTATTCTGTTTCATCCACCTTCCTAGACTTAACTTCCTAAGAGTACCTGTTCTGTTTCTAGGTAAAGCTTTTCCTTTCAACCAATTCTTATCTATTTCTACAAAGCCACGAGCTTAGAAAAAGATGTAGCTATTCTACCAAGATAGATAATTAAAAAATGCAACTAATGTATAGGGTACGACTGACAAGTCTGTTTCCTGCATAGCTTTAAATTCTATTGTTTCCTCTTGAACATGAGATATCATACATGCTTGTTAGAGGTTATTAGTGATATTTTTTTGTCTCCCTTATAGAAACTTAACCTGAAGTCAGTGATAGTGCCATGTCATGCACTGAATTTTCACTGCTTTCTAGCTATATTTGCTGCTTAATATCACAGTGTCACTATTGTGAAACACCTGCAGTTTTTGAAAGGCATAATATAATCCGTAGCAGCTCTGAGAATATGGCATATAAAAGCTGAGATATTACTTCGAAGTGCTGTTATGTAGCATTTTCATTCAAAAATATACATGTTTAGAAACAGAGGATTGCAGTGAGATGTAGCAAATGTCCATTGCTAATGATTTCCTTTTTGTGTGCAAAATTGGTGCTTTTTTCCTAGGTGTGAGAAGGCTCTAACAATGTCAGAGTAAGAGTGCAAAAAACCATATTCACATTCCAAACTAATCAGCATATTTGTTGTGTCTGTGTCTATGCACAAATACAAAGGATGTTGGCAAGGCTGGCTCCCAGAGACATCTTGGGGAGGGGGGAAACGTTGCTGAGCATTTGTGGCCCAGTAGCATCCTGCATAGCTCAAAGGGATACAACTCCTATGTCTGAAGTAAGACAGAAGATGCGTCAGAAGATCAAAACAGGCACAATATGAAAACACAGACAAAGCCGAAACAGCTAATTGCTGCGCGTTCCCCACACCTAGCAATTAAGTGCCGAAGCAGGCAGCGGTGTCTGGTGCCTCCAGCCTGATC
Organism: Struthio camelus; assembly: GCF_040807025.1. Lineage (NCBI taxonomy): Eukaryota > Metazoa > Chordata > Aves > Struthioniformes > Struthionidae > Struthio > Struthio camelus. The sequence continues at coordinate 111,823,470 of NC_090942.1, read as the reverse complement.
GCACTTAAATGATGTAACTGATCACCCACCAAATGCAGATTTGGGGGGAGGAGGGCACAGGACAATGTTCTTACAAGAAATTGTGGTTCTTGGGGAATTCTTTATACTTCCTGAACAATTCTTGTGTGCTATTTTGGCACATCCATAGTAGGGTGTAAATGCTAAATGCAAATCTTTGTCTACAGCTGCTGCTTTTGTTTTACAAGCTTCCAAGTGATATTTCCATATGATAGTTTCAGCTGAAAATGGCATTTATTCAGACATTTCCTGCCACAGCCTTTACCATTTGCAATGCTAAATACTTACTCTTTATCAACCAGGTGAAAGTGTGTTTTTAGAGGTTAGCATAGATATTTATTTATGTAGCTTACATTGACCTCAGTGGGAGCCTTCTGAAAATCACTGGTGTTTCCAAGGTTGCTGAAATACAATTGAAGGTGTGTGTGTGTGTGTGTGTGTGTGTGTGTGTGTTGTTTCTCTCTCTTCCCCACCTTGCCCTGTACCAGTAGGTAATGATAATAATACCAGCTAATACAACTCTCTCCAAAACTGCTTTCCAGAAGTACAGCTTGGAGGCCACCTGTAATTGACCCAGAGAGACCATCCCAGCTTCCTAAACTGCCCATGCTTGTAGCAGTTTTTCACTAAACTTGTAAAAAGTGCTAAAGGTGAGGAATCGTCTTGGACAATGTCAGGACTTTGGTGGGCATTAGGGTGGGCGTCTTCTGGGCACAGCCAGGGCATCGTCGTCCTGCCCAGTGCGTCCCGCTGCCCAGGACTGCTAAAAGGCGTGCAAGCCTGGCAAGGAAAGCACATGCAATGGTGCTTAATGCATAGGTGATGATATGAGAGAAGTGTTGGGGCCGCACTGTGCACAAGTTTTTTAGCTCACCGCTGGCATAGGAGGATTGGCCATGAGCTATGTTTAAACTTAGGAAGCCATTGGCCATGCAGGACAGGGTATCTTGGTCCTGAATAGCCCCTGTACAGCCACAGCGATTCCTGAGAACCATCTGCTGGTGTGTTCAAGAGGTGCTACAGGTGAAGAAGCACATTTCTGTTATATAACCCTTAAAAATATATGGTGTAGAATGTACCCCTGAATGAAACTATTGATAAGAAAGAGGTAGCCTTATGTCTTCAAGTGAACTGTACACACACATCTCCCTAGTCAGTAAAAAAATAATGAACATAGTGTTGCTAGTTTCTACCTATTGCAACCTCAGGCACCTCTGGTAATTCTTGGAACAAATGAAAACAGCCATTGCCCTCCCCTGTAAATCTTACTTTTTGTTATCTATTGTTTCCACTATCTTCTTGTGTGTGTGTGTGGTTTTTGGAAGGGGTTGTTGGTTTTTTGTTTTATTGATTTATTTATTTATTGTAGCAGCAATTAGGATATAGCTTGCAGTCTTGCAATTTTTGCTTGTGTAAATTGTCCCACTAACTTCAAGGTTCGCTAACATAAATAACGATGACAGGATCAGATTCGGTACAAGGACGTTTGCAAATGTGGTGCGTGTGCACAGGAATTCCTATTAGGGCCTTTTCCTGATCAATACCTGTAGCCTGTTGGTTGACTATAGTAACCTATATGCTGTGCATGCTATGGTGTGACCTGTACTGCCTTGAACATAGTCACCTGCATGCAGTAAATATAAATAATTGGTATGGGTGAACATTATTTGACAAACCCTCTTTTTTTAGAAATAGGAAGTTGCATACATGGCATGTAGAGGTAACGCAGTAGTGGTTCAAAAGCATCACATTTACAGCATGCTCCCTTGGGCAGAAAGCTTGGTTACGCTGCAAGTTTAATATGTATTTGAATGTTATTCTTAGGCTGAAGATAAGTTCTATTTCTGCAGGTAAGTGTTCTCTTGAAACCTCCAAATTAATCTTATGGCAACATCTGAGAGAGCCATAGCATCAGGATTATTATTCTTCAGAACAGCTTGTTTGCATCTTGGCATCTTGGCTTTTCTAAATATGTCATCACTATGGCCAGCCGTATCCCTCCCAAACATTATAAAAGTCTATACAGAGTCCCTACTGCTTAGAACTAGCTAGCCAAAGCAATTCTGCAGCTCTTTATAGGATGGTCCTCTGGTATGTCTTTCTATTAGTCTAATTACAATTCTTTTTCTGATTGTCACAACAATTTAGTGGGGTTTTTTTATTGCTTCCCAATTGGAGATGATAGACACATGTTTTTAGGTGTGTAATGATATAGCATTAAAGAACTCGTGTTATTTTGAACGTATGCTATTATGAGAACATTCACATGTTTTATAAACAACAATACACTAGAATATTTCTATTATGCCAGAAGTGAGCTAGTATTCTCATTAGTAGATGAGCAAAAAATATATTTTTTTGGTCTATCACTTCTCACCTGATAGGGATTGGAACAGAGATGTATTTGAACTGTATTGTGGTTGTATTAAGCCATTATGGCTCAGTGAATGTCTTTTTCTCTTTCTTAAAACAGTAAGAGGGACTGTGCTGCTTAGTGAAATGTATTAGAATTTCAAAACTAATTGGCGTAATGCTCCAAACAGATGTAAACGGCGCTCTGCTAGCCCTCTCTTGGGCTGTATCTGAGCTAGGTGTGGGGCTTCTGCAGTATTCTCCATTGTACAGAATAAAGGCCTGAGGTGCAAGAAGGTTTCATCAAAGTTAAGAGTAGACCCTGGGCCTCCTGAGTGACAGATGTGCTATATTTACGAGACCATCCTGCTTCAACAGCAGTACGCTCATTGTTGTCCCCTCTGCAAAGGCATTCACGCACAATTGGTTGCTTGTGATCTATTGTTCTTTGCTGGGTATGAATGGTAAAATTCTTTCATCTGCTCATTGAGAAGCAGTGAAATGCTGCAGTGCTGTATTTCTGACTTAAGAAAGTAATGCGCCCGTTCACTTAACAGATAAATATTTAGAGTGACTACTACCTAGAAAAAAGTTGCGCTGTTATTGTGCAAGGGCTGCCTTGGCCTAGAAGATTACAATTCTTTTACCTCTGACATAGATGTTATACACAATGAAGTATCTGGCATAGAAACGGAAAAAGAATTAATTTTAAAAATTAATAGCAAAAATTTATTTTACTCCTCTACCATATATAATTGGATAATCACCTACAATAGCCTAGAACTAACTGTATGTTTATGATGTAAAATATTAAACAGTGGTATCAGAGTTATTTAACGGAGTTGTGTAAGTAACCTCCCCTTGTCTGTAATGAATTTGAGACTGTGGAGGAATGTACCATCACGCTCGGACATTTTCACTACCTTTGGGAGCCAAATGCTGCTCTCTGCTGCTTACATCTATTGTTTGCTGATGAGCTGCTAGAAAAATAGCAGGGATGCTCACCATGTTCATTTAGAGCAGTTTTCCTGAAGCCTTGAGCTCTATGCTTTGCATTCATTAATTTTTCCTCCATCTGCAAATACTTGTTGTGATGACCAACATATCTCTGAATGCGTTCCTGCCTTCACTGAACTCTTTCTTCCTTCCTATAATTAAATAGCTCAGCATTCAGCATAAATTCAGTGTTCTTTTTCCCTATCTAAATTCTTTCAAGTTGCTCTGAACTTGCAAAGGATCTTCTTCATTTTTCAATAAATTCTGTTAAAAATGTAGAATTCTTGCACAAAAAATCATTGGTTTTCTATATAGTAAAGAAAGGCAGGATGCTAAGTCAGAGGGATCATCTACTGATTTATTTATTATTTCTTAAATTCACTGTTTCTGTGAATAAATAAAAATTGCACACAACCCCACCCTATAAAATTGTTTTTTGCGTTCAAAAAATAAAGATAAATTTTCGTCTATATTTCTCATGGAAACAGCAAACCAGAATCAACTGCTATAGCTAGATAGAGGGATGTCAGTCTGTGCAAGTTATTCGATGACTGTTTTGCTTTTACATTTTTCTTTAACCATAATATAGTGTGGGATCAAATCATTTTTAATGCAGTTATTTTATTGAGCTAAGGTACAAGCTTAGTCATTTTTCATATATTGGCATGACATCATTTAATAGTGTTAAAATCCTAAAATAGATTTGATGTAAACTTAATTGTATGCGTGTGTGCATGGATCCACTGTATTACTAATAAAATACAGTGCAAGCTCCCAGAAAACTATATAACCATGGAAACTTCTAAGAATATACTGGGCTTTGACTTTTTAAAATACATTTGCAGAAAGTGTGGGTAGTGTTAGAGCTTTCTAGCAAGCCTTTTTTTCCATGAAGGCATGCCAGATACATACTGACACGTTATGTAAATTTGTCATTGTGAGTTACAGTCTTTAATGACCTGAAGATGCTCCACATTTACCCGTACATTCAGATAGACAATAAATGAAGATAGGATGAAATTAGGCCAAAAAGTCAAGATATGTCAAAGCAATATCAGTGGCAGATCTGAAACAGTCAGGCAATGTCACTCTTCCTAGATGTCCAGCTACGCTGATCCAATGCAAATATTTGACTTCATAGGAAAAAAAATGCCCAGCAGCAGCAATATTTTCCTTGAGGAGGCAAATTCCTGCAGTTATTTCCTCCTCCTCTCTCCCAGGCATACTGTGCAATGGATGGATATGGCCTGGATGAAAGAAAGCAGGGAAATGTCTAGACGGGAGCAGAACGAAAATAAGAGCTTTGTTATCTCAGTGTGAACGATGATCAGAATAACTTGTTATTTCAGATTGAAATAACATGTTTACTCTATTTGATACAGCAAAGAAGCCTAGGGTGGGAGACAGCTTCTGAATTTCAGAGATCTGAAATAAGTTTGACTGTCATACCTTCAGTAACATCATGGTTTTGAATGGCTATCGGGAGATTTTGAGATAAAATCTCTTCTGTGGTATTTCAGAAGGTTAAGAAAGAGCTGGAAAAGGCTCTATGTGCCTCAGATTACATATGCCTACTACTTAAAAAAAAAAAAAAAAAAAAAGGAAAAAGAAAAAACAAACCCACTGATTTGAAATAGACCTTGGGGTCAAGAGCTACTTTTAAGTTGAAGTCTCCAGAAGTAGAGATTATCTGCCCACTAAATGATATCCTCTTTTTGTTGTAAATGAGGTTTCAGAATTGATCAGGCAGAAATGAAAGCCAGGTTTTACCACTGGAATGAGAAAGAACTGCAGTCTGGCCCATTCTGGCATATTCTTGGGTGCTGTTGAGCTGAACTGGGGTTGGCTCATAGCCTACAGGAGGGATAATGAAAGAAACTGCTCTCAGTTCTACAGGATTTCATGTTTGATCTGAGCAGAAATTTTCAGGGTCTAAGTAGACACTGTGGAATCAAACCTTCAGATGAGAAGGTCAGGACTGTGAATGGCTAGAGAAACTTCTTTTTTGCCTGCTCTGTGTTTGGTTCCTCCAGATCAGAGCTGACATAGTGGCATGAGGAAGCTGCTCTCTGTACAGCAGCTCTTAGTAAGTATATGACTTTTAATCTCTCTATCTATACAAATATGAACGACGGAGGAACTGACGGCTCATGAGGTGAAATTACTACTCTCGACAGAAGAATGAAGGCCAACTTGTCTGGACTTTTTGTAATGGAATTGGTAGGCTATTTGCCTGACTGCCCACTGGAGCCCCTGGCGGGCATTTGTCCATTTTGGAAATGGCATGAGGAGGGGAAAGAAAAAAAAAAAGACTTTTTTATTCCCCCCACCCCCCAAAGAAATAAATGGAAAACTGGAAAATAAATTGCAGGTTTAAAAACTTTGTAGGAGTGATAATTATTTCATAGAGTAAATAAGCAGTTCATATGGCAACTGAATGACAGGGGTTTATGGTTGCCCTCTAACCTGATTCAGCACCAGCTCCACTGGGTTCCATGGGCCTTAATTCAGCAACGTGTTAAAGACAAATTCAATATCTTTTTTGCTATCTGCATTCAATTTGCTTCAGATTCTGTATTTTGTTTGGTTTATTGTTTTTCCTCAGACTTAAATCAATGAAAATAATCTTGTTCATTTACAATAGAACTTTAAACGGCTTATGTCAATATTCATTTTCCCTTATAAAGGCCAATTCACAGTTTGATTTGTTTGCTGAAATATTTAGCAAGCTTTCACCTATTGCCTTCTCCCTTTTCCACAATCACTTCTCAAATGCGGAATATGGAAGGGAATTGCCCAACTTTCAATTATTCATTCCTATTCATATTTCATTCCTTTTTTCTTTTTTCTTTTTCTTTTTTTTTTTTTGGTGGAAAGTGGTTGGATACTTATGAACAAAGAGCTATGTGGCCACCTGCTTCCTCTCAGTAGCCTCAAAGTGGGAATGGAGAGCCCTGTTCAATGTTCGAATATGTCACTGCACTTCAACACAGACTACAGAAGTTTTATGGGCTTTGTCCTCCAACCTCTGCCCTTACATGTGTGCATGTGTGAGGTTCAAAGCAGCCTAGCTGACTGGACCTTATTTTTAGCATCTATCATGATGGAAAGAAAGAGAAAAAAGGGTGAAGAGCAGTGATACAGATCCTGACTCAGTCACATATCAAAACAATAGCAGAAAACAGCAATAGCTTTGTCTTTTTTTGGTAACACGATAGTATTTTGTAATCTCCAAACAACTAACTTAGTAGGGAAAGGTAATCATATCCGGATTCAGCAGTACTTCAAGCGTATTTTTTTAATTTACAAACCCATCTATAGCAAAATACATCTGAAAATCATCAAGACTGAATGGTATGGAAAATAGAGCTTTAATGAGATGTGTCAGAGCTGTTATCACGTAGCTTGTTTAGAAAATGAGCATATTCAATATACATACAATTACACACCATATTGTTCTGTAACAATATTTCATCCATGTGTCTCTGCATGATTTTGGCTGTGACATAAAGTTCCAGGCATGAGAATGCTGTTCCTTTTAGAAGTCTGTCAAGTGGAATTTAGTGCCCTTTGGGACAAGGGAGAAGAGCATGAAGAAACAAATGTCAAGAGTGAGACAGCTGAAGTAAGTATACCTAGCTCCATTAAACCAAAAGGCTTGAAAATGTACGAACTTCTATGTCATGACTTAGAGAACGCGTTTCATGATAAAAGCTATCAGCTGTTTTAATAAACTCTGCTCCATTATTAAATGTATTACCATGAGAGAGAAATTCTTCTGTAGATCATTATATGAGTTTCTTTATTTAATTATTTTTACTAGAGATGGTGTAGTAGATAGGTTGGATGTGGGAGAACTGAGTTTAATTTCTGGCTTTTTGACAGTCTTGTCTTGTTGAATGATAATTGGAAAGATAATTAGAATGAGAACCCAAACTCGATGGAAATATTGCCAGTGATTGTAATGGAATTAGGATTCTATCTTTAAACTTGTAGGAGTCTGTTTTACTTTCATAAAATGAAGATAAACAGTGTTTACCAGTCTCTCATGGGAGTCCAAAGTGTGAAAACTCTGCAGGATAAGTAATGTGGGTTAATTATTATGAAGATGACATGAAATAGGACCTTCTTATGACTGAGAGATTCAGTGACTGATCAACCTACCAAAATGTTTTTCCATAAACTAAATGATGGAAAAGTCTGTTGCTGCACCAAAAATAACTTAAATTGTAGAAAGTAAGGGTTCATACAGCTTTAAAATGTAAAAACAAAAGAAACTATCACTGACACAAAATCACAATGCCAATGCAGTACTGGCCCTTGCATTTAATTTTTGGTAGCCATGGAAGTCAAGGAAAATAACTTTTTCTTTCTTCTTCAAAATTGGTATTCCTTTAATGTTCTTAAGTGATTAAAAAAAAAACAACCTCTTTCTTTTCCATATACGTTACCTTAAAATTCTGTAATTTAGAAACCAAAATGTAAACTTTGTGCAGTGTTTCCTTGATTAAAACTCTGAAGACAAAAGCTGAGATCATGACCCAGAATAGATATTATCTCCCTTTCCTCCTTTAAATTGACATGAGAGGAGAAAGAAAACACTAACATTTTCTATAATGAACGCTTTTGCCACTGCTGCCTTTTTGAAAGGAAAAAAACTGACAACATCTGGGAAGAAATGTTTTAAATTACTGAGTGGATTGGAGAATATAGTCAAACTGAATTCCTTAAAATGGAAAACAGGTTTCATGACAGCATAAATGAGTGAAAGGGAGCAGTCTCAGTCTGAAAAACGTAGAATATGGCAAAGCAATCATTCATAAACCAATAAAAAAGAGAAATGTTCATGCAGTCTATGAGAAAGACTTAATAATGGTATGCTATTTAGAATGTTTAGGTGCACTTTATACCTCCTGAATAAATTTACTTTGTAATTTAGTAAGGAGTTCCCTTACATCTCTGTATTTTGTGTTGTAATTCGTACAAGAATTCCCAATTACAGGGGAAACAACCGCTTTTATTTCTGTAACTCTACCTGCAGGAAACATGTATGGAGAATATGGATAAACCATAATCTGACTTTAAATTCTATCCAACATAGTGACTTGTTAATATACCTACAGAGATCCAAATGTATAAACCAAATTTTGAATCTCCTAAATTCATGTACATTTAAGGGGATGGGTTTTATCATTTGTTTTGTTTCATTTTGTTTTTACTTTTAAATGCAGTGACTTGCTCATAAGATTACAATAACCTTATGTAAGTAATGTTTCAGGAATGGCAAAATGAAGTAGGAACTGTCAACCAAAACATATATACATATATATATTTTTCACCAGTACTTGACAACGTTCAGGTATGTATTTTCAAAGTTTTTCAGTATTTTCTAATTCTGTATCTGAAAAAAATCATTAGAGACATTCCTGTCTGTCTTGGAAAGAAAAAACAATTCCACAAGGATGGTGCTATTTTCTAAGGCCTAATCCTGCAGACTACTGTATCTTACTGAACTAAGAGACTAAGCCTCTTTGATTTCAGTGGGAAGCCACATGGAAGTAAAGTCCTCTTCTAGAAAGCAACTTGAAAGGTCAGGAGGGAAAACACACGGAACAATAATTTGCTGTTTCTGATAATATTAAAAGTTGGGGACATTAAATTACCAGGTAGCATGTTTAAAGCAGAAGGAAATTCTTTTCTTTCTTCTGTTACTTAAATAATATAAATTACAGCCCAAGGATACTGTTGATGGTAAAGGCATAAGTTGGCTCAAAAAGGGAATTAAAAAAAAAAAAAAACCTGCAGGGAAGATAGATCTTAGGGCTCAAATTTCTAGTTGTCAAAAATGGGAAGAGTCATTTAAGATTACACCATAAATGGCTACTATGAACACTAGGCAGGATCACACCTAGTTTCTGCACTCATGTCTACAAAGTGAGCTGCAGATTTTGTCCCTTTTTAGTCCCTCTGAGTACATCTTTTCCAAAAAAAAAAAAAAAGAAAAGGAAAAGAGAAAAAGGAAAGTCTGTTTTTCTATCAATGAATAAATAATTCATTCAGGGAAAGAGGAAATTTCACTTATATTTGCAATAAACAATTGAAACAAGGGCTTTGAAATCAAATTTGAAAAAGTTTAGGAGAGCAATGCAAAGAGCATACAATGAATTTTCCCATGATGCAAATAGCAAATCAAAAGCAAGTGCATACATTTTTATGTACCTTTTAGAAAGCTTCAGATCATGATGATTCTCTAGCATAAATCAATAAAACAATGCTTTATTTCACAGAAATTGTTTGGTCCATCAATAAAACACAGAGTTAGTGTATTTTGTTTTGTTTTTAAATTGAACTATTTGGTTATCCTCTATATTCGTCAGTTTTTCCGTCTGTAAAGTCGGGCTAATGCTTTCCTCTTAAAGATCCCAAAATTTAATGTGTTGAAAGCAATTTCAGATCCTCAGCCTGAAAGCACTCTAGAAGTGCTAATCATTTTTATTATTAGAATATTTATAATCAAACCCTTTATTCTAGGCAACAAAATGCTCTTTTGTTAATGGAGATTTCTTCTTTTGTTCAAACAGTTTAGGAAAATAGCAGTCAGCATAACAGTCAATAGATAGCAGTCAAAATCCTTAAAGAATTACCCTTGCATGTGTTTCTGCCACAAGGTGGTGATTAGATAGCTGTGCGCATCATTTCACATAAACTGAGAATACTATTTGGAGAGTGTTGTGTGATGATAGTGAGTTAAATGCTAAGACCTTGACAAGCTGCATATATAAAACAAATGTTTTCATAATATGAAAAATAAAACCGTTCTTTTCTCACAAGATTGCATAATTCCAAGATCATCATCCATCTGTGCATATCTTTTTTTTTTCTTTTCACTTACTTTAATAGCTTTATTTTGCAACTTAATGTTTTTCTACCAGCAGGTGAAAGCATTCATAAATCTGTCACGAACAGTTGCCAATGAATATTCATATCTGAACTGTCTGATTGCAGTACTTTGACATTTTTATTTGATTCTAGCAGGAGAACAAACTTAGACATGCTTCTTATTTCCTAATGTATTCTAATTGATACCTCAGCATTGTACTGCTGAGTAAGTTAATGTAATTGGCGACATCAAACTACTAATTTGAAATATAAGCATACAAGAAACACACAATTTAAAAAAAATAAAATAAAATAAATGCCTGACTATGTGCTAAAGGAGACCTACAAACTTTTACTCTCTATTATGTTTAAATTTGGCAAGTGCCATAGCATTTTGGCAAGTAGCATAGAAGGAGGGAAAGAAAAGAGAGGCAGTCAAATATTACTGTTCAGTTTGTCTCAATTGTCATTCCAGTATTTTTCCATTCTCTGCTGGATTATCATTTAGTTACCAGGAGAGAAGTGAGAGGTAAGTAGTAGCTCCTTATATGCCACTGTTTTGGCTGCTGGACTTAGGAAGTAGCACTCTTGTCCTACGATGTGTTGTACTGTGGACCTACTATGTTGTTTTTCCTTTCCACAACTAATATTCTTCTTTCTGTGAGCTCAGTCATGTATGACAAGAAACAAGTCTGCAAGTTTTTTTGTCAGCAGCAATCTTTAAGCTATGCTTACTTGGCAAGAAGCAAGAATTCTAATTTTTCATCCTTTTTTCTCTGGTTCGTTTACATGCTAACATCATTTCCAGTTTTTTCCCAGTCGACCACTAGGCTCGAGGGGATCCAAGGGAAAATCTCAGGGAAGTTAGAGATGTAAATCCCATGGAAATGGATGATATTTGAACACTTACTTTCTTGTAGGTGTCTTTGGAAAGCTGACCTTCTATTTTTTCTCTTAATTAGGAAGAAAAACAAAATTATTGATAAAATAGGCCAGAAAAATATCCTAGCACTGTTTTCCTTTAAGCAGTGATGTGAAATAACCATAAAAATGTCTGCTACCATTAATTATGGAGAGATAAGATCAAAAAGAACGCTTAAATACATGAGTGATAGACAAAGTTTGTGAGTAATTGTGAAATGTGTTTCCACTGCCATATGAGTTCTTTAGAGAAAGCACTGTGCACCCTGGGCCATATGATTTCACAGAATCACAGAATCATTTAGGTTGGAAGGGACCTCTGGAGATCATCTAGTCCAACCTCCCTGCTCAAGCAGGGTCACCTAGAGCATGTTTCCCAGGATCACATCCAGACGGGTTTTGAATATCTCCAGCGAAGGAGACTCCGCTACCTCTCTGGGCAACCTGTGCCAGTGCTCTGTCACCCTCACAGGAAAGAAGTTTTTCCTCCTGTTCAGACGGTGGATTGGTAATTAATTCTGTTTTTTCCAAATATGCTTTAGATCTTGGATCTGGCTCTTTATGTCCTTTTCAGCCTGGTAGGCCCAGTTAGAAACCATCTCCTGAGGCTCATGGAATACTCACCAAAATATCAGTATTTTATGTAGGATTAAAAGCATATTTTATTGATTCTCACATTAACTTTGCACGAGCCGATCTGTACCAGAATTACTGATTCTTCAGTAATTAGTTTTTTTAGGAGCAATGCAGCAAATCAGTTTTTGTTATATTACAACTTAAAAAGATGATTTGAGCCCATTTTCTCCTCTATAAAATATAGTGCTTAGTATGGAAATAAGACCCTCTGATCTTATTAAATTTCCTGGTGCTATACTGAAAAGTGGTTTCTTCGTGTTCAGCGCTAAAGGAAAGGCACGGAAGAGTCGGGGAGCAGGAAGTAGCTGTACAGCTGCTGTTCTCAGAGAAGGCTCTTAAGTCATTTTATCAACCATAGAGATTGTCCTACTGTAGCCTGTGTGGGCTGAGCACTTAGAAGTCTTGGGCAAAAAGGAGGTACTAGCTACATTTAGTTCTGTGTGATTTCTTAGAACTATTTTAAGTCTCATCTGTAGAGCAAAACAATATCTACAAAAATATTTTAATCTCAAATTCAGTCTTGTACAGAATGACAAATTTCAGAGTGAATTCCAACTGCAACTCTTCTGTCCTTTATCAAATTCTTATATGATGCCACTCTTGATTGGAATAATAACAACTATTGTGTTAACTGAACCTTTGCATAACAAAATAATCAAATGAAATAGGATGAGGGAATATTTGTCTAAATAAGTTTCTAGGATTTTTCTGTTGTCTGGCTATTTGGAACACTGCCATTTTTTCAAGAAAATGTTTGTGAATACTGAAAGCCTATTGAATGATTATTCATCCAAAGTGAAAGAAATAAAGCAAATTGGAGAAGAGACAAAAAATGAAACTAGAAAAAAGGCACATGAGTCATGAAAATACTTATTCATGAGGAGTATATGCACAGAACCCAGGACTTGTTTGTTAAACAAAACAAGACAGTCTGATCAACAATGTAAACAGAACTGCTCCTTTTAATCAGTTTAGGTCAAATTGAGGTAGTGTCATGCACAATGCAAGGCAAGATCTGATCTACGTTTACATTCTTATGTGAATGTATAGATGTTAAACTTTACTAGTGCTAGGGAAGAGTGTATTTTTTCAATAGTAACATTTGAGACTACACTACAGATGTACTATAATTTCATTTTTGTTACCTTTTTCTCTTCTGTGTGGTGTGCAAAATGCTTTGTAACTTTTGAGCAGATCCTTTCTGTTAGGCTTCACCAAGCAAATTGCACTGTAATAGCATCTATTTGATCTTTCAATACCTAAAAACTGCCTAGAGGCTACATGTTTCACTTCATTTCATTGGATCAAAGAGAGGGAAGTCTAGGGTTTTCAAAGCACATCCAGACTCCAAGTGGTGAAAAGTGTTCTTTTGATTCCAACCATCCAGAACAAGCAGCATGGATTTAGTTTGAACCCCATTAGTCACTGCACTCTATTCCTTTTAATAGTGAATGATCTTTTCCAAAGTAGCATGGTTACAAATTTGTCACAGACAGTTCACTGTTACACTCTGTAGATGTTTAACGAGGTTCATATAAATAAAGGTTTAAACAGATTTGACTTTAATTACATCCTGGTTTTATGTACAAAATTTTCTTAGCAAATGAATGGATTTCAGTGTGTATGAGATGTATCCGTGATGTACTCTCTTCCTAAGGCTGTTGGGACACTCATTTGCAGTTCTGAATCCAATCAAAGCCCAGCTTGGATATTGTCATGGAACCACTGTATTGCAATAGCAGTGAAAGCAGTAGGAATTACTATCCTTCCCCTAGTGTCTATACATATCTTCAGAAATTGTGTTTGGGAGAGCTCTAGCAGCTGTGGCAAACCTCTAGGAATAGTCAACTTTGAATCTGGAGGGAAAAAAAAAAGGCCATTTTAAACCAATAATGTGCCTTTTTATACCATAAGAGGCATTAAGATGCCTAAAGAATATAAGAGAACAGAGAATGTAGAGAATGAGCCTTCTCCTGTTTTACTGTAATCTTCCAACAAAGTTCAAATTTAATAGGTGAAACTTCAGTGTTAAACAACTATAGCCATTCTTAAACTATAATAATCTATGGAAAAGTTCATTCAACATTATTTTAAAATTCTAGGATAAAGTGAATGTTCACATACTTCCCTTAGTGAGTCTCTTTAGATAAACTGCACAAATCATTATAAATAAAACTCCAGGGAACAACTCTGCTTTGGCAGAAAGATGACTTAAATGATCTAGTATATCTCTAATTCGAACACGATTATGTCTACTGCTCTTCATCTTTGAGTATATTCAGTTGACCTTTTACAGTCACTATATCATGCGATGTTCTTAAGCTGCTAAAACAATGTAGTATCCAAAACTGACTAATAACTTTTAGGAAAATAAATATCCATTAGATTTTGATCAAGGGAATCAAAGAAATAGTGTTGATACAGTATCGTAAACATCAATAGATCTTCGCTCATATCAATTTGAAACAACTACTGACTCCTTTATTTTTATGCTAATATACTCTGTGTTTGTAAAAGTGCATCTTTGAGACAGTTATTTTGAGCTGTAGGCTCTATCTCCTCTGTAAATTTAAGCCATTTTTATTCAACAGGTATTTGAGGCCGACATGCAGATAACCACTATGGCAGTATTCTTTGGAAAACGCGTCATATAGGAGAAAAGTAAGAATTTTGCATATGTAATTAGATTGAATAAATAACTACCAGAAGAGGATAATTTCTAGAAACTGAGTAGTAGCACCTGCACATCTGAACAACTACTCTTCATCCCAAGAATTTCTCAAGAGTCTGATCTAGTTCAGTCATTTAGCAAATGAGTTAATCACTCAGCCATTCCTGCTGGCTTTACAAGAGAGAATGACTTAAATGACCTCTACTATGCAGCTAGAGCAACATCTTGTTAACAACTTGGTTTTTTTGTGAACTGTGTTCCCATTGCTGCCTTTTAATCCATCACTCCAATACTCTAAATTTTCTAGGAATTACAAAACTGCTGCTGAACAGTCATTAAAAAAAGGTACCTTTGAACAAAGTTATTTTAAAACAGCCAGGCTTCGCTATCTCATAGTTCATCTTAACTGACTCTCCTGAAAGTGTGGATATGGTGCCATGTAACATGTAGGTACAAGGTAGTCTCCAATCCAGGCATGGAATTCAGATAAAATCTGCCTCTATATGTTTTTAACTTCATGTATGCTCACCTTTGTTCTTATGCAGTACATAGCCATTTATATATTTGAACACTGTTTAAAATGAATGTTATGTATATGCCAAACTTCTGTATAATGAAATACCAATATCGGGTATGTAACCAAATGTTAGCGCTCTAAGCCGAGTGTTCAGGATAGATCATGGATGCACTCCGCTGAGCTTCAGAGCTTTTCTTACACACACACGTACATATGTGCATGCACAAGTGCACACACATCCTTTGCATGCTAGATGCATAAAGTGACTTGTTTTGAGGTGTTAAAAGTCTAAGAGGTAATGAGTTGAACTTTGGTATTCACTCTTTGTAGGCTATCTGACTTAACCTAAAATGCTACAGGAAGATTTCTGTTGGCAAAATCTACTAAGTGACTTGCTTGTCTCCCTACTGCTCCCAAACTATGAACATCGGGGGGCAGGGGGGAAGTTTTTCTGAGAGTATCCAGGACCCCTTTATTGACCTCTGTTTTCCAATAGTTTCATCAGTTGGATACATTTTATGGCAGCCTGTCTTTACAAAAATAACCATACACAAAAAGCTTTAAAGGTTAGAAGAACTACAAAAGAGAAGATAACATTGGATTTCAAGAAAACAAGTGTGAAAGGTAATATCTCTCTCCTTATCACACTTTAGTCTCATGTTAAATGAAAGCACATGTACTCTCATGGTCTGATCGAAAGATCAGTGAGGTCAGTAGGGTCTTTGGTAGTTTCTGTGAGCTTTTGTTCGGAGTGTCAATTAGACTATCTCTAATGGGCAAAGTATAGGAATTCAGAAAACTTCTTGGACTGGAGAGTTGCACAGGCTTATAGCAAATATATTTTATGCCAAAAATTGTAAACAAATTGTGAAATAATTAAATTATCTAAGGCTGCAGTCGTGCAGAAGTTTAAGCAAGTACTTGTACCATCGCTAAGGGACTCGGCCAGCAACTGCTAAGGCTGTGCAGGTCTGCTGTTGGGATCCCAAAACTGAGATCTCATTGAAAGGTTCTGACCTATCTCATATGCAACAAGCTTAGATTATAACTAGAGTTACAAGTCTCTGACAAATGTCTTTGACGTTATTTTATCAAGCTTTAAATGCTTCTAATTATTATGCATTTGATTCCCAGAATGAATTATCTTTCGGGTTTCAGCTATGTCCTATAACTAGTTAGTCAGATCAGTGACAAGTCAGCAACTTTTAAGTCTTTATGGTACTTTCTTTGATTACTTTACTTTGATCCACTTGACTGGATGAGGGTTATATTTTGGAAGAATAGTGTGTGTCTATGTGGGCTTCTTTATATATTGGACTTTAAACTTGATACCTACACTAGGTATCCTATCCACTAGGTGACTCTAAAAGAGTATAACTTTGGATTGTTAAGTTATAGAGATAAGAAGAGCAAATGAATCTTAGAAAACAGCAGTAAAGGTACGCAGGTCCGTAGGCCTGGACTTTCCACACAGACCTGGGAAGTAGCAGTAACTACAGAAAGGATTAGAAAAGAGAAAAGGTATGGTCAAAGTTTCAGTTAACAGCAAAGATTTCCGGTATTGGAAATCTGAAATAGGAGGGAATGATAGGCATTATAAGCCTGTGATAAAGACTTTCTTAAGGCATTCTAGTATGTGATCTACGGAACAAATCTTAGAAAAACATTCACTCTTTTATTAAGAACAATTTGATCTTACTAGTATTTTATGAAGTATGCATAGTTTTGATTTTATTGAATTTCATTCAGTATATGAAAATTAAATTATTGTTGCAGTTATCTATATGGATTGATCGTATGGAGCTTTCAGTGAATATTTGGTTCTTAACTTGGGTTACTTAATAGTGTTTAGTCAGATATATTATTTGGATCGCTTTTGTTATCCCAGCGGTGGTAATCTCTTCTAGTGGAAAGGTTTGTGAATAGTGGTCCATATGATCTTTGGTCATTTTCTATTAACATATGTGAAAGTAAAATTCAATGGTATGTTTTTCGCAAAAATAATTACTAATGAGGTCTAAGAGGTATGTGTATGTCTTGACAGGAGTGCTAAGTACTCTTCTGAAACACAAAGCAACTTGCAGGACTAATACCTTTAAAATTTTAATGAAATCTCTGAAGAATATATTCTTTTCATTTGGCAACAATCTGTACAACAAGAAAATAAAGTTGTTTACAGATATTACACACACACACACACACACACACACACACACACACACACATACATACCTATATATATATATATAGGATATAATTTGACAATAGCTTGGAGTTTGGAGACAGAAAGAGGAGAGTTTTACAAGTCTTTCGTCTTAAGAGATTAACACAGGCAAAAGTGAAGCCAGATATAATTACCATAGGAATCTCAATATGGACATATTTATTATTGAAAAAGGGACACATAGAGATTTTTTCTTGTTATAAAGCTGGACATGAAATTCAACTACCTGGGTGAGGCATATTGAGAAAGAGAGGTAAATTTCATTAAAATTATCAAAGAATGAGATGAGAGAATTGAAGAGAACAACTTTCCTCCAGAGTATTTAAAACCATCAGAGCTACAGTTCTCTGAATATTACAGTATACATTTTTGTTGCATTTAAGGTATATATGTGTCTTTCAAATGCCAGCACGCAAAGTGATCATCCCTGACTTCAAAATAATCTGTTTAAAAGCCAAGCTTTATTTTAAATCTAAAAAGAGCTAATTGAATATTATCATAGGCTAGCATCATATGTAAATGATAATAATCATGATAAAAATATAATAGGTCCACAGTCCAGCCATATATTACACATTTTAAAGCTATTTGTTTAATAACAGAGTTTTAATCTTTGATTCTAGATAGCAAAATTGTAGTCATATTTTTATCATAGGTATTGCATCCCTATCAGGATCACACAACACAAAAGAAGCTTTATAAATTTTTCCCAGCATATTGTCGTTGAATATTTACAGCTGCTTACAAAATTAGGACCCAAGGTAGTTCCGTGAGTATATAAATGACCAATTTTTCTGCCTGCAGAGCTCCAAGAATGTTGTGTAAATGATACAGTTGAGTAACCTTATCTCGTAGAGCTACATACTCATTTTACGGCTCTTATCTGCTTTTGCTTCCAGTAATCAGCATACATATCATTGTTGGCTGCAAAAATGTCATGACATTCAAAGTTCTGAATCATGGAAAGTTGGATTTATTAACTAATATTATTTATTTTTAAAAGAAATTTAACTCTGTTCTTTCAAATTCACTCTATTTTCTTTCCTCTCCTGTGCATTTGCCAAAGATGTTGGATAAATGAGTTTGGGATCTTTGCAGCTTCAGGAGTGTGGTCACTTTAACGTTAAAGTGAGAAGCACCAATGTGCACCTCAGAGGTGCAAAGATATCTTACAGTCTACATTAAGCATCTTAAAGGCTAATTAATGTCCTTTGGTGATGGGTTATTTAATATTTTAAATCTCTGCTGAGATTAAGTTCATGTGTCCCAGGGCAGTGAAAAATACTTTATAAATATTTCACTTTTTTAAAAAACTTGATCCAAGCTTCGAAAAGTTCAGGCTAGGACTAAAAGGATGCAGTTGGACTGCAGGAAATAATGAAATATTTTTACTTTACTAGACCTTCCTGTAGTTTTCAAAGTATGAAATATATGGTAAAGTTAACTTTATAATTTGGATGCTTTCTCTAGAGATCTATAATAGTGGTTTATGGAGAAATATATGGGTTATCCAGAAATACTGTTGTACTCTGAAATCATTTTTCTTGCCCACATCAGTTTCCAGGGTTCTATAAACTTTAATTTTTAAAGCTTTAGCCTCAGATTCTGTTATTATGAGTAAGTATTCTTTCAAGTTTAAGATAGCTGGTTTATAACTGAAAATGCTTTGTATAGGCTGTCCTTTCCAAAAGGAAGTTACTGTGCTTAATATTAAACTGTTAGATAACGAATAATGCTCAGATTACTTTCTAAATTTGTTATTTTTGTTTGTTTGTTTGGAGCTGGACTAGATGCAGGGCACCAAAAAAAAAAAAAAAAAGGCCACCTTAAAATTCTAAGGCAGGTGTCTGTACACCCACTGTATGGAGTAAGAGAGATTTGGTTTAGGGTTTTCTCTGTTAACAGACATAGTGTATGCTAGTAAAAAATGCTAGTGAAGTGTCATATAAACTACTGTTCAGCTGAATTTAAAAAAAAAGGATAGTCTTTGCCTAACACCTGCTGTTTGATTAAGGTTTGGCTAGTCGCATGTAACTCTCAAAACATAGTTTCTCCTTATTTGTGGATTGCTATGTTGCCTTTTGTCTAAAAGCTCACCTATAAGCTTATATCTTATTTTACTGATTGTACTGGCAGGGTATTTGGAAGGGAGTGGTAGCTCCCTCCCAGATTTGTATCACTGCTCGCGGGACAGATGCTCTTCACTTTTTCCATTCTTCTCATTGAGATCTTTATGATTCAGACGGAGTTATCCTGTGTGATATTACAAGGGAACGGAGTGGCCATTCATTTAAAAGAGCTGGGGAAAAAAAGAGCTAGAGAGCAGAAGCGAGACACCAGTTCAGCTCTAAGATAAGTGATCTCGGAGATGCATGTATAACGCATTTCATAGCGGTGGTCTTAGAGATGGTCACATTTCCTGAAAAAGCACAATCATCTTTTTGTCCTTTGGGTACTGCAAATTCTTTCACCCAGCATTCATGTAATTCTTCATGCTGTATGTATGCCATTTCATGCCATTGGTAACTAGCATGAAAACAAATGAATAATATACGTTGAGGAGCAGGAGCAATTCCTAATCAAACCATTTAGACGAGCAAATTTGTTAAAGGCTTTCTTTAACAAAGCAGCCAGAAGGCTCACATGTTTAATGATATAGCCTCAGTGGACCTTGCCCCAACCTTGTGAACCTAATAAAAGTCATATATTTGGGTTCAGGAGATGATTCTTATCCTCTGTGTCATACTCCTAATATAATATTATTAGGATGCATAGGTACTGTTTTGCTTTCTCGGTAACATCTACAATTTGATGAGGATGACATTTGCCTAATATAATAGTTCTGATGAAAGCTAAAAGAGCTGTTGGACTTGATAACAAACAAATTGTATCTTTTTAACAAAATGCTTGGTTCTCCCTCTGCTAAACAGCTCCTAGAAAGTCTTTAGGCTCCTTTGGTTTTAACTTTGATTTAGATTGTAGTTCATTATAAATAAGAATTATTTTGCTCACTAATAAGCAGCACAAATAAACTTGTGGAGGCAAAATGTTTTGTCAACAGGGAGTTTAGGGAAAAATACAGGCAAGTCTTGTAGCCATTTTTTTGTGATGTGTGAATTCATATGTCCTTTTTGTTTGTAACTTAGTGTTATAAAGAAAATGCGTATACTAGGAGACAATTTATATATAAATTCTGCTGTTTATGTTCTGGCTTTCTGTAAACACAGAAATTACTCCTAGAATTTGCAATTCCACTCAGGAATACACACTGTGGATACATTGCACACAAGAACGTTGCTTATTAAAGGCATTGACAGTAAAGGCAATTACCTCTGGTATTTCTTTGAAGATTTTGGAACAGAGTGGATTCCTATCTTCTCTGTTGTATTCAGTGTGGCCAACTTCACATGGCAATGTAGAGAACAAAAATGAGCAAATACTGTGGAAAAACCCACCTGTTTTTCTTCTCAGAAAGGCCCTTCTGCAGAAAGGCCCTGGTTGCATCTGAACATGTCGTCATGCTCAGATGTGTAGGCTAAAATACTCTAGAAATCTAGTGCAAGAAAGCCAGCATAGGCTTACTGTCTGCTAACAGGATGAAATTGAAAGCTAGGAGCAGCTCTCTTCCCTTCCTTCTGGTATCTTAGAAGATGCTGCTAACTAGACTCATTTAAATCTTAATCACATAGGTATGTGGTACGATGGGAGAGTAAAAAGTGATGTGGGGGCTTTTATAAGAAATGAGGTACTCACCAGGCTGCATGTGCCAGGCAGCTCAGAGAGACGTAGCTGGCAGGGCTCCTTGCTGCTCCAGAAAAGTGAACTCTTTGCATAGGCACCTGCTCTGTGCCTATATGGGGAAGCATTTCAAAGCAGAAGTAGTGCCTAGCATGCGGGAAGGGTGGTGGGTATGCCTGTGGGCCGTGATCGCTCCTCTTGGCTTGCTGCCATATGGTGAGGAGTGCTCCTCACCTCCTTCCAGTAACGAAGAAGGGGGAAAACTGCCCCATGTTAGTAGGAGGTGTCAGTGGTTGGGGGTTGTTTTGTTTGGGATTAGTTGCAAGACTCTCTTCCTTTAATATGATTTGCTCACAAATTCAACTGATGAGTAGGATCCAGGCCTTCTTCAGCCCCCAGATATTTGCGCACCGTAAAAAGTCTTCTTGCGATGGGAAAATTGGAGTAGTGTTGGACAACTTGAGACAACTTGAAAGTCTGTTTTCAGGGGAAATCCACTGGGGGATATGCATACCTAGCGATATTGAAGCAAATTATTTAGTCATTAGAAGTCCAAGAAAAGCAACAGGAAGAGTTCTTAAACTGAATTATTTAGGGGCTGAATTTTACATATTTCCCAGGGACCCTTATGACTATAAATAATTCATGATCTTGTATTTCTATAACATTTTTGATTTCTCTCTCTGAAAATGTTTTCTTTGATGACCAGGTCACATGGTCAAAGCTATCCTTTAATGTCCTTTAATATATTTTTTTCAGTTTATCGTTTTTCCATTTTGCTGAGGAATACATTAGCCTTTGCTACTTACCCTTGAAACATCTACTTTAACAGCAGAATTTGAAAAGAAAATGAATAGGGAAACATTAGTTGCGTCTTACATAGGTGGGGAAAAATTTTACCTGAAAGATTAAAAATATCTAGTCAATAATTGTCTGTTTTGGCTTACGTGTAATTAAAAAAAATGCCAATTATGTTTACTTAATATATTGAAAACAGCTTTTTTATTTTCTGAAGAATTAGCTATCAGCTTTTTTTTTTTCCTCTGAGAGTATGCTAGAAAAAGAGCTATACATTTGAAAGTATAGCAAGACAGCATAGTGTTACAGCACCCAGGAAATAGGACCACTCAAGCTCCTTCCTGCTCTTATACTGACACCCAGCACTTAATCCCTGTGGTAAGTTAGACATCTCAAATCATTCATATTTCTACGGCTTCAGGCTAGTAGAGCGGTTCTTGAATAGTCTCTTCCTTTTCTGATTTTTGGATATATTTATTATACTAGGCAACAAGTCACTTGTATACATATGCAACAAGGCAGGAATCCATAATAGCTACCTTCCAAAAACCAGATTTCTTACCATCTCAAAATATCTATCCAAATAAAATGCTTTAACCTTTTAGGCAAGTAAACTTTGAAATTACATCAAAATCTGAACTCTGGCAGCTATGAAACTTAAATTTATTCCAGTCATTTTAACTGGGACAAGATTGTGTTGACCCTCAGTGGTGACTGCGTTGATCCCTCTAGAAAGCTGGGCTATTAAAGAGGAATTGGAAGTATTCCCTTTTATGTATGTATAGAGGCATTTATTTATTTATTTAAACAGTACTCCCTTTCCAACCTCAGGAGAGTTTTCCTATATTAATTGCCTCTGTGCTTAGATGCCTCCAATTATTAACCTGCAGGTGTCTCTAATCACTGTATATTCCCATTGGGTTTAGGTTGATGGCTATTAGCTATGGTGGTTAAATACAGCACACGTTATGTAGTTTTTGTTTACTGTTTTATCTTCGTATTTGGCCTCAAATATCTCAGAAAATAGTCATCAGCAGTGCTTTCTTTTTATTAGCTGCAGCACCCTAGATCACATTTTCCTCCCTCCCTTCTTTTTCAGGGCAAATATTTAAAGCAGTCTGTAGGCTAAGATAAGAAGAGTTTTCTAAATATTATTCCATGGAAATTAAACATGGAATGCAGTCTAGCTGAGGAAGCCACCCAGCACTTCTGCTATCAAAACCCATAAAAATCCCAGTTGGGAGGTATAGATATTTTTTAGTAAAATTGCAAAACTGGACCATTTGAAAATACAAGGAAGCAGTGAACTCTGTTCATTTGTATAGGGTTATCATGGTGTACTCGGCACTAAAACTGTATCTAATTATGTTGGTACTAGACTGAATTTCTTTTAATTGATTAATTATAATTCATGTGTAGATTAACAGCTTTTAAAGGTCAAAACCTTTTAAATTGCACTGAGTACTTGTTTATCTCTCCTTGTGCTGTGTAAACCTGGTATTCTATTGGTATCTGAGAGCGACACCATAATTACAGATTTGGAGGATGGGAAAAAATGATTAGCGGCCAAAGCTGGTTAGGAACAAAAGAATTGGGTCTGGCTATTCTTGTGTCGTCCCTCCTGAAACCTTTTGAGTTTTGATCGTATATTAGAGCATAAGATTTTGACAACATACCTAGTTTCAGAAGTAAATAAGTGCAGTTTTGATAAACTACATCATTGATTATGAAGCGGCACACCCCAATCAAATATTTATTCTTTCTTCAAATTCTGAATTGCATGAGATGCAGATGATCATTTTCTTTAAACAAGATGCATATTGATGCAAAATTACTTCAACAAGGTTTAACCTAAATACTCTAACCCAATACTTTGGCTAGCATAGAACACCTTACACTATTTTTTTGTATATGCCACCTCAAGGGCTTGAAAGTGGTTAAATAAAACATGTTATTTTTACCTCCTGGAAACATTACCAATGTTTTTCTACTCTTCAAGCAGCTTGTAATTGTTATCACATTTTTCTGAAGTGCTCTAAGTGATAGATAACAATGAAAAATATCAAATTTTTCATTTGTAATGGAAATGAAAATATATTTTTCACTATGTGACATTTGTGCTTACTTCTAAAGGAAGGACTGCTTACCACCCTTGAGGTATGAAGTAGGGAAATAAGAGCTTGTTCTTGCCAGCTGTTTGAAATGCCAAATGCTAGTTTTATCGCAAGGTTTTTTTGAGTAACTGTTTTTTTGACCCCTGATATTTTATTGCAATAGAGAAAACTTAAAGCTGAATAACATTATTCTTTTAAACAATAGGAAAAACCCCTTTGGAATGATATTTCATGTTTTCTAATCTGTAAGCAGAATGTGAATAATATCTGTTCCTGAAATATTCCATCTTCCATAGGAGAAGAAATTAGGGAGATAATGAAAGTTATGGAATTCTAGGTACATGATTAAAAGCACAATGCTGTTTCTCAGAGGAAAGACAAAAGCAGAGAGCAAAATGAAAGTGCAGTTGATGGCAGAGAGCAGACCTGGAGAGAAGAGCTGTCTTTCTTCTAGAGCTGAAGCATCATTTTCTGAGTAATATTTGAAGCTGAGATGACTGGATCTGTGAGAGTAGGATGATGCAGTGCAAATTCCTTGAGAAATCTGTGTTCTGTGAATCTCTGTATTCCTCTAAAGAGAGTGCTCCCATCCTACGCTAAAATAGAAAAATAGTCAAATACAAAGATGGAAGAAAAAAAAAAGGCAATGTGATTTAAAATTGCATATGTACCTT
Source organism: Struthio camelus (assembly GCF_040807025.1). Lineage (NCBI taxonomy): Eukaryota > Metazoa > Chordata > Aves > Struthioniformes > Struthionidae > Struthio > Struthio camelus. The sequence continues at coordinate 111,798,932 of NC_090942.1, read as the reverse complement.
GTATCTTTGTATTCAAGAAGGCTCCCTCCATACTACTTTTCATTTATAGGCAAAACACTACTGAATGCAGTTTACAGAGGTTGTCTTATTCAGTTTTGGAAGTGATTGAGTATGATGCACCTTTAGATATACACTCTCTGAAGCAAATAAAATACATGTGGACAGGACTGGAGAGGTCTCAGGATTCGGCCTCAGCTTTACTGCTATCCCTGGGAAGTTGTTGGAGCAACTAATCCTGGATACCGTTTCCAGACATATGAAGGGCAAGAAGGTGATCGGGAGCAGTCATCATGGGTTCTCAAAGGAGAAAACATGCTTAATCAACCTCATAGCATTCTGTGTTGATATGGCTGGCTTGATGGATGAGGCTCAGTAGCAGATGTTGTTTATCTGTTACTAACTTTATGTTAAAGTGTGCAAACACTTTAGCAAGGCTTTGACACTGTCTCCTCTAACACCCTCATAGACAGACTGATGAAGTATTGACTAGATACATGGTCAGTGAGGTGGACTAGAAAACCGTCTAAACTGCTGGGCTCAGAGGGTTATGAGCAACAGCACTAAGTCCAGCTGGAGGCCAGTCACCAGCAGTGTGCACCAGGGGTCCTATAATGCCCCTGTTTAATATCTTCATTATTGACCTGGATAATGGGACAGAATACACCCTCAGCAAGTTTGAAGATGATACAAAACTGGGAGGAGTGGTTGATAGAGCAGAGAGTTGTGCTGCCATTCCTGACAAGCTGGAGAAATGGGCCAAGAGGAACTTCATAAATTTCAATAAAAGGAAATGCAAAGTCCTGCACCTGGGGAGGAGTAACCCCTTGTACTAGTACAGGCTGGGGATCAAGCAGCTGGAGAGCAGCTTTGCAGAGAAGGCTCTGGAGGTCCTGGTGGAAGCCGATCATGAGCCAGCAATGCGCCCTTGTGGCAGAGAAGTTCAGTGGTATCCTGGGCTGCATTAGGCAGAGCATTTGCAGCATATGAAGGGAGGTAATCCTTTCCCTCTGCTCAGCACTGGTGAGACCACACCTGGAGTGCTGGGTCCAGGTCTGGGCTTCACATTACAAGAGAGAAAGAGACATACTGGAGCGAGTTTAGCAAAGCACCACGAAGTTGATGGATGGACTAGAGCATCTGTCATATGAGGGGAGGTTGTGAAAGCGGGAACTGTTTAGCCTGGAGAAGAGAAGGCTCAGAAGAATGTCATCAATGTGTATAGATACCTGATGGGGGTGGGAGTGTAAAGAGGATGTAAAGGAGACTCTTCTCAGTAGTGCCCTGTGATACAATGAGAGGCAATGGGCACAAACTGAAATACAGCAAATTCCATATGAACATAAACTATTTTACTATGAGGGTGGTTGAACGCTAGAACAGGTTGCCCAGACAGGTTGCAGAGACCCCATCCTTGGAGATATTCAAAACCCCACTGGACACAGCCCAGGGTAACCTGCTGTGCAGGGTGTTGGACCAGATGATCTCCAGAGGTGCTGACCAGCCTCAACTGCTCTGTGGTTCATTGCTGTTGGGTTAAGTTTATTATGAACGAGCATCCTTAGTGCAACTGAAATTCTAATGCTAGAAAACATCTTTTGATGAAGTCTTGGACTCACTGAAGCTGATGTCAGCTTTGACTGATCCAGTGAGAACTGGATTTCACATTTTTTAGAAAAAATTGTCAGAAGGAGCAATATGAGTTAGTGGGCAGGAAGTATAAATGCATCTTTCAAGAGCAGGGATAAGTAGAAGAAGTTGGACAAGAAAACAATAGCTGTGATGACTCTTTAAAAGCTATTTAAATAGCTTGCCAGGGCAGGACATTTTGTTGACACTCCTGTGTTTCAGAAAGTTAAGATAAAATTTTAAAATGAGAGGAAGGGATAAATATTTGCAGTCTGAAAGTGAATTTTGATTGATTAGTAAATTTACCAGAGTCAAAGGGATAGTATTTGGAAGATATCTGTAAATAGTAGAAAAATATGTATAAAAGTAAACTTTACACTTTTGTACTCATTCCACAGAGTGAGTAAAAGGCACATAGGTACTATGAATCCCTCACACATTCCTTTTCATTTTATTCCTGGGCATTATTTGGATATTCATCACTGCACTGACAGCCTCCATTTCACTGGGAGCTGGAGGTCCAACGAAGGAAAAACTCCTGTCCGTGGCCCCTGCCGTAACGGGGACAGCTCTCCCTGCAAACCCTGCGTCCTCACCCCAGCATCCTTTAGGCTGTCCCAGCTACTTGCTCTCCCAGAGCAAAGCACTGAACATAGGGTCCTATAAAGACACTTTCTGAACAATTACAGACCCTTATGCTGTAATCTGCATGCCAATGATGAGACAGGTGGGGAGGGGGAAAAAAAAAGCCCCAAAGCCCTCTCCTGTCATCCAGTGCTAAACGCTGCGTCACAATTCTGAGCGAACTGAATCCCCATCCTGCCTGCAGATAGCGTACACCGAGGCAAAGAACAAAGGATATACCGAGGGAAAGGAGACACCATTATAGTGGTGCTGATTATGTAGTAACTAAATTTAATTTTCATTCATATGCCTTGTATGACAATGAAATCAATTTAAAAAGTCACAACTGTCAGCAACTTGAAAGAACGACAGTAAACTAAGCGAGATCAGGAAGGGGACTTTGAGATATTAAAAAACGTGCATTTAAACAACATTAATCCTCACTTTCTGTATAAGCTCTTCCCCTTCTAGGCTCCTTGGAATTTAATTTAGCTCTTGCTCAAAGGAGTTATGAATGGAAGTAATTTAAAGATGGATGGATGTTAATTTAAAGATGCCATCATTTCTGACAGAACTGGGTACTGAAGTATAAGAAAATGTATAAGGAAGATGGTGTGCAATCAGGAAATGCCAGTCAGGTAACAATTTGGTAAGTTGATGAGAAAGAGACATGATATGTCTAATAGCCTTTAGTCTCTAGCAAATACCACACGTTTCATGAGCTAATTTCCACTATGATAAACAAAGCAGATTTCCTAAATTGTATTACTCGAGTATGTGTGTTTATACCATAAATAGTGAAATATTTTTAAATGAGAGTAATATCAATATTATTTCCACTAAGCAGTAATGTAAATTGTTTAATATATAAACATTAGAGTGAATTGGAAAATTAATTAAAAGAACAAGTCGCTATAATTATGATAAATAAAGCTTATCTTTATTGCTAGCATGCTTCTCCAAGCAATCTATCTAAATGAGAGGAAATTATATACCATCAACTTTCCCAAGCGCTAAAGTCTCATTTTAAGAATCAGGTATGCTACATTGAAATTAAAAAAAAAAAAAAAACTCTATACTCAGTATATTCTAAGCAGGATTATAGAGGTAGAACATCTTTTGATACCTATTCTGCATGTACTGGATGCAAATCTTATCCCGTTGGAGTTGGTGACTTTTGTTACTCAGTTTCACTTGCTAAGGCAGTTTAGTCAGTTTTGTATGCCAGGGAAGTTAGTTGTTATACTCTAATGATAAAGTAGGTATAGTCATTAAATGTGCAACACTTTTCATATTGGGGTATTTGAATTTGTTTGTTGTTGTGGTGTTTTTGACCTAGGCATTTGGAAATAATTTCTAGTATGTTTGCTTGTTCACCAGGCAGTAGGCTCCACTTCCCGGGGGGGGAGCCAACTGCATGTATTTACAACTTTGCCAAGTTATTAGAAATCTACCTACAGCAAAATACATCATCTGTCCATCTCCCTCTTTATGGCTGATCTGCATGCCACTTTTCAATAATGTACTTTTTCAGTGTTTTGAGAAGCATTGAAATACTTGATCATTTATGTTATTACTGAACAAAGAAATGTTTTAATAGATTGAAATACGCGTGCTGTATGTTGCGGAGTTCTTGCTTGTTACTTTAGCTCAATGGCTGTGGTCATTAATTTTTACTCCTTCTGAAAACCATCTTCCAAGTTCAGGAAAACTGCTAGTATTAGCGATCCCTCCCCACCCCCCTTTTTTTTGTTTGCTCAACAATTATCCGCTTTTCAGAACTGTGATTTAAATACTGTGATTCAAGTTGAGTACCCAAAAGGTGAGATGATCAGAGTCGCTAGATACAGTTAGAAAATACGAGGATAAAATGAGAGGGAATGCCAAGGGAAAGTGGAGAGGAAAAGATAGTTTCTAAAATAAATATTCAGGGTTTTCTCCCTCCCCCTACCCCCTGAGCCATTTTAGCCCATTTGTTAAATGCGCTGTTCAGGTAAATACAACCATATGCAAGTACAACTCTGAAAAAACTTCAACAAAGAATTAATCTGTCAGCCCAAGGTAGTCTGTTTTTTCAAGATAAAATTTTCAACCAAATTTAGAAAAAATAATTTTCATAATAAGAATGGAAATTCAAAATACTTTGTGTTTTCAAAGAAAATTGAAGTAAACTTCAGAACCAAATATAATTTTGAATTGAAAAATTCAGAAAAAGTGTAAAATGTCAAAGGTGCATTGCTGTTTAAAAATTCTTTTTATGTTTTTGACCAGAACCGTTGAATGAAATTGACATGAATGTGCAAAATGGATTGGCAGTTAGACCTGTTTTTCTTAAAGAGTTTTGACCAAAAATCTGCCCAGCTAACTCTTCTTATTCAGATAAATTGTGCTTACTTAAGACATTTTTACATTTTGTACTAAAAAGTAATTATGCAATATTTACTTTTCCTATTTTCTTTTAAGTTCATTTCTTTCTGCTCCTGGTTGCAAAAAACAGTAAGCCTTTGTAGATGACTTTTTTAGCTCATATGAAGTCACTATTCTGCCTGTGCACACGGTATTCACAGATAGACTTCTTAGTAACGGGTGCCTTGATGTCATAACTTCTCCTGACTATAATTTTCAGCTTGCTTAGTTCACTGATTTTCAGTGAAAACTTCCACTCTCCTCCAGGTAATCAAAACTACCTGAAAAAGTTTGCCAATTTTATTAATGTAAAATAAGAATGACTTAAGGAGGAAGTCATTTTTCTCTGTAACATCGTAGGTATTAGTGAAAATAACTGCTCTTGGCAGTTCAACTCATCCATAACGGTTTTAGACAAATACTAAAACATGATGGTAGCACCTCTGTAGTGATGCCCACAAAACCATGAGTAGTAATATAAATTAAAATATATCTTGGCCTGGAATTTGTCTCAATTACCCTATTAAATGTGAATTAAAAGTAATAAAAATAATCACTACCTGAGAATTAATGTCTCTGTAAGAAGCTTCAATTCTTCTCCATTCTCTTCCTGCTTGTTTCTTTGTGCCCATCACCCATCAAGCCCCTCTGACAGGAGCAAGACGAGGACTTGGCCTCCACATCTGGCCACGCATTTCGGTGCACTCAGGCAAGCGCTGTGGCCCGGGAGGACCAGCTGTGAGAGGGGGATTTGCAGTCAGCACTGCAGTGCAGACTGCACAGCCAGGGTGCCGTGGAGGTACACGAGGAGAGAAAAACCAAGGAGATGAGAAGAGGCTCAGGGAGGTCTGAGATGAGAGGGGAGGGAAGGGGGGTAAGCAAAGCAAATTCTCTCCTCTCTTCCCTACTGTGCAAGCGCCATGTGGCCACGGGCATCTTCCTTTTCCTCTTCCTTCTCCTCCTCTGCATCTTCTTCCTCCTCCTTCTCCTTGGGCTGGAGTTGGGCCAGTCTGGATATGCTTTGTCAGGATCTCAACCTGTTATGCTTGTCTGGCCTCACAGGTACAAAACTGGTGCTGCTGGAGGGTGAGGAATATAAGCAAATGCAAATCAGATCAATACTTTGTATGTCCTCTTAGTTGCATAATAGTATGAGAAAAGTGCATATGAAGTTGAACTAGAACTTGTACTCACAGTTATAGTTCCTCACCAGAACAGCTGGATTAGCTGGGGCATGGCTGAGTTTTCCAAATGACATCATGTTCTTTATAGTTTATAAATCATTATGCACCTCCTCCACCCCTTCCCGCTATAAAAAAGCCTTTATCTCATGTTGCTGGGATAAACTTGGCTTCAAGTTTTAATCAGTGCCATAAATAGAGGAGGAGGATGATTTATTAGTTAATTGTCTAGTGTAGATGTTCACACACATGACATATTAAAATCTTTCCATCTCTGACTGTAAGGACCTTCGAGCTTATTTTTTTCAGTGCTTAACTTCCCACAATCCTTACCAATCATATTCATACAAAGATTTCCCCCTAGCTTTAATGACAAACATGTGAACTTCCTCCTAAAACCACTTGCAGACCGTACACTATAAAATTAATTGTGTACATTTTATATTCTTGCCAAATTTTACTACAGAAATGAGCTACTGAAGGTATTTTAAACTTTTGTATTAGTGCCTGCAAATATTGCCTCAACAGATTGCACTCAGTTTCAAAACCGTGTCCCTTTCTTAGCTGTCATTGCAGAAGAAGTCATAGTTGTTCAGTCTGGTCAATGCAAATAGGTATGCCTAAAAATCCACTGTGCTTAAATTGATAAGATGACTTGGTATTGATGTTTTCTCTGGATCTGAAAGAATTTTTATCACTTATCTAGATTTATTCTCACTTCTGCTAATGTCAGTAATCCTACTTTAAAACTGGAAGAAACTTTGTGAAAAGTGAACTTTGGACAAAAGCATGTCCTACATATGAATTCTAACTAGTGAACAGAAGTTTTTTTATAGGATACCTATTGTTCTCAAACTAATTTTTCCACTTTCTTCTCATTGAAGCTTTTTGTGATTGTTTTTTATTTCTGGAGGAGACAGTTTAAAAAGGCAGGAGATTAGTTTTAATTTTCTTACCAGAATTAATAAATCTCTGAAAGAAATTTGGCATTTCTTTTTGAACTGGCTTCATAAGGTAAGACACGTTGGGCTTAATTGGTTCTTGCAATGAATTCCCCATAAATTCCCAATAAACCCCATAATTCCTCCAAGAACGTGTTTTGTTTATCACCAACCTCTGCACAAGAGTGTTGTGATTCTGTTAAGTTAGTGAAATTAAGGCCAAAGGCAGAATTCCCATCTGAGTTAATAAAGGCTCTCTCTCTCACCATATTTTTCCACTGGGGCTCCAAATTGAAAGGAGAGGTGAAACCTGAGGTCCTTGTAAAATCTGTGGTCATTTTAAAATTTTCTCACGTGTGCCAAGTTAAAGGCGTTAGCCCTAGTGTCTTGGTGAAATTCCAGATCAAATATTTATGTTCTGCATACCTGAGGTCTCTGTCTAACTTCACTGAAATACTATTTCTTTCCCTTGTTACACCAATCTAGTATAGTAGCTGTATTGCACTGGTGCTTTTATGCTTCATTATGGTAGTCTAAACTTTTGTAAACATATAGAATAGGTAGAGGGATTAAGAAATTTTTGTCTGCTTTAGGTGAATTCTCTGTATTCAATTAAACTGTTACATAAAGAAACAAAAAGAAGGCAAAAAGGGAGCAAAAATACAGCGATATTTCAAGGAGGAGCAACTATCTGTATGCCCTTCCTGGAAACACTACTGCTGTCACAGATAGTGATGGCAGGACAGCAGCATTCATTCAGATTTCTTGGGAAAAATCTTAAGATTCAGGCTTTGTCCCAACTAGCTGATGGGAATGAATGCAGTAAGGAAACGGGATTTTTGCCATACCCTGCCGGACAAGCGGGGAGGACGCCCTGTGGCATGGTTTTCCTAGGCACGGGGGGTGTACAGGTGGGGAGCTAAGGGGGAAAATGGGGTGCTAGATGAAGTTTCCACTGACACAAAGGCTTTGTCATATTCCCTAGGAAACTAATGGTCAAGTTAAGCTCTGGCAAATGGCTGTTTCCACCTTCCGTGTGTCATTAGACTCTGCGATGAAACACTAGAAGCTGCAGCTGTGCAGCAGGCAAGAAGCAGTGAGGCTGCGAGAGGGGAGTTTTACAGCATATTCCCAGCTCTATCAACAGCTCTGGGGAAAGTTTTGGGGCAAATTAATTAACTATCTACCTTTGGTTTTACCAACTTTAAAATAAATGTAATACAACTTACTTTCCTTCATGGAGAACACTGTAAAGCCTAGTGCTAACTGCCTACAGGATGCGATTTATTTCTGCATTAGTTCAGGAGTGCTGATTTACTGAACCGAAACTGTTTTCAATTCATTTCAAACTTGGAAGTGATGCTAAGCTTGATATAAGAATCAGTATGTGTCAGTAAGTCTTCCCAAGACCAAGGACAGTGATTTTTCAGTTGTGGCTCTAGCTGGGACTTTCTGAGCAGAGATAATAAAATCACATAGTCACAGAATGGCCAAGGTTGGAAGGGACCTCTGGAGATCATCTAGTCCAACCTCCCTGCTCAAGCAGGGTCACCTAGAGCCCAGGATCATGTCCAAGTGGGTTTTGAATATCTCCAGGGAAGGAGACTCCACCACCTCTCTGGGCAACCTGTGCCAGTGCTCTGTCACCCTCACAGGAAAGAAGTTTTTCCTCAGGATCAGATGGACCCACCTGTGTTTCAGTTTGTGCCCGTTGCCTCTTGTCCTGTCACTGACCACCACTGAGAAGAGTCTGGCCCCATCCTCTTGATATCCCTCCTTCAGATACTTGAACACGTTGATGAGATCGCCTCTCAATCTTCTCTTCTCCAGGCTGAACAGGCCCAGCTCTTGCAGTCTTTCTTCCTAGGAGAGGTGCTCCAGCCCTCTAATCATCTTGGTAGCCCTCCACTGGACTCTCTCCAGGAGTGCCATGTCTCTCTTGTCGTGGGGAGCCCAGAACTGGACCCAGTACTCCAGGTGAGGCCTCACCAGGGCTGAGTAGAGGGGCAGGATCACCTCTCTCCACCTGCTGGCAACACTCTGCCTAATGCACCCCAGGATCCCATTGGTCTTCTTGGCCACAAGGGCACATTACTGGCTCATGCTCAACTTGTTGTCCCCCAGGACTCCCAGGTCCTTTTCTGCAGAGCTGCTTTCTAGCAGGTCCACCCCCAACCTGTACTGGTGCACTGGGTTATTCCTCCCCAGGTGCAGGACCCTGCCCTTGCCTTTGCTGAACTTCAGGAGGTTCCTCTCCACCCAGCTGTCCAGGTCCCTCTGAATGGCAGCACAGTCTTCTGGTGTGTCAGCCTCTCTCCCCAGTTTGGTATCTTCAGCAAACTTGCTGAGGGTGCTCTCTGTGCCTTCCTCCAGGTCACTGATGAATACGTTGAACAAGACTGGACCCAGGATTGACCCCTTGGGGACACCGCTAGCTACAGGCCTCCAACTATACTCTGCGCCACTGACCACAACCCTCTGAGCTCGGCCATCCAGCCAGTTCTCAATCCACCTCACTGTCCACTCATCCAACCTACGCTTCCTGAGTTTACCTAGGAGGATGTGATGGGAGACAGTGTCCAAAGCCTTGCTGAAGTCCAAGTAGACAACAAGGTAGACATAAATGTATACATATATATCACTTGTTCTCTAAGCCAAGCAGGGCAAACGCTGAGCTACTGTGTCCTTTCAAAGTGCATGACCAAATCAAGACAGCTAGGACTGTTCCCTCTTGGCCTTATTGAGAACAGCTTCCCTTGCCCCCATGCACCCCAGCCAGTGATCATAAATGGATTTCGAGACTGGGGTGGAGAGAGACAGGAAGATGGTCAGAGCAAAGAAAGGGGAGGGCAATTAGTGTTTCATTGACTCCAAAGCTCAAAACAACTCTTAGCTTCCCTGGTTGCTCTACAAGCCAGATAGAAGCATTCAGTGAAAAGCTGTTGTAACTGGTATAACCTTTTTGTTTCCTTTTTACACTGAAGAAAAATCTGCTAAAATGCTGACAGTGAAGTCAATGTCTTCCCTTTTGATTTATCCAATTTAACTATGCAGAAAGTTTTTATGCTCCTCACACAATTCAATCATCTGAGCAGCTAGGTAAATAGTAAACATAGATGTACACTTTATAAAAATAATGTCCACGTTTTCATAATGAGAAACTTATCGGGGGGATATTTTCTTTCTTTATAGCAACATAGCATAGTGTTATCATGGCTCAATCCAAAGCAGAGAGCATTGAGACAGATAAAACTAATACTTAATAAAATACTTAATAAAACTGAAGAGCAGATTTCTAATCATACAGTGAGTGTCTGGAATATGGAGTTTTGATATTTATAGTTCTGTTTTCCAATATAAATATATTTGAGTATTTAATATTTCTAGAAATATTTCTAGAAATTAATCTAAATAAATTCATCCAAAACTATTAGATAAGATTAATGCACAGAAGTATATTCAGGAATATAATTTAATCAGAATATTGGAATTTTGTATTTCTCTTTATTTTAGATGCCAGTTTTTCAAATTATCTAGCACACAACTAGTGTCTTTGTAATACTCACAGACTGTTGTCTATATTATCCCACGCATACGGACGAGGAAGTAAGACAAAGGCCTTAGTGCTTCCTTACCCCTGCTTTGAATTTCTGAGCATGCCGACATGGCTCGTCTGTAACTCAGAGCAACGTGGTCTCAGTGGTCCAGAAACAGCCCAAGATCGGGCAGGGATGAGTGGGAAGGAGGGATCCAGGTTCTAAAAATGAAAATCAGCTAAAATGAGAAAGATTTCATGTTCAGAATGAATGTATTTTTGTGGTTGGTTGTAAGTTTGATTTAGAAATAGCTATAATTATTTCTTTATGTGTCAGAGGATTGTTTTTTTTTTTCTCTGCAGTATTACATGCAGTGTTTTTAAGGTATACAGCTGAAATGTAATGCAGGCTCCACTACACTTTAAGTAGCAAATGACTCTTCAGGAGAATGTTATTGCATGTAATTTATGGATTTGTGCCAAGAACTGTGGAAACTTTAGAACAGCGCCTTTTGCCTTCATGTGTTATTTCCGCTGTCTAGAAGAACACAACTCATAGTAATTCTAAAAAGGGCAACAGGGATAATTGGGTTCCTGCTGCTGCACATGTTTATCAGTGCACTACTGCCAGATGTAGGACATATGCTACAAATGGTCTTCCTATCCCCAAAAGAAAAAAAAAAAAAAAGCTTAGCTTTGCCTACCTCCTTGCAGACTTATTAGTATAGCACTGGGACTAAAGCCAGGAAATTTTTTTTTAGCTTTGATACCCAGACCTCTTAGATTAATGCTTTTATTCAACTGATGGTTTCAGATGAGGGATTGTTTTAATTTTGAACACAGAATAAAAAGTCATAGCTTTGCATGAGAAATTTAGAGACTGTATGTGGTGTTTAAATTCGCAAAATAAAAGTTTGTACAGCTCATGTTTTGTATGTGGCTATTGAAAGTTGGGTTAGTGCACAGATTTCAGTGTTAGATATTTTTTACATTACGAGGTGTTGTTTGGTTTGATGCTTTTGCTTATCATGCAAAAAAAGCTTAATTTAGATTTTACTCAAAATGGAAATAGGTGAAAAGTGATAAAAATCATGTTGAATTAAGAATTTAATGACTAAAGAATTTTGTTGGTTTCAAATCAAAAAGAAAAGGCTCATTTTATTTAAATTACATTTAGAGAAATTTTCAAATTAAATTTGATTTTGAAATATTAAAAAAGAGCAAAATACATTGTTCTTAAATAAGTGTATGATTTTGAAAGGTAGTTTTGAAATAAGTCACTGAACTTACTGTAACCCAGAAATTCTGAGTACCAGTCCCAGCTACACTTCAAATTTTTTGTATGACTCTATCAACATCATTTAATTTTACCATGCACCTTTCTTCTTCATCTGTCAAATGGGAAAATAAATAATTCTGCTGTCCTATGCTGTGAAGTTAGTGAATTACTGCAATATTTTCACAGTCGTAAAGGGCTTTCACAGTACATACAAAAGATGCAATGTGAAACACTTAGGGGCTTCACAGCTTCAGGTATGCATGTGAAATAACACGAGCCCTGCTAGAATTTCCTCTTGTTAACAGGCTGTAGACAGTACTCAGTTATCACCTGAAAAGAGGCTGATAATATTAATTTGTGGACTATAGATTTCTCAACAGCCTTAGAACTGAAACTAAACTTCTATGGCAAACAAAAATTACATCCAAGGCATAGAAATACTTGCAGTTTATGTGTGGAAAAAATGGATTTAAGGTAAAGTTTGAATCCAAAGTATGCATTAGTCATTAGCAAGTAAAGCTATGAGTGTCTTTGAACAAATATCAACTAGAAAGAAATGTAAGTGAGAGCAACAATCGGACGTTGGGAGATGGTGGGAGATAGACCCAGCGTCGCTTCAGGGTGCTGGGATAATGCAACAAGAAATGTTGCTTCCTTTTTTGTTTCATTACTATTTTCCACTAGATGACTTTCTGGAGAAATGCTTTGTGATTTAAGTGCACTAAGTTGTTATTTTTGTAACAGTACCGTTAGGCAAAATAATATTTTGAAAATGCCAAGTCAGTTTAATATGGCACTTTGATACCGTGTGGACACAACTTATCTCTCTAAACTCACGCAAATAGCAAATATGGATCTAATTCACATATATGTTTCAAGAAGCCAGGAAGGTTTTCTTCAAAGACAAAATGAAGTTTATTATCTTCTCATACAGTACAGTAGCTCTGCAATAATGGATTTATATTTGCTTTATATTTAACATTTTTGAATACAGCCTTTAAAAAAAATGTAAAGATTGTGTTATCTAAGTAAAGAACAATATGCACTCTTCATCATTCTGTGAATGTCACCTCAGAGAACAGAAATTTTCACCAGATGTAACTGAGGATGAAAACGTTTGAAAAAAAAAAAATCCCACAAGCAGCTATTTTGCTGCTGATTATATCTTCATTCTTTTTAATGTGAGAAATCAGTAACTCTATACTATGTATTTTTCAGTCTGGTTACTAATTCAAACTCTTACCATTCTTAAACAAAATTCTTGCAAGAAGCACTTTTTAAAGCTCTGAAGTCATAGGTTTCACTTGACTAGAACTGGAAACTAATTTTAGGATCAAGACCGCTCCCCCTTAATTTTCCTTCTGCCAAGACTTATAACCTAAGCTATACGGAGCCCCTGTAGAACAGCTTGAACTGCATGCTGCAGGGACTAGGAAGCGAGTGCTGTTCCTGGAAAATTGATGTGTCCTGCAGGTAATACCACTCAGCAAGCAGAAAAGTGCACCTGGCCGAAAGCAATGCTTCAGAGGTCTTTTCTTGTGAGTGAATGAAGCGCCTAAATGAATATCCGAAGCACCAGATTGTTATAGATATTTAGGCATGGGAGTTCCAGCAGTTGGTTTGAAGTCAGGAGCTGCGAGGCATGCAGATTCTTCAGCAAAACCCATCTCAGGGCCTTACAGGTCTTTAAAACAATGACATGAAGTCACATCGCCATAGAGTTAAGATGCAATGTCAGATGCATGTTGTAAAGAGTGCAAACGAAGTTATTGGCCATGAATTGTCGGTATTGAGCAGGGGCAGTGGACCTTGTGTATGCTCAAGATTCTCCTCCCCAATCTTGATATCCATCTATTTGTTGTCAGAACTATTTACATGCAGATTGTTGTGCTTTATTGGGTTGTCTCCCTGGTGCACCTCTCTGGAATATGTATTCCTTTATAGCAAGTCTCAGTATTTCTGTAAGGAAAAAAGAAATCACACAATCACAGAATGGTTGAGGCTGGCAAGCACCTCTGGAGATCATTTAGTCCAACCCCTGCTCAGAACAAGGTCAGCTAGAGTAGGTTGCCCTCTTCCCCCTGCAAAAAGAAACTAAGGCATAGCAATTGAGTCCTGTATGAAATCTGTCTCAGAGCTGGAAGCTAAAGGTAAACCTTGGATTTCTAGTCTGTTATTTTGATTCTCTTTGCTTCTCCAGGGAGATTAGATAAGACTTCCTCTAGAGAAGAGCAGCAGTGTTCTTTGGGTCTGGTGAAGATAACAAGAGACAAAATGCTCTGTGAACAGATAGAAGTTCTCTTTTGTTCTATCTCAAGTCATTAGTGGTAAGAGAGTATATATGTTATTAGCAGTGATAAAAATTCTTTAAAAAACAGGCAAGTCACTACATGAATGCCTCAATGCTTTAATGCATAGTGGATTATTTGAACTGACTTTCTGACTGGGAAATTTTGCATCAAGAGGCTCAGAAAAGGAGCTGATTAGGACAGGAAAGCAACCCCTCAAATAAAGATTGGTTTGTTTTTCAAGTAGCACTTTTAAGTGGTATTTCTAATCTACTGAATAGTCACCAAGTAGAGAATTATGCCTTCTATTACACGCCATTAGCTATGATGTCTTTCTACTGGCTAGCACTATAACGTGCAACTGCTTTTTCTCATCGCTATATTTTGTATAACATGAATATTTTGCTAATTATGAGCTATACAAAAATTGTGACCAGCTTTACACAAAAGCATCAAATGGTGGTTTTAGAAGGAAAAAATTTATATTCCTCATCAGTCTGAACAAAACTTTTTTTAGAAGGATATAAGCAGAAAATTTTATTTGGAGAGAATTAAATTTTGAGAACAAAATATTTAATTTGAGACCAAGAAATACTGTGCAGATTTCTTGTTGGAACAAGTCCTGATTTCCATATCTATGTTTTAGGTCTTAAAAGAAATGGTTGGTAAGTACATTTACTATTCTACATTTGAGTTAATTTTAGAGAGGTGCTTTGATATTTGATCCCTAATGCTCTATTGATGACCCCCTTTTGGCTGCCCTGTTAGGACCACCCTGCATAAAATGCAAGACAGTTGCTGGTATCCACATTAGTTACATCCTTGTGCTCCCTCTGAGCAGAAATTGCCAGCTGAGCAGGACAGTAATGAATTCTTATGTGTTTTGTAGTGCGAACCGCCATCAATTAGGAACTAAGCTGAGACCATCAAACTCATTTTAATTAGAAACTCTGATTGGATTTATGCCAAGATCCCAAAGGTAAAAAGCTAGTACACAGCTAGCAAATCTTCTGCAAATGAAAATTTTAATTCCAGTGAAATCTCCTGCCTTAGTAGGGTATTTTCATGTTTGGTGTCACTGTATATGTATGAGGTTAAACTTTGTTTTGCTTGGTGGGTAGTGGAGATACTCATACACGCACTATAGTGCTAACAGCATCCCATTATTTCATCCCCGTCATATAACGTTCCATTTACACTGGCAGGCAGAAAAGCAATTTTATCTCTCACGTTCTCATTCTATATACTTAATTTCTAATGAGATTCAGGGATGCACCATTCCCAAGGCACATTATCTTCCATTATTACCACAATACAATATAATGTATAAAATAATAATAGAGAATAATAATAATAACTAATGTGTAATTATCAAGCTTGTTCTGTCTTGAATCTGCTGTTAAGAAGTCCAACAATTGTTTCCTAGTAATAGGAATGCCTAACCTCTGGGTGTTTCAGCTTGGAAAGATAATTTCTTATTAGGTTTTATTGTTATTACTATTATTTTAACCTTCACAATCTGTAATTTGAAATTCATGCTTAGAGTTCAGTTAGCCATAACTGGTTCTGAGAAATGCAAAATGGTTTCCCATATGTCTTGAAAAATACACAAATATACTTTTCATGACACTGGATATGTCTGTGTATAGCATGCATTTGTGTGTATAGAAAATTCCATACCTAATGTTCTCCAGAATAGCCTTCATATTGAATAGCTTTGAGATCGGTGAACCTTACAAGTAGAATTATAGCTAAGAGAGAGTTTTAGAGTACACACAAAAAAATCTATAGAACCCTATGTAAATAGCTTGAGGCTAGAGGAATTAGACAGAGAAAAATTGCGTCTGCTCAGGGAATAGACAATTCAAACCATGTTGTTGACCCATTAAGTCACCTATGATAGTACTGAGACAGAAGCCAGGGGACTTTAGTTCAATCCCCAATTAGGTCATCCAATCAAAACATATTTAGGAATATATCTAAGCAGACGAGTTGCAGGACCTCTCAACTCCTGTCGTTTTTTATCCCTTGACTTAATCCCAAACAACTACATCAGGAACAAAATAGATGTGAGACCACTGCTCTACCATCAGCTTGCAGTTGCACTGAAAACACCGCTTGAGGTGTAAATATGCATTTATATTAGTATAATCTTGTCAGAGGCCTTTGTTGAGATTTAGATGTATTTATAACTGTAGGAGTACAGAGCGTTATTAAATCAGTGTTATGCGCATAAATCTTTTCATCTTGGCTTAACTTTCAGTTGATTTTTAGGCTAGGCCCCTATATTAAAAAAAAAAAAAATTCAGGAAGAGCTTAAAAAGTTAAACATCATGGCAAGCAAAACTCTGAAAAACAGGAGTTAATAGTTTTCAGTCACAAAATTACAGGACAGTTGAGGCTGGCAGGCATCTCCGGAGATCATCTGGTCCAACCCCCTGCTTAGAGCAGTGTTACCAGCAGCAGGTTGCTCAGGGCCACGTCCATTTGGATTTTGAATATCTTCAATGATGGAAACTCCACAGCCTCTCTGTTCAACCTGATCCAGTGTTCAACCACCCTCACAGTAAACAAGTGTTTTCCTATGTTTAAATGAGATTTCTTGTACTTTCAGTTTGTGCCTGCGGCCTCTTGACTGTCAGTGGGCACCCCTGAGATGAGTCTGGCTCCGTCTTCTTTACGGTTTCTCGTCAGATATGTATAAAACACATTTCAAAGGACAGCAGTTTGTGGTGGGGGGGGGGTGATAAGAAAGGATATTTAGTTCATATTGAAAATATTATAAATATTCTTTGAATGTGGCAGATAACAGTCAATACTGATAAGTTTTTACTCAGAGGTCCGCAGCGGTTTCACTACAGACTGTCCCCTTTCTTTCTCCAATGGAAAACTTTCTAAGATACCTAGCCATCTTTATAGAATTCAAAAGCACTTTAAAAATGTTTATTGAATTTGATTTTCTTAAAAACCTGATATCTGAGCAAGCAATTTGTTCTTCAGTATTTATATAATCTGATAACCTACTAGGTTCGAGTTCTTGGAAAAGTAAACCACTTTATAGCTCCCCAATATGCACTGCAAAAATGCTGAATGGAGAGTTTATATTTCAGAATTCTCTTTCAGGTGTATGTCTAGAAATAAGCTAAATAAGAAACATCCTATTTCCTAAGGTGTTACCAGTTACTGCCATCATGAAACCTTAGGATACTGTGAGTCCCTTTTCTGGGGTAGGGTACCTTATATTGTGTGGGTATGACCACTTGCCTAAAGTACAATGTGTTAGCTCCTGTGTGATTCCTGTGATTCACCTGCCCTTTCCATGATTTAATATAATGCTTATAGAGATTTTTTCCTTGCCTTTTCCTTTATATTACAATCGTAATTATTTTTCATCAAATGAAACCCTGTAGCTATTCAAATAGGCATTAAGTAGTCACGTAAGAAAGATACAAAAGTTAATAACTTGCTTTACTAAAATAACATATTCTTTCTTAATCAAATGTTCCATAATCAGTTTGCTTTTATTTAATTAGACATGCACTTTTAGTGAAGATTCTGATTATACTGAAACAGGTAAAATTCTTATATGTCTGGGCATAAGCATCTGGTAGCAGCTTTTAATAGGGTACTGGACTTGGTGGACTGTGGTTCCCTTTCCGAATTAGCCACTCCTGTGTGCCTACTTTCAAATTTGCAGTGGGAAAGTACTGGAAACCTCAGATTTACCTAATCATCCAGTTTCTACGTGTACTTATTCCAGAATCAGTATAGGCAGAAGTTCTAAGTTTTAGAACAATACAGAACAAAAGGTTTTCAGGCAAGGTAACACTTCCCTGAAGGGCAAAGCCCTCTTACTTTTGCAGCAAGGATTCAGTGGAAGCAGTTTTATGCACTACAGCTTGTGAATCTTCAGCTGAAAGAGGGAAATAATATGATATTCAGCAGACACCGGTCAACTAAGATTACATTCTTTGTACCATGAGAGTAAGGAAAAAAACACATTTGTTGAGACCAAAGGGCACACAGAGGCAGCCCCTGAGTAATTCAAACATAAACAGGAAAGAAACTTGATAGAAAAGCCTGGCACTGGTCCATGTCAAGGCTAATTACTGCCACTTTTTTCATGCAAAGTTCTGAATTAATAAGGTAGAAGAAGCAGGGAATGAAGAGTACACAGTTCTGTTCAAGGGCACGACTTCACCTTTGAAACCCTTTGCCTGGTCCTGAATTTTCTAGAAGAGTCCATAAGAGCTGTTTCACAAAAGTAAGTTGGTTGAAACACACTGCCAAAAGATTGCAATTCTGATTTTATTGGCATTGTAACAAAACTGTTGTTAGCCAGGTTTTCACGGTTGCTGTGGTCTTATTTTTATAAGGCAGAAACAGTGGCAGATTTGATTTATAATAGGTCAAATATTATCTGTCTAGCATTATGCAATCATATTTCTTTCTGCTAGAAATATCAGTGTTTTTGTAGCATGTTTTACCTCACTTAGCCTTAAAACATGGTGAATATAACAGCTATTTAAGTAAAATGACATCTGTAGGCTTTAAAATGATCAATGAAAGTTATTTCGTTATTGATGGTAATTGTTGATATAAAACAATCTTCCTCTTCAGAAGTTTTGGCATGATCCTGAAAATCCTATTGCAGTCCTTGGCTTGGTGTATAGTCCGTCTGAAGGCAGTGGACCCATCATGTGTGTGAAGGATTTTAATGGGAAAGGAGGGAAAAAAAGAAAAGATTAGAAACAAAACTAAAAATCTTACCTTTCAAAACAAAACTCTCAAAGTGGAATCAGTGGCAAACTGCCATCGATTTTACTGAAGAAGAAAGACAGACAGACTTCAATTGTTGAAAATACTTCTGTGTTTTTAGAAGTGGAAAGAATTCCATGTGATATGTTAAAGAACACTGTCACTGGAGTGAAAAGCATTGAAGCTGGCTAAGTAAACCGCCAAGCTTCTTTTCTCTCCTGAGATTTTTCATGAATTGTAGACAAAATTCACATTCCACAGCAAACAGCTCTTGCACGAGTGGAGCCCTAAAATAAGTTATTTCTAATGAGTCTGTTCCTGTAGTACTCAAAAATGGATTTGGGGGGAGGGCTTGTGTGTGTGTTAACTGTTTAAAAAAAAAAAAAGTCCAGGGAACTGATAGATAATTGATAATCATTATCTGTTTAATTTGACCTTGAACTTTTAGTGCCAAACAAGTAACAGTTCATGTTTTTCAGCTATCACTTTGATGTTTTATTGATTGCTTTTGTCAAAAGTGAAATGTTTGAAAACCAGAAACCAGAAACTTGCAGTAACTGTGTATAACATGCATGATATCACTTTCTGCTGTTTACAGTCAAAAGCATGCATTGTGTACTAATGGCTTGAGATAGCTATAAACTGATTTTATGTATGCAGCCATGCACACCCTATGTATCTGTGGTGAGTGCCAAGCATTAAGTATTCTCAGAGTTCAAAAATATCTTTTGCTTGGATGTGTTGCTCAAGTGACATCATTCAAGCAATTTATAGAGGCAATATGAATTCCACATTTTTAAATCTGCCCAGGCCTTCTTGCCATTTTCATGTCAAGAACTGGAAAACATGAGAAATTAGATCCTTTAGTTTCAGCCCAGCTTATTCTTCTGCCTACGCAGAAAAGCGTGGTTACTCAACAGGCTGTACTTTCTAGTGAGTGCACAAGCTGGTCTTCTGAAGGCCAAAAGCATTTGATACTTCCAGGCAGATTAAGAGCAATTCTAACAGCATAAATGCAGGACACAGTATGAAGGGAAAGACAAATCTACTGTTTCACTGAAGGCCATTAAAAACTGTGATTTTTGGCAAAACTATCCATTACTGTGTTAAACTATAACAGAGAGACGTTCAGAGGGGAAACAGTATCCCCTTTGTTGAGCCAAGAAAAAAAAAATGCTGTTTCCAAGCTACCCTTATAAATTCTTACTGAACCCTTTCAAGTAGCTTGCCAAAACATTAGGCAGTTTCAGGAGAACACTGGGGTGCAGATTAATTCTTAATAAATTGATTGATATCCCTACAAGTAAGCAAGCAGTCTGTATGCTCAAATGCCATTTAAGTCCTTTGTATCTGACAGCTTCTTCTATAAATTATGGTTTAATTCTTTAAAAGACCAATGTGTCATCTGTATTAGAAGTCTTCAAGTGCTTACAGTTGTTTCACATTATAGCTTATTGTATTACAGTTCTGGTATATTCTTTCTATAAGTAATCTTGTGGGAGCCAAAGAAATAGGAGATCTTCAGAGTGCAAAGGCAATGACTTTTCCATGTTTCCATTGTGCGCTGTGGTAATGGGGGAACAATTTGAAGAAACTAATGGAAGCTGTCTAGGCATAGGTTTCTTAAAATTCAATTCAATTCTCAGTAGTTTTTGCTTTTTCATTTACAAAAAAATCTAGGGGATGCTAGTGACTCCTAGCAGGCCGCGAGTGTTCACTGAATGCTGAGTAGAAAGAGGCTGAAAAAAGGAAGGTAAATTACCTTCTTCAGGAAGGTAAATTGACAGAGAAGAGCAAAGGTATATTATGTATATGTTTCCTTGTACTGCTTGGCCCAACTGTAATAATTGATATATTTTGGATAGACACTGACTGAGCTGCTTTTTCTCTACTGCCTTCCAGTTTCATCTGACCCCTAAAAAGGCATGAGTACGTGCTTGGTCCCCTCTATGAGCACTCAGGGGCAGGCCGTGCAAAGGGGCTACCTTTACTGTCCCTGGTGCGTTGAGCGCATGGATGGTGCCCCCTCCAATTACTTCCCAACACCCTAGAAAAGTTCTGTTTCTTTTCCTAGAAAAAGAGAGGAAGAGAGCAAGCGAGCGAGACTCCCGCAGGTGGCTTTAGTTTGGAGGAGCAGACAGTCCGCTGCCCTTGTCTGGAGGCGAGGGAGTTGGCCTTAGGGCCGCCGTCTTTCTGCGTTAGTCCGATGTCCGTCAGTACCCTGCATGCTGCTGCTGCCGTTCAGCCTGTCCCTTTCCATACCGTACCAGCTTGGCCGGAGAGCTGGCTGTGGCAAAATGAGCAGAAGAGGACTCTCCATAATTCTGTCTGATAAGTTTTGGAAAACCAGATGTGTTCCTGGCAGCAAACATTAATTCCCCAAATCATACAACTCCATTTCTGTGGGTCTGGTTTGGTCTAGGTGGTAATTGACTGGAATCCCGAAAGAAATTGAAAATTGTCAAGTAACAAAAAAGAAGGAATGAATAGCTATTTCTGATGAGAGAGTGCTGTAGGTAAAATTGCCCTACAGGTGAAAACCTATTATCACACATTTCCAAGGAGAAGAGGTGAGGAAACAATATGTAAGCATGAATAGCTATAATTTAATTCCTTTGGAAGTAGCCCATGCATTTGTCACAGATATTTGATTAGGAACACTATGCAAAAAGGCATTTTATTTGTTTCAGCTATGCTTTTCTTAGAAGCAAATACGACATGAGAAGTCATTCAATTTTTCACTGGGCAGGTGTTTCTCTTTTTTTTTTTAATCAATGTGATCTTTTCCTTTCAATTGTCCATCTAGAATTTTTCACATGTGGAACAGATGAATGATCAAATGGAAGCCTTATATTTCTCATTTCCTATATGGAGTCTTTATGCACATACACATTTAAAGAAACAGATAGTTTAAAGATAAAGATAGATATCCTTTGGGCACCATTAGAAACAATATTTTCTTTGAAAGTGAAACTAGCATACATTAAAAATGAGACCAAAAATCACACTAAACATCTCTTGAAAAAGCTGTTGCCTTATTTTTATATTATCCATTTTATGTGCAAGAATTTGCTGTATATAACTATTTTCATTTCATTGGTATTTTTTCTGCTCTTGTGCTACTTTTTGGAGAAATCAAAGGCACTTGTAATTTCCAGTTTCCAAGGAACTGCCGGTTGCTTAAGGTAATAGGTATTTTTCTTGTGCAAATGAGGTTCCTGGGAAGCTTTTTTCCGCTTTTAGGACGAGAGAGTAGAGTAAATTGTTTTACATCACCTAAGTGCACCTATTTGAGATTAATTTAGATACACTCAGAATTGTTCATTGAGCTTCCTCTGTTTATTTTGCTTCTAAGCCAACTCTCAGACTCTCAGTAATAAAGAAGTAGCAGACTGTCTAGGGATACCAGTGATTAGCACCTAGAGATGTGTGATGGAATTCAGGCCTGTGCTTTATTTCACAACTTGTCTGGTCAATAAGGGACTTAAATAGTGGAAAAGGCTAAGAGTAAGAAGAACGTTACATTCCAGCTTTATCCTGTGTGTGTAGCACCAAGTTTCGAGAAACCTGAGACCATATCTGATACCCTTATCTTCTGTAGCATCTGAAATGATCACTTGATTTCTTCTAAGAGAAGAAGCGAGCTTTTGAAAAGCATGATGCTTAAGTGTTGAAACTAACTGACCTAAGTGGGCAGAGAAGGAATTTCACTGCATTTTCTTTTTTCCAACAATTTTTTGAAAATATCTTACAAATAAGATTCTACTGAAAAAGCATTAATGCTAAGCTTTAATATACTAATACTTCACTATGTGTTTTAAACCATTCTGTATGAATGTATACTGTTAGGACAACTAACTTCACTCTCAAATACTCTGGGATTGTCCTTTTTGTTCAGTAGATAACACTTATACTTACATCCATACTGTATTTGGGGTTTTTTTTTTAATTTTTTAATTTTAATTTTTCTGCAGATAAAAATGTAAAAATCCATGGCACCCCTGGATATTCATATCTCATGTATTCACCTACAGTATTGATTTATACTATAATAACACTGCTAATTTTTAGCCAAATCACATGGGGTAGTGCCACCATATTGTTCTTTTCTAGCCTGTTAAAGTGCACTAGTAGTCTACCTTCCAAATGTATAGAATCCAAATAGCTTGTATATGAACGAAAATACTTTGTAGGGTTTTTTTCCATTTTCTTAATAGGACTCTATAATAAAGATAGGATACCATAAGGGCTATTTTATTGGGTTACCATAGCACAGTACACTGATCCCAATTGTTAAATCATTTTTATGGCACATTAACAGCATCATGATATCAGGAAGCTTATATCTGTCAGCTTCAGGGACCTTTTTCCAGACCAAATACATCCCATATGAACACTGGAAACAAATCATAGTAGTCCGTTCTGTAGTGGTCTAACGTAGGCCTTTTTCAATCTTTAAGTCTTTGCTCAGATCAGTCTTTGCTCAGCCATGGGATGAGCATTAAAAAGCTAGGAAATAGCTAAGATTTTGTTTACTTTTAGTGCTATTGTCCTCACTAAAAATAAATTCCTTTTCTTTTGGTGAAATATATTGAATTATTGATTCAAATATTGATTAGAAAAAAGCACGCCCCATTTGCTATGACATCAGTGAAGAACAGGAAGATAAAGAAGACAGTAGATGATTTGGCCTTCCTGAGTTTCAAAATGTGCACATCAGTCTCCTAATCAGACCAGCAGTAGGGGGAAAAAATGTATTGCACTAATTACATTTTGACTACATCACAAATACCTAGAAACAACCATCACTACTCAAGCAGGAAAGTCAAGCAGCTGCTTCTGTTATCCAGTTTGCAGCATGCTTCACTTCATTTTGGGAAAGATTTTCTTCTTAGCATGTGCACCTGTATCTGCCTTTCCAAAAATGAGCTTTGCTTGATTCAGCTTTCTTCTTTTCTTTATGCTTATATTCCGCTATCCATTAATAGGGACAATTGGCCTCTATTTCAGAAATCCAAACAATTACCACCTAAACAGCTAACATTTGCAGCCTTCAATAGTGCGTCTAGCTTTGTTATGCAGTCCATGTCCGTATTTGCGGCTGAATGTGAAATTGGCTGGGATGGGGAAGGCTGAAGGAAATCATCTGAATATAGTTTTAATATGTTCTCTTGCGCTATATTAAATCAGAGCTGATACCACCTTTGTGAAAGCAAAATGAATCCTAAGAAGTCTGAGCCAGGGAATGTAATCCAAGTTTTTTGTCCAAGAACAACTTCAGGCATCTGCTCAGAAAGAACACAGTGCCTGCAAATACCCAAATTTATCTTCCATTTCCTACAAAGCTCCTCATCTAACACTTACTGCCTCCCTTTACCTCGTAGAAATACTTCGGCAAATTCTGGAGGCGTTATAAACTACCAAAGTTTATGTGAAGTAATGCCATTCAGTAACAGCTGAAGTTCTTCTTCTTTCAACTCACAATTTTTCTGGGAAGAAAAAGGTCTCCTTCACTCTCTTCACATAATTTCATTATTAGGAGGATGAATACTAATTTCTTAGATTTTTCTTTTCCTCTAGGGATAATTTTGCATCTATGCAAAAGAAAGAATGTAAAATGGCTGTATTTCCAATCAGGTTTCCCAGTCCCTTAGCTCTGCATATTATCTTTTTATGTATTGATGAGGACATGTAGTGATCATCCCATTGAATTAGAGACTCAAGGAAAAACTTATCAGTAATGATTATGACACAATAAATTTTGTGAAAAAATAGCCTGATCAGTAGTTATAGTTAATAATTCGTTAAACAGGATTTATTTTGTTTGTTTCTTTTCGTTCTCTTGGGTGAAAAAACAGAAGCTTGTGCAACAGCCATATTAAAGGAATGTGTCAAAGAAATGAGGACTATATACATATAAATATATGAATGCAAGTATATATGATATTTGTACAACTCGTTGCCTTAGGATCTTAGCTAAAGGCAAAACAAGGCAAAGAAAATACAGAATATACATATTTTGGCAGCTATTACATAGTTTTAAAAGGATTTCATAATAATATCTGGGGTTTTTTTAATCTTAGTCACAGTGATAGAGCATTATTAATGGCTTTCCTGAAGTGTTTGTCTAGTCTACTTTTAAAGCACTGAAAAATAAAATATATTTTACCTTTCTGAAACAGTAAGGGAATTATGCTCATGTGTCATCCAATGCACAGCCTCCCTTTCCCATGTAAATACATACAAATATGCACAAATATTCTGTTTTTATTTCTTTCTTTTAGCTGCTTCCGTATGCAAAATGAATTCTGTGCTATCAACCTTTTTAATTTACTGAGTACTAGGTTTTGCTCTTTGTACCTAAATGTGGGAATGAAGTGCTTGGCACTTAATCACTCCAGGACGTGTTATCCCCAAAGAAGGACTCTTCTCCTGGCAGGAAATGGTTTGCTTTAGCATCTCTCTGTGGGTCCTCCTCTTCAGCACCTTTGTGCCGGCATAGCTCAGGAAGATGGTGAGACATGTAGGGTTTCGTTTCCCTAATGCATGGGATAAGCCTTATATATGGACAGTTCCGGTTACTCACCTACATACTCTGTGTGGCAGAGTAAGGGTAACTTTAGTTAACACAAATCTGCGGAACAAAGGAAGTTTGGGCAAAACCACAGGCAGATTTTTCAAGGGCCCCTCAACAATGGCTCTGAAAATTTTACATTCCTGCTTAAGGCTCCCCAGAGGATTGACATTTTGGTGTTGTTTGGGTGTTGAGCATCCCTCTATGGGGAATAAACACCACTGAGGCAGGCATTTGATTTGCTGTCAGCCACGAGACAGCAATCAGATAGCAATCCCTGGTTGTTGCTATCTGAGCTCTCCTCTGGTAAGGATTAAAGCTATCAGCTCTGTGCCCAGTGCTTTCTGGTCTTCTCCATAGTCCTCAGTCTTTCTATAGTAAGTTTTTGCCAGTTACAATCTCGAGACTTCAGACAGGACTCTTCGAATAGAACAAGAAATTGTTGTCTTCCTCACTGAGATTTTCTTTATTTCTTTACCAGACCTTTATTTCTTTACCTACAGATTGTAGAGCGGGATTCCCTTGTCATAGTGCTCTCTGCATATGTAAGGCTATGTTACAGAGCGGAATTTCCCATGCAGGAAGATAAGTATTTCAGGAGTGCAGCACTGCAGTACAATATTTGCAAGGAAACTTTATGGGCAGCAATGACTGGGAAAAGTTATTTTCCCTTGTATTTTCAAGGCTTTCTTTTTTTTTAATGTATGCATTGATATTTTTAGAATTCAGCACATAGCTTGAGTATAACTATCATCATCCAAGACATTATATATGGGAGTAGTAATTGATTGCTGGTATTTGTAGCTGTGACTCGAGTTTCGATTAGAATAATAACTTAAAAACTCAAACACAATGCAGCTATTTTGCATGCTACTAAAAAGCATTTGTGTAAGTTTAGTGTGTTTGACTCATACATAATGTATACTCCTTAATGACCTGCATAGCCAAAAGATGGCACTTTAAATTGATGAGTGTGATATATTCATGCGTAGAACAAATTAGTTTAAGGACAGATGAAGAATAGACGTGCAGTCTAGCTAGCATGAACAGTTACAATTATAGGGATTATTAGAACCACCGTCTAATACCTTCCAGACATCAGAAATCATTAAGTGTCAGAGTTATGCAGATCTACAAGCTAATTTTATCACAAAAATATTATTGTATTACAGTAGTTTCAATTGTGCCACTATATTTGAGGTTAGAAGAACATTTTTACTAAAAAATTATTATTTTCAGAAGTCTCTAATAACTTAACCTGAGAAACATATTCAAGAACAGCCTGGTAAAAAAAATCACAAGTGAAAAGGAAGGGAATTCAGAGGGTAACTTTGGTCTTAGAACATTTTGTGTCCAATACACAAGAAGAAAGTGTCATTTTGAGTCCTTGAAAGGTAGGACGAAACCAGTAATGTTGGGGAAGCCTGTCCATCAGGCAGGTGTGGGACTAAAAAGAGCTCATTTGCTTGACACCAGCTTTGAAGATAAGTCCTTTGGTCATATCTATTACAAGAATCTGTAGAATATTGTAATATCTGAACTTGCTTCAGGTTGCACTTATGTTTAAAAGTGAGCTTGAACCAGACCATAAATCCAAATATCTACAAGTTTGCAGGTATACTTTGAGTTGAACATGGTTGACTTTCACGATTTGGACTACTCCCAAAAATTACACTAAAAAATCAACTTAAAAGACAGCAAAGTTGATCAGATGTGACATTCTCCCTGTTACACACTCTGTGAAGCAAAGATATGCTAACTTACGGGATTCTTCACTACTCTTAATCCTTCTATCTATAGTTGCATTGGCAATAATAAGTTCTTCATTCACAAGGACTTAGCTTTTTACCTCCATAAGATAAAAAGGTCAGGTGCACTTGACTGTACCCTAGACTACCATGGCAACAGTCAGGAAATCATTTTTACCCAAAAAAGGTTAATGAAAGTAAAGGTCACTGGCATCATCTTTTTGTTTAGTATTTTGTTAATAATGTGATAAATTCCAGTGAATTAGTGTTTAAAAGTGAATATTTTCCTCCTTAAAATAGGAATTCTGTTGAAATGTAATTTCCTACATAGCCTCAGACTTTTTTAAGAAAATACCTCCTTTGCCCAAAACATACTCTCCTACTAACATTCTGAACAAATGCTCTGCACAGATTGATGCAGAGAAAAATCCAGTGTTTGTGTACTGATATTTAAATTTAGAGTCACTGTTAAAGGTCTTGTGTTTATATTGTGAATCCCGCTGAAAATTTTAGAAATGCCTGTGGATGGATGAGGAAGTGGTGGGACAATCCAGCTGTTAGGGCACTGATCTACCTCGTGGAGGTGTTGTGGAGATAAATACATTGCATTTATGATAGAGATGGTTAAGCCCAAATGCAACGATTACTTAGCAGCTTAGAATTTAAGCCCTGTGATACTTAAATTTAGATACCTGCCCCTAGGATGCCTCATGGTTCCCTGCGCAAATGTAGTCAGCCTTGTCTTCAGATCCACAAAGGCGCTAGTTGTGCTCGCCAGCTATTTAGGCACCTAGTCCTTAGCACTTTAAAATGACACCAAAACAAAGAATCAGAGGCAGCCTTGTTATCCCTGAATCAGTATATTCAGAATGAGTTGGCTTGGGGCTATGTGATGAGAAACACTGAGGCTAAAAGGCAGAATCTTAACTCCAGGCCATCAGGTGCCTTTATTAGAGCTGGAAGGCTGTGCAAGCAATGCCTAGCCCTGAATTTTCTTCCTCCTACCACAACTCTTTGTTCTTAACATTGTTTCATGACTCGACAAGGCACAGAAATATTCATGCATTAAAAAAAAGGAACAGAAAGGAGGTTCAGAAGGTTAAACCTGCTCTAGGTGTCATCCTGCCCTGGTAAACCTTGAATCACCACTCTCCTGCAAAAGGGATGAAAAACACCCCCTTATACACATTCTCCCATGCTGTCTTTTTTAGTAAGCGGTGGGAATTATAAATTTTTTCAGGAAAAATAAGTAAATTAAAAGATATCTCTATTTTCTCGGCAAGCCAAAGTTTGATATGTTTATGCATGTTACTAAAACATAAGGGATTTTCACTATAGAAGCTTCTCATTTGCAGTGAGGATTATATGTGAATTTTTTGCTCAGCTGCTGCATCTGCTCTACATTAAAACACATATGGAATGTAAACAGTGAAACTAGAAACAAGTATGACAGGTTAAATGGACATGGAGCAGGTATATTCTGGATGTATGCATCTAAATTCTAAGTCCTCCAAAACCAGCTGACCTAAGTATTTAGGCAGCTAACTTTTGCTTGACTGCAATGGACATTAGGTCTTGAATTTCCTCTGCAGATCTGGTTCCTAAATTTTTTTTTTTTTGGTACTAGCCATCAAGTATGGCACAGGAAGCGGGGGTTGCATAAGCATTCCAAATAGAGGCATAACAGCAAAAATGTGCTCATGCTGAAACTGATGCAATTCAAGTTCAGAGACTGAGGCAAACAAAACAGTAAGGGAACAGAAATCATATATTTTCCGGTCCTACAATCTTTCAGGCAAATCTTATAAAAATTCAGTATGCAACAGGATATGGCATGATTTAAACCCTTACAAACAAGGCCGTACTAATCATAAATTAATGGATCCAAGACCAGAAGCACTGTAATTTAGATAAGCTAATGCCAAAATAATATAAATTAAGAAGAAGGCTTACAGTCATTAAAAAAAGAAGAAATTGGATTCTCATTGTAATGAAAACATTTACAATGTTTACTTCGTTTACATGACTGATCCGTAATGAAGATTGATTTTAAAGTTTTTAGACACAGAATTTTACAGTTCAACGATCTAGTGTGTAGTCTCTGTCTGCATTATATATGTAAATTGCTGAGATTATCCTCATGAATGTAAAAACTTTTGTGCTAAAAGAGCAAATGGCAGTTTATTCGGTAGAAAGAGCCATAATAAGATTTCCTTTTTAACAATATGCAGCGTCTAATTTCTAGGAAATTTCCACAGTCTAGGTCCTCAGCCATGGAATACTTAGAATGTTTCTGTTTTCTTTTGCAGAAAGTTATTATTTGCCTCCAGTCATTTAAGATTTTCAATCAAGGACACAACCTGTGGTGCCCAAGTTTGTTATACAGCTACAATCAGGTAGTTTAAAGAGCAGTATCTGAAGATGTGAACTGTCTTGTGCATAGGTTAAACCTACAGGAAGAGGTAGTCTTTTGGTTTTGGCACATCAGGTCATGGAGTAGGGTAAACGCAGCCGTGCACCACCAAAAAAGAGCTGCAAACAGTATGAGAGGAGAGCATAAATTAGTCTGAAAAACAATATGTGTCTTGGGGTGTTCTCAAATTTGTTAAGCATTAGTGCATGTTCAACAGCCTGTTACGTTCAACAACTGTTAGCTGTGTAACTACAAAAGTGCATATTCCTGATTCTTGGGTGAGTCCTGCAGCCTGTGCCAAGTCCCGTGCTGCTGCAGTTTTACTGCTAGCAATAGCAGTTTTAAAATAGCTATGACTATACTAAAGCACAAAAGTGACTAAAGTAGGTGCATCCCAATTACATATTGACTGGTGCACAAAAAGGACAGAAATAGCAGTTTCTCCCATAGATGAAGTTTGTCCTACAGAGTTGATGGGATGGAAATGCAGCAGAAACTTTTTTTTCATTCTGACTGTACAAAGACCATAGTAAAAAGTAATTTTTCCAATGCTACTTTACACTAAAGAGCAAATCCTGTATCCAAACCATCTCCAGCAGAGGAATCAATAAAATATAAACAATCAGTCTGTCTTTAGGCTTCTTTTCAATGTTGGATTTTTTTTTTTCACATTCTATCAATAACTTATTAATGCTGTTCCCAGCCATTTAGCCAGAAGTTCCCCAGGAAGTCAGGAAGGTCTGAACTGTTAAGTACTGCTCTGGTGCCCGTGGATTCATGTTCAGGGGATTCCGTTTCACAGTGTTGTAACCTCCTTATCTGGACTTGATATTACACACCACTCATCACTATCTATGGCAGAAGCTTTATCAGCATCTCTAGCAAGAAGCACCAGTCTCTAACTGAAAAATTCTCTCTGTTTACAGTTAGAAATGTCAATCATTTTGTCCTATATTCTCACTGTTACTCACTGCTTTGCCTATCAGTGAATAGCAATCTTCCTAGCTTTACCAAAAAAAAAAAAAAAAAAAAGCTTTAATCTGAGTGAAAAGGAACAAGGAACAGTCTATAGCACTCAAAACAATGTAAAGTCAGTGCAGGATGCTGTTTTTCTTTTAAAAAAAAAAAAAAAAAGCTAGTTCATAAAAGGAATGTTCAAGCTATTGTAGTTTGTTGTTACTTAAATCCCTTATCACTTTAGCTAGGATATGGTAATAAACTGGTCTGGTAGTTTTGAGAAGTTATATTTAGGTACAACTTTTTATTTGGGGTTGGGAGGCAGTTGCATTTATGATGTGCACCTTTCCAAAAGTCAAATTTATACATACATTTGCAATGCCCATCAACAGGGCATGTATATTCCTTCTACATAGCAAAATATAAGACAAAATCCTTAAATGAGGTGGGCACAGCCTGTGGGCTAAATCCCTGGGTCATCCACGTTTTGAATGCTATGTGTAGTTCTTAGTCTATGGTTAAGTTGCACACAAATCACGGTTAAATCATTCACTCAAGGTCAAAGAGTGGAAGATCTGCTTTCACTGGCAGGAAAAGCCATTATGGAAAACTTAAGGAAACCAAAGGCTCCTTTGGCACAGAGCTGTGTTCCCCATTGACATTAGCACAAAGCAACCTTAACAAGCTAGAGAATCTGGTTTTGCTGCTTTAGAAAACAACTTATTGCCTCCTTTGACTGTTTGCAAGCTCTCAAAGAAAGCAGAAAGCTTATGCCTATATCCCTAATTAATCCAATATCTCTTATTCCTCTAGGTCAGGGTCATCTGTCAGATGGGTTATAAGTTTTCTCTAAGGCATTGACATTTGGGGGCTAGAAGGTCAAATCTGGGATTGCTGCTTTATTGTGGTCATTTTGTTCTGTGTAGAGTATATAATGTGACATCTTAAAAGCACTCATTTGTACTGACATTTAGCCCATTTCCAAGCAGCAGTTGCAAAGTTTGCCCTCGCTTCCCACGTAGTGAGGGCATATATACCGTGTATCATACACCTCCTATATACTGATGCCTTCTCCGTCAAGGAGCACAGAATTTTGTTTCTCTACTGGGCTTTTCAGTGTTTGCAACTCAGTATTCCATTGGGTTGTCACTTGCTATTTTAATTTGTGTGGTGGCAGATTGTTTTCCTCCTACAATTTTTACCAATTTTACAGGTCATTACTAGTTGACTAAAATCGGTGCAGTTTGCCTGTGCCAGCTGATGTTTAATAATAACTGTCATTCTTGCCAAGACCATGCATCAGTAAGTTCTGACAGTAAGTAACACACAGCACATAGGTGGATTGACTACGTTACATTCTTCTGACAAGCCATTTAATTGACTGATAAAAATCAAAGAGTTAATGGATGAGCCTTGAGAGGAAGCTCATCCATGTGTTTATTGAGAATTTGATACTACGTTAGCCTCTTTAGTTGTAATTGTCAAAGTTTTATGCTATAGGTAACAGTGGGAAATTTGTTAGCTTTCACCCTTGCATTAGTTACATACTGTCAAAGAGCTGGAGCAGGTTGCATTGAACATCAAGTTGTAGAAAAGGTGATATGTGGTGTGGCTTTCCTCACCATGAAAACAAGAGCAGTTGCTTTACTTGCAACCTGCTTAAATCTACTTGTATGCAATCTTTAAAGGAGGAATTGCCAAACTTTATGGTTCCTTAGGGGCTCTAAGTGCTGCATATATTGAAAAAAATTGGAGTGAAAACATGTCTTTTACTTCCTCTGAAGAAGTATTGCACGGAGGCAGGTCAGAGAACCATGGCTGGTTCACCACTAACTCACTATGTGACCTGAACAAGCTACATAAGCCCATTGTTTCTGCTTTTTCATGTGTAAAATAGGTAAAATACTTCACAGGCTACTTGTGTGCTTTAATTGCTTGATTGTTTCCTATATACTGGATAAACGGAGATTACAGTATGCTTAAGCATCACAGTTTCCTTTCATTTTTTTTTTTTCTTTAGCTAGCGTGACCGGATTTTCTCTTTCTTCTTCTTTCATTCAGCTAGTTGATATGCCTAATAGTTTCCTCTCCCCATTCGTATTATTCCATTTTTTTTTTCATCTCTGTACCTTTGTTCTCCTTTTCTTGACTGTTTTATACTGCTTCTCTGTCTTTTTTTCCCTCTCTGTTTCACCATGTTCATGTCATAAATCATTTTTATCCTACAGTCTACCTGAGTATTGATAGAGTGAACCACATTTTTACTCCTTGCTGGGTACACACTCTGCAGAACGTTAGTCCCTGGAGGATGTGTGGGCTCACACTTCTCATTCACGTATGCTTATGCCTCCTGTTGTGCAAGTGCTTCAGGGTCTGCTGGAGTTAAACCCACTCTGGGAAGCTTAAGGTTATAAAAAGGGCAACTGCCAGCTGGGTTTTGCCCATGATTCTGGTCTAGGTTCTTCCAAGGAAATTTCCCGTACAAAAATCACTATTGCTGGCTCATAGCTGCTAACTTGAAGGGGACTGAAAAGCAAATCTGTGTCACCACTATTAATTGGGCTGTCATTTTATGGAAGGTAATATATATGCAGAGGGATTGGGAGGAAAAGAGGATGAAAAGGATGGGAGTAGGCTGGAGGGAGAAGAGAGGAAGAACAACATGGCTGAGCTACCTTAGAAAGGCCCTGTGCCAAAAGGATAAAACTTTATAGTAATGCAGGCATTTAGTCTGAATGCTTATATTATTACCATACAAATGGTCTTAAGGTAGTCGTATCTCAGTCTGTGTTGCATGACAGTTACCTCATTGCAGATGTAATACATATACCTCACAGCAAGTCTCGCTATGGCACCACAGTGGTACGTTTGCATCTTTCACAATGAACTAGTGGATAGAGCAAATAAGGAGAACCTCTACAGGGAAATGAATGTAGTGGCAACCTTTTTCGAACAAGTACATTATTGTTGTTTTTTTTAGCTGTCTAGTCACTTTCATTTTATACTTTGCTTTTTTTAGCTGGTAAAATACTTGTTTCTACTCAGGAAGAGCCAAAATTGACTGCTATCCTCAGAAATCACAAAACCAGATGATACTGAGTTCTACAGCAGGTCCTTGCCACCATTGCCCTCCACAAACTCCAGATTTTTACTGAGGTGTACTGGTTATATATAAATATATATTTTTTCTCTTCTTTAGTCTATGAAAGCAGTAACTGATGAGTCTATAAAAGGTATACCTGATAACCTGAATGGGAATTGAAGGATGTCCAAAAGAATGCTGAGAAGGATTGTCATAGATAGCAATTGAAAAGTTGTAGTATATTTCTTTTCCATTGCATTTTCACCCAAACAGTATACACAGGGGCAGAAGAAAAGGGCTGTTTGTCGGGTGCTCATGTAAAGACTGTAAAAGGTACACTCACTTATAGCTATGGGAGTAAAGAGGAGCAGAATCAGAATGGGAGATTTAGGAGTGGTAAGGCACTGATTTTATATATATATTGAGTGAGTTCATCTTTACTGTAGCAGGGACTACTTGAATGCAAACGTTACAGGGTGTAGTTTTTTAACTCTAGAATTTTTTGGCCCAATATGGCAAAAAAAGGCATATGCTCAGGTAGTTCTTCTTCATTATCATGAAAAAATCCAACTAATCCTCTTGGCTTATGTTTCCAGCAGAAACATTTCTGCTGTACATTTCTCTAATTCTTCCATTCAGAAAATGAAAAATACGTTTATTAAATGACCTTTAGTTTTTGCCATATACTCGAGCAATCTTTGCACTTGCACAGTAATACCATTATCTTGACCTTTGTCTCCCTCATACAGTTTCTCTTCATGCCTGTCACTAGCACGGGCTGAGCTAGTAAGAGGGAGAAAAAATGATAGAAAAGAAAAAGCAAAATCTAATTCAAGTTGTTAGGCAATTTAAGTCTCTGGGGATGTTTATTCCACCTTTGCTTCCTTGCTTATTTGTTTATACCTTTTTGGCTAGCATTTTCTATATCTTTGCTAGATTTTGTGATCTTCATTCTAAGTCTATTTAATCAGATATGTATGTGGAGAAACAAAGTTGAGGATGAGTTTACTGTGAGATTTTTTTGGTCTGAGTCATAGTTGTGGTTTGCCTTGATGTAAAATCTTCCACAATAGCATGCTATTGCACTTCCACGTGCAAAACAGTTGTATCTGTTTGAAGTTAAAATAAAAGGGCTTCATTGTTTTCTCCAACTTCAGCAGAATCAAGCAGCGAGAGTCTATTGCTAAATGCTGCATTTAACTTTCAGTCTGACCTTGGATTAATCCCTTTACCCCACCGTGCCTCTGTTTCCTTTCCTGTCCAGGATCAGCATGCAGGCAACGCAGTGAGAGCTGGGGGGAGCTCAGTCTTAATTCTTTAATACAGCTAGAAAAAATCCCTCAAGACATAAGCTAACAGATTTCAAGCCATGCTGGTTGGCTAGATTCCAGTCTTAAGGAAGTGTAGAGCTACAGGACAACTAGTAAGGCTTGAAAATACCAACCAAAAGCCTTTATCCTGATAGTGTTTTGACTAATGTGTAACTTGCAGAAAGATGTTCAGTTTCTATCTGAAAATATCAAGAGATTCACCATGCTCCAGTTCTTTTTCTAATTTTGTCCGTTGTTGCGTGATATATTTCCAAGCACATTTCACACAATTACAATACATAAATTACATAGGAGACGTAATCTACTCTGTTTCCTTCCTTTCCCCGATATGAAGGAAAGAACTATGGAGCATATACATTTAAGGACAAGTGATAGGGCTTTACTCTTGTTTCCAGCTACAAGGGCTCCTGAAGCAGGGCTGATGTGCATACAGATAGATGATTTCCTGTTGTTTGTTTCTAGTCTAATCGAGCTGATTGGGATGAATGATAATGGTGATGTCTGTAGCACATAGCAGAAATTTGCTTTGCTTGTGAGCTGGAAACCATTTGCAGTTTGCAGCAACAATAATATCTCAGTAGTCAACTTAAAATGGAATATTTGATCATTGACACCCATAGCAGGACTAGTTGTTTTTCACATATATGGCTGCTCATGAGCTTAGAAAATAACAGTGTGCTTCATCCATCGATCTGAAAAAGCTCTTTGTAAAAAGGGTCAGCGCTGTTATTCCCATTGAACAAATGATGAAATGGATGAACAGACACAGAGAAAAACTAGCTCAAGGTGACAAACAGATTGCCAGCAGAGGCAGGCAGAGAATGTCAGTCTGTCTCTTGTTCTAGTCGAAAGGCCCTGCGACTCCCAGAGTGAATATATCCAGCTAAATGACTGCTGATAGACTCATCAGAAATTCAGAATCCTCATCAACACAGTAGACCATTCCCCAAATAATCCACAGCCAGACTTGCATGAAGCCTATCCCTTTTCTGATCCTTTAACCTTGTTAGGGCTTGATAGTTCAAAACCTATAGTCATTTGTATCAGGTCTTCAGGGTCAAATTCACTCTTCGGTGTCAAAAGACAAAACACAAAACTTTAATTATAGAAGCCCATGAGTTCCTTGAAAAGTGAATATAAATATGTGCTGAAATCTTGGGCAGGATTCTTGTATGCTTGTGCTCTGTGGAAGAAAAGAAAAAGCATCGTAATTTTGGACAGTACTGACATCTATGTGTGTGTAGACGGGTTGTTATTTGTCCAGAAAGCTGAGAATACATTCCACATGAAAATAGAAAGTGGTGTTAATTACAGTATATCACAAGGTACCCAAGATTTGTGCATAATTTTTTAATTTCCGATTATCTTCTTAGTTCACTTCCTGTTCACTAACTTAATTGATATACTACCTTACCCTCTTTTGTGTCAAATACGTTTATTTTCTTCCTTCTAGGTCACAGTTTTACAATTATCACCATAGCAACATTAGAGCTATAATAAGAAGATACATCTTCTAAATGGCTGGTGATACAACATTAACTGTTAGAACATAACATTTTTCATGTTGGAAACATCTGGAGTTCACAACCAGCAAAGATCTGTAAAAATGTCTGTAGCTTTTTAATAATCACCCAAGGCTGCACTTGCAAGCTTTACTAGGATGCATTTACTAACATTCCTTAGTCACCAAGCATGGAATGTGATAAAACTAAGCTTTATTCCAACACAAAAAATTGAAATATAAAATTCAGTTTACAAGTCATGTAGCTTTAAAAAAAAAAAGGATTTGAATTGCCCTTTGTGCAAAGGCCTTTATTTTCTAGAGTTGGGCCATATTCCATTCCTCTGCTATTCCCAGCCTATTACCTGCAGCACTAATATTGCTATTTACTGGCTGATTATATCCTCTGGCAAGATTTGGACTATGTCTACTTCCCTGCTGCAAACTAATCAGTTTTCAAAATTAGTTATTGATCTCCGGCTCATTGCAGAGGACAAATTTAGTGGCTGGTTCATTGAGTATCAACAGTGCCACTCTTTGTGTAAGCTGCATAGCAGTGAAAACAAACAAGATTTTCAGGCACACGTACATATATAAACATCTAATATAAGGAGATACAAGACAAGTATAAATGCAATGGCAAATTAAATGGCTTTTTTAAGAGAAAGATGACTCAAAAGCACACAAGAATATTCTCTTAATGTATACATATAATTCTTGTTATATGCTGCAGAGTGTTTATCCGAGAAAGCACATGTGTATCAGCATCATTATTGGAAAATACCACTGTTACTTAGTTTAAAGTTTATTCTTTTCAGGTAAGAAGTGATTTCTTTTTTTTTTTTAAAGATAGACCATGCTTAAAGTTTTAAGTTGGAAAAGTATTAGATGAAGTCAGAAAAAGTTACATGTAACAAGCATTTGAATTTGGGCTTAGTTTTAGTGATGAGTGTCATGCTGCCATTATCCATTGCCTAGCTCTATCAAACTGCATTAAATATTCTCATTGATTAAATCGTTGCTACTTTGGTCATGGTGGAAACTAATCAGATGCAAGAAATTTTAACTGGGAACGCTTCCCTGTAAATAGTTGAGAGACAAAGAGGAAAAAAGTCAATAACCCAACGTTTTCCTGGAGCTGGCAGACCCGTGTCCAAATTGTTTCTCTGCCCAATCCAAACACCTGGACACAGATGTTCCTCTGCTTTGAATGTTTCTAACATGCATTTTGTCCCCATGTGGAACTACAAAGATTTTGAAATCTAGTTCTTTTTTGTGGGAAAAGAGATTCTCATAGTGTTCCAGTTCCAAGAATGCTGTTCCTATGCCTAAATAAAAAGCACATTTAAAATATTGAAAATGTCAAAAAATATATTGAGTAAGAGTCCACTTCCAACTCACTGCAATAGTTTAGTTATTTATGAACAATTTCAATGATAGCAATATTTTTCCTTTTGCTTAAGCATTATTCTCAGTTACTGTACTGGAGAAAAAAATCAATGTATTATACATGTCATTGTTGAAACAGCATACAGAGTATCTGCCAGGTGCATATGTGTATTTCACAATTAATTTGTCAAAATGTTCAGTGAGCCTTTTATTTTATTATGAGCTCCTTAAATTTTGTTATAAGGTTGATATCTAGAAAGTGTCCAAAACTAAGACTGCTGAAATCATTATTTGCACACAGTTTTCATTCAAACCTATAATTTTCCAAAATTCTCTCAAAACTTGGCCCAGATTTCAAGGTTTATGAACTTGGACTGTATTTGTGATTTATGAAAAAAGCTACAAACCAGATATATACTATTTGGATTTGCTTGGGTTTTGAGAACTTTCGTAATTTCTTTTAATATACAGAAAAACAGAATAGCTGGAACCTTGATGAATAGTTGGTGATCTGTGATCATATTTGCTAGTTTGATGAAATCTCTACATTTCAGTTTCTTGGATAAAAGTTTTGGGGTTTTATTGATGCATATCAGAAATTTCTATACCTTTTATTACAAAGTTCATTGTAACTTTAGAGCTTGACTCTACCTTCCTGCGTGCTTAGAACTTCCATAAAATTCAATCAGAGCCTGAGCGTGCAAACAGTACTGATCCTAAGTATCCTGGGAATTGAATCTTAGAAGAGAATTAATGAGACAGTAGTTACCTGCTTTGCTGGGTATTTCACAATTAGTTTTTGCTACACTGTGATGCACTTCAAATACACGACTTATTTCCCACAGTTCTTGAGTGGAGACAGTGTATGTGTTAGAACTGCCTTTTCACTCTTTCCTCTGTAACTTTTTAAGATGTAGCATATGTCTCCCTATATTTCAGTAAAAAATCTGAGCTAAAAGCTTCCATGGTTCACGCATATTTTGAGGCAAATGCTCTATTGTCTCCTACACTGAAGTCAGTACGCAACTGCATTAATGTAGCTGAAAAGTTTGGGAGTGAAATTGGATTTTGCCTTTGGTCTTCTTTAGCAATATGTCCTCTATTTATTTTCACCTAATATGCTACTACAAGAAGTAAGAAGTCTATAAGCTAGAATGTCATTTCTTAAGTTTGTAAATAAAGTAATTTTCTTTTCTGAGAGTATTAGAGGTTTAGCTTTGTTTTTTTCTAGAAAGAGAAGAATCTCACCTGGGGTATGGTACCATATCTCTATTAATTTTGATAAAGTATACCCCAATATAATACTAAGAGGTTAACTCTATTCTTTTTTTTTAATATGTGTATATATATATGTATAAGGAAAAATAGTGCAGAATCTTTCATTTGAATTTTATATGATATTAATAGATTAGATATGGTTTCCTTAGTGACTGTTCGTGCCATTAGAGAGTTCTGTAAAGTTTTTTTTTCAGATATGCTTCATTTTTTAAATACAGTTGCATCCACAAAGCAAAAAGTATTTTAAGAGATATGAATGCATTAAATGTGTAATCAATTTAATTTCAAAATTGGCACTGAAGTCTAAAAAAATAACATCTATTTGTATCAGTGAAAGTCAATGGACAAAGAACTTTGTATACAATTTGATCTGTAAGTATAAGCAGATCAATAAAATATTTTAGATCTCTATTTCTTAGGCTGTATGGGTCACTGAAATCATCTGTTCTCAGGGGAATTAATAAAATTAAAAACTATATTACTTTTTTATTTATCCTCTGCCTGCCTGCAATTTCTCTACTTTCAGATCTAGAGTGAATACTTCCACTACTATCTATATTGACAGAGATAGCACAACCATCTTTTATCCTAGATTTTTATTAGACTAATGCTGCACTGAAGAGTAATATGCTTTTAAAATGTTTTGGCACACTCAAAAATAGGCCTGAACAACTGAAAAACTAGTAAAAAAAATAAATAAAACTAGTGAAATGAAAACACAGAGATCTATATGCAAGATACATATTTAAAGAAGCAGTCTGTCACCTAGAATTTAAGCTACATTTTAATGAGTTTTAATTAAGAAAATGATGAGAATATTAGAGTTCTGAAACACCAAGAACTGAAGATGTGCTGCTAGCACCTTGGATGCCAATAAAGAAGTATAATTAATGAAATTATCAAAATGGCAGTTGAAAGAGAATTAGACCCCATGTGTCAATGGGATGGCTCTATATTGTTGCACTAAACAATGGTATGTTTAAATAGAGTAAAATTTAGCTTTCTATTTATTTTTAATTCTTTTTGAATTTTTTTTCAAAATTTTACTTTTAGCAACTTTATGTGGTTGTGTGCCAACCGAGAATATTTTAGTATCTTCTAATTATTTTATCTTATTATGAAAATTATGGGACATTTATGTTTTTCTGTGTTTTCTAACTACAAATCTTGTTTGAAGCTTTGGTTGTCTAAAGTGCCAACCCCACTGATAAAAAGCATAATATCTCTTAATGGAATAAGAAATCTTTGGTTCGGGTGTTTAAGTTTTTTGGACCTTGACTTCTACTCTGAAATTTTTAACAGTTTTTTTTATATTGTGTATGTATATTAATCTTGGCAAAATATTCTATTTCAGTTTAATGTTTTCTAGGCTAGAAATTAACACTTTAGGAATTATTTATTCATATTCAGTAAGATAATAACAAAAGGATACGAATGATATTTTCTCCATAGTTAATTCATAA
Organism: Struthio camelus; assembly: GCF_040807025.1. Lineage (NCBI taxonomy): Eukaryota > Metazoa > Chordata > Aves > Struthioniformes > Struthionidae > Struthio > Struthio camelus. Next base: position 111,758,558 of record NC_090942.1, on the reverse strand, counting down.
AAGGAATTGTATGATGGCATAACTTGACTAATTCCCTTGTGGTTTTCAAAGCCCCCTTTTCTTGAATAATTTCAGGCAACTAGGTACTTTGAAATACGTCTGCACTTCAGCTCCCCAGATAATACCAAGGGTAAGAAATGAGTGGGACGACTCTACGCAAGCTCAGGATCTGGCTCTAGTTGTGACAGATGAGGCTCTTACCTGCTGGAGCCTGTTGGCTATGGGGAGATTTCCAAAGCAGAAATCAAGTGCTGAGTCCCCGAGCCTCCCCGAGCACCAGTGCAGCGTGTTTCCATATGGTTAGCGTGGGCATGGCGAAAAAACAATGTCAGGGCAAGGGAATGGCAAGGTCTGGGTAACCCGGCACTCTTTGGTATAAAGGAGGCCAAGCGTAAACTAGCAGTTTTGGTAGTTTCAGCGGCCTCCTCTGCTCCTGCGTCAGAAGAGCCCGTCATGTCCGAGGCTCAGCTCACACCGTGCGGCTAAGACAGCCCTCAGTGAACGGGCAGGAGGGTGATTTGGGGACTTTCCTTCCGTGCCTGGCATGCACGAGGGTGCAGTGGGGCAGAGGCGGAGGGAAGGCAGAAGGGTTCCCCCCGTCTGGGCGCTGCTAACTGTTAGATCACCTTGCACTGTTTTATGCCAAGAACAGCATGGCTCGGCATAGCCGTTTACGGGTCCGTTTCTAAGAGAAGCCTCTGTTCTCTTATTCGTTTACCCACACAGAAAAATATTTCCCAAATTAACTGGCTGTGCAAGGTAGACTAAGAAAATATACTCTGTGGCTGGATCAAGAAAAAAGAAGTCCGCTACAGTGTGTGTAACAAGAGTTGTCATAGTGCTGACAGTTGATGAAAACACATTTCTGCAAAGTGGAGTTTATATTATATGAGTACATAATAACAACATTCCAATAAGTCTCACCTTACCAAAATCATACCTACCTCCTAACTGAGAGTGACATAACTAAAAGCGATCTGCCAAGAGGCAGCGAACGTTCCCAAGTATCAGATTGGCATCGTTTTAAAAGAAAGGAAGCAAAGTTAGTGAATCTGCATCCTGCCTTCGAGTGCGATTACTGAATAAGCCACCAGCTGCAAATGCAGCTACGTTTCTAGTGTTACTAAGTGGTAAAAAGTAAAAAAAAAAAATTAAAAAAAATAAAATTAAGGAATAACAACTGGTTTAATATAATTTTCATCTCTCACTGGTGCCACAAATCAGGATTAATTGAATATTATCATTTATGTGATTGTAATTGAAAACATGACAGCTCCATTCCTATACCCAGGGCATATTCATCATTCAGCAGGAAGCACAGATGTACGGCAGCTTTGAGTTCTTACAGACATAAAGATAAGTTACAGACATAAAATCTAAGGTAAGGTAAGAAGTCATCTCTGTGATTTTGAATGGTTTGAATTGTTTCTCTTTCTAAATCAGTATCTGTTAACAAAGTTAACTACATTAGCACAGATTTAGCATCTAATACAAGTTACCATCTGCAAGGTGACTGCATTTGGGGACCATTTAAAGATGCTTAGTAATGCACAAACCATCTTCATACACCCATGGTATTGCTATTCAGTACAAATAACAGTTTGTACTTTGAATTCATGACATGGCTTTTCAGTCCAGAAGGAATTCATCGTTCCTTCAAGCATGATTGGACCCAAGCTTTTGTAGTTCGCTGGGGCAGAAACACTGTTGCATCGTTGCAGTAGCACTACTTTCTTTTAGGTGGACTTCTTTTCATGAGAAAGTGGAGGTCTTAAAATTTGCAACCTCATTTAAGGCAATTCTAAGCACTACTGAAGGAAAGAAATCCAAATAGGGTTAAGCAGGCTGATATCATGCAGCACTTAGTGGCTTCCTCCTATTTAAAATATTTAGGCTTGCCTATATAATGCTATTGCAATATGTAGCACAAAAGTTCAAAGCACGGTCTTTGGTTCATTTAACAACTGCAGACACTTCATTAGCCTTTCTCACTACCAACTTCTCATCCCATATGCTTGCCTGGTCCATCTGTTAGGATTTCTCAAATGCAAGTGCTTAGAGGGAGCAGCCATGATTTTACAGTGCCTGGCAAAATGGGGCTCCAACGTGAACACCCACAGGGCGACAGTCTAAAATTTTAATAGTGGAAGAGCAAATGGGAACCTCTGTACTCATGAGGACTGCGAGCACGGAGGAGCAGTTACGTTAATGTAAATATGTGGTGGGCAACAATAAGGGATATGTACATCTTCACTGAGTGAAGCACAATAATATCAGGTTGGATTCGATGATGTTCTCTCTCTGAAAGTACCCAATGGAAAATGCTTGAAAGGAAAGCCTAATAGACCAGGTACCCAGAATCTTTTAAAATCTTTTTCTGGTGACTACCTCCTTGGCTCGAAAGAAACAAACACACACACACACACACACAAAAGTATGAAGATTTGGCTTTTGAGACTAGAAATGAATGATGCTGAATTAAGTTGCAGTTTGACTATACCTAATTCAACAATCTGGCCACTGACATTTACGTACCTCAGTTAATATGCAGGATGTCTCTTGTGATGATAGGAAGCTAAAAAAAAGATCAGCCTAAAGAGCAGGAGAGCTAGAAGGAGGAGGAGGAGGATGTTCTTCCACAAGGCTATTGTAGTATGTTATTTTCAAGAATTTTATATATATATATAAATATATATATATAAAAAAAATCATTCTCTGTTTTTCACCACAAATATATACATACATACATATATATACATATAAATATATACTGAAAGAGCATACTCCAATAGCAGAAATCCATACTGCTGAGTTCTTATGCCATGTCTCTCTGACAGTAATTATAACTTGCAATCAGTATAGAACATCTAATTTTATAGTAACAGCTGTAAGTATGATGGGCCAAACAACTTTTTGCCTACCAGTAAGAACTATCTTTTTATACTCTTGTATGCAGATTGCAAGGTAATCTTCTTGAAAATAAGTCGAAAGTCTCTCCTTGCAAAATAATAAAGAAATTAGTGTAATTATAGTACTAAAATTTTAGCATGTAAGATACAGTTTCTTTTGCCACTTGAGTATTTAGATTGTATACATATCAAGCTAGTGCATAATAATATAAGAACAGCTGTACTAGTTAAGTTATATAGTCACTATCCTCCTTGGAGAGTAGTCAGTAAAAGTGCTTATGAAGAGAGTTTAAAAAAAGGCTAACTATAGAGCATATTCCTGGTATATTCTCTCATTTTAAGGCAATCTGTGGCTTAGAGAATTCCTGAGCCAGAGACTGCATGCACATCTTTGTGCTTAATGGCCCTTAATGGATCTTTTTTTTTCTAATCATTTGTCTAATCATTTTTTTAACTCGTTTATCCTTTTGGCCTTCGCAACATCCTGTGGCCATGAGTTCTACGATTTAATTATGTGTTATGTGAATAAGTACTTCCTTTTGACCCTGGATGCATTAAGAATACTTTATCTGTTTTTTTTTTTTCTTTTCTTTCCTGATGCCTATGCAACAGGAGCTAACTGCTTGGAAACTTTGTTCTTTACATTGTACCTTAATGTTTTTTGAATCTGAAATGACGCTTTTGATGTTGGCGTAACAAGCATATGGAATATAAACTGTACGTAAATGCTGGCTGTATCCTGAAGCATATAATAAATATGTTTTTAGTCTAGCTCTTAATTTTTTTTTATTCTTTTTGAGTGCCAGAACTTTCCTTTAGTTTTACAAGCTGTGGGACTACAGAGATTTCTGCACTCATCTTTTATGCAATTCAAAATGCTAGTGATTGTGAAGAATGCAGGAATTAAAAAAAATAGCAAACAAACAGAAAAAGGGAAGTTATTATAATTTTTGACTAAAAACCCACAAAAAGACTAGATTTGGCCTGGACTATATTTGAAAAAAAGAAAGCCAGTCTTCTTTTTTCCTAAGTTAAATAAGTTCTCTACGGCTTGGCATTGGCAGAAGCAGCTTCAGTCTGAGGGAGTTGCTGTTGCATTCATAAAAAATAAGGAAGTCATCTTCTTTCATGGTAGAAGCAAATAGGGGCTCTGAATGAGTAAAACACCCTTCACAAATGAGTTATTTTCACTAAATACCTAAATGGGAACTTATGGCCCTACCTGAGGTGCTGAAGTCTGAAAATGTTAGCTTTAAAGCTTTTGATTTAGTCTGACAGAGGTAGAATAAATAAAGTGGTGAAAAAGTCTGATTAAATCACTGAAGCTGAGGTTTGTACTTCAAGCTAACTGAAAGAATCACTTCTGTGAAGAATGCTTTTTATTTTAATCTGACTGCTAGCTTTTCTGTGCCGTTTTTATTTTAAATTTTTTCTTCACAGTTCTAAGCCAAATGTTCTTCCGATGGCCTTGTAAGTCAGCCATTGCTGACCAGAAGACAATAAATAATAATTCATACTGTGGATAATATCATTTCTAGAGAGACTACTACAAATTATTTTGAACCCCAAGGAGCATATCATGACTCCTGGCTTGGCAGTTCACCATCCCCCAAATGCACTACTGGGTGGTTTTCCATTTCCCGTAGTTTCTGACTTTTCCATGTAGATTATTTCTCCTCCTCTTGTTTTGCCAACAGCATTGATATAAAATTCTAAGTGCAATCCTGAATCTACTAAGTGGTATTTCAGCAACTTAAAATGTAAATGTACAAACATTGTTCTCATAAACTGTTAATTCATTTTCCTATAAATTTTTAAATTAGCTACATCACGTCTTGGCTGCTCAACTGTTGAAAGCATAATCATTTTATACTATAGCAATTGAAAATGTAAGATGTACCTTAATAAGAGAGGCAATATAGCTTGATTATCTGATACTCTTATGAAGCTGATTTTCTGCTATAAGCCTGCTCATAAAATGCGTTCTTTTTTAACTAAAGAAATATACAATAAAGCTAGCAGAATATGTACCATATTACATGTTGCTCACAGTAAATGGCGACAATCTCTGCAATGCGAATCTTTGCTATCTCATCTCTAGCCTGTTTTGAAAGCTGAAGCAACTGGTATGTCTGATAATTTTTTTTAAAAGAAAAGCGTGTATCAGTATGAAAATAAATCTCATACCTGATTTAATGTCGCTGATAGACCAGTGACAAAAAGGGTCTATTTCCTGGAATCAAATGGTAGCTAGGCTCGTGTAGCCTAGGAAGGCAAAAGATGGATGAAGGCATCGGCCTGCTTGCCTCCCCTTGCATGATTAGAGTTTAACTGCTCCATCTTCCCTTTCATGTAAATTTTCACCTTATTTTTAGCATTTCAGAGCATTGGCATGCACAAGGAATTCAGAATTACAGCCAAGGTAGCCTCAAAACATAGCCGACTGAAATGTTTATAAGCCTCAGAACGCATCCTCTGTTGTCATAGCCAAACAGATGACTTCTGCCTGAGAAAACTAAATTATGAAAATCTGGAAGGGGATCAGTGCTATGAATTGTTTAGGCTTCCTAACTTGTATTTTTTAGTGTAAGATTGGGAATACTGTTCCCTTTCTAGGAGATAACCAACAGCTTGCTATTTCAAACTGCAGGATGATTCAAGCACGCAATCATTAAAATCCGTAAAAAAATTTTCCATATGAACTTCCCACTATCATGGATCTTTTGGGTTCCTAGTGCAAAAAAATAGGGCAGTATTGTCTTACTTAGTTTTTAACATTTTAGCTCGCGATAGATTTTAAAGGCCCTTTAAATATGAAATAATTCTCATCTAAATATTCTAGTCAGCTAAGAAACAATTTATTTCAGGTGTTGTCTTCACAAAGTTAATGATTTGTGTTGAGTTTGTAGAGGTGATCTCCACCTTTTATTTGCAACCACAATACTATGCTGAAAGATTTCCACACTTTTGCTTTGAGGCAGGCCAGGCTTTCACCAAAGGAGTCTTTTGTCTGAGGCCTCTTAGAGAATGGAAATACTAATCTGTATTTGTACAAGTAGCAGTGGTTGTCACCACAGTATGTTAGAAAAAGAGAAATAATGCACATGGAGAGTATCAGAGAGATAGGGCTCTCTCACAGGGGGCTCTCAGGTTCCAGTGAGCTGTGCCAACAGTCTGATGTGATTAGCTTTAGGCAAGGCAAGCCTTCAGCGCCCGTTCTGCTCTGCAGTGGCTGAGTCCTAGCTTCCCCTTGGGGGAAAAGTGTGTGTATGCATACATATACACACACACACACACACGTATATGTGTATGAACATACATACCTGTGTGCATACACTTTTTTGTGTATATACACTATGCATGTGCATATATGTGTGTGTGTGTGTGTGTGTGTGTGTGTGGATACACACATATATATATGTAGGTGGGCAATTGCTAATTCATAAACTAATTGGAAAAATAAATATTTTTCTTACCAGCTGAGAAAGGATTTAATTTCTCGTCTGATGCTGTTCTTTGTCACACTTTATATTATTCTCCCTTTTAGTCTTGATGTCATGGTTCAATCCTGTTATCACAAAACTTAGTATTTTTGTCTCTGCTAATAGTTTGATGTGTCTTACGCTACATGGAACTGGCACGAAACACATGGCAGATTACTGAGCATAGAAGTATTAGCTAGGGTTTCTGCAGAAAAGCTGTCCGTGCTACTAATAAGAGTATTACTAAAACTTGAATAGATGATGAATATTTCATTAAATACAATAATAAAAACAATCACTCTCCCTAAAACTACTAAAGCCTGAGTCAGATATTGTTGCCAGAGTCTGCATGCTATATCTTTTTTTTTTGAAGAAAAACAACTGAAGAGCAACAATATTTACCTGATTAGTACTTTCTCGTAGGGCATTTACTGATGCTGGATGTTTGATGTTTGAAAATAAACACCCTAGTTTGGTCTGACAAACAGTTATTGATGGATAAGGAGAAGTATTCTATGCATATCTAAAAATGTTTTGGCAATACTTAACTAGAAGTAAGAAGGAACTGAAGATGTCTATGGACATGTATATTCAGTGAAGTCTACGAAGATGAATTGAATATTTCTGTTTGATATTTTGCATAGTTTGTGCAGTATTTTAAGAGCAGCCTCCTTTAAGAGCGATTATAATGCTTTAAGATAGCATTATAACTAAAGTCAATACTTGCAGCGTGTATCCTCAAAGGCTGAACAAGTCACTTTTGGTTAGGGCAGGTCCTGCTGTCCTGATCACACTGCTGCTCTCATCCAGCTTGTGCATCCCGACCTCCCTGTTGTGAAAATGAGGGTCCACGAATGGGACCTTGGTAGGTGACTGCTTCTTGAGCAATGCAGAGCTGGGATGTGGAGTACATTCAGTCTGGCTAGCTCAGGAGCTTCCAGGTACCTTCTGAGACTTGGTAGCTTTCAGACCCCCCAAGTTTAAACATACCTCAGGTGCCTGGGCGGAATGTGCCGTCTGCTGAGACCATGCTGGGTGTCAGGTGGTGTAAGGGGATAGAAAACGTAGCCAGCAAGTCCTACATATATTTGCTTCTAATTGGTGCTCTTCCCACAGATTACACCTTAGTAGATTCACAAAAAAAGCTGATGAATATTTTTAATGTACTCAGACACCAATATTAAAGAAAAATTAGAATCGTGGTCTAGACTCAATTCTATTTGATAAAAATCAAATCCAGCCCATGCTTTGCTGGGAATTCATATTACAAACACATACTTGTTTGTTTTATTTTTGAAATAATCTCTTTCAACATTTATGCAAAAGTTCCATCCCATTTCTGCCTTAGAACATAAATGTCGTGGGATACAACTAGAATTTCATGCATCGGAAATGGTCAAATAATACAGCTAATAGCACTTCTGTGAAAGACAAGAGAATGCAAATTCACCAATCTAAGCCTACAATACAATTGCATTTAAATGTTGAATACATTTGAACTCCATCCAATTACTGTTCCTACCCCTTCAAAACCCAAACATGAAAATTCCCGGAGAGAGGCACAGTACTTTCTCTGTTATGTTTCTTCTAGATTTTAAAAGTCAAGTGTGTAAGTAACCTGGGATTGCTTGGGTGTTAATGTTCTTTGTGTTTTAGAGTGGATCTTTTGACCTTTTTAGTTGTTTATCCGTAGAAGCAGAGGTCTTCTCTGAAAGCATTTTTTCTTTCTTCCCTGGTGTCCTCAGTCAGTTCAGTCTTTACTGAAGGTGAAAGTAGGTAACAGTTAGCTAAAATATTTTCAGGAGGTTACAGCAGCACAAGTTTGGTTTTGGCAGTCTTGGAAATTTGCCATGTTTTCAGTGATCAGGAGGTACCACAGTAAACAAAGAAGCTAGGATTGGCATTAGAGGCAGACAATGCTGGCAGAAATCATGGTAGTCATTTCCCTGCCTTCTTAGTTTGCTGATCCATCCTTAGAACCAGGGGAAATTCACGTGAAAAGAGGTGGAGCTCTTGATGCGCTACAAAGAACTGAGACCATCAAATGGCAAAGCCCTAGATATAAAGGTGATCAGGGCAACTGCAGCCATGACGAGCTCTTTCCTGTTCTCTGTAGAAATACGACAATGCCGAAGCTGTGTGGGATAGCTGAATGTCCAGTTGTCACTTCAGCTCCTTTAAATCCACTTGATCAAACTAGGAGAACTAAATGCAAACTGGCAGCCACTCTTCCTTCTGTGAAGCAGGTCGATATTTGTTCCACATGCAGCAGATGCCTAGCTAATGCAATAAATATGGTTCTTAAATTTTCCATATATAAAAATGAAAATTGCATGTATTTTTAGCTTTTTTTTTTCTTGCATTTCACTAAGGGACAGATTTCTCCTGTATTCCACATTTAAAAGGCAGACAATTGCTCTAAGTGTTTCTGAATATTTTGGGCTCTTGTTTATCAGCATAAAAGATTAAAGCTTTGTGAATAAATATGAAAGTTCTGCAATTCATACAAGCCCAGTTTTCTAACTTCAGAAATCCTCTTGTGGTAGCTTCTTCAACTAATATATTTATAATGTACACATTGAAGGTATTCAGCAGATTTATAATATGTTATAAATACCATTGCACATATTAATCAGCAAGCTTTGGTGATTTCATTCAAACTGAGTCCACAAGGATTCCTCTCACTTTGTAAAGTCAAACTTTTCCTGTCCTATGATGTTTTGGGGTTGGGTGCCTGCTTAGGTAATTTCTCCAGAGCTTTGTGTCGTACTCCACCACTGCATACAAGCAACAAAGAAAAGGCAACAGAGACCGAGGAAAAACAGAATGCAAAATGAGAATGAGTGTTCAAAAATGCGTTAGTAGTTCCAGTCAGATTTTTTGTAGCAGAATGAAATATCTTGTTCCACATAAACTGAGTTACTTAACACTTGAGTCAACTAACCTTATGCCCCTTCCTTCAAGTTTATCCATACATTGGTCATACCTCAGTTAATTACGGTGAGGGTTTGTGTGTAATGTGATGCGGTATAGTAGTAAGTATATACAAATATTTGGCTAGAAAAACATCTACATTTTCACTTCTGAAATCAATCACAGTCTGAAAAGTACTGGAAATGAATGAATCAATGTGTATGAGCATAGTTTCTAGAGTCATTTAATGAACAGTGCCAGCTTTGTTAGATACGGACTGATTTTTCACTCAGATAAATAGCAATTTAGAGAGGCTAAAGGATATCTATCCTTCTTATATTTTTTATATTATTTACTACTTTACAGAACAACATCTTTCTCAGCATATATTCGTTTTGACTGAAGAAAAATTTGCCATTGCAGGAAAATGATTCAACAGTTGAGGTTGTTGAGGATAAACTCAAGTATGAGTGAAAAGCTGGTCTGCAAATTCTAACATGCAGGCAGCAACCAGCACGGAGTAAGCATATTCAAGTAATGACCAGGTAGCCACGATATTTATTGCTAAAGAATTTGACTTTCTCTTCCCTTCTCATTCTATATGAAAAGTTTCATATTGTAGTAGGCGAGATATGACTGCACCTATCACAGAAGCCAGGCAGCAGCACTTACATCCACAAGTTGCTTGCAATATTAACGTTCTCTTACCAGGCTGAATTGACGTCTTAATTTAAGTACATAGTTTAGCCAAGCACAGATAGTTCTTATGTACTGAAGTTCTTTTGCCTGTACCCTTTTTATTTGGATTAGCTCACTACTGTATGTTCTTCATTATCTCCCCAGCACGCTGATATTCAGAGAGCTTTTTTTTCCTGCTCATTTAAGGCATCTTGTGTTTTTCAAATGCCTGGTCTTGATTAGCTCAATAGATGTGAAACAAGACTATTTTGCTGCTTTCTCTAAATGCTGTCACTGCAAGCGCAGCTAAAGTAAAAGCACTCATCAATGTGGAGCATTGTATATATCTTGCAACTAACAGGAACAGTCCAGCTTTTTGCCTTCTTTTGAAAATTCAAGAGACTTTGCTTCTATGTATAAAAGCTCTGGCAAAAAGCCCAAAGATTTCTCTTCTAAGTGTTTGCCAAGAGTTTTAGTTAAAACAATTGAGCAAAAAAGTTTGGGGGCAATATGGCTAAAGATTCTACCATCTCTTTTCCCCAACTTTAAAACTCTTTCCGTTTATGATATCGTAACCTGCAAAATATATGCAATATTCTTCAAAGCTTGCCTTCCCTTTAGCAGCTGCTCTTAGTAACACAAGAAAGAGCAAATAGGTCCCTGGGAAAGCCTTCCCTCTTAACAAAAATTAAATGTTTCCCTGCTCCCCTTTAAAGGGCATGTGTTATCTGATTCCATTTATAGGGGTCACTAATCGTTAAGTTTTTGTATGGCAGTGTCCAGTTCCCACCTTACGTCTCAAAACAGCCATTCAAGGGAGGTGGTGCACCATTCATCTGGCAGCGTGTCCCGTCGTTGAAGGAGGAGCAGTGCTTACAGGGTTGCAGCTACAATGATCAGTAGCGAAATAATCCCTGAAATTCTTATGTTTGCTAACAGTTGCAACTACTGTGCTGAGACTCTAAGGAGATGAAGGGATTAAAAATCAGCTTCAAATGTAGCCAGTGGGTAATTTGAAGGATTACAAAGAGATGCTGCCTGTTTAAAGACAAGAGAAAAAGGGAGCTGATACCTGGAGGCCTTATAGATAAGCTTTATAGGACAAAAGTTCTGCAAATTTTCTTTCAAAACTTAATTATTAGAGAGCAAGTAGGATTCTTTTGTATAATTTTTCCCTTTAAAGGGCAGTTTCTTCACTCTTGCTTTTCATTGTTACAAATGCCTCAACTATGTGAGTGGGGTTATTACTTCTTGTTATATTTGAATGTATAGGCATGTTCGTAGCTGAGAATTTTTATCTTAGTTGTAATTAGAGTATAATACTATTTCCCAGGTGGATGGTAGAGAGCTGTTCATTTACATCCAGGAAAAATAATGTTTATTGAATCACAGGAAAACACACACATTGCATGCTGTTTTATGTAGAAGTGTAGTACTCTGTATTATTAATGGGGTATTTTGGTTTAATAGACAATGCTGCTATGTTTTAACACTTCAGTATGTTCAAAAGTAGATCTTGTAAAAAATCGTTTACTTAAATAGCTTACATGGCAGGCAAGTATATGAGAGTCAATGGAAATCAATACAAAAAGAGACATTTCTACTACCAGGCTTTTGGAAGAGATGTATAGACAAGGTTGTTAATCGGTTTTTAGTAGAATCCTTTTCAGCGGAGTTCATAATTATTCAGCTGTATGTATTCTCAGGCCACTGTAACTCCCTTCTAACTTCCAAACCGCCCAATTTCTGTGGGGAATTTATAAAAGATTGACGTTAATTTTCAGCTTCCTTGCCGTCCATCTTCTATAAGCTTGATTTCTCTAATTGCAGCTGGCTACATGTTTTGAGTGTCACTCAAATTGCCCTAATTTCTTACAAGAAATATGTTGTGAGCAAATGTTGAGAAAGAATTGATAATCTCTAGTCTCCACCTCAAAACATTTTAATGGTGTTAATATTTCAGGCTGGTTTTCAACACTCTGCCTCTGAAGTTGTTGCCTGGTTCCTTTTTAAAAATCCCTTGGGAATAAGCTCTGAGATGTGTGTGTGTCTCTCCTCGTGCCTGTTTCTCTCCGATCAAAGTTAATTATAATTAAACACTGACTATAAAAAGAAAAAGACGTCTGTCTGAGGACATCTGTCTGAGAATATCATAATAATTTTCTGAAGTTGGGTCAACATTAGCTATACATACAACTTAATAGCTGGATGTGGCAATGCTCTGCTTAGGCAAGGCACTAAATTACTATGGAAAATAACACACTTTGATTGTTATCTGCTTTGAAGACAGTTTAAATTAAGTGGCAGCACAGTGTAGGGATGCCTAAAATATATCTGCCAACTCTAGGCATGCCAGTTCAACCGCCATTAAACTGACAACCTTGTGCATACTATGTATAACTACAGTGTGGGATAGCAAGTCCTGCAGTGGGGGAAAGATTTTTGCTGGAAAGAATTCTGCGAAAGCTTGTAGGGATGCAAGCTGGGAACAGTGTACAGTGGAGCTCTAGATATAGACCAGGCTGAATAAAAGCTGAGTTAGAAGCCAAAGAGATACCCACATTTAAAGGAATGCTTTTTCCCTCAAATAATACAGTGCAAAAACTGTGTAAATTTCATATGATAGAATAATTATAACCTATGGAAAACAGAACAAAATAAAAACAAATCTGGGTACATAGAAGCTTTTCAGTGCTATTTTTAATTATATCCAGCACCCTTACGAATAGGTGAAGCGTTTTCTTTTATAACACTATGTAAGGACAATACAGTAAAACACAATTAAAATATTATGGAAAATATACAAAGTTAATTTTAACTGAAAACTGTGTTTGTTCAAGTTTTGAGTATTAAGAACGTAAGAATAGCTGCATTAGATCAAACTGCCTTTCTGAATATCAGCAGATTCCTTTAGCCTGGTGTTCTGTCTCTGGTAGTAACTGATAAAGGTACTTGAAGAAATAGTCTAAAACCAGGCCAAGCTTGGATCTTTTGCCAACAGCCCCTTCTAGCCGTCAGTAGCATCAAAACTTCCTACTCTGGATCTTGAGTCTGGACGGTCATGTTTAACAGTAGGGCTTCAAAGATGATTAGGGCTACCAAGATGATTAGAGGGCTGGAGCACCTCTCCTAGGAAGAAAGACTGCGAGAGCTGGGCCTGTTCAGCCTGCAGAAGAGAAGACTGAGAGGCGATCTCATCAACGTGTACAAGTATCTGAAGGGGGAGTGTCAAGAGGATGAGGCCAGCCTCTTCTCCGTGGTGCCCAGCAACAGGACAAGAGGCAACGGGCACAAACTGAACCACAGGAAGTTCCATCTGAACCTGAGGAAAAACTTCTTCACTGTGAGGGTGACAGAGCATTGGAACAGGTTGCCCAGAGAGGTGGTGGAGTCTCCTTCCCTGGAGATATTCAAAACCCGTCTGGATGTGATGCTGGGCAATATGCTCTAGGTGACCCTGCTTGAGCAGGGAGGTTGGAGTAGATGATCTCCAGAGGTCCCTTCCAACCTAAACCATTTTGTGATTCTTTGAGTTCACATCAGAGTATCTGTTCTTCATGAATTTCTCTAATCAACTGATGCTTTTTGCCTTTTCAATATCCTATGGCAATGAGTTTCACATCCTTGTGTGAAAAAAAAGTTTTCTCTTTTTTTTTTTTTAAATCTATTACTTCATTTTTTTAATTGGGCTCCTTAATTACTGTATTATGAATAATGGTTCTGTATTTCTCTGCTTCACATCATTTCAGATTCCCTTTTTTTTTTTTTTTTTTTTTTAATACTTCAAGTCCCTTCCCAGCTGCCTTTCTATTAACTAGAGACAATCTGGTCTCTTTACTTTGCAGAACTTATTCTTTACCTCTGTGTTCATACCTGTTATCTTTCTATGATTTTTTACTTGTGCCATGTCATTTTTTTTATAGCATCGCCAGAACTGCACACAGTAATTACAGTGTGGGCACACTAGAGATGAACAGGCAGTTTAGAATATCTCTGTTTGCATCCAGATTCCTTTCCCAGTAAGTCTCAACAATCTGTTTGCCATCTCAAAGGCTGCTAATAACAGCTAAATCAAGTCCAGCATTGTATATGGATTTTTTCTTATTAGCATTAATTCATATTTATTGATAGTGAATTGCATTTGCTATGTTATCTATCACAGGCTGAACTCATTTGATCTTTCTGAGGCCCTTCTTCAGTTTCTAATACATAGTTTTAATTTGGACCAGCCTGAATAATTTTTTATCATCTACAAACACTACACTGGCATCTCCCCCTCAACTATTTTTTAAAGGTAAAGCATATGGAATGAATTGAATGAGGTAGATAGATAGATAGATAATCACAACAAGAAGGAGGTGACGGCTGTTAGATGTGAACACCTTTTTCTGAAGCAGTCTTCTGAAATTACCACTTGCAAAGCCCATCAGCCTGCCGCACTTTCTCGTTGGTGTATCAGAGCAGTGCAGGCCTGAGGAGTTACTTGCCATGGGAATGGGGTGTTACAAAATTAAACTCTAAGCCTTCCTTTGGCTTGGAAAAGTGGTATAAAAGAAACTGTTACCTAGAAAAAAAGAGAATCAAGCCTATAATGGATAATCTTAAACAGTGGTATATCCTACAGCTCACTTAGGCTTGCTGTTTCTATTAAGCTACTCCCAGGAATTAGTTTGGCCTAGGATCATCCCTTGATACCTCATAAAGGAACATATTGAATGTGGTTGTACTTAATTGGGGCTAGGCTAGACAGCGTATGGTACTGAATGCTGAAGTACAGTGACAGTAATATTTAAACATTTTTCCCCCTAACAGAAATTTTTATATCTATCTATCTATATATATTTTTTTTAACCCCATGGGAAGCAACAATCCTTGCTGCCTAAAACTGGTGTAATTCTATTGACTTCAACAAAATTTAATATGTTGAATTCATAGAAAAATTCTGTGAAAAGTTTGATGTGGTATTTCTAGATCTTCAACTAGCATGAAGAAGACGATTTCTGTGCTATGCTGATATAAAGGAAAAGATGACCTGGAATGAGTGAATTTTAAACTTGCAAGTGTTGTAGGTCAGCATTGTGTTTCTTAGATTTGTTATTTCTCTTTAAAAGAGGGTTGCATTGTCCAAATGCTGACCTGTCCAAATGGAAGATTTTGTGTTATGGGGATGGTTTTATCAATTTTGGAGAAGAGCACTTAGCTTCAACAGCTGGGCTTTTACCTTCCAGTATTAGTTTGGTAGCACAATACAATTCCAGGAATTGTATCTCTCCCAAAAAATGTGTGGTTGTGTTCTTTCGGGATGTGTGGTAAGAAGTGTTGACTTCACTTCTTCAGATAGTTCTGTACAGGAATATAAGAATAGCAGTACTGGCTCAAACCCAAGTTCCTTCTCTTCTGGCAATATCCTATGCAAAGCACTTTCAAAAAAAAGACTATAATAACCTAACAGATGGCTTGTGTAGGATAATCTGACACTGATCACTTATGCTTAAAGGTTGTTTTAAATCCAGAAGTGCAATTCATTTCCATGTTTTTATTACTATTATTTATCATAACCAAATATTTTTATTTTCTATATAGATATCTCTTTCTGAATCTTATATATATTCCTGATATTAGCAGCAGTCAGTTCTTCAGGCAGATAATATGTCTTTATGAAAAACAAACAGGTTTTTTTTTTAATTTGTTTGTATCTTTCTTTGGACGCTATCATGTGAGAAACTGTATGTCATCATCATTGAATACACCGTTATTGTGACAGCTCTTATTCCTCTTTTCTCAGAGGTAAACAATCTCATACCTTTTCAATCCTGATACGTCTTCCAGATGCATGATTATTCTTATCATTCTTCTCTAAGTTCATGTTTTCTTCCAAAATACCTGAGTTAAAAAGGTTTCCAGATGAGTTTTAACTACCACTTGCAAATAAAAAGTTGTCTTTCTGTTCTCCATGCTTACAAGTTAGCATCTCATTTCTACCCTTGGCACACCTCTAAGCAATGTGAGATGAAACTTAATGGGTGTGAAAAAGAATAGCTGTTGGGAATTAGGAGGCCTAAATTTGATTACTTCCTGTAGATCAAATCATAAACTCTTCCATATACCTATCTGCAAAATGGAGATAATAAAAGTTCTTGCTCACAGAGTATTGAATATAAAGACATTAAAGACTATAAGAACTCAAATGATCTAAAATGCCTCAGGAAAGGTTCTGAAATATGTAATGCTATGGAAGTACAGGTTAGTCCTGTGACTGTTTTTAGGCAGACTGATAGTTTCAATTTTTTGTTTGTTTCTTAAGAAAATATGAAGTATACCAAATTCTGACGTGTAAAAGTTCCAGCTAGGTGACTCTTCTCCTTTCGTTGCATATGTATATAAGAAATTTTTGAAGTTAAAATGGGAGAAATAACACGTATATATGTGTGTATATGTATAAGAATAGCTTAAGCATTAAGACAGGAAGATTAGTTAGGAAAATGCAATACTGGCATCACTGGTACCTTAAAGAAACTTCTTCAAAAGGCAATTCTTAGATAATGAGCTTATGAAGAGAAGCTTTTTTTATGAAGGATTTTGACTTAAAAAGCCAAAAAAAAAGTTTATTCATCGTCCACATAGTCCCTGGAGGATATTGTTTATGCTTCCCAAGGTTTTCAAGGCTGTTCTACACCTTCTCTTAAACATATCTCAGGGCCATACAGCACTGTTGATGCTGTAGTTGCCACTACGAGTATTTATTACATGTCCTTTTTTTGACCAGTTCATAGTCTGTGATCTCATTATCCTTCATGAAACACAAGTTCAAGTAAAAATACGTGAAGATGAAAAAGCTACAGCTTAAACAGAATAAAAATATGGTGTCTCTTGCAAATGTATAGCAAAATTGGAATGGTAGAAGGTGGTTCCTCTACTGCAGTCATGATAACTGATACGTCTCACCTGAATGGTTTTGCATTATGCAGGCAACATTTTGTTATAGCACCTATTTTGCCATTAGAAAATGAGTGCTTTTGTGGTTTTCTTTCATGGATGGTCAGATTAGATTGTATAGCTTTTTTTCTGTAATGCCGGATTTGTAATGGTCATCCTCTGCCTTTGTCATTTTGCCTAATATACTGTTGTAGTGTCACTACAACTCATCTGAGTACTTATCGCCTTAAGTCCTAATACACATTCAATATCTAACACCTGTGTGCCGTTTTTCATTTCATCTGCAGGTGTAGTTCACAATCTCAGCAACCGTCTTCAAAGACTTGTATTATCCAGAATCTCAAAAGCCGTTCAGAAGCTTTTAAGAGGCTTTTTAGGAGCCATGTCTATTAATGTGAAGCAGTACCTGATGCTACTTTTTTTTGTTTTTTTTTCAGAAACATCAGCACAGTTCTCACAATGCCAGAGCCTTTACCCTTCAAGGGCTTGGGCTTTCCCCTTGGTGCTTCCCCTTATGGTAGCTGAGCCTGAGTTACCTTTGATAGAAATTGGCCTGCCTGCAGCAGGAAAATGCTTTTTTGACTAGATCTCAGTAGTAGGGTAACTTATTCTGTAGCTAGAGGAAACTGAAGTTTGGATTTGTCTTTGTGATTCTAACAAGCTCACTATAGCTTTGGAATCAGATGAGTTAGGTTTACCATTTTGTCCTTTGTTTCTTTGTTAAGCCTTCACAAACGTTCCTGCCCTGGAGAGCATTTTCAATTACTTTTGGTCTTTGTTTTCAAATGAAAGGGCATGGCTGTCAATAAAAATATGTTGTATAAGGTAGCATTGTGATAATTTAGCAGTGCAGAACTTCTAACCAGCCCTAGGTAAGCCTAAAAGACAAACGTTTGAAAGCTGTTAGTGGCAGGAAGAAAGTGCCTTCATATTAGAATTACTTAGCTAGTCTTACCTATAGCTTCCATTGTGTGACTCAGCTATAATTCTGTTAGCAGTAAGACACTGTAGGGAGTATATTTCCAAAAAATTATTATACTTGGGAGATTAAAGCAATTCTACATATGACCTGGTCCCATATAACCGCCACAGGCATGTTGTAATGTTGTGGAAGTGTATTGTTTGTCTCATGTCATCGCTTAATTATAAAATGTACAGAGCAAATATTCCAAAGATGGGAAATAGAAACTCATGGAACTGGTGCTAAAACCCCCTCAACAACTGTAAAGTATGACCCTTTATTTTGCCACAATATCATCTTTATCCTGAAATAAGCAAAAAAGCAATTGCAATCATAAATCTGTTTATTTTGGAGTCACACAAGGTAAAAAGATTATTATATCACATAAAAATGCATCTTTTTTCTCTTTTAACTTTTTTTCTTTCTCTGTTATTTGAAGGTCTTCATATTAATGAAAAGCACTTAAATCAATAACCTATGATGTTCCTCCAAGATTTTTTCTCCTTATATCACAACTTGAATCCGATTCAGAACAGGCACATTAAATGCACCTCTAGTTCTTCTTTGAACTTTCTTCTGACATGCACAGAACTGAGATTCAAACTAATTCTCTTAAAGGAAAAATAAAGTTTATGTAGCCATATATAGAATAGTTTTGCTGCTAGTTCTTCTCATTTGGAGGATAAGAATATTATCAGAATTCAGTGCTGGGAAAAAAAATGAACAACTAAATCCTGAATGAAACACATGAACTGGCAATTTCTCTTGCCAGTCTAGGAAATCTATATGCAAGAAATTTCTATTATGATATAATAATACATATAGTCCTTATAGAAGTGTTTATTGGGCCTGATCAGCAGCTGACTAGAATAAACAAAGCTACCAGGGCTCAGCTCTTTTTAGAACATTTTTTATATTGCTAAATAAACTCACAATATTTTAGTTTTAAGTTGATATTAATTTTTAATAAAGCATTTTATAGGATTTTGAAGCTATACCTATACTACCTAAAAAATTGTTGAATAAGGCAAGAATTTGCCTACATAGGGCTATATAGGACAATAATAATTGACATATAGGACACTTTCTAGGGATTAATAACAAGCTCGGAGAGCTGATGGCCTGAAGCAAAGCCAAGGGCCATTACCCCCTGGCTGGTTATTAAATCTGCATGAAATTCCCAATACCAAGGTCATGACAGCTATTACAATTCTCTTTTAAAAAGTCACATGAACTTGCTTCATATAATCCTTTTCAGTATTTTATTTTTAAATGCTGTATGCAAAGTGAATTCAATGACATTGTTGTTTTTTTTCATTTCCAGGGATCTAACACAAATTCCTCAATGTCAGCTGAAACTTTCCTAGTCATTCCAATAGTCTTTAGATCAGGCTCTTTCTGCCTGTCTGGAGATGGCAATAAAATGCTGTTTCAACATCTAGTACACAGTCAAGGTTAACTCTTTTCAAAGAAACAAAAAACTTTCATCTTAAGTTAGTTAGGAAGAAAAATGGCAAACCTCAGTATGGGTTGGAAAAGCGGTCGATAAGTAAGCGTTGATAAATTATGTCATTTGTATTGTAAAATGATAGGTAACATGTTATAATCAAAAGTCTGTTCGGGCCATTACTGTACCTGGTGCACAAAATGATGTATTTAAGTGTGACTGGATATGAACTACCGCATAAGACCCAGCAGTAAGGTATCACATTGTCAGAAACAGAATGCAATCAGTACCAAGTATGCAAATGAGGGCATACTATTAAGGAAATCAGCTACTTTGTAAAACAAGTCTGGCATTGCAGATGGGGGGAGGGGGAAACAGTCATATTTTACTGTCACTAGAAGTAGTGAAAGCATGCATATTAGATTAGAACTAACCTAATTGGAGATATGGGTGGTTTGCAGTACAGTAGTGGGAACAGGCGTTAATTTGTGTCATGCTACGCCATGTCACTACCACTTGAAATTCCACTGGGCAATATTAATTCAAACAGAGGTCTATGCCACTAATAAATGAGGTAAATTGAGTCAATTACTAATTTCATGCTTTCCTGGTTTTTAGTTTAGATGGATAATATCCACAGTTTAATGCACTGTCCTCTAGAGATCTTGGCCACTTACGAAGAACATGTGTTCATAGAATTATCTGTATTATTCTGTTATACTGTACTGTTTTGTTGAATATTGCTCCTGTACCCTGAGAAACAGGACAAAGGATATGAAAGGAGGTAGGTTTTGTCTGTCTTTTCCTCTGGATAGAAATATTTTGTTGTTCATGTTTTGGCTTTCTTACCTGCAAGCAGGTCGACAGTTTTTCCATGGTTATCATTTGTCTTCTAAACATTCGGTGGCACAGCAAAGTCTTCATTAACATGATTGCATCAATACTTTCCTATCAATATCGTATCACTGCTTTATACAGCTAACAAGAATATTTTGCATCCAGTGAAGGTAGAGAGGAGCGGCAACTCCACCCCCTCCTGCGGGAGGGGCGCCAAGGCTATCTCTCCATCCCGTCATCAAAGGCACATGCTGCTGATTGCTCACTTTTTTTGAGACACAGCTCTCAGTAAAGCAGTGGCTCTACCACTACGCTCTTGTTCCACTCCAGCCCTTGGTTGATAAGGCAGGGACCATACTGTCACAGCCAGCAACTCGCCTACTAAACAGCTGGGGAAGACTCTCAGACCAGTAGTTTACTTGCTGGTATAGCCGTACTCCCAGCAAGCCCACTTCTAATAGACTATCTCCCACTACAGCAGCTTAATGTAAAACCCAAAACCTCTGTTCAGGAAGGACAAAGCAAAAGAAGCATGATGATCTCTCTAGCAGAATGCTTTGTCTGCTCTACTTTCTTCTGAAATGGTATGTTATTTATAATTGCTGACTGAGCTCACCACCTTTTAGTTGAAAATGTGCATCACCTATTGTAATTTTTTCCCTTTTTCATAAATGTATGTCAATAACTTTAAAAAGTTAAAATAAATGAAGAAGATCATAAGAAACCCAAAAAAATGAAGATACCCCAGCCTAAACTACTTAACATGGAATGATACTGGGGGGCAACAACAATATACAAAGCATATGTATGAAGGCTATCCTCTCCTTGCTTCTGTGGAACAAGCTGAGCATTCCTTCCTCCCCTTTACCATTCTAGTTTTTAAATTTAGATCTAAACTTACCTAAGTGACTTCAAAAGCATTATTTATCAGGTTGACCTGTGTTAATTGTTACATCTTCCTCGGTAGGGTATATTCTAATCGGGTTTTTGTGTGTACGAGAGTTCGCTGTCCTTCAAAACCTTTGATATCCTAAGCAGAGAATGAATTGTGAGAGATAATGAGGGTAAATTAAACTGAAGAAACCTTCTGTACTTACACAAATATTGTGGTAATCAGGCTGATGGAAAAGGAAATACAGAAAAATGCAGACAGCAGCTAAATGACAGTTAAATGATCTGAAGCCACAATCCCATCTTTCATGGTTCAGTACAGGTCATTGGGTGAATTTTATTTATCACACTACCCTTTATCTGGATTTGTAAAATGAGTATTCATGGCTACATCTCGAGGAGTGGTTTAAATCCCTACACCACATGAACATAAATATGGCTATCAAAAATATGTACCTATTCCTTTCAACCAGAACTTACTTCTATTTAATATTGCCATTTCATGACTGCAGACTTACTCTGACAGAGCTTTTCATCTTTATTTTTCATAAAAAGTAAGACAGAATTGCTTCCAAGAATGCAGGCTTTATTCTGAATAGAACAAAGAATTGTATAGGTTATTCATTCCCTATCAATATTTAGTATTGTGTCTCACCTTCAGTAAAATGTCGTCATCTTCTTTAATTCAAGCCCACTATTGTAAATTAATGGGTGTTAATATCTTTAAAATTGTCCTTTGCTTAAACTGTTACCAAAACGACTTTATAAAAACATATTTTTACATCGTGACACAGGACTGTCCTTAGAATTCAAAGCATTTTTCTATGCAGTAGTTGAAAGTAAGGGAGAAAAAAAAATCACTTGACTTTTGGGTGAAGTATTAGTCTTCAAATCCAGATAAAAATGAATATGGCAACATATTAATATTAAAACCTATTAGTATGTATAGCATGAATATCTCAAGAACTATGCATTCTCTAAGTGGATAAATCAGCAATGAATGTATTGTTCTGCAAAACCCTCTAAGATTTTAAGTGCAGGAGAAAGCACTGGGCCTGAATTAGGAAACAGATTAGTTCTCTGCTAGATTTGTACTTTGCATGTTTGTAAGGATATTAACCTCAGGATGGGAGTAGTGTGCCCCCTAATTACACACTCAGGTTATTTTCAAAAGCTTTTAATCGGACTTTCACATAACAGTGAACATGAAAAACACACAGATAAAAAGGGGCCATGCCTTTGAATTTACATGGGCAAATAGTACTTTCAAGCCTTCAGCAGTAATTTTTTCTGTTGACATTGCAGATGTGAGGTTTATTCCATCTGGGTCAATAACCTCCTTGTTTCAAGAAAAATGGCTTCTTTTTCTGGAATGTTTAACAGACAGTGGAGGAGATTAAACAGTAGCTCTTACACAATCTTTTCATTTGTATGTTAAGAAGAGATGGACAGGATGCATATAGAATGGTATTTGTGGAATTTTTACTGAAGCTATCATTGCAATGGAAATCTGAAAATAAATTACTTTTCCATTACAATCACTCACATTTTTTTTTAAGTTTAGCAGGGCGAAGTGTTTGCTTAAACCTTTCCAATGAACTAAAAGCATCAAGGAGGGGATAAATATAAATCTATTTTACTGTTGAAATTATTGTCTTAGTGGCTCAGCAGGAAATACTCTTCTGCCACGGCTGCAGGAGTCCTCAGGAGCAATTCTCGTTCCACAGAGGTTAAGGGCAAAACTTCCTTTGATTTTAGTGGGGACGGGTTTACTCTCTGGTGATTGCCACCACAGATACTAATTTTTACCCTCAGGAGAAATGTACTGATTTTGTTGGTGTACTTATACCAGAGCTTTGCACTATGTATTGCACGCTGTCTGCTCTCCAAGGCAGCCCTCTCTGCCTTTGACTGCCAGCTCCGACTGGCAGATAAATGAAATCTGTGAAAGAAGCCATGAAGTCAGTCATCTTTCTGTGTTCTTGGGCACCTTTAGCAGAAGACTTGTTTTGTTACATAACCACTTTTTTAGACCCTAAGCATTTTTATAAGATAAGCCTCACAATAAAATATCACTACAATCACTATTCTGAGAACGTAAAATTTGTCCTTGTTCAAGAAAAACCTACAAACACATGACCATTACATAGGTGACATTTTAATCTGAAAAGTGTTAGACTTATAACAAACACTTTACTGTTTTGAAGTGCAAATGTAGCTTTCTTGTGTAGGAAGTTAGACGTTTAACTTCTTGTAGCCTTAAATATTGGTTAGTTCAAGGTCAACAACTGCTTCCGTCAAGCTCCTGGCTGAGCTTTCACAAGTGAGTTCAACTGCAACATCCAGTTAACCGTGACTGTAAAAGCTACCTGTTTTAAGTGTTTTCAGTTGCAGATGACTGTGGAGGTGAAAGATGAAAGAATCTCTTAAATTTAACATGAATGCATGTAATGCATTCTGTCCATGTTTTTTCTCTTGGAAAGTTTAGCTCTTTGCCCTGGAGGAAAAAAGGTTTGCCCAGCAAATGTACTAACGAATAAACTTGAAAAATATGTTGGCTTGTACTTGCTATGGAGGAGATCTGGATGATTATAATACTTAAAGTGTATGTACGGAGGCCCTTTTCTGTCCAGAGGAAGAAATAATACAGCTGTATAAAATACTAAGTAAATAAATGATTAGTAGTGCTATTGGATATTCCTCTTGTTTTAGTCTTTATTTTGAGCATAAATGTTTTCTAAATTTTGCTAAAGCTTTTAAGAGGGCTTAGGAGAGAACTTTCCTCTGTATTACCAAGATAACCATTTGTCCAGTAGCTTTTGTGATATGAGTCATAACTTTTAACTCAGGCAGTTTTGTGGACAGCTTGGATGTGCAGATGGCCTTGGCATATGACTGAGAAAGTGATGTAAATCATTTCTCATCGAATCGTAGCATCCCAAGCTGTTGCTATTTAATTGTTCAGTTTATACAAAAGAAAACACTAATATGAAAAGTTTGAACTATTGATACCCTTGTTCTGGGAGGTGCTGCTTGCTTACCAGTTGCAGATTTTTTCAACAGTTATCTTCTCTCCTGAAATGTCAGATACTGTGTCAGTGCCTCATTTGAAGTGTTTGTGTCAGTTTTGGTGTCTTTGCAGTCCTGAGCTAAATCCAATAAAATATTTAGACTTCCTACTTCATATTGAAATAATATTTTTTTTACTTAATTTGGACCTCTATGCTTTCCTAGAATGGCAGATCAAAATAATTTGGTAACAATCTCTCCCCAATACATTTAGATAGATTAGAAAATTTCTGTTTGCCTACAAGCTGGGAGTCATGCTACAACAAGGGAGAAAAAAATTATTAGTTACATATCACTACCACAGTAAAGGCAAGGTAAAATAGGCTTCCTTGTGCAGATAGGTAAGTCTTCTTTGCACTATGAACTAAAATGCTTACCTTTTCTTTCCCAGAAAACTTTTTGTTTCATGTTTATCTCTTAGTCTTCTGATTGTGCTTTCCCTCTTAGATTAGAATATTGCCTTTTAGATTGCCAGATCTTTGGGAAAGAGGCCATATTTTGTTCTGTGTTTGTACCTTGCGATTATATTGTAGATATAATCATAATCTAGCTTAACTTCAATGACTCAAAAGAATGCATTTGCTTAGCTGTAAGTGAGAGAACCGGATCATAAGGAACACGCTGGCTAACAGGCATTTCTGTAGTGTGCAGCAAACATAAAAGTATATGATGCAATTAATTGTGAACATATTGGAAATATCTTTGCGAGTGTGGTAGATTCAAATGGCAATGAAAAGATTAGCGCCTTGGTCAAGCATCTTAACTTAATGACAAATGTTGCAATGGGACAGTATTAAATGTTCTGCCAAGCGTGTTTATGCAGGCTGGTACTGGTAGATGTAATGCTTTGGATGCACTGAAGAAATCCAGTGGTTGGATTGCAGGAAGGTGTGGCCTGAGTCAAACTGTGGGCATGGAAATATAAGAAAAATAAAGTGATCTGCTGAGTTTCCCATTTGACTTCTGCTGCAGCTACTGATAGTATAGTCTAATAGTGTACTTTAGATAGCATTTGATTGATGATTGAATTTTAGAAATGGAATTAAGTCCATATGATTCTGGTTACATCAATTGTAGAGAAGCACAACAAAACCAATCACTGCATCGGCACTTGATTTTTGCTTTTTCATACTTCTTCTTACTGTTCTTTCACCCCATTTGGTCTGTTGATAGATAACTTTTTAATTTCAAAGGTTTTCATAAGCTGCGCTCATCCCACTAATACCTAAAAAAATCGTAGCTTTAACTGGGCAGATAGGCATTTGGTTGTGGAGGAATCCATGAATTTCAAATAAAAAAAACTAAAAACTGAAATGCTAAAAACTATCAGGAACATGTATATCAGACAAGGAGAAGGGCGACATACCTTCCAGGATATATAGCCATATCAAAAATGCTCATACAATAAAAAGGAACGAGGGAAAAGGATTGGTTAGCAAAAAAAGTGATATGTTGCAAAGAATGTAGAAACAAACAGAAAAATTATTTCTCTTATATAGGAGAACTGTGGAAAAAGTCACTGTGCACTTCAAAGCTAAATAACTACTTTGCCTCAGTTTTTAAACAGGAAGATGATTTTGAATATGGGAGTAAGGGCATAGTAGACTATGAGGGCATGAGAAATTTCATAATAAAAATAGAAACAAATTTAGAAGTTCTCTTTGGCTCTTCGTCAAGTGAACAGGAGAGTCTTCAGCTCAGATTTCTAACAAAGCTGGTACAAAGCTGAGTATTTTGAACTAAGATTTCACTTTATCACGTACAAATAGCCTTGGCACTTTTTACTTTTAAGAAAAAAAAATGGAAATGTTATACAACAATAGGCCTACCAGTGACTTCAGTAGTATGTGGAAGGTACCAAAGGTACCATGCCGGACTATGCAGCTGCTTCTAAATTTAGAGAAATGTTTCAGAGTTAGGTGTGTCATACAGCGCTACACTGAAAAGAATAAACTGGAGAAAGTAGGAGTTAGTAGAAAAACTGTGTGGAGGAGGAGAAACTGAATAAACAGGAAACAGCAGTGAGTAGTATTCAGAAAGGAGGCATCAGGCAAATGGGAGATTACACATTTGTTTCCTGCAGGATTAGTCTTGGGACTGCTTTCAATTCTGTTTTATTAAGATGTTATTAAAAAACGGACAATTCTGATAAAACCTGCCAATGAAAAAAGGTTAGAAGGTATGGCTAATACAGAAGAGAATTGAGATAACATATAGGAAGACCTGGATATAATAGAAACAATACAAAATGCAGTAATGCAAAAGACAAAAACTTCTGTTTGGAACATGATCCAGAAATGTCGAAAGATCAAAGGGAAAGGGAGCCCCGTAACTCATCATGGGATATAGTAGATTATTATCTGTCAATGGGATCAATCATGAAAAAAAAACAAAACAAAAGTGCTCCAAGGACACATCTGGAAAAGTATTTTTAGCAGAAGTAGAAAAGCATTAGCACTATCATCAGACCTCAGCAGAACAGGATGCACAGTGCTGCTTGACAGCGTCTAGGAAAGACGAGCTGGCACACATAAAGCCATATACAGCTTATTTAGTCTACCAAAACAAAGACTGAGAGGAATTATGATCCCTATCTATAAATACCTTAACGGAGTAAAAGTCAAAAGGAGCTAAGAGCTATTTAAGCTCTTTAAACAGTGGCAGCAGAACGAATGGATGAAAAGTATGGCTGGGAATAAATGTAGAAGAACATCTCTAAATATTAAAGCACCGAAATTCTGGAGACTATCTTGCAGTCCAGCCACATTTATGAGGGAATTTTAAAAGTTTACGAAGGTTTATGTGATGTATGGTAGTGATATTAAGGGACTGAACTCAGCAATGCTAGAGAGGCCTACATTCCCATAACTTCCTATCTTGACAATAGTGAGAAGCATGTCTTGTGATTTCTCATTCAATTGCATATTTCTTCTTAAGATACAAGTCCCACAATATGAAGAAAAATAAGGGAAAAAAGGAAAAAAAGGAAAAAAAAAGTTTGGAATAGGACTTCTTTCTCCATAAGAAATCCAGATTGGAATGTTGGACAATGCCAGCAGTAATGGAGTTCTGGCTGCAATACAGGCAATTTATTGACTCATTAACAGTTCATAAAATTTAGTGCATTCTTCTGTTTCTTGTCACTGGTAAACATATGCTCTGAATTTACAATGGGCTCTGTAGTACCATTCCATAAATATTAAAAATAGTTTTGTGATCATTATAATGAATATGTTTCAAACCACAGTGGAATTTTGATCTTAAACAAAAGAATTGGAAATTGTGTCAGAGAAGTTCATACGATTCACAACCTATTGAACTCATTGAAACAATTCAGTATACAACTCACTGAAAACCTTCAGGAACAATTTTTTCCAGAATCTAAAAAGCAATGACTTCCTCTTTTCCCCTTATAAAACTATTTTAATTTGATTTTCATATCAAAAATGCAGCTCTTCCAAATGTTGTGGAATAGTTTCTGTAAGGTAAAGTGTTACCAACCAAATAATACATTTCTGATTATAATTCTAATGCTAGAAGTGTGGAATAAGTATATTGCTGATAGTGTATTTACCATGTAACCTTGTCATACATTTCAGCATATCACAAAGTGAACCACAGGAAGTGCATTCCCAGGATACTTGTAAACTTATGTCACGATATAGATCTTTTTAATACAAAATTGAGTTAAGACATGAACATCATTTTATCTAGTTTTAAGTATGGTCTGCTATATATGTTCCTGCCAGATTCTGATAATCTTATTCATGTTGAAAAATGGTACTTACTTTGATTAAGGGAATTAGAATTTGACACAGAAGTTTTAACAATCTGTCATAACTGCTTCTTGAAAAAATGAGATAATTAATAATAGAGTGTACTCACTACTGTGATGTTCCTGGCCTTTGTACTTTTATATAGGTGCGTATGCATGCATACAATTCTAGCGTAATATATGAAAATGACTCATCATTTAACTTAAGAAGCAGACATATTTCGTACTGTGCAAGCTTTTACTTTCTATTTCAGGAGGAATGTGGTATATCATCTGTTTGTTGGCTACAGAAAAAAAGAGAATCTCATTTTTTCCCACAATTTTGTGAATTTCTCTTGATCAACTGATCAAAACTCCCTTTCCAACTGCCTTCGGCTGGTAGGGTCTTCAATATTTTTCTAGAATAACATCAAATGCAACTAGCTGTAGAAACAGACAAATAAATGCATGTGTTATTTCCTTAGTTGCAAGTATGTATCTTGGCCGTCCTGTTTAAATTTGATTTAGCTTAATGACATTAGAGAAGCATAAAAATTGTGCCTTTTATATGCAGAAATGATGCTAACTTACCAAAGCGATTGTCTTTTACTAGTAGTCAACATATACATGGATAGAAACGAAGTAGATTTTCCCCCTGCAGTGCACAAAAGTGGATTATTATTTTTATATGTAACACTGAAATTTCAGTGGACAATGCATTTAAAGAACATAGTATATAGAATACATTATATGTGGCAGGGAGAAGGGGATGCCAGCTCATTGACTGCATATGACATGAGGTGCTACAGCTTTTGCTGCTGTTTAGTAAGTAATGACGCACAGAAGGAAATATTTATTTCTACTTTGAAAAGAAGAATCCACCTAAGAAATACAAGGAACAAAAATATCACCCAGAAGGCTGAAAAACAAAATGTCATTTCTCCAGCCTGGAGCAAAGTTGGAGCTGGTTGTGTAAACATGACTCTTCCATCTTGTCCTTATGTGTCTCCATTCAGCTAGCTTTTCTGCAAGCTTTCAGTGAATTATTGAAAGCATATGCAGGCAATGAAAGAAGCCAGATCACAGTGACTGAGATTTGTTCCATAGCGCACTTGCCTCTTTCTTATACTCAGGATTTTTGTGGGCTATAGCATACTAAGTATGAGATTGCACAGATTTGCAATTGAGATAAATATATTCTAAGCAGCTGATGCATCTAATTAACACTTCCTGTGTGAAATAGGATGACACAGTCCAAATTCCCTTTTAACTAATGGGAAACTTCCATAAACTCACAGAACTGAAGTGCAGAAAGGATTGCCCCTTCTGACCTTCTGTAATACACCAGGTATTATGCTTCTTCCAGTAATCCCTGCAACCATTTTTCTGTGATTTGTTGCTGAGTTGATGAAATATTCCATAGAAAAATATTCAATCTTGATTCTAGATAGTAGGGAATAACCCACATTAGTGGGTTATTCACAAGTGATTGATACTGACTTTTTAAAAAATGTTATACAACCATGCCACAACAACTTTTCTTCAGCTGCTACATGCAAAAATTTATAAACGAATGCTCCTCTTTACATTTTTGTTAAAATCTCTACATTGAAGTTTTCCTATATTTTCCTGGAAGACCTGTTATCTTAACTTCAAACTATCTGGCAGGTCTCCTTTGAGGCATTGCTAGTTAGAAGTGCAGAAACTAAAGCTTGATGCAGAATGCTACTGATGTCTAACACTGGATGAAACAGCACTCCCACTCTGATTCTTTACCTTTGCAGGCATCAGTGATCTTTATGTAAAGCCATGTGTGATCACGCCACTAATGTGTGATTCATATATCACATATTCAGAAAAAAAAAACCTCTGTAATTTCCTGCCCTTGCAGTGCTTTTGCTTTGCAAATTTAACTGGTTGTTTAAATATAGGAATTATCATGAAGAGCACTAAGGCATTATATAATTCTATGTGACATATTATATAATTAGGATGTACTATCTGGATGGTACCCTTAATGCCAGAGTAAGATTGGTCTAACATATAATTGGACGTGTAAATTTTAAAGCCTATTTTTAATTATGTTAGTTTATAGTGTTTAGATCTGTTTCATTACAGTATGGTGATACTGTGAATACAGCTTTGACGAAGACCTTAAATGATCAAAAGCTATTGGCATATCTGTCAGCATCTTGATGGTGAAATAAATCAAACTGGAATCTAATAATGGGCATTAATGCTGGTGAAGGTGTTCAAGCACAGAGGTGCAGCATAAGTCTTGGCAGTAGTGTTAGTACTGGTCAACAGTAAGCACTAAATGTACACACTAGATATATAGTAGTGCCTAACAAGGTAAATCAAGGCCATTTATCAGATTCTTAAAGAATATTGCCACATATTAGCAGTAACTCCTCTTCTAAATGTGTTTTACATGAGACCGATTGCAATAATAAACAATTGCATGAATCTTCGCCTTGGTATCAGGTAACAAATAATAACTCAGGATACGGTAATACTGCTATGTCCATTTAAACATACTGCCTAAAAAGCTACTGAGTGTGTAGCTGACATCCCATTAGTTTTCCTCCCACTTTACTTTCACATCTCAGCTTGCAGCTTCCAGCCTTTCATAGGCACTGTCTGCTGTTAACCATATGTAGTGTTATTACTCAAAACCTACAGATCTTTTATTTGGGAAAGCTGTATTGCATTTTGGCAGGATAAAACAAAAACTCTTTTATAAACCAGAAATCAACTTCATGAAGGAAATCTTATGCTTTTGCTTTGGCTTTTCTTTTTTAATACTGAGAAAGTAAGGGAAAGATACCATTTCTGTGTTTTAGAAATACCATCTTAGTACCATGCATGGTACAACCAAGAGTATCTGAACAGTCTATACTTAGTACTGGCTTCTAAATAATAAATAAGTAAGTTAATATCCTATTAAGTGTCAGAGGTAAACAGTTTATTTTAACATGTCGAATTACATTTCTCAGCTTGATTTCAGGCACTATATTACTGCCATTCATAGCAACAACCCCAAAACGTCAGCCTTTTTTGAAATATTTCTATAAACATGTAACTGAGAAAATAACAACAGAAAATGTTGATAAGATCAAATATTTAAAACTGCAGTGTAAACGTAGTTACTCATTGGTCACGGGAAGAATAGGACTAACTTCTGTTACCTTTTTCACTTTTAGATCAATGGTTAGTCATATGCCAGGCCAGTTCTTGGAATTCATTAAAGAAGCATGAGTCACCCAAGGATATTCTGTATGGGCTAAAGAGATTGTTCTGCAGCCAGGAATTGCTAACGTTCAGGGGCGCCACCCCTCCGTTGCCCTTCCAGGCAGTAAATCAGAACAGGAGGTACTATGGTACATTTCTGAAAATATGCCTGTAAAGTAACACGAACAAATGCAAGGGCGTAGGCCACTATTGTTTGCTCTTTGTATACTGCATCATTTTTCAAATGGTCAACAAATTGCTTATCTCACATAGTAGTTTACAAGGATAGCCAACAATTTTACTGGATATAAATAATTGCCACTTCAGTAGCAGCAGAATTACGTATCACCTGTACCATAGTAAGCTTATTTTTAGTTTATAGGCAGTAAAGGATTGATACACTTGCTCAAGCAGGATAGTCCCCACCATTATAAAAGATATGATCTCAAATTTCCTTAGTTTCTTTTTCTGTGATCTGTGCAGTGAAAAGGACTGCTTGTTCATTCAGTTTTCAAAATTTGTAAGGAAATGGATTCTATCAGTCAAGAGCTGGAAAAGTGCCTTGTGAGAGAGGGGGAGTTTAGTCAAAAGAAAGAGGGGTAAGAAAGGGAAGAAAGTTACCTGGATGTAGTTTAAATCAAATACACCTTCTGATTCGTGTTTTGTATCTTACAATTCCTGCCCTTAAACCAAATGATTTTAAAAAAGTAGCATTTGAAAATTAAAAGAATTAATCTAATGGTCTATTTAGGATTGTTTCTCAAGTAAATATTACCTTTGAGAAAATATTCCTGTAGGAAAGTTTAATGTACCCATACATTTCAGACAGATAAGCCTAAGTTAAATTGCAAAGCAAGGAGAAATGGTAAATTCAGAAAGAGTCTAGATAATATACAGCAAAATGGAATCTGAAAATGAGTGGAGTGGAAAGGAAAGGAAAGGAGAAAAAAAGAAAGGGAATTCATTAGCTATTTAAATATTTTTCTTAGAAACTCAGAGGAAGAGTTGCAGGTAGTTCTGTTAATAAACTACAAGAGGTCTGGCAAAGCTGCAGCCTGGCTCCTCATGCCTCAAGCATACTACTTTGGAGTTCAATATTATTACATGTCCAAAAAACACATTTCTGCTAGACTGTCATTCACCGCTAGTGAAATATCTGTTCAATACTTTTTTTTCTCCTCAGAGAAACCACTATTATCTGAAATTGGTTGTCAGCTGGGCTTGACGGAACCTACAAGGAGAGAGGTGGTAAAAGTTCCCCCAAGCATAGCACGTTTTTCTGAGGACAGTTCTTACCAATTTACTTACAGCTGATATTGAGAGAAAAACTCTATTAAATAGAAAGACTAACTGCACCAGCAAGTAGAGCTGAGACTAGAGCACTAAGAGGTAACATTAATACACATGACAGGTTGAATACCAAACAGGTACAACACAATCAGTGATAGTTCAAGTTGTCCGTCTCTCTCGCAGATTTACTTCAGCCTGATACTAAACAGACTATAAGAGCTAGGTGAAATTTATACAGAACTCAGTAGAATGGATGATCCTAGAATTTCTCCATGGTTTGTTTAATTTTAATACTTTTTTTTTTTCTGTTACTATGACTTTCTCAGACTTGAAAAGTTTGAAGAATTGTGAGCCTATAATACAAGCACTTGTTATATATTTTCACACTTGGGAGAGTTTTGAAAAGGCATAGGACAGCAAAAAGACAAATTCGTAAAACTCTAAATGTTTCTATGAGAGAAAATTTGGACATTATTCACCTTCGTTGCTCTTACTAACAAATATGGAAGTTATAGGGAAAATAGCTTTTCAGAAAAAAGATATGTTTTTCCCCCAAATGCACAGTTTAAAAAAAAAAAGGGCTTATCCAAGTTAAACCACGAAAAAACAAAAAGGAAAAAATGCTCAATCAGTTGCTCACAATGAATACACACAACACTATGCCAGTGCAAGAGACAGAGGGCAGGGTAAAGATGAAGTAGAGACTGCTCCTTTGGAAGGCTTTACCAGCCTAAGCTGGTTTAAGGTGTATGTGAGTGACAGTTTTATAGGGCAGTTCTGGCTAGCACTCCTCACCCATCTTCTTTCTCTTTCCTTTCTTGCTGTTTTCCTTGGCCCTCCGTAAACCTGCTCAGCTCTGAAATCACAGAAAGTTACTCAACCATAAAGAAAAAAATTGTTTTTTTCAATGTTTTTAATGAATTAGATTTGCTCAGTGAAGGGGATGGAGCAAGGCTACGTGGCTAGGAGCAGGCAGAGCAGAAATGATGATGAGGTAAGTGCTGGGAAGGAGAAAGGAATGGTGTTAAACTTTTCTCAGTAGCAGCACGATGTTATATTAGCTCAGCGTCCCTTAGACGGTAGGCCCAAGGTGGATTACTTGATGCATCTTTAGCCGATGTAAGAGCTTGCCATCACTGAAAGGAGATGACCTTTTCCTACTTGCATGATCTTCTCCTCTTCCTTCTGCTGCTTTGCCCTCGGCACTCATGGGATCCGTTAAGAATCAGTTCGTCTTGATATGTTGGCAAAAACTGAATCCAGACTAGTAATATGTGTCTCAGAAAGAGAAGAGTGGAGACTGCATGGTCATGGTCATGTTCAGGGAAGACAAAGAGCTGGGAAAGAAGAGTGTGATCTTTCACTTGCAGTAGTGGTAAGGAGGCTGATCAGCTCATCCATGACACATAACATCACCCCAAAAGTGTCAAATGCACTCTAAACATAGAGACAACAACAGATTCTTAGCTGAATAGTTCTGAGCCTGTGCCCCTTGCATTATGCTTTAGTACACTCTCCTATATATTCTCTGTAACACCAGTTATTCATACAGCACAAACAGATTTCATTTCTTCAGTTTCAAAATGCAAACCAGGATACTTTCAGGAAAAGAAAGCTTTTAAAAAATATAACACATACAAAAAGCAAATATTTTAAATATGTGTTGATGCTACTCCCAGCAGCTCATAACTGAAGAAGTAAAGGCCAGCTTATGCATATTTCCTAAAGTGCAGGATTTTTTTCCAGCAATTTAATTTTTTAAATGAGTTTATCATGAAGCACAGAACAAACGTCATTAGCATTCATTTTCAACAGAGAAACGACTTAGTTGTTGTCTACGTTCATTTGTCACTCCAAGCAGAGACTGCACCACACTGATTCCTAGTAGACACAGAGCAATTTCTATGTACTAAAAAAGTGTTTTGCCCTGAAGATATGATCTGTGGCTATTAAAAAAAAAAAGAAGTTGTTTTGACGCTGATCTTTAGAGCAGCAATCTTCATACAGAAAAGGAAAATTCCTGGGGTGACAGAGTAACTACTTGCTGAGAAGGATGTTCCTTGACAGTCTCCTAGCTACAGTTTCAGCTCCTGGTACAGAGAATGGGACAGGGTGAGCGTCCATGGATGTGCCAAGGCTCTGAGAACTATCCTGAAACAGGAACTAATTATCCCACACATCTAAAATGAAATAAAACCATTTAAAAACAGACTCCAGGATAAAGACAGGATTCTACTATATCACGTATCAGCAATAATACCTTAGAAGAACATTTGGGAGTTGTTAATGTATTTGAGGTACATTACAGCTTATTTTTTAGCTCATGTGGAAAGCTTATGTTCGGGGTCCTCACAGGTGGACACTTCATTAAATATTTCAATATCATTATGGGAGTTATGTTTCTTAATAACATCATTCTCACAAGCTACTTTCTTTACTCTATATGAGCTAGATACTTTGAGGCAGCAAAAGGTGAAGTGAGGAGTTGAGGGCGGGGTTCAAACATGCAAGTAACACGTAACCTTTCTGTGCAGTGAGAATTAGGTTTTTTAAGTCTATTGTATTTTTAGCAGAGTAGATTTTTTAAACAATTTAGTCATAAAAGCATACAAACAAAATGGATGTGTTTCTTAAGTACAGCACAGAAAAGATTTGTCAAGGCTTGTGCAGCTTTTTTTTCTCTTCCACTTCAGCTGACCATGAAGATTCTGAGGAAATAACTTTTAAACTCAATTAACCAGGAAAGCCAAAATCAATTACAAGGTGTGGCTAATATTATACAATAGCCAACTCTTTTTTTTTTTTTTTTAACCGTGCTTTCTGCTATTCAGGTAAGGTTTTAAACATATGCAGACATACAGAGAGTGAGAGGTAACAACACCAATAACAGAGTGCAACTAATTTCTAATGTAGGGACTTTTGTATATTTGTCTCAGATTTATGAGATGCACACACAGAAAGCTAACAACGCGTTAGAGATTACATCTCTTCGTTGTCTGTGAATGATATATTAACAGTATACTCCATTTTCATTCACAGTCTCCTTGCAACATCTTTTCAAAGGTCACTGTAGGATCATGTAATATTAAAGTTTTCTTTCCATCCATGAATCAAAGCCCGACTATGTAAATTTTGTTTTTCAGGTCTATCTCAGAGTCAGATAATATATTTATGAAATGTAAGACCTATTTTTTAGCTGGATATTTCATGTTCAGCTATTATAGAGAGCAGACCACACTTACGTTAGAAGGCAGGATTCAAACCTTTGAATCCCAAGTTAGAATTTTCCCATAACTTTTTCTTCCCATTAGGTAGAATAATTCACACTGCTGCATATGCAAGGCTAGACTGGCAAATTTCCACTCATGGACAATCAAGAGCAAGATTTTAATTTTTCATAGAGGTATGACTCAGTATTATTAAAATTCATTTAAGCTTTTGGTGGAAAAAGTAAAATGATTTATGTTAAAAACTCAGTCCTTGCCATGATGACTGTGTTTTAATCCATATTACAGTCAACGTCTCAACATTACTACTGTTTTCAGTGAGCCAACAGAAGGCTTAACAATGACATATCTTCCTTTTATATGATACAGGTGTTACCATAGTCTTGAGGTATACATCTGGGCTACTTTTCAACATGTGGCTGTGGTGCTATCTATGAGCTATCCAAGATTTTATGTTTTTAAGTATTTTTAACATGCAGGGAGTATCTTTCTTTATACAGCTAACCTGGCCAAGAGTTATTGTGCTTAATTCCCTGGAGGGAGTTTCTTGTTGGGAACAGACTGAATCACATGTTGTGATGCCAGAGTTTATATCTGCTAAAACTAAATGTTCTACTTTGTTTAGTCATCTTATCAAATTGCACAGACCTTTTCTTAAAGCAGTGATGATCACCTTGAGCAGATCATGGAGGAAAACTGGAAACTGATCTTCTCTTAGGTAGCCCTCCCCTCTTTAAGAGCAAACTTGGAAAGGGATCTCCTGGTAGGTAGATGCCCCTCCTTGATTTTTTATTTGTTTTGATTATTCTTTGAAAAGATGTATCGTTTCTGGAAACTAAGAAGGAATGAGTTAAATGGAAGCCGAAATAAGCTTGCATGAAAACAAAAGATGATTTTATTGTAGTGGAATTAATCAAACATGGTGATAAGATAGACATATCTAATTTCAGAAGCTACAAAAAGAATATCTTATCACAATTATGTCAGTGACCTCACTTTTTAACTTTCAGAGGAAATGCCTTCAGCATGCAACCTTAAACTGAGGAAAAAGAGCCAAAATAAGTAGATAGAACAATCCTACAGAGATTACCAATGGATTTTTAACAGAAGTTTTTCTTTACAGCCTCTATGTCTTCTAAAACAATTCCAATTGGCCAATTAGAGGAATTGTAGCCTAGTTGTATTGCTAGAAAGTTGCACAGACCTACATAAATCATGGCTGGCTATGAGTCTCCCTTTTGAAGTTTAGAAGCCTGTTCGAAAGAGAAAAGGCAGCATCCTGGCCAAAACTCCTATACTATACACAAGCACTCAAACATATGATTGTATGCTTGTATAAAATAAAACCGCATCGTGATCGTTTTTATATGTAACAGTCAAGGAAACAAGTTCTGACAAGAATAGAATAACAGTAGGATGTTTTATCTTGAAGTGCCTTAGTAGTCTCAACTAACCATATGGTCTACCTCCAAAACATTACAGTGAGAGGCAGGGAAAAAGTATACTTTTTTTCTGAGATTCAGCTGAATTCTACTTTTCTGTTGGAGCTCAACAGAGGAAGAAGGGGGGAGAGAGAAAAAACAGCCCAGCTGTTGTGGGAACATCTTGGCTTCTACATAATTAGAAAAAAAAGGGGACGATAGTGATCTACTAATAGACTCTTCGAGCACACTTTAGAATCATACTCCCTGAGATACTGAGGAAACAATGTAAAAATACAAAACACTCTTATCAGTTCCTGCTCTAACCTAGCACCAATTTTTAGTGTAGAGATCTGTGATTGTCAGATAAAATATCTGCTAAAACCCATATGCTGAATAATTTGCTTCTCTTGTGGCACTGCAAGCACAGAAGAACTACAACATGTGACTTGTATTTTGTGAGTGTTTTCTTTAGGGGAGTGATGCTGAGGTAGGCGTATACTTTAGTGAAATCCCTTCTGTCTTCTTCAAAGATTATATGTTTCCTTTTCTGTGAAAACAACAAA
The DNA here is from genome assembly GCF_040807025.1 of Struthio camelus. Classification (NCBI taxonomy): domain Eukaryota; kingdom Metazoa; phylum Chordata; class Aves; order Struthioniformes; family Struthionidae; genus Struthio; species Struthio camelus. The sequence continues at coordinate 111,720,946 of NC_090942.1, read as the reverse complement.
AACATTGTAGCATCAAGTGCAGTTTCTTTTCTCAGATGTCCACTAACCTATCTTTTTGTTGCTACTTTTCCTCTGGAAATGCTATTATTCTTCTCCTGCTGATGGCAGCTTTTACTTATTAAAGCTTTATTCACTGTCTTCTGGCCTTTGTCTTGGCTTTCTCCATCGGTAATTATCTCAGCCCCCATGACATAGCTTCTGACAAAGCTTCTGACATGCTGCTTGGTGAATCCTGTGGTAATTCCTATTAATACAAGATACCTTACTACTGAAAGAGTTCTAATTGTACTACTTATTTGGCCTGAAAGAAAAGTGCTGACCACTTCAACCTCCCTTTAAACAGTCTGTAATTTGATTTCTAGATCTCCAGATCTAAGACCATATGACGGAAATTTTCATGTGCTGCCAGGATAACAATATTTAGGCAAGTAAAGATACAGGCAGGTACCTATTAAGAACCTTCAAGAGATTAATTGTTAGATGCATAACTTGCATTGACTTGCAGCACTAGTTAGGCTTCCACGCAGATGCTGTCAGCACTGTCAACACTTCTAAATAATTTTGATAAATCTGGCCTTGGAGACAAGAAGGGCATTCACAGGTGTAAACAAAATCTTGTGCAACATGGATGTAACTGATGGTTTACACAAAATGAACAATATAAAGAGCTTTAAATACTATAGTTTGAATGGCACATTATAATGCTTTTCTGCAAACATTGTTTTGCTCTTAATATTGAAAAAAATTTGGCAGGTATTTTTCCAGGTATGAAAAACAACATAGACCAAATAGGAATTAGTATATAACATCATTGATATGAATATATATAGCTACAGTAGATGATTCTTCAGTATTTGAGAGGTGTAAATTAGTACAGATTATGAATGGACTAAAAACAGGTAACTACTAAGCCAAAGCTCTTGCACAAAGAGAGCACTCTACTCTTTTTCTTAAATAATTTAGAATGTAGGAGGCTCCCAAGATATCAGCGGAGACAAAAATAGAGTAATGCTTCTCAAGGAGAAGAAATATAATTACAGTTTTATCGAGAAAGATTTCTCTTTAAACATTCGGAATTTAAAAACAGAAGATTTCCTACTGTAAGTGCCTGAAGTACATATGACAGCGATCCTACTGCTCAGCTTAATGAGCCTGTCAGTCCAGAATATTAAGCACTTGATTTAAACATCTTAAATATGATGTAGTTCTAAAATGTTAATAGGAAGCAAGAGTTTAGAAAATGTAATAAGGGACACTTTTCCCATATAAAAAGATCTTTTATCTATCATATATGATTTGCCTAGATTATGAAACATGGAGTTATTCATAATTATAGCTTTGATTTCTAGAGACTAAAAGAATTCAGATAAATACAAAAATTTCCACAGTATTTCACGATGTTTCAGTACATGTCCGTATAAAAATCCAGAGGTTTTTCACATCTACTTTCTATCACTCAGCCCACATTTCTCTTTTTTGCCCAACCGTTTGATCCACCATCGTGATTTGACTTAACGCTATTCTTCAGATTAAGTTGCTGCCTACAAGTCCAGGATTTAGCAGTTCAGGCTCCCTAACCTCTCTGTGACACTCTTTCATCTGCATAACTTTATTTCAGGTGGAAGAGATGTCTCTGCATATATGAGACCAGCTTCTGAGTCGTTGCTCCTTTCTTTTTGTAGTGCTGGTGTTAGAGAAGGCTATACCTCTTTTTCTATGTGTTTCTTATCAAGGACGTGACTCAAGCAATTGTAAGCTTTAAAAGCTGGATATGCGCCGTAGAATTCATAATATTTTCATTCCTATTATAAGCTTTTCTGGAGAAATAAATTACCTCTTTCTGTACCACATTTACTGATTGGAGTTTCTTAGCTACAAGCATGAAATATCATTTTGATAAGGTTTCTGAATATGAAGGGACCAAAAAACCAATTCTCTGCCATCTGTTTACCACTGATATGCTCAGGTGCCTACAAGATTTCACAAATATAATCCTTGATATTTTTATGTTAAGTATGTTAAGGGTAGATACGGTGAATTGTTTATTTAAAAAGCAAGCTCCTTTTTGACTTGGATGATGTTGCACTTCTTCATTCAAGTGCTGTAAGTGTATGGTCATTTGAAAATTAACACATCCAAAATTGTTCTAACTGAGCATATTTGGAATCCCTAACCAGCGTCCAGGTCATGTGACATGAAATTTGAATGTAATTACAAAAGAAGAAATGAAAGCCTGTGCTCAAATATATACAGAACTCTATGCCAGAATTGCTATGATTAAATGATCAACATTATATTGTGTCCCTGCAAAATTGCTCAAGGACAGTGGTGGATGAGAATAAGATGTATCAGAATTTTAGCCATTTTTCTTTGAAATATAGATCACTTCAAAGGATGTCTACTAGTCCAAGCGTAAAAGCTTCCTGGGTGGCCAGCTGCATTATTTCAATGAGGTTTTCTTCCAAAGGATACTGGAAAAGTGTTCTAGTCTCTTCTTGATATCTGAGGATGCAAGTCCTGTTAGCACTCATGAGGGTTTCTCAAATAAATTCTGTCTATTCAGATGAGTATAACTCTTTCCCTCTATATTTCAGAACGGAGTGTTGCTTTTTTAAAAATATCACCGAAAAGATAAATCCAGCATACATCCTGACTATTTGATGCTACCTACATATTTACAAGCATTATTATAGTATTTTGAATTTCATATGTATGGGTATTTCCTCTTTTTGCCTTAAAAATATCTTGTGGCTTTTCTCCATGTATTGGCTCATTTACTTTGAACCTGACATTTTCATATATATGCCATTCTCAGATTAAAGAGCTAGTAATATATACTTTTTTCCTGAGAAATTATTCAAAGCTAATTTTTCACATTTCTGCTTGAACTGTGGAAGAGATATTTCATTTAGATAACCTTTCAGCAGGTAAAGGGGCAGTGGTATTTATTTACTATTTATACAATGGAAGTCCGCTGGATCACAGACCTGGCTACAGGACCTCATTGTGGTAGATGCTGTCGAAACTCAGTCCTTTCTTCATTCTCAAGATAAGTACCTGCTAGGCCATAGCAGTGCAAAATATCCTATTCTTCTCAAGGTTGTCCTAGAAGGCAGAACTATTGCTGATTGTCTGAGTAAGATAAGCTTACAATGTGTTTCTCTTGTCTACAAAGAAATGACTCTAAAATAATTTAAGCTGGGAAACAAGTAATAACTTTTGGCCACCATCAGTACGGGCAAGATTTGAACTGATGATTTAGACTGAAACATGCTAGATCCTACCGTACAGCCACAATACAGCAAGCTGTACAAAGGAAAAAAAAGAGATTTTTCTACTTTGTGGGTAGGGTGCTTTAAATGTGAAAGACTTCCTAGCTGTGGCAGTAAGCAGCTCTGAGGTAATTGCTATTTTGTGTTTCAGTTCAGAGACAGACATTAAAATGAGTCATTGGCTTCTGTTTCTATGTTCTGAGCTGGCCTTTTTGCATATACAACTTTATTGGTTTTAAAGGGACTATGTACTGGCACAGCTGTCCTCAAGATAATGGGATATAAAGCACTGAGGAGAAACATTCACATGTATTTTCCTGGTAAAAGTTTAGTGATTTTGTATACAGTTTAAGCAATTAAATCCTGTAATAGCTTTAACTGCAAAATATACAATAGTTCCTCTACTGATTACACAGGATACTTGGTGTTTACATTTTATACATTTTATTTGTCATTTGATTAAATGTGTACTTTTTAATGAGAAGTCTTGCTCTGAAGTTTGAGCTTTTTCCTCTTTTATGTTTCTTTTCAATTTACTTTTGAAAATTATGGCAATCTTGACCACTCATTTAGTCAGCCATAAATGGGAGAAGCATTTAACCAAATTCTGCTGTGGGAATTCTCTGTGCTTCAGCTGCCTTTAATAACATCACACATTTAAAAAATAAGTCATATAGTCATATAAAAATTTAGATAGAAAACTAAATTACATCAGCAGTGAAAAATCATATGACTGAAACATCAATTCTAATTTAAAAGCATTTCTTCAGACAATGCAAAATGTAATTCTATTGCTGAAGTGAGGAAAGGCTGTTCTGGGACAAAACTAATATAGAAGTCTGACAAATATTGTTAATAATCCACTGATATGTATAACTGATGAGAATAGTGTTGACAGCACCACATTGCAAAAAAGAATCGTAGTCTGATGGGAACATTAGAACTCACTGGTAGAAACATGCAAGAACCTTTAATACTGTTAGGGTTGCCACCATAGTGGTGGACCAGATTCTCAAGAGCTGACGTCTTCATAAATCAGAAGCTGTGTGGTACCACAATAGGTCCTTGGTTTGATTAATAAATTATTACAGTTGAGGACCTTAGTACAGCAGAAATCATCTAAGCAATAACCTATCCATGCTGTTGATACTTTGGAGGCCAGAGATAACAAAGGTAACTTTGTAAGTGTGGCTTCTTCTTCAAAAACAGTAACTACAAAAATCCAACTAGCTTCAAAAACCATTTAAGATTTAAATAAAACACGGTATGTGTCTATTAGAATTTTCAGTACACCTCTTGCTGAAAAAAGAAAAATGAAAATGAATTGTTTACGACATAATAAATCTTGTGTTTCCTGTATTATTAAATTAAGCACTTCCTTTGGCAAGAATATTTGCCCGCTTACTAATGGGTATCTACGGAACGGACACTTGCATATGGATCTCCCTGCATGAAATTCTGACCCATCAGACACTTATGTACATATCTAGTTATATATTTCCATTTTAAAAGCTGTAATTAAAGTGTAAATATAGTTGGCTAATATAGTTGGCTGTTAATATGCAGTTGTTACTGAAAATGTGACATATGTCATTTAATAAGAGAGCAAAACATGTTATGTATAATTAGGTAGGAATATGGTATTCGGTTTAAGACTTATTTGTATGTCATTCTGTACAGATATAACTGTTCTCTTGCTGCAGAGCTTGAATTCCTGTTCCTTGGAGCTCAAGGTGCAGCAGCTACACTTATTTTTGTTAGAATCAGTCTAATCACATCATGATGACATATATTTTCCTGGTGAGAATTTCCCCTTTACATCTCTCATTTAGGCAGAGTAAGAATGCATTCTCTTCATCATTTTCTTCATTTTGAGTGCTTGTGATTTTTCAAGTATGCAATGGTTATCTTGTGCCCTCTTAGAAACCTAAATTGTCATTTGAAATCAAGCTTACTTGTTGCTTCTGGGATCTTCAATTCTTGTAGGTAAATTAAGACAGAGTACTTCTGTTAGTTTTTAATAATAAATGAATGGTTAGGTAGATCACTACATTATCAAGAGAATAAATGAGCTGACTCATGGAGTTCTACTGTATTTGTAGTTGATAGACTATGTCTTTGATGTCCTTATTTATGTAGATTAGCACTTTATTCCATAATTGGTGCCTTCATCTTATTAAGTAATTGGTTTTTCTTTTATTAGCCAAACAAATACATAACTTGCACAGAATAAGAATAAAACTCTGGATATAGAAAAGAAAATAGAGGATCTTGATGTGGCAAGCAGGAACACACACCATCCTTACTACAAATGGGAAATGTACAGCCATACTGGTATTGGGTAAATAATTAGCGTATGAGAGGAAATCGTTGATGTGGACAAGGATGGCTAGATGTAGTCTGTGGAACAACTGGAAGGGATACAATGTGTGTTATTGTAAATAATGAACTCACACTATAGTCTACAATGTGAGGACAGCCAAGTGTGGGTCCAAGTCAAAGTAGGTTTAACTTCAGTGCTTAGGACATTGTCCAATTAAGTTTTGAATATCTCCAAGGATGGAGGTTTCACATTCTCCTTGGGCACCTGTTTGAATACCCTGCTGATGAAAAATTCTTTCTTGACATCTAACTTGAACCTTACGGTATTGCAACTTGTTTCTTTTGCCTTCTCAGAGAAGAGTCTGGTTCCATCCGCTCTTTGCAAGTCTATACCAAGCCTGGCAGTTTTGAAACAATTTTAGTGCTTATGACTGTCATGAGCATTATACTTCTCATAAGATAGGATATGAGTTTCAGCCAATATTATAGTAGCTTACAGATGTATTTCTAACATGTGCTATTCTTATTCATTTACCATAAAAATGCTGTTGCGCTTCACATTTCCAGCTCCAGATATCTCAAAGGATGCTGCCATCTTTCTCCCAGTAGAAAAATACAGACCTGCATTTCATAGAGCAGGCAACTTATCAATTCTTTTATGAATGTCACAACTAAAGGCTTGCCTTTTCCTTTCCTCCTCTGCCTCCAGAAAGGGAAAATCTGACCCTGTTTTTATGTATAATACATTTTCAGTCTACTTTTCTTAACTAAGAATTATTTCTCTTTCTTGAGTTTTTGACCATCTTTGAAGTGTGAAAGAGAGGCACCATATCTTCTTTTATTGGAAGTAAAAGGACCTTCATGGAACAATGGAAAGTAGGATCTACAAAATCTTTAGATGGTAGCATTTTAAATATCATATAAATATTTGTGTTTATTGCCTAATCTGAATCTCAGTTAAAAGAATCAAACGGAATTTAATTCAAATTTAAAAACTGTTTATTCACTGTTTAAAAACTGTCATAAATCTCTGCAATATACCTGTTACCCGCTTTTGCACATGTAATGAACTGTGGAGGCAAAACCTAAACAGAGCATATGATGTATATCAAAAACCTTGTAATAACTTAATTTGTGAAATGTTTATCTATCTTACCAACAGTATAGATCACTCTTATAACTTTGATAAGCCTAGAACTGTAACTAAAAATAGTTAGTAGAAATACTAACACAGGCTTGCAATGTGAAGACATCTCAGAATAGGGTGACTTAGTGTTCTTGGTCACTATTTCCTTAGGAACACTCTGAAGACAGATGCCACAACTGAGGAAATGGTAATGTCGAAAAAGGTGACCCTCTGCCCTGTAAGGAGATAGAGAAAGAAACACATGCTTCTGGCACCCGGCATTTTTTTCCTCTACAAAAAAACTAAAGCAATTACAGGAGTGATTCTAAGAAAGCAGATAAGTCAAAATTGTAGTAGCCCAGGAGAGCAGGAAAACTAATTTTCAGGGGCCTTCCAGAGGGAGATCTAGCTTCTGTGGTTACACTGTCTCCACCAACAACTCTTTTTTTCCTGGACTGATTTCCTGAGCTCCTTCTCAGTGTCCAGTTTTCCTGTGGAAGATGCTATTGACTGGATCAGGAAATAATAATCATGCTTCAGCATTTGTAAGTATTTGTAAGAAGTTATTAATTCTGTTCTCTCATCATATATTCAACAGTCTGATGTCATCAGGGCCTCATGACCTGGGACAGAATAGCATAGCATCCACTGGTGGCAGAGATAAAAATAATATGCACTCTGGAAAATACCAGCCTCGCTGAGTAGTCTTTTTTTGTTGTTGTTTTTGTGTTCCTGAGGCTGCATTAACATTAGATGTTCTTAATTATCATGTGGTACAGCCTTTCACTCTACTCTCAATCTAAAAAGAGCAGCTTCCTAACTTAAATACTGAAATGAGTTGCCTACAGTTAACCTATATGGCCATCACAAAACGAGAATATTTGTAGATATTAAAGATCTCCAGTCACTTTCAGAGATTTCTTGGATGTATAGCTCTAATATGCAGAATAAATTCTATTTGATCCACATCAATTCATCCTCTCCCCTTTCAAGAGGATAGCAAAACGTGTTCCTGGCAACCGGAAAGTTAGAGTATGCTATATACATTTGCGACGTCCGAAATAGTAATCTTGGTTTAGAAGAAAAATGCTGCAAATGGTAGAGTTCTCTTAAAAAGACTGGTAGTGTTAGAACGCTCCTACTTTAGACATAGGATGTGATCTTTCATATGTTAAATATATATTTTAATACAGATAAGTCTAGGAATCGAAGGTATGAAATAGCAGAACAGGAAACCTATGCAACCTTCACTTGCACAACTGTCATACTTCTGATCTTACTGCTGTTTAGACAAAGACATCCTACCTCATTTGATAAATGGTAGCCCTTACTATGAATCAGGGCAATCTCATTGTGTCATTTCCTAGTTTTAAAGTCCCACTTCAGCAATACTCTTTGCACTGAAAATTTATGTGTGCCGATACTGACGTATCTTTTCTTCATCTCCCTCACGTAAGTGTTTCATCCGGTGGCATATTGCTCACAGCCAAACAAATAGTTGGCACATTCAGTTCCTCTGTGCGGGCTTTGCTATTCAAGCAAAGAACATCTGTCTTGGTTGTGTTCGTATGACGTTACTGAAAAACAGGAGAGACAAGCACACTGGTCTTTACACTGGTTTTAGTTCTAATATCTGGACTGCATCTTGTCAATGGAAGCAAATTCTGTTTCAAGCAAATTCTGCTCAGACTCCAGCGACTATCTGCAACATGTCATGTGCTGAGAAGCCATAGCACAAGTAAACCTCTACTATAATTCTCCAGCAAATCTTTATATGACCTTTGATTTTTTATTTTGGCTTTGTGTACCAGCCAACTCTAATCAGCTTAATTTTCTGGATTTGGGCAAATAATACCAGTACAAAAGGTAGTTTCCCAACACTCTTAAACTCTGCTTATCATTTCAGAGGGCTGTTAACTCTTCTCAAAGAGAAAATTTGCTAGAATACATATGGACAAGATTTATACTTGAAAATGCTTGACCAACTTTGACTGAAACTTTTCAAAGTTTTGGAAAGTGTCTAATGGTAGATAAGTGGTATCTGGTGCAAACGGAAAGTGATTGAATAAGACAGTAGCAGCTATAATGAAAAGCCCATTGGTTTCACTGAGAATGTTTATATGAGCCATTATACCTTTATAGGTATCTCTGTACCTAAGTGTTTTGAAGACTGCATACATTACAAAGTAATCTGGTCTACATCAGCTATTATTAAATTCATCTTAAATTTATTTGAGAAGCACAGAATGAACTGTATCGTGCATAACCATTTCCAATTTTAAAACTTTGTAATAAACAAGTCAGGATTTTCACTAACACTGTATCCTTGAAATCTCTACCACAATAGTTTAATATTATTTCATGTCTTGTTCCACATATTTTTGGCATTTACGTGATTTATGATTTTCTGGTTTTACGAATTCACAAGCACACTGACAAAGACGACCATTTTGATCACCTTACTCTAGCTTTAATTATAGCCTTCTTCACAAGATAGTCTTTATATGTATTTATATATATATGTATATATACATCTATATTTATCTGCAGGGCATATTGTGAGAGCAGGAGGACGTAGTTTCCTGATTTACATGGAGGCTTTGGAGTTGTCATCTGACCTTGTATGCAATAGTAATAGGTTCCTTAAACACTTAAAATACTGTAAAAAGCTCACACTGTCACTTTTGATGATAGTAGAATATTTGTGACTAACACACACAAGTTAGTAAGAAATAACGAGCAGACCATTTATTTGAGTATCTGTGGATGGTATACAGTTTTCAGAAATATGGTTGAGACCTGTTACATGAAAGACTTATTGAAAGAATAAATCTCTATATATGCAAAATAAAAAAAAAGCAACAAAGGGACTTGATAAAAGAACAATCTTTTGGACTAGTTGCTTAAAAGTAGTAGAAGAAGGCAAGCCCTTTCTTTTTAAATAGTCCTGGTCGTCTTAGTGTGACTCCCACACTTTCTTTTACCGGTTAATTTTTAGCCAGTACCGTTGTCTAAAATGATCCTCAAACATAATATCCCTCGCGGCCGCCGGGGGGACGGAGGCGCCCAGCGCCACGAACCGTTAGGCGCCTCAGGGCTAGTGGGAGGGGGGAGGGGAGGGCAGGGGGCGCCCGCAGGCGCGCCGGGCGCTCCGCCGCAACAAAAGGGGAAGCCGGGCGCGCGGTAACGGCTGCTGCCCGCCGCTGGCCAGTAGGGGGCGCCGGAGGTTCACCGTGCGGCCGGCGCTGCAGCTGCCGCCGCCGTTGTTGGCGCTGGGACGGGGCGCGCGGCGGTAACCGCCCCCCCGCCCAACCGTCACCTGGGGCAGCCGCCTGCACGTGGCCTGAGGCGGCGGGGTTGGCCGCGGCTGAGGCTCTCGGGCTGTCTCCCAGCTCCCCGGCCACCCGCTGCCGGCACCGTTCATTTTGTTAACTCCCCGTTAACTCCCCGTTTCCTCCGCGTTGCTCCTTCCTTCGGTTTCGCGTCTCTCTTTTGCTAAGTGGTTTTTTTTTTTTTTGGGGGGGGGGCGGCTGTTCGGCAGTGTATGCCGCGTGTTAAGGGGGAACGGGGCTGTTGACTTCCCTTTTCCTTGGGGTTTTAAGCGATCCTGTTTCTCCTCTTCACTTCCCGGCCGCCCCCCTCCGTTAGTGACCGTGGGTCACGTTTCGTTCCGCGAAACTTTCCTGTTCGGGGCAAGTGGCGTTGCAACCCAGAGGTCTTGGGGAGAGCGGGGAAGGCGGGGGGGGGGGACGGGACACTCCTTCGGTTTTTTAGTTGAACAACAAATGGTACAGATTTTGTAGGTCATGCGTGTTTTTTTTTTTTTTTTGCAACCACTCTTTTTATTTTCCAGAGAGCGGGTCAGCACAAAAACCTCTGGGGAGAGCCTTTCAAGGGGCTCGCTCCCCAGCGCGCCGATGTGTGAGAGAGGGAACGGGTAATTAGAGAGCAGTTGCATGAAATCACTTACCGAAAAATTAGCTGCCCGTTTAAACGGGAAGCAGGAAGGATCAGTCATGTAAATTCTACCTATACCCAACTGTAGAGGCGAGACTGCGCCGGGGGGAGAGGGCGAGGGCAGGAGAGAGGCACTGCCCGCCGTTAAGTCTGATTTCCAGTCCTGCGGCTGCCTCATGACATGGCCGCCCCCATCTCCCTCCCTGCCCCCGCGAGGCGAGGCGAGGGACGCGTGGGTGTGGAGCACGCTGCTTTAGTCCACACCCCGCAGCCTCCCTTCCCCAGGCAGCCTCGGGAGCTGCGCTCATTCTCCTCCTCCCTCTCGTCGCCAGCCGCCGTGTCCGCGCGCGGCGGCAGCAGGGAGGCGGCGGCGGACGCCGGGCTGCCGGGGAGAGCGGCGGCGGCGGCGGCGGGAGGCCCCCCCCACCCCCGAACGCCCCCCCCCCCCCCCCCCCCGCCGCCTCGCACAGGGCAGCGGCCCCGCCGCGCCGCTCCCGCCCTCCGGCACCGGCAGCGCGCCCGGAGTTGCTGCCCTGGAGCAGTTGCCGCTCGGGCTGCCGGTGAGGAGGGAGGCTTAGGGCACGGGGCTGTGTTTCGAGGGGGATGCTGAGAAAGCCATCCCCTCCTGTAGCGCATTGCCTAGGCGTTCCTATTATGGAAGTTAAGTGAGAAACTCCGCAGCTTGAACTGATTTGGTGGAGACAGAAGGAGAGAGAAAGGGCTAGGGGGAGGGAGAGAGGAAAGGAAAATAGCCAAAGCAAGCCAATGATTTTCCTGCAAAGTGCCGGGAAGTTTTCGGAACACTTTCTAGGAATCAGGTCCTTTCTCAAAGTCTCGTCGTGTCTTCCGGAGAAAGAGCTTGCTTTTGGATTGCCATGGAGCCTAAAGAGAGGCTTAGACACACTTGAGTAATTCCTCCGCTTGGGCTGGATTGGTGGGAATTTAGGAAGGAGTGTGTGCAAAGCAGAAAAGCCTTCGGAGCTCGCGCTCTGCTCTAATCTGGATGGATCTAAAAGTGTCATATTCAAGACCTTTCCATCTGTAGCTTTTGATTTCAAGGTTTCCCTTTCCGCTGTAATTAGCTGCTAGGAAACTGAAAACTTTTGGACCTACCTCTTACTGCTTTTGGATACTTTTGGGGGATCTCTCTGGAACTGGTCTCGCAAGCGATCTGGATTGCTTTTAATATGTCAAAATGGGTCTGCTGACGCCACTCCTGCTCTTTGGATTTGCATTTTTCCAAGTCTATGGTAAGTTCGCTTATTTCAGATATGCCGTTTCTGTGCAGAATTTCCCTTCATCTGAATCTGATTTGGGACAGCGCATGGACGACATTACTAAGCTTTTAGCGTTACAGAGTCTTAAGTTTGTTTCTGGTATAAAAATGGTATTTCGGGGAGGGGGGGGAGGGAAGAAAGAAGAATATATGTTTCCAACCAGCAATTCTTCCCATCTGCTAACTTAATGGAAGAGTAGCTTATGAAGGGAAGAGTGTCAGCTTGAGGGAGTGAGGAAAGGGGGGGAAAAAAAGTCCACCGTGCTAAACCTTTTATTTCGGGGCGGGTTGGGGGGGACACGAAGCGGGACGGAGAAAGGAAAGGCAGGAGGCAGAGAGCTGCTGTAATAACCGGTGTTGCTCTGCCTTCTCCTATTGTTAAACTTGGGAGTCGGCAGAGCCGCCTGCTAAATAAAGAGGCCGGCTGTGCCTGGGCTCCAGGTGAGGCGAAAATTTGCAGCGTCCCCAGACGCCTCCCGCGGGGCTGGGAGCGAGCGAGCGGGCAGGGCCGGGCAGGGCGCCCCCTCCCGCCGGCCCCGGCCCCGGGCAGGTGCGGAGGGTCTCCTCCCCCCCGCCCCCGCTCTTTCCTTTTGGGACTGCTCCGCAAGCTTGTTGCGGTATTCAAGTGTAAGTACTGGGTGGAGGAATATGAATGAGCGTTTTGTGGCAAGCGCGTCTTAGGAAGGCGGAAACTTCAGTGAAAGGGTAGCGTTTAAAATATCTGTTAAAGGAGGGTTTGGTGCTCTGCTGCGGTGCAGATATTAAATGCATCCCAGGAGTTCAAGAGCACGGCTAGAAAGCATGCGTCTGTAACAGCATGCAGTTTGTGTGTGTATGTGCTGGGATCAAGGGAAGATCGTCAGCTTGAGGGAGTGAGGAAAGAGGGGGAAAAAATCCACCGTGCTAAATCTTTTATTTCGGGGTGGCGGGGGGGACACGAAGCAGGACGGATCGTGTTGGCTGTCCTCCTGATATTGAGTATTTGCCTCTTTAAACAGTCTTTTAGACTTCAGATGAGTCTAATGTCTGGGACCCTGGCCATTTTTGCCTGTCTGTTGGAGCAAACTTTGTTCCAGGACGCTACTGCTTGCAGTATTTACAATACTAGTCTTTAAGCAAGGACTGTTTGTAAAATGAAGTGATGTTACCTCACCTGCTGTAGGATTTTTGTTTGCAGTCATAGGCTTCTCGGAGTGTTTCTGCCCCTGCTCTCCTCTTCTCCTGCGAGAAAGGAGACAACATACACAGACTAGCAGGGGGAAACATCCACATACTGCTTTACGTTGATTGCATGATATGCTGTGCAACTTACCCTTCAGTTCGGTCTATGGCTAAGAGAATATGGTTTTCTACATAATGTATGTACATCCTGAACAACAGGGAGTTCTATCTGTGAAAGGCTTTAATGGAACATTTGCATCTACCAGCGTGGTCATGGTTCTCTGTGTGTGTGTGTGTTGTTTTTTTTTTTTTTTTTCTCCCCCTCCCTCCTGTAACATATTTTGATTCAGAACTGGAAGGCCTCCAGTATCAGAGAGATCTTTGTATACAAACTGTAAACATCAGGCTGTAGAAATGTAATTATTAGTAAGTGTTTAAAATTGTATGTAGCTAGAAGGAATACAATTAAAGTGCTCAGTGGAAGTGACAGAGTGAATCAGAGGAGCTTGGTGTTACAGAATGTAATTAATGTACCAGGCTGTTTGGAGATATATGAAACAAATGCAATTAACCAGCTTGCTGGAACGACAGGAGCAAGACATAATTTATTCTGGTTTTGTCACGGGGAAGACAAGTAGAACCTCTGTTCTGTTTTTGCCTCATAGGACGAGGGTGGGGAGTGTAGGTGAAACACATAACTAATTCAGGACTGGACCTTTAGAAAAACACACTATGAAATTGCCCAGAGTAGGTGTCATCCTCTCCCTTCTTGGGAGGATATTGCAGGGGCTGTGTCACATCTGGCTATGTTAACTGCTCTAAAAAATGCCTTGTGGATAGCACATCATGACAAAGTACAGATAAGCTGTTATTGTCAAAATGACTAACAAGTAGCTTTGAAGAAATACTGGTATGCAACCTTGGCATGCAGTACTTTTGTCTCCTTAGATGCACAGTAATTATGATTACACCTTAGGTGACATGTGCCACCAGTTACTTTGAAAAGATAATGTATATATTGACATGAGTGCTATTTGTAATATTAAAAAAAATAAACAAACAAACTTCACAGGCTATGAACTACTCAGTTAGTAAGTCCTTCAGTTGTTTTCTCTGTTTAAAAGTTCCCTTTTAATGCATTATTTTTCTCTGCTCTCTTGGCATGAGGTCAAAACAGAGAGAAACACCCTAGCAATTGAGGCATGATAGCCATCCTTTTCTCTGTGACATTAGTTTTGTCCAGTGACTCACAAGTGGTATTACACAGTGCATAGTGGTGTAGATTGAAATGGTAATTTTTTTTCTTCTAAAGTTATTTTCTCTGTCTATGCTTTTATGGCCCCTGAAAATTGCAGAGCTCAATAAAAATGGCAGAAAGCATGTGATTTTTTTTTTTTATTGTGCTTATGATTTTCCTGTAGCGCTGCCCTATTCTTGCAATCTGTTCAGGGAATAACCATAATTCTCTCTTCTTTTTCTTTAGCCATCAATCTTGGTTCCATATATATATATATACACATGTACACGTACACACACACGTACATGTAAACCTCTTTCTACAGCATCTGTACCATAAAATAAAACAGTAGTTGGTAGAGTTAAAACAGCTAATTATATATTTTTATAGTGTTGAATTGATTCCGTTATTGTTAAAGGTTTTGTAATCTTCTTCCAGTTATTAGTAAAGCTTGAAACAATGAAAATGAGCAGAAAAGTTCATGACTATTGTGAATGTAGGCACGTGGACGTACGGCATGTGGGCGTGTGTGATAGACTTTTGTGGGCCAAGTTCAGCCCTGATATGACTCCCAGTGCTTTCAGTGAAAACTACAACCTTTTATGCAGGGCTGGCCTGTAGCCATTGTCCCTTGTCATACTTACTTACAGTTTTCAATCTTGTATGTTTGATGGTATTAGAGATGTGAGAATAATTCTGTTAACCCAACATTTCATCTTCATTTCGATATGTTTTGAAAGCATTTTTTTTTAATGAAAAGCATGATATGGTGGTCAAGCGTTCTACCTTAAGCTTTTTAATCTTGTTAAGTGTTTTGTCTCTTATTTCTTTACACCAGTGGGCCACACATCTGTGGCCTTGCACAGGTCTCGGAGGCCCATCAGAGAATGTCTTTTATATAAAGCTAGAGTATGTTCTTCCAATGAGTGTTTGTGCTGATTGGGTCTTGATCCCTCATTGAGTTTTGCTGTTGATGGATAACCTTTGATTCTGTGGAACGTGTATGTTTTACTGTGACAAAATTCTGTTTAGATGGAGAATTTGCATTTCTGCTTCTTTTAGCTTGTCCTTCCTTAGGACCTGATTCTGCAGAGCGTTTCGGCTCATGTTTTTGTTGCTTATTCAGAATCTTATTGAAGCTAGCAGAAGTTTAAACGTGTTCCAAGTTAATCATATGCTTTAAAACTTCCTTAAGTAGAGATGAATTTAGGTCCATGATGAAATGTTTTGCTGAATTAGGCATAAGATTTGCTTTCCCTACTTCCTGTCTGGTAAATTGTTATTGCAATAGCATGTCCTTATGTGCAGAAGATAGGCCATGAGAAAGCGCTGTAATAATGCTTCCAGAGATGGCTATGTTTGAAAAGTAATTTCTTTTTCTTTTTTGTTCCTTTGCTAACTTGTAGTACAAAACACCTGATACCCATGGTTCTTTCAGAAAAGGTAAAATAGTTATATATACACGTTTAAACTTTTCAATGAATTGGACTTCTTAGAATAATCCTTCCATGAGTAATTTTCTGGAATGATGGGACTGATGTTGCTTATGGAAAATAAATGTTAGCAATGCAAGGCATACATGGACTAACCTTAAAAGTAGATAAAAAGATTTCAACAGGTTTTTAAGGATGCCTAAAAAGCACGGAGGAGATGCGCTGAGAAATTCAGTGGGAGAAAATGGAGGCTTTCGCTAGTCATTCCCATCAGCTCTGTTTCCAGGGGTTGGTTTTCTATAGGAATGCTGTGTAGGCTCATAGCACTGGTCTCAAAACATGCTCTGTCTGCTGCTGAACTTTTTAGTGGAACTTACTAAGAAGAGTGCGATGTGATGCTTTAGCCGTTTGCTACCCTTGAGTTGCTATTCAAGTATTGATCTCAGCTAAATAGATAGCTAACAGGTTCAGTACATTCCATTTCAGCCACCTAAGAAGAACACTGCTGTCAGGTTTTATCTGTTATCTCAGCTGGTGTGGCAGAGGTTGCTGTTCCTGTGGCTGCCATCTGGCTCACCACCTCTCATACCAACCTTGTAGATGCTACTTAGCAATCATATTGATGCTCTTTCTTGCCAAGAGGCTTGTTTTCTGGTGCTCATTTCTACGTTTTTATAGGAGTCTCTTTATTTTGTGTGTAGAAGTAAGCAAGTATTCACACTTGCCAAATGAACAAACGCTTTTTTGGCTCTGACTGAAGAGACATTTCTTACGTGTAAGCACTGGATGAATTACAGAATGTTTATTATCCTGTTACCCAAACTTCCTTGCACTTGCATATTTGTACTGCGTGTTCCTTATGCATTTAAAAACTTCCTTTAAATTGTGGTACATAGAAGTGTACAGAATCCGACCTTAAATCACTACTTCAGGCAGAACTTTGAGGGTACCTTTTATGCAGGACTAGTCATGTATACTGTTACCTATGAGATCTTTCACTACAAAAATAACTGCACAAGTAAATAAGGATCTGTGGATGTAGATTTTAATCTCGCTATCTTTAGTCTTAGGTGTGGTTTCTAGTATGCAGCACAAACTGGACTCTGCCATTGAAGTTGTGTGTCCAGGAATAAGATTGTCAGTGTACCCTTGCCTCAAGCCATTTTCTCAACAAAATACCTATTAAGCACCGGCAGTTAATAATTTTCAGTAGTATAAAGGATAGTTACATAAGGCCACATTAATTTAGGACCTGATTCTGTGCTACTGAAATCTGTAGCAATTTTGCCATTGAGTCCTCTGCAAGGAAAACCTTGAAAGCAGGTGATATTTGAATTGCCATAAGTAAAACCCTGCATTTTCCTTTGGTATTTGATCTTTATGAATGTAATCTTGGTGCAAGACAAAGTTAGCCCATTGCTACATCCTTCCACGGAGGTTGCCTCTGAATTCTAGAGGATACAGGGGTGTTTGTACTGTAGTCCTACTTAATCCTTTTCTGTTCCTATGGGACTCTCTTTACTACTGCGGAGTATCCCTTTATAATCAGAAAGGTGCCTCTTGTACTGGGGTGTGGGATGGGGCTATAATGATTTGCATTCTTAATATTTTTCAAGCCAAAAGTTCAGGAAGAAAGAAATGACTTTTTATTCCCTCTTTGCCACTTATCGGGACTTTGCTGCCTTTAAGAGAGCCAAAATTTGCTCTTACTTTTATCAAAATAATATATGATCAAGAGTACACAAACTAACCAGTAGTACCTACGTAATTTACGTTGAGCCGCTGTACTCTAGAAGCCAAGCCTAACTGAAATTCTTTTGTGTATTATGGACAATCGTAATGTGAAGATACTAATGTAGAAAATGTCCTGGCAAAAGTAGCTTGTGCGTACATGCTGAACTTGCAATCTTTACCACTCTCCCCCAGTGTGTTTTTTTTTTTTTTTGTCTGAGCAAATTGTTTGTAAACTCACTAAATTATGGTTATCTGCAACTCTCTGCAAGATTACCACATGAATTTCACTGGGTTTTGAGCTAACTTTCTGCTTATGTTCTAGATAGATTTGTGAACATCCTTCTCCCATACTTAATTTCTCTTTGAGTTTAGTTACGCGGCAAAGCCAATGACAGTAAAAACCACACAACTTAATTTTATTTGATAAGGTTACTTATTTCTCTTTTATTCTGTCAGCAAATGATGTATCATATTTGGCTTACTGATAACTGAAGGTTGCAAATCTTTTCGTAATTCCAGTGCATATTTTGAAAGTAATCAAGACTGTGTGTCCAGGTTTTACTGCAAACTTTTTACGCTGTTAATCCTTCCTAGTTGTGGATATATTCATTCGGCTCTAACTATTTATGCAAATTATGAGAGAGAGAACACAAAGCACTTTAAAATGCATTTTCAAATCCTCATTGTTTGCAGGTGCTCATTGCATGAGATACCATTCCAAGCTTCATTTGGAGCAACTGTGGTGATATGTGATGTTTGCTAAATTGCCCTTTTGTCAGTGAATCTTTATTGTACCCCTTCAGATCCAGCAGGACTCTCCAGTCTGACTACAGTGAAAGACAGTGGCCTATCCATATACTATTTTATACTCTGTTATAATTTACTTTTATTTTTGTCATCATTTTTTTTTTCAGATAAAAAGTAATTGACACAACAGCTAATTTGGCCTGAGATATGGAAATGAACTAGTAGAATCAGTGGGGATGCCAAGAGCTGAAGTATGGTGTTATTCATTAGAGTTTACCTAGATGACTATGCCACAATGTCTGTTGTGGCATGTGGTCTTTTAGTATGTATTTATGCATTGCCTGTATAGCTGCAGCATAGTGTGCCAAGGCAAGAAGAGTTTCTCAATAATACGCTTGTCATAAATGCAGATTGGACAAATAAAGCAAAGAATAAATGGCCAGCAGCAAGTTGTAAAACATGGTAGACTCTGTAGTTCACTTCTATTAATCAGTAGTCATTGATTGCAAGAGAAACTGAGTGGAAAAAATTTAACCTTTTAAAACCAAAATGTCAGGTAACTAACATCAGGCAGCTTCTTTCTCATGCAAAGTGAACTGAAGGAACTGCTCATGCCAGAGTACCAGAGGTACTTTTTTACTGCTATGAAAATGTCAAGAATTAAGCAGCAGTTATGAGAAGTATTTTAATGCTACATCAGCCCTGTAATCATGGTTTCTCAAGCTGTCATTCCATGCAGTTTTTCAAAGTCCACATGTCCTATAGCTTAAATGACTTCATCCTATCAAAGGAACGATCAATTTTAACAAAGGGAGTTCTCTGTAGGACACAATACACAGTGCTTTGTAAGGGTTGGGTGGTACTTTCTTGCATGTTGATGTTGTGAAAAAATTAAATGGTCTAGCAATACTTTTGCACTAGGAGCACCTTGGAAGGGCTGTCAGTGGTGTATGTTTTCTCCACCTGGGTTTCCTTCCCCCAGTCAACCTGGTCTTGTCTTTGGGATTGTCACTCTGCAGTGGAGGCTGCAGCAAGAGGTTCTGGGGGAGGGGATCTTCCCTCCTTCCCCTTTCTCTCTTCTCACAAGTCAAATCGTGGGCCCAACACGTTATATCTCCTTCAGGACCTGGAAACCCTTTATTTCCTGCATGCATAGTAGCACTGCCCTACTCTGATGCTCTTCTGGGGAGAGAGATTACACTAATTCCAGCCCTTTGGCTTGATGGATTAAGGGAATGCCCCATTTTTAGCAGGAAAATGAAGGGAGAGAGAATAGTAGAGGAACTGGGCCAAAAAGAATGTGGCTGGATCAGGCAGCACAAGGAGGAAAGAGAGGAGCACAACACTAGTACCACGCTAACATGACAGTATTGTTACCTAATAACTTTGTTTTATATGCAATATTTTTAGGCTTATTTCACTGTTACGCCATTTCTATATCACTTATCCATGAAGTGAATAAACCTTTCTGTTAAATTGTGTTGAATCTGCTACTGTTGTGTTGAAGCTACTACTAGTTTGGAGTGACTACAAGAAAATGCTAAATTATGTTTTGATGCAGCCAACTAATTCTTCACAGGTTTTAACTTGATTCCCTGCAGAAGAGTTCTGACAGATTGACTGGAATTTTTGTGTGTGTATATGCTTTTGTGATATGTAAGAGAAATTCAGTGGCCTAATTAAAATATTCTGTTTGCGTCAAGGAGACAGCTGTTAAGCAAAGGACATTTCATGAAGAAAGTAAGTTTCAGAAGTACGACAGACTATTATTGCATTTTACCCTCGTATCTATTAGGTCTGTTTTGCTACCAACTGGATTTTAAGAAATAATGTTTTAACTTTTATTTTAGGCAACTCAATATGCTGTATCTGCTCAGGTGTATGCCTGAGTTATAAAATTGTTCTTTCTTTTTCTACGTGAATTTGATTCATCTTCTTAAGCTGTACAGTGTGATGTTTACCTAATAAGACCAGATAACTTATTTTATAAGAAGCAGTCCCACAGGGTAAAATACTACCATTTGGAATGAGGGGGGGTGGGCAATAATAAAACTGTCTTTTAGTTCTGTCAGTTTAAAAACTCTAAAAATAGCTGTGCTTTTGTGCATATATCCCTAAAACACACGTGTGTGCAAACACACATGCACACACACATACACCCTGTGATGAAAGAAAATAACTTTTGAAACAGTAAGGAATAGAATATGTGTCCCTGTACGCAAAACTGTAAACATAGTAGGAACTGTTAGAACATTGAATTAAAAGTAAATGAAATGTATGACAAGTATTCAGACAATTTTTATGAATCTGTGTGAAACAGGACTGTTTGATCAATTGTCAAAAGAGATTCAGTAAATTATACCAATTTAGGATCAAATGCAAAAGAACATATGTCTGGCTTTGTATAACCCAAATTTTTCTGTTTTCCCTTTCAGCAGACAACATGCTTTTTTTTCCCCAAGTGATTTTTGGTTGCTAGGAGAAGTGCAGTAGTCTGCCTTGCTCTTATCCAGCAGTAAAACTGAAGAGTGTATTGAGGTAGAGAGAGGGGTAAAGCACGCTATAGGCCATGAATCACAAGTTGTCTCTAATATATCCACTTTGTCCTCACTTTTTCTTCAAAAACTTTTGTTTTTACTGAAGGTATTTCTTTTCAATTGATCTCTGTAAGCCATTCAGAGAGTGGAAAAAAAACTGTGCTGCTAAGAGTCTACTCAGAGGAACAAAAAAAAAGGAGGGGGGCAACTTTGAGAGTTATTCATGGGGCCACAGTAGTGACAATGCACAACTCAATGAATAGGTTCAGTCAGCTGCCTTTAAAACTGGGTGATTGATACTTTTTTTTTTTTGGCTAGGAGTAGAAAGCATGCAAAAAGACTTTTTACTGGTTCTGCCAGTTTTCAGCCTAGATTTGAAGTTGTTTACAAACTAGCTTAAAACTTCAGTGTACAGGGTGCTCTTGAAGTATGTCTGGATAATTCAGATGATAATACTGCATACATTAGTTGAAATTAGAAGGAGAGAACTGTTAAAAGTCATGCTGCTCTCCAGCTCTAGTTTGTGAAACCCTTTATTCACTCCTTAAATCATGCTTATTGGAATTAATGGTATACTGTGGCCAGAATCACTTGACCAGTACCTCCCGTAATTATCTAGAAGTGTGCTTAACCAGTTGTCATTGGCTACTTTTAAACCTTTGTAGTTAAAAATGGTTGTATATGGCTAGATATTATAGCAAGTGTAAGTGGTTATACAATGTTATCTATATCAATAGACTATCAAAATTGGGGAGTTATGGCAGACTTTGCTTGAAATTTTCACTAGAATGAATGCGTAGACAATATTATTTCCTTTAGTGCTTAATGAAAACCTAGACTTTAGAACAGTACTAAAACCATGATTAGGTCTCCCAAGAAAGAGAGCTGAACAGGTCATATGTGTGAGTGCTATGGGTGAGGAGAGAGAACATGTGACTGCAGAGAATTGTGATTTGTACTGTAAAAACAGATGACTGACTGTGAACAGAACAGGCCTCTGTATCATTCCTTAACAGGAATAAGTGGTGAATGGCTAAGGATCTCATTACCAATTTAGAAGATCTTGTTGACTCAATTTAGTGACATGCAGATAATAGAGAAATTCAATGATGATGTAATTGGAAAAATAGTGCAGCGACTTGTATCAATTTGTTGTTTGGCATTTGAACAAAATAGGTTTCACCCGTATTTCTGAGGATACTGGATGACCTGGCAGTACTGGATTCAGTTCCAGCACAATTTAATGGGATTTGTGTCTGTTTAGGTCAGGGCTGAATTTGCCCCTGGGGAGAGATGAAGATGGAAGAGATGCAAGTTAAATTAGAGAAAGCTTGCTTTATCTTACAGTCTGCTGATAGTGGGTTTTTTGTTTTGTTTCTTTTTCTTCCCTGACCCACACAGCCCTTAAGAGTTATTTAAATACCATTTACAGTACCGCTGAGTTTTCAGTTACTTCCATGGAAGCTGCAAGGGCTTAGACCAAGCAGAGTTTGACCTCATAAATTGTAGTGGATGTTTCCTTGATCATTCTGCAGTGTTAGTCCAAAAGTGCTGTGGTCTTTCCTCTGCTGAAAACTGTGCAGAACACAGATGCATCTTTGTCATTGCATATGGGTATTGGTTAGCTAATTGATTTTAACTGTTACTATATTACTGTAAGTGACTTGTCCAGAATCACTTAGGAACTTCCTAACAGAAGGTGTAGCAGACTCTGGTCTCTAGGGACCTGGGTCATGGTGGGTGAGATGTGCCAGTGTTAATGGTGAAGGATGGAGGGATAACATGCATCTCTTTCCGTCACGTTTAAAGCAAGGCAGCATTTCAAGTCTGAGGATGAGAATGGGAGAATCATGGAGCGTAAGTCTGTCATAAGGTAATTTTCCTTTCTTGTACTTTATAATCCCACTGTACTATCTTACTGAAGATAAGAGTGCTTTAGCACTGCTGAATTTGGGAGAGGGTGTAGGGGAACAGAGAGTGGTGAGGTCAAATGGATTGTGAGCTGTACCTTTCCTTCTCATCTTTCTACCCTGGCCCCAGCTAATCATTGCTGGAAGTCCAAATACGCTAAGGAAAGAGTCAGGAAAGAAATAAGTGATGGCTCTGGACCTATTTGAAATTAGAGGGAAAACATTGTTGCAGGGTGACATTCAGCTGCCTGTCCTTTTGCCTCTTGTACTTCCCTGTTTTATTCAACTTCTGTGCCAACTGAAGCATGATATTTTGAAAAAGCTCATGTCCTTTAGAGAGTGATTCATTTGTAGAACAAATTTCTTTCTTCATATTAAGTAGTATACAACTGTTTAAGCGAGGAGCAGCTATAGCCACACATTGTAGTGGAGGGGAAGTGAAGAAGCATGAAAGGTTTATGTACACTCTGTCATATGATAGGGAACACGTGCTGAGTGAGTGATGCCAAATGAAATAATGGATCTACAGCTGTTTCTTACTTTTCCTGTTTTTCTCTTCTCCTGTTAAATCTATTTCCTGGATTTTTGCCATAAAGAAGGTGGAGTGTGGCATGCTTAGAAGGAATGAGAGAAACACCTTAGCTTACTACGCAGAAATCACTGGAATTGAAACTTCTGTATTTATTCTGGGATGTGGAGGAAAAATAGGCTGTTGTGGTTACAGATTTTCATTCCCGGTGCTCCCTGTTGGCTATCTCTGTCCTTGTTCCTTGCTACTTTCACATAGCTTCTTTGTGTTTTGTAGTTCAAGACTTTTTCTTCTATCTTGTTTTCTTGTCATTTGTTTTTGTTCCTTTTCTGACTTTTTTCCTTTGGTTTCCTTTTCACTGTGATGCTTGAAGATGAAGAATGAAAGCACTGAATATGTTTTTAAGCCGATTGCCCATTTCAAATATTTAATGTTCTGCAAAGTTCTAAACATAGAAGCTAATATTTTAAAGTTAGGCAAGTGATATTAAGTAAATATAGACTGAGGTGTTGGATCTAAATAGTAATGGCATTTAAGGATATAAATTTTCGAATAAACTGCTGTTGAAATCATTGCTATTATTTGAAGACTTAATTTCTGCTGTTAACTTCGTTGCAGTTCTCTTACTTGTTAAATATTTTGTAAGTGAAAATTTTTTTGTCAGCTTTTTTAATTCACTGTTGATCCTTAGTTGTACTAAGGAAAAATATATTTTTCCCCTCAATGGGTGCAGCTCGTAATTTGTGCTTGAAACCCTGGCTCAGCAGAAGTTGCTGGGACTTATCAGCTTCAACATGGCCTTAGTTTCATTTTTAGAGCGCTCAGTGCTTGTGCAGGAAGCTAATGCAAAGAAGGAAGTTTGTTTTTTAATTATGTAAAGCTTAAGAGGTTGACTTAAAACTAAACATAAAGTTATAATCAGGAGGTTAACTGGTTTAAGAAGATTTGCCTGCAGTCTGCCCATTAGAAAACCAATGATCAGCTCAGACAGTGATGCTAGAGACATATCCAATAGTAAGCAGCGTAGTCAGCAGCTTGAGAAAGGAGTTGTATCTGTAACACCATGAAAATACATTATTTCATCTTCAAATGGAGTCTGGCTTTTGGAGGAAACCTTCAGCTGTATCTGCCCTGAGGACTATAACTTTCAGTATTAGGGAAACTTATGAATTTATTTTAAAACCCATTTGTAATAAATTTTCAAAGCAGAAAGGCGGATAGATCAGATGCATCATTTGGCAAGCAAATTTCTGCCATACCTCTTTTAGCATTTCTCACCAGGCATCTTACTAGGCTGCTTAACATTTCCAGAGCAGTGACAAGGATAAAATGAATTCTAGCACTGTTTGGATAAAGAATGACACAGGAGTTAGCAGTGGGTTGAAAGGGATGAAGAATATATGCAAGACTTGGTCTCTACTGCCGTGTGGAATGGTGTGGTTTTGGCTTTTTTTTTTTTTTTTTGAAATGGTCTCTGCATGTATTTTAGTGCCCAAATCTTTATTTTTACCACACACTTCCACTGAGGTCTGGGCCAGACTTTACTAAAGGCTACATCATGTTAATCCCATGCTGTTCCTCTTAATGTAGTGTGCAGGTATTCTTGTCTTAAGTGAAATCACCAAAAAGTCTGCCTGAGAAAGGACTGTGCCTTCTGGATCTGTTTTCTTGTTTGAAGAGAAGGAATGATTCCTGATCACCTCATACATTTTGTTCTCATGGCCAGCTGGGCATATAGAGGGAAATGGGTGGAGGATGAAGGAGCTGTGAGCTGGAACCATCATTGCTCAGCATGCTCCTTGCATGTTCCTCACGCACATGCACTTTGAACCTTTTGCTGCCACAGAAATTTAAGATGAGGGATATAGTTTAGCAAAAAGTGGAATAAAACACATTGTTTTTCCTGGATGCTCAGGACACCCTTGTGCCAAGTCAGGATTTAAATAAAAATCTAAGATAAGTTTTAGAGCAGCAGATGGATTCCTGAGACTTGGAAATTCCTCAGGACAGATATCTATGCAATGATAGATGCAATGTATCTACTACTCCTTTTCTTCTTCTAAAATGCCTTTGGAAATTAATTTTGTAGTGCTGCAGACTTTCGTTTAACACTTTGAAGAGATGGGCAGCATTCTCGCCTTTAACAAGTGTGATATATTAAGCTGGGGAGAGAAAATGTAGAGAAGGTTAGTTTTAATATGGACTCAGTGGGAGGCATGCTAACTAATAACTCCCTGATACCACATCCTGTGGCATTAAGAGTGCTAGTGGTCTGCTGTCCAAATATGATTCTTGTCCAGCTTCCTTAACTTATGAGTCTCACAAGGTGGTCATTGTTATTTCTGCTTTCGAAAGAAGATAGGTTACAAGTTGGACTAGCCCCAAGGTAGCATTCTGAACAAGTGAGACTTCAGTGGTGAAACTGAAACGCAGTACAAAAGTAGTGGCACAGAAGAGCAAAAATGTTCAGCCTGTGGGTTGAGTATCCCAAGAAGAAATATCATATTTAAAGCATTTTTTAATATTCCATGACGAATGTTCAAAAGGCTTTTTAGATTATATTTTGCTTGCATGTAATAAGCTTTTTAAAACTTAGCCTGGACTGGCTGCCATATTTATGTTATATAAACATAACCTTACTGGCTGTTCAGAGACAAAGAAAGAAATCAGCCTATGATTCTATTGCATGTGGTTTCAGTACAATTGTCATGGTGAGCTATAAATAAATATTGCATATTTCTTTTACTTCTGTCTTTAAAATACTAATCTATTGTTAATAAACTTGAAAATCATTTTTGCAATTCAAATTATTTTAAGGGAAAAAAATGAATGCCTGTGTTAAAATATTTTTTAGCACTATCTATGTATTGGGAGAAGGAGATAAACTGTCAGTACAAATGACTAAAGAATATACCTTCATGGGTTCAGGGAAGAAATTATGTAGAGGGTTTATAAGCATTTTTCCAAACATAATGTTTTATATATGAATTTTTTTTCAATGGGAAAAGCTGGATTTGAGAAAATTAGGATATTGGAGTAGCAGTTTCAGAAAGTATAGATTGGCCTAAAGCAGCTTAAAGAGGAGAAAGGACATAATAGAAAAATAAATATCCGTACCCACACAGATGTATCATTAACTTCTCTTGCTCCCTTCCAAATATGTCCAAACCAGCAAAAAATACTGCTGTGGTTTCAGCAATGTCTTCTTTAAAAGTAGGTCGTGCTATTTTTTCCTTTTCCAGTAATGAAGAGATTTTGCATTGTAAGGGTTTTTGAGACTTTGCTATCTGCAGTGAACATGGCAAAAATTTGGTAGGAGTACAATGAAATATTTGTGTCTTCATGGAATATATACCTAAGATAATGTATATATCACTAGCCTGTGGACCCCTTCTCCTGTTGGAGAAAAACAAGATTTATGCTCCAAAATACTTCACTGAACAAAATGAAGTAAGCAGTGGTGATAGATTTGGCCA
This sequence comes from Struthio camelus, assembly GCF_040807025.1. Classification (NCBI taxonomy): domain Eukaryota; kingdom Metazoa; phylum Chordata; class Aves; order Struthioniformes; family Struthionidae; genus Struthio; species Struthio camelus. The sequence goes on along the minus strand of NC_090942.1, from coordinate 111,694,229 downwards.
GCTCTTTGGCAGCATGTGTGTCCTTTTGATAAACCAAATATTTGCAACTTTAGGGAAATATTATTAAAACATAGTATTCCTGCCATCTGGTATTTCTTGCTCTCTTCTGTGAGATTCTTTGGAGGTAAGTGAGACTTGCTTCTTAAGAAGTTAAACATGATAGAATTCAGAAAATTGAGAATTAATGAGAAACCTTTGTTATATAAACAGTTAAAAGGATTTTTTTTCCCTTCACTTATTAGGTAGAACTGTTGAAATATTATTTTGAGGAATTGTTATTAATTTTGCATTCGCTAATCTATATTCCTTCATTTATTTTTGTTTAGTTCTTTTGTGTGTATTTCAAAATGGCTTTCAATTCAAGGAGCGCTTGAGCAACCTTTTAAAAGTAAAACTGGAAATCTGATGTTGTCTATTAGTGTCGTTTGTAAACTAGAAGTGATCTCCTAATTCAAGGAGTTTCAATCAATTATCATTGTGCCTTGTATTGATTAGGATTAAATTTGTTATTTTAGGGCAATTGGCCATCTTTTCAAACTAAATACATTTGTTAAATATAGCCACTGACAAAGCAGCACTAATCCTTCTTGTGCATGTCGAGGAAGACATAGTCTTTGGGATGGTAAAAATATAGTTTGAAAAGTATCATTTTAAACATAAAACAGGGAAGTTAATATTTATTGAAAATAAAAGGTACGGGTAGTTTATTGGATAAAGTGATGGCCTTTCACCTCCGAGGCAACAGTTCAAGTTAAGCCTTAGATTCTCAGTTAATTGAGATGAATGTTTTTATCTCTGTCTCTGGTGTGAAGTAGTCTAGATTACAAAATCACCATACATCTGTTTTTGAAAACTTGATGTAATTGGCATTCTCTGAGGACTCAGTTGGCATTGAAAGTGAACTATTTCTTATTACTTAGGAAGTGGTTCCCTTTAGGTCAGGGTTAATGTCATTGTCGAGTCTGTGAAGAAAATCTGTTCTTGCCTCTGCTAGTAATCCATTGCTGAATGATTTGTCAAAAATGTTTATAAATTATTACAGCTGCTCTTTTTAACGCAACTTTAAAAAAAAAGCACACACCTTCAGATTAGGGAAATAAATAAGTAAATGAGTATGAGACAAGGACCTTTTTTTTTCTTACATATTGTAGATGTATAAGAGACATTAAAATGACTTAATTTATCATTTGCTAGTGACAGTCACTGTAACAATTCCATGGTCTTTTGACCTTTATGGAAAAGAGAGATGTGGAAAGAAATAAAGTTAACGTGAAATGCATTAGCTGTTTAGGACTGGATTGAACTTGAATTAAGGAAAGCATGAGAATCACTAGGAATTCCAACTCTTCTCTCTCCTTCCTCCAAGGAAAAAGTAATTTATATTGTGCTGCTGTTGGCTGGAGACTCCCCCTGCCTGCTCTCTTGGCCCAAAGCTTTGGAGGCAGAGCTCTGTACCTCCTTTGTTAAGCTGGTAGAGAAAGGGTTGGAAGAGTGAAGGACTGAATACATGACTTTTAACAAGCGCTTCATTCCACCCCTAGTGTGAAATGAGATGCAGGGAGGCAATGAAGGAAGCTACAGCTGCATTTTGACCAACACAGCCTATCTGGTATTACCCAAGGCATCGTTCCGATTCAGGGCTTCGTGTGCTAAGTGCTATATAAGCAAAAGTGGAGAACGCTCTTCCCCAAAGTGTTTAAATTTAAACAAGAAAAGGATGAAGATAGGGATATACAGAGGGCAGGAATCAAAGCAAAAATATCCAGGAAGACGATAGGGGCGTGGTTCCCCCTATTGAGTTCCATGGGGTATTTTTTCCTTTCAGTGTCAAGAAGGGAGGCAAATTCCAAAATGGAAAGGGAAGTGGAGGACTGACAAATTGCACTGTATTTACATGCACGTTTATGCTAATCATGAAATGGTTTTCTTAAATTCTGGAAAGATTGTATTTTTTGTGCTGATCACTTGTGTTCGTATTTGAAAAGAAATCACAAATTTTGCTTATTTTTCCTGGGAGGGCGAGAGGGTTATTTGCAAAAATCTCCATTTTATCAGATGTAATTTTACACGGAAATCTTTAAAACAGTACTTTGTAATGTATTTCGATTCACTTTTGTACAGATATGCATCAATAAAGAAAACAGAGCACTTTATATGTGTCCTTGTGAAAATTTTGTGTATCTCTGTAGTTAACAATCTGTAGTTCTGTGGTCTAAGTTATAGTATAAGTCTTAAGTCTGAGTAGGGCAAATATTTGGACTATATATTAAATCAAATTTAATTGTATGTTTAAAAACATGCACTTTTTGTATGGACAGCAGGTATCTGTGAGAAACCTCTAGAGTGGGGGAGAAAAACCCTTTTCTACGATTATCGCACTTTCCAAAACCATGGAATGAACTGTCTTGTCTTATGATTCACGCTAATTAGTTATTTTGATTTCAAGCAGTAGTAGAAAGATAGAATTCTATGGTAAATTATCTGAGATGAGCAGTTGTAAAACATCTATCTCAGTCTGCTGTATCATCTGTAGAACATACTGGCAAGAATGTGAGGTGTGAGCTGTTCTAAGCCTTAAGTAGCTGAAAAGGATTAACTTTACACAGAGGATTTACTAATGAAGACATCACATTTAAGCACAGAGGAAAAGAACACAAACTGTTGATCAAGAAAGTATTCTATCTAGTTATTCTAGACACTTTCCTTTTTTATATATGCCATTTTTTAATTTTTAGTGGATAATATTCTCATATTTTGTCTTATGCTTTAATAGTTGATTAACTGGCAGTCAGTAAGATATGATGTAGGGGCAGATAGACATGACAGGCAAACTGTAGGCCGTGATGGCAACCTCTGTAGTAGTTGTTCTTCTGTTACTTTATTTTTTTATTTTTTACATACTGACCGTGAGGTCTTGCAACCTTGAGTCAATAAACAGTTGTTTTTTGAAGGGATGATGCAAAGAGTTGTAATCTTCTTGGCTGCTTTATTTATTTATTTATCTGATAGAAAACTAACTTTGTGTAGTTGGGGGGGGGAACGCACAAACAAAAGACAGATCCTGTGAACTGCAGTATTTATTTATTAGGTGAAAATTTTTGATTGTGAGTATTTCCTTCTGCTTTTGTAAACTACCAGTTGCCTTTATAGCTCCTTATCAACAAGATAAAAGACAAAACTAAGCCCAAGTAAGAAGGAAAAGTTTCTGCACTGAAGCGTAAGCAGGCTGGGAGGCAGCTGGCTTTGAGCCTGTATCTGAACGTGAAGGGCAGGAGTAAGTATGCAGAACTAGCTGTTCTCCTCAAATAAAATACTACCCCCCCCCCCCCCCCCCCAAAAAAAAAAAAAAAAAAGGAAATTATGGTCTTGTGAGAATGCAAACTGAACTTTGCGGGTGGAGGTAAGCAGCTATCAAAAAGTTAAGAAAGAAGCCTATTGCCTCTGATTTCTTTCCTTGCTTTCTTGTATATCAGCTGCAGGTTCTGTAGTGAGACAGAGCACCTTGACCTGCTTTCCAAATGTAGCTTTGCTGCAAAGGACTGAAGAAGATTTTAAAGTGTTTTGGACTTAGGATTCCAAGTGGGACTCTCTGGGTTTTAGCTAAAACAGCATGAGGTAGCTTATGCTCTCTAAAATATACTGTTACTAATGCTTGGTTTGTTGTAATTTACAAATATTTGCACATATGCCCATCCACAGATATAATTGCAATAAATGATTAAATGAGGTGTTTTAATGCAAGTGTACTACTTTATTTTGCAGGGTAATATAAAAATGTTACTTATAGTAGAAAATACTATTTTAATTTGATCCAGTATAAAAATGAGTAGTCAATTAAATAGTTTTCAAATGAGGAATGGCAAAGCTATTGCTCTGACAAATAGAGTATGATCTTTCTAACTGTATAAGCTACTAAGAACAAGTCAGACCATAGTCATGAAAAAACTGGTTTATTCTAGCTTTCCAGTATATACTGGATTTAATGAATGACTTCGGTCTCACAAACTGTTAATGCTTTTCTTATAGAGAAGGTACAGCTCACATGGATTTCTGTTATAGGCTTTATTATTTTGAAATTATAAAAGTTCTCAGCCATTAATACAGATGATAAAATTCTAAAAGTACATTAAGGTGTACTGGGTCACACCAAACAGTACCCTTTTCCTGTTTCTGGCGGTAAGTAAACTAGGTGTTTCGAAGGGAGAGGGGGGAAATGAGGCAAGCACCTAGTGAGTCTTTACCAGACTAAGTATTTGTGGCTCATTGACTTCCAGAGCCGGGGTCTTCGTGGTTAATTTCTCTTGCGATTTTGACTAGCTGTGTTTTGGTGGCTTTTTTCTTTTTGGTTTTTAAACCTAACACTCACTCACTCTTAATTTTCTGAGGTCGTCTTGAGTAGAAATAGCAGAATCATTGAAGTAAACAATTTGCTTTAGTATTAGATAGATCTGTTATCTTGGCCAGTTTTACTAAGATTACTGACAACCCAAAGCAATTGGCCTAGTCAGCTGCTTTTTCTTTTGTTGTGGTCTAGCCAAATAATATTAAATTCCTTAACACAAATAGGCTAGGCACTTGTTGATCAGGCACCAAAATAATTTAAAAATGCAGGAAATTCTCAGGTTTCTTTGCACCACTGCAGTAATTTTGCCCATAAAGTTAGTGAGATCATCGTCTGAGGTTGTTGCATTTGCTTTTGATGTTAACCTTTAAGGTACCTAATAAACTGACTTTCTTCTGGCAGATGTCGTTAATAGAAGGTTCTATGCTGTCCTGAATAATTTGCCTCACAATTAGCAGCATTGATCTTGTAGGTGCAGCAGCAGCTAAAGTTCCTTGAGGCAATCGGTGAGTGAAGCTGATCGAAACTCATACTGAACTGATGAGTTGTTTGTTCTCATGCGGTCATTATAACAGTCACTTCCCCCCGCCCTCACTAGTTCTTGTTATTTGTTGATTCTTGAAAGCAGTTGATTCCTCACTGTTAGCTATCTTTCTCATTTCTGCTTCCAAGGCAAGAAGCAAAAGCTCAGATTCACCAAGCTGTTCTCTGCAGAATCAGTTCTGCTTGATAAGACATTCTGGATGTGAAGATAATCTGTAAATGATTTTGTATAGGGAGCCACTGTCCTGATAGGCCAAATATAAGGGAAAACTTTGTTTTTTGTTTTTTTCTGGAATTAAGTTCTGGTCAAAACGCCACGTTTATAAAATGTTAATATTTTGAGCTTCAGGAAAGGATTTACATACCTCTTGCTTGTGAACTTGTGTGCATCTGGGGTGAGTTCTTATTGGTAGGCAGAAGTGGATAACTCTTGTAGAAGTTGGAAAAATCACTCCATAGTTTTTTTATTTTCTATTTTATCTATTTATTTATTTTTTTAAGCATGAAAACATCTTGCTTAGTGAGCAGGCTGCAAAGGAGAAAGGCTCAGTAGTGACCTGGAGGAATGCAGTAGGGACTGTGCGTCTGCTGAGGAGCGTGGAAGAGCTCAGGATAGAGTGCTATGTGAGAAGTTCAGAGAGGCAGGCTGTAGGTTTGTTAGAAATTGTAATATAAAAATTCTGTTAGCTTTTAAAAACTTTGTTCTTTTTAAAATGAAAGGCTACCTGAGATTTGAGATTTTCTTGCAAAATGTTAAACAGAATCTTAATCTGTCTGTGGGTGTGATCCTTTCTTCTTTACTTTTGTTAACTCGCCCAACAGTTGGTGACAGGTCATTTTGACAAAAATCTAATCGTACATTTTGAATGAAAAACAGCATCTTACTGAAAACTCATGTAAAATACTGTCTCGGCTTTCTTTAACTATAATGTTCTGTCAATCTACTATCCTCAATGTATTACCAAAAAGAGGTTCACCATGTAAGCAATGCTTCTCTTAAACTTTCCGTACAATTTACATATTGTTCTAATATATCCCAGAGAAAGGGTAAAAACAGACAAAGAATACACAGATTGAAAAATAGTTATTTATACCCTTTGGGGAGACAGTGACTGAGTACCTGGGTGACTTTGTACTAGGGTTTATTCTCTGTTATGATAAAGCTTGCTGGGAGAAGCCCTGATTAGGAAAGCAGCCTTTCAGTGAGTAACATTTCCTGGGCTTTATTTGTCTTAAAGGGTTGTCTTTGCTGACAGCAGATTCTATTTGTCTTTTTTTTTAATCAACTTATTTAGTGTCAAGGGTGCTTCAAATTTAATTAGATGACTATTTTTTGTTTGAAAAGTAGCATGTAGTTAGTAAAGCAACATTAGACTCTGTAGAAAAAGATGACAGGAACACAACATACTAACCTGTAAGTAAGAATAAATTACAGAGTTTCCATAAATACTTCCTTATCAGTAGTGCTATTTCTGGTACTTTATACATGTTGAGTAGATGTTGTGAATACAGTTGTAGCGTCTCATGCTGAAACATAGCAAAGACTTTGTCTGTAGCTAAGCCTCCTCCTACCCTATGTAGGAAAACATCTTAGATTACTAATCTCTTACCAAGCAATGTAAAATAACAAGCATTATTTGGTGATCCTATCCCATTTAAACTCAGTTGTAAAACTTAAAAAAAAAAAAAAAAAAAAAAAAAAGACTCAAGCAAAAAAAAAGGGCAAGTCTTTCCAGAGAAAAATAAAATAATTGATGTGATGCTGTCAGTGTGGGTGTTCCATTTGACAGAACTTGTTGTATTACCCCTATAAAAAAGGAGGGATATGGGTGTGTAATGTATAAGTCCTGACAGAATGCTAAGTTGATTTGGGGTATAAACCTTGCTCTGTAGAAACAGTCTTATCTCTGATATCAGTCTTATCTCTGAAACCTTTGTCTGCTACATCAATATTATTGATTTTCTCTCATTTATATCATGCAGTAATGAGATTATTTTAATAAGATAAATGATTTTTTTTTCAGCCTTTCGGGAAGCATGCAAAATCCTGCTAACCCAGTGAAGAAAATTCATCTAGTTTTTATAGGTGCCTCTATAGGTGCCTCTATAGGTGCCTCTATGAGATAGATAGTAAGTAATTCTGTATGGACTTTTTACTATTCAGAGGGTATAAGTTGGTTAAGGTACAGTTAATAGTAAAACTAGTAGTCTGTGAATTTCCATGTGGTGTATGTACAATTAATTTGAAATATGAAACCTTTTCACTTTGAGACTAGGGTATCACTGGGAACATAATTCCTGGCAAAGTGAAATCGCCTCGGTAGCTGTAGGAACACAGAGCTTCCAGGGGATCAGAGTGGAGAGATCAAGGGTGGCAGATTGAGAACTCACAGCTACATCTTGCACGTCACTGTTCATGGCATAGCAGGAAGAGAGGGGTATTGGCCACATGCTACTGTAAGCCATCTGTCCATGCAGGGCAGAGGTCAGGAAGACGCCTTACTAAGATGACAATACTGTCTGTTACATGGGGTTTTTCCATCAGTTGGTCTCAGAGTGTTTGACAATGGAGTTGTGCCATCATCTGCGTTTTAAAAATAGAAAAAGTGAAGTAAAGGGTAAGTCAAGGATCTGCTGTATAGCGGCAAGCTGTTGACAGAGCGCAGAGTTGAATTTGTATGTCCTGTGTTTGGAAACATACGTGAGCATACATGGATGCTGGAGTGGCATATATACCCTGATGAAATGAAGTTGGCTTGAGAGGAAAGGAACCTGATCAGCGGAGAGTCCAAGGAAGTAAATGTGTTGACATCCCCAGGGAGAACAAACTGACTACAGAACTGGTGAATACTGTCTTGCAGCTCCTGGTGTGTTTAGCTATCCTTATATGTGATACCTTGTCTAGAAGTGACAGGATTTCTTGTTACTTTGATGCGTATGAAAGCAAATATGGGTACGTGGTGCACGTGTTGCTGTGCAGCAGATGTCAAAAATCTGGTGCTATTCTAGTTCAACCCTTTCTGTGGACAAATGTCTAACTTATTTGAACAAAAATTAAAGATTAATGAAAGCAACTTGTAATGTCAGTTTACAAGTAAAAATATTTCTAGGTGAGAACATAAAAGCAAAATAAAGTATCAAGGAAGTTATACCTTCTATAATAGCAGAAAAATGAAGATCTGTTTAGTGTTCCCCACTAATTGCATTTTTTGTTTGATATGGAGAGAATCGTGTCCAATTTTAGGGCACAATTTTAACTTTTTTATTACTTTAAAAGCCTTTGAAAATCAGAGTTATCAGTTTTGCTTTAATAGAACACATTCTTCAGGTTGTGATAATATCACTTGCTTTAGATAGTAGCAGCAGGGAGGAGCTAAGAATAACATTAGATATGTGTAAATTTAGCCTGAATGAAAATGTTCTTGTTAGAGATCATCTAAAACTGAGAATTTTACACCAAAATAGGGAAGAAAATGATGATTCAGACTTTCAAATCTTAAGTGAGTAGAGCCACATAGTCACTACCAATACAAAGGGATCTCAGAAAGCTTGTAAGAGAGAAAATAGGTTGTAATGTAGAAAATGCCAGTAATCAAATCTCATGTGTCAAGGAATAAGATGATTGCCAGGGACCTCTGGAAAAACATTTTTATACTCCTGGATAGATTTGGGATATATGTATGTGTTAGGGGTTGGTCATTGTAAGAAAGAGGATATTCAACATGAGGGATCAATGGTATGGCCTAACAAAACATTCCTTTTTTTGGATGGCAAGCTATTACCTCAACTTTGCAAGAGAACAGAGTGAAATTGAAACTGCAGTTAGGTGTAAACTTTGTGCCAACCTACTGCAAAGGGAGGAATTTTAGCTTTCCAGCATGTGCAGTTGTAAGTGTCTTGATGCAAAACTGTGGTAGCAGACTAGAGAGAATTCAAAGGTGATGACAAGAGTAGTGAGAACTTGGAAGAAGTTTTATGAGTAACTGAAAGAAAGTATGCTGGAGGAGGTAAAAGAATATCAGGCAGACTGTTATACTGCTGTGTGAGTTGTATATGCTACTTTCATTATTTTTCATGGTTCTTTATCTTCTCAGACAAGATACTTAAATTTTGAAGTTTATCTCTAATTTACAAAAAACATGATTGTAATGTTGCAACTATTTTAATTCAGCCTGGAAAGTTAAAATTGGAGGTTCTGAAGAAAATGAAACATGCGAAGGCATGGAAATGTATAGCTAAATGTAAAAATGAGGAGATGTCATTATCTACAAATGTCTCAGAAGCGTATCAGAATGTGATTCAATGGGCTGTAATGAACTGGAATCGTGCATGTGAAATTTCAGTGTTGTGTGCAGTGTGGAACCCTCTTTCTGACAAAGTAATTGAAAGTACATGCCATTTGAGTCATTTTGAAGTGGACTGAACAAAGCTAGATATCACCCTGTATTTTATGAGTGAAAATGCTTAATAGACGTTGAAGGAAAACACGCCGATTTCTGTAATCGTTCTCAACTAATTGCTTGTTATAAGCAGAGAAATTCGGTAGTTTTTATTATTTTAGGCACAAATATTTTAGTCTCTTTCTGCTGAGGACAATGTATGGTACCGTACTGTAATGACTGATAGGTTGATAGGCTCTGAGAAAGGTGAAGATCAGGAGAAAGGTTACTAAAAGCATGGAAAACAGGAAGAAGTTCATGAAGCATTGGTTAAGTTGGTTATGATTATTTTGGGAGAGAAGAGAAAGAGGGAAAGGACCCCCTCAACCCCTACCCCAAATGATGCTGGATAATTTTCTAACCACGAAAGACATCTGTGGCCTCACAAATTAAAATATGGTTAATCAAAGTGTGTACTTCAAGGTGTAACCTGATCCCTGCAGCTGTTTGTGAGGGAATTACTTTGCCCATGTGCACTTTTGTGTAGTTGCAGTGAGTCGTCTTTTCCACTCTCTTTAAACATGATGACAAACCTAGGATGGACCTAGGGTCTGATGTGATGTGGCAAATTGTACAGTGCTAGGATTTGGAGGTGATCTGCCTCCATTAAGTTGCCCAACATACTGTACTAATCGATATGCCCCTCACTCTGGGGAAAAATTGCATTCAGATCTAATTTGCTTTGTATATGTAGTTGAAAAGGTCTAATCAAGAACTTGATAATGGATGGTGGAAGAGGTTTGGAGGATGGCACAGAAAGGGTGGAGTTGGAGAAAAATATTTGAAGAATTCTTAAGAAATGCAATTTGCAACTAACATTAAATAAACTGAACTAAAAGAAGTTAATATTTTGGTGATACATGATTTGGATTTTTATTATATAACTGCAATTATAAGTAATATTTGCATGCTGTAGGGGTTTCAGTGTTTTTTACATCATTTCTCTCTGTTAGGTAACTACAATGATTTTTTTTTTAACCATTTAATTTGTGTAGCAAAAGAGATGATGTGAAATTAACATAAATGTGACACAATTTCAGAGGGATAATAGTGTGCAGTGTCACTGCAACACTGTAACCATGAGGTGAAAATCGTAGGTGATGCCCTTTCAATAGAGACCGTTTTTTCCCAATATAATTGGAATCTAATTAAAGAGATTTTTTTTTATCCTGCATGAATTTAAAAGAAAGAAAGAGAAAAAAAAAAAAAAAAGGTTCAGAACACATTCAGGAATGAAAGGACCGAGGGAGCTGCATGATTAATCTGAAGTAAAAGTAAAAAAGTCTTTCATTATTCATCCATTAATGACAGTTAAGAGCAAGCTGTAGTGTTTCGATAAATGAGAGATGTAAAATGCTAGTGTGAAGCAGCTCCCTTCCCCTCAAACTGGAACACAAGCCTCAACCGAGCTTCTCAATGAAAATGCTAATTCCACATGATTAATCCTTTCTTCTTTTCTGTCAACATGAATATTAAGTAACTTCCTCTCTAGTGTCACTGTTAACTTGTAGCTGGGTTTTGGTTTTTTTTTTTTTCCAGACATTTTTCTTTCCTCCAGAAATGTACAGCCTGACCTGAGCACTTAAAATGACCTTTTTGTGTCTGCCCCCTTGAACTATGGTTCTTTCCTTTCCCACTCTTACCATTCTGGGGGAGGGAGATGAAAGGCATGGGCAAGACATTCGTGGTAGTTACTGATACACTGGGCATAGGTTTTCATCAACTGATTTGCAAGTGGCAAGGAGGGTAGACTTAGGGATGCTTGCCCACATCCAGTGTGATGCTGATTTCACCTTCATTTAAGCCAGCATTATTGTTGGTGAAGTTAGTGAGTTAAATCAGCATTGGCATCTTTGGGCAAGGTAAGAAAATGGCTGTTTTTCTCTACGCATATTTGAGAGTGGTTATAATTGCCAATGTGTAAATAAGAATATTTCATTTTCATGTTTGTATGGTTTACAGTAAACACCTGTTTTGGGGTAATAGTTTAGACTTTCGGGTCTAGAAGGACACATTTTCAGTGTGAGGGAACGATGGATGTTTTATCTCCCTTCCATTTTGACTTTATCTGCGTAATAGCCATTACATGCTTCGAAGAGAAAGACAGACCCAGTGTGTTGGTTGTCATGTATACACAGGTATATTAGTCACTTGGAATTTGACTTTTAAATCAATTTTTATGGTGTTCACATTATTTTTTTCCAAATAGAGACTTGTAAATGAAAGTTTTCCTGTACTGATGATGTGCAGGTGACAAATGTTTCCTTTTTCATATGAAACAAGGCACTTAGAATTATGTCCCATCTTGAAAGGCTTCATCTCTTGTTACCTTGCATGAGTGTAAAGGTACAAGACCTTGTTTCTCAGTTCAGAATCTTTGATGTAGTTCTTCGTAGTGTGCTGAATAAATCGAAAGCACGGAGATAATTAAATCAATACAGGCATGCTTATTATAAAAACATTTAAAAGATGGCTGTGCACTGTGGATGGATTCTAGATAATAACTTGACCCTCCTTTTCCTTTATACTGTCCTCTGGTGACCTCAGCCACCTGCATACACTTTTGTTATGTTTCTCTCAGCTCAGTAAAGGATAGCACCAACTCTTTCTTTGGTTTAGAGAGGTGAGCTGATATGGCATTAATGCTACGTGGTTTCTTTAAGGCCTGTTAATGGCTAGGTAGGTATGCTGCCCCTCTTCTCTTTGAGAAAGTGGTATACCTGCAGTATCTCCTAGTGCAGCTGGGCTAGCTGGAGTATAGTCATGTCAGTTCTGGGAAGAGTGGAAGTCTCTTACAGTATGGCGTACGTCACCAGTCTTGCGATCTGCATTTTTTTCCCCCAAACACAAACTGTTTAATTTTCACACATGGAATGGAAGTTAGGTAGGCTTGTTACAGTTTTCAGATAGATCAGACGCTTAAGTTTTGAAGATAAGCTGCAGTTGGTCATCTGAAAGAACAAAAATTTGTTGTTCTCACTGGTTGTAGAAAGTAGATTCATTTCCTGTGAGACAGGGTGGGTAAAATTAAGTGTCTAATCTAAGAGTATCAATTAGGTTCCTTCTGTAATCATTGGAGAGACTTACACTAATAGTTCATCCTACTTTTACTGAATTTAAAAACTATGCTGGGATAGTGTGAATCCCTTTGGAAATGAATTCTCTCTGCACTGACTATCAAAGAAACCTATATATGTAGGTGAGACATCTGAACTAAGATCTCCACTTAAGAGCCCAATTTAGGAGGAAGGGCTATTCAAGGAGGAATATGTTTAGGAATATACTTTTATCCTTATGTCCTTATACTTAGGAAATATTTAGTAATACACTTTTATTGAATCCTTAGGTCATCATATTAGAATTAAACGTGTTCCTGCGCTCATCTATTCGCTGATAAATACAAGTCATGAGTAAGCATGCAGTCATGTGCTTTCCACTGTTTGGGGCTAAATGAGTAATGGGAAAAAATGCTGTTGCTATGTTCGGCTGAGAGTTTACACGTGCCTTTTATTATGAAATTAAATTTTGCCGCATAAAATCTGGATGGAACTATTGCAGTTTACACAGATAAGCAGTGATATTTAGTGCAGAGTCATTTGTGCACAGACTGACTTGAGGATTGTGTTAGATTGCACAAATTACCTCCTTTTTGGAAATATTCTCATAGTACTATGTTTTCTCCTATCTCCTAGGTTTTTATTTATTACTGTGTCATTTGAAATATGTCTTTCAAGCAAATGATGTTCGTATTCATCTCTATGTAAAAGCATATAGTATGATAGCATGGTATGAAATGTGTTTAGAAGCTGCTGAGAAATGGAGGAGGATATTGCTGGTCAATAAGCAGGGGTTGTGTACCTCTGTTTAAGAGCCAAGTTTCCATTTTGCTTCAGTGTAAACTAAACTTATAAACTGAAGTCTCTTTTAACCTCTGTTTAGGGCATTTACACTCTAAGTTGATCAAAGATGATGTTGATTATGGGGAGAAATCTGTTGTACTTTTTTCATGGTTTTCTTCCCTTGTCTCATGCTGTTATCTGAGAGGCAAGCATGGGTTAGGACCTCTTGCGTAGACTGCACAGTATAGTGTGATCAGGACAGAGTCTCCAGAGGTGTCCCATTTGTTAGTTAAAAGAGACAAGTGGAGTCTGCAAAGGCTTTTATATTCAGTGGAACTGTCCTGAGGTAAATTTTTGAGACTTTTCAGCATATGTGTTTGTATTTTTTTTATAAAAATACAAATACGTTTATAGGGATATACAGTGATATACTCTGTACTGTTTTCTCAAGTTCTTGGACTCTCCTTTGTATGGAGAGACCTGTCAGGATATTTCTAAGTAAATATATGGTATGAAGTTAGTTATTCTTGTTTGTCTTTCTCCCAAATGTGATATGGCGTCTTTATTTATAAAACTCCATTAATTAAAATGTATTTTAAGTTCAAGAACTGTAAATATTGATATACAGTCATTGCATTGTGTTTTTTTTTTTAATCTGATGAATAAAACTGAAATGCCCTTATTAAAGGTCTTGGCTCAGTATTGCTCTTTTGCATCAATTTTAATAAATAAAAACAGGATTTCTTTTTTTCGTGTCCTTCTTGCATGGTCCCCACTGCTGCTAATCTCTCATTTCAAGCCCAATTTGGAAAACTGTTAAATACATTACATCTATCCCCATCTTGTTTTTTTTTTCTGATGATTCTGTCACTCTCTGCCAGATTTCTGCTGACTGGTTCTGGATTGTGGCACTGGAAATGCTCACAGCTGATGATGATGTGGATGTTTCCTGACTGGCATTTAGCAATGATGCTGTGTGTGCTGCTGAGGAGTGGCAGGCCGAACAGGGAAGCAAGAGGTTAGATATTCCAGTGTGACAAAACAACATGGTTAAAGCGTGCAGTAGATGAGAACTAGGATTTTCACTGGCAATGGGGACAGTTAAGTATAATTCTGCTGTACACAATATATTGCATCCTTCTAGCTGGAAAAAAATAGCAAGCTCACTTAGATATTTATGTGTCTGTGAAGTTGAACGATTGGGTGAAGGCTGTAAATAAAGCATTACAATAGACGGCAATAAACTGATTTAAAGAAGGGCATCGGTTGGTTTGCCACAAGGATCTTTTTATTTGGGCTGTGTCTTGTTTAACATCTTCGTTAATAATCTGAATGAGTGGGTAAACTGCATGCTAATTAAATTCACAGATGATACTAAGCGGGGAGGTGTTGCAAACATAGGGTGACCAGATTTTCTAAGTGAAAATCTGGACCACCTGTCATGGCAGGCACACAGAGAGGAAGGTTTGTAGCCGGGCTGAGGGAGAGGGTGTGCACAGAAGGACTTGACAGCTTGTGGGAGGGAAAGAAAGATGGCCCTCTCCACCCCCTCCTTAACCAAGCACACCCTCTCCTTCTCAGCACCCTGTGGCTTGCATCCACAGTATTTACACTGTTTGCTATCCTCTGGTCGTGATAAATTTACTAGTACCTATTAGCTTGGGGGAAAAAAAATTCTTAGTCAGGGGTAGATGTGAAAGATTGAGAGGAGGGGAGGAAACAGTAGCCAACTCCATAAGAAGCCCATCTCCCAGCTACCAGAAATACGGATGACACAAGTGTTTCTCTAAGAGGAAGACCGGAGGCTGAACCTCCCATGTTAGTCTGATTTATATTCTTCTGACAAATGTGAAGCTATATATTTTATACAGAAGCTGTAATGGTGAAAGGGCAGTCACTCCTCTCACTCTGTGAATGTAGAGGCTATTGTTTAATAGTTGATCTTACATAAATGGTTGGGGGCCAACCAGGAATGTAGTACATGGCGCAATGTGCTGAGTAAGTGACAGGTACAAGTTCCGCCTTCTACTTCCTCTCCCTGCTTATGTGGTGTAGAGATGCTACGTGTATGCGTGTGTCCGTCCCAGCCTGTTTTTCTGTGCTTCCCATGTTTAAATGCCTGTTGTGGTACTTATGTTTCCCAAGCAATGTTTAATACGCGTTTAATATTTTCACTGCTGTCCTCCCAGGATTCTGATTTATAGATCTGAAAGTACTTACTCTGTCGTATTAGCTTTGGCGGTCAATGATCATGGGAACATTTGAATAACAATATATACTTTTCAGTGAAACTGCCTTCGACTTTATGGAGATTACATGGCATTGATCAAGGGGAAAGATGAAAGTTTTAGTCTTAATGAGGCAACCAGTTTTGAAAGAGAGGTACTACTCTTTCTATCTCTAGCTTCAGAATTTTTGACAGTGCTTGGCTAAGAAGGTTAGCTTCATTCTTGATTCTTTTTTTCCTGCCTGCTAATGATGTATTGGATAGTTACTCTCTTGGGAACAGTTTTGGGGAAACCTGAAGAGCTACAAATTTCCTTAGTCACAAAGTCTGGCTGTATTTGCGTATGTGGTTATGGCTATCTAAAAGTTACTTCGTTTGAGAGAGAGAGAGAGATAGAGAGAGAGAAAATTACTGAAGTTTTTTGAGACTGGCAAAGCTATGTGCTTTCTAGTTTTCTCAGTATCATGCATTTTTCTTGGAATTTTGTTTGGACAGCCCCCTTGCCCTCTGTAAGTACAGTGGCAGCAAGGCAGAAAATCCTGCAGTCCAATATTATGCAAAGATTTTTATGTGTTTAGCTGTAATCCAGTTCCGTGTTTGTTACCACATGCAATAGATGATTCAAAGTGCACTGGCCACTTGACAAATGATGAGCATGTTACGCTGCCTTCCTGAAGCTTTTTCCCCTTGGCTTTTGTTTGGTAGGCATCTTTCCCTGGCAGTGTTATGCAAATTAACCAATTAATGACAGACAAAATGGCCTTCCTGCATCGCCATGTTTGTAATAAGAAGGGCAATGCTGTAAGTCACGTACCTATTCAGCGTGCTCTGTAGGCCACTGCGAGGGCATGATTAGCCTGACTGTGGAAGACAATTGCGGAGGCATCTGCTCGGTTAATTTTGAGAGAAAATTTACCAGATGGAGGCTGAAGATTTAAGTGATTAGAAGGTAGTAGATTGGAATACAAATTGGATTAAAAGAAATTAGATTGATATAAATCGAATTGAGTCACAACAGTTTGTGTTGTTTGTACCAAGGGGCAGTGGATTATGGGAGAAGCAGATGCTCCAATGAGATAGGAATTAATGTGGCTTTGACGGTCCATCTGGGAAGGCCTGAATATCGAGTACATCCCTAATCTCTCTCTCCATTTATCAATGCCATAATGTTAATTAGTACTTCATTCATTAAGTTACTTACAGAGGGAAAAATCTCACCCCTACCCCCTCTCTGCCTGAGGATTTGTTATTGTGCCAGGGAATGGAAATCTCTCTTTAGCCGAGCTAGTTACAGTTGACTGTTACACGAGACCTGTGTCATTTTCCTCAAGCTTGTGGCTGCTAATGGCATAAATGAAATTTATTGGGCTTTGTTTTGCAATAAATTTCTCTTCATAAATCCAGCAGCATAGTTATTTCAAGTCCTATCTTGATCACTAAAGCACGTCAGTTCCTAGCTACTAGTAATAAGCCTCCTTCTCACGGCTTTAATAAGGTACTGTATATTTTCTGCTTTATGTGGCTGAGTAACATTTTGTTTTATGGCCAAGATACGGCTATGACATTAATGGTGAGAGGCGATCTTTGAAAGGAAAAATAAGAAGGGGATGGGTGGATGGGGTTTAAGATCTCTGTTGGAAAAAGTTGTGTAGTGTGGAAGAAGAGTGCTGTACCTGAAACATCTGGTGTTGAACTGGCTTGTCGTCAGGTCTGCAGAACTGACTGATGACAGTACTCTTGGCCTTTTGAATGCGTTTCCTCTGTCTAGGCTGTAATCTAGAAGATGAATGTTGCTTAACTCTGAAAAGCAACATGAAATCATAACTGAGTTTTTTAGTTAGATGGGGAGGGCATTTAACAAACATACCAGGATTGTGAAGGTATTGAGTGTAATTCTTTTCTGTATATTCTTTCCTATATATTCTGGATATGAAAACACGATAATAAAATAGCTTTTTTAGTAAAAATACGAAACAGTTGTCTTTTTCATATATGTGGTGCACTAAGATTGTACTCAGGCATTCACATACAGTGCAAACGTTGGCAAATGCAGAGCTTCATGCTAGCGTGTTTGTGGTGCGAGCCTTAAACTTGTCTTTCTGTTTTTCCATAAATATTTGATGGGCTGTCTTAAACCACAGGGAAGCTTTGATCCTCTTTCACCTAGAAAGCTAGCTGCAGCTGCATCTGGAGTCCTTTAGTTAATGAAAAAACAATTAGGTATAAAAGCATGTTGCTGTTTTACTAGTTGCACCTAAAAAGTCAGAGAACTCTACAAGAATATCTTGAGTCTTACACATCTACTCTGGAGGAAGTGGATTCACTGCAAGATAGTTTTGTGGAAGAAAAGAATCTTTTATTGTATCTGAGTTTTTAATCTGTTGTATTAAATTACTAGGGTGTGGGTGTATAGGTATGTATATATACACTCATCTTTTTGTATACTTTATATATGAATAATATGTGTATGCAAGTATACATATATATTTGAACACCGTAATCTATTTTACAGAGAAATACTACTGAGTGTAAAACAAACAAACAAAAAAAAACTCTAAAGTATACTATAAAATATAAAATAACTCCCTCTCTAAAACTTTAGTGTAACACTCCATGCCTGATTACATGACCAACTTTCTTTTAAGTGCAATATTGTGAAATGTACCCATTTTTTTGGGGGAGAAATTTTCTTTCATTAGTTTGTCCAGACAGGACAAGGAGGAAAAGTCAATTAATGGTTACAACCTGAGATGGTACCCTCTGCTTTCTCTGTTTTTTTTTTTCTTCTTTATTTCTGGTACTGCTACTTTTACACTTATTTCATGAATTTATTTGCTGACAGTAACCAATGCGAGAACGGCCTGGGAGTTGCTTTTGCTCGTTTCACGTGCTGTGAGGCCGGCCCCTCTCAGTCCTGTGCCCTTGCCTGGCGCTGTTCACCCTGGGACACGGCGGATTAAATAAATCACACCTTACGAAGAAACTTTTAGAGAAAGTTCTGTTGCAGCCATTCCCTCGCTGTCCCATGGCCTTGAAGGCCGTTGTTTATCGGCGGCATGTGCTGCTGTAGTAGAATCCGTGGCAGTTTCTGAGGACGGGCTGGACTCGCTGACCTAGAAGCGTATGTTGTTTTGACTGTTTCAAGGGATCACCCTTTTGTTAACGTATCAAAGGTGAAATAATGCTGCAGAAAGATGCTGTGAAATGCTTATGCATTGAAAGGCAAGGTTATACCTAGCTGGGACTGTCCTTAACAACAGTAGAGTTATGCATGTGTGGCTGAGTGAGAATTTGGCTTAGTGCATCCGTTAAAAAAGCCCGAGTGAGCCACTGGACCAGTGCCTTCAATTTGCAGTACTAAGAGAGAGATTTCTGCTGTGTGCCAGCTTAAAGTGTTAATAAGTGAAACAGGAGAGCTAAGAAGAAAATCGGTAAGGACTATTTAAACAAGATCCAAGAGTTGGCAAAGGGACTGGGAGTGTTTGTGCTCTGTCACCAGGCCCAAGGGTGTTATATTCAGTCCTGGCTGCAGAAGCTGCATGACTCCAGTCTGTGACCTGGTAGGACAGATAACTGGATTGCTTCTGGATGTGAGGAGGGAAAGGAAAAAAGATTCACCCTGTTGACTTGATGAGCTGTTTTTGATATCGGAAAAAGAAGTATGCCATCTGATTAGCTGCAGGTATAACTGTAGCAAGGTAGAAAGGTGACAAATTGAAATACAAGATGAGGTATGTAAGCTGTTTGTAAAGCGTATGTAGAGAGCTGAAAGGAAGGAAAGGGCACAACTTTAGGAAGCTTATTTTCAGCATCCAGTGTCCAGAGATTTCTTAAGCTAAGAGAATTAATGGGAATCAGATTTCTTCAGGTGAACTGAGTTGTGCTCTAAACATATAGAGAGAAATTGAAGGTGAGATAACAAGATTTTTACGCACAAACAAATCTTTTGTAAATCATGTGTTGAATTACTAATTATTAAAGTGATGAGATTCCCTTCTAGTCAGAAAAGGAGCTGATGACATTTTCTCATATAAGTGCAATAACCATTAAAAGTTCTTGGCATTTAGGTGATCAAACCATGCAGTACACAAAAGATGGCCTTTACGGTAAACTTTTTTATAACTTCTAAATATGTATATGTATTTATATATATATATATATATATATATATATATATATATATATATATAGACAAAGGCATTTGGAAATCGTAAAGGCCATGAAGTGCTAGTTGTTTTTTCTTTTTTTTTTTAATTCGGAACATCTGAATGAGTCACTAAAATGCATACTAGCAAGAAGTGATGTGAAGGACAGCATTTGCAGATGTCCTAGAAGTTTTGCATTGCCTGTGCTTGTTCACCTAACTGTCTAGTGTGACACAAATAGCAGAGATGTAGTTATGAGGAAGTTTATACTGATTCTAGAAATCTTCTGCTCTTAAGTATTGCAAAGTAGTACTTCAATATGGGGATAGAAAAAAAAAAGAATAGAAGCTCTTCTGACTGAGCTTGAACTATATTTTCACCCTCAGATTTTGGAGAAAAACTTTTCCATACCTAACTGAAACTTACAAAGAGAAACTATTTAACAGATGGTCGGGTTTCTCAACCTACAGATTATGGTGAGCTTTTGACATCTGGTCATACTATTTTCAGTTTTATTTTCAGTATTGCTGCTGAATAAATATTGATTGTCTGATGGTTGTTTACATCTTTACAAATGGTTGTTTTTATGGGATGTTTGGGTCAAGTTTTACGTAAGGTATGTAAACCTTATGTAAATCTGTCTACTTTGAATTCCTTACATATCTACCATTGGTGCAGCTGAGAGGAACAAGGATGGGAGCCTTTGTTGGCAGTGTCCCCAGAGGACATGGTGGCTGCAGGGAATGAGTTACAATGCCAAAGTTAAATGCCTGGAATGATCACAGTGGGAATCCCCCACCTTCCCCATAATACTTATTTCAAGACTGTTTCAGCTGGGTGAAATTATGTTGATTTCCTTAACTGTTGTCTGGTGTCCTCATTGGCTTGTAATGCTTGGGGAGTCATAGATCTTATTTCCATGCTATGCAAAATATGTTAATTGTTTACATCTGTTGACTTAAGTGGTTTTTTTCCAAAGTTGGGCTATGTGAGGATGGCTTGGTTGAAATCTGAGTGGGCCAAACTGTATTACTTCCAATCTACAAAACTTGTGTTACCTTAAATACAGTGGGGTATGTTTGTCATTTGCCTGCTTTAGGGTTTTTTGTTTAGCTGCGAGCTAGCCTAGCTTTTTTGTTTTCAAGTGTTAGGGTATGAAAGTGTGTTAACAACCCTAGAGGGTTTTGCAAGTGTGAGGATGAAGGAAGAGACCAGAAAGTAGAGTTTTCTTGGCTGAAGTAGCTGTTATATATTGTCTCCTTTAAAGGTTAGTGTGTCAGAATTGTCAAGCTTACCTAAATAAGCTGTTAGAATTTGTTTTATGTGTGTTTGTGGAGAGACGATCAGTTCCTAGTTAGAACTAAAATATAGATGATAAGCTTCACTGTTGCTTCTAATGCTGTGATACTGTAAAAATTAGATTTGTGTGTGACAACATTTAAGTACCTTCATGTTAAAGATCATATCAATTTGATTAAAAGTTTTTGCAGAGATTTTTTGGAGAGGTGTTCGGTCTTTAGTTCGAGAATTGTCTCCTTAGAAATTTTTGAAGTTGTTAACAGCTTCATTGCTTGTGAAGTTACTTTACTTTCACTGATTTTTGGCTATAGTATCCTAATCTGATGCTGACCTAATTGGCTTATAGCTCTTGAAGGGATCTGGGCTCAATTGTTGTTTGAGAGTTTCTTTTAAAAGCTGTTGCTTTAGTTTAATATGTGTTTTTGGTTAATGTTAAAATTAACATGTTTTAATGTTTACTCATTTAAACAAACAAATTAATTTTGAATAACATGTCTATGATGGTCATTATCATGCACTGGTAGAAAGCCTTAGGCTTTGGAGAACCTGTGGTAATCAGTCCTTCTACCTAAAAGGATAAAATGTACTCAATTAGCCATTAGTTCTTACAATGGTATAGAGGAAGGTTAAAAGCTTCCCTTTGCCTATCTGATAAGAAGCCATTGTTAGTTCCCCAGTGCAATGGTAATATATTAGTTCTTTAATAAAGAAGTTATTGTGATGGCTATAAACAGTGTGGGTTGGTTTCCTTTCCATTCTTGACCTGAAAAAGAGCAAGACGCTGTTTAATAGAGTCAGGTTTATACGTGGGCTTGGCCTTGCTAAATTCCAGAGTGGTTCTGAGACTCCCTAGGGAAGAGCTGTTGTGCTTGAGCTCTAATGCATGAAAAGAGGGAGAAAACTCTTGCTGTCTGTTTAATGCTTTTGTTCTGTCAGTGTGTACACTTGCATGTGTATACGTCATAGCATGACTTAGACTGGAAAGGACCTCTGGAGGTCATCTGAGGGGTGTGTGTGTATATGGCGTGTGTCTAAACACAGCATGTACACACAAAGGCATATTCACACACGCCTTTTCATAGGTGGAAACGTTCCTCTTCTCTCCCTGTTATTTTCATTTTTGAAGTGATTTTTATCATCTCATTGTTTAGAGCCAGTGAACATTCATGAAAAGGGTACTTGAAGTGAAATGGTTAATTTAATTTCCAAAACCAAAGTGATGGGGCTTATTTGAGGCAGAAAAACTTTTAAGAGTTGTTTTTTTTTTTTTAAATTAAGTAAATAATTTTCTATTATATGCTTTCAGACAGCCTTCCTTTGGTGGATATTCTACTTCTCAGCCAGACTCTAAACCAGACTACTTTGCAGTAAACAAAATGATTTAACTTTCTAATTGTAGCAGCGACTTGTATTTATAATGTCATTTTTCACCTGGGAAAAATGATCCATTTGCCTATGATTCTACGTAACAATTAGATATATCACGCGGTTACTCACTTCTGATTAACATTACAGGTGGGGAATCGTGCGTTGGCTCTCGCACCCCTAACACACCTTCAGCAGTGTTGCGGAATGCAACAATTTTTAAGGGAGTAATCAGACTCGGCAAAAGAGTATTAGGAAGCAAAGAGAACAGAGCATTGAGGTGTAAGCTGAAAGAATGTGACAACCCTATTTGCAGTCGGGCCAGTAGTAATATACTGAGCAAAGTGCTGTATGAAAAAGAAGGGAGATTGCTTTTACTGTTTCATACTAGGTGAGAAATGATCCATTGGCAAACCTCATAATCAAGATGCAGTTTACACTATTAAAAACTGATTCCCTAAACACACAGAACTGTTTTTCTGCTCAGTGCTGGCTATTCTCATTTTTGACCTGAAATGCAGATGAATTTTTCCTACGACTGAAGTATAGCACCTGTGTATTGGAGTATGAGGAAGAAAGATTTTGAAGAGACATCAGTTAGAATAAATTTCCTTTGACTCTACATAACAATTTTGGGATGTTTCGCTTCAGATCACTTCATACAGTGAATAGGGTGCTTCTACTGTGATATTGGATTATTGACCACATCTTAAAAAAACAAACAAACAAACAAAAAACCAAACAAAGTGTATGTTTGCAGCATTTTTCTTTACCATTGAGGTTGATTACACCTTGCTTAGCAAAGTCACAGTTTTATACAATAGAAACTTAATAAAATCAGCCCTGCAGTAAGACTTGGCCAGATATTTTTAACGACGGTTATTGATTTCCCTTGTCAGTGTTTCCTGCCCTCCCTTCTTGGCAGATATGCACTAGAGGAAAGGTGGCTTATCTGCAGATACATGTCTTGGGGAAGTTAGGATGTGCTGCTTAATGGATTAATTTTGCTCTAGGAAAAGCTTTCAGAGGACCTTGTCATAGCTGACACAGCTTACTCTGAACAAAAACCTTACCCAGGAACAGTCATACCATTGGAGTCTGTTCCTATCTGCCAAGTCTTGGGGGAGGGGGAAGAGATTGTGAAGTATAAATCTTAGAAATGTAATCTTTACCATGTCACTTTGCCCAGAGGAATGCATCTAGGATAATCAGTCTGATGCCAGTGCATCAGCCTGTACTCCAGTTGAGTTTTCTCATTATCTGGAATTTTTTGTACATTATCTTTTATTCAAACTAGGATGTGACTGACTGGATCTCTATTTGAGATCTCCGCTTGCTTTCAGTCAATTCTGTGGTTAAGAGGGTAGTGAAGGGAACGTACTTACAGCTGTTAGATATAATGAATAATGAGTGTGTCTGATAAGTACTTTCAAAGTAGAACAAGGTGTACAAAAGGGCAAAAAAAAAAAAAGAACGGTAGCTGTAACTGTCAACAGACTTAACTAAGTAGCTGCAAGAGCATCTTTCTTTCAGGCTAATGTTATCTCATACAGAGGTGCTGCAGTCTGTGTAAGGGGGGAACCCCCCCCCCCCAAAAAAAAAAAAAAACCTTACCATATGACAGATCCTATATTGTCAGGAAAGATTCTGCAGTTTATTGTAACTATATATGATGTCCTTAAAGCATATTACTCTTTCAATTGTGATTTTTTTTAATATATTAATTTCAATTTTTTTCATATTTAGTGCCATCAGAAGAAACAAAGCTTATAGGATAAAATAAGATTATTTGACATTAAAATATGTCTTTAGAGCAGTCCTCTAAGTGACATCAAATATATTCAGGCCTTTTTCTCCCCTTGTCTACTACTTTCTGTTGTTGGATACCTTTTCTGTTGCAGTTTTCCTGCTTCCTTTCCTGATAAAGAAGCTTTTTGCAGTGTCTGAGCAAGGACATGCATTGTTGGCACAGCTCTCATAGGGAATATATTCAAAATGCTATCAAACGCACAAAACAAGCTAATAATCTCTCAGAGACAATATTGATTGCTTTCAGTTGTAGCAGGCGTAGAGTTTTCCGGTGGCAGTATGACTTTTTTTGAGGTTTCTTTATTCTACTGCAGTTTTATAGTAAAGCATAAATTATGAACTATATCCTCAGTTGTCTTTCTATCTTCAGCCTTTCTGAACTAAATACGTAGTACTACTTTTAAACATGTCCATCAGAATTCTTGAATTGAGTATGTTTCAAATGTACCTAAACAATGGAATACGTTCAATCATATTTTTAAGTTCCTTTTGCTTAGTATATTTCTTCTTTCTTTTATTGTGGGTGTTTGGTATTTGTGCAGCAATAGATTGCTACTACTGTATTTTGTGGTTATATGCCAGGTGTGCTAGCAACAAAATGAGAAGAGTAAGGGGACAAAATGCTAGATGGCAGCTCCGTAGCAAGGATGATGTCTGGTATGCATAGTGCTAAATGGATGCTAGTTCTGTTATTAATAATCAAGCCTCAGCTTCCCATTAGCTTATTTTTAATTAAAGCACATTAAAGCTATCTCTTTGAAATGGTAAAGAAATCAAAATATTTGAGTCTTCAGAAAGGATTTAAAAGAAGGAGCAGTGGCCTTTAGAGGTTTGATTTAGGAAGCGCTTTTCTGTGCCTAGAAAGCCAGGCACATAGAAAGCTGGAAAAGAGAGATGTAGAGATAACAAAGAAATTATATATCAAATGCCTGGAATTGCTGGTGAAAAGTGGTAGTACAGGAAGAGATAAAGGCAGAAGGGATGAGTGATAATGCTGAGGAGGCTCATGAAGGCAATTCTGAGATCTGTCTTGTGAAATAACATCATGCAATATTAACGTTTAAACTGGCAAAATATTGTTTTTTCTTTTAAATTGCTCAGGGCTTATAATAAAACCACTGGCCTTTCTGGAGTGGATTCTGTGCCTTTCTAGTAACTGCTGTTGGCCCAGTAGCCATGAACGTTTTGGTAACTTACTTTAGAAATAAATGAGTATGCTGTAAGTTTAGTTTGTACTGTTACTTTTCCCGTGTGACAGACCATTGGCTTTGGAGCTGCTTATATAAAGAGCAGGCTTAGTAGATGAAATCAACTTTTGGTGTAAAGCTAATACAATTAAAACTGGAGGAGCATGAAGTGTAACATACGAAAAATGTTTTCCTTGAAACTTGTTAATGGTGGCATAGGAGAAGTAGAACGTGAATTGCCAAATACCTTTTTGTGTGAAGATAGAGGTATGTGCTTATGCCCCCACCCCCCCCACCCAACCTTATTCTCAGAATAAGGTGATTGTATAGTAGTTTTATGAAACTATAGTGAAAAAGCTTTATTGTTTTCTATGTAGGTAGAATATTAACTGGTTTAGTTTCCTTCTCTACTTGCTGTTGTGTTTCTATAGCAGGTCTAGTGCTCTGATTCTTGGATAAAAAAAATCTTGCATTCAATCAATTTTTAGGGTTATTTGGAGCTAGTAGCAATATAGCTAAATAGAAATACCATAGCATATTCTGTTCATGTGCTATCAGTGTAGCTGTAGCTCTGTGGTACACTGGGGTCTCTGAGGAAACTTATGTCGAAGCTGGAGCATCTTACAGCAAATCCACGAGGCTTGCTGCTAATCATAAGAAAGTCTAAATACATCAGAGCACTGATGGTATGAATCTTCTGGCCAAGATAAGTGAATCTTTTCTTGCACTTTTTAAAAGAGAAGTCTTGAAGGCATTTATCAGGGACTTTCTTGTCTGACAAGCCTGAAATAAAATCTAGCAAAATGCTGTTCTGGAATGCGTTTTTTTAAGCCATTAAAAGGGGGAAATTGAAGAGCACAGTGTCTTCAGGTGTGTAGAGTCTAATGTGCATTCCAGATTGTTTTTTCTACTTTCACCAATGTGGCTTATTTTTCCTTTCTTTCACTTCTTTGGTTAGGAAGTATGTAAGTACAAAAGTTCATATGGAAGGAAGCGGAGTAAAAGAACAGTGAACAGCAAATGTGTTTCAAAGCTAGTGCTGCATCTGTATGTCTGAGTAAGTAGAGCTTCCTTTTGCCTTTCTGTGGCAAGGCGTTTCCTCCCGCTGCTTCCTCTTACCTCCAGCACGGGGCTGGGCATCACATGTGCAGTGTCCTGACCTCTGCGGACATTAATAATGATGAATGCACAAGTAAATCACATAGAGGTAGATATGAATGCAAGCATGTTCATTACCTGTGAAGTGGTAGTTCATCACAAATCTATAAAGTCACCAGTTATTATTAAAGAACTACAGCATTTCCCATTACTCAACGTTTATCAGGTCAGCAGTTATCAATAGTTACCAGACTTTGGTTTCTGAAAATGAAGGCTATTCTTGTTAGAGTAGTAAAATGCTCTTCTGCAGTATCTTAGGAAATGCTCTCTTGCAGTATCTTAGAAAATGCATGTTGACTTAATAAATATTCACTTTTAAATGAAAATTACTCTACTCGCAGATAAATATGTAACAGAGACTAGTATTGGTGCTTAATTAAGGATTTAATGCAGGACTTTGTTCCGTATTTTAGTTTTCCTTCAGTAACTGTAGATGGTAACTTTATATTTGAGCATGTTAGGAGTTTCAGAAAGATTCTTCATGAACTGTAGCATGGATCACATTCTGCGTTTATCTACTGATATCTACCAGCAGAAGCAAAAATATAATAATAATAAAAGCTATACTTACTGATTTAATATTTTATTCTTTATTTACTCCAAGCAGTATTTGGAAACTGTATTTCAGGGAAACATTTCCATGAAAACGTTACCATTGGCTAAATGGCTTTGAATGTAATTTTAATGCCGTTAGTTCAAAAAACAATTTTTTTTTTTTAACTCAGCACTGGCTTGTAGATTAGAGGCGAGCAATAGCAGCGAGGGAGAAGGTGAACAGTAGCAAACAGTAAACAGTCAATGCTTACTTTATTGTTTATCTGGGGGAAAATAATGAAAATCTTTCAAAATGTGGTAAGGTGACAAATTAACATATCGGGAAAAGCAGTTCATTTATAGCATTCTATCAGTTGTCTTCTGCTGCTTGGCAGTAGTTCTGATTTGCCCACTGAGGACTATCAGACTTGTAAATTCCCCAGAAATATTGAATGCAAACCTTGACCGTTTTACATTTTCTAAGACCGGTAGCGTCCACTGGACTGTGGCAGTTTACAACGACTCACATCTGTCTCAAAGCAACATTTTCTGAAAGAATCTGAATTATTCCTACTAATATGTTTCTAATCAATAGATAATGGAAGCTTCCTTGCAGATGCTGCCTCCTTCCTTGAATTATCCCCTAAAAAAGCTGTTTGGGAGAGAGAATACAGAGTTATTTGGTAAAGCAGTATAAATAAATGTGGTGCTTTTAAGCTTTAGTATGGTCTCAGCAGAACCTTATCAGCAACCTCAACAGCATTAAGGCAGAATGATTCCCCCCCCCCCCCCCAAAAAAAAAAAAAAAGTATTGAACTAACCTCAAAATCAGAATAGATTGAGATTATTGTCATTGTGTAAGAATTTGAGTTAGATAAAGATGGATACATGTTCTTTTTGATCTGTGGTGAAGATATAAATATATTTACGTACTGGGCTTACAGCTGCTTACATACTAGTATGTGTGATCAGCAGCGTTCTAGCTGACACTGAGGTTGTGTTGAATGCTTTGTTTCTTTTTATTTCTTCTCTGTGCTTTTTTTTTTTTTTAATCGTCTGATAGCGTCGGGACAGAATGTCACTGTACCCAATTCTTTTATAATTTCCTTTGTTTCTTTTCCCCTTGTTTTTTGTATTAGTGTTAATGTAGACGTATCTGAAACTGCTGCAGCTTCTAGAAGTGTAGTAGCATCGCAAGTGTAGTAGCATCACAGGTTTTTTTTAGTTGTTTTTGTGTGAGATAATCCTTTTATGTGAGATAATCCTTTTAACTGTTGAATTGTGTTCAGAAACAAATTGTAAAGTACATAGTTTGTGGCAGAAGTTTGTATAAAACATGAGATTAAGAATTAAAGTTACTCCAGCATAAAAACGTAGAGAGGTAAGTTGAACAGAGATGGCTTATGTTCTGTCTTTTGTGCCGGGGATCTTGGCATATTTTATTTAATTTTTCAGTATAAGCAAGGAAATGTTAATTTTAAAAGGTAGGATGCTGTAATAGACTTGCAAATTATAGTAAAAAAATTAAGTATCCTGTGAAGTAGTAAGCAAAATGATTTTGGTGACGAGCCATGCCTGAAACTACTCTTTTGGAGGCACATAATAAGCAATCATCTGCAATACCTATGTGAACCTGAAGATGCGACAAGTGTAGCAGAGTACTCTCTGAGTATGTATTCAGAAAAATGTTAATGCTCTCCCTTTCTTAGGTACAGCTTCATGGCAGCTTTGAATTAGTTTTGATAATGCAGGACATTTTCCAAAGGTGTATTTTTGCCCAGCAGCATGTAACAGCTAATTTGAAGTCATTGCAGTCCATCATGACAATGACTACTTAGGGACTCTTAAATTCAGGGGTTATTCACATGCTGTATGCATGCACAAGATATTTGTGTATTGGGAATCCTTGAAGGAAAAATTATTGTGAAGGAAGCTGCATGGACTGTCCGGCATGCAACACAAACCACCGCCTTTAGTGAAACAATTTGTCACCTTAAACAGACTGTGCTTCCGTCTTACCCTCCAGTAAAAGAGAAAGAAGTCTGTTCAGTTTAGTTAGCTCATGAAGTTAATAATAATTCTGTTTCTTCTAAATCAGATTGTATTTTTGAGAGTATCTATGGGGAGGGAAAAGAAGAGCCAGCGTGGAAGAACTGAAACTCAACTAGGAAAACGCCATTTGGGGTGAATACTTCCAGGCATGTAGACAGTATCTCTTTCTGCCAGAAAAGAGGCAATGGAACTGAGTTTTTCGTTCTGTTTGTTGTTGTTTCTAAATCAGAGCGTCTTCCTGGAATAGCTGCTGGTGCTCAGCTCCGAAGTGGGGAGTCTGCTGTGCTCTGTGCCTGCTGAGTGGTGGTGTTTTTTCCATCTTTTAAATCCACATTGAAAGAAATAGCATTGAGTTATCTAGCGATAGCTGAAGGTATGTCCAGACAGCACAGGAATGTAGAGTACAAGCTTCCCCTCATAAGCCTAAACCTTCCTCCCTGCTGCCCACGACTCGACCCCTTCTTGAGCTCTCATTGCTTTAATTGGGGCGCAGCAGAGCGAGGTAAATATTAGTTTTGTGATAAACAGCAGTACTGAAGCAGAAGAGTTATTCCCTATGACCTGAAGAGAGGATTTGAATTGGGCCTTGTAAAGTGAAAGGTTTCATTCTTTCTAGAGGTAAGCTCTTTTCAAAGGATTGAATTAGGCCCGTAATTCTCTGTAAAATGTAGTTTTCTGATTTTTGGAGTGTTCTTAAGAGGTATTTGTGTATAGGAAAAATGCTTCATAGAAGGAATTGCCATTAAACTTTCATTTCATTTTGTTACAAATGTAACTTTCTGATACTATTTTATCAAAAGGTAATGGTATCTGTTACCCTTCTGTTACTTGAATAAGTTTCAGAAACAACTCAGCTTTGATGGTGTTCTTACTGGTGTTATTAGAAGCAATTTCTTAACATAAAATCAATATTTTTAAGAGTAAGAGTTGAAGTAAGTTGAACTTGTGTGGAGAGAGCATTATAGTCTCTAGTCAATGTTTTAAGTCTGCTTTTAGTCTCATATACTGTGAGTTTTTTTAATTTTAACAGCAATTTTAATCCTTTTCAGTGGTGTGTTTGAGATCATAGGCTAGCGATGCTTTTTAACTGCAGCTTCTCCAGCTAAATTTTAAGTGTACGTGTATATGAGGGTAAGGTGAGAATGAAATATGACTTTCTTTTCTAAATACACTCTGAGTATATTTGTGCTGAGATATAAATTGTTTGAGTTTTTAATGTACTGGCAGTACAGATTACGAGTACGTTTCCTATACTGGTAATAGAATCTAGTAGCCAAGGAAAGAACCATTTGGGCAGCAGTGGTATAATGCATTATATTTGTGGCAAGCCCTAGTTTAATGATCTGAGTGCTAGTAAAACAGAAGTCCAAAGGTGGATTCACTTTGTAAAATGGATCCTTACTTCTTTCCTCATAACTTCTGGAATAAATGAGGCATTGAGAATATTTTCAAATAAGTAAGGCACAGAACATTTTTGAAATATCGACGTTAAATCTCTTTTCTACTACCCAGCAAAATTACTAATCAGAAAATTGAGACATACATGTCTCACTAACCTGCAGAATGTGTTACACCTTCTTTAAATTATTTAAGAAGTACACTCCTATTGTACTAGAGCATCTGCTCTACTCAAAGGAATTTTTGGATCCCTGCCAGAAGGGATTTGTGCTAGCAGTTAGGAAAGTTGTTTTCATTTTTATGAGAAGCAGCGTCGTCGAGCCACAAACTATTGTGACCTGTTTGCCGCCGAGAAACTGATTAAAAATGCAATGGTGGACTATATCTGGATGGTTGAAGCTGAAGTCAGGAGTGCTGGACTTTGCATTTCTGTTGGGTAATGCTGTTCTTGCAATTACTCATCTCCGCAGTGTATCTGCTAATAGATGTAATGAGAAGCATAACATATGTGAAACAGTGATGAACTTTTTCACCAAAAGAATATTGCAATATGTGGGTAGTGCTGTGGTGCTACTACAGCTTTTCGTTCAAGAGCTCGGTGGAGATAGGGGATGCTGTAGCTTGTTCTGGTGAAACAGGTACAGGCTGTAAGGGAAGGTTGGCACTGGGACCCTCTTTCCCAGCACAGATCCCTTCCACATCCCCTACCTTTCCAGGGGTCCCAGATTCTTATAGGGTGTCCCCTCCTCTGGCACCTTTCTCCATTTCAAGACTTCAGTGGTGGTTTTTGGGGGATGTTTGAGGAGGGTGGAGGACAGGGTCCAGTTTCCAGTTCTGCTGCCTTGGAGTAGGGGAACTGAGTGGGGAGGAAATGCAGAAGGACAGAAGAATGGTGTGTCTAAGTGGCTGCACAGAATGGTACAGAGCAAGGCACAAAATTAGTATTGTTGAAACTTCAGTATTATCAACACCTAATAGTTCTGATGTTGTGAGAGCTTACCCATACCATATTGCTCATCAGTACTGTAAAATAATAATAAAAAAATTATTCTGGTGGGTAATGGAGAGGAGGTGTTGGGGGTGTATTATTTTGCAGTGATGGTGGGATTTATTTGTTAACTTATTTTTAGTACTGAAAAATTTACATGGGAAAAGTATATAACCACTTTATTTCCAAGGTATTCTGCAGTCAGACGGAGCCCCTGTGGTGCATTCAGGGACAATCCAAGCTTCCCACATCCCTATTGTGATGCATTACGTACAAATGTTGAAGCTGTCTAACTGTTAGTGACCATGTAGTCAGAGTCGTGATACTGTGTTGGTAGGAATCTAGGAATACTGCAGATGGGTTGGAAAGTGCATTTGTGGAGAAAAGATGATGAGTATTAAAAAGCAGAGTGAAGAAAATGAGGAATGCGAAAAGAAGAAGGGAAATGGACCTAGGATCTTTTCTCAGACATTTAAAGTCTCCAGTGCACTTCCAGGTGCACGCGTACATATATTGTATTTGTACATGTGTGTACATGCATGCAGTTAACTGGAAAGTGCAGTTGACGTGCATTATTGTACTAGAAATTTATAAAGAAGGGATAATTGTCAGGTTTCAGCGTATGCGTGTGTGTATATGAGGGTGGTTTGTTTTGCTTGTCATGTTCTTCCCCCTGTCCACCATTTACATACTTGAGCTGTTGGTGGAAGAGGGGTATAAAGCGTACATAAAAACTGTGAAGAAGTATTACCCAGTAGGTGGTAAGACACAGTCCTTTTGGAGATGTCCATCTTTTGAGTCTGGCAGATGGAAGGATGGAGGAGCAGCAGCTGTGAGTGGAATCTGGAAGGGGGCACAGGGATCTAGAGGCAAATGTAAATAGGAGGATTACTGGCTCAAAGAAAACATCTTGTCATGCATGCATGTGTGTGTAATAGATCCTCCTTTTAGTCCAGTCTGCATGTGGTGTGGATGTATTAATGCCTTGGTCAGAGGTGTATTTCTGTAGTCTGGACTCAGGCTTTTAACTTTCAAAGTCTCTTGACACAGTCTCTGTGATATCAGACCAAATGATAGATGCATCTACGTGCAGGTTTTTGGGTTTTATTTTTTCTTGGAAAACTTTTGCAGCATGAGCAGAGACTAACTTATGAGAACTGCTAATGAAGGGAAAGCAAAAATAAATTGCTCTGTTCTTCCCTCTCCTCTTTTTCTGTAGGATCTCGCCTTCGCCAGGAGGACTTCCCACCGCGGATCGTTGAGCATCCTTCAGATGTGATAGTGTCTAAAGGAGAGCCAACAACGCTGAACTGCAAAGCTGAGGGACGGCCAACCCCCACCATCGAGTGGTACAAGGATGGTGAGCGAGTGGAGACTGACAAAGACGATCCGCGCTCCCACCGCATGCTGCTGCCCAGCGGATCTCTGTTTTTCTTGCGCATTGTGCATGGACGCAGGAGTAAACCTGATGAAGGAAGTTATGTTTGCGTAGCAAGGAACTATCTTGGAGAAGCTGTGAGTCGCAATGCATCTCTGGAAGTGGCATGTGAGTAAACTTTTATATGTTTAGCACCATGTAAAACTTTATAGTTAGTGTGGTGTTGTCATCCAGCACTTGCATGCGGTCAGCAAGTTGGGAGATAATAAATGTAGATAAGTACAGTATTTTGTCATTAACTATCACTCTTAGTCAAGTAATTTCTACATGCATTTATTCAGTGGCAGTAACTGTACAGAATACATGATTTATACTGAAGTAGGGTTCTAGCCAGCGTGTAATGATGATTGACGCGAATATGGACAAAGGCTAATCTTCCTTTAAAGAATAATCTAATTTTTAAATTATGACTCAAGTTGGTTATACTGAAGCTAACATGGAAAAATAACTATCATTTAATATAAGGTGCAGTGTCTGTTTCTCTTTATCTAGTCATCTGTTACTTCAGCAGAAATGGCAGTTTCTTGGTGACTCATGTTCTGTGCTGCTGGAAACCTCAATACCTTCAGCGTGCTCCTCTGTCATAAACTTGATACAGGCCTCATTTATTATGTGAATGGCGTGTGAAATTATTGGCCGTTTCTCATATCGTCCAGAGCAGTCTTATTCTTTATCAATTCTCTCTGTCTTAACAGAGAAGTTGTCACGGCTCTTTCAGAGACCACCCAGCGTGCGTGCTCTGCTTCTAGTAGAGTTAGCAGAAACATTCATTTTATTCACATATGAAACAAACTCATCACGCATAAGATGCAACATTGTTGCATGTTATTCCTACTTAGTTTTATGGCTTAAAAAACCCTAATTTTTATCATTCAAAATCTCAGCAACGGATAGCTGTGTATCTTCATTTAAATGTATGTTTTAATAATTTTATAAATGCGATTCTCTTCTTGAACCTCAGTTTTCCCCACAGCGTTCTTCGTTTGGCAATAGCACTAAAACACATGTTTGACTTAAGTAGGGCTTCAGCGCAAACCTATATCACTTAGTTTACACTTTAGGAGGCATGTTGGTTCAGTTTCCTTAGGGAAAAAAATATCCCCCCAAAAGAAAGTTTACCACTGCAAGTCCACAGACTTCTATAGCTAATGTTATTTAATCTAGAAATTTCAGTATGAAATATTTAAATGGAGGCATAGCTAAGTAGAAGAGTCTTATTCACTGCCTCTTGCTTCTCATAACCTAGATTCAGAACTTTCAAATGAAAAAATGAAAACAGTTTTTTCTTTTGGCACTCAATCAAGCCACCAGTATATCTTTATCCAATCCACAAAGGCATCGAAGAATGTTAATTGGGTTAGGCAAACATTTAGAAATCACGAAGAGGAAGGCAAATTTAAGAAGGGTAAACATGTCTCTAGATACATTTATTGGAGTATTTCTGGATTTACACATGTGGTTTTAAGGTGTCTGTTGAGAAAATCTGTGAGAGGCGTACGAATTTTGAAATCTCTATTTTCTTACAGTCCTGCTGAGATTAAGACATCTCCTGTCTGTGTTCAGAGGGTAGTGCAAGATACGCCTTGGGTAATGAAATTAAACAGGTTATTTTGAAATACAAAGGTGCTCTGTATTTCATCAGTTTTCAATGATCCCTACTTCGGTGTCTGATATGAGGCTCTTATTACAGTATACCCAGTTTCTGGAGTTAGTTTTAACCACTGCAGCTGGTGGCAGGTCATGCATGAACTGTATGTGAGATAATAGAAGACGGTAAAAATAATAAAAGCAGGTTTCATTGTCGGAGGTATTTTAAGACAGGATCATAGAACGTGAAATTTGAGATCTGAAGTGATAAACAAAGTTTTTGCTCTAGCAACATGCACCTGACAGCAGATTATTTCACTGTTTTCGTAGCTTTGAAGTTTGACTGATTGAATTTTCCAATTAAACTGTGGGTCTATAGCAGACATTCCTGCTCCACTTAAATTTAATAGTGCTTTGTCTTTCCTTGAACCGCACCATGGTTATGATTACAGGAAGGTTTTCATAAAAGAAAAATGGTAAATAAAGAAACAGTGTAAAAGAAAATAAATATTTATAAATTCTGCCAGTTTTACGCTCACTGATCTTAAAGACACATAGGATAGCATATAGTGCTGGATGTGTATAGGAGGAGCCGTTTGGAGCATCTCACTGACAACCTTGCTTGGAGGATGAAAGCAGAACTGCCCAGTTCTCCTTGGTTTTGAGTCTTTCCATTTTTCTCCCTGCCCCCCCCCCCCCCCCCCACCCCCCAGTTAGACTTTTGGATATAAATTAAATTTTCAAGTGGCTTTTAGAGAACAGCTATTTTAAGGCTTTCAACTATTTGTTCAGCATTTCTGGACTGAACAGGATGGGAAGGTCTGTAAGAGTCCATTTGCACAGTAGAGAAATGAGTAGTTGCTGACAGCCTGTTGTCAGCACTGGGTCCTCATTCACCTGTTCTCAACTATCACCAAAAACAGTTGATTGTCTGGTGTGGCTTGGACATCACAGCCCTGTGCAAGGGAACTGACAGTCGCGTGCTGTCACGTCTCACTTGTGCTGTCTGTAATGATGTTGAAAGCGGCACTTTCCATGCTAAGCTATGCTGTTTTCATCGCCTGAAAAGAGATGGTTGCTCTTTGCTGACAACAGGGTTTTGGATTATTATCTGACGGTAGGTGGCCTCAAATTGTGCCATTAGAGAGAAGCTGCTTTTTACAGGTTTAAAATGCTTGAGTCTTCTGTTTTAGTGAAAGAATCAGTAATTGTTTTACTTTGCTTATTAAATTGTCCCTCCCCGATAATATGCACTTGCGAGTTTTGAATGATTTATGAACAAATATTTATTGGGTTTCTGTCTCTGCTGTTAAAAATGGTCATGTTTATACATTCAGATATAGTTGTTGTCTGCTAATTGTGGTTGGTGGTTGTTGTTTTGTTTTTTGTTGTCCAAGAGCACCCCGTCACAGAAGCACTCTCATTGAAAATCTTTTAATGTATTCATATTTATGTGTAAACATAAAAGATAGGAGTAAAAATCAGCAGAGGCGTGCAGTGATTCAGAGCATAGAGAGTAGCCCATCTTGAAGGCAATCGTTTTTGCCCCTTGGTTGATGAGCGATTTTTTGCAAGTTGCTGAACTCCCTAAACACTTACTGATCTCATAGCAGTTAACACCTTGCCCAAGCACGATGTTTTTAGGTGTCAGTCCACCCAACGTACTTAAGTATATTTTCATGACTATTCAGAGCATGCTACCGCAGTCAAAGGGGACTGAACAGTTGTTCGTGTTTATGCTGAATTATGTCCTTAGATAAATTGCTCAAAGTCAGTGAAACTGAGGAACTGTGATTTGGGAAATCAGTTAAACAACATCCTTCCTTAAACAACACTTTTATTTTCATTAACAGGAGCTTCCACAAAAGGAAGGAATAATTCCAATGTTAGCAATGAATCCATTCTTCTACTGTGTGTGTGGCAAATTCAGATGTAGTATTTGTATGTTTTATGGTTAAGCTATTAGAAAAAAAGTTCTATTCCTAAAATAACTAAAAATAATTAAAACTATTGCAGATTTTTAGCTTTTTTAATGAAAATAAACAAGGGTTGAAATTATTAGAAACAATGCTCAAATTCTCTTGGGAGGATTTTGAAAAAGGAAGTAGGTTTAAAGCAGCTTGTACTTTTATGCAACTACTTTTATACTTAAAAAAAATCTACCTTTATTTTAATTCTTACAATCTAAGAGATGACATGATTGAACCTGTGTTGTGCAGTCTTCCAGTGGGAATATCAGGAGACACATTTGCAGTAGCTACCCTGGATAGGATTTCGGTTTCAAGTGCCGGGGCACCACATGTAAGCAACAGAAAGAGCATGCAGGGTCCTCGCACTCACTTGGGCTGCCTCTGATCTAGCCCGAGTCAGCGGCAGCCCCCAGAGATAGCAGCTGTAGCCCCAGGTGTTAAATATGTGACAGCAGCTTGATCTATCGACCACTGTAAGAGGGGGCTTTGGCCTAAATGAAAATTCATGAAAAATTGATGAAGTCCCCAGATTATTTTTTTTTTCCTTTTTCAGTGCTGTTGCCAGTGCAGCGAGGAGAGATTAAATGAGGTGTTGAATGCTTTAGTGGCAAGGAGGTTGTGGTTCAAAGGTCAGGGGTCGAAGGAGGGGGAAAAAAGACCAATTTTCAACCTTGCTTTCCTCTAAAAGAAAATACAAGGCTTTTTGGATTAGCTGGGATTTCCTTCCATTTTAGTATGAGAATAAAGATCAGGCATATTCACAAATAGGATTCTCTCCTGCCTGCTTTGGCAAAGGGTGGCAGCGTGTGGGTTGGTGCTAATAGAAGACAATGGAAGACTGATTCATGATTCAACTGGAGAACCAGAAATAGATTGAATTTTGTGACAGCAGTATGTATTTGGGCGTCCGTCTTTGAGTCTGTGCTTGAACTGAAGTCATTCGGAGAAAGAAAAGGTCTTGCATTATTTATGTGTCACAGATTGCTTGAGTGGCAGGCTTTGGAACACTCTCCAAACATAATGATCCTGTTTACGTTACATCCAAAACTAAATTATGTTTTCTCTGTAACAAGAGAAGATACAGCAGTACGCTGAGTTTAGTGCAAAGAATCACACGTGTATTCCAAAGCAAGCATAAAACAAATCTTAAACACTGAGAAAAAGTAATATTACAACACGTGCTTTTTGTGTAAAATGAAGTGAATAAAGGCTGAGAGGTATGAAATATACACTACCCAGTCATCTCTGTCCCGCAATAGTAATGACCTTGTTCTGAAGCATCTGCCAGAGACTACAATACATTCTTAATGGAGTTAATCCAGTTCCTTTGGATTTAGTTATTTAGGATAAAGACTACCTGCAAAATAATGTGAAAAACGGGAAAAGTATGTGATTATAAGATGGAAGATTTTTTCATCCAGTTTCTATTCAACAAATAATTAAAAATAAAAAAAAATAATGAATTTTGTAATTGCAATTTGAGTCTGATTTGCTTTGATCTGAGTTACCTTTACATATGGAGAATGCATCCTGTTCATTTCTTTGCCCCTGACTGGTCCTCCTCCTTCTCAACAGAGTATCAGAAGCTTCCTATCTGATCTGACAATCTCTGCTCTCACTCGACAGATGGCACTGATCGTAGAAATTGAAGTGCTGGAGACTATGGTCCTTACAGAATACCATGGATGATCTGAAGCAGGACACTGAAAGGTGTCATGCTTTCCTTTCTTCTAAGAAGAAATATAACACACCAGGCCTATTATCACAGCACATTTAGTGAATACAAAATTCCCTTTGGAGAGAAAAATAAATAAAATTGTATCAGGTTAGATCATCTGGGAAAAGGCAGAATTGGTAATATGGATGCTTTAAATCTTCTCCTTTTCTATGTACTTCTGAAGCTTACAAGAACAAATTTCTGTTGATTAGTATGAAACCGTTAGGAGTACCATTGTAAGAAATCATTAAATAATATGTATGCCCTGTACAGAATAACAGCAGGAAATACACTCACCCTGGCAACGCGTTTCTCACCCTGTTCCAGACTGGGCTTCAGCCTTAGCCTTAGCCTTTAAAGTGGACAAAAGCAGTGCTTCCCTTGATCATCCACTAGGATCTAGATAGGTGACTGCACCATTACATCTTCATTTTTTTAAAATTTGAGCTTCTCTTGGACATTCAGATCTAAATGTTAAGTTCAAAGCCTAATATGTTAATGAGCTCTCACATTTAAGAGCTATCACATTGATGACTGAAATAATATTCAATAACTTTGAATCTGCCAAATATCGAGCTGTGCAATGCCTCTGATTTCTGCAGACCTTGCTCTTGTTCTTCATTTCTTTTTATTGTTCTTCTCATGGTCTGATCTTCTAATAGTTTTTTTTTAGTGGGTCTGCACAGCTACGTGAGTTTTATATAGAGGTACTCAGGTTGGCACAAAACGAGCAGGCTTGGGTACTGGAAGTGTGTTCACTGAGGCAGCAAAGCACCTAAGCTCAGCTGCTTACATATGCCAGGAAGGGTACACTAGCCTGGGGAAAAGTTTCCTTAACAACTGAAAATTGCTTCCAGTATGTGAATTAACTCCTTCAGAACTAGTTAGAAAGTCTTTGCAACGTCCTTTGATACACTCTGGTATCATCCCCAGCTTCCTATTTCTGGAGTAGGAACTCAGGGTTTCCCACATCCAGAAATAGTTCAAGAAGCTTTTTTTAGGATCTCTTATTTATTCCTTGAATTCTTCTGCCCAGGACCTACCCTTTTTCCTATCTACAAGGAGAGCTTTTGACATTACATTTTTAGAAGCTATTTGCAGTGCTCTTGACCTGATTCTGCTTCTAATAATTTCTTGCACATTTTCTCATTTGATTTTTTTTTTTTTAAACAGGCTTCCTTCATCCCTTATCTTTTGATTTTTTTTTTGTATCTTTATACCTGCTGTTTATATATCTTCTGAATGCTCTACCTGATCAAAGGTTGAAAGTTAAGGGAACTCTTGATGAGTTTACAGAAACCATGAAGATGATCAGCTATCAGCTCATGTTCTGTTAGCGTTCATGTCTCATGCAGTCATTTTTTGCTTGACATTTTTCTAATTCTAGTTAGTCTGGGAAATACAGGACAGCAAGATAATGTTACATTTTCTTACACCTCTGTTCTCTTTGCTCAGAAACCTGTATGCACTATTTGAATGTTAATTGAAATATTGGCTATTGTTGGAATATGCCTCAGACATGTACTACTTTGTGATGTCAAATTGGATTAAAAAAAAAAAAAAAACTGAAGCAGTACTCCAGACCATTCATTTGCAAACACTGCATGATCTAGATACTAACAGAGTTCATTGCTATGCTAATTAACAGAAGTCTTTAGAGTGAGGTTGGTGGATGTTATAGATTAATGGCTTTTTACTCTGATAATCAGTTTATTTGTTTGAGGAAACAAGAATTTTATCTCTCTTCTTTTTTTCTTTTTTGTTTTTGTTCCCTATCTTTATTGAAAGATGACGTTCAGTGTCCTCTTCCCCTCCGCCCCAGTCTTGAAGGATAACATTTAATTGTGGCTTTTGGTGATACTTCTACTTCAAATGCTCATACAGAAGTTTTACTTTGAATAGGTCTTAAATGTTTGTCAGCACGTTTGAGGGAAATGAAGTGGTGGTTTTGGTCCATTTCCTTTTACTTAAATTTTTCAAGTGGCAATGATGTGAATTTGTGCTGGTGCTCTGGGAATTGCTTTATCATGTTAGAGGAGGGAGGTGCACCCAGTCACTTTCTGCTGTCACAGAAACCTGTCTGCCATTGTACAAAGGGGGGGTGCAGAGGAGCAAAGTCCTCAGAGTCCTGGATCACCAAGTCACCTGTATTCTCCGCAGCCATATCTTACAGTTCCTTTCAGAAACATTGCAAGCTATATTTTGAAAGCTAGTTAGATTACTCTCCCCTCCATCCCCCGAGCACACTCCAATCTCTGTTTCTGCTGGAAGCTGTCTTAGAACTTATGATGGTGAGAAAAATAGTTCTAAAATTTCCAGTGTAAACTTAAACGTGTTTGGTTTATGCTTGTTCTTGTGTTAAGATTTTTCTTTACTTCCGTTATTTTCTCTTCTTTATATTTATAGGCTATGATGATATTCCTTCTTGTCTTTTATTTTGCTAGTCTAAACAAGGAAAGCTTTTGGAAAATGTTTGCTTGATCCTAGTAGTCCTCTCTTCAGCTGTTACAGTTTGCATTGATTTTCTGAGATACGGGTGCCTATATTGCAGACAGTGTTTCAAGAGCTGCTTTGACCTATGCGTTATGAACTAGTGTTAATTCCCATCTTCCCTAGTACCTTGTGTATCCCTCCTGGCGTCACATTTGACTTTTTTATGTTATATATTTTTTAATTTAGTAGCTTGCAGT
The DNA here is from genome assembly GCF_040807025.1 of Struthio camelus. NCBI lineage: Eukaryota > Metazoa > Chordata > Aves > Struthioniformes > Struthionidae > Struthio > Struthio camelus. The sequence goes on along the minus strand of NC_090942.1, from coordinate 111,653,502 downwards.
TATCCTGTAGTAATCTGATGCAGCAAGGTCTTTCTCGTCCTCCACGATAATTTTGTGAGAGATGAGCTTCCACTTTACATCAAGTTTGCTTGTGAGGGGAAGTATATGATCGTGCGCTTTCAACTTTTCCACTTCGTCTAGTGTCTCCTACACTAGTCTTCAGTTTTATCTGGTTCTGCATGTATCATGCAAATCTCCTGTTGGGTCCTGCGGGCCTTGTTGCCTTATCTTGTAAACCAAAGTAGAGGAGATAGCTTTGGCATTCAGAATTAGCAATCTTAAACCACTCATATCTTGCTAGAGGACTTTGCGTCTACCGTTTGGACTTGAATCTGCCTCTTGCCCATCCCTCTTACAAAAGGAAAATAAATTGGAAAGAGATAAGTTTCTGTCAGTCTGTGAATAGAATGTGAGCCCTGCCTCTTGGAAAGCTTGAGCTACACAGGTGTTACTCATGGGGGGGGAAAGCTTTTCACTGACTCTTATTCTGCTTCTGTTATTGTCTCAAAACACCAATTCATACGTGACAATTTCAGAGGAAAAACCTTACCAGTTTAAGTGGTTTAGGTGAGAGGTAATCCTACAGAAGAATTCAGGTTGATTAATCTTTTGAATAACATCAAAATCTTAATGAGCACAAAAAGTTCCTTGTCTGCTATGCAATGTGTGCACACACGCACACAAGTGCAATTTAGAAGAACCTATGCCTGAGAAAAAAACAAAAGAATTTGTTTCAACTCTAACTTGCACTTTTGGAATTAGTTAGTGTTGTACTTAGCATACTTGATGACTGACACTATTATATACCCTAAAGCTGACAGATTATAATTTTATATTTTAGCAGAGACAAATATTAAATAGAACTTTAGGTGTGGTTAGAATGTAAGAATAGTAGTAAGTAGCTATGTAAAAATTTCTCAGTTTTTATTTTATGTGAAAGAAAGAAATTAGTGATAAACTGAAAGCTGTCTTCAGAATTTTTCCCCAGAACAGATATGAATTTTTCACAGGCTTAACATGCACAAATAGCCTTTGGAATATGCAGATTTTCAGCTGTCAGTATGAAGAGACATTTTGGTTGCAATATGATTGCATTTTAGTTTTGAAAATGCTGCATTTTTGTTGCCGGTTTTGAAAACTGGGGCTGCGGTCTCAGTTTTCAAGCATCCTTTCCCCTTTTTTCACATTGGAGGCAATGGCATAATGCCCTACTGGATATGTCAAATATTTAGGTAAACACATGAGCTTGGATGCTTTAAGGGGCTTTGTTCCCCTCATGGATGCTGGGAAAGTAAAATTGTCAGATTAAGAAAATTAGAGACTGCCTACCAGCAGGAAGAGGGATAGTTATAAATACATCCTGTTTGGTTGGACTTTTTTTTTTAGTAACTTCAGCAAACTAGCATCTCCCTTCAGTGCACAGATATGGAGTGGACAGCTCGATGTTCAATGTACTTTCTACAGTCCCTGTGATAATTCTTTTTGATCAGACTAAAATCTTCACTTAACACTTTTCTCTAGAGACCCTCAGAAGCCAGTAAGTTTATGTCCAAATCACAACTAGAAGCATTACAGAGGGTTTTTTTGCTTGCCGTCCCAGTCCAATAGTACTTCAGAAAGTGACTCTTAATCATCCACCTCTTTTTAGGCAGTCTTTTCTTTCTGCATTCACAAAACTGTGCTGAAAAGTTTCTTGAGATTTTAATTTCATCACGTAGCTTAATAGAAGAAAAGAAGAAAATATGTACACACAAGAAAAAGCCTTTAAGGTATTTTAGCACTTTTTTTTTTTAAAGTTAGAATCAAAAAAGGTAGAAGGTGTGGGAGACCTATATATAGTAGTTGAAAGGTGTGGATGAAACACTGAGTCATCTTAATCATTGCCAAAATTATTTTTTATCTTTACTGCAAAATTATCATAGCGAAAGAGATGTGTACCCAGAGTTAAGAGTTCCCTTTATACCTCTGCACCTCACTTTTCTGTTTCAACTGGAGTAGAGAACATTTAGAATGCTTTTTAAGTTAAGTTGGTGACAGAAACCTAAATATGAGGAATTTTGGTATGCAATGGAAGTTACTGAAGCAAACTAAAAATGGAAAGAACCTTTTGAAGCTATGTCAGGATGGGTTTCTTTTCTAGCAAAGCATCTTGACTGCTAAAGAGTAAATGGCAAAAAAAGTTACCTTGAAATTATTTTCAAGTGTTTGCTTTTCTGTTCCTTGTCTTGTTTCTGGTGCGGCCTCCTTGTTTATATGTATTTCTTTTATATTTCAAGCATTATGATCAGCAACGAGAAATCATGTCTTCTTCCTCAGAGCAGTCTCATTTCCAGGTTTATCAAATTATGTTTCCCCTTTGGATTGTTGGGTGTGTAGACGAAGAGGCATGGTGCCTCTGGTTCTGGACGCTGGGAAAAGTCGTTTGGACCCCTTAGGTGCTTATAGATATCTAAGTTAGAGCCCCTACTTATTTAATGAGCATCCATTAATTTCTTATCATTTCATTGTAGGAGGAATTTAAATACCTCATTTAAACTTGTAAATTCTACCCACAGAGGTGTATGCCTAAAAGCCGATCATGCCAATACCGAGCAACATCAGTCTCTTCTTCGAGATTCTAGGCCGTGCACTCAAGGCCGTGTATTATGTTTACTGCGGAACTAAGAAAAGACACATCTTCTCGTACAGTATCTTAACTACAAGGATATTCTTCCTGTTCTTTGCCTCCCTCTACCTGCTATAAAACAGGTGATTTTCTTCATGCCTTTTTTCAGGTTTTATTCTAGTCTGAAGAGCATCTAATTATCAGGGTATTAGTTTCCATTTACTTTTGGACTTTTTTTTTTTATAGATCTCACATTTATTATGTATTCCATTAATTTTGATCATATCAAACTTAGTGGATGGTATGGAAATGTTTGTTTTTTCTTTCAGGGAGTGCTTACTATAAACAAACTTCTCAGGAAGGGGGCCATAGGGAAAAGTAATCATGGAAATGTGAACAAAGAGGGTTTCTTTGTCACTCAGAAGATTGGCACGTCTAAAAAAAAAAAAAAAAAGGGGGGGGGGTAGGGAGAAGACATGGGCATCAGTTTGATCTACACACTGTAGAATTGCTTCTCTTTTCTTACCAGTGGCATTAGTCTGGATGAAATCTCCACTGAGGCCTACAGTGTTGTATTTTGTTACCAGATTGGAAGTGGGGAGTATGGAACAGTTCTAGAGATTTTTTTTATTAATTTTTTAACTAGATTGTCTTAGCAGATTACTTGCTAGGATTGCAAAGACTTGTTGTTTTTACTTGCTAGAATAAAATCTTGTCTTTGACTCTTCTGTATGTAATCTACTTCCTAATTTTGCCATTCATCAAAATATTTTGACTGCTCATCATAAATACGCTGTGCACATGTGCAGATACAGGTTTATATGTCATTTTCCTCATTATACACCTGCATATTGAACAAATGAGAACTTGGATTCTGTCTTATCAAACCCATTCACAGTTGTTTTTCATTCCAATGCTGCAGATGTGCTTAAAAATAGAGTTTAATAATATCCGTTTTCACCTCTCTTGCAAATGATTTGGCCTTTGCAGAATGATTCATTACAAGGAGTAGATATAAAGAGTTGAAGTTAACAGCTACATGAAAGGAACAGTTTTGTATCCGCATGTCATAGCGTTCCTGACAGTGACACGCACAACTGCTGCACAAACAGGGTATAGCCTGGAGCACATTTATAAATAATATGTTTATTTGCTAATATTATGGGAATATGTATCCTCAGATTATAATGAAATATTTGCAATATTGTTTAGAGCCTAAACAGTGTACGATTATTTTATCAACTGCTAATTATCATTGAAATCATTAAAGTTCTGAAGTAACGGACAGTGCAAGGCTTCCTGTGTCATCTGTCACTGCCTGAGTTTCAAAAAAGCTTCTTTGTTAGGAATGCAGTGTGCACAATCTAATTGCAGTACAAAATGTGCATATTTCTATCCCCTGTCACTGTATACTGAAACCAGTCCGTGACATTATGTACTCTTTTTACTCCCTTTCCATTAGTCTAGAACATATGCAAATAGTGACAGAAGAAATAACAAATTGATTTTTTTCCCCCTAGATTCTGACTCACAAACCAATTGAACATCCTGACACTGTTTTTCTGATTTCAGTGGTCCTCCCTTCAGCCTCCATGCTTCTGCCGTAATATTTGTCAGATACCTATAAAACATTATACCAAGTAGACTAAAAGCATCTCTAGGAACTTAAGGGGCAACGTGAGGATCTGTCCTTGTTTCCATATGTAGCCTCAACTGCAGGGAACATCTGTATGCTTCTGCCAGCCATTCTTCCATCACCTATCCCAAAGTCCTCAGTTGAGGTGACCTCTGAAGTGACTGGTGCAGTGAGTGATGTAGTTAATGAGATCCAGCGACACCATGACCCCGACCCCCTTGTGGCCCCGGTTTTCCTCATCCATCTTCCTAGCCCTGCAGGCTGTGATGTGCTATGTGGAAACAGGATTAAACAAGTGTGAATAAACAAGTTCAAGCTTTCCGTCATGGTTGCCAATACAGAATAGCAGGAAAGTGAGACATTAATAACCCAGTGCTGAGGAGATGTGTTGTTTTGCCATAAGAGCACCTGGGGAAAGTACCACTTTCTCCATGATTAAAGTTTTTTCTATGCCAGGAAAAGTCGAAGACTTCTGTAAAGGCTGCAAGATTTGGTCTCCCCGTCTTAGTCATGAAGTTGCTGGTGTAGTCAGACCAGAGTGAGTAATACATCATTTAAGACCTCATCCAGAAAGGTGTTTAAAAACCCTTTATGAAAGCAGCACCCTTTGCTTGTATCGTGTTATTTGGGCTTTGATCCATCAGAATTAGCTGGACTTTTAAAAAAAAAAAAAAATTGAAATGTAAAATAATACTTAAGAGAATAATCTTGGCAATACAAGAGGAGTTTTGTACTTCATATCATAAAACAAGACTTAATTCTCTTAATGTTTTCAGCTTGAATCTATTTCTATAGGTAATATGCTGAGGAAAGATACACTTTTCTTCTTGTGGCAGTAGTTTAGGTAGTGTTTGTTTTCTCTTTGTCAAGATGCTTTCTCTTTACCCTGTGGCACTTTCTGATCATTTGACTAGTTGATGATTAAATACATTCATTTAGTTCAATGGGTCAGAGCTTTTGTGGTAGATAGAAATTACTGATGGATTATCAGTTTCATCACCTCTGACATCTGGCCTTAGCATAGCTCATCATCTGAGAATTCATAACGCATTTGCCTGAGCAATAACATGCTCAGCTACCTGTGTGATCATGGATCTGGGCACTGGGAACATTGTGTTCAGGATTGATAGGACAGATGTCAGAGAAATTAGAAGGGCATCATCTTTTGTGGTGATAAAAACACCCATTAGTACTGACTACTAAAGAGTGTACTAGGGTCAGTACAAAGCCTAGGTGAATTACAGCTCTGCAACTTACTATATTTGTCTTTTTCTGTAGCGTTTCAAGAAATAGAAGTCCCCACAGCGTTCTCCCACCATATTTCTGCAAATCTTTCAACTGTGGGGCACAATGTTAAGCTAAAAGCTAATTTGAACTTGTACATATTGTACATATTCAACAACCAAATATACAGCAATTCTTTTATCACTTAACCAATATTACTCATTATTTCTAAAACTCATTCTTTTTTCCTACAGAGAAAAATTTTGCTACAATATGAGAGAAATGGTTGGACATACGAATTCTTGCACTCTAGCCTGTGATTTTTATTGTACTTCTCATTTGTGTTATCCACTTTACAAAGTTTACTTTTCAACTAGATGTGCTTTTTACCTGCTGTATGGGAAACAGTAAGAGAGGAGGAAGGTGAGGAGAGAATGATAAGTAACAGGGTGAAAGAGAAAGGACAAAAAAGACTTATTTAGAAGAATTATCTCTTTGTTCTTCTAGAGTTAAGACCCTCTAGTAATTTTTTTTTTTCCTGTTCCCCTAGTTTTATTGAAGTGCATTATGGTTTACTTAGCATAACAGAGAGAAAAAAGAAGTTTTTATTTCCTCCTGATGACATATTCTTTATTTCCAGTAAACACTCCAGATATAGGACAACATTAGAGGCCCTGAATAAGATGATTATTGGGTAAAATGGAGTTGCCCTCTCCTGTTGTTGGAATAACTAAAAATAAACATATGGAGCTATACTTCAAGAGAAGAGTTCTAGAGTACCTGCAAAACTCTTCTTGTTCATTATGTATTACAGTTCACTGGAGAGACACTTAGTTGTGATGTAGTTTCACTACTTCAAGTGAAGGATGTTGCTGTCATGTAACTCTTGAGTTTACTAGCTTCCACTGTGAACGTATACATTCTAAACATTAAGTGATACTTAAATGTCATTTTGTAGCGTATAAATAGTTGTCTGCTCCTTAAGGCGTATTTTAGGCACATTTATATGCCTAAAATTTATATGTGATGTGTAATGATCTTCCATCGAGGAATGAGACATGATCTTTGACTAAAGTTGCTGCTGCTGAAATGGATCCCAACAACAGAGCACGTATTTAACAGCTGCACAAAGGGGAGTAATATGAGTGTGTTATCCTACTGTTACCGTCTCAAATGTATCATCATCTTTTATATTTGAAAATGGTATAGCCAACATTCCATAAGGATTCCTGGCAACTTATGGAGAAATTTCATTAAAACAGCAAGACACTTATCTCAAACCCTACATTAAGGTATTTATAGATTGAGTCCTTGGTGCTCATATTTTAAGGTCTTTATTTTCACAAAGATATATGTACCTACAAAGATGAATCCTGGCACCAGAAAGTGATATACAGTGCTTAGCTCTTCCAGCATATTCTTGGTCTGAAGCAGGTGGAAATGTCCAAGTGATTTCAGTCTAACTTCAGTGGGAACTTTGGATAAAATAAAGAAGAATGTTATTTATAGATAATAGAAATAAGACCAACTGTGTAACCCCCTCCTCAATATCAAATATGCATCATGGGCTACAAAAGAAATGTAAAGAAAATAATGGGCGTGAATAGTTCAGGAACAAGTCAAATATCAGTTCCAAATAGCTGTATATTCAGAAAAATTAAGAAAAGTAACAGAAACAATAAAAAATGCTGAAAGAATTGAGTTACAAGCATCAAACGTTTTTTTTTGGTTTTTTTTAATAGTATCTTATGTTCTGAACTGTGAAGGAAATTTACCTAATGCTTTCCCAGGATGTTGACCTCAAAGATGCAACTGATTGTTTTAATGTATAAGGTGAAGTGAAATATAATAATAGTCAAGAAATCTCGGGTTTGTTTATTGACATTGTTCTTTGTCTTGTAGCGTGGTCCAGGTACCTCAACTAGAATGGGGTCTCATTGAGTGAGGCTTTGAGCAAATAAAAGTTTTAATCCGTGACACATTCAACTTCATGAAATCAAATGTTGAGAGGAGTTTTTGAAGACGTATTACTTTTGCTCTTTAAAGAATAAAAAAGCTTTTATATGTTGACATTATACTATCTATTAAGAAATGTCTTTATAGAAGAAAAATTGCTTGTTTCAGTTCTGTAGTGGAGCTAATAGTCATTTTTAGATTGAAAGAAAATGCAGCCTTTGTAATTACTGTTTTTTGGTTTTTTTTTTCCTCCCTGAGATCTGTAGTTTCTTTCTTTTCTTTTCTACTATTTGAAAGTCTTTCAAATACCTAATCCCTCCCCCTCTTGGTCTTTTAAATCATCATCAACCTTAGGAGTCATTTAATATAGCAGTTCCATAGAGACATCTTTTAATTCTGAATAGTTTACAAGTATGACATTTGAAACCTTTAATGTCATGTGCAGCCAAAGGGAAGAGATGCTTCGTGAGGATGTAAAATGATTGATTTTTCTAGATGATTAAACTACGATTTTATTGCTAGGACTAAAATAAAAGTCACACCCAAACCTTATAGCCAGTATTTGTATCAGTTAATGAATGATTACTGTTTAAGCTTTTTGATGGGCTCAGGACACCATCACTGTTAAAAAGTAAAGCTAAGTTAAAGCACTGTTGAAACAGGATGCAGAAGCAAAGTTTCTTATTTTATTCAGTTTGTAATGCCCATTGGATAATGTATTTGCTAGTATATATTTTGATTTTCTTCTTTTCGCTAATAATCCATCCTGATTTTGAATTAGAGCGGCTAAGATAGTACTGTGGCTTTGTTTTTTCTTCTGCTGCACAGTTCTTGGGTTTTATTATCCCTATTTCACAATTTTTAGCTAATACTTCCTTATCTCAAAAGAATTAGAGAGACTAAGTGTATTGGCAATGTGAAGTGTTCAGATAATGCAAGTACCATAGGTAGTTAAGACAAGTTCTGCTGCTGTTGATATAAAAGCATCATTTGATATGATGAGTGTTTAACCACGTGTGTAACTTGGTACATAGGTTGTTCTTTGAGCTCAGAGAGACTTCTCACATGCATATGGCTGCTTATTTCCTTATGTATCTGCAAAAGTACCTTAGTTTCAACTACCACCTTAATTTTCTTTTGATACGTACCTTGAATTTATTTAGAAGGAAAAAATAAGAAGAAGGTATTATGTACAGGGGGATTATCCAAAGTGTTGAAGAACATGAGCAGTAACTTGAAATGACTTTTAACCCAAGTTTGACATTTGACTTGCCTTGGAGTTGATATATCTTTTGAGACCTCTAAATTATAATCAGCTTCATTAATTCTTGAGACTTTTTTTTTTTGCTTCTTTTTATTGACACATAAGCTGCATTATTTTAGAAAATGAATTCCAATTCTTTGTCACAGTTCCCTGTTATAAAAAATGAAGTAAGGTTAAACTGCACATACACTTATAATATGACAATAGTTCTGCTCTTTCACTGAGGGAAGCATGCAGGAATTATCAAGTTAGACCCTAGAATTTGCATCAATTGTTTTGATGTCAAAGCTGCCATATTAATATTCTCAGTTTTCCATTTCAGTGGTTAAGTATAATGCAGATCAATCTAATGAGGTTTAGGTACACTATGTACTTCTTGCCTTAACAGCTGCATGGTCTTGAGTTATAAAAGTAAGCTTTTTAAAACATACAGTCATAACTGATTAAAAACCTGTTGTTTTAAATAAAAGGTGAATTTAAGAAGGTAAGAATTTAGTAAGTTTTGTCTATTTTTCTGGAAACAAAACAAACTCTTGTATTGAGAAACAGCGTTTAAAACCTTAAATTTTTAGATTTTGTTGTGATGAAGTTTTTATTTGGCCTTGGGTGGGCCTCAGGATGAAAACTGTTGTTACGAAAGAGAACCATATTTAACATTTATTGGGGTAGATGGCTCTCACTGCTCTAGTATCTAGGTCTGTCATTGTATTTTCCCACTTAAATGCTGAGAGGAAAAATGAGAAAGCTCCCTAAAAATGAATGCAGTGCTTTCAATGGTTAGATTCAGAATTGCAAAATCAAAATCTTCTCGAATTCATGCCAGGAGTCCTAAAAATTTGTTGCATCATAGCCTAACCCAAGGCTTTGTTCTGCTATATACAATGTACTGTGTTTTGGTAATACTGCAAGCATTCAAGTATTAAAACAATTTCATCTTGTGTTCTGTCATTCTGACAATGCTACAGTCTGGTGAAATGATGTCACAAGCTACATCTGATGGATTAAAAATTGAATGTAGATGGCCTGTATTTCCTGCTTTCTAACTCTTCGCCCACCTTACTGACCCTAAGGCTAATACAAGCCTTTACTGTGTGCATTTTGCATTGTACAACACAGTCAAATATGGATACTTTTGTGGTGGTCATCAACCAGGAGCTAGAAGAAATTGTGTATTCAGAAATGGTGAAGTTTTTATTATTAAATCTGAAGAGAAATCAGCAACAGAAATTCAAGTGTGTCTTGAACGTAAACTCTGAGCAGTCTGATGATGAATAAACTGGACTAGCTTATAATTGACTGGTTTTGAAGAAATTTAACCACTCTGTTTCCTTATGAGTCCCTGTGGAGATGCTTTTAAAAGGAAGAAATTGTAGATTTAAGACACTACATGAGTATTGATTTTTAAATCTATTACAGGGTTCTAGTGTAAAAGATAAGCATGGTATGAAACAGAAGATAATGCTCCATAGCTATTTTTGCTGCTTCACAATTTTATTATGGCATCAGATAAGGTTGGTTTATTTTAAGCTATTTATTGTCTTTGAGGACTCTTTCCTAAACTTAATTTCAGTAAAAGAGACAGATGTGTAAAGACAGAAGAGAAGTTATTTTGACTCCTTGTGACACGCAGGTTTGAAAATTAATACAGAGTGATTTGCTATAAGGGACACCTCTTTCCGTAGCATCTTTAAAAATGAGTTAGCCTAGGAATCTTGAACAATTTTTAACAAATTTATTTTTTGGATGAGAGTTCAGTTAAAGAAAAGTTTAAGTACGTGAAAGCAGGGAAGAGGGTGCTTTATGCTTTTGACGTTATACATCTGACTGTTCCTGACTTTTGGTTAGCATGTGTGCTTGAGAGGCATTCTTGGTCTCTCATATTCCTGTTATGCCAGGTTAAGTTGGTCATAGAAATACCATGTCCTGACTTGTTTACCGGGGTGCTTAAATATGCGTGGGAGGTCAAATTTTAGCTCGCATGTATATTATGCTAGGTTTATAGAAGCTAAAGCAGGGCAGATTCATTCATTATGTAACAATGTAACTGGGTTTTTAATTCAATTACAGTAGTGGTATGTTTGCCTGTGTGATGTGCTTGTTTCCAAGGATAAAATGAAATATTCAGTGTATGTCTATGGGGGATGTATGTGTGTACTTATATATTTAAATATGTGTATATATTTAAATATGTGTGTGTGTATGTGTGTATATATGTGTGTGTATACACACACGCATACACATACATATATAGAAGGTAAGTAGGGTTTTCTTTTTTCCTGTTTATGGATTTTTGTATTGTTCTTACTCCAAAGTACGATGTTTGATTACAAGAAGTAGCCTTAGCAGTGTTCTGTGCATGCAGAAGGAAGATATGGCTCGCTTGTAATGTGACCAATAACGGCAGAAGGGTCTGTGGCAACTGTAGACCTTGGGTCTGCTGTTAAGACACCTCTTTCAGACCGAAAGGAGTATTATTCTCCCTTCTCTGACTCTCACGTGATTTCTTGCCTTGTGTGGAGAAGGGAGGGAGGGTTCCTTGATGGTGTGATCACTTCATGTGTCAAAGAGGAAAGGGGAGCAGTAGAGTTTGCACAGCAATTGTTCTAACTGTCTCACAGCTCTGATTCATTCTGTCAGATATCCAGACTAGCGATCTGGGCCAGCAGGCACCTCAGGTCGTTTTCGTTCATAGGAAGGGATATTGGAACAGGTTCTGGAAAAGCAAAGGTCCTGCAGAAATTTTGTTGGTCACCACCTAGTGATACCATATCACAATACAATTAAACAAAAAAATAGCACAAGTAATAGAACTCAGTTAATTTCTACAGTATTTCATTTAGCATAGATTTCTCTCTCTTTTTGAGCATAATTTTTTGTATTTGTAAACCAAATGAAGAAAGAAAAAAAATTGTTTGTGACTACTCGCTAGAAAACTTTAGTTTCTTCTGTTTAGATTTTTTTATCTTGAGTGTATGAGCTGAAGAAGGACTGCAAGGTCTCCCTGTAGTACGAACAGTAGCATACACATAACCAGTGAATGCTGGCAAGTTATTCATAGATAACATTAGAGAATCCAGTGCATGTTAACAGCCTTTGGGAACAGCTAACTTTGGGAAAGCTCTCTTAATAGTAAGCAGGTCACTAAAGGGCACAAAGTACTTCTGAGTGTTCATCTTACGAGGGTTTTCATTTTCTGTCAAATTCCTGATCTTCTTCAGTCTCAAAGTAGGACATTGGCTTTAGCTTCAGCTTGCCTAAAATAGTTGTTATTGAAATAGTTTCTAAAAATGTTAGCCATAACGGGTAAAATGTGAAATTAAAAAAAAAAAGTTCCTGAAAACAAAAATGCAAGTTCTACTGCAGTTTGATCCTGGGGGTGTAAGTGTGTGTGTCTAATGTGTGTGTGCATGTGAATTTATCATGGTTGCATTTGTGTTTGTATACCAGAGTATTTAATTTAAAATGCTGAAGTATCTTTGTTGTTTAAATCAGCTGGTCAGATTATCACATCTTCTTAACCATAATGTCTGCTCTTTGGAATTATTACAGTACAGTAAACAAAATACACAGCGCATATACAATAACGAAGTAAGAGATTTCTGAATTTTCGGGACGTTAATGACATTTTCTTTTCTCCTGCTTGTTGAAAGAAGACACGTATGTTGAGTAAAGCCACAGTGGCTGTGAACACTGAATGTTACTTGATACTTGTCCCTTATGCAAATATCTGATCCTTGGCTTGGATTTCAGCAGCTTTGAAGCAAAGTAAAAAGGCATGAAACTCTTTGGTAACTTAGCCAATGGCAACTTACTCTTTTATGAAGCCTTAACAGGGCATCTTAGGAATGCCTCTCCACCATAAAAGTGGTAATATGACCTTTGTGTGTCATGAAGAAACTTGATTGCATTTAGGCAGAATGCTGAGTGGCATAACATCATTCAACTCCGTCACAGCAAGCAAAGCATTGATTTAAAATGTGGCTGAAGTCTGTTAGGAAAAGGAATTCTGGAGACCACTGTTAAGTTCAGTGAGGCTTCCTACTGTGTATGCAGCTTCCAGCCATTGTACACATTTGACCCCCAAATGACAAAATAAATGAAAGCTCTTCTTCAAAGTAATGCAATCAGTTCAAAAATATTGTGCTAATAAAGTTATAGATTCTAATTGAAAGATTTATGGCAATCCATTTAGTTGTTACTAGGTTATTTGTGACAGACAGATGCAGAGTAACCTGATTAGAGTCAGCATTGTGATGACTTGTAACTGCAGAGGGGAATAAAGCTTCAAACCATTGTCATAGCCTATTCTCTGAGATACGTTGGGAAGCTGATTTAAAGGAAAATATATGACCATTAAATGTACGCTTGCAGCTGCCTCATACAAATTGGCCTAAACAAAGTGCTAAAATGATTGGCAGCTCTTTCTCTACCTAGATTTTCATTCGTAATTTAATTTTGCAGATATATTTAGAAGACACTCTTTTTACAAATACTCCTTTTTGGCTTATATATAATGAATTGTAATATTCATGTTATATTTAATACCTAATGTTAGGAAAAATATGTTCAGACAATAAAAGAATAATACCCTGTAACAAGGCTTCTGTTGGTTTTGATGAGCATAAACTTTTTGATAAGTAACCTATATGAATGTACCCTTGAAAAATGAAGTATTGTTTTTATTCACATGTTGTCTATATGATTTCTAATTGAAGGAGCTTAGCTTTAATGGAACTAAACGGTAGTTTGATGGATGCTAGAAAGAGAAGGAAGCTACTAGCTGCCTAGTACGAGTTCCTAGATTTAATACCTAAAAAGGAACATTGTTTTCCTATTTTATATTTGATGTATCATGTATTCTCTTGGTAATTCCCTTCAAATCTTTCTACAAGTGAGAATTAATTCAGTTATGTATTTGATTTGTTTATTGACCTGTTTATCATAAGTTTAGTATGGTAAAGGATACACTTTTGTATCACTAGGAATTAAATGTATGAAGACTTTTAATAACATTTTAGTAATGGCTATTGTAAAGCACTTCCTAGTCCTAACTTCTGTGCACCAGGAGGCCTGAATGCTTTGGCACAGTAAAGCAATAAAATGATCCAAGTTCAGGCTTAGTGGCAAGTGCTGGTCTTATCCCTTTTGATTAATTACAGGCCTTTTTCTGTAGTGTGTCAATTTGTATTAGATTCAAATTTATCATCAAAGCAGATGCAGTAGTTACAGCTGTCAAAGGGGACTGTTTTGACAGTACAACTCTTGTATTGAGAGTTAAATAATTCTTACAGCTATAACCTTTAAAACAGTATGCTTTGCTTACTGGCATTCATTTAAAAGAATTTCTCGTATGCTAGAGGAAGAAAGAAATACTAATTTACCTATGCATCTGAAAACACAGAGAGGAAGAACTATAAAGCTGATCAGTGAATGGATTATTAAGTTCTTGTCGATGCGGAGTTGGAAGATTTCTCTCAGTTTGCAATACTAACTAATTTCCTGTTAGCATTGACTAATAAGTGAATTAAAATAGTGGACAATACTAAATAGGAAGAGTAACACATTGTGAATTGTATATATACATATATGAATAAACTTTTGCAAAAAGGTATATACGCTTGTGTGTGTAATATATAAATATTTCTTAGATTTGGGTAATTATTGTTACCTTAAGATTGTCTACTTTTTTTTCCATCATAAGACACTACTTTCCATGGTTTATCACCCTACCAAATTTTAATCATTTGATTTGAGGAGTCTTTGTTCAACTCTTATGTTCAGCCTGACCTCTGGGGAAGTTACTACTGTCTAGGAATACTAATATTGGCCATAAAAATTACGCCAATATGGGAGCACAAAAAAAAAAAAAAAACCCACACAGAGCTTGTCATCTCTTTGCAGTTCATTTTACCCAGCTTGAATATGACCCTGGCACAAAATATAGAACTGCAAGTAGACTGCGTTAAGGAATGTAATAATGAAAACTGATATTTTCCAAGGCTTCTCCACAGTGGAATTTGAAGTGATATTTGCCTTCTTGTGAGAATACAGAATAAATACCTAAACAGAATTGTGAGATATGGAATAAATAAATACCTAAACTCTTTCAAATCACTGTTATTCGGTCTTAGTATGTAGAGAAGGCTTAACTTAAGCTGATGTAATAGTTTTAAAGATCAGTGAACCCAATCCATAGCTGATGTGAATGGACTCTATCGATAATTTACTTCACTTAATTTTTGCTCATACGTGTCTCTGATGACCTAGCCTAGCTTTGCTAATAGGAAGTGGTGCAACTTCATCCAATCTGTAGGATTCGGGGTGAACCTGAAAAGTGTTGCACACAACTTCCATTAATTCCAGTGATAATCACCTCATGAGATCAAACCAAGCATCTTTCCTATGTATATCTTTTCCTGTTTAAAACAAACAAAAAAACAGCTGCAGCTTCCGTATTAGGATTGGTTAAATCGAATTCTGAATCTACTATTCAGAAGCCAGTGGTGCCTTCAAAACGCAGAATGGCCATGTGCTATTTTAATTGGAAAGAGAAACCCTGTTTTGCCAGTGTTCATTGTCTCTGTTCACTGTATCTGTTCATCCATCTCCGCTCTAGCCAGCTAAGTGTCCTAAAAATGTTAACTTTTCTAATTTTTTTTTTCTTGCTTGTTTCCTAATGTCTTAAGTAGCATTTGTGGATGCTCGTGTTTGACCTACTGACATTGACTGCTCTACGGAAAACTTTCCTTAAATAAGGAAGCATTTATTTCAGCCTGGGTTTGGGTCCATTTTAATCGACAGTTGAAATATGTCACCACCATACGTCATTCTTTGTCAATCCGCCGAGTGGCTGAGGTACTACTGAACTGAAGAAAGCTTTTCTGGAGAGGCTTAAGTGTCTTTCTCAGGTGTGCCATTGCTGCGTTGTTTCAGTTAAGACCTAGGAATGCTGCGATGGATGCATTGTGTGTGTCCACATCCCTATCCATCAACAGTTCTGAAACCTTTTCAGCACCCTCTTTCCTATCGCTCTCCCTGATTGGAGCATGACTTGCTTACCAAGACTCACCAAGACATTTAATAGCAGTAGGGTTGCTATTAAAGAAGCAATAGGAGACAAAGGGAAAGATAGCACAGGAGCTCGTTGCTAATTTCTCTCTCAAAGTAATCAAATCAGTACAGCTCTCCAGCCAGGTCTTACAGCCCTTAATAAGTCACTCTATTCGATTAAGAGGAATTGATTTTCTACTGTGGATCATAGTGATTATGACAAATATGGTATCTACTGCTCACTTCCTTCTCTTCCCTGCTCATGTCCATTTGTTTGCAGGGTCGGCAGGTAAACGAGCTGGGGAGATGACGCTGTGTCATTAACTGCAGTCGGTGTCAGTGCTCTGACAGCTGTGGAATTGAGTGCTTCCATAGATCAGAGCAGGAGCCAGGCGTGAGGGTCTCACGCAGCAATTATGTACCTCTGACAACTCTACTGACAGCCTTAAACGTGGGAAGCGATGGGACAGTAATTTGTAATCGCAACTAAGGGAGCAACTTGCAATTGGTGGTGGTGTGGTGGCAGCCTATGGGCCATAGTTTAGAGGTTAGCCTACATTAAAGCAGGTGGAAGCAGGGGAAGGGAGAGCTGTCAAGCTACCGTATTTTAGAAGCAAAGCAACGTTGACCTTATCTTCCATCAGAGGTTACCAGTGGAAACGTTTCTTGACAAGTTTACCTATTTTTTTGCTTCTTCTAAGCTTATTTGCAATAGAAAATGAGAGAGAGTGGATTATGGGGTGGGGATGAGGGGAAAGAGGGTGAATGTCATTGTAATTCCAGATAATTTTAGGAAGGGCCCTATTTTAAAAGATATATACAGATATGTGTGTTTGTGTATTTATATGTCTTTAGCTCTTTGTGCTATCATGAGGGCACTCAAACAGCAAAGCAAAACAGTTCTGGGAACTTTTCTTTCTCTATCGCGATAGCAGTGGCCTGCATCTGGGCATCTTTTCTTCCAGAGGCCCTCAAGCTGGGAATTATGTACCAGCTGCAGGCCACCTTGGGAAAGAAGTGAGACAGTCACATGATGATTCAGCTCTTTCCTATTTATTTCCATCTGTTAAAATGACAGTAAAAATGAACTAAACCTGCAGATGCTTCTTTTTCAGAAACATTGCCTAACCTATATCTAGGCATCTATTTCAGAAGCGTTGCTTTCAAAAATATTTAATTGCCATCTTGCTGAGCAAGGGAAACTAAGTCACCATTACAGTGTTGAATTATATAATCTAAGTAAACGAATGCAAAGTTTTCAAAATCAATGCGATCATGTAGTTTGACATCCTGCATAATCCAAGTCACAATTTCTGTAGGGAGATCAATAATTTGTGGCCCATCTGGAAAGAAATATGCTCTTGTTTTAGGGTCTAATTATGTTGCTTATTATCATGAATAACTATTGAATCCCCAAATAAGAGTTTAAAAAGACTTCAAGGAAGGGAAATTACTACCTCCTCTCTAAGCTTTTTTAGTATTGAGATGACTCAAAGGTTAAACTACTTCTTCGTGACTTCTAGTTTTGTCCTGTTCTAATTTGGTGTCAGTTCACATTTCTTTTTAAATTTACATTTCTTTTTTAATTTACTCTATATTCTGCAGAGGAAAAAGCTTTGTAGCCCACAACGTGTGGTATTTCTGAGATGTAATATGTCTCTTGGATACTGCAGCTGCCTCATGCAGTTGGCATTTACTTTCACTGAATGGTGTGGAATAGTGGTTAAGATAGGAATCAAAACTCCAGATGTTATCTTATACTGTGTAAGTACTGCTTTCAAGCACTGACTAGTGCTGACGGCTTTGGACTGCCTGGTACCCCCAACCTTTAAATCCGGAGACAGTTCTGAGGGAGGCAAAATACAGAGATTAAAATCTTTGAAAATTTAGAATCTTTTGAAAAACTTAGTTCATAACAAATAAATAATTGAAATCCAGTTCTCTCTGTTCCAGTGACTATTATCCATTTCACTAACCTTATTTCCAGTTTGAATTTTCCTAGACTTACCTTCAAACCATGATATACTGGCATCCTGTAGGGAAATTTGACGTTCAACTTGCATAAATTCTTACCTATGGAGGCCTTCTCTTTGATAGGCCAAGCACCTTGAACTTTTTAAATATCTAATTCTAAGCTGTCATTTCCAAACTTCAAATTATTATGTCCCTTTTCTGAATGTTGTCACTTTTTCAGTATACTTTATAAAGTGTGGGCACTAATACTGGGCAAAATACTACATGAATACTCTAATTGTTGTCGGATGTACACTGGATGAGCGTTGTTATTCTCTTCAATCCAGAGATCATGTTAGTCATTTTTAGCTGCAGTGTTAAACCAGGAGCTTGTGCGTTCGCTTGGTTATTTCACGTGGCTGCTAATTTCTGAGTCATCACTTTTCTCTAGGATATAATCTTCTATGCTGTAATTGTGTTTTTTTGTTTTTGTGTTTTTTTGAGAAACATGATATTACCATAGATCTTGGATTGTGCCCAGTTTACCAAGCAATGCTTATTTATATAGATTGCTTACCACTTCATTATCTAGTAACATGTGATGTCTGAAAATTGGATTTGCAGTGACCTTATATTTTCTTCTCGATCACTGACACAGATATTGAATTGTTTTGGGGGTGTGAACCAATGCCAGCGTGATTCCACTAGGAACTCACTTTTTTATCGGTGATTCCCCACCAATGGCTTCTTTTTCTGGATTTATCAATTACCAGTTTCAAATCCACTTGGTATGTGCCACGGTTAATTTGTATAGTGCTAATTTTCTAATGCAAATGTCATGTGGTCAAACGCTTAACAGACTGTGTAGCACTGTCTTTGTTAGAAAAGCTTGTAATCAAGCCAGATAACCTGTCTCTGCGGAAAAAATACCATTCATAATATAGCGAATTGTGGTTGATATAGTCTATCAACATCCTTCTGAACAGCAGATTCAAGACTTTTATTCTGGAATATTGCACCTTTTGGTTTTACCTTTTTAAAAGCAATAGTTGTATAGTACAACTTTGGTTTGAAGGATGTTGCCTGTTATTGCTTCTGGGCATGCAGAGCTTTTCCTGTAGTGAGGAAAGAAAGACCATCTAATGAAATACACTAGTGCTGTTTGCATTCTGTCACATTTAAATGCATTTAAAACCCAGTTGCTGTGAAATGTTGTGGAGTAGAAAGTGGAGGATTCAGCTGTAAGAATATGATGTTTCCCGATAGAAGAAAGTAGAAAATTCTTCAATGTCTTCCTATATCTCAGTAGAAGGTGTTCAGCTCTTTCTGATGGTATCTGTTTCATTCTTTTAGTAGCTATGGTTGCTGGAAATAAAAATCAGAATTTTAAATGGCTAGAGTGACCCTATAATTATCTTTGTAAATAAAGCCTTCCTGTAGACAACTCCTTTCTCGTTGAGGCCTAGAAAGCACTCTTGGTCTCTTCTAGGTTGTTTTGGCTCATTTAATTTAAAGTTGTGGGAATGCGGTTAGGGCCCTGGCTATCCCCAAGGCTAGGGAAACGCTCTTGCTCTGTCCTGCATTGGTTTGAGCTCCCTATCTGAAGAACATTTAGGGGATACAGCACTTCCCTGGGCCAAACTATTATCTGTTTAGGAAGCATGCCCGTAGTAGTGTACGGCCTCAATTCTGATCTACATTTGGCTCATTACCGTCTTACCATAACTAGCATGATGCAATGTTTGTTTTCTTCATGGCATCAGATGATTTTTAGAGTTTTCTGATATAAGGAGAATAAGCATATAGTTCCCGTGCTAAAAATTCTGTAGTTATGAGTAGTTAACAGCACTTGATATTATAGAGATAACTACATTATAGATACTTCATTTGAATAAACATTTTTTCTGAAAGTGCTAGCTAAAAAGTAAGCCACGTGTCAAAGTGAAAATTCCTTTGATTTTTTTAAGAACTGATCTTAAATTGCTCTGTTAATACCTACTGGTGTGTTTTATATTCACGTTCTTGTAGAGTCTAGTAGTTCATTGATTTCCCTCCCCCTCGCCCAGTAAGCCATAGGAATGAGTATTAACCGGCTAACCCTCTGCCACCGCTCCCCGCTCCAAATTTTCACAACAGTGTCCTATAATTGTCAAAGATGAGACATAGCTATGAGGCAGTGGTTTCACTTTTAGAGAGAGAATGCCCTAGAAGACTGAGGTATATTACAAGAATAGCGAATGCCTTCATTTTTTTTTATCTGTAAAATTATTTTAAAGAAGATTGCATTTATGTCAGAAAACCATTTTGCACATATGAATGCTAAAAATGTTAATTGGTATAAATTGCAACAAGGCAGTAGCTCTTGCGTGTCCTTGTTTTTTAGTATTTTTTTCTCAGGTCTAATTTGAATTGAGGTTGAGAATTTGTGTGCTACGTTGTGGCCCTAAGCAAAATATAATGGTTGAGTTGCCAGCCCTTGAACAAAGAATTCAGAGTAGTAATGCAGTCTTCAGCCTAGTGTAAAAAAATGCTGTTATTTCAATAAGTCACATATTTAACAGATAGAACCATAAAGGAGTTGAGGGAACCCTTGCAGGAAATCGACACAGATCCTTTCTGACTTTGCTGCCTTTGCTGGCAGCTCCTCTGCTCTGTGAGCTCCTCTGCTACTCTGAGTCAAGCACAGAAGTCTCCGTGGACATTTGATTGTTCGCGATACTTAAACTGAAGTCATCATTAGAATTTTGAATAAAAACAGTTGAGGATATAATTAATTAGTTTATGTTAGTAAAGTGCTCAGTAAATGCTAGCTATTATAAGATAAACTGACAGTATATTCTGGAAAAATGGTACAAGCATTCTCATTACTGTAAATCATTATGTTTGCTAACGGAATTCTGCTTATTATTAAGGAGAATTTATTACTGATGAAGGGTTCAAAAGTGACCTGGAGCCTTGAGTGCTTAATTTATCACTGGAGCAGGACATTGGTGACAGGAAAAAAATAAATGCTGTCGTGCTTATAGCATACCCTAACCTTGACCTAGAGGGGACATCTCTGGGTATGATCGGGTAATTCTTGCTCCATGCCCTGTAATTTGTGACCTTTCTGTTATGATTACCAATAAGGGTATCCATTACTCTCTGCTGAAAAGTTGGATTTTATTAGCGTTAATTATAATTTATGGTATACTAAAGCCCAGAAAAATGACTCCCTAGAGTTGTAAAAGCACAACGAAAAGGACGTCTCTGCCCCAGAGAACTTGCATTTGAACTCTTGTGTCGTGGCCAGTGGCAGTCTCAGAGATGACTTGCTTGTGAGGTTTGCTGCACCAATCAAGTGGTTGTTACCTGAATTGCTTGTTCATAACATTTGGGTGCTATGTTTAGTGCAGTTTTTATGAAATTTCTTCCTTCCCTGTCTCTCTTACAGCAGATCTTATTCATATTGTTGCTTAAGTTACTATTGCACAAGTCAGTAAATAATACAGCTACAAGAATCTAGTTATTCTCCAAGTGCAACCGCAAGACAAAGCGTTCTTGGGCATTTCTGTTACTCTGAAGGGTTTAAAAATATTTTCAGTTTGCTGTCTTCATCATCAAGTTCATGAGCAGCAGCAGCTGCCTTCGTCAGGTCCCTTTTCTTTGTTTTGATAATTATGAACAAAAGTCAATCAGTACTGATCAAGGCATGTTCTGACAGCCTCTCATGCCGGGGAGTAAAGCTATGGGTGATGTGCTTGTCAACATTAAACACACACACATGTACACACACGCACACACATCCAGGGTATATCTTTACTTCCTCATGACTAGATGAAAGTCAAAACCAAACTGGAAACAACTGGGAAGGAAGAAAGGAGGGGCTAGAGTACATTGTCTTTGTCAGCAACATGTTATATGATGCTGTGAAATATTTCTCAGTTTAAGTTCTAGGAATGGACGGCTTCCTTCTGCCTGTTAAACATTGCTTTCAGTATATTCACTTTTCATTCTAGGAGAGTGCCCTGGCTACAGCAAGTCCTTGCAGAGGTCTTTGCTTAAATGCTGTTTTATCAAAATATAAGCCTTATTCAGAAGCTAGTTCTTCTGATAAAATATAGAGAGAAAAACCCTACAATTCTATGGAAAGTTTGAAAGGAAAAATTGCTACAGAAAAGTAATTATCTTCTGCTTCTGAGTTTTGTTTATAAAGGGACAAGTAAGTACCATTGTGTTCTTGCTGTATAAATATAATTGTACTAGTCCTCAAAAAACGTGCAGTATTTATGATCAGAAAAGGTAAGAGGTTAGGGTTTCATGTAAAAGTGTGCTGTTTTGCCGTTACATAGCATGTAACTTTTCTGTACAAAATACTAAGTCCCAGCCTGACTCAGCAATAACTCCACATGCAAATTCAAATCTCCGTTATATGATGCATTGCACAAAAATATCCCCGTTGTCTCTGAATGGGCTTGCTCAATAACTGTAGACAATATCTGGCCCTTAGTGAAGAAACGGGAGTAATTGGGGCAGGTCTGGGAAGTCAATTACAGTTATTACTAGTTATTACTACTTTTGGAATATAATCTACATTGCCTTATTGGAAAACCAGTTTGTTTGGACTACTTCTCTCTGGTTATCTCCAACTTTACTTTGAAGACTTATCTCCAAGGTCAGTAGATTGTGTACTTACTATGTATTTATTGAGATGTTGATTATGAGCATCTGGAATTCTGCATAGTTACATAGTAATTTAGAGGAAAGTTGTCTTTCAAATGAAGGAGGCAAGGAAGTAGTGGAGGAGGAGATCATAGGAATAAACTGGAGGGATGGGTAGAGAGAAAAAGCCAGTGATCATGAATTAAAGTGTTCACTTATGGTTAGATGTTGAAGCTCTAATAAAGATATTCTGCAAGAGGGTAAATCAGTAACCAGTTGCATTGCTTTGTGGAGATTTGAGGCTTAGTTCCATATGCCTCTTCCCCTATTTGGCTCCATCCTGTATGTGGGCCAACGAAGTGGCCAGCAGAATGGGAGAAGAGTGAGGAGTCTTAAGCAATTCTTAAACCTAGTCAGTTCTTTCGTTTGCTTACCCTTCAAGAGCGTTGCTACGTGATCCTCCCGCATGGAAATCAGTGTAGTCCCTGTACACCACTACCGAGGGACTTTAAAATAGTCTGTGTTCCCAGACAATCACTTAAGAAGTGGAGGCTTCAGTAACAAAGATATGCCGGCTTCTCATTCTGGGGATGATGCTGAAAATGCACTGAGTTAGAATAAGGAATCGAACGAGATCTTGGAAGCTCAGACAACGTGAAGTGTTTGGCGTTGTGTAATGCTTTGTAATCGTAATGCTTCTAGGCTGTACTTACCCAATCATTACCCTATCTACGGGATCATACACAAAAATATTCCTCAAATTATCAAAGTGACAAATGGAAAGGGTTCTTTCATGAAGATCAGAAATATCTGGATATATGTACCTGAACTAGTAAATAGAAAGCAAGTTTTTGTTTTTTTTTTAATGTTACGAGCTTGACGAAATTAATACATAAAAGACTGCACATGTGATTCTTAGCAAGTTTCAAAGGCATTGAAATAAGAAAAAAAACTTGCTGTAGACATTGGTAGAGTAATGATAGCAATCCTCACAAGTCACCTTGAAAGTACACATTTCAGGATTTAAGGAAAAGGAAAAGAATAGCCTCTATTTATAGGAATGTATATAACATTAGGTTTTATCTAAAATATCAAGTGTTACTGAATTTGGCCTTCGATTTCTGTCGATTCCTGTATTTCTGAAGAGCCCTTTCAGTCACTCACCTGGTGTAGTATACTGAGAAACATAGTCAACGCTTGCCTGGCAATACACAGGTATTTTTTGTCACTTTTCTTTTTTTTTTTTTTTAATGTCAGTTATTCATTATGGTAATGGTACTTTGTGATGTGCAATTTCTGGATTTACGACCCATTCTCGATAAGCGTGAATCCAGCCTGCATGTGCATCTTTGATAAGGTTCTAATTGGATAGCAGTGACCTTTCTGAATGTAATTCTAGGAGGAAGATTAAAAAGCAGTCCAGAAAGTGACAGGTTTGGGACAATAACATATGAATTCAGCTCTGCTGGCAGGCATGAGATGTAAGCCATGATAAATTAGAGGCAGGCCAAGCACGCTTGCTGGATGATTGTTCATTTCTGCTGCATCCTTAGGTAAAATCCCATGAGTAGTGCCAATGGTGCCATGTTTCCCCTCTACTCTAAATTCTGTGTTTACTGATTTTGCGTGCTGGAAAATCATATGACTAGGAAAGTTTCAGAAGACACTAAGGAGAGCTTACTGAGCAATACACAAATCTGTAAGGTACTGTCCTTTCGAGGGCTAGTTGAGTTGTGTATTTGTTGTCCTCGTTGAACTGCTTAGTAATGGCCTGGAAGAGCTTTCTGCTATTATTTAAACCATTTTTAAAAAGTGGTCAGCTGCATCCAGTGTTAGATTAAGATGAAACTAAAATCAATCAGTTGGACTTTCTGTGCCTCCTTTTTTCTCTTTTCCCCTTTGAAAATAAGAAGCTCAGCTACGGAACTTGCTCTCTATGCATGGTTAGAAACAACTAGAGGCCTAAGGTAATGTAGGTGGATGCTAGAGAAGAGAGGAAACCTTTAGAAGTAGTTGCAAATTTATATCAAGGTTCAATTCAATAAAAATGTGGTAGTTTGGTAACTTGGCAATTTCCCAGAAAAGTCACCAAATGCTTACTGTGTTGACAGATAACTTCTATTTCTGAGTGAAATTTTGGGCTTATTTTAGATGCCTTTATATGTTTGCATTACTATTCCTACGTAATATTTGTGGAGAAGATTAGACGACATAAGGCAGTGGAAGAAAGCCACAGAAACCTGTAAATAGTCTTGTGTTGATTTTGAAGTTTTATACATATACAGTTTAAAGCCTGTTCTTAGTATCGGTTTTTACTATTGTTCTTACTGCCAGTTTTGCATGGTGACCGTATGAGAAATGCTAGCTGCACTATATGAAGTCTGAGACTGAAGGGAAAGATCTTTCTCACTGCAGTAAATCTAATTATAAAGAATCTAGTTTTAAAGCCTTGCGAGCCATCTCTATTCAGCCACCAACTGTACAGTGAAGAATTCAAATGAACATTTGCTTCAGCTTTTGAAGTAAAATGTATGTAAAGGGAGAAGGAAGTTATGAATATAAATAGGGTGCAGGGCAACTATGTGAGTAGGAGAGAGGTTAAAGTTGTAACAGAGATTTGTAGCTTTATTTGAGTTTAGAAATTTAACCATACAGCAGATAGAAACTGATTTTGTAGTTTGCTTAATCTTAGGACAAACATGTATTTAAATCAGATCCCTCAGTACTGGTGATGTTTGTGAGAAGGGGATGTAATTATCTATTAATGCCTTAGCTCATTGGAGCATGATGATAAAAATGAACAGTGGCTACCTCTCTGATAGTTTGTCTTATTTTAATATGTCTTGAAACATTCAGAAAATGGGTCAGGGGAAGGAACTGTCAGAGGTTACAGGGCATAGATTTCCATTTAAATATTAGCAGTCTGCCTAATGAAGGTACTTAAAGGCAAATAGAAAATGAAATGATCTCTTCAATAATTAGCTTAAATTTGGCAGAAAAGTTTTTAAAATGAAAGGCCAGATTATGGTTAATCTAGTAGAAGTGTTTAGAGGAAGGGTTAACAAGGAGGCTTTCCCACTGTTGCTGTATCTTACAAACACAATTATGTCCCTGAATCAATCAGACTTTGACTGGTTGCACTTAGGAGTGCTATTGAGAGGCAGGGGCAGACTGTGTGCACGAGAGACGTGGGACTAAAAATGTTACTGGAAGCAGCAGCAACCCCACTGGGCATGTGTTTTAGTAGCGTTGTCATGCCGTTTCAGGCCATATGGCAGGTAATTTAGGGCTTGTGTTACAGGTAAGGTGAGAGTTGTTGAACACATGAAGAAATCTTATGCCTTCTAAAGGCAAAGTTATCAAAGATGGTTGCTTAAAGTTACATATAGAACTTGATATTTAGGCGCTGAACATATGAATTTGAATTTTAGAAATTCTACCATTAAATTAACTGGCCAATTCTGAGTATACAGCGCTCCTGAAAATCTGAGTACTTTTGCATTGTGATACGTACCAAAAGTTTATATTTATTTTGCATCATGGTATGTACACACGTTTGTTTAATTAAGTGGTCCTGGTTATCATAGTTTCTGAGAATCCACAGTTTGAACTGACTGAGTGCACTACTGAAAGCATGCCCTTCTCTCCTTGCCTCTGAATTGCTAGCAGCTGTCCTGAATATCTACCCATGTAACTTCACTCTTCATCTCTAGTGCTCTTAAATCTGTACTTTCAAAACGTAACCAGAATACGTGGTATGCAATCCTGTAGGGTTTGGTCACTATCTGCTAGTAGTTTAGAACACTGAGTTAAAAGTGACTGTTACTTCCTGAATTCGTGATTCGTGGCTAAAAAAATAATACGAATGACTGAAAACTCAGTAGGTGGGGGGGGAAGGGGGGGTGGACAATATTTCTTGCTGCTGATGCTGTTGCACTGCAGATGGTGACGGTGGTTCAGTTTCTCTAGGAGTGACTTTAATTCCAACATTTTGGCTATTTTTCCTTTTTACTGTGCTAATCGTGGGTCTGTGTGTTGTTTTGAAATTTAAATAAAAATACTGTCTTACTGGTTGACAACTCTTGAGTGGGCATATGCACTGAGAGGAAGCTAGGGCTAGCTCACTGGCACGCGCAAACATAATCAAGCCCTCTAAGACAGCTGAACCACGTGCATTCATTGGAAAGTACTCTCTTTAAAGGCTTTTAAATGTCTTAACTCCAAATGTAATAGGAGGAGAAAACGAAAAAAGGCTTTTAAAATGAGTGGTGATAAGATTGCGGTTGGACGCTGTTTCTTGTGAAATGAGCCTATTTGTGCCTTTTGTTACTGGAGGATCTCGTTTTATGTGGAACACTTATAGTATGCGCAGAGCAGTTTGTGTTATTATGAAGTTTTCTCTATTAACCATTGCTTCACGAGCCCAGAACGAGGCTTGTGGGTGAATACAGCTGAGCCCTTGTGCCAGATGCTGTCCGGTTTACCAGCCCGGGCACTATACTGTCATGCGTGGAGAGGCGGCGTCGCTCCACGCCAGGCGAGCTCCCTCCCACGTTGACGCTCTGTTGAGAGAATCAGAGAGCCACCTCCTGACCCGGCCCATTGTCCGCCCTTGTTGCCTCCTATCAGCAGCACGCTGCAATCAGCCAGCTACATGTGTACCTCGCGCGGCCACCCTTGGCAGGCCCTGGCCCTTGCACCTCTTTGCTTATGCATGAGCTGCGTGCACGTGAACGTGAGGCGCTGGCAGCGGAGAGAAGTCACCGAGAGCTGCTTCTCACTCCTGGGCTTGGGGGAGCTGTGGCAAAGGGGGGTGGTGGAGGTGCTAGTGGAGCCCGCTGATGTGCCGCGGTGGTGTTTTAAGAGGTGTGGATAGATGATAATGGCATATTGGTTAATAAACTTTGAGGGCGGACTTCTGGTTTTGTTACTGACTTGAATTCTCAGCTTTGATCTCTGGTGGGGAGAGGCTGCATAATTTGTGGTCGGTTCCAGGATCTGTACTTTCCTAGAATAGACCCTTATTCACGGTATAAGTAAGAGTGGATAAAACTGCTCTTTGTCATGAGTAAGGATGACAGAATCTAGACTGTCATCTACTAACAAATCTAATTGATCTAAGTCTCACTGGCATATGTCCTAACGGTTGTTATAGATGAAGCTCATCTTGATTTTTTTTCACTGCCTGCGAGTAGGAGTCACATTTAACCTTGGCCACTGAATGCATTTCTTATTTTTGTTAGAGAGATTTCTCATACAAAATCTCCTGCTGTGACAGCACCATGAGAGAAGAAGTTCCCCACATGCTGTGGTGTCTCTCCTGTCCTCTCAGTGTTTGAGAATTGCAGGAAGACCTATTGCAGTTGAGGTTGCATGAAGTGGCTGCAGGGTCTCTTCGTTATGCTCTCAGTCACACCTGCCCAGGGAACACATTGCGCTCCTCTAAGTGCGGAGATTGAGTACCTTCTTTGAGGCTCAGTTTCTTCTGCATAGGTCTTTCCCTCCAGCTTAGGGCTGTGCTTGAAAAACCCACTTTGCTTCAAATCTTGAATATATCCAAGGTCTAATTTGGCTACATGCTGCAGCTTTATTGAGCTTAGGAGCGATATTCTCTGCAAGTAACAGGAACATTGCTGTAGTCAAAAAAACTAAATGCTATAGAATCAGGTTCTGTAATTCACGAGTATAGCTAATGTGTAGTATTGTACAGTGCTTATGTCAAGTGAGTTTCACCATAATTCGGACCTCCCTCCAAATAGTTTCAGTTCCTAAATCATGCTTTTCCTATGTAGTTTAGGCACTGCTAATGCCAACTGGACTTAAATTGCTAAAGCTCAAATGTGCAGTCCATCAGATAGAAATAGGCATCTAAATAAGTTTGAGAACATAGCGCCTAGGTGAGTAAGTCACCTTTCAAAGTGGATTTTTGGATCCAAAGACATTTTTGTGGTGTTGCCCATACTCAAAGGGTCGATGGTTATGTAGGACTACAGAAGAGTAAGTAGGATCGTAAGCTACCAACTTCCTTGATTTGATGCTAATATAAATCTTACTTGCCTTGTCAATGGAGTTTTTCTCCCAGCTTTGTATTTAATTGCAACCATAATACTGTTTGCACCCCTCAGCTATATTTTTTATCTTGAAGAGAACCAATGCAAATTTAGGATAATAGAATGTTTTTAAAGGTATAAAATAGGAATATTTACCTCTTTCATGTAGGGAAGGGTCTTAAATGTGCTTTCTAAAATCAACGCCCGTTAACAATAATACATTCATATTGGTGCTTTAAGTATTCCTATAAAATCTTCTCATAAAGTAAAAACTTCATGCTATAAGAAGTAATTTCAGAAAGTATTTTAGCATATTAAAGTGGATTTACTTTATATAATTCTTTATTCCTTCAGAGCAGTTCCTATGCTTTTTTTCAGTGTGGCTGAGTCAGTGCTTCTAATAAGCTTATTTCCTTCTAGTGCTTTGTCTCCTACAGCTGTTATCTGACAAAAGGGGAAATGAAAAGAAAGGACAGGATACATTCCTGTGGTCCATCTCACACATTCAGCTCTGTTAGAAAAAATGTGGTCAATCCCGTAGGAAGGGGAGTAGCATTTGCAATTGAATATATATAATGAATTCAGGAAAGACTCCTCCTCTTACCCGTGTTGTGCAACAAAGTCTTAGAACTGCCGTCCCCCCCCCCCCCCCCCCCAGACCGAACAAATGAAGAGTTCTGAACTTTGCATGCAGAGTTTCAGTGGCTGGGCAGAAGGCAGTACATCTGCAGGTCCTTGCATGGCTAATTTCATGTCAGCAAGTGATTTTATTGCCATTTAAATAAGAATTTATAATAATGGTTGTAAAGTTGCCAGATGGTTGGATTGGTAAATTTTAACACCTCTAGGATTAAAAATATTTAGATTTTTTTATTCCCCTGTCTTCCTTGAGCACAAAAATATCTCAGTGTTTTTCAATTATTCCTTATCAAAGATGTTTTAAGCTTCCTCATGCCAACTCATTTACTCTAATATAGTTGTCTTTTGGTAGATTTTTTTCTTTGACAAATATTTTGATCAGATAGATTGTTTGTGTGCTTGAGGAGTAGCAACACGATAAACTCGGCTCAAAAGCACAAGCAAATTATTCCCTTTGAATTCAGTGGGAATAATAGGGATTTATCAGTATTGTGACCCCTGCCAAGTAAAACCGCCACACACGCAACCACTCCCTTCCCTTTGAGGATTCGTAGATCATTTAAATCCTGGCAAGTTTAAAATTTCCAGAGCTAACTTGTGCCATCTTTAAAACCTTCATAAACATAGGGAACATGCATTGGAGGGCAGCGGGCCTAAGCTCTGCAGCCCTGTTTCACAGCTAACTTTAGTGCTGCACAGACTCTGGGAGCTGTTGCCACTGGGTTACCTGGAGAGACGTTGCTGGGTCTCAGCTGGCCCGCACAGAGCTTGCTCGCAGCAAACCTTGGAATTGGAGAAGTGTCAGTGTGTCCCCGTCCTCTCTGTTCCCCTCCTGTAGGGGTGCAGTTCCAAAGGATGTGGCAGGTCTGGATTCAAAGGCAAAATCAGACTTCAGGTTATGATGATACAATGGGATATTTCATGGCTCTGTTTTAAACCTAACATTATTCCACCTGTTTTTGTTGTTGCTGTTTCTGTGCTTTAAAACCAGATACATTCATTTAGATAAAGATTTAATTGCATGCAGGATACTTTGAGCATGTTTCACTGATTTATATAAGTTTAAATCTTTTTGCCCTCGTTAGCTATAATAAAATATATATAGCCTTATCATCTAAAGTTTCACAGTTATGATACAGGCAGCTCCATGTGTAGCCATCAAGAAGTATCACTGAAACATAACAGGCACAAAGACTGATATATCTCGCTCCTCTTGCTGGAGAGTGGCACTTCAGTGATGCTTACAATTTCTTATTACTTAGCTTCTGTAGTCTTTGTTTGTTTGCTTTTCTCAGTTGCTTTACTGTGTGCGTAGAAAGATTCAATGCAATGGGAGTGACACTGTAAGGGAAGAACAATTTATTTTTGTGTCATTATTATTAATAGTAATAGTTGTATTATTTGAATGGAGTTTTTCTGTAAGTTAAGTAGTAGAGATTCCCTTCAGACTCTTATAGGGTGTGACTAATTTTTTCTTCTGCTCTAGGCTTTTAGGTTTTTCCTTCTGTTTTTTGTAAATGATATTAAACTCATCTCCTCCATCTGTTTTTGATACTGAAATTGTGTGTTGATTTCCCTTTTAAAAGCGCTTTTTTTTTTAAACCATCAACTCTTATTATTTTTCTGATGGATTTTGCCTGCAAAACTACAGTGTATCTGTGGGCTGTTATCTCAAGAACATAAGATGATTACGGATCATGCAAATGAGATGTTTGGAAACCCTGTGAATTTTTACTGATCTTACGAATGTTTTTCTGCAGATAGTAGTATTTAGTATAGATTAGCTACGGTGTCTTTGCTGATTACTCTCCCTGTACTCACTGAGCTTTTCTGGAGTGTATCTATATCCTTAGACTATACAGAGATGCTTTGGCGGCCTCCAACATATCGGATGACAAATTTATTAAGAGTCCAATACACAGGGAGTGGAATATTCCCACAGGTCACTGTTGTTTTTATACATCTTTTCAATATAGATCCTTTGCTAGCAATACTCAACTTCTAACATCCCTCCCATCCAAATCACAGCTTGAACTTCCTCACCTACCAATATATATTTGCTGCTTAAAAAGCAAACTGTTGAAGGATTGCTTTAAGAAGGATAGATTATTGGCTTGGTTACATTCAGACTTGTCACAGATGTGATCTGTATAAAATATTTTGGTGAGAGAATCTTTCATTTCTAGTTTCTCTTCCCCTCTCTTCTTGCGTTTCGACTGTCAATTAGTGTTCTCCTTTCCCATTTTTACTTTACGTTCTGCATATTTTCTTTTTAGCTTAATCACATTCAACTATGGTTATAGATAATTTGTGAAATAACAGGGAACAGTATTAAAAGCAGGAAAGCAATAGAAAATGCTTTCTCAGGAAAATGTCAAAATTAGATAATTTCTTTTCTCTCTCTCTCAACTGTCTTTCTCTCTCTCTCTCTCTTCACTGGATGTATAATTACATCATTGTTTCAGTAATGTGAAACAAAAATTAGATGCAAGGGAAAAATCTAAATAGAGGGACTATAAATGCTTTTTCAAAATGAAGAATTTAACTAAACCACTCTAAAGTCCCCTGCTGGGCTCAGGCAAGCTGAAATTAATTCAAGAAGGCAGATAAAAATTTTAACCAGCCCGAGTGGAGATGACAGATGTGACAGCTCTCAGTTAAAATGTCTTTTAGTGGCAAATGCATGCGTATTAGTCAAGTGATGTGACATAACTGTCCTGGGTGAGAGAAGATGAACCAATGACCATTTGCCTTGAGAACAAAAGAAAATTTTAAAGACTAAAATATGGAAAAAGAAAAAAAATAAGTTAATGTTCATTTATTTTATATACATACATACATATGCACAAACACACATATAAATGCATATACACAAATATACATGTGTGTGTAAGAGAGAGAGAGAGAGAGAGAGACACCTTAATAGATCTTGTGAGTGATGGGAAGTCTTTTATGGAGAAAATTTTTAAATTTTCTTTTCTCATAAAAGAATTCAAAAACAAGTACAGCCTTGTTTGACTAAGATCCAGGAAAACCATTTGTTTTCCTTTTTTCTGTGCATAATTTACGAAAAGCTAAAATGTTATGTATATGCATACATTCATGACATGCACCTTACCAGTGTTTTTCTTTATAAAGATGGTTTTGGCTCCTTCAGTGAGTTTTTAGATTGAGCAGATGTACAGATCTAATACAAGCAGAGTTTATTCAAGGATCAGCCAACGTGGTGGTCTATTGTGAGAAACTAAAACAGAAATAAATAACAAAAACAGGAGTGAGCTTTTAAGAAAATGAGTGATCTGCAAAGAAAATACTTTAAGAAATGTTGATCAGATCACCACATGGCATTTTATATATGTGTGTGTGTGTGTGTACGCTTGTATATATATTCAAATGTGTGTGTGTGTATTTGTGTGTATGTTTTTATGTTTTATATATATATCATTTAGGAGCATATGCTACCAAGTCACAGTAGCTCCCAGTTAGAGCTGCCCAGGTTAACTGAGTTTTCAGTAGTATTCTTATTTTTTTTCCCACTATAATCAAATTGTATTATCATAATTTTGTTATCAGGATGCACCTCTTACTGTGTACCTCAATAACATTCAAGGCCATATCTGGAACTTACTATTCTTAAATGCCATGGGAGAGTGGGGGTAGGGGCACTGGAATATATTTCTAAGAATGCTTGGTTGCAAAATAAGTCCTACTTCCAACCACTGTTACAGAAGGAATGCTACTAAAAGATTGATGACTTGATTCTCAAAACTAATCAGGCATTTGGAGTAGCTATTTTTGGTATCTTTCTACATAAGATTATGCACAAATTAATTCTTAATGCCATAGGTTTAATAACTAGTCTAAAAATATGTATTTTGTTTCCAGTTCTTCCAGATCACAGTTTCCAGTGATCTTTCTAAGCATATTCTTGTGCAGCATGCTAGATGACCGCTTCTCTTAAGTAAAATACAATATTCATTAAAAGAGTTTCAACTATTGAACAAAGTACTCTAAAACAGGGTCAGAGGAGTAGAAACTGTAAAATGCTGACCTATTCAAAAATAAACTGCGAGTCAGCAAGCCTATGGCAAGCTACTCATTAACATTTTAACAAGGCTAGCTAATAGCACAACAACCTTTTTACCAACAGTGTGTCTATATACATTTGCTCTGTGGAATTTTTTTTATACCTTCTCTTTGTGGGTTCTTTAAAAATAATATTAAAAAAGTTAGAAGCTTAAGCTATTATGCACTGTTTTCTAGAAACAGTCAAAAGAGGAATGCTTGCTTAATTTATGTTAATTCAAAACAAGCAAACAAGCATGATATGGGGTATTGTTTTTTCTTTCTTCTAATATTCAGTGCAGGCCTGCACTTTGAAAAGATCAAAGCATAAATAACTCCTTTTCTAAAGTGACAAATTTGGAGGCTTTTCTCAGCGTCTTCATGAAGGTCTGCCTTGTCACAGTTTGGCTAGATACTAGTTTGCAAATACACACAATTTCAGTTTCCTGCTCTGTCAGCTATCCCTCTGACCTTGAACAACATGCCGAGACTTTTTCTGCTTCGATACCCCATCTGTAAGATGGAGGCATTAACTGTTCCCAGCATCACACAGACACTAAATATTAACTGCATTTTTGAGTCATAATTTGCAAAGAGTTAATGTACACCTTAATGGATAGTGTACAACCTTTTGGGGGAAAAACACCACAGTCGTTTCTTTAGGCTTGTGTGCGAGGGCTCAGGGAGTTCTGCTGTGTATCCCGAGAGGACTCGGGTCTGGAACCCAGCAGAGATGAATGCCAGCATCTCACAGCTTCACGTTCCTGTGTCATTCAGTAAAGTGAATAGTGAAGGAAGTTTATAAAATAAAATAAAACCCATGAACTGAATCACACTAGAATAAAGTCTGTATGTATAAAAAATCTCTACTTAAGAGTTTGATTGCCCTTTTAGGTACAGTAATAATTAAGCTTGAGCTATTAATCTGGTTTGGAGGTGCTCTTACTTATAGTGCTTATCATGTTGCCTGTCAGGATATTATCTGTCTCCTTATTAAGGGATATATTCATATTTTGGGAGAATGGATGATAACATGGAAGAAGGAATGGTGCCCAGAGAGGAGATATCTCTGTTATCCAGCTGACCAAATTATGTCCAGTTAAGGAGTATCTAGTTTCTTTCTGTGTTGCCCTGGTACAGAGTTATTTCAAACAGTGGAAACTGTTTTATATGAGCAACTGATGTATGTAAAATCCATGTAACAAGTTTAGGTGAGCTAATCATGATTAAAAATATAATTTAAATACCTCTAAAGCATATGCACCTGTTGTCTTTCGGAAGACAAGGCTGCTTTAGCTGTTGCTTGGATTTGGTTTTGATGGATTTCACCTTTACAGAAGTGCAGTAGGATCCTGCCAGGCATCTGCCATAGTTAAGAACAAACAAAAGAAGACCAAAAAAGTGTGAGACAATACAAATACTCTAAAAAGGAATACAGAATGTTTGTCATGACTCATGTGGTTTCAGAAAGACTGAACAGTTCATTGGATTACAGTTTTAGTGAACGTGCTCTGGCTACAGGTGACTTTTACATGTTGAATCTTTTCGGCTTATGGGATGCCTAGTTCAGGGTGACCAGGCTGCAGTGCGCTTGTCAGATGCGATGGACTTGTATGTCCAGAATTAGTGGTAGTCCGTAGCTTTGGGAGTCATACTGAGGGCAGGAACTGCACTGACGAGTAGTAGTTTGAAACCTGTTGTGTAGCTCTTCCCTTTCTTTTAAAGTTTTTAACTGTCATTTTTGTTTTCTCTCTGCATCAGCTGCTTGTTGGTGAATTAGGATGAGATGCTGCTTCTCTCTGTCTCATTATTAATGTCCTTCAATAGGATTTGAACACAACACATTTATACAGATCAAGAGTCTCCCAGTAGTTTGAGGCTTGGAGCATGCATTAATTATACAGAGTTAAACAAAGTCTTAGCTCCAAGATACTGAAATATTTGAAATTGTGGCTATATCCATAGCAACCTTTTTAGTTGTCTTACTGAAGATCTAGTAAAATGATCATTTAAGAACTGCTAAGTTAGGATGACCTATTTTTTGAGAAAAAAAATTATGATATCACCCATTCATATAGAAGAGATCCTCATAGACAGATTCCCCTTTTGTATGTTAGTGCTCAATTACAAAGGATGTGACTTTGAAATAGAAGATTCATATAAAAGGTTGAAACTTTTCCTTTGGTCTAAGTATAACCTTGCCCCTCTCGGTCTCAGTTTAAGTGAATACTATATCTTCCATATGCCTTCTATTACTTCACTGTATATTGGTTGAATATATCTGTAAAAAAGTTAAGGCATCTAAAAGAAGGAAAACTGTGCTTTAAAGATCTCTTTGGCACATTAGAATACACATTGGTGAAACAAAAATAAACAGAAATTCTACTCTCAGCATGCCTGCCTGAAGATGATTATTTTCAAAGGTGACTAACTGGAAAAGAGAAGGACTCATGGCTGGAGGAAGACAAAGTACCTAAAGATGAGCCAGCTTCTCAGTAAATAGGTGTGGAAACCGTATCAATGATGTATCAGGGCTAAATGCAGAATTTTTCACTATACATATATTTGTGTATATATATATATTTTCAACCAGGTGGTCATTGATTTTATCTGGTTTTGACTCCAATCAGACAGGCATTTAATCTGTTCGTCTCTCTGTGTTCTCTCTTAATTACAAAAGAAACTTATCATTAGAATGGGATTTTGTGTGTAGTGGATATCCATCTACTTTTCAGGCGTAGCTTAAAATACGTTTGTAAGATGCATATTGTAAGAAAATTGTATTGTAAGAAAATGAGTGTAAATAATGTGCAATGGAAGATCTTATGGAAGAGGAAGGTGATACATGGTTATGAAATGTTTAAGTGAGTTGATTTGATGCACTTACACTTCACAATCATATACAAGCACCAAGATGTTTGTGTCCAAGTGGTCTGACCACAGTCACTTGTGTGTGACACATAGGACAAGGAATGCCAGTTCCTCTTGATTGACAGCGACAAACTGGTCTTTGGACAGATCTTTGGTCTCGATGTGAACATCACATTCCTGAATTTTATAACTGGGAGCAGTGTACTGGGAATAATGTCCTTCATTATCAATATAGGTCATTCTTTCAAACCTGTGTTCTGCTTTCGTTCAGGTGCATACACATGTGCATTTCCTTTTCTACTGTATTCATACCAATCTTAATTTTTCTGGTACAAATCTGTACAATAACTAACTAGGAAGAATAACTAACTAGGAAGGGTATATACTATCTCCGCTGTAATTCTAATTTTTTGGAGACAACTGGAAGTGTCATTTACCTGCTATAATACTTGGACTACCTGCACATCTCAGGTATAAACTGTGTTGAAGTTAGGGTCATAAATGAGATACATCCAAATGAAATGATGTAGTGGCTATTATTCAGTGGTTCTCTATCGGAAAGTGTCATTTCAGGTAGGAAGGATTTCTTAGAAGGGTCACCGGTTAACCTAAGGGTAAAGTTGATATGTGGTGGTGATACTACCACCAAGCAAAACATTCAAGATACATTTGCTTTTGATGCTGCTAGTTCTAATATTGAATTGTTTTTCACGTAAAATATGTTACTTTGACAGAAGCATGATGCAGCCTCCATGTTGACTGGATTGATCTTGCCAAACATGTGAAAGTTAAGGATAAGAAGACATATATTATAGATCACTATTCTTATCTAAGTATTTACTGTGTTCTGGACCTGAAACTCCTAAGTTGATGGATTGTTTTTTTCCTTTTCATCGCAATGACAGCAGGCTCATCTTTAATTATTTACCAACTTTGGTTTGCACCATAAGATACTTCCAAGTTACTTTTTCCATTGCTGTGGACATAGAGGCTTTTTAAACTGAGATAGTGATACTTATCCATTCCATGTGAAAGAGTGAGATGTGAACTGAGGTTGGGGTTGAAAGCATTCACTGGAAGAAACTCTGTTTCAGTGATGGCTGCCCTGCAATGAAGATTAGTGTGTATTGGAAGAACAACATTTATTTAAAAAAATGAAACTACTAAACAAATGACAGATCACAAGGTCACTGTTCAAGCTCTATTAAAGGTTTTAAAAAGGTTAGATTAAACCTAATGATGTGAAGAGACCCACAAATTTGACTTTCCTACTTGTGGGTTACAGTAACTTTATCTCAGGTGTGGTAACTGAAATGATTGTCATATCGCAGTGAGAAATTGCAGAAGCTAGTACGTCATTTTGGCAACCTCTGGACTGACATTTCCATTTATCATCTTTGACATCATATTTGCCAAAAACATTACTAATCAAGGCTTTTGTGGAAGACTACAAGCAAAATTCTGTGTGTTACTGAACACTATCAAGTAAGCAATTTGATGATTGGGATACTTTTAAAGTTTATTCAAGCTTTTTTGGGGTGGGGTGAGGTGGAGGTGGAATAAAAATAGTTCAGTTGTAGTAGAGAGGCCCAGATGGAATTATATTCATTGTATGAATCATCAGGTATTTGTTCTTCGTGTTGACAGTTTAAAACTTTAATTGCATTTTTTCCCATAATCTTACACCAGTTCCATATCGCAAAAAGGAAATAGATAAAGCAAACCTTGTTTTTTACATATTCATCTATTTTGGGGGATCAAAATGATACTTTCATTCCAGTCAAAAATGAGCAAATTTCAGTTTCAGTGAATCTTCAACTACTATCCTTATACCTCTTAATTTAAGAACTCTGCTTTTTTTTTTCTTAGTTACATATAACTTCACATTTAAAAGTACAATTTTTTCAAATTTTTTCATTCAGAGAAGAATATTGAATAAAATGTCAATTCATAGAATAAAATTTCATTCATAGAATAAGTGGGACATTCTCATCAGCTTGTTTTAGAGCTTTTGTTATGACTTTTCAAAGTCCTAGGGATACTTTTTCAGTCATCTAAGGGTACCTTGCAGTTGTGCTTTCTAGTTGTGCTCATTTTCAGTCAGAAACGGAAGTACCACGACTTGTCATTGAACTGCTTATAAAGTAAGAACAGAAACAATGCTAATACTTGGCACAGCATGAAGGCAAGCGCAGGCAGTGTTGTTATATTTGTTATGCTTTTTGGATTCCGATGTTCAGCCTTTGTGCAACTTACAGCACTTGAGGGACAGAATTACCCTGTGAACCTCATTTGCCATCTTGAATAGAACCTCAGCTTCACAATTTGGGAGATTCAGGCTGTTCAGATTTGGTGGTATTATTTCACCTTTATCCTCTTAACTGGGATGCAATCCTTTGTTAAGCTCTTTAAACAGACTCTGTTAATCTTCACAGACAATTACTGGATTATTAAAGATCCAAATAAGAATTTTTAAGTATTAGAGCGTTCTGAATATTGACATGTTGGCACTCGTTAAGGCAAGTGGTGCATGTGTGAGGGTAGCAGTGGATGCTTATCTGTTTCAGTCTTGTTGCTAGTACGCAGCAGTGCTTTTGGAAGATGTGGACAGATTTTTCAACTGGAATATCAACTGGCCTATGCCTTTACAAACAGAGGACGCATGATGCATGACACCAAAGTAAGGTGTTCTGTAGCACCAAGGCTTTTAATGCTGTATGACA
Source organism: Struthio camelus (assembly GCF_040807025.1). Classification (NCBI taxonomy): domain Eukaryota; kingdom Metazoa; phylum Chordata; class Aves; order Struthioniformes; family Struthionidae; genus Struthio; species Struthio camelus. Next base: position 111,614,825 of record NC_090942.1, on the reverse strand, counting down.
TTTTTTTCTTCCTGCTCTTGAAATTATCTGAATGCATTTATTGATACCACCTTCAGACAGCATTGACACACTGACTGCTTATTTGTCAGTGTAGGGAGAATTTCACTTTAAGGCAATGAAAGAAACTGAAAAGAAGTGGAGTCCTTGTTTCAAAGGGCTGTTTGACGTTGATATAATGAGTTAGCGTGTCTGTGTGTGTTTGTGTTGTAATAAGCTCCCATTAACTATTAAACCATGTTTGTATTCCTTACCAAAATCTTACTTGGCTCGAATATGCTTCTGATGGCCATTTTTCCTTTTTCATGCAATAGTCTTGTTCCTTTTCCATCAACATATGGTTACATATAGATTTTCTTGTGAAATTCATTGAAATATTGCCCATGGTAACAGACCGATAAATGGCCATTGGTACAGTCATTGCTGCTTTGTTTCCCAGAGAGCTTTGTTTTGAAGGTTGGAATAACCTAACAAAGATAAATAGTTATTTCTCTGTACTGTATACTTAAAGCAAAACACAAATATGAGGTGATTTTGGCTTTTATAGGGACTAAACATAAATTGTTCAGATGATTAGGAGGTCAAAGAAGCAAAACATTTATTATTAACAAATGGTATCTGGGAAAAATCGAAACCTGTAGTAACTGTTCAAATTGTTGTTAGTGTTGAATTTGAGTATGATGGAAGAGCGCTAATGGGAGATCAGTTAGGTAGTTGACATAGGAAAACTAGTGTTAAAGAAACATTTGACTGACCTGTCTTCAGATATGAGGGAAGAAATATACAGTAGTGAGCTATACTTACTAATATACTGCTAGAAGTCAACTTAGCAAAAGATTGTAGTGACATCCATAATTCTGCAGTCTTAAATCAAATTCTTTTATTTAGTTAGTTGTTTTGAAACAGATTCAAAGCCATCGGTATTATTCCAACAATCTAAATGGAATTATTCCTATTTTTTGTTAGTTTTAATAGAAATATAATTTGTGTTTTGTTTTTGCCATTGATTTGTTATGACTTAATATAAATAATCTGAAGAAAGAAGAACCCACCATGGCTTCATGAAATAGTAAATTCTCTCCCATGCTGCTCTTCATTTTCTCCTTATTATGATGGCGTGTTACCACCCTGAAAGAAAAGCAATATACGATCTCATTTAAACACTCTTAAATAAAAATTATATTTTTGTTCCTGTAGATGCCGGCAGCAAATCTGTCTTATTTTTCCACAAGCATGTTATGCACATTATATTTTGATATCTTGAAGCAAACTAGGAAGAAAAATTCCTCCTGGACAGCACATTATATTACAGTGGTTTTAAAGAACATTTCAAAATATGGATTATTAACTAAAAATATTATTAAGTAATCTTAAATTGTGGATTATTGATCAAACAGATTGTGTTCTCTTTTGTAGTCTTTCTCTTAGGTTCAGCAAATCTCTTGTAGGTTGCAAATTATTGATCCAGTATCACAAACCACTGGCATGCTATCATTCTTCCATTTCAATAAATGTATTCATTGTAATATATAACTGTAGGAGGTAATGACTCAGTGAATCCATGCTACGCAAGTTCATAATCTGTGGTTTATTGTCACAGAATGCCTGTATGGCTGTTATGTCATGTGTTGTGACTGGTTGTTCAGAGAACTTAAACACACAAATAGTTAGCATGTTTATGAAAATAAGCTCTTTGCCAGCTTTCTTTCTGGAGCATTGTATTGGAGGGATAGATCATATAGATAATCCTCAGTGGTCTGTCATGCCAGTGTGGCTTGCAAAAGAATTTGATTGGCATACATGTTGGCAGTTGGAGGCTTTAAATAAGGTGGTTAAACAGGGGCTGTACTTCTGCCTTGCTTTCCAACAGTGCTCTCTGCCAGGGCATTACCTGCTAGAACAATATAATTTTTCAAACTAATTAAGATGCATTCTGTTATGAATAGCAGTATTTACAGTAATTTGCTCTTATTTTTATTCATTATGTCAGCACTTAACTGCTTTATCAAGAAATAAGTGCTGATGCCTTGATTCTGAGCTATGTGATTTAAGAGGCCTGGATAAGTTGGGCATGGAGAGTGCACCCTCTGGGTTTTAGTACAGTACCTAATAACATAGCACTGTAATTTGCAGAACTTCAGCCACTTTGACTGAACCCATTTAGACCCTCAGAATAACTCTGTGTGCTTGGGCCATCAATTTTTCTTCCACAATCTGCTTTCTCCTTTCTCTGTAGTTCTGGCACAGCACTATACCAGCAGGTTCCATACTGCAGAGTAGCTAAGGGAAGAAGTTTTCCACCTCTGTTTCACTGAGAAAATTCTCTCAGGTCTTTAAAGTATTATCCAGAAAGATAATATACCAACTCTATTATTCTTAATGCTTACAGATGAGATGCTTCAGGTCATGGCTTTACATTTCTTAATACTAGATCTATATTCAGAATGTGAGATGGGCTTTCTACTGTTTGGGGAGACAGATGATACCAATTTCATGAATTGTGAGTGGTTCAGCACTAACGTTGCACGACTGCTACCTCTGTCTTGCTCCACGATTCTGTGTCCTTATTCCAGACGTACTCCTTTCATGGAACTAATACTGGAATTCACCTCAAAAACAAGAAAGGTTGGTTCCCACAGGGAAGATTTGTTAGGAAGTTAGGAAGAAGGTGGGAAAAAAAAAATCGTGTAGTCACTTGGATGGACCACGTAAGTGTAGCTGTGCTATTTTTGAAAATCTTACTGGTATATAAGACTTTAAATCTTTCAAACTATTTTGGTGTACAGAGATTTTAAACCTTAATTTCCCCAAGTCTATAAACTAGCATAAACCAGCAGAGGTATCTCATCTTATCTCCTCCTCCTTCCCCATCTCCCTACACATATGCTGTTCCCTTCTCATGTCAGGAAAACTGTACAGCCAGAGAGCGAACCAGACTGGGGAACTGGCCTGGGCTGTAGGTCCTCTTCAGCGGATGTGTGCATGTTTGTGTTTGGCCAAATTAGAATTTTGGCCTAATTACTTTTAAACCGGGTTATTTTCTGGGATGGTACATCGTACTTCACAGAAATAGTCACATTGAGCCAGGTAAGAGGAAGGGGCTAAGAAACATGAGCAGGAGTGAGGTGAGGGCGAGACCTGCCTTTGGCAGCAAGTCACATTCACGTGTTGATAAAACCCTGACCTGAGATAGGAATGAACTAAGAAGAATCCAGTTTGGCCTGAGAAATGGACACACAAAGGTTGCTGTCGTGCCGAATGTGATTTATGGTTTTGGAGACTTAAAAAAAAAAAATATATATACATACATATATATATATATATATATATATATATATATATATATAAAATAATTAGTATGTTATGGATGAATAGTGTATTAGGGGAGCAGCAGGAGTGAGCTTCTGAAATATGTTGCTAATTAATTATGTGTCTAATCCAAAGTTTAGCACACCTTCTTTATCGTTTTCCATCTGCCACTTACTGGTAGTTTAACTTTTGTCAAATCCTGTAAACATCATGAATTCATGAACTTCCCATTTAGGCCTTCTATATGCTAAAGCCTGGAAGTAGGTATTATTGTGGCAATTTAGTTAAGAAAGACTTTTCTTCCCTCCTTCCCACTCATCTTACACTACTTTTTCATTCATCTCTTTGAATTTCCTTCTGCTTCCAAATACTTTTACTGTTGATCATTAATTAGTAGTCACTATTACTATAACGACTGTATTGTGGAAGTGCTGGTTTGTCCCTGTCATTACCCAGACCGTTCGTTGGCAATTTTTTGAGTGTTCTTGCAACTGCCAGCATTGAAATCTTAGGTTGTCCACTGGTGATGATGTCAAGTCTCCTTGTTAGTCACCTTTGGTTAAACAGGAATTTATATATGTAATTGCTCAGACAGCAAAATAATATGTCCCAAGAGTCAAGTCAAATTGTACAAAATACTTATCCCAGAGTTTTTCTTGACGCTATTGGTGGTAGCAGTTGCAGGAATGTTACTCTGCAGTAAAGTAGTTGATGTTGATATCTGTCTCTTAATATTTTATTCTTCTGTTTCTTGATGGTGTGGTAATATCTACAGGTCTAATTTAGAATCAGAACCTCCCGTGTAGTGTTCAAGCATATAACTAACGAAACATGTTTCCCTAATCCCTGCTATTACTGTGTTTCTCAGTTCTTGTGACTCTTACGATATAATCATTCTCTTCAGTACCTTCAAACTCATCAGTTTTATTACTTCAGTTACTATTAAACATTTATATAGCATCATAAACATAAATAATGCTTAACAAAGTATAAAAATTTCCTTTACAAAGTATTTTGCAGAAAAATGTCGCATTATACAACACCTGTAATACAATGTAATATGTCTATTATACAATAATTTTATTTATACAATAAAAAAACCCCACATTACAGAAAAGAGGGACTGTTTAGATATCACTGGAGAGGGCCTAATGTAGAACTGAGGAAAGCCCTGGATTTTAAGCGAGGATTTAAATAAGAGAGGGCATGTAGCTGGCAGAAACAAAGTAGGGGATATATCAAACTCTTTTTCTTTTTGTAAGCTTTCAGGAACAGCATTTTAAAGGATATATTGCAGGTAGTCAGCTCTGGAAAGGGAAGTTCCATTTCTGTGAAAAATCATTTAGAACCCAGCTTTTTATATTTCACAGAAGCGGCGAGCGCAGGACATAGAAATGATTGAAGATTGTACGACTTGCAAAGGGCAAAAGTGTGAATGAGACTGTCTGTTTTACTCCTCTTGGAAAAAGAGTTGCATTTTATAATCCTATGCCTAAAAATTGCTTCGTCTGCTGCCAAAAAATTAATTAGAATTAACATATACACACTTTTCTTGAAGTGGGATTTTTAGAGTAGCTTAAGGGAAATAGGGAGACAAACGTTCACTCAGTTCAAAACGGAAGTTGGGTGCTAAGGCCCTTGGGTATCTAGTATCTAATTTGCAGTGTTGAGACCTGAGAAATATTGTTGCCCTGGTGTGCCTCCTGTGGAAGGGCAGGCAATAAAAGTGCTCTGTGACCTGCTGTACAGGGAGTGCATAGGCCTACCGAAGGACATAGGAGAGGAGCAAGAATACCGCTGTAAAACTGCCATTTCCTGATTTTTCCTTCAGAAGGGAAGGGCTGTACATGGCCCATCTCTTAGCCACACTAAGTTGCCTTTAGAGTGCTTTTATAGGCGCCAGAGGAAGTGCTTGTTGTGTCAACATAAGCAAGTGGCTATAAAAATTCAGCGAAGCTAAAGCAGCAAATAAATGACAGGGTCAGACTTACAGCTGTTGTAGATCTGCGCAGGTAGATTGACTCTGTCCTGATTTATGCTTAGTATGTAAGGTTCTGCTGGGCTGTTTGCCTTCTAGTTACATATTTAAAGCACAGCTAGTACTGTGTCAAAAAAGCATAGGATGTGCTCTAATAGATCACGTTAACTTGTCCACCAGGTCTGAAGGGTATCACTAGTTAAACCAGGTGTCCATACCTATGGCTACCTATACCTCATACCTGCAGAAGGTTCTTCATGTAGTTTACTAGTTCATAATCTTTAAATGGCCTCATGTAACAAAAGTCTACCTGAGGACCAGCATTGAAAGAAGAGGTTGAACATTCTCTCGTCCATGGCATGTGTGCGTGTGGCTTGTTTTAAAAACTCTTGCTAAATTTTAGCGGAGTCTTGCTTAGCGCAATGTGAGCAAGAATGAATGCTAATTCATCTTTCATGCTGCACGGGAGCAAAGGTGTGAGTGACAGCAGGGGCAAGAGAGGAGTATGGAAATCTCCTAGGATTTGTTACCTGGAAAGTTTCTGTGTTTTCATTTAGATTCTGCTGAGTTACAAACATTGACCCTTGAAGGAGAAACCTGACCTAGCTATTCTTTTTTCTTTTAAGTCATTTTGCTCACTTGTGCATGTTACTGAAAAAAATAAGTGAAATAGCTTTTCATATATCTGAAGAATCTGGAAAAATAACACAATATGAATCAGGTAATATTAAAGTTTATCCGCTACTGCCGCATAAGCCTACATTCTGTTGGTTTTATAGATTCATTGTTATCTATCTTAGTGAGGAAAAAATTGGTTTTAACATTCTTGAAAACTAATTCATGTTTAAAACAATCCTTTAGCAAAATAAATCATCTTAGAGTTGCATATAGTTAGAGAAAATTTCTGTGAATTCCATCAACACTGTGTTTCTACTCTCTTAATTTCTTTATTAATTGTTGCTATTTAATGTCTTAGCAGAAATAAGCATTAAAAGTAACTTCTGATAAGAACTGATATACTAGGGTGACATTGCTGTAAAGTGTCTACACTTACAATGTTCCAATTCATTACCTGCAATGAAAAGGAGATACTTGCCATAATATCAATATTGCCTATGCTAGGCTAAGACCTAATTAAAGAACAGGAATGTTTCCCTGTGTGAAAATTTAACTTTTGAAAAAATGCTCATAGTTTAAAGGTCGTGTATACCTTAATGCCAGAGTTTTAGAAGAATTCATAGACAAAGCAGTGGTTCTGTTAAGTGAATGGATGTTGGAAACAAATGCTATATTTTTGTGTTTAGCAACACCTTTTTCTGAGCTGTCATTCTCTATTTATAGCACTGTATCATAAATAATGTGTTGACTCACTCTTAATCCATTTGCTGTTACATTGCAAGCCAGGCTGTATTAGATTCCAATAAAATACATGATCATATTCCAAGACTGAGATAATGCTTAAGGTAGAGACGCTTGCATATTCATTGAGAATCTCTGAAATTCAGTCATCTCATGGCACGGTTGCAAGTTCATTTTTGAGAGATTAGAGTGGGAAGGAGAAGGAGATTGGTTTCCTAACAGCCACCCCCCCGCAAGAGGAAATTCATTGTACATCTCATTCTACATCTGTTGGCTTAAAGCACTGTTAAGAAACTGTTGTCATTTTACGTATAATTTGATATTGACACTAAAATATTTCCATTTTATATAAATATGCTCAGACATTACTGCTTGCTGACAGTTACTCTCAGTGAATTTCACAAGGAATTACCTGTTTTTAGGCTGGAGAAAAGTATGCTATAGTGTATGCAGTGTTGTGCAATTTGGGGCAGAGAATGGCAAATTACTGACTGTTTGGGGGCTCAGTCTTACCTCAGTCTATTCATAGGGAGCATTACAGTGGTTTAACATACACAGTGGCTTTCTCGATAGGTTTCATGCCAATGACTAGGTGGAAGCGTGAGTGAGATTCCAGAGAAGTTCTGCAGGAGTTCTCTTTGAGATGAGGGTTTTTATCTTTCAACTTCAGTTTAATTCAAAAATTCAAATAAATGCAGATTTGTTTGTAAACAATCTCAGTTAATTCTTCTAGAAAATGAGAATAAATCTTACTAAAGATTAACCAACACTCGTCGAATATTAAACTCTTAAGTTCCAAAGAAGTAAACAGTCTTTCATCTTTATTCTTTACTATGTATTATGTCTTTCCCCTTCTTTTTTCTGTGTTAGGTGTTGTTTTACGTGGACTCACATAGGCCTTACATATATAGGAAATTTGTATTAATTTAACTTAATGAAGTTTTAAAACCAGTTTAAGCTAAACAGATTCTCCTGTTTAGATTTAAGAACAGCTTATATGGTTTACGTTAATGCCTGCTAGACTGAAAGTAAGCACAATAAGCCTCTTTAACTGAAATGACAGTTCTGTTCTTTTGTGCGTTCCGGGTAATACAAAAAGAAGACCATACTCTTTCAGGAAAGTAAGAACGAGTATCACTTCAAATACTTAAATCTTGTCATTTAGAGTATTCTTGCTTTTACCAAATAGGATGAAGGATAAAATACGGGAAAACAGCTTTCAACTCTGTGTACACACACATGCACACAAACACACACAAATACATAAACGGAAATATAAATCCCGTTTACAAGTGATGATATGCAGATTGGTTTCATAAGATGGCATACAGTGTGCACTTTTTTGAGTCACTAGGTACATGAACATTAAAAAATGCAAAATGGAAAGCACAATCTAATTATAACAACATGCCATGGACTGATAGCTGGAAAGACTTTAGTTATGCAGTCCCTATGCTGAAAGCATCTTCATTTCTGAATTTTTTTTATCTGCATCTCTAATATCTTACTGATGAAGAAGTTTTTGACATGGTATGTCATACTTCTGAGACCCCTTTACATGGCATGTGACACATCATGTCGTAAAAGCAGGATTCAGGCAGAATATAATTAGTAAAAGCATATCTGGATTGCTGTAGGATGGAAAGATACTCAATTTCTTAGCTGAATGATACCGTTTACATGAATTTGTAATGTTTTTGTCTAATTATGGGCAAGCTTACTGCTTTGTATTTGCTTACTGTAGGAGCATGGTTCTCAAACTGGAAAATAACTTCATGGGTTTGGATAGAATATCTGTTCCTATCGCAAAGCGTTACATCATGGGAGGCTGCGACCAAGTGAAGTTCTCTCTAACCAAGCCTGGAATAAGCACTGCAGCCCTGGGGGTTTGTTACGGTGACCCGTTCGGCTGAAATCCACTCGAGAAGGAGATTCATTGTTCAAAACTCCAGCCATCCTTTACACACCTGTACTTCTTACCAGCCTGTATTGTAGCTACTTTGTTAGACCAGCTGCCGTTTGACCTCAGCATGTGCATGCATGTAATGTCGGTAAACGTATTAACATTGTACTGAATTTGTTTATTATTGCTAATGGGCCTTCAATGCATATTCTGTCTCCTATAGATAGATGCACAGTAACAACAGTTCCTCTTTTCAGATTATGGACCCTTAATGCTCCATAGGAAAAATAATTGTTCTCTGTGCATCTAAGCACTCCTAGTTTGGAACCCAGTTTTCCAGCCAGTACTTTCTGGAAACCACCCTTGCATAAGGGATTCATTTGCAGTAGAAAATAATAAACCATTTGTCTGTTAGAAGAAGGTTGGAAATGCCGTATAGTGGAAGGTACAGGCAAAGAGTACAGTAAAAGTTTGTAGCTGTGACACAGTCGTTATAAAACCTGCCAGTAAACTCTAACAGTAATTAAGAAATTGCAATCATGTTACCTCCCAAAATAAAGGCAGGAAAGCCAATCAGCAGAAAGATAGAGATAGTTTCCATGGTGTTCATCTCTGTGTGCCCGTTTGCATGGAAATACTGTTAACGGCAGACATCACGTGCCCCTAATGAGAGCAGGTGTGTTCCCTCATGGATCCAAGCCAGTTGTGGGTGGTAATGAAACCAATCCGTAAATGAGATTTTAAAGGGTGCAATACTTCATCACTGGCACTGTTGTCAACATGCAGGCGTCCCTTCCCTCTATTTTGAGTGGAATGCGATTAGTTGCAGATTAAGAGTGATGACAGAACAGAGTTCAAAGCACACCCTCCATAGTGTCAACAGGCCTTAATGATAACGTAGTACCACTTCCCTTAAAGAGTTTCATGTCTTATTCAATGTAAATGGTAGAAACGTGGTGTTTTAGAGCCAATGATGTGTTTTTCTATTGACGCTGTTAGAGTAGCCAGCTGCTGAAAGAGGAGCTGTTTGTCAGATCCCATTTTCCTCAGTGATTCATCAAACAGCAGCAGTTCATGCATGCGGTATCAGAATGGGAATAAATAACTTACAGTAATGCACTGAGCAGTGTAGTGTTTCGTTAAACCGCCACTCACTCTAACGTCACTCAGGATGTCAAGGATTTTGGGTACATTTACTCAAATATGTGTTCAGTAGTTTGCAGATTGTATGACTATTTCTCAAGAGTGGGACCTAAAAAATAGTATGGAAAAGCGAAACTAAGCAATACTGTTCTTCCTGCTATAGGATTTTTACACTTAGAAGCACCATCAGTTCAGTCTTTTCTTACTTTTAACTTCTGCGTTTTTACCAAACTACAGTCATTTTAAAGGGGAAAAAATCTATTTAGTAACTCACTGTTCAGTAACTCAACATGCAAAATTAAGTAAAATTAATATACTTACATAGCACCTACTACCACCTAGTAACATGAATGTGTATAGATTGACATTGCAGTAGTTTAGGATTTGGGAAGGGGTAGGCAGCTCAACAAGTCAATGCATTTTCAGCAGGTGTGAGTCAGTAGATCTATGACCTGTATCCACGTCCAGATTTTGAATGTGTTTTAGGTGCCATCTGTGGACTATGGAGAGTGGCATATGGCTTTTAAGTTTTAAAATACCTGAGAAAGCTTAGTTTTAAATACTGACTGTTTGTAAATATACTACTGTGTATTTGGCTATCTAGGCTTTGGTGTGAAATGATCATAGAAGAGGAGGGAGAGAGAGAAGGAGAGAGAGAAGACAAAAGTAAGCCTATCAGATTTATAGACTTCTCTTTTGAAGTTAGATGTTGAGCAGTGTTATGGGAGTTAAACACATTTTCTAATGGAAAACATTATGGAGATTTCACACAGTGTAACGCCAGGTGCCTGAGTTAACAGACTAACACCCAAAGGCTCCTTAGTAGCCAGGGTTAAGTTCTCTCAGAATCTGTGCCTAAAGAGGGAGGCTAATACCTTAGTTCAGGTGCCAAGTGAATACCCTGACTGTGTGTTTCAGTTTTCAGTAAGAGAAAATATCAGCCTGTAGCCTTTTTCTTTGTGAAATGTGATTTTTCCATTAAAATTCTGTATCATAGTCTAAATTCAAGAGATTGTGCAAGATCTTCACTGTGAAATGTATTCTCCAGGATCTACTGGAAGGAGAGACAAAAAAATATATTTTTTATTAATACCTCTTTGTACACAATAGCTAGTGCTCACACAAGTTCTGCTAAGGAGCAGTCCTTACGTAGTCTTAAGAAGATAAAAAGCTTCTACAGTACAATTTATTAGGAAATTAGTAGGCACAGTGATGACAGTTTGCAGTTGACATTCTTGTAGTTATTCCAGTCTTTCAGCCCACCTGACACTGTTTTCCACAATGTCCTGCTGCTCTCTTCAGTCAAAATACAGCAAGAATATCAAAAACCCGCTCAGAATAGGCTGGAGGGCACAGCAGTTGCACTCTCGTTTGAGAAAGCTGATACTGCCCAGCAGGGCTCTTTCTCTTTCTCGAGTGGTGTAAATTATCTTAATAATAGCAGTATAGCTAACAGAAGACTATTACTAATTCGTATCAAAAGGAAATATACACACGTATTTATAATTATAATTTACCTATGTACATGTACCAACACACCCACATGCATATGCACACGCACACACGTGTGTATGTGTGTATATATATGTATACACACAGAGTATATATTACTCAGATATTGTCACAGCAGGGTAAGTAATTTTTCATTTGCTTGGTTAAATGTGGTCAGGACTTTTTCATTTTTTGTCATATACACGTCAGTTGTTGGAGAAATAGGAGTAGTTGTGATATTCTCTTCAGTGTGTCAATAGTAACTGCTTTTATGAAAAACTTACTGGCAGTTGTCTGTTGTATTTTGTCATGTTTTGATCATAACCCCCAGAAGTGTTCTGTTCTGGCACATCCTGCCCATAGTAGTGGGCCAAAAAAATTCACTATGTTTAAGATAATGATTGATCAGTTCATGAAAAGAACAGATACAGTGTCTGTGAGTGTGAGAAATCAAATACCAATATACCTTTAAAAAAGGGGAGGGGGGGTACTCTTATGTTGCTGCTCGCATTAGGCATCTCAATGATCATCTTTAGTAGAAAAGGATCGACAATTTATCTAATACTGATAGAAACAGATAATACAGAAAAGAATTTGAGACTGCTAGGTGGGTGATCACAGGATGCAGAGAAATAACCTTCTAATTAGGGAGAAACAGATGTATGTTGAAATGAAGCAGGAGATCCTTTGTCTTGCTGTTGCTTTACCCTGGGTTATAGATAGTTATATGTGACGTGTACTGTATCAGTGTACCCTCACAAGAATTACTATGTGAGACTGCTTCTTCCAGAGTCAATCTTTTAGTACTCCCATTCAAGGTGCGTTGAGGGCAAATAACAAGTTAACGTGGACAGAAGAAGAGATTTTTAGAACTATTAAGAGATGTTTGCCAGTATTTATCACGTAATTACATGGCAGTCACATACTAACAATGGCTTGTGAAGTAAAGTAAAACGTGCAAGTTGGACATAAAACTGCCCTTGGCTGAAATTGCTGCAAAATACAGTTTCTTTTCTCAGCAGGTGCTGAATGTATGAGTTTCTCAATTTCTTAAAAAATTATGACCAAGTAAAACATTATTCAAGGATTCTATGTGATTGAATGGTTAACCAATTATACAAATAAGTAAAAGAAAGAGTACTCTGGTAGATAGGAAGAGCCGGGTAATTACAAGTCTACTTCAGATAGCTTTGTAGCACGTGCTGCTTGAAAGAGCGTGACTTCAGCAAGCCTGTGAAGCGTGCCTGCCTAGGGCGTGCAGGTCTCAGAGGCTTTAAGTTGTTTATTTAGGATTTGAGGAAAAAAACACACTATGGTCATAACAATAATTAGGTATTTTGTGTTGTATTTTTTTTATGTGCATTACAGAGTTGCTCCTTGCATGCAAGTGCAACCTAAGCGTAATTTTATAATGCTTCATTTGCTAATGGAGCAGTGTAAAACAACTTATATAGATACATAATTGGCAGGGAATGTTATTGCAGTTAGTTTACTAAATATGCTAAGTGAATGAATACAATCTTTGAAGGAAAATTTGTGGTTCATCTTCCCTTGATCTCATCACAAATGTCTGATGATTTGGGAATGTTTTAAGAGTCAACGTTTTCCTCTCTTCTCTCCAGGGTAAGCTCAGTGCAAGAAGATACCTGGGTTCTCTCCCAGCTTGGCACTGCACACTGTTTTGAAGGCTCAGGTGGTCTAGAAAAGATGATTGTGTGTTTTGCTTTATAACTTACATAAATTACTACTCCACTTCTCAGTACAGGGGGAAGTAAAATGAGGATCACTAATACTTTGCTCTGTTGGAAATATGAAAAGAATTCTAAGAAGAAATCTAAACAGTGAATTTAATAATGGTTACTTTCTTGTCATCACTTGTTAAGTAGGTTACATTGCTACCACAAATTTTTCCTTCAAAATTTTTCTAACTTCACAGAATCACAGTATGGTTGAGGTTGGAAGGGACCTCTGGAGATCCTCTAGTCCAACCCCTCTGCTCAAGCAGGGTCACCTAGAGCACATTGCCCAGGATCGCGTCCAGGTGGGTTTTGAATATCTCCAGGGAAGGAGACTCCACTACCTTTCTGGGCAGCCTGTTCCAGTGCTCTGTCACCCTCCCAGGAAAGTTATTTTTCTGCATATTCAGGTGGACCCTCCTCTTTGTGCCCGTTGCCTCTTGTCCTGTCGCTGGGCACCACGGAGAAGAGATTGGCCCCATCCTCTTGACACTCCCCCTTGAGATACTGGTAGACACTGATAAGATCCCCCCTCAGTCTTCTCTTCTCCAGGCTGAGCAGGCCCAGCTCTCTCAGCCTTTCTTCAGAGGAGAGATGCTCCAGTCCCCTCATCATCTTGGTAGCCTTCCGCTGGACTCTCTCCAGGAGTGCTATGTCTCTCTTGTACTGGGGAGCCCAGAATTGAACACAGTACTCCAGGTGAGGCCTCCCCAGGGCTGAGGAGAGGGGCAGGATCGTCTCCCTCAACCTGCTGGCAACACTCTGCCTAATGCACCCCAGGATACCGTTGGCCTTCTTGGCCACAAGGGCACACTGCTGGCTCATGGGGCACATTGCTGGCTCAACTTAACTAGTAATCACTGGAGAGATTTATCACTGAATTCTTTTACCTTTTGACAGCAAGCTGAGAGTAATAGTGTAGAAAGTATATGGAGATTTCAAAAGAAAAAGCAATTAGAAAAGAGTATTGTTTCTACTGGTGTGTGGTAGTTTCCTTTTTTTAGAGAAACAATACCTTGAGAATAATGAAGCATTTGCTTAGTTCTGTTAGTTCTGAAGATATTCTTACATCCATCTTCATACACCTTTTCACTCATGCTATTTCATTGCAGATTCTCTTAAAATGGATTCTAGATAGAGAACATAAATATAATTCCCTTGGCCAGTGCATATAATTTTTCTCTTGAGCTTTAGATCTCTTCTAAATCCTATTGAAAAAAATGCTTAACAATTTTCTTCATGACAATTTTGAGTGATATTCTGGTCAAATGAAAACTTCATATGGTGGTCTACCTGTAAGTATTTACATTAATAGTTGTATTAATTTAGACTTTATTTAGTTATGTTGATTATTTTTTAGCTCTATTTTTAATAGAAAATAGATAGAAGGGGAGGATTTGCAATGGCAGCATGTAAATATTATTCTGCATCTTGCTAGTTATAACTTTGATGCAGGTGTATGTCAGGTACTTTGTATTCTTCCATTTGGAAAGAAAGCAGTCCACCGAAGCAGTGTTCCTGCAGTGCCTATGCATAACCATATATCGATGGGAGAGTATTGGGTAATGATCTAGGTAGATAGCTACTCAAACTTCTTGTAAATATCTTCAGTCCTTGACCTCCACATTCCCTTTATTCATCTCATGTGTATTAGCTTCATCTTAAATTGTTTTCAAGGCATCCAGATTTTTTCTCTCTCTTCAAACCTGCTCTCTGGGAATGAGGAACCTGCACAAAGAGCCTGTAAATGCAACTCCCCATTAAAAATCAAACACCCATGAATATTATATGAGTGAGAATTGACCATTCCCACTAGTCAGAAAACATAATAAAGCCAGCTGAGGTCTCAGGCAGAGTATTTTTGTCACTTATTAAGTCACCAACTTAAAAAATGCAGAAAGTGAAACAGCAGAATGACTTATATTGCAGTATAATGCCCTAAGCTGCCCATTTTATAATGCCATATATTTTTTTTAAAAAAATCTATAATCAATTAACAAAGGTCATTTGTTCCTGCTGAAATTCTGATTTTGAGCAGTATGCAGTCCCGTGCACATTAATTTCCACTGACATTTGCCTCTCCCTCTCTCTCTTTCTCCCCGCAAGCACCCGTGTTAAGGGAGCCAAAGTTTATTAGTCACAATAGGAGATGATCTTAAATACCTCTTGCTTTGAATTTAAATGGGGCCAGCCTAGCTACTTTGAAATTAAAATTAAATTCAAAATTAGTACCCTTGATTATGGAAGAGAGTGCAAGAGAGCAGTCAAGTGTGATATTTCTGAACAAATTAACCTTCCTTGATACTGCTACATACAGTATGTGGTAGTTACTCATGTTGGTCTAGATTGTGGTGGGTCTTTTATACATACCCAGGTGTGTGAAAGGGACCTATTTTCTATCTGCCCTTGGCACGGGCTGACTGCATGTTACAGTGGTTAACCTCAGGAGCAGGCACTGGCAGCTTCTTCTCCATTAACGCCTGGGGAAAGAGGCTTTACATATGCTGTTTGGATGTACTATGAACCAAAGAGGAGTGAGCTAGGAGGAGTTTGACTGTAACTTTAGGATCCCTCTTACTGGGTGTAGGACTCTAGTGTGATATGACATGAAGAACAGATTAGGTATAAATTTATGCTACTAATTCAGATTTGTCCAAACACTTTTGATAGGTTAATGTGACAGCAGCAGGCATTATGTTGTGTTGTCTGTCTTCCTGCAGTTGGCATGAAAGTGTGTAGCCAGCATAAACTTCATATTCTGTATTGTAGCAGAGTTGGCAGCAGCCTAATTGTGTGCCCAAGGCCTGATCTGGAACAAATGCAAACTGTGCGGGAGCGTGGGTCTGCTATTAGTAGTATAGATTTGTAGCCTCAGCCAGCAGTATTGAAAGAACTGCATAAAATTTATGCTGGGTAGAGAATAATTGAGGTATTTGAGGAGATACCGTTTCAGCTGCCGTGAGTTTGACATACCTGAATATCATCCTGTTATGACGAGGACTTGACCAGGGATGGTTATTGTAATGAAAAATGGATGTTGGGATTGAACCACATTTCGTATTTGCTCCTTTCTGAAGGCAAATTGGAAATGTAAGAGTACCTCCAAATTAAGCGCCTGGATATCACTTGTTATTTACGTTTCACTGACCAACTGTGTATCCGACATTGATATCTATTCTCCTTTTAATAACTCCTGAATTCATAGAAGGTCCCTTCCGTAGAGCTAGTGCAGGCATATTTAAATAAGAGAATTCAAGATGGGAAAAAACACGCGGTTTCGAATTTTTTACTCTTTAACTGTGCTATTTTAACACGTTCTGGAAGGACTGTTTTAAACTTTTATGAAAGAGAGGTGCTGTGGCTTGGTGTGTAATTATGTATTTTAACTGAACTCGTGAAGTTAGAAGGAAGTTTTAGTAAGAGGCAATTCTCTTCCAAAGCTTTAAGTACAATACCATAAAATTAGAGAAGTGTTTCCTTTAAAGTTGAGACCTTTCTAAAAGGTTTTAATTAGCAATTTAATGACCAGTGCTGTGGAGAATGGGGCTGTGTTTGCTCATTCAATGAAATGAAATTAAATAACACATTTTGATTTTGCAGAGTGTGCTCTTGTTGTGACAAGTGTGAATATGTTTCTAAGAGGGTTGATTAGCCTTTTGGCCTCTTTGCGTGATATTTTTGTCATTCTTTTATGGAAGTTCCTGGGTGCCTCCCATCAGGATTATTGGAATTTGGAACCTTATCTATAATTGTCTACCAATAGGGGTGACATGATGTCTCTCTGCTGCATTAACTTTATCGTTCCCTGTAAAACATTAACACAGCAAAAATCTGAGCTTGTAAATGAGAGGCATGTCTTCATCTTGATCAGAGAAATGAAATTTGTAATTCAAATGAGAAAAGTTAATGAACTTAATGCATAGGCCGGAAAAAGTGTTGTAATGTGCCAATTTGGTCTGACTATGGATGCTTCCAAACATCCCCATTAGGGTATTGATTATGTCCATTTAGCAAAGTGAAGAGGACAGTGAACTCCCTAATGGTTTACACATTGCATCAGTAATGTCTAGAGCCCTAAACAAAGGAAACCTATCATGATAAGTCCTAAATTTTCTTAAAAAAAAAAATCCCAAACATATCTATTAATGCTGATATGCTTCTTTGGAAGGCCAAAAACTGTTGCTGATAAAAGAAGCAGCCTTGTTGTGTATATTTGTGTGCCTATAGAATTTAACATTCTCAAGTTCAAATGATGATGGAGGTCCTTCGCATTACAAATAATAATGAAGATCTCCTATCTCATAAATGATTGCTATCATTTTATAGCAACATTTTATCAGCAGACATAATGTTGTGAACATGATAGCATGCAAATTCAAATTCTGCTACTTGTATTTTTAGCAGATTTTATTTCTGTACTGCTTACCGCCAGTTGTCATTTCATCTGCTGTCAGTGGTTCAGTGGTTGTTGGTGCTATTAATCCTAGCTGTTGCGCAAAGGAGGTTGGGACAAGCTTGTATGCGCAAAGCGTGGGGTCTGAGGCTGATGGCATACATGATCTGCAAAGTTACCTTGAGGGAGAGAAATGAGGAGGAGGAAAAGGGAGGGAGAAGGGAAAACCTCCCCTCAGTGGGCGGCCTGGTAGAGAAGCAAAGGGCGCCTCGGGGCGAGCGTCCTCCCCAGGGCAGCAGGGGCTCCCCCCGACGCTTTTCTCCCAGTAAGTGCCTGGGCACCCGCTCCGGCTCCCTGCTGGGCATCCCTGCTTGTGCCATGCTAGCCCTGGTTGCAGCCTGTGTGACGCGGTGCTGGTGTTGTTCCCTAGCTGGTTATTAGCTTTGTGCGCGTGTATTTTATCTTGCTGCGTGGGTATGTCAGTGATTACCCTGTGCTCCATCAGCCACCCGGTGCTGTGGTGTGAAGCACAAAGCCGCGAGGGGCAGGGGGGAGAGGCCTTAGCCTGGGGCTACGGGCCAAAAGCCACGCGGCGGAGGGCGACTGAGGCATCCATGGCAGTCGCTTCCGCAAAGCATCCGACACACTGGTGGTCAGAATCCGTCCGCACAAGGCTGTGAGAATAAGAGCACTTGGGACACCAGGGAAAGGCACTGCCACAGGATCCTTGGGGTGTTCAGGTGAAAAGTTAGGAGTTCACAAGCAAGAGGCAGGCTACAAAATTGGAAGCGGAGGGCCCTTGGTGTTACGAATGCTAAGGCGCTGGGTAGCATAGCTATGCTTCGTACCCTTCTCAGCTCCAAAATAAACACGTGTTTATCAACTGAAAGGCCATCAAGATGTTAGTTTTGTCTTATTTCAGGTGAAGGTCATCTGTAGGAGACACTATATATGTTAAAAAGGTGTAGGCTTCAAATGAGTACTGATCGCAGTGAGGGACTCCGCAGTCTGTGTAGGAGATCTGGTTCAGTAATAGCTGCAATTGATTGCCGGATGACTTGTGTGGAGAAGAGATGTTTATGAATGAGATGGTAACAGCTGCTGACTTAGCACCTCATGGCAGGTAAGGAGTGAAGCACTGAAGGACTAATATACTTGTAGATTTGCAATTTTTTGGGAGTTGTGAAGCAGGCCTCACAACCACCATTTTCTTTCTCCGCCCATGAGGAATTTTGTCTTTGTGAAGGTTCATGCCCTGTGAGGTGTGAAAAACCTGTTTTCTTAACTTGAAGGACTGTGTGTAGCAGCTTGCAGTGCTTTGACTGTGTTACCAGGCTAATTTGTCTACGTTTTTAGGTTACTGGGTGATATATAAACAGCTGTGGACTTCTTGTTTAACAAACTGTTCTGTTTGCCAGACAGCATTTTCAATATGTAAATACATTGTAGTTCATTTTAAATAAGGCCAGTTTTAACACAGTATGCATACATTTTCTCCGAAGCGTGGCTACATATAAGTGCAACTCTACAAGGGAAAAGTAATACAAAAATACATGTCGTTTATTTTCTTTAATAATGAAACTAAATCTCTGCATGTAAAAATTAATCAAGAAGATAAATCTACTAAACTTATTGTGTGCTGAAGTACGTGTTCCAAATTGATGGAGGGGTATTTTATATGAAAATAGAGGACTTCATGATAAAGCTGTTGGGTGCTTTATTTACATTTAAGTTTGAAAGACCTAGAAAGTGCTTGAAAGGTAGCTTGTGTTAAATGCAGACCTTGAGCAGTGGCATGCTTGAACATAGAACGAGTCACTGTACTATTGATTGGAGTACGGTGGGATAAATGTGTGGCTTCTGCCCTTAATGGAAGCTGATTGTTCAGGGATGTGCCGGCAAGGCTGGTCGATTCTTTAGCTGTTGTTTACTGGGGAGGACGATATCAATTTTCCAGAGGGATGATTGGTGGGATGTCAAGGCTGTCACCCTTTTCTTCTCATCACTGACAGACAGCTGAGTGACAATTACGGTGATGGGACATTGTCTGCATTGGCATATACACCAGAGGATAACTGGCAAACAAAAAAAGGCAGCAGTGCTTTAAAAAAGATATAATCAGCAGTTGTCAGGACTAGTTACATATATGATGTCTGAATAACAAGGCCACAGTGTCCTGCCTCAGACACTGACATATACTCTACTGTGTATTCCTCAACCCTCAGAAATTAGCCCTGGGAAAGTTATTGACTGTTGCTAGAAGTCCGTGGTATCTAATGGGGAACTAAGCTTCAAGGAACTGCGTTTTTGTGTGACATTCTTTCCCTGAAAATAAGAAGAGAGCTTTTTTACAGAACTTGAAACATTGGAGATGTGTACTAAATTTTAAAGCTAAAAAGCCTGTTGAAGTGTATACCAACTTCATTCTAGAGGTCCTGTGTTGGAATTTCTTCTGCATACTCCCCAAACAGTTGACCAAAGAGCAAACGGTTAGTGTACATTGTGTTTACTCTAGGCTTTTAACCTATCAGTACAGCTCACACTGACTAAACTGAACTTTAGGTCTTTCAGAGATCTAAAACCTGTGCTTATTTTACACCACTGCTCAGCACTATGTGCACGTATGTACTTCGCATGAATTAATATCTGCTAATAGATATAGGTCATTATGCGGAAGAATTTGTCCTGCTCCCCTAAAATAAAGAAGAAAACTTCTTTCATTTCAGTAGTGCTTACTGTGAAACATTGAGTCTAGTCATGTATCATACTAACTGCATTTTCTGTCATTTTCTGTTGCTCCTGGAACTTACGAGATGAGAATGAGGCTGTAGAAAAAGAGAGAGCAAAGGAGTGCCGTATATGTAGATGTGAGTGTTAGACTTGCAGTGCAAAACACGTTTGGCTTATGTCCAATCAACTGTATTCTCCTCTTTACTAGTTGTCTTGCCAGACAGAAGCTCTGGATTGAGTGGACCTTTGAGTGGAAGGATGTTTTCGATTTATTTTCTTCAAACCTCAGATACTGTTTTGACAGTTCACATGGACTTATTTCAAACTTTTTACCTCAAATATGCATCTTGCTGAGACCTTTCTCTGGTCTGTTTCTCGAGATCTCCTGCAGCAAGCGCAGGAGAGAGCAGAGCACACGACTTCTAGCCTGCCACTTGCACTGTAACACAAGGACAGGGAACGGAGGCAGCTGCTTTAGCAATGACCATATTCTTTTACAACAGGCCTGTCTCTCTGGACCCTGCTTATAACGGATTAAAAAAAAAAAAAAAAAAAAAAGCAGTGCTCGATAGTTCAACAAAATAGTGCGCCTACAAACGCAAATGTATGAATACACTAAGGGAATGTGAATGTCTTCTCTCAGACCTACAAATTATCATTGGAAAAGTGGTGTAGAGCATCTTTACAATTTAGAAATGATAGCCTGAATGTTTTTCAGGCTAAGGGATACAGTTATGCAAAACCGATTGCAGTACTGTTTGGATAGCTTCCATACTGAGTGAAATTTTAAGGGCTGGTGACTGTGTGTCCTTTGTACAATATACGTTTACACAACCATAGGTAGTATGTACAGATTGGTATGTTGATTTTTATCAATTTAGATTTTTTTGTCCTGTGAAATGTTTCAATATAAATACTTATTTCAAGGTAGGAATAGATAATTTTAGTTATCACACAAAAAAAGATTAACTTAGTGTAATATATTAATTCCTGTCTCCTTTATTCTTCCTCTAGAACTGCTATTTTTCTCTTTTTCTCTTTCACGACGCAGTTTAAATGTTCTTTCCTCCATTTTTCACAGTATTAGAGATTTTGTGCATGTGTCTGATTCCCTTATATAGTTAGGGGATCTCTCTAACAACCAACTCCAAAGTTCAAGTCCAATCAAATCCTTTCAGGCATATTTCGTTCCTTGAGTTCTAGGCCCCTGATGGCCGCAGGCCAAGGAGGAGTTAGGAGACATTGGTACGTACCGGTACCCGTTCTGTTGTATGTTCTGGATCTCGGTGAAGCAGTTGCTGTGAGAGGGGTTTTATTCTGCTGCTGGCAGCTTATGTTGGAGGCTATTGAGCCACTAGGATCGTTATAATGAGATTTTAAAGCTGCCATCCGCTAATAGCACTCAGGTATGGTGGCAACGTTAAGGCAAATAATCAATGCAGTATAGCTTCTTTCATGTATGTTGAAGGGAATGCAGTTTGCACCTTTCTGATGAAATGATTCTCTGTTTAACTTAAATTAACTTTCTTGCTTTCATTACCCACTGTTGATACTTGAGCCTTATCTAATGGCTTCGGGTGTAAGGATGTGAACACTTATTTTTTCGTGATTCCTGAATTTCTGGTATTCCCCTCGCGCCCCCCTCTTCCCCCCCCCCAAATAGCATTGTATTAGTGGGCGTAGAGGAATCTTCACAAGTAGGGCTCATGATTCGAGACCTGTTAGTTTCCAGGTACATGGAAAATTTTATAACAAATGGCAATTTGGGAAGAATTGCCTACTGCGGTAGAGATATAATAATATGACATGTGAAGCTGGCTGTCTCCCAGCTGAATGGCATTAGAGAATTACATCATACACTTATCTTCCCTTTTTCTGTTCTTTCTGAAATTGTATTTTCCTTGAGTACTTTTTTTTTACTTTTCCATGCTGTAGTATTTTGCAGGTTGGTGCCTGATATGAAAGCCTACGATATAGGTTTTTTTGTATTTTTGTTTCAAAGGTATGGTTCTCCAGCCTCCCGGACAACACCAATGCATGTGATTATTATGGGAGGTTATTTTTGATAGGTCTCATGAAAATGCCAAATAAATGTGATTATTAATTTCCTTTTCTTAGCTACCAGCTAATTGATTTTGCAGTGTGCTCATTAAAAATAGATACTTTGCCTTTCAGAGCTCTGTCTGGGAAACCTAAGGCAGGGCACGACTCCTCAGGGACACCATCAACTGACCATTCCATCAGGCGGAGAAAGAGCGGGCATGGGGCTTGTCAGAGCTGAAGTATATTTACCTCATCTCCCTGCAGATAAACATTTGCAAGGCAAATAATAAATTAGCCATTAATCAGAAGAGTGGCTGTGTTTGATGAACCCTGAATAGAGTGGAGATGTCAGGTAATGAGACAGAGCAAACTGACGCTGCAGATTGAGCCATGTGGAAATGGCTGCTAGCAGTTCTGAAAGCTTTTGTACTGAGCATTCAAGAGACTTCCAAGGTTAAAGCAAAGAAGACCAAATACATCAGGCAACCAGGGGTGACTGGTTTTCAGGCTGATAGTATTATGCAGTCTTTCTTCTCAATTAAATCTGCAGCATTGTTCCAATGTGCACGTGTGGGGTGCAGAAAAAATACAGTTTTAGGGAAAACGGTGCAGAACGCCCTATTATTACCAAATTATTCAAAGCATTTGTTTGTTCAGATGTAATGATCTCGATGCATTTTTGGATGAAAGATCAGACTTCTGATCGGCAGTGTCCCTTTAATGTTAACTTCTACTACATTAACAAACTGGACCTCATTTCCCTATAAATATAAAGCCTATAAATAAAAGCCTTTTTCTCAAAACTTATTGGGAAAATGGTGTACAAATTTGACTCTGTTATTACCCAGTGAATTTTATTGAAGAATAGGTGTGCTTTAATAGCCACGGTTTTAAAACAACTGAAAATAATGACCAACTCTTGTAATTGCCATTTTTGGGTGCTTAACATAAGCATCATGCTAGAATTACTAAATAGTCTAGAAAGAGTTTAGATGGTTAGACTACTAAAAATTGCCTAATTGATGTCTCAAAATTATTACCCTAGATGAGTTTTTCTTCATAGTATAAGTAGCACTTATAAAAAAAAAAAAGGAAAATAAATAATATGTAGGTCTTGTGTAAGATTTCCAAAATTAAAATAGGATTTGTGGTATTTTTCTTTTTAAGTGACAGGAAAAATTGCTGTCTTTTCAAATTTTACATCAATTGTTTAGTAACACAGTGTGATCTCCAAACTGAACATGCTCTTAGCTCTCAAGTGCCACAGAACACAGTCTATTCTGTCTGAGATAAACTGATCTCCACCATTTTTAATGCTTTTTTTAAATTAAATTGCAAGTACAGTTGCAAGTTTTTAAAATAATCACAACACTTGAGACCTTTCATTTCCATCTCCACTCATTCAACACAGTGCAGTGTCTAGAAATGAATTTCCTAGCTCTCAGAGGAACATTTCAGGTTTGTAAGATCGGCTGTGTTATTGTTCATCTCAAGGCCTGCCTTGCTTCTTGAAATCTTTTAAATTATTAATTTTAAATTAACACTTGTTCAGTTCATTAGCAGGGCCTCAGGCAAACACTTTAGATATATAAAAAAGAGGCTGTTACATATGACTAGTTGCTTTCTCACAAAAGTAACAGATTTAAAAGTAAAAGATTACTGATTACTAGTTTATTGCTTTTTTATTGTGCATGCGGATTACCTAATAAGACTTTGGTTAAGAAAGCATACCTTATTGTCATTACTGCTGCTTGAGAAGGGAATTATTTTTCTTGGCAGAACTGGCTTGGTAGCTGACTTCAGAAAGAATCTGCATGATTTTCCTTATTTAGTTTGGAAAATAATGAGATCCTTTTTTAAGGTATATTTTTTTGAAGTAGCATTATACTTGTCAATTGTGTTAAAGCTCAAGATCCTCTCTGTCCCTAAAAGGCTTACAGTGTAACATGTCTTATGTATTAGGAAGCATCATTTCAGTACTGCTGGAAATTCTGCTGCAGGTGAATGTCTCAGCAGGAGAAAGGTTTTCTTCCCACAGTTCTCTTGAAAATTGAAAATAGAGTCTTTATCAGAAAGAAATCTCTGAGAGATAGAGAGAGAGGGAAAAAAAAGAGAGAGAGGTGGCCAACCTGTGCATATATAGCAAAAGTAAATTTGGATTTTTTAGCTATTAGAAAAATAAGGGAGTAAAAATCCAAGTTTTTTTTTTTTTTTTCCATACACATAGTCTTGGATAGCTACTGAAAGGCTTTTTTTTTTTCTTTTAAGTTAACTATTGTTTAATAATACACTTACCCGGAGTTCACTTGCCAGTTTTTGTAGGTCACAGATTTTTTTTTTTTAATCTTTTTTAATCTTCCTATATAGAGACATGAAAACCCACCCAGAGAGAAAGTGAGAGGAAATGTCCTCAAATGTGGATATTTCCTCTTTTGTCTTGTGATCATAGCAAATTTCAACAGCTGTTTATAACATAATAACCCCTTGTCCATTCTTAGTCAGGAGTATGAGTCCAGAATTAATGGTGACCCTTTAGATCTCAAGTTTCTATGGTTCTTAGCCCAGCATCAAAATGTGGCACTAGCCTTTAGTGTGTGTTTTCAAGAAACAAAGGATATATATAGGTCAGTAAAAGAAATATGTATGTGTAATAATGGAAGCGTGGCATTGGGGTGTCATAGTTCCTTGAAAATTTTTATAAACCTGTTTTGATATAAAGTCCACCGTATGTTGTAGCTAATAAATCTGTAATTTGGGCAGAAAGGGCTGAGGCCCCAGAATGTGCACAGGAAACTCCTAATACATTGCACTTGTCAGCAGACTGACCTTGAAAACGTAACTCTGTAGCTGAGTGGCCAGAAGATTCATGAGCGGAGAGTTTTGGACTCTCTGGCGTTTGGTATTTGGAAAGGATGTGATTTGTGGCTTCTCCAGATGTGGGAATTGAACACTGCGTGTATTGTACCCCGCTGGATTAGTAGAGAGCGATATCAAAACAAACGATGCTGGTTGCCTGAGGGTTTCCTAGAGGGTTCCCAGGGTTGGATACGGGACAAAGGCAGGGGATAGGACCAAGGCCTGGGCCTTGCGTTGCCTCTTGGCTGCCTTCAGGCACCTGCAAAGTGCTTCTGCCTTTCCCTAGCTGCTTGCTTTGGGTTCTGCCCTCCCCTCCCTACGCACTGGGCAAGGAAAACAGGGCGCTGGCCTGCGCAGTATGAATCAGACACCTAGAGGTCAGGTTTTGAGAGGCTTAGCCTTTTAAATCTTTAAGATCTTCGTTGCTTCTGACCTCCAAAGAGTCTGCATCTCTTCGAAAACAGAAACTTAAGAACATGGTTGCTTAAGCTCTTTAACGGTTTTTATTTGGGGATTTTTACCTCGTATAAAGTGGAATAGCGTCAATGGCAATAGAGGCAAATTAAGTTGCAGCAAGTCTGGTTCTGGTTAGTATCTCCAGTTTTGCAAGCAAACTGGAATCTCCTAAAAGAATGGAGAGAATTTGATATTTTTTAATTTTTAGTTAATTATTTTAATGTAGTTTTTAGTTTGATTGTTTTAAATGCATGTTGCTTTTCTTGTGAACTCTTCAGCTTGTTTAGCTCTTACCTGCTTTGGGCTTTTGTTGAAGACTACTGTTTATTATGCAATATTTTAAATTCAGGAACTTTGTAAATGCTAGACGTCATAATTATTTTACTGGGTCTGTTTGTGAAAAGTAAATAATCTGTTGCATTAAAAAAGACAAAACCACGAATCCCTTATTTTGGCCCAGTTTATTCTTGAAGCTTTACATTTTGGTAGTATCAGTCTTTTGGAGGATGATGGAAAAGACTTGTATCTCTTACTCTAAAGTGTTCAAAGATAACCTCTTTTCTATAGCTTTTTTAATTTTACCAATTACTTGATAATATTTTAGACAGAATCGAGAATGAGAGTTGGCAGTGGGGAGGGTTTAGTTAATTTTGAAATGCTTGTTAAATTAAGTGCAGCAGACTTGTGCAAACCTGCTGCAAACCCAAATACTCAGCAGAACACTGAAGTGTATTGTTACATAGCTAACCTGCCCTATGTTTGTGGCTTACTTATGTTTCTGAAAAATGGCTTTAGCTAGATGCACTGCTTTTCTATTCTTCAGCTGATTAGCAAAGTTTAATAGATTTATGTCAAAGAAGTCTGACTGAATGCTCTTGTTCTTGTCCTATATAGAAAGAATTTTTAATGTTTTGCAGATCGGAGATTTGTCAGTAAATGGAAAAGCAGCATTTCAATATTATATACTATTATTATTTCAATGTTATGTACTATTATGTATGTTTCAATATTATCATGCTATTATATAGCATGATAGAAAATAGTATGTACACTGTGCAGTAAAATAGGTTTAGCCTTAGCCAGTGTGTTTGTAACGCAGTTTTGTGTTAGGGAAAATATTTTCCTATGGTCAGGGGTACCTGAGTCTTTCTTGCTCCCAAGATACTTTGCGCTGATTACTGGTGTCTCCTGATCGCTAGCTCCTCTATATTGCTTAAAAAAGGTAATCTGGACTTTAGCCTATTCCTTAGCCTATTTCAGGCTTTCTGGTGACTCTCAGGCTTTGGCTTTGTCGCTCTCGTATTCTGATTCCAGATCTGTAAAATGGAGATTATAACTTTGCCCTATCTGATGAGTAGAAGAGACAGACTATAGTAGCCTATGTGGTGCTCTGGAATTAGGTTGGAAAGGGGAAAGTGTCTCTTTCTTTTCATCTTCTCTTAAGAACTCTGGTAAATAAGAGAGAGTTATAATAATGAAGGATGTTCCTTTATTGGTCTTAGTTATCCAGGTAGCAGGGGGACTGGGCTAATGTTTATCTCGTGATGCCCTAGTTATTACGGTAGAAAACAATAATATAAATGTAGACAGCTAAAAGTATACAGTTCCTTTGCTATCAGCATCATAAAACTTGGGTAAACTATAGGGCAAACTTGTTCAATCCCTTTGTATGCTAAAAACTTTAAGCTAAAGTCTAATTCCACCCTGTAACCTGGTATTACTTCTTTTCCGTAGAAATCACAATACGAGATTGACTGAGCACATCGTAAAATCTGTTCAGTCTAGCCGTGGGTGTATTGTATTGTGGGTGTATTGACTTGGGCTGTGAACCTAATGTAGCCATCTGTGATTTACCTTTGTGCTTTTCTTGGCGCTAATCCTTTGTTTGTAAATACATGTTTTGGTGAGTTGAACGTCAGCTAAGTTTGTTAACTTCCTTTATTCTCGTTCATATTGTAAATATAGCGGCACAGAATGTACCTTAGTGGGATTTTACATTCCCTAAAAAACTGATCTGACAGCAACCAAAAATGGAGGAAGGCAGAAGCTGAGGCTACTGTCTTTCCCAAATTAGTAAACTATCAAGGTCTTTCTGATCTTCTGGCTTTCTTTGGTTTTCCTTTTTCTCTTTTTTTCTGGACAGCATTAGGAGAAGAGAGTCCATCACATCTTTTACCTGAATTTTTTGAAACCATAATTCAGCCAATGAACTCACTTCTCAGGTTCACTGACTTTTATGACAAAATCTCCAGAGCCGATATTACTTTCTTATTTTTAAAAAATACTGACACATAACAGGCAATCATTTCTACTTTGCCTTCTCATTGACTAATCTGTAAGTTTTAAAAGACAGGCAGAGGTAGTAGGGAACTTTCCACAGTAACTCAGATGGCTTTTTAAAATCTGCTTTTTGTTAAATTATATTATATTACATATATTGCTAACAAATATTCTTTAAGACAAAGGCAATACCATTTAAGAGATTCTCTGGTTCACAATAATTTCATTTTCCCACCAGTGAGTCTTCATAAGCCCCAGTGAGATTTCTGGGAAATATATGTATCAATTGAAAGAGGAGCTTCATCTTTTTTATTTTTCCCCCTTTTTTTTGTACCTATTGTGTCTGCTTTTTAGTCTTACTTTGTGCCTCCAAAATGAGCTTTTTCCTCTGTACTTGTCACTAGAACATGTAGCAAGGTGGTCAGTAAGGCTTGTTAGTTGCTGAATTACATTTGCATTATCAGAGTGGTCTGGTTATACATTTCAGTTAAAACTGCCCATGACTATTTTGAAATTCTTGGCCTTAAGCACTGCTCTCTTTGGCTTTCCCATAGAAAAATTCTTAGCGTTATCACTCCTTCTCTGGTCTTTCCCCTTTACGTTAAAGACGCTTTAACGTTCCAAAGGCTGTGGCCTGTACTGGCAGCGGGGAAAGGGAACTAAACGCAGCTCTTGCCCCTGTTCCAGGCGAGGATCCTGGCCGGGGCCAGAGGGCAGGTCCTGCCTCCAAGGCTGGCGTGAAACATCTGTTGAGGGAAGCTGCACGCAGGGGACTTTCAAGTCCCATGAGAAACCGGAAGTGCTGAGCTCTTGGCTTAGGCAGGCTTGGGTTACTCCCCTTGCTTCTTTAAGCATCCAGTTTACTTCTCTTACTGATTATGTTTTGCAAGGTAACTGTGACTCGTGTTTGTTTTTTGAAAGGCAAGGCAGAAGTGCAGGTCTTCATGAGAGGGTCCAGTGCAGGATATGCTGAGCTGAGGGAAATGGTTCCTGGCAGTGGTTGGTAAAGTGATGTGGGGAGCGGTGTAAAGGCTGCTTTAAATAGCTCTGCGCTTAGAGGCCTTTGTGCATCTACTCCGACTCCTGTTTTTCTTCATTCATTCTGAAAGCAGACTTTGTCCTAAAGCAGGGCTACAGACTCTGATGGGGGCAGGGGAAGGGAAGAGAGGGGTGTCAGGTTTCCAACCTTAGTCAAAAAATGCTCCGTACTGCAACACATTTTTCCACTTTTTAATCTCAGCCTTATTTTAATGTAATTCAGATAATGCAATTTGAAACATTGGTTCCTTGATCTTGGAGTCAGATAAGGATGTGGGATTTTATACAGGGCAGTCCAGCCTACAGACCGTACCCCTCCCACGTAGCAGTTAAAAAGTAGAGCGAAATGTATACCTCACTACTTTGCCCCGTGTCAGTGTTAATAAACTAGATCAGCATCTCCTTCGCTTATATTCTGCATGAACTGTCCACACGTGGGATGTTTCAGAGGTTCTGAAAACTGATTTGTTCTCCTTGCTGTCACTGAGGTGGTGATTTTGAAATACTGTAGAGTTAGCACAAAAATTGTGATTGCCAAAGAAGAACTCAAAGGGAATTTTTAGAAAGAGCAGTCCCCAGTAGCTGCAGACGGGGACGGGTCAATTTGTCTGCTAAAAGTTGCAGCAGAGGTTGGCTATGCTAAGGAGATAGAGTTGCTCTAACTGGAGTCCATTTGTAATTAGATAAGGAATACTGACAGGAACAGTGAGTTAGTGGCTCCCCTCCAACGAGAGCTATTGACTGAACATTAGGTTTTGCATGAGATGGTGATACAGTCGATAAAAGCATCAGGCCTTGTTTGGAGTAACACTGCCGATAACTCTCTAATTTGCCGCCTGGAAATAAGCCACAGACATTTCAGCCTTGTGTTTAGTGTTGATGAGATCTAGAGCGAACGTTTAATCGTATGTTTATAGCAAACCACTTGTAACGAGGATACAACTCCACAGAAAGGTAACTCTCTGATGGCTTTCCAGCAGTAAAGCTTTGTTTTAACTGTAACCCCGTTCAAAGCTACAGCTTGGTACGGATTGTTCATTTTATAAGCTATAGTTCAAGGCAACCTTTTAAACCTTTGGTGTGTGATTTTTTGATTCTGTTTTTTGAGGTACATTTATTGTTTATCTTGTGACTAAAAAATGCTGTGTTCATTTTCCAAATTACAGTAAAGTCTCAGTTCTTCAAAGTACCCTAGATGGGAAGGGACCTCTCTATAGTCCCTCTGCGGAGGTTCCACATGACTGCAGTTGTCTGCCAGT
This sequence comes from Struthio camelus, assembly GCF_040807025.1. Classification (NCBI taxonomy): domain Eukaryota; kingdom Metazoa; phylum Chordata; class Aves; order Struthioniformes; family Struthionidae; genus Struthio; species Struthio camelus. The sequence goes on along the minus strand of NC_090942.1, from coordinate 111,584,854 downwards.
GTCAAGCAGTTTGCAAGACTGCAGCTCTTCAGCCAGCCTCCTCTTCTCTTCTTCGGCAGACTTTTTACAGACAGTGTTTTACAAATGCAGTTAGTTTTTTTTCAGATCATTCATGCAGTGGTTTAATTTAAAGAAATACATTTTTTTTTTGTCTGGAAAGTTACTGAGCATGTATTTAGTGATAAGTGATTTGCTTCATATCAGGAGTTCAGGCTAACAACATTCAGCTGAAATACAGCTTCAAGTTCTGTAAGCTAGCAAAAGTCAATGAAAAAGTACTGGAGAGGAGGAAGAAGCGTTACTCTGAAGTGTGGTTTTTTTTTTTTTTCTAATCTTTTGGGAATGCATTTGGTTTTGTTTCTTGGTGTGACTTCACTGCGGTTCCATTTCCAGGAAATTGTGCAGCTCAAGTATCTGAAAGAAAAATCTCATCCTATTCTCTAGCCATTGGAACTACATAAATAGAAGCGATCCAGTACAAAAATAATGCATCAGGTCGGCTCAGAAGACAGGGGATATAAGGCCTTTAACTTCTTGGCTTTTCATTCATTCACATAATCTTTTTTTTTTTTATTTTTTTTTGCTATCCAGTTGTGATTTGGGTCCTTTGTGGAAAGAAATGGGCAAATTACTAAGTAATTATAGCAGGAAAGAGTGCATTTGACAGCAAAGCAAAAAAAAAATTACCCAAGTCATCACAAATCCTAACTGTGGTTTTATTGCTCTGGAAGAGGTCAGGTGTAACCTCTTCAGCATATTTACCCGTTTCATTGAACTGACTGGTGTCCCTAAAGATGTCCTCTCTCCTCAAGACCAGGTACGTGAGGAGGTGCTTTTCCCTATATCGTAGTACTCTTTGCATGAAAATGAGTTCAGTTCCTACTGTTGTTCCATGGGAATGTTGAGGATTTCTATCAATTCTGATTAATATTATAGGACTACTGGCGTTGTGTGATTTTTGTCAGGCTTCTTCATGAGTGTGTATCCAGCACTGCTGACAGCAGTGGCAAACTTTTCACATGTTTCACTTTGGAAATGGTGCATTAAGGTGAAACCAGCTTGGGACAATTGATGAGCCAAAAATCAGGAAAACAATGCATGTAGGAAGGAGCTCTGGTGCAATAAAAAGTTTTGAAAGACAGAGTAAGCTGTTAGAAAAGAGATTGTTGCAATTTGTCAGGAGTCCTTGAAGTTCAGGCACTCTCCATAGCCTTGCTGCATGTCAAAAGATGATGTGGAAACAGCTCAACCCTAGGTTTCCGAGGAGCAGAGTCTCAGCAAAATTAATTATTTAATTAAATGACAGTACGAAAGAGTAACAGCTCGAGCTGCGTGCCTCCGGGGAGGGACCCAGAACAAAAGAATTCTTAAGTAATTAAACTTTTTACAGTCTTATTTCCCCGCCTGCCAGTGAAAGTCTCTTCCAGTCGTCTTTACCGAGTCGGTGGTCTCTTCCCCTCTGATTGGTTCACGGCTACATCCTGGGACGGTTGCTAGACGGTTCCTGCTCCACGGTACCTTATCTTATCCGAAGGTCAGGCCTTACCTCTGTTCATTCTGGTCACTCTGTCCCGTATCCTTGAGGGCTGCTTCTAGCTGATTTTGCAGTCGCGTCATCAGCAACGTTCTTGGGGTCACAGTTCAGTGCCGCGGCCTGCAGGCTTCACCTACTTTAGGCACTTACGCTAAGCAAGAGTCAGACTTATGCTAAGCTGAAGCTAAGTTGGCTCCGATTCCCTTCTCGAACAAAGAGCTAACACAAAAGATAGAAAAAATAGCTGTTGCTTGCATCTTGTATTACTGGCACCCAAACCAGCCTATAAGGCTTATTGGAACTCTTGGGTACACTTGAATGCAGATTAGCATACAGGATCTCAGAGCCGCGTTTTGCGAACTCCTCCTTTCTCTGAAAAGGGAACGCCTTCTTGTTTGGTACTTGTCTTTGAAAGATTTTAACTCTGCCCTCTCCAAAAAAGAGGAAAATTGTTTTATGTAATCCAAATATTAAAGACACATCTCTGAGTTTAGAGATGAGAAATAAAAGAAAGCCACATGTTAGTATCTAACGTAGACCAGCTCTATGACGGAACTTCCTGTGTTATCTTGACAACAAGCTATCAGATGTTAGCCCAGCTTTGTAGTTGGGCTTCAGGCTTATGGAAAACCTTTGTCATTGATACCTTTAGCTAAAGGCAATGTGGATTTGGGAGTATTTGTGACACTGTGTACCCACTCTAGGCTCAAATTCAACCATCCACTCAGTGAGTTCATTCAATGAGATCAGTTTTCCCAGCTATCCTTTAGATGTCTTGATAGTTCTCATCTATCTTTAAAAATACTCTAGTTCTTTCAGCATGGGAAATGGAATTATCCTCTGTCCAGTTGATTAACATAACTTCTTAATGACTGTTCCAATATTTATCTCTAAGGCTTGAAAAAAAAAAGTTTGTTATGCCTTTGATTTGTAAATTTTTTATACGTTGAAAGCAACCACATACACAGAGCGACAGTCATGCTTCGTGAAGCATGACATTTACTTTGAGAAGTTTTGGGTGAACTGTGACTAACGCAGCCTTTTCAGAGTTACTTTGGGGGAGAGATGTGAACTGGAGGAGCCTCACAGAAGCTTTGGGTAGCGCAGAGTACAGCAAGCAAAACAACATGATTTCCGAGCAGAAGGCTTGTTTAAGGTTGTCAGCCTAGCAACACTAGTCAGAGATGGTGAACTGAGATGGACAGGTGAACTCCAGGAACCTGAAGACAAAAATCCTGAGCTATGCTGGAGATACTGATGTGGGAAAATGAATGTTTCGCAGGGCCAAGGAAGGAAACGAACTTAAGGAAATATGTGGAAGACTTAGTTTTGTCTGTATCTAGCAATATTTGCTTTTTGTGAGGGTAAGAACAATAATGTGTAAAAATTATCTATACCTCTGTGTGCTGTTTGCATAAGCTGGTAAGAATTGTAACCAGTCCCTTAAGAAGACAATCAAAAGATGGGATTTCTGAGAGAAAGTGCTTTTAATTTAGGGCATTTACTTTAGAGGCTCATCTAGGTTTGGATATCATCACTAAAGTTCTGGTAGCTTGGTGAGTGCGCTACCTGAGTTTGGTTCTGTTGAGGGCAAGCTCTAATTAGGAGAGGGCCTTTGCACAGTAATGTGCCAGAGAAGCCATGAACTGAAATAGCACAGAGAATCTTGAAATATGCTAGACCTGTTTGGCCGAATCCCAACAAAGGAGTTTTGTGAGTAGATAGAGGAGGAGCTTCAATGGATTGATGGTGTCTAAAACCTTAAATCATCTTTGAAAACCCTCAAAATAGGGTTAGAGCCAAAGCCTATTGGACTCAGCTAGGAAAAGAAAAAACAGTGATTTTATCAGACTTTGAATTGACTTCCTAAAACCTCATAAATTTATAAAATTGTAGCAGATGTTTTTCCTTAGAAAGTAAACCTCCCTATACTTTTTGATTGCTATTTTTTTCTTTCAGTTTGGGTCGTTATTAATATTTCCCTGAGTGTAAAAAGGAAACAAACCCAAAACCCCCACAACCTCTTCCAAAGCTGGAATGCTTTCAACTAAGGCAGTGAAGGCCAATGACCAGCATTAATAATAAAAGTATTTTTCTAAAACAGTTTTACTAAAACTGGTAATGAATATATCAGTTGTATTTACTATATTGTGTTAAAGATGGAGGTACAGAGGGAAAAAGAGATTAGAAAGAAGCGCAGTGCCCCCACTCAAGAGAAGAGCTCCTGCAGACAAAATTACGTTGTGCTAGAGGCAGAGAAGAGTAGGTTGAAAGTTGGAGCTGCTAAAGGACTAAATTAGAGATGGACTAATTTGGAGATTTAAAGGCTGGAGAAGCCGTGCTGTTGGAGAGATTAACACAATGATACTGTTTTCTGCTTTGTTGGAGGACATTGTTTTCCTCAAAATAGAATATCCCTCAGCTAGTGTGACAGATATTAAACTCATATGCAGATACCTTCAGGCTCTTATAGCTACTCAGTGTAATGATTTAATTAAATTAATTAAGCCAGTACAGTATTTAGGCACTGAATAAGTTATCAAAATATATTTAAGAGAAGAACCGAAACAGTATCGCTCTCCAGATATTGTGTCTTGCATACAGGAAGCTTCCCCATCCTCCTATGATCATCCCCTGTAAAAATCTGGTTGTGCCAAAGTCCTAAGAATAGTTGAACGACACTTCAGTGGAGTCACTGCTGAGCACGTATAAGGTGGGACTGATTTTAGAGGCAAGCTTCCAGGCCCAAACTACTCTAATGAATGATAGTATGAGAAAGTACAAGAACAGATGTGACACCTCATAAAGGGATGGCTAGCCCACCTAACACCCGGGTTGAAAGTGAGAAACTAAGGCTTAGTTTTCTTGCAAGTAAATTATGCATACCGTTCTTTTCAGAAGCTCATATTTGTGGTATGGGGGAAAGGAAGGGGAAGTTTACTTTAACGTGCTTTGAGCAGGGTGGCGACATCGCCTGCTAAAGTGCCACTGGTGGTGGGCAGGGATGGTGGGCACGGATGACAGGCTGGTCTTCATTAGCCTTTTCAGGGTGCTGCCAGCATAAGAGACATCTAATGGATCGTCGTATTTTTCCGATGCTCGAACTGTTACAGACTAGAATGTCATGGCTTAGATGAAGATACTTCTTTAAGCTTACTATCCTTCACTGGTAAAAGATTTTTCATTTTATCAAATGAGTCATTTTAGTGTACTTTACAGCAGTTGATGCTTGTATCTAAGATTTGATCGATGGGCTAATCATTAATTACATGTACATGCATAGCACTTGCATAACAAAGAGGAGAAAAGTTGAAGTCCTGCAGGATGCCTTCATATTTTATTCATAATGGATTTCAGTCCAATTTTTGTCACAAACATTTTGAACTTAAAAGTCTTTATGCCGCTTCTGACATGCTTTGCTTTTGTTTTGTGTTTATTGTACGGTTTATGATTGTCTTGGGAAATTGGGACAAATTGTCTTTGCTTTTGGATTAAAAGTTGGTTACTTAAAAGTTGGTTACTTCTCCAAGTTGCTGTAGTGACCTCTGGTTAGTATTCTGCTTGTTCGGGAAAACTTCAACTGTCTTTCACATTTAAGTTGCAAGATTGTTTTTGTTTAAACAAATATGTACTTATCAAGGAACACACACACCAAATAAAACCTGCCAGTTCATCTGAAGGTCTGGTCAGTAAATAATCTTTGTACTCATGATGGATACCAGGCAAGGAATGTATAACTAAACAGTTTTATTATTAGAGCATACTGTTTTTTTGTTTTACATTTTTCACAACACTTATTTCATAAAAGACTCTTAACCAGACAGAAAAATTCACTTGCCACTGACACACAGCTGCCTTCAAGGTGAAAGATAAGTCTGTAATAGCACCTGTGTGGGAAGTAAATAAGTGTAGTTAAATAAGCTCCTATAGTGTCAATTTATTAGGTGGGCAGAATATAATTAGGTAAATTGGAATTTGGAGTGGGTGATGAGAATAAATGCCTTGAGGTGTTAAATAGCAAGAAGACTTCATCAAAAGACAGGGCTCCCAGAAATGCAGTGCTTGCTCACATTGGCCTTGAGGTATTGATTGAATACCACGTTTGTCTCTGATCCGGAGGCTGTTGAAGTTCGGCGGGAAAATAAATCCCATTTTTAAGAGGTGTTGGATCCGTCCCTCGGAGGGAAAAGTGTCAGCTGTTGAATCATCACATCACTTCCTGGTGCACCTGTGTTTTCCTTGGAGGACTCCCATCCAAACAGAGGTGGCACGGTCTTGCTCAAACCAGTGAGATCTGAAAAGATCGAAGCGCAAGGCAGCATGGCTATGGAGGCATGAGCTGCCCAAAAGGGCCAGCCACAACGCAATCACTGCGCAGCGGGATTTTCTGCGCGAACGTTCTCCGGGCCTGCACAGACGATGGCTAGGAGGGAAACCACAGCCCAGGAAAGAGATGAAGTGATCCCCGAGGCTGGATGCAGCCATACTGTGGTTGGAGGAAAGGATGCACAGCAGTGTGCATGCTCCTGGGTTGTGGAACTACAAGCTTGCATACTGACCTGGATGGACAGCGTGGGCAGAAAGTGCAGCTCTCTAAGTTTTTTCCCTTTCCCCTTTCTTCTCTGAATCAGTAACTGTGAAGCCCTGAGAAATTTGTTTGTTGTGACCTACGTAAATATTAGCAAGAGTCTACAAGTGATTGCAGAATAAGTAATCTTGCTAACACTTCAGATTCATACAAAACACTCCTTCTAATCTAAGTACCATACAGATGGCTACCCAGTATCGATCTCCAGCAAAGGTGCTGTGAATTTTCTTTTAATCCTCTATGTCTGTGGCTTTATTCATGAAATACAGACAGCTGTGTTCTTCTTGCAGGACTCCTTGTGATAGTGAGCTGTACTAAATCTTTCTAAACAACCCTGTGCCCAAAATACCTTTAGGTAATTAGGACTGTGTTTATTAAGATTGGTGTAAAAAATAATTACTCTAGAGGCATTCGTATTACTGGACAACACACCTGCTTCTCGAGAGACAGCGATGTTAATTGTGAAGTGTGTATTTTCCTCCCTGCACAGCTTACATCAGCCTACTTTGCAAAATTTAAAATCAGCAAAGCAATTTAGCTTTCTTTCAGTGCTGTATAGACTAGAAACTGGGAGAATTTTGATTTCTGTGAAGAGCTAAAAGGACTTGCACAAACTTGTGCAAGCTGTAGGGAGTTAAGTGTAGAAGAAGCCTTGTTCACTGGAAATAGAGTTTGTTCTTGTCCTGTATCCACCCTAAAGTGGTTTCTGGTGATGAGTTTGCGGAATTCATACCAGCTGGTATATTTGTTTCAAGATGCCTTGGATTATACAGCGTCTTAATTTGACATATTTTGTCAATAAATACTGAACTGTTGCATTTCATTCACCGGTGAAGCCTCACTGCAGAGGAGGAAAAATGTCCTGTCATTATCATCTCCAGTTTGAATGTATCGTAAAGTGGAAGAGAATAAAAATGCTATCAGAGATGCTTATAATGTTGATTACAGCACTCAGTCATAAAACTGGAAATGTACAGTTCTACATGATTTCTAAGAGCCCTTTTTTCTTAAAGCCTCCGGGGCTCTGCTTTAATAAAGAGGTTTATATAATGATTTGTTTTGTTTATGATTCAGAAGAGTAGTATTGTGTATTATTCTGACAAGTACAAAGCTAGGAGCACATTAACTATTTTAAATTAGCTTGAGAATGTGATCTACAGATAAAATAATGTTTACCATTTCCTGTAGTGTGCTTTTAATACTGTGTCAATGCAGTAGTTCATCTGAAAAAGGTGCACCTGGAAAAAATCCCTAAGCTGTTTTTTTCTTTTCTTTTCTTTTCTTTTTTTAATGAAATGAGCCTACAGATGGAGTAGCTTTAATTATCGTTACACGTATTTCATTTAACTAAGTACATAGTTCAAACATCAAAGCCCTGTGTATGGCATTTTTTTTTCTAGCTGTGACCAGTGCAGAACAGGATTAAAATTGAAACTGTATTATAGTCTCTCATGTTTCACTGTGAAGACCAAAAGCCGACCAAAGAAGATTAATCCTCAGAACTGTATCTTATTTTTTCCCCCTTGAGCTCAACTATGGGATTAATAACTTACAGGTATAGCCTTGGTGTTTGTAACCATACTTCTGACTTCCCCTGAGCATTAATGTAAAATATCATTTTCTTCTATGCAAAATGACATGTGAGGATTACGGAAAATATTCTGAATCTTGCCTTCCTTTGACCATGCTCAAAACACAGGTGAGGCAGTGTGTTGCTGGGGATGACAGTGCATCACTAACTAGGCTTGACTGGAAAGGGAAAAGCTGCTCCATGCCATCACAGTACTTCATTGCAGAATGAATTCTTACATGAGGCTGTAAGATTTGATTAAATAAGAGGTCTATAGAAATTATAGTAACAACAAAGAAATCTCTGTTGAAAAATAATGAATAGCAGTCATAAATTGTCAATGCCCTTAATAAGGCCTAAATGAAGATGATAGTACATTTGGAATACAGGGGTTTTGACAGGTGAGTTTGTGGAATACATTGCCTCTCACCTGTACTAAGCTGAGCTTTAAGACATTGTAGGTGTTCCAAAGACCTTTCAGTAACAACAACAACAACAAAAAATTAGCCTGTCTAAAGTATAAACTAATGTAAATTACTCCTTTTTTTTGCAAAAATTTAAACTCTTACCTACAGGCTTAAGAATAAAAACACTATAACGTATACCTTTGTGGGTAACTTTCTGTCTGTCCAAGCAGTATAATCTTGTGCACACACACATTTTGGTAGTGACTTAGAGTTAAAAAAAAATTCCATTATTATTTAAATTGGTGCATCCTAATGGGGAAGGCACAGTTAGCAGTGGTGTATGTAGATTTAGGTTAATCCACAAATAATCCCTTTTGGTAAAGTCCAGATAAACTTTGGTCAAAATGTTCTAAGTGTGTCCACACTGGTTTTGTAACTGGTTTAACTAAGCCTAATTACCGTACTTTTGGATACTTTTGTTAAAAAAGAAGATGGGGAAGCAGAAAAAGGTTTAGCACAGTTTGAGGTTCCTAAAGGAATTAGGAGGTGAAGTTTTGCAGTCTGGATAGTTAGGATGTCAGACCAGATAATGCTACTGGTCCCCTTTTGCTCTGCAGGCTTTAAATATTACTGGTTCTTTTTGTGATCTTGGATGAGAAAAAGTCAAGATTGATAATTTTTTAAACTGTGTTACTATTATTATTATTAATTTTTGTATCTAAGCAGTGCTGGGCCCATGAAAGGTTGGTGGGATTTGTTGCTGATAATTTCAGTGGAGCCTGGATTTCACAGTTAGTTTTGCTGGATCTTTTGTGCCTAGTGGAATTAAAGCTGCACCCTTTGGTGAAAAAGATCTTTCACGTTTGCTTATCCGGGGCACTTAGCCTTCTCCAGAGAGAACCTAGCCCCAGTAGCCTTTACCTTCATTTTCCGTAGGCAGGAGTATAAAGTACTGTAGAGGATGGCGATGGGCTGAGGCTGCCACCTCTTCAGCTTCAGGCTGGAGGACCCCTCTGTGCAGCCGCCGCCGTTGCCCCTTGGTCACCAAGGCGTCTGGGCTGGGCTGCTGCCGTTTCAGCGAGGGGCCCTGCGCTCAGTCCCATGCCCGCACCCTCCGGGTCAGCCCTTCGTGGAAAGGAGCGATCTGAGGCGCTTTGGCCAATATCCACATTAAAGTCTGCAGCCCCCTGAGCAAAGCTGTGGCAGATCCTGCAAGTTTTGCTTGTTGTTTGTTGGGTTGTTTGCTGTTGGGTTACGCTCCTTCAACGAGTGTGCCTGGGCGGCGAGGAAGCCGGGTCCCCCTTTGCTTTGTCCCGGCTGCTGCACCCTGGCTCTTAAGGCAGTTTCCTGGGGAAGGGGCTGTGGCACCTTCCCGAAAAGCGAGTTGCCAGGAGCCTGCAGGGAGGGCAGGGGATGAAAGGCAGGAGGGCAGCAGAGAGCCTGCGGTACAGCTCCAACTGGGAGCCTGCTCAGGAGAGCTGGGAGCAGTCATTCGGGCAGGCCTCGGACATCGGGGGAAGTCACTCCTAAGAAGGGCTTGCTCTGCTGCTAGGGGTAGATTTGGCTGCAGCTGAGGCAGCCAGTTGCAGATAAAGGGAAAACGTACAGAAAATGACCCGCTCTTAAAGACACAGTTGAGAAGGAACGCTTGCTTTAACATATCCTTTTATGTTTAGCCTCTTCGTTTAGTTCCTGAATTTTTGGTGTTTAAAAACAATTTACCTGTTCGGGTAACTGATCAAATGAAACTTGGCCTTTGATTTCATGAGTCCTCTTGGTATTTTTAAGGAGCTTTCTGTAAGAAAAAGAAAATGCAGGCTGCTTTTCTTCAAAGCTTTGCCAGGTGCAGAGTCCCGTTGCAAGAGGGAGTTTCATGTAATTGATCTTATCTATAGCGTGTAAAAAACACATCCTGCCCACGTAATTCATGGTGTTAATTTTTTGAGGAGTTGTAAGAATGGAGGCATGGTATTGCAAACCTTGTGCCTTGCGTTTTGTACTTGGCCAGCTTTTTTGAAATGGATTGTAGCTACGATATTTTCTCCATTTTGTCACTCCCTTTTGTAACAAAGTGGTTTTTTTAGATGGCCTAGACCAGCAGAAAAAGGAGGTACCACTATTATCGTTGCTGCAAGTAATTCCATGATCTTTGCCTGTGACCTTATATGTAGGAGAAGGCTGCTCAAAGGTTGATTCCTTACCTTACTACACAGCTCCAGGGCTGCTTGTCGCTATTATTTCTTACTGGATGTGTGGAGTAAGCAAATAGTTTCAAAAACCCAGTAACTCTGTCTTAAGAAAATACTGAGTTCTTCTGTGCAGTGGGATTTTTTCAGAATTTTGATTATCTATTTCTTGATTAACTTATTTGATTGTGGTAAAATAGCTAAAGTTGACAGTTCAAATGTTTTCCAGTGAAGCATAATGTGTTTTCAAAAACCTGCCCTGGTGACTCCAGTGTTAAGAGTGTTTCGGATACAAGAATATGGGCTTAGAGTTATAACTGTATTCCTGTGATTTGTCCACTTCTCAACTGTTTCTCAAGATTTTTCCAAAACATTTTTGTAACAAAATCAGACTATATAATGCAAAATCTGCATGAAGAAACTCTAAGCTGTTTTATTTTTTTTTTTTACTGTAGAAAAAATTTTGCCTGTTTTCAGAGGAGAAGTATAAATGCAAAAGTTTATTGATTTAACAAGCCTGCACTTTTATGAGGCAAAGTTAAAATGGAATGAAATATCCTAGAAGCCAGGGAAGTATGTCATTGTACATCTCTGAAAGCTGCTTTATGATTCATTTACAGCAGGTGAAGTTACACGTTAAGGAGCGTGACTACCCAGCCATACAATCAATGCTTCACTTAAAGAGCTGTGATTTCTGGCTTATTCAACCAGAAATTTCTTAAGACAGGGATAATCGTTCTGAAAGCAAAGTACACAAAACCTGACCTACTAGCCTCTTTTTTTTCCTTTAAGCTTTTATCTCATGATTCATCTTGTGTGTGTGTAGCAGGGGGGAAATCTATCTGCTTTTCAGATAAGATGTGGTAATTTCTGCTCAGAGTACAGCTGGTATACAGTGTTACATTTGCTATAGCACGTGAGTCTGTCCACAGTGGGCAAAAATCTGGACAGAAGACAGTGTTGTGGCCAGACCTGGTTTGGCCTTTGACCTGCTCAAAATCTATGGCAAGGTATTATGGGAAAGAGAGACAGACAAGACAATTTCTGCTTTTCCCCCGAAACGGTCATGTGCATTTCCAGCCCTTATGTAGACGTTGTGCTACACAGGTAAGCTGAAGGAGGACAAGAGAGAACTAGCAACAAGCGAATAGTTTTGTCACGCAACCATTTCTGGCACACCCATCCTCCTGCAAGATACCTGAAGCCGTCCTGCCCACAGCTAAATCATGCTTATTGTCAAGGAAGTGTTTCATTTCTCCAATATATTGATTTCCTTGAAAAGAAAACTTCATTGTGAAGGAGAATAGTTGCTTTTTGCCTATTGCAGAGTAAAGCAAATTATAGAAATGTTTCAGTCCCCTTGTGAAGGGCAGAAAAAAATAAAGTGCGACTATAAATAATGATCCCATTTTAAATTTGAAGCTAAGAATATGTTTATGCCTTACCTCATTGGTAGATGTGGGTGAGATGAGGAATAAATTTGTTTTTTATGCTTGGAACAAGTATAAGATAGGTGCAGAGCAGAAGCATTCTTCACTCTTCCTTAGGAAGCACAGTGGTCCTCTTTCAGCATGTCAACATGACACTGTCCATAACATTGTATCCTTGATAATTAGAATATGTATGGCGGAAAAAACAGAAAGTGAGTTAGAACAAAAGCAATAGTGTGCGTGTGCGTGACACATCTGGATTCACACTCCAGTGTGCTAAATCAGATAAGCTATTTTCTTTTTTAGTAGCAGAGAAAACAATATCTTTCATCCTTGAAAAAACATACTCTTGCCTTTATTGCTCTTCTGCTCTGTCAGCATCTTATTCTCTCTATTTCCGTGCCCACAACTCATTTTCAGGTCCCTTGACAGAACTGACTTGTATGTTCAGATTATGTTCCTCCTAGCCATCAGGCATCTTTTAGCTGTCTGAGTCCAGTCATGTTGCAGGCTGAGGTTTTATTAAAGCATCCCATTTTTGAAGAAAAACTACATAACCATTGCCCTGTTTTCTGAAGTCTTTTCCCCCAGCATCCTTTCACCAAAGTTGATGACCCAAAAGCCTTGATGCTTTGCATTATAGATACAAACCTACATGTAGCACTTTTTCTGGTATAGTAATGTTGATTAAGGGTGCTCTTTCGATACTGCGACTAACCCCCTACTGCACTTGCGGTTTTGGGGGGGGGGGACCCTAAACTTGTTACTGTTCAACCAGGAATGAGAATGCTGACAAAAGCATTTTTTTGCTATGAAAAAGTAGATGAGTTTACATCAGAAGAAACTTGATCTGTGTAAGTTCTAAGAGCCAAAACGGAAAAACAGTTGTACTTTGCCATAAAGCTGAATTGTGCTCTGCAGCAGAAAGCGCCCTGTCTTCACCATTGTGTATGTCACTTTACGTTTTGCTATCAGAAATAAAATCCATTATTTTTCTTTTATCGCAAAACACACTCTGAATGAAAACAGTCTTACCTTTATTAATTTCAGTACTACCAGAATTTCTACCTGGGGAAAAAAAGATTGAGTGCCAGAAAGCAAGTGCACTGCCTTCACAGTGCAATTTTGGCATGTTGATTTCTGGACAAGAAACAGGGGGGTAATACATTTTCACACCTTGGGAAGAGATTTTTTTTGAGGAGACATATTATTTGCTTTCTCCTTGCAAAAGTATGTAACCGTCACAGAAAGTTTATAAAGTGACAAAGCATGTAAACTACTGCAAAATGGCTTAGCATGCCCGCCTTAGCCCTGACTTGTAACCTACCACGTGTTTCAGTCCGGGGTCTCAACTTTGGCGGAAATTGTTAATTGTGTAGTTGCTTCACGATGTGGCTAAATGTCCACTAGGGATTAAGCTGAGATTACAAATCTCTTAACTCATGACCTCGGACAGAAATGAACGCTGGCCTCCGGAGACAAAAGGCTAATATACAACCCCACTACTGCCACCTACCCATCATGATTTTGTCCTAGGTAAAATCCTAGGTAATTAGTGCATTGTGTTTTTAAATGCTAGGTATGTGTGAATACATAGTACATACATGGTAAAGAAAAACAAAAAAGTGTGGGCCAAAAAAAATGAAAAAGGGAATAACAAAAATTTATAAGAACAGAATTATAGAAACGTGACTTTTTCATGTTTCTGACAATTCCATTTGCTCAGAAAAATCTCAGCAGATCCAGAGAGTTACCAGTTCCTCTTCTGGTTAACAAACAAACAAGAAAAGAACCCAAACAGAGCCCAAAACACTGTCGGTGAGGCTTTAACACTGAGTTTTTGAAACAAAGAGAAAATGCATTTTTTAACAGTCCTTGTGTTTTACAATAGAATCTACAGTGAATCTTTAAATTCTTTGCATTGTGATTTTTAAGGTGTTTTAAGCAGGGATGGTAAAAGTTAGAAATTATATTTCCCTTTATCTAAGCCAATGACCTGATGATTGAATGCACAGCCATGGGAATGACTAAGATCTTTGCCTAAACGGAGGAGATTGCTAATGACCTTAGCATTGAGTTAACCAAAGATTTTGGGAATTTTAACAGATGACATAAGTTTAGTGAAATATTTTGTAAAATTTGTTAGAGAGCAAATATCATAGTATGAAATAACCACTAAGTGTTATCAGAACTGAGGGGAGGCGAGAGATGTTCAAATGAACCATTTCATTTTTCAGCACCTTTATTCTGATTCCTTTCTTTATAAAATAATCATTTTAAAAAATGTTTTAACTAATATGTGCCACCCAGATTTCATTTTAAAATGAGCAGTGAGCTGAACAAAAAGGATGATTTACCCACTCCCATTGGATCAGAGGTGAAGTAGTGCTTTCGAAGGAAATAAGTAGCTATTCAGGATGTAACCCTAAAATGTCTTAGTGTTTTCACACATTTCTGTGGTGCAGAGATCCCACGCAAGACCATTCACATTACTAGCACCTCGGTGTGTGGCTGCCCTGGATGGGGAGAGCTGCAGAGAGCAAGTATTGGAAAGAGCCTGCCCCCAGCCCAGGTCTGATCCTGTGGCAGTGCAGGGAAGTGCTGCTCCTTGTTTGGCATGAGGTAAGGCTGCAATTTAAACCTAAACAATGGGCATGCCTCACTGATTTTTACATTTAAAGTGGATGTCATGAGAAAGACTGCTGTGAATTGTAGAGGAGGTTTAAGGTAGCTATTAAGATTTTTATGTTGTTAGGTTGAATGAGCTCTTTTGTATTTTAATAATGTTACTAATCTTGCAAGTCACTTTTTTTTTAATAAGCATGATTAGCAATTTGAACCTTAATTTATGATTTCTGAATTTACTGTATCTATCATAGTAGCAGAGAAAATAACTTCATTAAATATGAAGAGATCTTCTTGAAATGTTCAAAACATAATGACTGTGTTTCTAGGGTCTTTAGGACATTTGCCAAACCAAAGCACTTCATCAAATCTGATTGCCATGGAAAGCAAGATTACAGACATTTCATATTTAACATGCAGGCTTTTCTATCATTTTAAATATATATCTATTTTTATTTGAAAGTCCATCGAGATAATAATTTGTTTTCCTGTCAAGCACTGAAAAGTGCCTGAGTGGATGGTAAATTCCTTAATAAGAAACCTGGCTTTGTTTTCCCATGGCTGTATCATTTTGAGTTACGAATTTTCAAGAAATCCCATATGGTTACACTTGCATTCTTTTAATGGAGGACAGAACCATTATTTTCCTGTAAAAACGAGATGAGCCTTGAGCAAGCTTGTTAGTTTTGCTAACAAGTCCATTTTGTTGAATTTTTTTTTTTTTGATGGAACAGTCTTTGAAGATCATGAAAATAAATCAATGTAGAATGGATGGAGAGGTATCAGGCCTCGACAGGAAAACATTTAACCACATGATTAAGTCTGTTTTTACATACCAGAACAGTTCCCCTCCACTCCCTGCTCAACTTTAGGTCTATGCTTTAATCTTTTAAAGTTCAGCATATGGTTGTTCTTCCTAATTGGATCTCTAGCTGAAGCTACTGATGTATATATTTTGGCAATGGTTCATTTCCCTGCAATGCTACGTTTCTGAAAATGTGCATGTTTTGCCAGCACCTGTATGGTTCGTGCCTACCGTGTTCATAAATCTTTGTGCCCTTTGTATGCTCTTTACTTTGTATGGCAACTGAAAAGAGAACGTTTGAGGCAGCATTCATGTGCTCTTCATTTTAACACGAGCGATGCTGTTGCATTCTATAGACAGCCCTTTGTAGCATCAAAAGTTTAGAAAAAGATATTTTTAAGGTGTGATGCGGATTCTATTATTTTAATGAGATACTACTCCTCTGGTATGCAGAATGGACATGAATATTTATGAACCAGACACAAAATCTACTTGCCCACCTTTCATTATGTTGATGAAATTGTAATGAGATTTCACTCGCCTGTCAAAAAGTTGCTTCCCTTGGATGAATTAGCAAAGAGAGATTTTGCAGAACAGTTTTGCACACAATTTATTCTCTGGATTTTCTCTCTGAATAAGAAACCCTCCATTTTCTAAGCGACACTTCACACAGGAATGTTTTGTAGTTGAAAAGACTCACTTTAGTTGCCGTAGCCTGTTTGAGAGATAAGTGACGAGAAGAAAAAACATTTCAGACTAGATTTAACTGCCTAATACAAAGCCAGTAAGGGCAGTGCGGGGCAGTCTCGGCTCCTGGAGGCTGACTGAGCAGGAGCCGGGCGCTAGCGCACTCTTTAAGGCAGGGTGGGAGGGCGGGTATTGTCCCGATGAGTCGGGGGCAGCCCACCGCGTGGCAGACCCCGTGGGTGATAAATGTCCAAAGCCCTCTAGGCTGACGACACATTTTTCATCATTAATCCAGCCCATTGTGAGCTGGTCACTCACATTGATTCCAACTAGAGGGCATCATCTGCCGTTAAGAGGGTGATGACTCGCTAAAAATGAAGGCCTGAAACTAATCAAATATAGTTAGAGCCTTCGCTGGCAGCTTGCTTGGATAGCTGTAGGGCACTAATAGGAAAGCGGCAGACATGTGGGCAGATCCCTTCAGGCACTGCGTGGCTGTGTATAGGAATGCAATGGTTTCCTTTGAAAGCATGTCATGTTATTACAGCTATTACTGAGTCGAATGCTGTTATGAGAAATTCTTCTGTCTCTTTTTGCCGTTTTTTTCTGGATGTTTTGCAATGAGAGGAGCCGAAAAGAGGAGTGAATTTGGAAACGTAATGTAACACCCGTCCTGTCAAGTCAAGATCATGTTAAATGATCGTGCTACAAAGAGAAAAGAATTCCCTCTGCAAAGATCTTTGTCTGCCTGTCTAAATCATCTGCCTATCTTTCTGTCTTTCTATTTAGCTACTTATTTATCTGTTTATCTAAAGACTTCATTTCTTTTGTGTACAAGTAACACATATGCCTGGCTGGATGCCTTATGCAGTGTTTGCCTTCTAATAGTTATAATCTGTTCATATGGAATAAATCCAGGTGCGAAGTAAAGAGTGAAGATCTGTGTAAATCACAGCCTCGAGTGAAATTATAGACGCAGGGTTAGTTTGTTTGTAGGCAATTGCGCTCTGTTGTGAAGGGGTGGGTTTTCCCCCTTATTTTCTTCTCTTCACTTCATTGAGCATGTCCCTCTGCTAAAAGTTCACATCACTAGACGTTGTCCCTGGAGGAATTAGCATTGCTGGATGAGGTGCCTTTGCAAGAATTTATCCATCGTTGGCCGGAGGCTTTCAAAGAGCCCACGCTGCCGGAGGGGTCCAGCCGTCCTGGGACTTTTTCCTGGGGTTCCCCTACTGAGAGTTCACGTCGAAGAAACTTGGCAGTTTTAACTGGTGGCTCATAAAGCGTTCTCATTGTTAAGTGTTTTGCCCACGCTCAAAGGTTCTTAAATATGGCAGGCAGCGTTCCACTTGGTTTTTATTATAGGAGGTGCGAATGATGCCTAGTGGCAAACTTTCAGAATGTGAACCTGTTGCTCTTTTTGAGCATTGATTTAGTCCTCTTAAGAGCAAGTTCAGCTTCCAGGTCATGTTTTCTTAGAAAGCTATTTATGTTACAGGAGTAGCATAGACCGGGCTATGTTAGTTTTCTGCCCTTGACCATTCAGGGAACCCCAAATTTGAATAAAACAGGTAAGAATATTTGTTTATTGGCTATCAGTTTCAGCAACATATTTATTCTCAGAATTCCAGGCATGCTTTTTTCAGAAATATTTGTTGTTTACGTAACAGGTATCCTCATAAGCTATATACAGTTACCAGATTTTTCAGCATTTTATATCATTTTCCTGTGCCAAATCCAGACAGCGTTAGTCCAGAACAAAGAATATTCATATTCTACATGTTTTTAAGCCACCATCGTAAACTATACTTCTTGTTTATATTGTTCAAGCATTTGCAGATTGAGTATTTTTTTTTAATATTGTTTATGATGTCTTGGTAATTTAATTCAGAGATTGTTATATGTATTTCTTGTCTATTCAGCATCTTCAATAAAGTCAGCTGTTTTAATTTCTCCTGCCCACGAGTAAATGAATGAAATATTACTTTGCTCACACATTTAGAGGCCAAGGAAAGATTTTACAAATAATATCAAAGAGGAGAGAAGTCAGCCAACTGTGAAATTACTGATCATCTGGATTTTCCCCCTAGTTTTGACTGCATATAGTGAACTGGAATGAATGTATTTTCTGCAGCGTACAGCACTTCTGCCTCATAGTAGTTTATACCAATTTGCTTTTGTTGATTACATGTCCATCTTACTGAAGCAGAAGTATACTACATGGTTCGTGGCATATTTGCTAGTGAAGCTTCAGGAGAGGTTATATGGGGCAGGAAGGAGAAGAAGCCTTGTTAATGTGTATTTGCCCTTAATGTCCTTAAGAAAAATACTTTGAGAAAAGACTTTCCTTCTAAAAAAGGAAAGCTTTTCTTCGTAGTGGTTTAAGACAAGCAGACAGTACAAAATAACTGGTGTGTAATTATTCTGTAGCCCTTAGCTCGCATATAGTGAAGTGATCTGTTGCTGAGTGCTCAGTGCGCTCACTCAGACACGGCATGTATTAGACCTTAACTTCAGTTTGCTGCTTGGTAAGGAATGAGCCTAATGACATAACAAAGTCTGCAATCCTGCTCGTTGATCAGATAAGCAGAGTTAAGCCTTCATGAAAGGAGTCAGGCCTTGGGGAGTTATAAACAAGGAAGCCTCAAGACTGATCCAGTCTCAGGCTTGTGGCAGTTTGTGGCTGCCCTTCATTACATATGCAAAGCGTCACTGGCTATGCAGGCGATAAAAGTTTATCAAAGTATCTGTGACATGGTGACAACAGATACTCCGAGGGTAATTTTAGAGCGAGAGTGGCGTGTTTAAAATATAACAGGTGAAATCCCGTGCTGCGGTCTCAGTCCGGCATGGCCCTTAAACAAATGCTTGCCTTAAGAGGAGGGTTAACCTTTTGCAGGTTGGAAGCTGCGTTCATTGTACAGGGCGACCATCCCTGTTTGTTAGTGGTAAAGCTGCTTTAAAAAGCTGTGGTTGCTGATGGCTGCAGGAGAGTAGTGTGGGGCTTTGTTTGTTTGTTTGGCTGGTTTTTGCTGGATTGTTTCAGCAGTTCAGAGTAGGGCTTCGTGTCCCCATTCAGTTCCGCTGGCCAGCCCGAGGGGTTTTGCAGGAAGCTGCAGCCTAGGCGAAAGGACAGTGTTGCTGGGAGAAGGTGTAATGGGAACTTTGTAAATTTGCATTGCAGGCAGAGAAAATACAAGGTCAAATTGCACTCGGACATACTCGACGTTAAGTATGTGCACAAGGATTTTGCTATTCCGGAGCCTGCATAAGCCACTTCGTACATGTAGCTGCTTGAAACGGTAGAGAACTAATGACCACAGTGCCAAAGCTCTTTGCTTTTTAATGCTGTGTTTGTTTTGCAGCACGTTTAGATAAAATTTATAAATTAAATTGGATTAAACATTACTTGATTTTAAGTATTGTCAACTCATTTAACAAGCCTTAGCTTTCTCTGCCTCCTTTCCAGTGCTGTGACACACAGTGGGTTCTTTCTCATCCTTCTGCAGTACTCAGGTGCTTGTTTCTTGTTTTACCTGGATAAATGGGAATTGTGTAAGCACAGAGGAGAGGTTTGTACAGAGTAATCATATCTGGTTCTGTGACGCTCTGGGACTATTCTCCTGTGGAGGAGGGAGGTGTTGCGACAGTATTTTGCTGAACCCTGATGACGCCGTCCCCCAGTCTGGGGGCTTTCTCTATGTGCTCTTTTCTGCCGCAGTGCTGAGAGCAGACTGCCCCAGCTACTGCGTGTGCCTGCTGACGGGGAAGTCTCCATTCGCTGGGATCCCCTGCTGGAACAGAGTTTGTGATCCTGCACTAACCTGTTGGAGGCAGAAGGAGCTTCATTAGCTTGAACAGCTTAGCTCTTTGCTAGGTTGGCTTCATTTGACTGCAGTGCCTTAGAAAAGCCTGGCACGACCAGTGCCACCAGAATTGGAGAGCTGGAGCTGTGTGGCAGGGTGCAGACAGGTTGTAGCTGCATCTCTAGCTGACGCGGCTGCGCCAGGAAAGGCCATGAGAATAGGCCCTCAAGTCGACCTTCAGTGCTGATTGGGGCATTGCCAGTGTTGGGGATTAGAGAAAGAGAAGGATATATCACCAAATTTCTCTTCCTTCCGGTGAATCAGATTCTAATCTAGCCTAAATTCTGTTAAAATGCTGACATAGTCATATCTTTACTGGGAAAACAACTTTGTACACACAATACATTCTTTTCTTCTAAAACATCAATATTTTTGTAGCGAAGAACACTCTCCCCCCCGCCCCATATCAGAGCAACGGTGTGGCTTTTGTCATGTGTTTTGACCACTGGAACCACAGCCACCATTCTTTTAAAAAAGCAGGACTTTCCCCCGAGTTGCGAGTGGTGCAAAGTCTCGAGGACACATCAGCCACAGTGTCCAGTTGAAACTGCCTTTTCCAGAAGAGGAAGTGGGACATCGCAGTAGCCTCATTAGCCAGATCAGTGGGCACGGAGGTGAGGATGTGCCAGGACCTCATGCCAGCAGTTGCCTCATATGGTCGTAAACTACCTTCACAATCTGCATGATTAGAGGAAGCATTTTTCCTGTCTGTGGGGCGTAGGCAGAGAGATACTCTGATTGTATTAGAGACAATGACACTAAAGGAAGCAGCAGATTTCCTTCTGGCTGTACACAAACATCATATTTTAGGATATTTGGAACAGCTAGATTTCCTCAAAAAGTTGCTTTTCAGGGACGTAGCCAGTTCAGCACTGATGAAATTGAAACAGGAAAAAAAAATTGTTTTCTTTTCCCTCCTGTATCATCAGTGTGTTATTGGTACTGTCTTCTTTTTGAGAAGTCCCATTTGTACATAGCACATTAATATATGTCATGTAAATTTGTTATGTTTTAATCTATTCCAGTGTGTTTGCAGTAGAAGAACAAAAGCTGGTAATGTAAAGCAGCAATTCCTAGCACAATGAGTGATAGGATATAATAATTTTCCATTGAGTCAGCAAACATGGTGTCATAACAGATGTTTTAATTATGTTTTTAGGTGTTCAGTAGGTAGATATTGGTTGTGTTAAAATTGTTCTCTTTCAAGCTGTGTCTTTCTATGACCTTAGCATTCAGTCTCTGGATGTATGCCCAAGGTCGTGCATCTTGTAAAGTTTATGTGCATCTTGACATGGCTGTGAAGAACGAAAGGTCAAAACGTGCTAGCAGCTTTTCAGTGTGTGTGTAGCGAGGCTGCAGGAGCCAAAACGCTGGTGTCATAGAGGAAACTATGAGATAGTCATGCCAAGAAAGAAAATGTCGTTAGCAGTGGTACAGCCAGGCTGTGCAATAATAAGGGTATGTTGCAGGTGTAGTAGCACTGAGGAGTCCTGACTATCTTTGGCATGTGGTCCTTGGAGTTGTAATGGTGAAACAGGCTCCCGCCAAGTTGTTAAAAGACTTCCCAGCACCGTCTGCTCAGTGTTCATATTGAGCAGGAACATCCCAGGGTTGTGTAAAGGTTGTGTGTCATACAAGCTGTCTTTTTCGAGTGACTGTTCTTTGGTATCATCGCCCTATTTTGATTAATGATCATGCTTACTTAGAAGCTCTACGGAAATACAAAGCGTAGGTATCTTGCCATTTCTAAATTTTCAGTCCTTCTGCTTTTAGTTCTTCCTCCCTAGAGGTTAGATTTTCAAAAGTGTTATACCTCCTTGCATTCTTCAGCTGGCACAAATGTACAGTAATACTAGGGAGGAAGTCAGTGTGTGCCCATGTGTCTGGGCACCAGTACCTGCAACTTCAGATCCTTCCTGGTCTTGAACCTGGCCAAGCATCGATGGGTAACTTGAAGGCAGGCAAGCAGAGTTGCAGTTTGAAGGGTAGAATTTAATTGCTTGTATGTAAACAACAACAATAATAAATTTTGCCTTCACCAGCTGACATAGCCATTGAAAATATTCATTTTAAATTTGTTCTATCTTTTCTGTGTTACTAGGCTCACGGCTGTTCTGTCCCAGGCCTGGCTGTTCTTTAACAGGAAGCATCCTTCTGCGGTTATTCTTATGTTAAGGCTCTAATTAATACATTATTAAGAAAGGAATACATTATTAAAAAAGTTGGCTTCAAGCAAAACTGTGCAGGCAAAGTTTTCAGAATTGCCCAGTCTTTTGGTGAAACCTCAATTTTTTGCATGTCTGAATTGTGATGTCTCTGAAGTATGTGGTTTGCAAAAGGTAGATGATTGGTCCTTTTGGAAAATCATGCCCTTTGAGGAAAAGGGGAGAGTATCAGGTTGGGAACCCTGAAGTAAGCGCTCAAAAACGCTGGTGAATTAAAAAGAAAAAAAAATAAAAATCCCAATATAAGCCATACTCTTATAGATGAAATCCTGGTATTCTTGCCAATGACTGGAATCTTCTGCGAAGAGCCCATCTTTGGCCTCTGCTGCACTTCACTCCCACTCAAAGGCTATTTTGAGATTTCAAGTGGAACTTAAGTGGTGCGTACGCTTTGGGCAGACT
Organism: Struthio camelus; assembly: GCF_040807025.1. NCBI lineage: Eukaryota > Metazoa > Chordata > Aves > Struthioniformes > Struthionidae > Struthio > Struthio camelus. Next base: position 111,562,529 of record NC_090942.1, on the reverse strand, counting down.
TTCCATCCTTATTTGAGTTTAACATTAGCAGCAGGAAGAGTTTCATAAAATAACACAAGAATATAAATTTAATCCATGGAAGGATCCCGTGTTGTCTTTTGTGACCCGTATAAAATAAGAAAATGAGTATGAATGTGATGTGCTTTTCTAAATACTATAATGCTCAGGAGCATGTGAATGCTTTGTGATTCAAATGATTAAACAGGAGGTTTAGATTCTCCCCACTTATAAGAATAAAGCAGTAATAAAATACTTTTTAATGCACACCAACCTAATTGCATAATGTTGAGATACTTCCTTACAAATGAAGTCCATATACACTTTGTGTGGCTGCTCTGACTGTATGCCTGCTAAATTTGTAGCCAGAGAGATCTGTTTTCTATTGATCAGAACTTGTTACCGTCCAATTAGAAATAATTTGAATTTGATCTCTCTGCAATAAGTGTTCTCCTTAATTGGATACATGTCTATGTTACAAGATGTACCACATGGTGAACATCTCTTGTGTTAACAGATGACAGGCCAAGCAGCGAATTCATTTGAAGAGTGACCTACCCTCTCTTCCTGTGAAGAAGTGTTTAAAAAACCAAGCTGGAGCGCTCTGCCTCAACTGTGTACAGGGATATGAAATGACACATCCACGCTTCCCATGCTCCTCATTGCTCAGTGCTGTCAGTCTGACATTTTCAGAGACACTGAAAGTGGTCTGTGACTGGAATTTTAAACATCTTATTCAAACTATTTCCTTCAAAGGAAATATGACTTTGGTGTTTCAGATATTATATGCGTAGCCAAACAGTATGACCAGATTTTAGGAATCTGAATTTGATGGTGAGGCACGTAGACTGACGGCGAACACATACCTTATGCTCAGAGACTTCAGTATACAGTCAGATGTTTATCACCTTTTCGCTGCCTCTGACCTGCTAAATAGTCTGCTCATGAGAGCCTATTAGTCTTGACCAAATTCATATTAATGGGCTGAAACTACTTAGAATTCCGGTTTAAATGGGCAATCAATCTTGTGTGTGTTTGTGAATGGTGCGAGCCTCACCATTTTGTGCCCTGCCCTATGTCAGAATCTTTGGTCACCTGGAATTATTGTTGTACTTAAAAATAAACATTTCCTCTGTTTGGCAGTGCCTAACTTCAGCACTATATAGAAATTTGTAATGACGTTGAAAAGAAATAACAGGTGTACTTGCAAAGGAGAGTCAATAGGCAAATCAGTTTTTCCACATTTAACACTTCCAAAATTTGATAGCAGAGTTGTTAAGATGTAATAATACTTTGAGCTCGATGTTGTGTTATAACAGTTGTCATCATCTTTTAGTTGGGACATTCACTTGAGCCTTTCTCTTAGGACTTGAAGGTTTATGTCCAGTGCCTGATGCAGTAGGTCAATAATCAAAAATTTAGTTTTAAATGAAAACTGGAGAACAGAGAAGCTGTGCAGTAGCAAGTCCAGAAAAGAAATAGACTATTTTTTGTCTTTCTGGTCAGTATAATGCAGCTAACTCCTAACTGATAACAATTATTTTAGCAATGTCTTGTATGCATAATGATTTTTTTTTTTAATTTCACATGAAAAACAGAAGATAGAATATTTTCATCTCCAAAATGCCAACGGAAGCTGACTCTCCATCATCTGAAATCCCTGTCATGACCATGTCTTTGCAATCCAGGCACTGGAGGACATAAACTCTTGTTCTAGCTTGTGGAGTCTAGTAGAAGGAAGTAGGACTGGTGGCCAGATATAGAATCCTAAATTTTAGTTTATGTAAAAAAATTATATTATTCTGTTGTTAGACATACAAACGGAATTTGTTTAGTTGTTTGCGCTTAGGGTATTCAGTATACATTACATCTTCTGTAAGCTTTTTCCAAGTTTTTCACCACTTGTGATGGGGGACCAAAATTTTCTCTTTCTTTTCCTTCAGATATCATAGTGAAAATGGAGATGGTAGAAAGTACATCTGAATTAGTAAATAGTAATGAAATGGCAGTTTGGAGATATTTTTAACCTAATCATTCCTTAAATAGCATAATATTGTAAGATACTGTAGAGATTACCCTAACCGTATGTTTTTTTTTGTTTTTCTTTAACTATATTATGTTTTGAAAGTGTTTCAGTCCACTATCATGTTCTTTTATATATATATATATATATATAAAACATTCTATATGTAATATAGATAGAGAATATTTAAATATAATACACAACATGTTCTAATATATACAATCTTATATATATGTAATGCATATAATCCTATTTTTGTAAAATGCATTGTATCATCAGATATACTGTATGGTATTATGGTATTCTGGAATACATGCTATTTATGTACTGCAACCATTTATTCATGTAACAGATACATTAGAATAATTTTCCTGAATACAATGCCTGATTAAAGGACAATGTCAGAGTAATTTTTCAAATGATTTTCCCCTCTCCCCATTGTTTATAGTAGCTTTTTGGAAGAGTATACTTCAGTATATTCATTTGAAATCAAATAATGTCTCAGAACGTTTTCTAACTTGCCTTGGCTGATTTTAGTGAGCTAATGAAGAGAGATTAATATCTGTTTCACTATTAAGACATTAATGAATTTTCAGTTCCGGGCACCCAACGTACCCATTCATCTTTCCTAAAAGACAAATTATTGCATAACTTTCAATAAGGTTCCTGAGTTTTATTACATCTATAATGAGAAAACTTGTTTAAACAGCAACATTTTTTTTTAATGGCTCAGGGGCATAATGGGGTGAAGTATAAATACCTCTAAAACTTGAGTGATGAAGAAGTTCTTAACATATTTCAATTAATAAATATCTTGAGTCACATCTATAGCAAAAGCCTCCCTGCATTTGTATCTGGCCAGAAAGGGAGCAAGGACAAATACTTTTAAGTTGCACTTTGTGGAGTTTCACCTTTTTTTAAAGAACTGTGGCAGAACGGTTTTCAGCCTATTAGGAAACGCTGAACTCTTGTACCCAGCTGAAAGGTGTACTTGTCAAAGGTTTCTTCGTTCTGGACTGCAGCACCTCTTGCTATCTCTGTCCTCTAAATAGCATGCCTTCTGCAGGCGTTTTGCTTCCAGGGATGCTATCAAAGGGTCTCGCTCTGCAGAGGTGCCTGCATATCCTCAGCACGCCATAGCAGAGTAAATAGAAAGAGCTTAGAGCCAGAAGTGGGCTTTATGTTTTATACATTGGTATAGTCTCTTGCATGAGAGGTCTCAGCCCTTGACTGATGCTTCCGAGCTGTTGCCACAGCAGTAGTAAACAGTTCTTGCAGATTCTATAAAAACGTTCACTGAATTTCTCTGTGAGCTGGGGAAAAAAGCATCAGAGCCTGCCTGAATTCCTTTCTCTCTCCTAATGTCCTCTGTGACAGGAGGGAGGTTGACACAGAATATGGAATTAAAGCGAGGAGGGATTCATGTGATTGGGATTATATATGTGTTGGTGTTTGTGTTTTGTCCCTTCTGTTGGGATCCTTGGGCTTAAGCTTTTCTTTCTGTGCGAATCAATTGTATATGGTGGGAGGTTTGGTGGGGGCGGGGGGAGAAGTTGTGTATGTGATTCTGGAGTGTTTTAGGTTTTTCTTTTTGTTGTTTTTTTTGGATTGGTTAGCTCTTTCCACAGCATAGTCAGGTTTATTTTGATATTTTCACTGATTGACTTTTGTCTTGTTTGAGATAGATATATAGATATAGATACAGATATAGATAGATATAGATATAGATTTAATACTTTATTTATCTGGATGTTACAGAACTCAAACGTACCCTGATCAGAACTTAGTCAGTTGTACAATGGCATAGATCTCATAAATCATTTCAGTCCCAGTTTATTTTCTTTTTCTAAATATGAAGGTCCATTGCATTGCAGACATCTGGTACTTCAGGCACTTAAGACTGCAGATCCTGGAGAGCACTGTTCTTTCTGTTTAAATATGCATGAACTGTTGTTTAGGTAATCCACCGTGTCAAAATAGCATCAAGTATAATACATTGCTGACCTTCTGTTTTGCATATTGGAGAGGACTGGAAAAGCCTATTTACGCTTCCCGTTACACTGGACATGTAGTGTTTTCTTGTATTCAGATCTTTGATGGAAAGTGCAAAGGTTATAGAAGATGTCTCATTTGTAATAGGTAGCTTCCTTTATTCGTACGTTCTATCTATTTGTTCCCAGAAGGGGTTTAACGTTTATCTTTTGCTACATAATCTTGATTTTAGGGATAAGAGAATGTAATGAGATGACTTGGCAAGCTCTCAGCCTTAATGTGCAGCTTGGGCAAAATGCATTGTGAAGGACATACCTGGACCCTCCTGACCTTCAGTCTGGAGGACTGCAACAGCCTGAAGTCTCTGAAGATCTAGTTTCGCTTCTGATGACAGAGGAACCAGGCTTGGCGTCATCCTGCCTTCGGCAGCCCCTGGAAATCATTTTCACAGACCGTGATAGTCAGAGCAGCACATCGCTCGTGTCCTTTTTTTTCTCAGCATTTCTCATGTGCAAAGAGGTTCTGGAAGTTGTGTGGCTAATGGCTAGCAGTGCCAGCCATACAGCTAGCCATACAGCACATTGGGATAGGCCTGGGTCAGCTGACTAAACTAGTTTAATGATTGAATTGCTCCTGGGCTCATATGAAACAGAAACTTCTTGGGATGGCATTTCGCACAATTTGTCTTGCATGCAAAAAAGGCTTTGGTGGGTTTACAGACAAGCCAACAGCTTACCTGCCACTTTAATGTGTAGCTTTCAGTGAAAATTACAACCTATGTCAAATAAAATGAATCATGTCTTTTGCTTTGATCTGGTTTTTTTCTTGTGGGCAAGCTCAAGCTGAAAGGATTTTCTAAAGGGACTTTTGATATCACTCATATGCTCTCTGAGGACTGCTAGGACCAACTCCTGGGCTGAAATAAGACTTTACTTACTTTGTAATTGGTTTTGTTGTTGTTTTTGGTTTTTGGTTTTTTGTTTTGGTTTGGGGTTTTTTTTTACCTTTAAAGTGGGAAGTATTGCTATAGTGACAGGTGTGATTTAAAAGGTACAGGCTTGTCTTCCTGCCGAAAAATATATATTTTTAATAGGCATTTAATCCTTGGGAAAGGTACTGGATTGTGACAGCACTTGAAGATGAATTCCTGTATTTTTCTGCAGAAGTACAGCATGAGACAGTGGCAGGGCATGCTTCTCTTACAAATATGCCTGAACCCTGACCTGGAGAGATCACCTTTAGAGATGAGTCTCTGTGCCCATTCAATCCTTGACCTCCCCGCTGAGAGTCTATCAAGGTTGCCAATTTATGATGGAGACCCTGGGCTGAAAGTACCAGCTCATTTTGAGTCAGCTACCGAACCAGCTGTGAATGATGGCAACTCGGTAATGACCTGGACGTGGTTTCAAGCCAGCAGTCACTGGGGAAAGGCTCCCCCATCCTATTACAGATCTGTTGAGCCATCTAGCTCGCAGAGCAGATGCTTTTCATTGTCAGCAGATTTTTTTTGGCCCATATTCTGTGCTTATTTTCATAAGGTCCCCAATCCAATGATTTTTTACATATCTGGAAGAAAAAAAACATACAGGGGTTTCTTTTACCTCAGAAGTTTGCAAATTCACTGTGTGTGTGTGTGTGTGTGTGTGTGTGTGTGTAGCAAAATCACAGTGGGAGAACTGTCTTTAGCTGTGGAAGATGCAAGTCTTGGCTTTTCTTGCTGAGCCTTGCATATGAACATGGGAAGGTAGTTGGCTTTTGTGCTCTTCTTCCACATGCTCTTTCCCTTGTACTTTTGGATGTGGCAATGACGGTAGCGGCAGCTCCCCGTACAGTAGCAGGTCATGCGCAAACTGAATGATGCCCAAACAGCTGCTCCCCATTTCCTCCAAGGAAAAGATGACAGGTCACCTTTTTTATATAAGTGGGGAAAAAAGCATATGTGTATATATGTATCTATGTATGGGGAGACTGTATTTGTAGACATATACACATATTTGGATATCTATCTTTAAAGTAGTTGGCACATAATTTATGATATGCACACTGTAGTTTAGAGGCCTCTGTTCTGCACCTTTGCCAAGGCTTTATCTTGCATCTGTTGGGTAATGGGAAAACTCCCTTTGATCTCAGTGGCATTGGTTCTGTCCCTTGTCCTTGTTAATATTTTCAGTACGTTTCTAAGGCCCGTAGAAAAAGAAAACTTTGGAGGAATTATTCCTCCTTTACATTAAGAGGAATAAGAGCCAACTAATGCATTTTGCATTTTTTTCCTCCTCCTTATCTTTCATTTATAATTGATTCAACTCCCCCTCCTCCTTTTTTTTTTGGTACAAGCTATAATGGTGTCAGAGCCCTTTTCCTCTTTCCCTTTCTAAAGTATTTGAATGACGTTGCTCATTTGGATCCCATCTTAACCTCAGCAATATGCTTAGGCCATTTGAATTCCTGTTCCCTTTTTTCCTCTTTGTTACTCACTGTACAATTTGTTTAATGCTGCTGTAGCCATGCATTACCAGTCAACCTTATATTTAAATTCCATAATAAATTAAATAAAGCTCTCTATAGGTCAGCTTAGACTAGCCCGATTAAAAAATGATTTACTAAAGAGATAGAGGTAGCAGGATGGTAGACCGTGCTTCTAAATCAATTATGAGTCCATTCACTGTCGGCCTATTGTGCGTAATAGTGTATTAAAATGCATTCTATATTGTTAAAAAAAATTGACTCTTTCATTGAAACTGAATTAACATTTGCAAGCACATAATAGTGTTTGGGAAGCTATAAACATTTAAATTCAGTCCCTCATTGCAGGCTAAGTGTATACAGCTAGAATTGTAATATCCAGATAAGTCTTTATGTCGTGCTCATTTCATTATTGCAGCAAGATGTTCACCATAAGAAAGGCAAGACTGGGTCAATGCTTGTGTTTATAAGCGCTGGATTGTAAAAGCGCGGATTCATTCTGAACTGAAACTTTATATGTGTGTATATTTATAGGTGTGTGTGTGTGTGTATTTATGTATAATATATGTTGATATATTATTGAAAAATCTACTATGAATATGTGTTTTAGTCTTTTTGAGTGCTCCAGTCTAGCGAGGGATTCCCTGCAAAGAATTCCCACAGCAGTAGCTGGGAATTTTGTTCTTGGGTGCTTTCGTACTAAATTCAAGTGCAGCAGGCTTGCCGCTAGGTACCACCTAGCAGCACGGACACCCGGCTAGGGATGCCACGGCCTTCTGTTCGCTGAAGCAGTTCTCGGTTGGGACAAATGTTGTCTTTAGTGAGATCTGCTCGCTTCAAATTAATCTAATTAGTTTTTACGATGTAAATTCAAAAGACACTGAAACTGCATTCATGAAGTTTCATTTCAGTTTTAATACATTCTTTTTTTCCTTCTGTATTTTCTGTACACCAAAATGAAGGGGGAAAGTTCTACGTGAAGCAGACCAAGTGGTATAATTTCATGTGTAGTTTGTGGGTTATTGAAGAGGTTATGTTCAAGTTTTTTTAACAGAAATATAAATAGTGGTGTTTAGTCCTGTTATCTTTTTTGCAAACTGTATTTACTTCATGTATTAGCTTATTCCTTTGAATACCGCCCCCCACACTTCTACACACACATACACGTGCAAGCGCTTAAGTACCTAATTCTGTAATAAGCAGCTTTTTGTATTTGAAGTAGGTCTGCTTAAAAGAGTACTTCTTTTTTCATTCACATTGATCTGTGGTAGCTCAAAATGCAAGAACTGCAGTTATATGTTTATAAAACATTGTGTGAAGATGAGCAAGTCATAGATTATAACCTTTTGTGACTTGGAAAGCAAATAGCGAGTGTCTTGCATAATGTTTTATGGTGGTTAGCGTTCATACCAGAGTTTCCAGGAGTGCATGAGCAATTCTTTCAGCCTTTTGAGTTTGCCTAAATTTGTTGTTCTGAAACTGTGTGTGTAATTCAGGTTGACATGTAGGATGTTTGCAGAAACCTGTGAGAATTACCTAAGCGTTTTTGTTACACCCATGAGGGACGTAGGCCTGAGCTAACGTGAATAGTGATTTATTTCTCATCCCTGAAGAAATTCAGCTCTTCAGCTCTCTGAAACTATCAGTTGAAGCATAAATTCACTGTTTTTTATTTCTGAACCAGAGAAGCATATATGGCTTTTTGAAAGGAAAAAAACCCAGCTCTACAAGTAGCATTATGGCTGACCCTCCATTTGGAATATAGAGAAGCACTGAATGTTTATCTGTAGGTAAACAGTTTTTGTTGTATTTTCTTAAGGTTGGGATGGGGAAAAAATTATGTGAAGAGGATACAACAGTCTGCCTTAATGTTCAGACTGTGAAAAGTATGTTAAGGTTTCAGATTGATTTTCTGCCATCTACGGTAAGTCTGATTTGGTTTAATCTTTTTACAAATTTACAGAATGATTTAAAAAAAAAAAAATTGAATTTTACGTGTCACTAATTATTATCGCTTATTCCCTACAAGGAAAAATTAAAGTTCAGGCAGATTTTGGTAGGTTAGTTGCTACCTGAAACCCAAACAGAAAAAGATTTGAGTGTTTAACCTCACTTCAGCCTCTAGGTAATGCTCATAGTGTGATGCAGGGGCTACCTAAATGAAATAATTGCTTTGTCTGGCAAATAGATGGTCTCATAAGAGGACTGTACTGTATTAAGTGCTTTTCCCTTGGTGATTGGAAGTATATCTCTCCACTGGTTCAGGTAATTCTGAGGTTGTGCCTTCACTCTTTCATGCTAGACTGCTTTTCCAATAAAATAAAAAATGTAGAACCTGCTACACAAATGTAATATTAACCTAGATTTCTCTGAGGACAAAGGTGACTGCTACAGGGCTTGCCAAAGGCAGAGAGGGAAATGATATTAAAAGGATATTAGAGCTAGAATTGGATATGTGGGGCTGTAGAAAGCTGAAAGGCACAGACTAGGGTGTATGAAATTTATATTAGTTTACATTACTGTTAGACTCCTTGAGGCGGATCCTAACAGACTTTTCTAAACTTGAACGCTACTTTCTTTTCCTCAACGGATATAAAATAGAGGTAATAGTTTTCTAGGATAGAAAAATATGATTTTAGAGCAGTAAGAAGTAATACAAAAAGAAAAGCACAAAGATTCTTTTAGAGCAGCAGCCTTATAAATTTTCATGCATGCTTTTAGGTCATTGCTTGAGCAGAACTGTGGCTGCATAAACTATGCTTGGTCAAGGAGCAAAATGAGAAGGAGTAGGAGTTTTGGTGCAATAAGAAACTCACTTTCTAGATTAAATACCGAAGTGACCCGTCGGACACTTTAGTTTCTGACCTGGAACAACCAGGAACGCCTAATGACACATCTGCATTTTTTCTGTATTGTACATATGCCAAAATTATGTATGTAAATGCTGAAATACATTTTATCTCTAGCAAACAATCACATTCAGCAGAGAAGCTGCTTTCATTGCAGCTAAATGAGGTGCAATCTGGATGTATATTTTCTGCTGTAGTGGAATAAATGTACACATCTGGAGAGATGTTAGGATAGAGTACTGGTGGGAGGAGGGAGCACATCAGTATCTCTTTTATGAACGTTTTATTCATGTGCAATTATACAGCTTATGTTCAGTTAGTTGCATTGCAGCTTGCGTGTGATTTGTTCCTGGGGAATGTTTCGTGCTTCATTTTACTATAAAGGCTTTGAGTTCCATAGGATTTTGGCATCCTTTTAATACAAAACTGCCAAAAAAATCTATACTTCATTACATTGTGTATGACTACTTTCAAAAAAATGAAGTTTAATTTACTTTAAAATAATTCTGAATAGAAAATACCGTTAAAAGCATGTGTTTTGAAACAAGCCTGGATAATGTTTTGAAAGGAGGAGAGAGGAACGTTTATTATTGCAGTAGGCCCTATAAAATAGATTCTCTCTGTAAATTTGGTTTTGTATTTGAGCACAAAGAGCTAGAGAATAATTTAATGGTGAAAAATCGCTAGTGCTTTTGGGACCCATATTCTTCCTTCTCACTCATTGGAAGAGAAAACTCATTTTGCATTGTTCTGAATAGGAAAAATCATATGTTGCTGTGACTGTGCTGGAGACTGTGAAGCTTCTTTAAGCCTAATGTCTGAAAGTCAGAGGTGAACGAAGACAGAAGGGCCATTCAGATGTTAGCACTGCTTTACAGATGATAAAGCCAGATCTAGCAATGACACTTGGGATTAGGCCTTTGGGGAATTAATTTTTGCCTTGAGGATTTCTCTGCGTGAGCGGAGCTGACCTCGGTGCTCTGGTGATCAGTTGGTGACCTGTAGGCAGGTCCGATTCAGGGAGAAGCTGCACCGCTCCGTCTCTCCCGCTCCTGTGCGCGCAGCCACCCTGGAAGCGAAGGGGAGCCCCGCTCACAGGGCTCCCCTCCCGGCACCTTGATCTCGACTTGCAGAATTAAGGTGTGGCCACTCACCATTCATGAGACATCCAACCTTTAAGTCCTGTTGCCTGTTAGAGTTTCGGCGGCATCAAGAAAATCACGTTAGTTGCATGTAATAGCTAAACATGCGGAATGCAACATTTTCCAAATCCAAATATGGAGAACGCTTTAGCTCTGTCAGCAAGGGAAGCAGCAAGGAAACTCCAGGGCGGTTTCCAGAGCACAAGACAGGCAGCCTGTGGCACAAGGAGCAAAGTGGTAGAAAAGGTGTTGTTCCATTATTGTCCCTTTTCTTTTGCTGAAGATCGTAATGGTAGTTAGTGTGTGGCAGAGCAGGCATCAATATAAGAGCTTGCTAGTTGCTTTTCTTAGGGCGTTTCGCCTCCAATTATCTGGCAAAACATCTGCTTTTGGAAACTGTATCGTCCTATTAGTAATACAAGCAGTTTGCACTCCAGCGGCGGGCTATTGTCCAAGGATGATTTCAAACAAATGCTCGCAAATTACAGCGGTTCCCCGGAGTTTGCTATGCAGCCCTTCACCCCAGTGTGCAAGCAGGGGCAGTGCTCAGGTCAGCCCATCGGGTCCCTGGAGGCCACGAGTGTCCTGCCTTGCACAGCAGCAGGCCCCTTGGGATTGCTATCAAGTAGAATCAGTGGGCTTAGCAGGAAGTCCTGTTTAATCTCTGACAGCAATGAGCACCATCCTCATACAGAGCCTGCAAGGAAGCCATGGAGGAGATGGCAGCAGGCTGAAAAGACCTTTGGTGAAGGCTTATGTAGAAATGCAGAACATTTTCTCTCTCTAAGCAGCTGCATGTCCCTTCTGTGTATGTAGCCAGAAGGTCATCTCAGTATTCAGGCTTCGGTATGTCATCGTCTGATGGAAATGATAATCAGGCTTTGATGTTATGGGCACTTGTAACTTTCTAGTTATAAGGAACCAAATGGAAATGTTGTAGCTGCTATGGTATAAGGCAGGATCAAGTTTTGTAAAGTGGTCATAGCTTTTAGTAGACTACCTAGTGTGGCTGGGAAAAGCACACAGCCTTTTGGGTGTACAGTGAGCAAAGAGTATTGGTTATGTAAAGCAGGAATGTGAGTGGTCTCATTATCTCCATACAGTTCTGTATTTTAGCGCAAGGAAACGTGTTTATCAGAAGCTTCTATTTATCTACTTGTTGTGAGAGGCAAATCTTCATGGTGTATAGGCTGCTTTCAGCAGCACAGATGATGTTGCTGCTCAGCAGCCATCAATATAGCTTTACCTATAATTAGCAAGAGTCTAACACCTTTCTGGCCATATGGAAAATGATAAGTTAGCTCCTGTCATAACAGGAAAATAATTATTGGATAAAGTCTAAATATCAAAACATGATGCATAATGGTTACCTCAGCAATCCTCAGCTGGATAAAAGTAGCATCTGCCTTCACTTTCTAGAGATCACATACGATAAATATGGAGATGGTAGGGCACGCTCTGAACTGTGCTTATGTCCATTGGGCAAAGCCTGGCCAAGCAGTCAGGCCCGCAGAGGAGAGGGTGACGGGAAGAGTCTGACGTAATACTCTGGAGCTTTGGAGTGGCATCTGTGAATCACAAATTTCCTTCAGAAGTTTTTTGGGGAAAAGATGGGGAAATAGAGGCTGGGGGTCAGGTGGAAATGGAGCATGGGCTGGAAGTATTCAGTAGGCTATTACAATTTTGTTTTTTTAGTCTGTGGAAAATAGGTACAGACAATGTTTTGTTATTTCATTCTTCTCAACACTTCGCCCTTGTGCCTATGGAGGAATTTCTCCCAGCCCTGTTCCGTCACATAGCTTGTCTTCCATTTGCCCTCAGTTCAGCTGTACGTACGCTTTGAATCTCCGGTTTCGTTCAGAGACTTGACCTAACGTAGCTATTCAAATCCAATTGGAAATTCTGGAGCTGACAGTGGGCACCGTGCAGAGCACGTCAGATGGTTCTGTCGGACCAGCCCTCTGAGGGAATCTGGCATCGGCACTGTCCTAGCAATGGCCAAAAGTGTTTGTCTTTATGTTTGTTTGTGTGGTAGCAAAACATAAATAACAAAGATGTTTGTGTGTGTGTTAAATGGGAGAAGGAGAGGGAAACCCCCACCCTCAAACAGCTGGGATGGAAATTCACTGAATAGGGAACCAAATGCCTAAAACAGGAAACCTGAAAAAGGGAACCAAAATTCTCCTTTCACTGTTCTTGTGAAGACTTTTGAATGCAACTAACTGGCTGTGTCTGGTTTTCCCCAAGTTGTGAAGTATATGTTAAAGCTTTGCTCTTATGTGAAGTGGAAGGCAAAAGCATAACACTGCAGAGTGTGCTGAAATTACTGCTTTAAGCTTGATGCTAACTTTTAATCCACCTTGACTTGGAAGGCTAAAGAAGGGCTGCGCCAGTGGAGAGTTAGGGCGGATCTTCATATTTGCTAATATCATATAATCTCAAATATCTGTACGTGGACAGAATTACACTTAGTTAAAGTACCATGGCTGTTTTGTTGTTGTTTTTGTTATTGTTTAATTTTTTCCCCCTAATGAAACCTTTGAGCTTGCTGTAGATTCTTCGTGGGCATTTACTACTAAAAATCAGCTTATCTAGCTCGAGGTCCATTAGCTTCTTTAGAGCTCTGGGACTTCACCCTTTGCCTCTAGAAATTAAATATTTAATATTGCTTTGTCTGTGCTTGCTTTGGAAAGCGTTCATCCTCCATTTGGGTACCATGTCAGAACTCATTGGGAAGCAACAGCTAATGCTGCCAACTGAAATCAAATCTGACCCTCTCACTCCCCTGCTACCCCCAGGGGCTCTGTCTGTGCTACGATCGCAGCAACCCCTGGGGTTGCGCATAATAAAATGAAGTGAAATTAGGACCTTGGTGGAAAGCAGTCTGATATCATAAGAAGTAACTAAGAAAAGGCTCTCTTCTAGTAGTTTGCTGGCAATGAATTCTTCTTGTTTGAACAATTGCTGCAGGGTGACGTAGCGTGTTTATGACTAAAATGTATGCGGTACATGAGTAAGTCAGATTAAATATATAGGAAGTGTTTTTTTTTCTTAAGAGCTTTGCTTGAAATGAACAGTGGCCATTATTTAGAGGTTATCTCATCAGTTAAAAACACATTTCTTCTAAGGAAAATGTGAGATGATGTGACATGGAAACAGGGTGGTTTAAATATTATATTTTGAATTACAGTTTTGGAATCTTTTTATCTTCTCTCCTTGCTTCTTATGGTAGCCTACCTGGGTGCTTTGCCCATGAAGCATCCTTACTGTGATTAAAGGTAGTGAATTTATTGCAAAAGTTGTAGTCAGTGGACAATTTGTGTGTAACGTGGTAAAAATTCAATTCGTATCAACACTGAGCTTACCTTGTAAACTGTAGGGCCTTAAACTGAGAATGGTTGGAACAGGCTATCCAAATGTTTAGATGTGTTATTAGCATGTATTTAAGCAACATAGCCATCCCAGCTTTTAGGTGTTGCATCGTGTTAAAGTCTTGTTAGGAGATTTTAATAGTACATGGTACGTATCTCAGCAGACAGAATCTTACATTTTAGGAGACCTTGTTGTATCTTGTTAAATAAAATACTGATTTATATTTTTTCTTGGTTTGGGAGTTGAAAAATGCTATTGTATCCATTCAATAAATATGTGCTTTTTTGCTTTAACATCCAAGCAAAAAACAACACTTCTTACAACATTGTGCTGTAAGAATTATGCTATTGATTGACTAAACTCAGTTAATGGAACTAAGATTGGCATAAGCACCAATTTCTGAATTTCACAGAACAAACATGAAAGAAAAAACATTTTTCTACGGGACTGAATGAATAAATATCGATATAATCCCAGTATTTTCTCCAAGTTCAAAGTGAAGTTTTTAACAAGTATTTTATATGACATGGGGCACTCCTGAGAAACAAGAGGATATTGTGTGATTAAAGGCAGGCACTGTACACTGCTGTGGTTTCAAATTAGTTGAGATATCCTTGAGGTAATAAGCGCTAATATTATTTTTAAGAGTTTGGAACTATTTTAAATCTATATATATATTTAATTCAGTTGTTATACACATCTATGCTTTTTTTAATTTATATTTTTATTCTACTAGCTCACCAGGATGCATGTTTCATATAAGATTAGGTGAATATTTAGTAGTGGAAGCATAAGATTTCTTTCAAAATATTTGCCTTATTCTTTTCTAGAAACAAAAGAGGAAGGGCTGTAGCATACTTAGTCCAAGGCTGGAAACATAGTAGCTGGAAGGTGCAAGGAACTTTTCTTCGATCCAGTATTTTCAGTCCAATGGAAGACTTTCCCTGGTAATAGGGATGCTACAGGAGAGATACTTGTGCAGACAGGGGATGACCAGAGTGCAGCTGAGGACCCTGCTGATTTCTGGGCTTACTAGCAGTAACTGGGCAGTGAAGTATATGCTACTTGTAATGGTCTACTGGGTTGTCCAATTTGTGTCCTTAAAGGTATTTTGATTTTTTCAGGAAAAAGGCTCTGTGGGCATTCACTTGTGTATCTACTTTTGCTGTTCTACCTTTTCTGTCTCAGGCAGGATTAAATGACCTATTTGAAGGTTTATTTTTCCCCTATAGTTGAAATTTTACCCGTTTTGCATGATCTATCTTAAAAAAAAAATCTGAAACATGAACAGTTGTTCTTGAAGGTAAAGTCTTCATTCTGTCCTCTAGAGAAAGCAAAGCTATTTTCTAACATGCTAAAACATGACATTGCTAGTGCAAGCTGCATAGGTACCTAAAGCCTGCGCTTGAGAAATAGTTTTTGTAATAACAGTTTAATATAGCTGCTTTTTTCTTATAGCCTATCTTTTATCATTGTAATGTCTTGGGTAACCTGTGATGCAGGTCAATTGATATGAAATGATAAATTCAGTAGAAACATGCCTAAGATACAAGTTCTCACGACTGAAAAGTCTTCTAAAGGGACAACTTCTTCTTAGGGACTCAGAAATCTCATTGGATGAGAGCGGGAAGCTAGGAGGGATGCTTCCAGTCGCGCGTTGAAACTGCTATGGCTGTGTTTTTTGCAGGTCAGAGCAGCTCTCACCTTTATTCCTGCAAACTCTGTGGGCACAGGGCTCAATCTTGGCAGCAGCTGGACTTGCACTGACTGAATAGCTATGAACTGTCAGGTTGTTCAGTTCAGCAGCTTAGTTTTCCAAATGGCGGTTGCTCCTCAGTATGCCGTTCTGCTTCATTACTCATTACTTATTCATATTTGGTTTTGATCTATATTTGAAGTATTGGCACCCTCATCCAACCAAGCTTGCAGTTGATTACCTATGACCCTTGTCAGTGTAAGTCAATATTAACACGTGGTGGCATTTGAGATTAAAATTGAAATAAGAAGTAGGGATAGTGTCTGTTGTATTTTTGGGAAAAGGTTGTCTTACTCACAGTAACTTTAATCCGGTAACTCACTGTGGTAAATCTCATCCGAGTAAGAAAAAAAACCCCACAAGTAACAAAATTAACAAGTGAAAAAGAATCTCCTTCTATTCCCTTCTCAAAAAGCGCTTCAAGATAAATTCGGGGAAAATGAGATCATGACTTCAAGCAGCGTGAAGTTTCTAGTTTATTAATATGCTGAGTAACATGTCAAAGAAGAAATCAAATGCAACTTCCAGTTCTTTTGTACAAAAAAAAAAAAACCAAAAAACCTCAGAATGCAGTGTTCTACACAATGCAGTAGGAATTTTAATTTCATCTTGTTCCTCTAGATTGAAGCCAGCCATCAGATTTCCAGGTAAATTTAATACTCTATGAATGTGATTGATTGTTGATGTGCTAATCCAGTTAGCTGCTGGAATGTTTAATTGCTGGAGAATCCTCTTAGAGAAGAATATGGATGTTGAGGTTAAGATACTGGAGTATTTTCAGGAGGTATAATCTCAGTTCTTAGCTTTGACATGAATTTGGGAAAAATCTCCTTCTCTGTGCCTCTATTTATAAAACAGACATTTCTGTCTCCTTCTCTCCTCTACCTGGTGGGCATGAATGATACAGTCCTATCCCAACAGATGTCAGAAATCAGGTTCTACAATAGGATTTTCATTATATTTTAGAGAGTTCAAGCAGACAAATGCTCCATGCAGTCTATATTTTTTTTGAAAAGTGTAGCCAATAGATGAAAAAAGGAAATGATGAACTTTTCTCAGCTTGATATCTCAGCTCACATTTCTGTCTGTTCAGAATATCCATAATGGTAGGTTTGAACGTGGTCAGAGCCTTAACAGCTTTTGGGACTGCTAGTTCCACACTTATGTTACAGCATCTCATTAGTATTTCACTCCGTCAGTAACAACATATATTTACGTTGAAAATGTTCTCTTGCTTGTACTCACTCATACAGGAGCCTTATGATTTTAGCTTTTGTCCTTTTCTTCTAAAAAGGATGAGTGTCAAATCATTTCTGTGACAATTTATGTCACACTCATGCCTTTCTTTTTTTCCATTAGACAAATCCATCCCACTCATCATTATCTATATTAAAAAAAAAGGAGAAAGAAAAAGAAAAAAAGTCCATATGTAATGTGATGTCAGTGCATAAAAGCATGCAAAGACAATGCTGGTGTGACAGCTAATTAAAACCAGGTACTTTAATGCTGAGAAACAAACAAAAATCTTTCAAGTTACTGAAAACTGGAGTGTTGTGAAGGCAAAACAGAACTAGAGAGGGCTTGTTCAAGGGACAGTTCAAAAGATTTATGAAGTACACAGGAATGTGAATGACTTCCTGGAGAAAATCTGTGTTACTATGGCTTCTAAATGACAAGTCATTGTTGCTTTGCTACTGGGAGACCCACAGTTGCAAAGCAACGATAGGGGGCTTTTCAGTTTACCGTGCTAGATCCAGGAAACAGAAATCTATAGCTGTGTAATCTCTGAGATCAATCACATCCTGCATATTCCTTTGTGGATGAGCCCTCAACCTGATCAGCTGGGTAAGTCCTTCAAACTACTTAGTTTAGCCTCATGAGACAGCTGTGATACCATTCGTGTTTGCATATGGAAAATGAGCAGTAACTTCTAGCTTTTATCTAAGCAGGTTCTTTTGGCCCTCATGCAAATGTAACCAAGTAAAGAAGTATCAGGAAGAGCATGTGCATTCAGATCACTTATTATTTTCTCTCATCTGAATGTGGTTTTAACTATATGTTTTTAAGTACATATGCATTAATCTAAAGCCTTCACTAACTTCTAGGCGAGCATTTTTTATTAACCAATTTGATAATAAATGAAGACATTTTACAAAGCCCTGTTGTATACCATGGAGTATTTTGTAGAGCTGTTTTAATAGTATTTTGAACACAAACCTGTTCTTTTAAATTCTTTTTTGATTCTCCCCACACTTCTGCTGGGAGAATCTGTCACATGCTGGGCTTCTGTCACAATGAAGGCTAACCACGTACAAGGCTGCACAGCAAGAGCAGAGTCATCAGGTTGAGGGAGATGATTATTCCCCCTGTTACTCAGGCTTGAGAGAAGGCAGCTAAGGGGGAATCTAAGTGTTGCCTTTGACTAGACTACCTGGTGGAGGACTAAAGGGCAAACAGAGTCACACTGTCCTTTGAGGCATGCAGTGAAAGGACTAGAGGCAATGGCCACAAGTTGCAGGACAGGAAATTTCAACTAGATATCAGGGAACAAATTCTTCACAGTTGCAGTTGTGATTAGTGGCGCTGGCACAGGTGCCCAGGGAGGTTGTAGAGTCTCCATTCCTGGAGGCAGTTGAAACCCAACTGGAAAAGGCCATGAGCAACCTTCTGTGACTTTGATGTCTGAGCAGCGGGTTGGACTGGGGACCTCCAGAGGTCCTTCCGATATAAATTATTCTGTTATTCTATGATAAGCGTGCCTTAGGGGTTACAGTTGGCACATACTCTCAGGGTGTTAAGCATTGGCACGTTTTAAGTAGAAAACTTGGATGAAATGGTATTTGCTGCAGGAAAAAAATAAAAGTAACATTATGCAAGAAACTAAAGAAGTGTTTCTGAGTGGCAGCAAGATGTCATTTGTTTGGCGAATAGAGATAACAGCATTTAGGCCTTGTGGGAAAAATTCCCTTTCACCCTCTTCCTGTTCTGTTTTGCTTTTAGAGCTTGCTTTTGGCAGTAGAAAATGTCATTCTGTGCATTGCATAACACTTTGGTTACATTTCCTAAAAATAGAATTCAGATGAGGGTACATTAAACATTCGAAACTAGCTACAGTACATGGAGAGCAGAAATAGAGTTGTATTCAAAAAGATGAACCCATTGCTGTTTCATTTTTAGGGTATGTTGGCAAGAGCTGTGATCACTGATGTTTTGGGGCAGTTCCTGAGAAATGCAGAACTCGGTTGTCTTGCTCCGTTATTGCCACATCAACATTGACACAGTTTGTTTGTGCAAATGTGTTGTCAAAATGAAAGCATTTGTTTTAAATCAGTCCTATTTTATTTCAAAAGCGAAAGAAGATTTTGGCATGTGTTTTGCAAAGCCACAGGAGATAATGTCTAGGAGGCAAAGCAGCAGAAAAAGTGGAGTGTGCAGCGTGTCATGGATATGAAGAAGCTGTATGTACAGTATTCACAGAAACCTAGGAAAAGGGAATGTCTTGTAAGTTCATGACCATTTAAGCCCTTAACAGGAGGAACTGAAAGTGTGTCACAAACTAGGCTATGCTCATTACAGGTCTCTAGTTGTCCACAACTTTAAAGTAGGGAGCAAGACATGACTTTCCTGTGAATATCATATTTTGTTTGTTTTTTCTTTGAGCACGAGGGACCTGGAATATTGTGGTACATTTATGCACGAGGCATGTTAATTGTATAAAAAATAAATAGATAGATATCTATTTCATAAAAATCTATATGTGAAATAAGTAGTACTATTTCAATTACTCAAATATATGCTGTCTTCATTTTGTTTTAGATGTATTCCATTTCCTTACGCCAAACCACTATCCCATCATATACCATAGTTATATGGAGTAGAGATAAAAAATTCACAACAGGCAGTACACCTTGTACTGGAAATGGTAGGAGCAACCATTGTAGTCTCATGTTTTATTTAAGAAATGATTATAAGGTTATAAGGAAAATGCTGCTTCTGTTGACATCAGAGGCAAAATCTGACTGACTTTTTGGAGCCCAGGATTCCACCTTATGTCAAGGAATTTCAAAGCGACTTGCATGATTTACAGGTCTGAACTGTGGTGTGGTTCAGTGGAAGCTGCCTTAATAATGCATTGATAATCCTGACTCATATCCTAACTTGTGTGTATGTCTGGGTGATGTTAAACTTGAAAGTAAAACACTAGCTTTTTTTTTTTTTTTTTAACCTGTCAGTGCTTTAACTGTGCTTTCTCAACAATGTTTTCATTCAGCTTGGAGGACTTATTAATGAATTAGCTTTGTTCTCCTGTTTCAAACAGTCAGAGAACATAATGTAGTATAGACCAGTCCCTGTGCTTATGGAAAAACCGTCTTGACTTAGTGATGTTCTTGTATGGAGGACGGTTAGCCTCCATGCCTCTTATGCAGGTTGGGATCAGTAATGATTGAACACAAGCGGTGAACGGTAGAACAGTAACTAGAAGTCTCTTCTGTTAATTTCATACAAATAACCCCAATATCTGTACAATATTTAAAAGAAAGACTTTTAACCACTTTGAAATACAAGGGATGACATGTGGTTTCAAATCATATGCAACAAAAATCACATTTCTAAAGTTGCTATTTGTTTTTTGTTTCCCTAAATGATGAAACTGATGATAGCTAAAAATGAAATGAAGTAAGTTTTATGCATGTTGCATTTTAACAAGTCTGCTGTCTCATTGGAATGCACTGCCTTCTTGTGCTACATTTTATTTTTGGAATTTAATAAGGCGCCTGTCATATCTGCCTCAAGGCTAAAGAATATCATGAGGGAGAAATCCAAAGTACTGTCATGTTTGACTGACAGGGGGCCAATTTTAATTTTTTTTATGGGAGGTGGCTGATATTAACAGGCTGTAGTGCTGAAGATGCATTGCTCTACCATCTGCTTTAAACACTCTGTGTTGATGAGCCAGTAATGACGTTGCCCAGTGACATTTATCAGGTGAATTTGGCTCTGACACTCAGTAGAGGATTTTCATTAAAAAATTAATTCTGTGCATTTTGCAGTGGAGCCCATTGTGATGATAGATGCTGGTAAAGTGCCACGTATCTCCAGAAGCTGTTCTAATTACCTGAGAAACTTGGGAAAGCAATAAACTACTTCTTTCCATTTCTGGTGTGTACTCCCTTAGCATATAATTAACACACTGACTCACTTAGCTTAAATCTCTAAAGATCTATGTCTATGCGATGATTACTAGCTCTTCAAAATAATAAGCAAAAGCAACTCAGCAGCTCAGTGGTTAGGTGGAACTGGGGATCTGCAGCCTTTTGTGAGGTCCAGGCTAGTGGTGTCATTTTGGAAATGTTCACTAGAAAAGGGAGGAATGTAAAATTACAGTGGAAAAACTAGAATGTGGACAAGCATTTAAAAAATATCCCAAAGAATGACTTAGTCAAATATTCTGTCAGCCACTTGTATCTAAAGGAAAAAAAAGGTTTCTATTCACCAGTTACGGATTTTGAGGCATGGGCATTGGCCAAACTGAAGAACTAGAGATTCTCTGTGGATGCCTGATACTGACTTAAATTAAGTATGTTTTTTCAATATTTGTTATAACATTCGTTCATGCTGTTAACTCCATTTCTCATTAGCTTACCATTAGAAAAGTAAGATCTTGTTTAAGAAATTAACACCAATTCTTTAAGAAGCAAATTGCTTAATCAAGTTGGGCACTACTTAATATAGCATGTCTTCTCTTAATATAACATCATCTGAAATATCGGGATCCACATGTATCCTTCTCTGGTACAGAGTGACTTTCAGTTGACCTGAAAAGAGCCAGTAGCCTGACCACAGCTTTTCAAGGCCCTACAAGTGCAGCTGGCAGGTGGTGGCCCTTTCCCTGAAAGTCTTAGGAGAAAGAGTAAAAGCTTAATAAAACATCATAAGTGGGGTTATGGTTCTGGGTTCGTTAATCTCCGTTAAACTAGATTATTCTGCAGTAGCTCTATGATCTGAATCAAGGCTGAGCTTAAATTTTGCTGAATTTATTACAGCACGTGATACGAAGTTTGTGCCAAGTTTATGTAGCTGACTAGAAGAGAGGATGCTTCATCCAGCATGTAGTTAAAAAGTGGCATGTACAGGGCGTTTCAGATACAGCATGAAGTCTGTTGAGGCTAGATTTACTATGTCATGGAATATGGCCATATCACCTCAAATGATCACCTTAAAAGATAGGTACATAAAGCAGGAGAAGGAATAACCCAAACTTTTTGTGGATTGAGAGATACATGAGGCAGATTGCACAGCGTTATGGTGCTGATCATCAAAATACTTACACACAGCTTAGTGTGAAATCAGGTGAGTTGCCCATTAATGGCTCTAGAGATGATTTATCTAGTCAGGTAATTTTGGATGGCATAAGCGGTTAAAGTACTATGACAATTTTTGCAACTGATCTGGTAGATAATATTATTTAAAGTAAACTATAAATATTTCTATCAGCATTTTCTCAGAAAACTGAGAAGTATTTTTCAGACAGCTTTATTAGCCTTTTGGGGGGAAGGGGATTCACTGTACATTCTCTGGTGTGTTTCTCATTCCTTCTGCAAAACAGGGATATTTATTGTCTCATTTATTAAAATAAATACTTAAAGTGTACTTGACTCAGCAAGTCGTTTGCTGCAGAACTGATGATAGCCTCGACCTGGCTTGAGAGGCATGTACAAACAAGAGATGAAGAAAACAATATCCATTCAGTGGGAGTCACGGAAGAGCTAAGTTTGTGACCTTCTGAGAAAGGTCCGTTTTGGGAGCATTTACATGGCAGGCAAGTACATTCCCAGGTACATTCATCACCTTAATGTGTACCTGCCAGCTGACCTCTCCTGCCCGGGGCACCCACGTCAGGTCTTCAAGTGGCTTCTCTAATTGAGGACCTATGGCAAGAGTTCCCTTGACGTGCCACTGGCTGCTCTTGTGTTATGTTGCTGGTGCCTCCCCCGCTTTCTGAAGTGTGTTGGCCAACGGAAAACCGCTGCGTAGCTGCGAGAAAAGGTAAGGCAGAAAGGCCTTGCTGAAACACCATTTCCTCCTTTGGAGATACCCTGTTTCTAAACCTTGCTTTTTTGCCTCGTCTTAAGTTGAAATGTTTCCAGCTGACTGCCCGGTCCAGGTGTTAGTCCTCTTGTTACCTTTGAACCTTTGTAGTGCACTGGACCTCCTGCTGGTGGTCAAGGCAGAGTTAAATAACCGTATGGCTGCCTGCTGCTGAGCTCAGTTAGCTCAGCGCTCGCAACCTGAGCAGATGGCTGTGCTTCTCCGCCTTGAGAGACAGCCGCTGTCTCTTCCGAGAGCAAATTAGCCCATAACTTGGAGGCTCGTGGAGGTTTTGTGTTGCTTATTCTGTGTGTCCTGCTTTTTTTCCCCACATCAGGAAGTATCTGTGGGGCTTAAACAGGAATTGGTTAGAAGTAACATGAAAAACATCAAAATAATAGATGATTGTCAGAACAGGAACCTTAATTTAAATATCAGTATAAAGCCTAAGCAAACCTTTTTTTTTTTTTTTTATTGTCCATTTACAGCTATTGCTTGTTCATTTACATGCCCACTTCTCCAGGCTCTGCCTGATCGTTGCAGGTTTGAAGCACTTTGGGAGGAATGTTGTCATTCTTCTTTCCAGGGAAGCAGGTTTAAAGCCATAAGGTTTTTTAATCACCAGCTGCTGGTCATGAGTGACAAACCGTGACACAGAATATGTCTTGTTTGCCTAGGTCCTTCATTTAAAAGGAAGAAAAAAAATCTTTGCTGAGGGAACGATTTCTGTCCTTTTTTTCTCCTTCCTTGTGAAAGAAGTAGTTGGTTCTGGACGCCCTAAACCTTTCTGACAAAATGGTAATTCATCACTGTTCATTTCGGCTACGCTTCTGTAATCACTTCATACTTTCGACAGCAGTAGGCTAGATTAGGAGCATCCCTAGTGTTCTGAAATTAGGAACACTAGGGGTAAGAGGAAAATGACCTTCCTGGAGGGAAAAAGTGTAGAGTGGACGTCTTTCTCTTCCTTTACCTGCCCCCCCGACCCCCCCCCCTTTTTTTTTTTTAACTCCCTGCTTATTTTCTCAGTGGGTGTACAGCACTAGCAGCTGGCTGAGGCTAGATCCTCGAACACAGATTCTGAAGGGCAGAAGGGGCCAGAGAAATGGGAGAGGAAGTAAATTTTTATTATCTCGAGAGAGTAGATTTTAGCTAGCAGAAAAGCTTCTACAGACAGTAGCAGGTTAGTGCAAGAACTAATGATTTTAAGGTGGCAATAGTTGTAGTAGTGGTGATGTAGCCGTTACAGTCTAAGCATGTAAAATAAATGAAGTTTTTTTATTATTATTATTTTCATCAGGTCAGGACTGTGTCTGTTTTTCCAGTGTTTTCAGCTGTTCAGATGAAAGATAACACCTTTCCCTTCTCACAGTGTTTCTTTATGATCTTGAACTTCTAAAGAAATATTGTGGGAGGCTTAAAACCTAATGCCTGTGCAACACAAACTCAGCAAACCATTAGGTCTGCTGCTCAAGTTTTGTCCCTCTTACTTGGCAGGCCATTACAACAGTATTATAGGGTACAAATAGTTGGAGAGAGAAGTGGGAAAAAGTCCTCCTGTTGAGTGGCTTGCTGGTGCTTGCTCCAAAAATAAGCATGCCATTAAGAAGGGATTATAGGAAAAGGGGAAGAGTGCCATTAAGAAATGCTTATGGAGCAGCAGGTTCCAGAAGAATTCTCTTGGCAGCTGTTTGCTTCATAGTGGAAACAACTTGCATGAAGTGGAGGAATTGTAGCAGAAAAAGCATTTTATTAGCACTGCAAGGAAATGACATGCTGACTTTAAAGCTTGGCATAGTTGCTCATACAGTTTGCAGGATGAAGCATCTAGGGCCTTTGGAGATGGAAGCACTGAGGTAAACGTTACTTTTTGTTTGGACACTTCCACTGTTGGGATAGTTCCTTAACTGTCTTGTGCATGCTGAGTTACTCATAAAACAGCAGTATCTGGCTGCAATGAATAAGTACCATCTCATTCCCTCCATCTCCCCTATAGAAGAAGATCAGTGTTTATCAGCAGAGCTTACTAAACTAGATAGTGAGTCTCCAGTAGTATGGGAAGGAATGTAGTGCATAAATAGACTGGTTTAGATGCCAAGAAAACCTTGTAACATTTTTTGATGTTCTCGGTGAAGTAAGGTTTCTGTCTAGGCAAAAGAAGTAGACTAACCAAATGCATTTACCAGAAACTGCCAGCCAACAATTTACTTGTTTTTTTTTTTTTTCTTCTCTAAGTGCTGAAAGTTTTAATCCTTTAGGGATTAGACTTCTTGTGTCATGCATCTATTTTATTTTGCATAGATATATTTATTGCTGTTGTTTCTTAATTCCAGTTGTGTAGCTTTATTGATGTACAAATCAAACCACAACCATTATTTTTCAGTAAAGGAGTGGGAAATAAAAAGAAATGGGCTCAGCAGTTAAATGAAAAGAGATACCATTTGGTGTTTAGTATGAAAGTCAGTGGGTTAAAGCCCTCTCCTAACACCATGCACACATAATCTATTGACTTTAAATGGCATCTTTTTGGTATTTACAGCAGGAACATCTACCTCTCTATATAACATATCTTTCCAGGGTAGACTCTATGTACTGAAAGATGTGTTAGTTTTAAGGCGTTTTGACTTGTAGTATGCTTGTGGCTATTTTTTGCCCTTGATAACATCATCAACAAAATAGGTTGTTACCTGCTAAAGTTGCAACAGGCAGAACCTATGAATAAGTGTAGTCGTTTTTGAGATTTAGAGGTCCAGTGTAACTCATTTGTTTATGAATCATTAACATTCCAGCTTTTATGTAGTAAGTTTACAGGCACCTGATTCTCTTCCACTGCTTTGTCTGTTTTGGGGCTTTGGTCTTCTGTGACAGTCTGTAAGGATGCAAATCTAACAACTTTTGTGAATACTAAGGTCATTTTCAAAGCTAACCTTAAAGTTAGAGGAGAAAATCAGAAGTTTTCATAATACCTTAAACTTGAGCATACATTTTGCTTAATCTCTAGTTTTTTCAGGAAGACGAGCAGTGCTAATATCTTGGTTACAGTAACTTGCCGTTATATGCTTATAAAAGCTTCATTATGAAAAGCTAAAAGATAGCAGACACGTGTGTCCAATTTAGTACTAGTCTTTTCTTGTTGTGTCTTTCATGCTGTACACAGTATGAAATCACTGTCTGATGGAGGAATTCTGCCATCTGATCATTTGCAATTGATTTCTGTGTTCCTCAGGGGAATTCAGAAACTACTTTGCTCTTTTTAAAGTATAATTTTCTGCAACTCCTACTTAAGAACTCTTTCTAGTTAAGCCAATTTTCATGTCGTCTTCCGGCTTGACGATGTTTTACATATGTCAATAAAATGCTTGATATACCTACTGTGTGGGCACTTCTGTAATAGCATCTTGATGTTACTAAAATTAATAAGCAACTAATAAATATACTAAGCAGCTAGGGATTCTGGACTCCTATAGGAAATAATTCTAGCTGAGTTTTTATAAGACTAAGAATTTCAGAGGCTAAAAGAAAGGAATAATAAACTACTTGAAATAAAAAGTAAGAGTTCTCTTCTCCTGTATAAGGTGACTTGCTTGCCTCTATCCTTTGTCCAGTTTCAGAAATGAAAACCCTCTGGAGCTTCTGTTTCTTATTCTTCTTAAAGGTCACTTTGGATTTTCAACAGATTTAAGTTGCTCCCATAACGCTCCAGAAATGGAGTGTAGCAATGCGTATTTTGCAAAAAGCAATAAATACAGTCCTCTGAAAAGATGGGATCCACTGAAGCGTTGGCCCAACTTCCTGAATATTGCATAAGTGATTGCAGAGGCATGAGAAGATCTCTTGGAAGCTGCAGATATTTGGGTCTGCACAACAGGAGACCAGCCTTTTGAAGTCTGTCAGGTGACTCTCATTGACATGGTCTTCAAATTTCTTTTACAACTTTGATTTTAAATGGGATCTTGTTTCAGTAGACACTACTTTCAGCACACACACACAAAAAGTGATATTGTAGTGAGAAGAGAATGAAATCCCTAGGAGTCTGAACTTTCCCAGTAACAGCTGTGGCCACTGCTGAATTTTTGATTTGAGTTGTGTGATTTTTTTTGAGGTTAAATTCCTCTGGAGCAGCACTGTTATAATTTAAAGTGTCAAACTGAAGTTAAATTCAATTTAGGATCATTCTTGCAGTGTTAGTGTAATTTCAAATATAAAAAATGATACTTTGATCTAATGATTGAATCAGTATTTTTTTCTATAAAGAAAAGTGGAGTTTTTCCTTCTGTTTTTTGTTGTCTCATTTAATCTATTTTTTTCTAGATGAGGAAAGCTACAGTAAGTTTTAGGATGTGACTGAAAGAGTAAAGGGAGGAAAAACTGAAAATATTCTGAACTCAGTCGATATTGAGAGTGCCCAGATATTTCCATTCTTTAATGAGAATGAGCCTGATTTACAACTTTAAGGTCTGCAAAGATTTCGTCTGATAAATTTGCTGCTATCTTTTTTGCATAGTAGGTAGATAGGTTCATCTAGAAATATGAACTGTGCACATGTTTTTACATTTAGAAAAATGAGGTTTCAGCATGCCAAAAAAGAATAGATCTTTCTTTTACTTGTCTTTGTCCTTGTCTATCATACTTCTGTCCGCTAAGCAGCACTCAAAATCGTCTAGTTCAGCCTGTCACATATGTTCAACTTTTTCATGAGTGATCTTTCCATCCTTCTTTCTTTTTCTTTTCTTCTTTTTTTTTTTTTTTTTTTTAAGGAAAGTCACAAGGGTTAGGATAATGTGTTTTTTTTTTTTTTCTGGTCAAGAAGGGCTCACTAGTCTATTTGTTTGCAGATGTCATTTATTTAAAAAGCTAGAGGATGTGAGTTGCTACTTTGAAAGCACATGCAAGACTTTTTTTATGGTACTTGCTTTTGGAAAGGGGGAATCTTACTGTGAAAAATAGGATCTAATGTTTGGAAGCGAGTAGGTGAATTCATGTGTCTGATGTTAATATCAGACAGCACTCTATTCATGGAAAATTACAACTATCTGCTTAACTTGGCACCACTTTGTTGGGCTGGCAAATGTGCTTCCAGTTGACCTTGGTCTCTGAGCTGGCACTTATGGCCACACATGAAATGGCAGCTGGTGGCTGCAAAATCCAGATGCTGGTATCTGGAGTGTATTTTTTACAGCAGTGCCATCTGGGCCTTTGGACGTTTTTTTTAATTGCGTCTTGACTCTCTCTGCCTCTGGCTTTACTGGACGGTGGAACTGCCCGTGTTTGCTGGGTCAAACCGTTTATGACAGTCCCTTGTCAACCTTGATGCCATTTGCCTTTGAATCACTCTTAAGTGAGAGTGATTTACCTCCTTTTATGCATCTATAGCATCATTTGAAAGAAACAGAACAGTTGGTCCTGACATTCAGGAAGGCTACTGGGTATGTTATAAAATTACATAAACATGAACTGCTGTAGATTTTCTGCTCTGAATATCGTTTATAGGTCAGAAATAAAATCACCATCCTCTTGTCTCAAAGCACTTGATATGATTGTATTATTTTATCACTTTATGATTTCCATAATATTTTCCAAGCTTTCTCCAGAGCAGGTAATGGGGTTTCCTTAGCACAAAGTGTTTGATCAGAAGAATAAAAGTATATTGGTTGTCAACAAAAAGGAAGGTAATGTCTAGAAACATTCTTTGTCTATAATAATAAAAAGAAATGATGATCAGCTTGTTCATAGATAAGGATTTACCTTAAAAAAGAAAAAGATTGTCTGTGTTCTTAGCTACTTTCTCCTCCCCCCCCCCCCCCCCCAGTGTGTGGGGGAACGTAGTTGTAAGCAGTGTAATACAATGCTTCAAAATTAAATGGGCTTGTATGGCATGGAATTGTAAAATGTCGAAAAAAATCAGTGTTGTAGTAGGCTGTGCAAGTAAATGTTCTCTGTCTAAAAAACCGGAATTCGGAGAGTTGGACCAAGTGATTATTAGAGAAGATGGAGAACTTCAAGAGAGAACTTGGAGTCTGTAAATATTATACATTTGCTTAAGTTTTCTCAGAGGACTGCTATCTTGGAAAGTAGTGGAAAACTGCCTGTATGATGTAGGGTAATACGACGTTATGTGCAGGTAAGCTATGTGGATCAAGGCCCTCCTGTCTACTTTATGCTGCATTACAAAAAGTGCCAAAGTTGCCAATAGGCGGCACCTGTTGGGACTGCGCACTGGCCTCCCAGGAAAAGGAAGGCTAAAGGTACGGTTCACAGCGACGGGGGTGGAGGCGATGGTGCCGTGGACTGAAGCCCTTGGCTAATATGCAGGATGGAGCGAGCAGCTGAGCGAGCCTCTCCGCAGCCCGCTTCCAGCCTGACCTGGAGGACACTTCCTCGGGGTGAGAGCGAGGTCAGTTCATTTTGCAAACTCAACAAGCCATTCAGTCCAGCAACTTGTTTGCTGTGCCTGCCAAGGGTGCCAATTAGTGGCAGCTGTATTGGTGGCTTTTGTGATGTGGACAGCTGGCTGCTAGGAACTGAACCGAGAGAATCCTCTCCTTCCACATTTAGAAAAAAAAAAAAAAGGAAAAAAGGGGAAGAAAGAAACATACTTTTTTCTTTCTGGGTGATTGATTTGATATATTTTCATTTTATTTGTCACCTTTTGGTATTTTTTTTTCTTCTTCCCTGTTTATTCCTATTGCATCAGGATGATCTTCCTTTCAGTGAAGCAATACTGGTAATGCATACTTCAGAGTAGTGTTCAAGATCATCTTGCCCAGCTAGAGCATCCTCATTATCTAAAATAATGTGGAAAGGGATGAAGTTAAGGAAGAAACTGGTAATCCCGGAAGAGCAATCCGTTAAAGGATGAGGATTGACTTTAGTTTAAGTATTTTGAAGATACTATTTTTTAACTGTGAGTTGAGACGATAACTAAGTTCAGATCCCACTGATAGCTCTAAAGAATTAAAACATCTGATGCTATCTTTGGGCTCAGAAGAGGGCGAAGGCTATAAGATGAGCTACCTTCTTGTCACTACATACAGTCTTTCTGGGTCATGTTTAAGAGGCTGTTGTGGTGAGGCTTCTTCTTACACTGTATCTGTTCTGTAAACTGGAAGTACTTTATCATTTCCTGTGTGAAAAAATGGGAAGTCTGATGTGTGAAAAGGTGCCTGTGTCCTAAGGACAAAGATTTTTTTCTGAAATTTTTACATTTCAGATTTCAAAACATGTTTTTTAAATCTTTGAAAAGCTCTGAAGGTGTTCTTCTTTCAAAGGGCTCCTTGGCAGAACAAAGGAGCACAGCGTCACAAAGCTGGCTGTCTTCTCAGCTAGTAAGGAGAGGGGAACTGGATCGTCAGACCTGTGTTAGCCTCTACAGCAAAGTAGCTTAACTAGAAATGGTGAAAATACTGCTTTTTGGATCTTGGCAACCACACGGTGAAAAGTAAAAAATAAGTAAAAGTGCATATTACCTCATCTGTAGGAAACCCTATAAAATGTAGCAGGTCCTTCAGATTGTTCTGTTGCCAGAGAACACATTTCAGACTTCATCTTGTGCATGAGTAAGATTTGCAAAGTGTTTACTGCTATTCAGTAAAATACTACTACTCTGACTGGCTTCATCTCAGCCCTACTGAAATATAATGCCTCCAAGCTGCCTATGTAGTTTTCACTGTTTCAGTTTTGTATAGTCTGTCTTCAGCTGGAAAATACATATCTTGAAAAGCTATTTATGGTTGCAGTCAAATGTGTCACTAACTTCTGTAATGTATACAGCAGCTCTCTCCTGGAAACAAATCTTGCATCAGCAAGATTGACAGCAAACAGATGACCTCTTTGTGACCGCCTCAGCCTTCCAAAATACCTGTGTTCAGGACTCAGAGATAGGATTCTGGGTAGGATATAATACTAAGCATTCACTATATATGTGTGCATGTACGTACATATTTGGCTGCGAATAGGGGCATTAAGAAATTAGAATTCATACCTATAAGCCTAACCAAAAGAGCTCCAAATCTGGATGTTCCAACTGGTCGGAGTGTGACTAGCTGCTGCATAATTTGCCCTCTGAGTGCACTAAACATGACACATGACAATTCTACCTGTTCCTTAAAAAAGTATTTTTCTTTACATCCCTGTCAGGTATCATATAATATTTTACTTCTTACGCATTGCTTCACTTCCCTTTTTGTTATATCTCGTAGAGTTTTCTTATTTCCTCCATATAGGGGATAATTTGAAATCATTGGCCTGAGTTCTGTATGGGTTTGTGGTTGGACATTGCAAGATATTAATTGCTCTTTTAACGTGGTGAGTCTCCCATTAAGATGAATGAGACTGTCATCTGGGGATCTGGAGGCAGTACTAGCTTAAAGATCTACTCCCTGGCGTCTTGCTGTTGGCTCACTGGTGCTGCCACTGAAGCTGCCTCCTTATCATAACATGGCTGGAAAGTAGAGCAGAATCAAAATGATCATATTATTTTAACTCGAAACAGTCTATGGAACCAGACGTTGTTTTTCCCATGCATTCTGACCTCTCAGTTTTACAGCAATTCTCTCCACCTTGCAGGGCTGAGTCTGAAATATCCTCATCTATTGCCCAAGCAAAGGCTAGTCAGGGCAGCTGATAGACCAGTGTAGGAATCTGACATAAGATGAAAAGAAAAGGAAGATATTTTTTTGATTGCTGGACCTAAGTTTTAATATAGACTATCATGTTTGCCTAAGAAGGAAAGCTATGATCTTAAAAAGGAAGAAGAAATGGAATGAAATCCAACCATAAGGACAGTAAGTAAAACTGCTTCCTTGTAACATGAATCACACTCATAAATTTTTTGTCTCAATATGATTTTGTCGAACTAATACTATTACTTATGATTAATACCTTAGATGGAAGACTTATGCTGATATTTCTATTTAGCTTCCTGGTCAATGGACTCATTATGATACATATCTTGCCATAAAAGCTCATGGCAAAAGGATTTTGAACAGTGTTCAGATACATTTGTAATCAGGTTTCTCTCTCATGTATAGCAACATCTCAATGCTGAGGAAGAGAAAAGAAGAAAACAAGGGAAATGAAAAGAAAGATACCACCATTCACCACCTTGTATTTTGTGTAATATCAATAACTTAACAAGTTCTTAGCCAGAATATGGCTAGGATACCTTAGGGATTATCTGGCATAGGATTTACTGTTATACTTCATATTAGAGACTAAGTTTAAATTTTGCCTTAAAATGGTTCAGCTGAAGTTCGTCTCTGTTTTAGAAATACTGCTTGTACCAGAAAACTTGCATATTTTGCAGGAAAAAGTATAACTGAAATTACAGTAGCACTTAATTCTCTTTTGTTCATATGTGCACATCTGTCAATTCACATACACAAAGTGTCTGTTTTAGCTAGGGAAGTATTGGTTAAATGCATGCCTTATTGAGTAATACTAAACCCTTTTATTATGTGGGACACGGTCACAGTTCGGCAGTTAAAATTAACATACAAATTATATTGCTTATTCTTGGAGATTGTATATAATATGGCAGCAGTGTTTAACCTATGGTCACATGAGCAATTTAAGATAACTAAGAAAATTAAATCCGTTGTTAGTAGTTGTATATTTGCTAAAAAGAGATCCATTAGGGAGGAAAAAATAAATATCAGTAAATCAAAGAATGTTGAAAAACACCATCTTAAGATACTATATCTAGTTTTCCATTGTCCCCTGCATGCAGGGCAGGGGCTTGAGCAAAAGAAGAACATAAAGAATGAATGCCTGCAGCAAGATGACTTCTCAAAATGGAGTCTGTGTTGTAAAACATTTGTTTTCCTACGAATGTGGTAGTGTGATTAATGGCTGAAGTAATTTTTTCTTTTTGATTAAGTATTTACTTTAGAAAAGTTCAAGTATTTT
The DNA here is from genome assembly GCF_040807025.1 of Struthio camelus. Classification (NCBI taxonomy): domain Eukaryota; kingdom Metazoa; phylum Chordata; class Aves; order Struthioniformes; family Struthionidae; genus Struthio; species Struthio camelus. The sequence continues at coordinate 111,529,940 of NC_090942.1, read as the reverse complement.
GTCTGTTCTTTGTGTTGGTTTAGTACAGTCTCAAATTGCCCACAAATTTCCAGGTTCATTCAGTCTTTAACGTTCTTCATGGTATAATACGCATGGCAATTAATGTCCGGTATCATGGTGGGTATTTTGTGCTGTAGAGGACTGTTTACTGAGAATCTGACTTAAAATAGCAACTTACTTTGTATAGTTCACAAAGCAGGAGTTACTGATAGTTTTGTTTATAAAGTGTGGTTGGATAAAAGGATGTGAAAGTTAATACCGCTGTATTCAACGCTGCAATTCACCTCCCTTTGTACTGGTATGAAATCAAATTACTTGAAACTATAAAAAAATAAATGCATGCTAAGTTTTGATCCAGTATGATTCAAAAAGGCTGAAAAAAATTAGTAAAGCTGAACAGATGCATCATTTTATTTTAAGTATTGCCTGTAGTCTGGCCTACAGGTAAGCATGTAGGCTATGCCTGTCAGATAGGTACTTTTAATTATTTCAGACTGTACGTGGTTGAGAAAACGGTGTAACCACAGTTAAGATACAATTTTGCTGATTTGAAATACAGTCTTACATACAGCTGATCGCACCCAGAAGTCTACCGATAGAAATGCTGTCCTCTGGCCTATGAAAAGTTGGGCTGTGATGTAATGAACATGTGAGTGGGTCAGGGTCCACTCTTTGGCAAAACATATCTTCTGCAAGCAACAATTGCAAAATTGCATTTGGAGAGTCGGTTGACAATATATGATTGTGAACTGCACAGCTGTAACAAAGCACAGCTGAAAATTCAAGACTGTCAAAGCCTGCTTCTGAAATTCACATCTTCCCAACTTCTGGCTTGATTCATCTGATCCATGGTACTAGATAGGAGATTATATTTGTATAGGAGGAAATGAGGCCGACAGGAAGAGCTGAGGTCTGTTTGGTAGTACATCTGCCTGCAACGAATCCCTGTGTGGAAAGGACTGGGTCAGTGTGCACGGGAGAAACAAGAATAAGAAGAAAAAAAGTAGTTTATTTGTAAGTGGGGTGATCCCTCTAGCTCATGCATTAGTGCTTGCACTACAGAAGAGTCGTAATTTATTGATGCAGATGGCTATGTAAAGTGCATGCAATTTGTGAGGGGGCTTGACCCTTGACGGATGGGCCATATGTTGCAAAGCCCCAGAGGCATCATTTGACTGAAGTCTCTTCCTCTCTGTCTCTGCACCTATGGTCCTTGTTCAATCACCACATATTGAACTATAGACTTACTAACTCCCCCAATAAATCTCCAACTAATGGTTCAGGGAGGCTATAACTTAACCCTTTCCATACAAAAGAGCACATAATTTTGCACTGACTTTTTCACACTCACTGAAATAAGTGATAAATATTGCATGACCTAGCTAGTTATCAAGGACCAAGATGACATAAAACACTGCTACCTGTAGGCTTGCTGTTGTCTGGATAAACCAAATTTCATGTTTCATTCTCAAACTTTAATAATGTGTATATGTTATCATTGAGAACTATACTGTCAATATTGTACAGTTCAGTTGTACACGGCTGGGTTGCATTTCCAAAATACCACCAGTGAAAGACAATGGAATATTTAATGTTTCCAATTTACTGCCTGCTACTCTTTTTATATTCTATTTTTATATTCTTTTTATAGTCTAATAAACTAATAAGTTTTTCATGACCTAGGCATACGTCTTCAGTTGCATAAAGAGATTTGACAGACACTGTTATCCGAGTGGACAGTCTTCTCATAATCTGTTAATGTATCAGTGTTTATTTCTCATACAAAACCCTTTCTTAAGACCAGTTAATGTATTCACGTGCAGTATAATTACAGTTACTGTTTATTTCATATCCTCTTTTTTATTCCTTGAACTGTGGCATCCTGTAAGGTCCTAGGCTAATTTGGCAAGTAGGGTTCTAAATTGCTGTGCACAGTAGGAAACTGTATGTTGCTGTGTAACAATGCAGCCCTCTTGTAAAAAGTTGCTTGTTGCCATTAAGCTACATTTATATGAAAAGTAGAATAAGCTATACATAGCAAAGGAACAGAGCTAAAATCTGTGTAGGATTTGTACTGATGCAGCTTTTTCAATTGTTGAAAAGTAACCCCACACATCTAGCTATTGTAATTACAGGGATTCAACTTTAAAATGCAGACTTTAAACTAGACAGGCTGAAATTTTTCTGTGTGTTCAGAAAGCACAGGAAGAAAACCGTTCCAGGTGGATAATGACCATTCTGCGTTCACTGCAGAATAGCGGGGGATGATATTTTAGCTCTGTGGAAGTCAGTGGGACTTTGCTGTTGACTGCAAGGTCAAGATTTTGCCCAGAGAGCTGAGGCATGTGTCGGTAAAGAGACTTTATTTTTTATGTACTAGTGAGTCCTTATGTAATCATTTCACATGAGAAGCTCTTTCTAACTGTCCCAAGTTTATTCTGGCAAAATTCCAATTAATAGTGGGGTTTTGTGTGAATAAGCACCATAACAGTGCTTAAACAATTGCTGGTTAAGTTTTTATATATTTCTATGCTTTTTTGGCAGCACAAATCACATGTGCATAAATCATGCACTTTTTCGTTTTCAGTCATTTGTATTACGGTCTGTAGTTCTGCGGGCTTTTATTCATATGGACTTTTTCTCTGAACTGTAGGCTGTGCGCCTTTATTTTATTATTAGTCTTTGGGCTTGAAGTATTCCACGTAACCAGAAGCCACCGATACGCATTCCCATCTGAGGTTATTATTTCACAATTAAAGTGATGATAGTGAAAACATCGATGGCAGTGGGACTTGCAAGGGCAAAGGTCCTTACCATTGCCTGGAATAGTAGAAGCAACTGAAAACATGAGTTTTCAAATTTCTTGTGTACATTAGTCCCCATGGAAAATGCATGTATGGGTTTTGGTATACGTTCTGAATGAGCTCGTCTAGTCCATAATTTAATGAGCTTTGTTTTATAGCTTAGTTCAGAGTTTCTTCTGCATTTGAGCTCAGGTGTCCTAGCAGTATGTCTGTATGCTGCACCTGTAGTAGGGTGGGGCTTTATTTCCTTAGCCTCACTGACTACTTAAGTCAGTGAGACCTCTCAGAGTCCTATCTGACATGAGTAAGTGGGGTAGAATCTATCCTACTTAGAGAAAACAATGGAATGAATTTATTGTTCTCCACTGAATACAAAGTAGAAAGAAATGTAGGAAAGTGCTTACAGTATTATGCAGATAGGTCATCAATCACATTACAGTAGTATTTCCAAAAAAACTTCTGTATCAACAGCAAGTCTGGAGCTGACGACATGAAATATTACAAAGCAGAGAAAGCTATTTGTTCCATTTTATCATAAAAGAAGTTGTAGAAAGCTGCCTGTAGGAAATTGTGTTAGTGAACATGCACACTGACGAAAGTCATTGCCCTCTTGAGTTCCAAGTGTCAGTTTGTATATTACCACAGCCTTACTACATGTAGTTAAATGCACTGTCCTTAATGAGTTTGGGGGTTTTGAGAGGCAGTAACAGTGTATTTTTACCCATTCTTTTGATTTATGTAAGTTTAATTTAGAACAGATAATTTTATTGCATGCTCTTTCCAGTTGAATGGGAATTGAAAGAACAAAAAAGACAAAATCAATTCCAGACCAATACAGGGCAGTTTTTAATAGCCCGTGCTCAACTTTTCCAGCTTAGAAGTCGTATGCAACGTTTCAATTGATACACACCAATTGTTTAGACAACAGCCTCAAAATCTGCTAACATAAAGCCCTGATCTGAGGGACGTGAAAAAGACGTGATGTTTAACATGCCAGAGCGGGCATCAGGAAGGCTGAGTTCTCTTCCTACATATGCCACAGGCCTGGCCATGCCTGAGCTTTTCATCTGAAATAGTCAGACTGCCTTGGCTTGCTGAAGTCTATTGCCTTCCTCCAGTCCCCAAACCAGGCAGATAATCAAACAAAAAATCCTCATGTAATTCCAACGTATTAAAGTGTAGGGCTAGAACTTAAACTTATTGCTAGTATAATCTTGAAACGTGATGGAACTGGCACGTTTTTTGTGAGCGCTTCCTTTTTCTTACTTGTTTTACACCTAGATCTTTTAAACTGGCAAAGCAAAGCTTAGAACAGGTCAAACTGTTTTGTCCTGTTGCTTGAACCATTTTCGTGATCAGGTCAGCTAAGCCATTAAAAAAAACTCTCCACCCAAATAAGAGAATTGTCGTTTGTGTCATTTTAGATTTAGAGTAATTTCATTGATGCAATTGGAATGATACTGTCGAAAACCTGATGCAACTATCCTCAAATTAGGTAGGTTTCAAGGGGAAGGGGCCCTCTAAACAGGTTTTGGAGCTGCAGAAATCATATCCTAAAACCAAAGGCTGCTGCAAGCCCTTTGTTTGAATAAGAGACCTTTTCAGCCAAAGTGGAAACTTTTTTTTCCGAAATGTTTTTGAGTGCAAGAGTACAGAACGAAAAGCAGAAAGATCTGAGTATTACAGACCATGATTTATTTCTGTTCTTCTTCATCTCCCATTATAGTTTATTCAGAGCAAGCTTTTATCCTGAAGAAACAGTAATTGAATTGATGTTGAAGAGAAAGTTGACACATATAAATAATAAAAAGGACAGCTTATGTGTCTATATATTTCGGTTGCATTTTCATTTTGACCAAAGGCTGTAAAGACACGAATAGTAAATTTCAGCTACTTCCTTCACGATTAATTTATTATACCATAATCTTTGTTTATGATACAGGCAGAATAGCTAAGTAATACCAAATAAATCAGAGTCCTTTACCATTATAACCTGAAGCACTTTATAGTATTGTATTTTCTCTCCTTCTATGAAATTTTAAGCACACAATTTAGTACACTTGAGATGCGTCTAATGAAAATAAGACTTCTGTGCACATACAAGGCGTGTTTGCTAATGAAAGCTAAGAAAACCAAATATTTACTTTATTTCCTTAACAGATAAGGCTGGTTTTGACTTATTCTAATTCCAGTAATGATACCACATGATTCCTTTCTGAAAAATTCATTTTCACATATTTAGACAAATTACCAGTGTCATCACCTGTGTTTTGTATTTGCTGGCTCATGTGCTATTAAGTGTGCTTAATGGAGTGGATGTCAAGAAGACACTAATATGACCACTGCTAGGACATTAACTATTTTTTTTCATTTGTTGTATTTAATCCTTTTGTGTATGGACTTTATTTTAATTCTGTATGCACAGTCTGATCCTGCTTGGCATTTATTTCAAGGCGAGTATGACTGAGAGCCAAACCCCCCTCTTTCTCTGGTTTCAGAGTTGCCTCTTTTTGCTGCTTAGCCCAGCGATGTTAATCTGTGGTTTTGTTTACAACAGCCAGAGCGATCTCAGTGGAGTAAGGGAAGCTCAGGAGGGCTGAGCAGCTTCTCCAAAGTTGTTATTCCAGGCTGTCTATGTTTTATCCTGCACTACAGCTACCTTTTGGTTAAAATGGTGAAAGCACATAAAACTTGCTGCTATTCTCATCAGTATCGTGATGGTATAGAATAGAAGAGAATGCTTGTTTTCCTTGATGATTAGGTCAGCTTTCAGTATGGTTTTTTGGGGTGAGGTATAAAAGAGGGGTCCTGTTTATGTGCCAGTTTGAAAACAGAGCCTTATGCCTAGATAGAACTTAGCATGTGAGGCATTACCCAGAAGAGTATTTATAAGCAGCAGAAGTATTAAGGGAACAGCGGAGTAGTATAAAGCAAACAAAGCTCTACTGTATGATTAAATCACTGCTTGTTGAGCTATTCTTAGATGATTTGTTTGCCACAGAAGTCAAGTCCGCTCATTATCTTCCTGTTTTTTTTTTTTGTGTTGGTTGGATTTTAATGCTCCTGTGAAAAACTGGTGACTTCTTTAATAAATAACGCAACACAACAGGAAGGCAGGGTAGAGAACTGTTTACCTATATCGCAAAGGCTGTTTCATGGATATGGCGGGTTTCTATCTCAAGTAGTGGAAGCTCAGGAATATAGGATAATGCCGTAGCAAAACTATTGTTTTCCCCATTATGGTCCCAGTACAATTTCTCATTGTTTCTTTATAGAATGAATATATTCATGCAATCTTCTACACAGGTTTTTGGGTACCTTTTTATCTTCTGAATGCCTTTACTATGTAATGTAACATAATGCAATGCTGCAGTATTATTGTCTTTGTCTTTATTTCTAGATTTCAGCACTTAATTTTTTTCTCATTTAGTGCACTAATACATTTTTCTGCAGATAATTTAAGGGAGCGTTTAATTTTCAGCTTTTATTTGGTTAATAACAAGACAAATGTAGGAGAAATAGGAGGTGGCAATATTTTTACTCTGAATGAAAATGTTCCATTTCTATAAACTGTACCAAGTTAAACTATCATCTGGGAGACTGCCTTAATAAATACTTTCAGATAGTTTCTTAGGCCAGAGGGAGGAAGGGAAGGACACCTGTTGATAAGTGAGTTTTTGTTTTTGTTTTCTTTTTCCTCCAGAATATTACTGATTCTACTTCTGCTGAATAAAGTGCTTTGATAATACAGAATAGGATACATTTTCCTTCCATCATTTCTACACATTAGAAAAGATAATGACCTTTTCTAATGTGTAGAAATGATGGAAGGAAAAGCAGGAAAAATGTTTAATGTTTCTATTTGATTGGTATCCGTATGATCCGTGCTTTGGGAAAAGATGAAGTTTTCAGTTGTGGTTCTGCAACTATTTTTATTTTGCTGTGTTTCAAAACCACAAAGGAATGACCCCTAAAACCATTTGAAAGTCATAGCTAGAGGCAACGTACAACCTCACAAAGAAATGAAACAGAACAATCCCTTGCCTTTCTTGTTGTTTGCCTGATGCCTTGGCTGATAGAAGATTTGACCATTCTGGATGTCGGACTTTAAAAGCAACCTTGGGGAAGCTAAGAAAGTTATACTTTAAATTGCTGAAATGATGTGATGTGTACATTCTCACTGTAGAAATCAGTAAAGAGTGTTACCAGATTTGCTGCAAATTCTCTTTCTGCAAATGGATAAACTGAGGCACAAAGAAATTTGATTGCCTGTAGTTTCAGGAAAAAAAAAAACAAAATAACACTACCAATAAAAAAAGGAATTGGGAAAAGAATATGCAATTCTGATCCTCTGCATTTTTAATGTAAGCAGTAGAGAGCCCACATCTAATCAGAGTTTAAAGCTTTTTTAATCCATGAGCTAAGTGTCTATGTAGTTTGCCCGTAGCAAAAATCAACCCTCCTTCTCGAAAAATAATAGTAGTACTCTGACCTTAGTACTTAGCCAGAAAACAAGCCTTGCCAAATTGTCCCTTAAAATGGAGGGGCTTAGTCTCATGTCTGATCTGTAGCTGAGCTTTCCCTGAACACTGTGGTCAAGCGAGTATGCACTATTGACTCTGTAAGCACCTGGCTGGCACTTGATGTTTAAGGTTTTATGTTTAATAATTAACCAAAAGAGCAAATTATCGAAATTGTTCATTCCTAGAAGTGCGTTATTCTTGTAACTCAGCCATCTGTTGAGCGTTTGTGTACAAAGGAAACAACGGGATTATGTCTGGAACTGTACTGAACTACTGTATCCACTGGGTTCCTGTGGAAATGAGGTGAACTTCAGCATCTCTGAAGGAAGGAAGCTGAAACAGCATGACAGAGGAAAAAAGAGTTACTGTGGTGAAAAGCAGCTGTTGTAGATGGTGGTTCAGCTGAGAAAGAAGAATCAGAAAATGGCAGTTGACTCACTAACCATCACAGCATTAGTCCATTCAAGAGGCTTACGCAGATCCCATTAATGGTCCAGTAGAGAGCATTAAGGAAATTAGGAAGGCATTTGAGATTATGAAGAGCACTGATTCTGATTTTTTTCATCAGTCAGCTGCATTTAGAATAAAATTACATACATGTTGTCGTATTATAATTCTACATATTCATTTATGACTCCACTTCCAAATTACAAAACCCTCTTGCTGAGTGTGCCATTTAGAAACAGGTTTCCAATACTATGCATCTAATTTATCATTTCTTCTCTGCAAATTGCAAGTAGTTCCTTATCCTAAGTAAAACAGTTTACAATGGTTGCTCTTTAGTAATGATACTGCATAGTAACATCAAATATATCATCTGCTATCCTAGGAAATGAGAAATATCATGATATCATGAATATCAGTTATGTCATAACACTTGGCAAATGGCAAATTTTTAATAGGAGCCACATTCTGCCTTAATGTGAGCCAATTTTACAGTGCATATAACTGTAAAATCTTTTCCCTCATTCCAAATAAATTGTCTCTCCTGTTTCATGAGCCTCAATGTGATAATAGCTTTTGCGGTGAAGATGGCAAAAGTGCAATTGCACACAGAATAAATATTCATCCTAGGATTCATCCTCTTTGAGAAGCTACATTTTAAATATTTTTCCCTGAAAATATTTCATTTTTTTGCCAATAGAGCATTTTATTTTGGAGACAGTAATTACTTTCAAAGCATCTGTCAGTATTTTCCTAGGCTTTAGCAAATGTATATTAGAAAGTGTTTATAATGAAGAGATAAAATGCTTGTATGCTGAACTCAGCAAACCATGCAAACTGTTGAACTTCAGCTATATAGCCACTTTTGATTTTATGAATAATGTAAACTTACTTAGGCTACTTATTTGTTTTGGTCACCTTATTGATTTAAGTGATTGAATTTTATGTTTGAAAGGGCATTGTCAAGTCCATAGAATAGGAACATATTTTAACCTTCCTTAAAATGTGGTATGGAATAACTGTTAGGTCTTTTTACCTGGTTAGATTGCAAAATTTCAATGGAGGGCAAATCAGTGAAGCTTTCACTTTTGTGAATTGCCATCAGTGGCCAAAAGCAATTGAGTAACAGTCCACTTATTGCCTTTTCAGACATTCAGGAATAGGCAACAATCTGAAAAAAAAAAAAGTTGTATGTATTTCATCATTGTCAAGGGAACAGACCTCGCTTTCCAGTCTGACAAATCTAGTGGTATGGTGTGACAGTTTCTGATAGGCACAGGGCAATAGAGATATCATAGGTATGTTGAGGCTGAAGCAAAAAATGCTTTTCACAGCCTCTGAGAAGATGAATTGTTAAGGAGAAGAGCCTAGTGAATAAAATGCAGTCCTGGAAGTAGAAGTATTTTGGAAAGAAAATCAAAGTAGAGAGCACTATCTGCTTTGCTATTTCTCCTGAAAATGTTTCTGGGCATTCCTGATGGCACCGCGTCCTTTTTGTTTTCTTTGATTCCTGTACCGTTAACTTTTAAACTTTTAGGAAGAAAAGAGCTTTTCCTTGTGCCTTTTTTCCTTTTTTTTTTTTTTTTTTGGTGCAGCCTACCAAAAATAAAGCTGTCACAACTGTGACGCTCCCTTTACTGTTGCAGAGATGTGTTCTCCTGCAGCCTAGGAAGGACTGACAATTCCTGCTCCAGACATAAGCTCAATTCTTAATCCTGAATTTACTAGCGTAGAAGAGGGAAACAGTCAATACATGTGGCAAATAGCTAAAATGCAGAACAAATGCGTTTTGTAGCACCATTATTTAAAAGAAAAAAAAAAAAGTCATACATCCCTTGCAGCTTCCTAGCAGAAGTTAGCTGCAGAGTTTGATCTGACCTGCTGTGCAGACTTCTGCAAGTCAAGGTGAAAAACTGCAGGTGGATCAGCTGAACAAGAGGGAAGTGCTACATGCCTTTCTATAACCATTAGAAATATGTATAGTGATAGCCAGTCAAGATTCTCACTTTCTAACGTTTGAGAAGGTGGTCGTCTTTAGTGGTAGGCAGGCAAACTAAGGAAATAGAGTTGATGTGTTCAGTTTGAAAGGGAAGGTGACTAACTTAGAAAGTCTAGAATTTGATATGTAAAATCTTGAGATGTTTCTCTATTTCTAATACAATTAATCAGGTGCAACCTGTTACTGAATTTATTGGAAAAATACTTCCTCTCAGCTGACACCTCACAAAGTTCAAAGAGCTTAAAGTATACTAAAATATGGGTGACACTGAATGAAAAAAGGTAAGTAAGTTTAGATCTCATGCGCTTCTGTCTTCTAGTCAAGTACTTTGTTCTCTGTGATAAAAGAGGGTATGAAAATTTATTTTTCACTCTCATTGCTGACTAGGCGGTACCGAACAAAGGCATGGTTTCAGCTCAGATGTAGTATATTCTATTATCATAATAGATTACTTGCTATTTAGAGAGTATGTATGTAGACCAAGGATCAGACCACAGATATTACAGGTTTGTGGATCAACTTGAGATATGGAATTTCAAAACAAAGAAAGAAAAAGGTCTTAAAACTTTGTTTCATGTTATTTTTGAATATATGAAGTTCGCTTCCTCTTCCTGTTCTGAGTTTTAACATGCAGAACAAACACTGCTGTGAAATTTCATAGGCATGAATCTCTGCATTTAAACTGTTTAAAAAAAGAAGAAAGTGTATATAAAGCCCAGAAATGCTGGACAAAGTGTTGCAAGAACTATTAGCATCACTTGTCCAGGTGTTTTGTGCTTTGTTCAGATATTTGCTACACCTGTTTTTATATATACTTGCTTCTCATAGTGCGGCACCAAATGTATTTTACAAGCGCTCAGTAAAGAAAAACACGGATAGGCAAATGAGCTATTTAAAACAGATAGTAAAGTCCTGCAATTGAAAAAGGAAGATAAACTGAGAAAAGGGTGGAAAAACTACCCTTATATAGAGAGGAAATAAAAGTAAAGTCATTTTATATAACTGTGAGCTTGCATGAAAACTGAGGGGTCAGTGTTTTTGCCATTAGAGTAACCTGGGAGTATAGCTGAAGTAAAAAGAAAACTGAAGATTGGTGTGGAGGAGAGGGAGTTAAAATCTCATACCACTGAAATGAAAACAAGACTACCTGTTTCAGTACGCTAGGATTTTATCCCTCAAGTATAAAAACAAACCAAAGAATGAAGTAGAAAGTCTAATATCGCCTAATATGGGGTTGGGAAAGGAGACAACGCTGAATCAAAAAATAGCACTTCTGCTGGAAGAACATACATACAGAACATACTTGAGCTTTTCATTTTCTAGGCACACAATGCACAGTGTGTGTCCCCTTTATTTAGAAAAAATACCTTATTTTGAAAGTTAATATGCAGTCCCCTGTGAGGTGATAGAAAAATAGTATAAGTTCAAGAACATGCATTCCCTATGAAGAGAGCATTGTTTGCTATTGTTAGCAATGTTCCAAGTCCTCTAAAATGATTATACCTGTACATTGCTTCCTTTCTAGCTTTTTTTTTATTTTTTATTTGTGGGTTACTTTGGTTTTCCCATCCTTCTTGCTCTCCCTTTAAGAGATGATTATACTCTGGCTTACTAGAGCTTCTTTCCTTTTCTTTACTTTCCAATTTTGTTTCACTAGCATCTTTATTTTTTACAGACTTGGAGTCCAAATAGTACCTGCATAATTAAACGTAAGTTAGTAGAGCACAGTCACTATGCGTAACCGTATTCATAGCCAATACACCATTTTCTTGCATTCCATACAGCAAATCATAGCAGTTGGCTCTGTTGTTTGTTATCATGGACCTTACTGTGTATGCTAACATTTCTTGTAAGTCAAGATGAGCTATAATTAAATTACTTGACTCTTCTTAATCCAATAACTCAAACACTCTAGCAATGACACAACTGGTACTTGATTCTTGCTTAAGTGGTAAATCAAACAGATACATTCAATAAACATGAGAAAGAGACTGTTATGCCTATGCAAGAGATTAATATTTGGATTTGGTTTCCTGCATTAGAATTTCTCTTTGGATAAAAATACAGCTTTCCAAATCCACTATCTTTGTCTGTCTGTCTTTCTCGCTGTTTGGTAGTTAATAGTAGACTTTGAGCTGGTAAAACATGCAAATGTTATGTTAAGGGAAAGGACTGTAAAATGTAAAAAGTATATATTTAACCAAACTGCCTAAAACCTCCCTAAACTCATAAATTTAACAAAAGTCCATGTGTCGTTCAGTATCAGTACATTGTGTTGGGAGTACTGCCTTCTACACTCTTGTTACAGTCATCTTCATTGTCCTCAATCCTATTTTCTCTTAGGATTAATGTCCTTCTTTGAACCCTTGATGGTGTGGGTGGGTGTTACCTACCTTCTACCCTTAAGCAAAGGGGTTGGTTTTACAAAGAAAAGTCAGTCATCTCCTCCTGCACCGTGCTTTTGGTTCATGTGATATGCTGGCATCCGGTGTGGCTCTCCTCAGTTCCTTTAGCTAGGAAATAGTCAGGTGTTCCCTGGCCATATAATTCTTAATGCAAGAGTCATAACGAAACTTGAAGGATGTTGTTTGTTTTGTTATTTCCTGTGGAATCCGAACTGCATTTGAGTATGTTACGGATGAGCTGCGTTAACAGAGGAAAGGTTCCAGTTTTCAACTGCTATCTTCCGTAAGAAAAACCCTAAATTTGGTGAGGGCTGTAAGTCACCTTGCTAATGTCTATTGCACTTGAATGTAGCACAAGAAGAGACTGCAGGACCAACAAGCCTTGAGAGCGCAGGAGAAGAGTCAAGGGCACAATGTGGCTGCATGTCCTCAAAGAAGGCAGGAATTTGGAGGCTTGCTGCAGGTAGTGGGAAGGCAGTAGCCTCAGGCTTCCCACCTTCCAGACAGAAAAGGGCTTTGGCAAGGACTTAACAGCAGTGAGGAGTCTGGATTTTGTGAGTTGCAGATATTAATTTGTCTGGCTTCTGCTTTAACCCAGTGTATGGAGCCACTGAAGCTACAGACATCTCTGGAGAACTGATATTCCTTCAGTGTCTTCCCGCAGTTTTGCCTGGAGGTCTAGCAGTTTTATTCCCACAATCAACTGGAAGAAAAATCTAGGAGCAAAATAAGCTTCTAATATACCTGGACAAGTGTTAAGCAGAGTAACAGGTTTTGTGGAGAGCTTCTTGTGCACAAGGTAGATTACATCAATCTCCATCTGGGTGATCAGACATGACTGCCTGTCATCTCCACTTGATGTCGTGAAGTTAAATGTGGGATAAGAGGAGCACTGCCAGTTTCAGGTGAGCCTGTAGAGTTGTTGCATGACACAGTCTTAGCAAAATGAGTCGCTGTTTCATCTGCTTCAAATGTGTATGCGTAACAACATGACAGAATATTCAAAAGCCTAGTGCAAAACAAATAATCCCATGTGTGAAAATATCTTCACTTATTTTGGTGCTCTGAATTCAATGTTGATTTTGAGTGGACTGATAAAAGAAAGCACTGGTCATTTCTATGGTACTGATTTGGATTGAGGTTTTGTTTGGCCAGTGGACTTTTGTGCTTGGAAATCCTCTTCTGTATACAGTCGTAGTTGAAAGAACAGTAGAGATTGAGGAAAAAAACAAGCCATGTTTTCTTCAAATCAACAGACAAAAGCAGTGAAAGAAAATTTAAAAAACATAAAGGATACTGACATGACAAGGCAACTATGTACAGCTGGTTCATTCTTTGTAATTTAGGGACTTAAAAGTCCATCTGCCTAGAGTTTGGATTGCACAATTGTCATACTAAAGAGTGTGTTACCATTTGCTTTCTTTCTACCAGACCACCCAGGGATTTCCAGTTATTTTTAAAGAAGAGTTGCTGTGAAATGGACAGTGTGAAGAACACGGGAATGCTATTCTTTTCATCCCCTCTCCCTTCCCCTCCCCACCACCAAAACAAAGACAACAGTTTTACTGTGGGTGACTCATTAAATCTGCACGGGGGACAAACGCAGGCATTCGGAAGCTTTTGATTATTCTCAGTGCCTCCTTTTCGTTACCAAATTCACTTTTAATTGTGGTAAGATGCTTCAGCCTATATAAAAAGACTTGCTGATCAAATACAGTCAGGAGGTATAGAATTACTCGCGCAACGAATCCACAGCCGCTAATGGTTGGCAGTTGTTGGGAAGCCGTCTTCTAGGATGATCAGTGTATCAGATAGATAGAACTCTGAACCTGCTCTTTAAGAAATACCTGTCATTTGAGCTGTTGGAAAATCTTTATTAGTTGTGTAAAGCCGGCAAGAAAGAGTTAGGCAGGTCTAATTCCAGCTGGGAGAGAAGAGTCAAACACATATCCGATAGCTAGCTTATTATAGAACAGTGTGAAACATAAGGCTTATTTCAGGAACCTTCTGAGTCTTGTAGTGTGTTTGATATACAGTTAGGATCATGTTGTTTTTCTTACTCGTTTATTCAGTTTTTATTTTTGGAGCACAGCAGCATCTACAGTTTAATCATTTAATTTTTGAATTGTCATCCTGATCGTTCTCAGATGTACTTGGACTGAACTGAGGAGCTCTGTGTTAAACATGTCATGCATGTATTTATTGAAAAAAAGTATGAAAATGTATGAAAATATCTAATTGTGTGTACTGTTTGGATGGGAAATTAAAGATGATAACCCCTTTTCACTATTCAGCAGAGCGTGAAAGAGCAAGAGAGATTCAAAAACTTCATTAATTGCTGTAAGATGACGTTACAAGCCACCTGCACTTCAAAGAATGTACCGTGGAGCAGATGGATTGCTGAATACGCCATCAAAAATTTTCAGAATGTTTGTTTTAAAAATAAACTGCTTTCTAAGTCATTGACAATCAAAGCATGCAATTTACAAAAATGTCACTGCTCTTTTTTTTCCTCTTGTATCCTGCATACATGTAAAAATATATCCTGGTCTTAGGGAGTGGGATTCAGAGGCTGCATTTTCATAAGCGGTGACTGCAGTTACATTTGAAAGAGTTTGCATGTCCAAAGCAGATTTATGCCCCCTTATGTTTCATGCATGTCTAATAACTGAGGGCAAGAGTGGAGCGTTTAGTGGTTTTTTAATTTGGCTGTGTGAGCCTGGACCTTATGGAGCTGCGTACTTAGTCCTCCTGACTAGAGTGAGAGTGGTGTGGTGGGATGCTGCACGTGCACAGCAAACTTAATCGGCAGTGACAGTCTTGCAAAAATCTTAGTTTTTATTTTCCTTTGAACAGAAGCGGTGGAAATTTCTGTGAAAATAAGTGGCTCTATGACTAGTACAGGATGAGTAATACTGATCAGAAGGCTCAGGAACTTGCACTGAAGTAATCTTATTGCAGAATTGAGGCTGAAGTCCTAAGTCCAGTCATTCCAATAACATGAGGAGCATTATTATTTGTATGAGGTGGGGGAGATGTTTTTGTTCAAAGTTAAACAGTAGATATTTAGGACATAGCTGAAGGAAAATAGGAATGTACTTTCCCTTTTCTAGGTGTTAGATAATATTTTTGTGTGTTCTTTTTCTTTGAGAATATACGACTTGTAAAACTTTTTTCCATGTTTATATCAGAAACTTGCTGTTAATTTTTTGGGGCGTTGTCTTTCAGTATAAATTTAGTCTTCACCTTCTTTATGTCCTAAAACTATCATAACCTGAAAAATTCTGCTAGTTTTTAATCCATGTTACCACCACATTATTGCTAGATGAAGAGCAGTCAAAACTAAGAGACCTCTGATATACATTCTTACTCTCAAAAGATCATTTATTTTCCACTTCTGTGATTTGCTTAGATGATGTTTGCTTCATAAGTCCGTTGCTTGTAGAGGGAGATTGAATGAACATCTCTCTTTGTGTTAAAAAAAAAAAAAAAGTAAAAGCAATCTTATTTCTTTCCTCATTGTGAAATATATCTGTATGTGAAAAAACGATGAAAATGATCTAGATCTCCTATAAAGACTGAAAATTTGAAAAGGAAATAAAACTCTAATTGTGGTCATGTTTTATTTAAATCTCATACTTTATTTGAAAATGGGAAACAAAGGAGAGAAAACAGTGGAGAAGGGGCATGAAAAAGACAACACTTCAATGTAAATCTGTGTTCTATTAACAGTATGCAGTATCAGATGCATTGAGAACATGAATCAGTCTTTCTCTTTTGCAGTTAGATAGTACACTTATCTAGATCTCCACATGGGTAAAGAAAACTCAGATGTAAAAGGATTGACCTCTCCTCAGATAGTGGGGCATTTTAATGTACAGATTGAGTCACTTTCTTGCTTTAGAGAGAAAGAAAAAAAGGAAAGAAAAGAATGAAAGAAGATGAAGAAAATGGAAATACAGCTGTACTTTGTCGTATTTGAGTTCTCCAAAGTTTAAAATGTATGATTTCACTGTGTCCTTTGCAAGGGGTTTCATCTGACCTTCATACGTGGTACTCAAAGCATAATAGACTAAATATTTACTGAAGTCGTCAGTGCTGAGTATTTCAAACAATGTTATTCTTTTTCTTGCAATACCAAAGAATGGCAATACCAAATAATAGGAAATAGTGTACTAAATACTTAACAGTATCGGATGTCAGAAAAAAAGATCTCTTATCTTTTGTTTTTATTTGCACATTTTATCCTACTCATTGCAAGAGGAGAGGGGAAGAGGAAGGAAGAAAACCTTAATAGCTTTTAATATGTTTATTTGAGTAATCATGTATTTCAATAGAATTAAGCTATCGCACAACACCTGCCATTTTTGTCTCTGGTTTTCAATCAATGGACACTTTGTGGTCCATGCCCTATTTTGAAGAGGTCTTTAAAAGACAACTGAAAAAAGCAAGCTAATTTTGTTTCACTTATCGTTGCTAAGCAAGGACCTACACGTTTATTGGAAAATAAAATACGGGTATCTGCAAATCAAAAAAAGCTGGAAACCATTGTTTTCAGTAGATGCATAGGAATGCATGTAACAAGCATCCTTCTTACATGAACATCTTACATCTCCATGTTCAGAGTCATCCTTTTCCTGGAGACATTGGTAGAAATGAGAAGGATGGTAAGAAAATACAATTTACAACGAAATGTTTATACCCGGTGTTTTGCCATATCCCTTCCAAGTCAGTTTGTGCCATAACCGTACCCGCAGCAAGTGATTCCTCTTGTTCTGGCATGAATTACTCATGCCTTCTAGAATACTAGGTGAAATGCCAATTGTAAAATTCTGTGCTTGTGCTTTAAGGGAAAATATTTGCCAACATTTTACCATTCTTCTCTGTGAGCTAAAACATCACCTACTCTTTTCTCTTATTTTCTTGAGGGCATGAAGATAAAATATGCTTCAGTGAACCTATTGCCTCTCTATTTTCCTTTATATGAAAAGAGATTGAGATATAATCACTGAGTAATTGATTGTTTTTTATAATAGGTAAAATTTGTCATTTGCATTTGGCTAGGTTTCAGTATTTCTTATTCACTGTGTGTCAAAGTTGATGTTAAGATGATGTGTGTCTTTTAAAATACTTGAGATACACAGAGGTTCATGAAATAATGGCCTCTAAATAGGATAGCACTTCTGGCTTCCCTTGACTTTTAGTATTTCAAGTGATGATGCAAATTAAAGCATGCCTCAATGCTGTTGGAGGAAATCTGAGATTCTAAACAACAACCTGTGATGCAGATGTTGGAAAACGCAAAATAAGAGAGGAGAACGTTATTTTCCTCTTGGGAAGGAGGGATTTGCAGTCTTTCAGACTGCGAGTTGCCCAAATTTCACTATGCTGTCAGTACTTTGGAGTGTCATTCAAAAAGATGACTGCAGTTCAGATGTGGTAACCAAGTGCTTTGATGTCTCTGTTCATCCTTTGCAGATCATAATCCATTTTTCCTCTCAGATCACCTCAGACTGTGATGTAAATCAGCATAATTTATATTTGCGATTTAGAAGAGAGCCTGGATAAAATTAATTTAAATGTAAAGTAATATGGTTACGTAATGTTGTGTGATCTTTCTATTTTTGCATATACTTTAAAGACTTACTTGCAAGAATGTAAGGCTTCTTGTGAAATGGAGCTTGTCATTTCAACGCTTAGTTTTCCAGAATGGGATTAAAAGTACTGTAAATATTTTGGGTTTTGGCTACTTCTACTGAAAAGCCATTAGCTGCTGTTGAACTTTGTTGTATTTTACTGCTTAAAAACTGTTTTAGTTTGTTTTTTGTGCTGTTTTTTTTCTTATAATACTGAGATCAAGTATGTAACTACAAAACTGGTCAACCACGAAATTGTTTCTCGAAACTGTGGGACCTAGTTCAAATGGCAGCAAATTCAGGAGAATTGTTGATGAAGGTTTTTTTTAAGTGATAGTCAGAAACATATGACAGCACTAAATTGTAAAGATAACAAATACTAATGGACAGGATGTTTGCCTGATAAACTGCTACTCTTAATAAGCAGTGTCTGTTCAGGGCCTGCGTTTAGCTTTGGCTATACTTGTAAACATAGCCACAGGTGGAAGAGCTGGTATAGAGCTGATGCCTTACGGTAACTGCCGCTGACAAGCAATTAGAGTTCATTATGGTTGTGCTTACGTGATACTAATTAACATTCCTGTTGGGCTGTTTTTCTGGTTTGCCCGTGTGACAGCCACAGGCCTAACGGCCTCTGTGAATGATCAGCTGAGGAAATGTTAAATGTGGCACAAATGTGTGTACAAAATGTCCTCAAACACAGATCCGATCCTATCTTCTTGAAAACCACGGTATAAGCGAGAACGAATTTATGCAGAAATTGCCATGAAAGAACAGTAGCAAATGCATAGGAAGGCTACAAGAGAATAATCCTGAACTTGTTCGTGCCTATATAATTTGGTGTATTTCTGTCTACAAAGGTAAGTCATACTGGTCAGACTGTGAGCCAGTATATGACTATATGATAAGAGTTACTTATAATTTCATGCCCTAGAACAAGCTTTACAGCTTGCAAACTCTCCAGACCCTTCTTGGGACTAGAAGGAAAGTGCTGCTAAACTAAATGTTTTGTCTCAAATAAATCAAAAAGAAACCTACTTACATTTTTGGGACTTTCTTCTTTGCAGTCCGGAATGGGGATCTTACAAATCATAAAACCATGCTCACAAGTATTGTACCTATGGTGAAACTGTGCCCCAGATCTTCTCTAATGAATCCCTGACAACATAATACTTTTGCATATTTTAAAGATCTTGGAGCAGATAGTGCATGAGGTTTAGGGATGAGGATGAATGAGGTGAATGAATAAAGCAGGTAAATGGACAAATTTGTGTCATTTTGAGTTATGTGTTCCATATATTTCATGAAATAGGACTGTGTTTTGTTAAATATTTTTGCAAGTCTGTTTTCCCTCCTGTGGGTTGGTTGAATCCAGTGCTTGCTGTGGCCAGAGACTAAGGACAGGTGGCATGGCTCAGTCGTGACACAGTCAGGTAATGGACAATTATTTTCTTGTGCCACTCTCCAGGGTTGCGTGAGCTATTTCCCAAGCAGTGCACAGCCTGTTGATTGTGGCAAATAGTTTGGCAGTTTTATGGCCAATATCAGATTGAGTATATCTGCAAACACATTTTCATTTGAGTTTCTGCAAAGGCAAAAGTTACTAAATGGTTCCAAAAGAGAACAAAAGGCCCTTTATATTAAGGTCTTATTTGCCTCATGTATTGCCTTTCTTCTTTATTCATGTTTACATTAGAGACAAATACGCCAAGGTGGAAGTTGCCTATCCTTATTTTACTTTTGTTCAGTTGCTAAGTACCAGGTTTCTTGCAAGGGATAATATTATGAATAACGTATGAGAAACAACCTGAGCGTGAGGATGCTGTCCTTTGAAACGAGTGTAGTGGGAAGGGCAGTTGATCATTCAGAGGGCAGTATATATCTCTGGCATGCAAAACCCCAAGTAGTTTATTGCATGTGTAATTAGGGAGGGGGAGAAATTAATGCGTCTACTATTCTGGCAAAGTAATGGAGAAGGCAGGGACTATGTAAAATGCAAGTGATGACTCTTTCCTCTGCCGCCTTTTTCTCTCTGACTCCTCTCCTGAAATTGCATGTAGAGTTAGTAGAACAATTGTCTTCAGAAAATGCAGAAACACTTTGATTTCAAGGAACTATCAGTGAAACGCAAGTGAAGTTCTGGCCTAGTTTTCTGCCATTTTGCCTGGGGGCGGCTAGGGAACCCAAATCACTGCGTTCATGTCTCTGAGGTATCTTGGCTGCGCTGTTAGCTTGAACAGCAACAAGCCAGCAGCTTCTCCAGCTCCTTTTTCAGACTAGGAGCCTGGAAGCCCAAGGGTCTCAAAGCAGGCAGATAAGCTGATTGCTGAGGCTCGTGAGTTTGTAGCACAGAGCTGATAAAAGCTGCAAAAATCCTGGCTCAGAGCTGGGGCACTCAGAGTTTCTGGAGTCCCAACTCCCAGGCTGATGTTTGGAGGCAGGGGACAATGGGAGCACATCCCAGGATCCTCTGGGAGCAGGAACATCAGCTGCTCTCTTTTGGAAAAATAAAATCCTTTGATCTGAAACCAAGAGGAGTTTGAAATATTAAAATGTCCAGAGAAAGAAGATGGGGTTCTCCTTGCATTATGTATTTGTATAGAGCTGTGCTACCAGATTTTGTGGTCTTATCATGAGCCTTGGGGCACTTTGAAAAGCATCTTTTAAGCTTTTGGATGATCTTCCCAGTTCTGTTAGGCTCCTCCATGATTTCAGGGGGAAACAGATCCAAGCGATGGCTGTTATCTATTAGTTGTTTCCCAGCCCTGGGAGTGGCATTGGCATCACTATTCAACCCTTTTTTTTCTGAGAAATTGATATTAGGTGTTAGAAAAAGGATCATCACTTGATAATTAGGGAATTATATAGAACTATCTGAAAAGGAAATGAAATGTGAGAAAAAAATTGTGTTTGAGGGAGAACAGCAGAAATGGCAGTAGAGAGAGGGTGCCAGTTAATGAAATGGTTGGGCAGCTGGAATGTCTGATGTGGAGAACTCAAGAGCAAGCAGTGCAGAGGAGACAGCGGAGGAAGAGGCAGTAAGTACAGAGGTAGGAGTTTGCAAGGCAGTGGTATCACACAGAATGAAATAGAAGAGAGAGGTTCATGAAGGGGTAAGCAGAAGAAAACAGAGGAACAAAAAAAGAGCAGTAGGCAAAAGCAGGGTAGGGGGGAATATAAAGAAGGAGAAATTAAACAAGAAGAAAACTATGGGGGGAAAGAAACAAAAAGAAAAAGAAGCAAAAGAACATTTCGGTGCTCTGCTTCATACCAGTTAAAATGGAGAAACTTCAGAGATTTGATTCCATCTGCTAAAATACATTCAGTTTTTGGGAGTAAGTGTAGATGGTCAAAAACACTGAAGTATGCTTTCAACCCAAGCATCTGTAAAATGTAAGACTGTGGCATACAGGAAATGTATGTGATACAAGTTTTATGTAAAAAACGGACTTTATCATTTTAGGTTGATACTGATATATGCAAAACAGAAACATCAGTGCTCTGGAAGAAACATTTCTTAGACATCAAAAAACCAAATCTGAAATATATCAGAAAGTATATGCAGAATACATGGGTCAACCAAGAGCATATATATTTAACTGCTACTTGATACACTCTTGCCGAAAATGAAGAAAACCTTACTAGAACTGAATTGAAATTGCTATCTCAATAGGAAGTAATATAACCATGTAACCTTGACTACCTCACAAATTTCACATCAGTGTATCTCACAACCTTCCTGTGATGCCATTCAATATGGGTAATGGTTTATACTTTTAGACCTCAGAATAAAAATAAACAAAAAGCTACCGTAGTTCATGTCAGAGAAAAATTAATAAATGTATTAAATGGTCAGCTATAGAAGGTAGATAGTTGGGCCACTGCCAAGAAAACATGTAGATAAATCTGCTTTCATCTCATTAAGTAATTCAAATAAAGATGCATGAATTGAACCAGAATTTAAAATGCAGTTTGGTCTGGTTTGTGATACAGTATATCTCCAGGTGAACATATTGCTGAAAGAACAGAAAAAAAAAAAAATACAGTGCCTACTTTGTGTCCTCACACTCCTTAGCCAACTTTAAATAAGGTTTCTCCAGTTAGACCTATCAGTTGTGTACCTCGTTAAGCATAGGAACCAACAATGCACATATGCCACGAGTGTCCACTTTCCTTCAGAGATTTCGGGTGATGAGAAGATAAAAGGTCTGCCTACCAGATGGAGCTTGTCAGATTAGCAATTGGAGCAGCGTAAATAGCACTGTCATATTGTTTTCTTTTCTTTTCCTTCCTTCCTTTTTTTTTTCTTGAGACACAAAGCAATCCCTTTCTAACACATGTGCATATTTTATGTTTTTTTTTTTTTTTTCAGGAGGGGGAAAGGAGAGGGAAAAAAAAGGCTCAGCAGAAGGTTGCTGGTGGTTGTACCTCTAGCAGAGTAGCCATTGCCTTCAGGCACTTTCCTGCTTTCTTCATAATAAGGAACATTAGCAACCAGTGGCTCAGGAAAGGCAGAGTCAAATAAGTCTCTTGGGGACAAGTAGGCCACATGAAGTGAGAGCCATTAGACAAAGCAATGAGATTACTGCTCCAGAAAGGGTTTACCACATATATTACCACATAGATTTTCCAGGGCTGCCAGCTCACTCAACTTACAAATGTCAAACATGATTTAAAAGGTTATTATACTATCAAGAGAGAAAGAGGATGATTTTCCATCACAGAAATTTCTCTTTCATTCTGCTGCACATACAACATCTTGCAGAGTCCAATATAGCCAAATAACCTACTTTTATCTTTAATAAGTGTTTTATGGGCCTAAATTGGGGAAAAAAAATTCACTTTATTTGTATTAGAAAATTTGATCTCCTCTCATCAAGTCACAGTGTGATAAATATTGTGTGTAAGTCAGGTATAGAGTTTGAAGGCTTTTCTTTTAGGCTGGCTATATTTGTATGTTGTATGTTAAAAAGGGCACATATCCTTAAGTATTGTGAAATTGAAGTAATATATTTTAAAAGCAATACGTGCTTTTCCAATACATTCTAAAGCAGTATGGCTCTTTAAATAGATAGGGAAATTTAAGATATGCTTGTCTCTATTTATTTTAGTAAATTGTTTGAAGGTTTTATTGTAACTGATCTTTAAAGCAGAACTGAGGTACAAGTTTTTTTTTTTTCCACCTTATCCCCTTGGGCATTTTTCTATAGCTTAACAGGGACCTCTGTTGGGATATGTGTTTAATTGTATTCTATACCCAGACAGTAATTTAAAGCAGTTCCTTCAGTACGAGCTACCCTGGTATCATATTTTGATTCCTAATCAGAATTAAAATTGAAACGCATTAAGTACTTGCTGTTTTGTACCCAGTTACTTTACGGCTTCCTGCAGTGTTACTAAATTACACAATACCATTAATGCATCTCTCATTTTTTTGCCCACCTAGAATCTTTTGCAATATAGAGGAAAAGCTGAGCTGTGTGATCTGGATATTTAAAAGGAAATCTTTTTTCTTTATCTTTTTTCCTCTTTCTGTTTCCGAGGCATCTTATTTCAACTTTTTAAAAATAGTAATGACTTCTCCAGCCTCACTTCTCCCACACACATATCACCCCCAATCCCACTCACTCTTTGTATAAACCTGTAAAATCTAATATTGTTCATCTCTAATCTCTGACTGCTTCCAAGTATAGCAGTGCATAGAACTTGTAAAGAGTGATGGTATTTGTTGGAGTTTTGGGTGGTAGGATTTTGTCTTTGGTATTCAGATAATACAGATTTCTTTTTTCCTGTCTGAGTCTTAAGGAATTAAATTTAGTACTCTGAATTCACACAAGTGTGCATTTATCAAGATTAAATTAAAATGTTCTGAAAAAGCTTAATGCTAAAGCTCTACAAAAAAGGCGACTCTGAAATATTCCAAAATCATTACCTTTGTTATCTTCATCTGTCTTTGCAAGTTTGAGGGTCATCGTGCTGCAATGGGCAAAGGTCCTAAGCTACGAAGGAAGCCATCTTGAAATAAGAAAAATCACCAAATCACACACAGAAGTAATGTAAGGAACAGAAACAATTGGTCTTGCCCATCACCATTTTTCTACCCAAGTTACAAACAGTATGTTACAAATTTTTAAAATGTTTGAAAGCATTTTTCAGACCTCTGGAGAAAAATATGTTTTCTTTATGAACAAAATGTTTTACATTATACAGAGTGTCAGTCAGCTGGAAAAATCCATGTACTTCATTCCTGTTAGAACTTGAAATGAAAACTAAAAACAGCAAGATGAAAATAAATTAGGACCAGAGAAATGAGCTAAGTGCTCTATTTTATCCTGCTCCATTGATGTCAAATTCA
This sequence comes from Struthio camelus, assembly GCF_040807025.1. Lineage (NCBI taxonomy): Eukaryota > Metazoa > Chordata > Aves > Struthioniformes > Struthionidae > Struthio > Struthio camelus. The sequence goes on along the minus strand of NC_090942.1, from coordinate 111,505,774 downwards.
AGTGGCATAAACATGGAAACCTATTTAAAAATTGCTTGCAAGATATAAATTGCCTGCTTCATTTTCCTTGGGTGCAGAGAACATAACTAGTTGAATGATAATGATATTTTTGCACTTGTATAACACTTTTCAACCGAGTATATCAGTAAACATTGTAAACAGTAGGCACTGTAAACATCATCACATGAACTTTGTCAGCTTGTAAATGAGATCCCAGCTTTACAGACCGAGATAGGGAGACATGGGGGAAAGCACCAATTCTCACGTGTTTTGTGGCAGAGCTTGGAAAAGGACCCAAGAGTCCTGATCTTCCACCTCCTGTTTAAGCACTAGAAATTACACAGTTCATGACTACCTTTCAGTCACATACGCCCCTCATGTGACTCCAAAGGTATGCATTATGTATCTGAAATGTAAAGGGAAATATCTGGCAGAAAGAGGACGTTTTGTATTGTTTAGATTTTACCATCTTGTAAGTGGATGTATTTCTCAAGCTACATTGTTAACTATCAATCATGTTGTTTCTAGGGAAAGTAGTGAGCCACAAGCAATTAAATAGTTTCAGAAGGCCAAAAGATCTCTTACTATTTTTTTTTCCTCTAGGAAAAGAATTGAGCAAAACCCACCTGGCTTATAAAAGTGGTTCATATTGGTTTGCTAGCAGAGATCATTTTTCTTCATTTTGTGGGGTTCTTAATTTTTTTAGAGGGTAACTATATTTAATGAGAATTTGCTTATTGATAGAAAAATTGAAATAATTTATGCAAACTTAATTAAGCAAAAAGTGGGGGGGGGGGAGAGCCCCTATGATTTCTGCTTTCTCCCCATCCCCCATCCCTTCAAGGGATAGATTATTATATGAAGTTCAGTAATATTCATTTCTCAGCGTTTTTACTTAGCAATTTTGCTTAGTTTTTGTTTGTAGAAGTACATGCTAACTTTATTGTTTGTGTATTCAGGCTGTAGCAACTTATTCATATAAACTCAAAGAACATTAATACAGTATCTGTATAATGTGTGTACTACTTTCCAGAGCTCTGAAATTTCTTTTCTCTGAATTTGTTTGCCCCTGGGAATTACCTTATGTCTTGGGGAAAGAGACCAGGAGGCCAGTGGAAGAAACCAGATAAGTTACAGTTGGTGAAGGCACTTCCTTGTAAGAGGTGCTTTGAACTGGTACTTGTAATAACAACTGTAGGAATCAGTTTCTGTTCTTTTTGAGATCCATTTTCACGCTTGTATTTATTCATCTTTGCCAAATCACCATTTTTTTCATTTTTATTTTTTACTTCAGTAATGTGCATTTGTTCATAGACACTTTTTAAAAGCCTGTGATCAGACCCTGATTCCGCTGAAAAAATCCGCAGAACTCCCGCTAGCTGCAGCTGAGCTTTGGATTTTACTCTGGGTCACGAATCCACACCACTCTAGCTTCTGAGGTGAGGGTGGTTTCTGAGACTTCCTGCCCCGCTGTCTCATTTCACTGGTTTCTCTGATACTGCTGCATGTGTTTAATGGGCAGTGCAGGCAACTAGTTCACTGAAATACTTTTGTTCAAAAGCTACCTTTAAGAAAATGAAATAATTGGTGTGTTTTAAGAATCCCTTATAACCAGCAAGACATGGTGGTGGTGATGGTGATGATGGTGGGTTAGATTTTTGAGAATTTTAGGTGCCTAACCCCCTTGTAGCTTAAACAGAATTAGGCACGTAGGTAGGAGATGCTTATATAATGAGTTTTGTGGATGTGGCCCTAACTTCATCCTGTAGGTCTTCGTTATACCTTAGGGCATTTCTCCATCCCTGAAGAGTCACTTTGAGTGGGATTCAGTAACCTAAGCATAGGCATCTAGTGCCAGTCGAGATGTCCTGCGATGTCAGTCTCCAGCTGCTGCTCCAGGAGGCCAAGAGTCCGTTGCAGATCCTGTCATTTTTGCCAGCCCTGTCTTGTCCTGTGGAGATGCCTTGGATACCCTGGGGACGAAGCGCTGTGCTTCTGTGTGTGTGAGCTAGGTGTCTAAGTGCCCATTAAAAGTCTGGTCAATGCAGTTGGTGGAATCGAGACCTACGCAGCCCTCTCATTGTTCCCCTGACTCCACAGACTTTATTGACCAGCTCTTCACTGTCTGTAATGAGAATTTAGGCAACTACCGCATGTGTTGCCACCTGCATTTAGACACCTAAATTTAGGGATCCATAACGGGAAGCTGAAGGCCATTTGTAATTACTTGAATGCAGTCACTCTGGGTAGAATGGAAATCACACAGCTATACCAGGGGTATCGACTGTTCCAGGAAACTTCTTCTTATGAATAATGAAATAGAAAAGGAAAACACAAGGATATCTTTCAGATCTGATGTGGAATTTGAAAAAATGTTAATTATGGGTCAGGGTATTGGCGTGCATCTGAACTAAGTATATCAGGTAAAGAGATAAGTGAAGTATCAATATGAAACATCTCTTGTCATTTTGTAGTTTGGAGTTTTTGGAGTTTGACTGCAATTGTAAACATGAGAAAGAACTAGAGATTAGGCATATTAACGTTGGTGTAGAAGCCTGATAATTTCCTTGGTTATAGAGGTACAGAAACCATTTCATAATGGAAGATATTGTAGCCTTAGAGACACTGTTTTTAGAAAACTTTTGTTAAATTCTAGAAAGTTATTGACAAACTGTAGAGAGTTCATAAAATAGTGACGCAAATTAAAGGACGAGGGGGGTCTGATTTATGAAGAATGATTGTGTTAAATGTGAAAAACTTGACGAAGTGGCAACTAATACAGTCTTCTACTATTAACTTTTACTATTTTTAACTATTAACTTTTACTATTATTAGTGAATATCAGTACTAAAAAGAGGTAGTAATTACCTAGCCTGAAGGAACTGGAAGTAAAATACACCAACTAGGATAAAGAGGATAAATGGACATGTGTAAGTCTGACACTTTGCTCATGTCCTAATTGTGCTAATGTTCTTGTCCCCTACTCAGTACTCCTGTTTTCCCTTCTAGACTGTCAGAAAAGATGACTGCCATTTTACCATGTTAGTCTCCTTTTCCAGTGTATTCACTGATTTTCTGTCACCCCTTATCTTCAGTCTTCTCATTTCTGCTTTCATTGCCTGTGTTTTGTGGATCTCTAGCCCAGATCCTGACCTTGAAGATCTGACCGGTGGGGCTTAAGTTCATAAAATATTTTTAATAGGGAGAAATAGATGCCAGAGGCACTTAGAAAGTGATGCCCTTAGGTTTTATCCCTTCCTTACTCATCTTTTTGTCTGCTTCTATAAACTTAAATGCCTCATTTGTTGCTTTCTCCTTTTCTTGCCTCTGTATCTCTTCCCTTGCTGTTGCTTAGGTATTTGAATCAAATTAGAGCTCTCGGAAAAAGCTCGAATGGTTCGTAAAGGTGAGAGGCTAGCATGTTCTGTGTTACAGTTATGGCAGGATGACAGGGGACACAGTTAAAAACTGTCTATAGATCAACAGTAATTTGCTAAGCTGCTGTAATTCAGCTGGTACCTGTGTCAAGATTTTTCCGTAAACGCTCGGCTCCAGCCTGCAGCGCTTTACAAAGACAGCAAATTTGTAGGAGTGATAGTGCTGCGTTAGGAGACGGTGTGTGTGAAATACACCAAAATATGAAAAATCAGTAAGTTAGAATTAACATTGTCTGTTTGCTTCATGTAGTCTTTTCTCTGCTCAAAGTGTAAGGTCCTAAGAGCGGTAACTTTTTCTGCAGGGTAGTAAGAACATTTCTGGAACCGAGCAAATAGTAACACTAGAATCTGTGTTTCATAGCTGCTGAGCCCATGAGATTTCAGAGCTTCTTATGTAGCTGAATACATGCAAGGGACTTCAAATCTTTTGGCGATCTGGGCTGAGTTACTTTTGGAAAGTTGCAGTAAGCGCTCATAATTACCACTTTTGCTGTTTGTAGCCAATGCATGGATGTTATCACTGCACTTTTTTTAGCTGAAGAAATGAGGCCCCCTGATAAAGCCTAATGACATTCAGAAATATCTTAAAGATATTTCAGTACATCAGTATCTGAAACCAATAAATATAAAAATACACTCCAATTATTCATTATTCTAGTGCGCATTTGAAAAATGCCAAACTTGTGAAATAGTTTCTTTGAACTCTTTTCGCATGTCAAGAGGAGGGCAAGGAAGCAAAATATCAAATTTGTCCATAACAGGCCCAAGGAACCATGTTATAAAGTACAGTACGTGCTTGAATTGATAAAGAAAATTGAAGAAAAAAATCAAGCTTTTGGCACAACCAAGCAAAGGGGCCTGTAACAAGGTTCTGTTCCCTCTGTTATATGCGAAGGGGGATATTTAAAGAGGCCTTGCTGGCAAAGAGGAACAGCAGGGTGAAGGAGGGCTGTAAAAACCTGGCTTCCATTAGTTGAAAGAAGATAAAATTCATGGAAATCTGCAGCTATAATATTCGATCACCTAATCTATATCTGGAAAACAGGCATGTTTGCTCACTGTATGTGCAGGTGGCATTTATTATAAATGCAAAATTAGGCAGTCTTGTTGCAAGAACACCTTTATATGAAAATTCAGCTTTGGTCAAAAATAAAACAGGTGCCTTTTTAGATTTTATGAGCCTCTTTTGGATGCTGAACTTGAGAAATATACCTTTAAACTATATGCAGAGAGAGAGAAAGCCAGGCTTTATCTAGTATAACTTCATTAACCAGTTCTAAATTGTCAGCTGAAGGGTAAAGGGAGCAGACAGCAAGACTGTATGTCTGCACAGCGGTGCAGGACAGCACAGCAGCTTCAGTCTCTGTCTTCCTCCTTGCTTTTCTGCCTGCTGGATAGGAAAATGGTAGTGAAATAGTTCACTATTTAAAATGATGAAGTGCTTGCCCATGTCTCAGCAGGTTGCAGGAAAAAAAGCAGTAGCAGAGGCCAGTTTGATAGGAGACTCATCCAGCGCATTCTCAGCCAGAAATTTGGAAGTTACGGTGTACGTGACAGCTCTGATGCTGTGTTGATAGATGAGTTTTAAAGAAGGGAGTACAGTCAGAGTTATTAAGGGGCTAGGTAGTGGGTGGATCTAATGCAGCTCAAGCAGCAGTGAGAAGGGGAGTTTCTTTTTCAAAATAATTCACCATGTTTTGTTAGACTCCTTATATCCTGTTGTGGTTACTCCTTGGGGAAGCAGTAACTGCTAAGGCAACTGTAATAGAAAGATCTGCAGTTTTATATTCCATGATATGAATCAAAGAAGTATAGCCAGATCTCGGCTGTATATAAAATATTCCCTTGATTGGAAGCATTGCACTGGTTTTCTTTTTTTTGAATATCTACTTTTCTGGAATAGCAGAAACTTATTAAAGGCATAGAATAAGCAGTTAGTGTGAATGTGTGGGTTTCATAGTCAGATTTCGACCAGGGACAGCAGAGAAGCAGGTTTAGTTGACTCCCTAATCTGAGTCGCAGTTTGTAGCAGACAGGATTGAGAATTGAAGCGGCTATTGGTGAAGGAAAGAGTTGTAAAGATCAATGCATATGCTTAGTTTACATAAATCTATGTTAAAATACATTTACTGTGCTAGCCAGTATGGAAGCTCTTTTCCTTAAATAGAAGTATGTGAAATACTGCCCTCGAAGCCGACATTTGTTTGTGACTGGTGGTTTTGACGCTGTATCAAACTCCCTGTAATATTTCTTCACAGGCCGCAAATCATATCCTCTACCTATCAAACAAAAAGTAAAAAAAAACCCCACTCTTTCTATTTGGATGATATAATACTTACTGAAGAGTAAGATGGAAAACTTTTTAAGTTGGAAAAGTGTCTAGCGTAGGATCATAATACCTGAAGTCCACAGCTTGTTGTTACTGGCTGATGGCGGTTACTTGTTTCAGTCCACAGATAGTACTTCTCCATTTATATAGCACCTCACAGTTTCTGGGTGTAGAGCTTCACTAGGTGAAGACGAAGTTTTCCTGAATGTTACTGTGAATTATAAGATGTTAGCTGGCTAAAATGCTTGCTGAAGTTCAACACAGAAGCATATGGTATTAAGGAAGCAAACGTTACTTATGTTATGCCATTTCTAAAAACAGTTACCAAGGCAGAGAAGAACGGCACAGCTACCACGTGTATTATGTCTTATTTGTGGACAACTTCTTTTGGGCCATATCAGCAACCAGATTATTGTTATTAATAAGACAGTTTATTATGACAGTTTATTATTTTAATAAGACAGTTTATTATTTCTCATTTATTATGAGAAATGGCATCATCATTATTATTCTTCATTAAATTATAAGAAGGGATACCTCTGACAAATTTTCAGACATATGCCCATATAGCATAGGTGTTGCCTGTGTGAGTTGTTTCTGCGACATAAGCTTGTCATAGAGCTCTGTGATGGCCAGTCCTTATTTGGTCGGTATCTTGATTTTGCTACCAAAATGTACCAACCTACCTTGTTAAGTAAGTTGCGGAGGCCAGGCATGATGAGCTGAATTACTGGCAAATCTCAAAATTGAATGTGCATGTGGAGACACTGAACCTGTTTTACAGTAAAATGGATAGCAGATAGCTTAGACGGCTTATTAAGTTTGTTCCCTGTGGTGCATTCATTTAGTTGCCAAATAATTTTTTATGAGTGAATTTAACAAACTTTACTAGACAACATATAGGTCTGAATCTACCTCCATGCTTTTTTGATTTATTGTATTTTGGAAATAAACATTATTTGAGAGTATATTAGAACATACATTTATACATTTCTTTTTTCAGCAGCTAATTCATGGTTTTGTGTCTCCTACTGCTGTTAGGCTTTTGTCACTATGCCAGAACCTAATTCTAATTTTAAGTCCACATATTTATATGCAATCTCTCCAGAAATGTGAACCTGACTCAGAATGCAGAGCATTTCATCTCCTAATAGTCATTAGGATTATGGTAGTTTAGTAGTAAGCTTTCTGGGATAGAAAACTTTCCTTTATGTGATCTGCCAAAGCACCAATTTATGTATAACAGAAATGTGCTCAGCTGACGGTGTCAGAAAATATGGTCAGATCTCCTCCTCCAGATTTTGACAGTAGACTTCTACGCTCAGTAGCATCATTAGCACTGTCCTATAACCTACAAGTTGTCATGAAAGAATGGGGAAGTTCCTCTGTGACTGTCTATGCTGTATCCTGTGTTTGTTAGGATAAATTCTCAGTTTGCTGTTCACTTGTAGGCATTAAAATCCACTTGAGAAATGAAAGGAATAGAAAAAGGAATGGTGCTTTTAATTGGTGCGTGTTACCAAATAGATCCGTTCACCTGAGCAAAGGAGGTGTTACAGATTACATGGAGTAAAAGGTGATTTAGAAAATACCGGCAAGAAACTCTTTAATGCCAACATAGTGTGTATGGGATCATTTTCTAGATGACAAAATTGTCCAGGTCCTTACAATTGCTTCAGTATCTATTATATTATCTTAAAAATAATCAGAAGAAAATATTTTCTGTGTTTCTATTTGTACATATGCATATAGATAGATACCATATTTATAAATCTAGTTGTTTGCTAGGTGCGGTGTTTATTGTTCCACATTGTTGTGAGAGGTACTACATCGCCAATGCTTTAACTTTGCCTTCCCAGAGCATTCTCTCGTAGGCGGATTCCCAGGGTTGTACAGACCCTGGGAAGCGTGGGAGAGGAGGCAGGCAGGGGTTCTTCACCCCAGAGAGAGGGGTGAGAGAACCTTCTGTCCACTCCTCTCCCAGTTTCTGTGGCTCAGGCGCGCTGTTCCTGTCGAGTTTTTCGGTTTTTCAGCTGTCAGAAGCTTGCTGAGTTCTGGCGATACAACAAGATTTCCCTATGCAGCATGAGTACACTTCTTTTTTGACCCTGTTCTTACGTTAACGCCAGTCAGAGTGGCCCCGTTGTGCCTGATTTGCTGACTTGGAATAAAATAGGACCCGCTTGAGGAGGAAGACGGTTTGAGGAAGAATGTTTTGCATCAGAGCAACTTTCTTCAGACATTATGCAGCCATATGGAACTATAAGCAGAGGAAGACACAGTTTTCACGTAAAATTGGCTTGGATTTTCTGTCAATATTAGAAAGAAGTTTTCCTTTCTCCTTTCCATTTCTTCCAAATTTTTGATTTTCTGCTGCCTGATGACTTTAAACTCTGGTCTGTCACCCTAGCACGGTAATTTTTTGTCATATGAGATTGATAGCGGTGGAGAAATCTCAAGGCATCCGATTGTGGCCAAAGACCCTTACTAGAGTTGAAAACTTTTCTTGGATGGTGAGGTTTTGTTTTCAGATAACGCTAGGTCCCTTCGTGGGGCTCTGCTGCTGTGAGTTGGGGCAGCGGCAGCGTTCTAAAAGCCCCTGGTTTTGTGGGAAGGTCTGAAATGGGGTATGCAGGTTTTCTCAGGAGTTTAATTCGGAATAATTTGATCTTAATGTTGTGGACAAACACACTAGGAAAATAGGCCTGAGTTGCAGTGTTTGAGATAAAAAAAATCATCACGTTCACTTGATGTTCCTTCCAGGCATATGGGATAGCAATACTTTATCATCCCTAGATGAGCCAAACTCTGCTCAGGTCCTTCTGTCATATTTAATGGACTTCAGATGAGCTTTTCTTACTTACAGATGTTCATGATTGCAGGAAGTCATTCAGTTCCTGAGAGAGAAGAGGGAGGTCTCAGGCAAGATTCCTCTTCAAGATTTACAGCTGAACCAAGACTCATTACATTAAGATTCAAGCACCCTGTTCAGTTTCTGTTATGGTGCTAACTTTCACAAGATCTTGCTAGTAGTACTAAAATAATATTTCCTTTTTCTTAACAGTGTCTCAAACAGAGCAAACCAGCTGCCTGCTAGTTTGTTTTTCCTCTTGCAAGCAGGCAAAAAAAAATCTCTGAGTTTGCGCTCTAAGAGAAGTCAGCAGTGCTGAGAAGTCCTAGAAAGATGCTGTCTTAAAATACTGACTGGATAAATTGTTACTGCATGCAGAAAAGTGGCTGATTTCTGTTGCTGTGCTGTGAGATTTTTTTTTCAGTGTTATGTGGTATGGCAGATTTTACTCAGCAAAAAACAAAAGAAAGTGGAAAATAAAAAAAATAGTGAAACCAATCAAACACCAGTATGACAGCCTTTCTCCTTAACTACGCATGCATCTCTTAAGGGTTTAGTATTACCTCAAACAAGCTACCACTGGGACCAATAGTGTTGGACCTTTGTCCTGCTGCATTGAGGGTTTATTAAGAGCTTTGCCCATTTTATTTGGCTTTTTGATGTTTATATGTTGCCTGATTCAGGATTCCGCCTTTCTCCAGTGCTCATTAGCTGTAGTGGCCTCTCTAAACCAGGTCTTTTGGGAACAGCAGTGATTGTGACAGATGGTAGAGGAACAGAATTGCTCTGGGACACTGCTCCTCGCTCTGTCTCTGTCTCTCTCTTGCCTTCTTTTCTTTTTTTTTTCTGTGCTGTTGTTAGATTCCCATGCATTTACCCCTGGAGAGACACAAATTGCAGTAGTTACTTATGCAGCACTTCATGGAGTACTTGTAAGAGTAAGCTCTCATGCTTCTCTTTGTCAAATATAAATCAATTGTGCCTTTATTTTTTAAAATTGGATTTCTCTTTTTCCTTCTTGTAAAAGGTAATGCGTTGACAGTACTGGAGCCTAAAGAGAACTCTTTGTAGAAGGATGCATGTTCCAGTGGAGACAGAGCATTCCTCAGCTGCTTTCCTAGAGCTATTTGCGATTAGACGTATTCTGACAGAGAAAAGTGGTACTTTAATTCTGGTCCCTAAAGAGCTAAGATTACTTACAGCAAAATTCTCCCAATTTGCATGATCAATATATCCTCCATATTTGTCCAGTGTAAATGAGAAAGGCATGTCACTGTCATCTAAGTTGCAGAAAATTAGTATTTTGCCTTGAAGATGCAAAACAAGCCTCAGAGAAATTTTCAGCTGGGAAAAAAAGGAAGAAAATGAAAAAACTCAGGAGGGAATATGTTCTTCACAATGGTGGGAAGCAAGGAAGAAACAGAAGAGACTTGAAGCTTTAAGTCATTTATGTCCTTTTTCTTTCTCCTTGTGATTGGTAAGGTAAAACTTTTGGTTTTTTTCAGTCAGTGATGATGGGTATCTGAAATTTTCTCGAGGAATTGTAAGGAGTACAAAATCCCAAGACTTCACGTGAGAATGGCACCCAGTAATATTTTTGTAAATTCAGATACGTATGGGAAAAATCAGCCAGACACATCACGAATGTAATGTAGAAACACTTCAAATAATACATCACAGATCTTTGTGCCATGTGTAGTTTTAATGCTGAACACTCTCTCTCCAGCCTACCTCCTACCAAAAGCTAGCTAGATTTCCTTTTCTTTATCTGAAAATAAGAATGTAGTACACATAATATTGTACTTTTTCCAGTCTTTCAGAGGTGGCAGGCATCTTCTCTGTTTCTTTGCATGTTCAAATACATGTGCGTTTTGCCTTCAAAGCCTTTTCGCTTTTTCCCGCTTCTCCTTAGCTGGCCATCATGGCTGGGCTCTTACCTAAAGTCTATTTTTTGAAATACACTGTACCAAAGGGAACATGCAAAGGGTTGCACGCTCTCCATTGCTTACACAGCATTATTGGAATAACTCTAATCATGAGCTACAGTGCATCTGTGTGTCCTGGAGGAGACCTCAGAAAAATGGAAATAGTTCTGTAGTTTCAGTCCACTTGTCTTGGCAGCCTCTTTTTGTAGTCATCCATGCTGGGAAAGAAAGCCTGCTTTTGTGGCCTATTTCATTTCAGAAGGTTCTCTCCGGTCATTCATAGGGACAACTTCCTTAGCTGTTTTTTGAAAATTTTACCATCGATGTAGCTAGAATGGGCAAAGATAAACAAGAAAAAGGAGGCATGGAAGGAGATGCTTTTCTTTCCTCTGAGGATGTTTTCATAGATATTACATAATAAAGCATGTGAAAATGAGTTTCCTGTTCCAACCTGTAAAAAACACAGCAGTAAATGTAAACTGGCATTGTATTTCCCATCATTTTTGTGTGCATGTAGTTCCTTCCCTTTCTGTTTTGTGTGCCCAGCTATTTACAGTGTCGTTTTACTTAAGGTCCTAGGCAGACTTCATTCTGTGCCTATGGGTTCATGGAAGAAATGGAGGATGCAGATGCCTGAAAAAAGCTTCAAGAACGTTTTGGGATGTTGGCACTGTGTTTTAAACTGTAGTTTTCTGTCATTCATCAAAGTGGCTTTGTTGAACTTGTGACCATGCAACCGAAACTATTTTCATCAGTGTACAGTAGTGTCGTGTATAATCATAAATTCATTATAATGAATATCGCATGTAAGCAAACTATGTGAAAGAAGGAAAATGAATTATAAATACCTAAATATCGGTATCTAGTAGAAAATACACTGCTTTCTGTATTTCTCTCTTGCTGTGCATAACCTTGGGACTTAATCTTATTTTAAAGTGCTACTGACTATACTTGAGAATGAGATTTATATTTCATATATTTAACTGTAGAGAAAATCATGCCTTCTGCTGCAGTCATAATCCAAACTAAATAAAGAGAAGGATCTGTTATAATTCCTAGGACCTTAATGTCTTGCTTCATGTACTAAAAAGACTGGAAAATGAATTTTTACTGGAGTTTGACTGAACTCAGACCTCCTTTTTTTTCCACAGTGGTCTTCCTGATTTTTGTGTTGCAAGATGTTTCAAAAGTTATTCAAGTGGCAGCAGGCATGTGCTGTGAATGCCACAGCATACAATTTTAATTTCATGGGGGGCAACGAGTTTTTTGTTCTTTGCTAGGCCTTTTATGAACGTGCTGCTAGATCGTCTGTCTAATAGCACCTGCTGTGCTAGTGATGGGGATACGTATAACGGCATGTCTACCTTGGGAGATTAGGGGTATAGCTGAGGGCAGGGGACCAACAGGGAGGCCAATGTGTATGTATACTTTCCAAATTGCTAGCTACACCCCTGGCTAAATTGCACTGTTAAAAGTAACATGCTGTTAGCACTGGAATAGAGAAAATGAGGATTAAAAAATAATTCTGCATGTTAATGGCTCTGTACTCTCTATGCTTCCTAGGAAAAGCAGAACGAGAATAATCATTTCTCTAAGACAGACCAGTGTCTCAGACTGGTAACCACTCCAGAAAGCAATGTTATCTGTTATAGCCTCTATCACCTTAGGTTTCAAGGAATACAATGGTAGCTTTATGAATTTCACCTTTTAGGAGACTAGTTATTAGAGCAGATGCAACCAGGGAGTTGACAACCTCCTACACACATTGACTGGACTGACATTTGCTTAGCGGTAACAAGCTGCCATAGTATGGTGCCATGGGGGCCCTTGGGCTTGATTTAAGAGTGCTGACACCGACTACTTGTTATTTCATATTTTAGAACTGTCAGGGAGGCAACTGATGTCAGCATAAAATTATTTGATAGCTTTAAATCATGAGTAAAGTATGAATCTATTGAGAGCAATAAGCTAGGAATCAAATTGTTGAACCCTTCAATAGGGAGAATACTGACAACTGAAGGGTGTGCATGCATGCACCTATCTCGGGTAAGATACGTAACTAACCCACCTTACGCATTTGCTATGAAAGCCTTGTGTATGATTCTCTCTTTAAATATCCCCGTATTTCTGCTGTTCCTATTGCCTGACAGGTTTTATACCGAAATAGGGCATTGCAGTTTCTGTTGTGTTTCCACTGAAATTTTATTTGGCCAGTTTGATGATGTTAACATTCTCATCATGTGTTCTACATCCCTAATTGCAATTACATCTATCTATCTTCACCAATTGCCTTTTAGAAAACCTTGTGTTGAGAGGAGGCTCTTGGAACAGGAAGATAATAGACTCTTTGGCCTGTTGTGAATATTTGTGAGACATGCTGCATTCCAACCCCAAAAGCCTAATCAGCTACTTTTAAATGTATCCCCCTTGATTTTCTTGGTTTTATGCTGGTATAACTCCATTACCAGTTCAGCAAAGTAGTACAGTGAATCAAACTTGTAAGCTTCAGTTCTGGAGTATCCAAAAAGTTAATATCCTCAGTGAGCGCTAGAAACGGATATGAGCTTGCAGTGATTTTACCTCTGCAGCGTCCCTTCCTCTTCCCCTTCACTTTTTGTTTTTCCCTCCAAGCCTATCGCATGGATCCTAGGAGCTTCTGATTCTCTAATCCTGTCCCAGTACATACCAATTGAAAGCATTTAGTTGTGATTAAAGCAGATTGAATGAGATAATCCCTCTGAGTGAGCAGCTTCAAAAAGCTCAAACACAGTTCTTTGGGGACATGAACTAACTCAACACAAGCTAATTCCTGTGGCATCTCCCATGTGATGCATTAGGCGCACTGCTTACTTGTTTTGTTTACTAGGTTATTTTGAGAAGTGAATTTTTGTGCAAGTTTTAGCAGTCATACAGCTTGGAATCATCCAGTTGAGAATTCTGAAGTGTGCAGAAATGCATATTTCCATATTAGAAATTAAAGCAAAGAAGTGCTTTCTGAAGCAACGATGCATTGAGTGATGACCTCTGGAGGCAGGGTAATAACATGCAAAGCACAGGAAATAGGATTGCTTCACTTGCAGCAGTATAATACCATGGTTAGACAGTAGCAGCCTCCAAGCTCTAGTGCCTGGCCTCATGTTTAATAATTAGCACTTTTTCAAAGTAATATTACAATAGTAGCCAAGATTTTGAATTTGAGGCCTTGTGAGTGCAGCTAGAACTGAGAATACTGTACTGTTGGCAGCATTTTCTGATTATTTCTGAATTATTTTCAGTTGAGATTATACCATTTTATATTTGTTAATGCGTAAATTACTTACCTCAAATGAATTATTACTGTTATTTAAGTGGACCTAAACTGTAAGCTCAACAACCTCTATAGATATTAAATTAGTAATTGTTTCCTTCCAGTTGTCTGGAAATTTCTTATCGTTATTATTCATTATTTTGAATGAGTTGATTTCTCACAGTTTTTAAGACCTACATGTATTTATTGATTTCTCCCCTGCTTTTTCTTTTATTCAAATGCAATCTTTTTATGTAGACACTAGTAGAAACAAGGAAGCTGGTGTTCAGAGATCTAATCTAGCTGGCTTTATCCTGAGTCAGGTACAGAAAGTCAGCCTGTCATTTGGGGCAAAAACTTGGGAAAAATGAAAGGGCGCATCAATGTTAGTAGCATTTTAGTGTAGATCTGGAGTGTGCTGTGCTTTTGAAATGAATCTGGGAATTATTGTCCCTAGTTGCTGTCCTTTAGGTCACATTGCAGAGTGATCTTGAGGCCTTGGGAGTTATATTCCTTTCAGAAGGAATTAAATCAAAATATGTGCTTCAGGAGCACACTTAATGGGTCCCAGCAGCCAGTGGACGTTCAGTCTATGCCACTAGATTAGGTCTAGCTTCAAGTGGCGCTACCAAAATCATGTACTGTGTGGATATTAGGTTCTCAGTGCCAGGTGCTTTATCCTACGGTTCTACTCCTATTATGCTACACTTCTTACTAATGTAGATATGACATAGACAAAGATATTTAAGATTGCATGTAACTGTGAAGAGGGAAAGAGGGTGGAAGTAGCAGCTTTTTTCAGCACTCCACTTTTGTGGGTTCTGGCGATAAAAATAAAAATGCAAACGTTGGGATAATTACATATGGCAAAAATATTTGAGATTCAAATTTGAAACTTGATCTCTAAGTAGTCTAAGAAGAAATACTTTGCCTTGGTAAATTTGGATTAAGGAATCATCACAAGCTAAAGTTCTTAGCAATTGGAGAGATCCTTGGCACATGCCCAGTTGGCGAGTGTTCGTATGTTGTTTTCTCTCAGCTCATCCTATCCTCCCAGCCCTTCAGCAGAGAGGTGGTTGATGAGCCTGGGACAACTTGCATGTGGGAGATTGTAAATAAAGTAAAAAGTACCGTGTTCACATTTGTGATGACACAAATTTTGCTACATTTTCCTGTTGCTCACCAACAAAGACCAGACAAAGGATTAGCTTTAGAAGCTGTGTAACTGAAAGTGAACAGACTTTGATGTGCCTTAATAAAAGCAATCTTGCATACTAACAGAATAGGTTCCAGTCATGTGTTAAGAGCCCTGTTAGTCCAAAGTATAATTTGCCAATTCATCCCACCTGCAGTTGTAACTAACTATGTTAGTAACAATTAATTTTGAATCTCAAGCTGATCTACTAGGCCTTTTTTCCTAGAGACTGTACCCTAGAGCAGAGATGGTTCAATTCAGTCACCTATGGAAACCAGAATTTTGCTATGCAAAGAGTAAAGTGTTGGGACTTAACCGATCCTAAGATTATTCTGCAACACAAAAGGGAAGAAGGAAAACTGAGTCCAAACGTTTTTCTTCTCCTAACACAGGAAGGCTAGAAGAAGCAGAGTAGCTGTGGCAGCATTAGCACACCTGGCTTTCCAACATTCAGGCATAGGACATGTTATTCCACTCAGTTTTGTCCGAACTTGAAGCCAGCTCTGAATAAGGACAACTCGCTGTACTTCATGGTTTTGAAGGAAAAATGGGAGGTAGGAGGAATAAATAAAAGAAAAGAGTCTTTTGAAACGGAAAAGTACATTTGTTGTAACATATAACCATCCTAATAATTCCTATTATATGACTGAATGAGTTATGAGGAAGGAGTGAGGTTTAAACTGTTTCCCTCTTTTAAATGTGTTTTAGAGGTCATCATAAAAAAACAATCCCAATTCCCGGTCTTTGCCTTTGATGTATTCTGGGGCCATTAGAGGATGGAATTACTCATCAGCTGGAATTATGCAGAACTCTGCAAGTTTGACCGAGAATGGTCACCATTTCAAAGAGACATTATGTTAACAGTTATACATTGGAGTTTGTCAGTGAGATTATCACAGGTAGAGGAGTAGATGGCAAGCTTAGAGCAAGAGAGGAAGAACCGGTGAGACTGAGGGAAACAGGCAGAAAAAAAGAGAGACAGCACTTATCTGGACAAGGAACAATTCTCTTTGTACCCAAGACCTTCACTTTTTATCCTTAGGCTTTCAAAAAGAGTCATACCTGTTTTAACAATATGCTAATGTTCTTACTCTTTCAGCAAACCTCCTGTTGGATGTGAGTTATTTCCAAGACCTGAAGTTTGCCCCTTTTATCATTGCACAATTACTACAAAGTACTAGTTAGTAGGAAGTGGCAAAATGTTCCTGTAGACTTGCTTGTTTGGAAGTTGGAAATAAGTTACCTGACTGCCTAAAAATTGTCTATGCCTGCCCCAGTCATAACACTGTCAGTACCTGTTGAATGGCCAAGGAATTCATCCAGTACACGTGGACTGTCGCGTTCCGGTCGTCCTAAGCAAGCTTGAACATTGCCAAAGTCAGAGGGAAAGTAAGGTTACCTTTAAAAAGTTCCTTTATCTATTTAAGCCAGTAGTTTATCCCCTCTTCACGGAGTTCAGAAAGGTAGAAAAATAGGAATACTAGTGAACTGTAGTTTGTGTTATTTTCTTGAGGGATAGAGTCGTTCTGACTTGTCTTGTTTCAGGATCAAAGTCATAAAACTCCCATCAAGTTGTTTTTGTCATTTTAAGATCTACGAAAAGATGATAGAGATCAGGAGTCACAGATTTTGACATAATACACACAGCAAAAATTACACTGCTGTTTCCAAGCTGAGAAGTCTTCACTGTGTGGGAGGAATCTAGTGCTGTTTCTAAGGGGTATATGAACAAAATCCCTTGTAAGGGTCTAAGTTTCCCACTGAAGAAGTATGGTACATTGAAATGAGCCAATTTTAGGCCTTGAACACATTTTTCCAGAATGCTGTAGAATGCAGAAGATAAGCTGCTGCTCTGAATCATCATCTTCCAGAGCCTCTCTATTTCCACTGATTATATGAGGTTTCTGGAAGACCAGCACCTTATTAAATACCGAACGTGTCTGTGTTAATGTATGGTCATATAACCTCCTTAGTTTTCCTGTTTGGTGTTTTATTTTGGCAAAAGCATTTATAAACTGGAAAGGAAGGAATCTATCTCTTCCATCACCGCATTTTTTTTTAATGATGTGAGGTATAAAAGGAGAATTACAGTCAATGGAGTTTAATTAGTTGGATCTATTGAATGCCACTAACTACTCATTCAGTTTTCACCAGTTAAGTGGACTATAATATTACATGCATTTACCTATAATAGCTATCCTTGTAAAACTGAACTTTTTTACTATATTTTCATTGTGTCAAGTTTCTTGTTTGACAGATCTTGATAAAGGCTTTACATGCATTGTTTAGGAAAAAGGTCTGTTTAGGGCTGCATTAATAATGGATATCATCCATCTGTCTCTCGGAAATGAATTTTCATGATCTCATTGTTTTGAATGTTATGGCTAAAGCTCACAGTTGTCATAGGTAGGAATAAGAATTTGCCTTAGCAGATTAGACCATTGGTCCGTGAAATCAGGAATTCTGCCTTCACTGGCAGGCCGTTCATTGCTGTCGATATTAAGGACACTATTCTGATCATTTAGTACACAGAATTTTCTCTAATTTAAATGAAAAAGCAGCATGATAGGGCTCTTTCATTTTCCTCCAGGATATTAGGGCACATTCATGGAAACATGTCAGGGACAATACGACACGCTATGCGTATCCTATAGGGGGAAGGAGAAATCTGTAGAAGAAGAGAAGTGAACGGTTCAGACTCCCATGTTGCACTGATGTTTTTCTTCATATTTCTTTGAAATTTTTTAATAACTGCGTAAGTAGTTGAAGCCCTTGGGCAGCTTCAACTTTCATGGCAGCAGTTCAGCAGCAGAAGAGCCTGCATGTTAGTGACCTTGGCATCATTACATAAACCGTATTTTCACCTACATAAAATGTTCTTGAACAATTTGTCTTTTGCTTTAGGGATAAATAGTGTTTCCTCCAATGTCACATTGGCATGTTGTACTTCCATTGCTGTGATGCAGATCATGAAGAAAACCTCTGTTCTCTATACGTACTAGGCTTGCCATGCTCTCTTTGTTATGTTACTGAAGGGCTGATGTAGGATACGTGATCCTCTTATCTCCCGTCTCTCATTTTGGATGACATCACTTGGAAGGTTTTACAGAAATCCCTTCATATTCT
This sequence comes from Struthio camelus, assembly GCF_040807025.1. Taxonomy (NCBI): domain Eukaryota; kingdom Metazoa; phylum Chordata; class Aves; order Struthioniformes; family Struthionidae; genus Struthio; species Struthio camelus. The sequence goes on along the minus strand of NC_090942.1, from coordinate 111,487,625 downwards.
CAAACCTGGACTCCACTGAAGTCAACAAAAGCTTTATCATTGGCTTTTGTAGGGCTAAGTTATCAAACTAGGAATTATATCCCCTAAAGCAGATAATGTCTGATGGTTTTAGTTAAGAACTGTCCTCCAGCAAAACAGAGCCTGACAGATCTCACCATAATGTCTAAATGTAACTTTCCTATGGGAGCTGCAAATATGCTGCTGTTTCTGGCTGGTAGTTGGGATTATAGGTAGCTCTGAGGGTGGTTTGTGAGGCTGAAGTTCCATGGAAGTTTAATCCTGCATCTCTTAACTTGCTGCTAATATAATGATGAAAAAATTTTAATCACAAAATGTCAATGGAAAGAGAAAAGGTTGTAAACACTCACCAGTTTATATATTTGCACAACTGTTCATATAGGAAACATTTATATAGGAAGCCTTTGGGATTTGAAAACTGTTCAGGTAGAAACCGTAAAAGATACTGTGTGACTTGTGTGAATAAATACATACCACAAGCAGTGAATTATAAAGGTCAAAAAAAACAAAGAAAAAGAAAGAAAGAAATAGTCATATTGAAAAGTTTGTGTATAACTTAAGCATGTTCCTGTATGCATGATTTAAACATTTAATTTCAAATGCATAAATGAATGTTCAGTGAGGAAGAATGATGCATGGTTCAAGTATGAGCCTAAACTGAGAGACTGGAGGATGAATCTTAAACCCACAAAATAGAGTGTATATTTCTAAGTAGTTTCTTCTGGTGTCTTACCATTGTTAGTAAAATAGAAATAATGATATTTCTTTAGATCGCAGAATTGTTCTGGAAATAAGGATTATGAAGTTGTCCAGTAATAAGGTCATGGGGTCTATATATCTACTTTGACTAATAGATAATTCACACATATGAAATGGAACTGAATCAACTGGATATGTTCTTCCCTCTGAATATTTTGTCTTGTTCTGTTCCTGGCTATCCCATTCAATTTGTGTGTTTTGTCTCAAGAATGTTTTTAAACTCAAAAAAATCTCTGTTTTACTTTCTCCTATTGACTGGGTTTAGGAGGACAATAATGTTGTCCCAGCCCTGTACTTGGGCAGTTCCTAGAGAGCAATGTTAGAAAGAAAACTGAAAGATATGACTTTTCTTAAGTATTAATTAAGGCAATCTTCCTTTTCCTTCTCTGATTGGACTCAAAAAGTAGAATTCTTGGGTTAGGACGTCAACTGTTGTGTATCATCAGGTTTACTTTTACTGACTACAGGAAAGAGAAGTTATGGTGGCTGATGATCTTACTCTGCAAACTTTGCAAAGATCACCTTCCGAATATGCGTCCCTGTGTCTTTTAATCTAAACTCCATCTGCCGTTTGGCTTTCTGGCCGAGTTGTAGTGGATTAGGTAAGTGTATACAATAAAAAACAATAAAAAGGAAAAAAAGGGATTGTACACGAAAAAGTGCTTTCTTTGGAAGCAAGAATATACTTTTCATCATTGCAGTTCACAAGATGTGATAACTTTACTTGGTAACTAATATCCAAAGGCTTCAGGAAGATAAACATAACAGCGTAGTACAATAAATACAATTACCGAGGAAGACAGTGCTCCGTCAAGTAACATCAGCCTCAAATTGAAGGAGCTTCCAGGAGCAAATAGTTCCTGCCATGGAACATCTCTGTGCATTTGAAGTATCAAAATGAGGGTTATTACTTGGTATGGACCAGAGGCTATGCTTGAGCTCTGACACTGCACTGGCTCTCATATTTGGGGTTGTGTTAGGAAATAACCCTGCAATATGATATTCCCATACTCCGAACGCTAGCTGGCTGTTTTGATCCTGCAAATTGGCTTGACATTGGAAACTACATTTATTCCACAATTGCTTGTCAATTTGCTAGGTAATCTGAAGTTCCTATTTATAGAATGTTTCTCTGTTTTTGAGATAAACATATTCTATTTTTCAAAAACTGTTGAACTATTGCAGACTTTTAAAATGAGAATTTTATTGAAAAATAAGACTTACAATGATCTCAATTTCTTTCAAAAATTGTATTTTTTTATCGCTAACCTTGTTTTCGCAGCCCTCTATAACTGTTATTTCTGAGGGGCCTATTCTAGTTTACTCTAGAGAAAACAGGAACTGAATCTAAGATTATTGTCTAGAAGCAGCCATATGTTTCCTTGTCTAATTTTTTTTTTTTTTTTTGGTAGCAATGATTTTATTTTCTCAACTGCTTTGTGCAGTGTAAAAGTTACTGTTTTAAAAAATAATATGCAATCTATTTGAGAGAAAAGATAAATCACCAAGCCAGGTACACTCTGTGATTGGGTCACTGTCATTCATTGTCAAAAACAAGCTGTATAGTCTGTCATACTAGTCCTTGCAGGCAAAACGGACAGGTGAACTGCCCTGAGGATTTCAGCGGGGGTAGCCCTCCAATCATATTTCAAGGATACTCAGTCAGCATTGTAAAAACTAACCAAATGATTAAATATACATTATTTTCCCCTGTTGTTTTCAACTTGCTAGCAAATAAGTAAACCTTTAATGTATGGAAATATATATTTAATAAAGAGGTTGTGAAGCTACGATGTACGTAGGTGGGCCAAATGCGTAAATAAGGTAGTAGGCAATTTCAGTTTGTGGTCTGTTGCCTTAGGGAGTGTCTTTAATGACTTGATGTGATGCCTTTTACAGTTTATTGTTGATGACATTTTGAGGACACACACAGTTGGTAGAATAAAGAACGATAAAACTAGGGTATTTTCCTGAATGTGGTTTATATGTTGTCCAAGTTAACAAGCGTGTTACAGCAAACAGAAGTAAAGGGCCACTGTGTATTATTTTCCCTGAGGGTAAGAAGAAAAGGCCTTTCTTAAAGAGAATAATGTCAACTATGTGATAATAAACTGGTAATAACTGAAAAGAAGAGAAGGGTAGTTAAAGGTTTTCTTTTATATTATTTTGTTCTTTAGATATCTGAATCTTTCCAAATTACTTTTCACCTCAAGAGAATTTCAAATGGTCTTTTGTTTTGGATTGAGTAACCCTAGTGTTCTATACAAACATTTCCATAAATTCTTTATAGGCTTCCCTACCACTTTCATGACCTCAGTGCCTGAGCACCTCTCAAAATTGGATTAATTGGCATAGTCTATGCCTTGTGATCATGCTTTTTCACATCTTTTCTGCAAGACAATTTTTTTTTTTTTTTTACAAAATAAGATCCTGTTTGGATTCTCTTATTTCAGATTAGTTTTAAATATATATGCTATTCTTTGTTTCTAGTAGAGAAATCAAGGTTGAAGAAGTGGATAGTATTTGTGATACGCTTACTTGCTATGAGTTTTCATTCCAGTCTTGGCTGAACCTACAATCTGATATATAGGATGTTTTATATAATAAAATATAAAAATTACATGAATATATGTGGGTATGTCTCACAGGTGCAATGAGGCATTGGTCTTCATCTTGGTGCTTCAAGTAATCTTAGATGGGCTTGACTCTCAAGGTAGTGAGTGCCTTGACAGCACAAAGCTCTTGAATGTGGTTTATTGGAGTGTTTAAGAAGCCCTTACAGGACACGTTGGAGGTACCGTACCCTGCACCCGCTCGCTGTGCAGGGTGCTCTGGTATTCTGAGCTAGGCTGGATTTCCTCAGGACTTTGTGCTCCGCCATGTCATTCATAGGTCCCAAACTTCAAAAAGGAAAGCTTTTTTATCTCTGTAAAAAGAAGACATAGAAATACAACTGAAATACATGTGCGTAGCTGTGTACAGACAGACAAGTTTTGATATGTGAATCTTCACAGGAGAAGATATTTATAGTAAATTGTCTGTAGATACAGGTTAGACAGCAAATATTCTGACAGATATTAAGTAAATAGCCTGTGTAATCACATTTGGATCATATCACAGTTGCTACATTGTGAAATATGTTCAAAAACTATGTGAACATTCCTGGTCTTTTAAAACTCTTTGCTGTTGTGATACTTCCCGTACAAATTCTGAGTCACCTACCAGTTGTGCTTATATTACTGCAGGCTTACCAGGATCCATTCCAAAGAAATTTCTCTTTCTTTATGATGACCAGAAAGAGAGGAAAAATGAAACCTAAATTATCCTTCTGATCTTGCTGCCACCAGGAACTGACAGTGGCCATGGGCAACTTCTGAAGCAGTATTTTCCTGCTTTCTGTTTTGTAGTCACAGCAGTGACTCCTTATCACCAGAAGGGAGGTTAGTGAAGAAGCCATTCAATAAAGTCATTGACTACTTGGTCAAAACCTACTTCTGTTAATAAAGGCTACAAACACCTTTCGAAAGGTACCTCTGGTTTCACAGTTATTAGGCATGTGTTGCTATTCATCAGATAGATGCAAGTATTCTGCTCTCCAAACCATAGGTGTTTAGCCTGAAAAAAAAAGCTCCATTAAACCTTTAAAGGAAAAAAAAGAAAAAAAGGAACTATACTCCTAGTAGTAATGTTTTCTTTCAGAAATTTCCTAATCTGGCTTAGTTCAAGCCAGTGGCTCAGAGTGCAGCTCCACGGGTAGTGATATAATTTCAAGTCACCAGTTACTGACAGATAGTGGTAGAATCATCCACAGAAAAAATAAATTTCATTCTTGGAATTAATTGTTCTCCATAACGTTTTCACAAATTCTGTTACTCTTCTGCCCTTATTTTTATAACATCATAGAAATGAATTAGTTGGGATTGATTGGCCAAACTGAGTATTGCACTGTAAATTTTGTTTAAGTAGCCTTACAGTAACTGTTAATGTTTTGCCATGTGTATTCTGCAGATGTGGCTGCAAAATTCTGATACTGTTTGGTATTATGACAAGTTTTTGGTAGCTGGTAGCTACCACTGAGTTTACGCTCTTCTTCCAGAGCGGCTCTTTGCTTCACAGTGCCTGGTGGTACTAGAAGAAAAACGGCAGCAGCCAGTGTAGAGGTGACACTACTTTCTTCTTTAACTTTAGTGCAGTTGTTAAACCAGAAGAGACGTGCCAAGGCTATAGAGACTAACAGTGGAGACAGTGGCCAAATTTCCGTCTTGAGAGTTTCTCTCTTTCATTAAGTTTGACATTTTGGAAACAGAGCTCTATGCAGACCAGGAGCCTATGGCGGTGATGTGGGGAGCTGGAGTTTCAGTTAGATACAGGATGTAAAAGCACAAAATAAATGTGTGACAGCAGAAATGCCAAGGTTGCGTTAATGAGGAGCTAGATGTGAAGACTGTTAGCATAGCTTCCATATCATAACTGAATGTAGAGTAATAGGATTAAAATGTAGAATAATAGGATTAAAAGAAATAAGCACATAACTTAATTTGCCTATGAAAGCCATACATAGATGAAAAAGGAAGGAATCAAAACACTTATATTGCTGTTTATGTTGCATTGGGGTGCGGTATGATTTCTCTGATCCTAACTTATTTTAAAGGGAATCTGCTAATGAATTTTGCCAGATTCTTCTGACAAGGAACAAGTGAAAATAACAACAGTCATAAACTCCATGTATTGCATTAGCTGCATTTCCAGATCTCTGTGCTCTGTAAGTCGATAATGAATTTTTTCATTGGAAGATGGAGGACTGCACCAATCCCTCTTCAGTAAGTGTTAATTAGAAGTGGCAATTTGATGTAGTTTGTTATAGGTTATTGCTGCACTTTTAAGACCTTAGCCAGGATGACAGGACCTCAATATAATAATTATACCAGTTTTGCTGATTCCCTCCACAAGCAGATTTGCTGATCCTTCTAGTCTCATACTATCACGTTATAGAGGATCCTGTGACTTTTTCACTTCTGCTCTTCTCTACCTTTTTTTTTCTGCATAATCTTTTTTTCTTTGTTTAATTTAGCTTTCCTTTTTCTTCTTCCCGGTTCCAGTTTGTTCTCTTCCTGCTATCCCTCTTGTTGTGATAATCTTTTTCTTCCCTAGACCTTAGTGAATCTGATTAGGTTAGGCAGAGGCAAGTAACCTTCCATGGTGGAAATCTCAAGTGCTGATGCCTACCCCTGGCAGAGGAACAGCTTTATTCACCTCAAATCAAAATGGTACTGTATGGGTAATATACAAGTAGATATGTCACCATTGAGCTTCCCAAAAATTTTAATTAACTGGAAGAGAAAGTTGGTCAGTGAAGGGCCAGTGGAAGGGCTCTTCCCAAAATTAAAGGTTAAAGCGCACATGGCACAGTCAGTGATACAATGAGTTTGAAATAGATCTAGTGATTTAGGGACCTGGATTGCACCTTTCTTCCCACGTACCTGGCACAGCACTTGGGGCACCGCAGCTGTCAGTTGCTAGCACAGTTGTGTCACGGGCACACTCCATAGCTTTGCCCCCACAGGCAGAGCAGTCCCTGTGTGCCATACCACATCCTGGTTCAAGTATGATGCAGTGCTTGGTAAGCTATAGTTATCTAAAGATTTTTAATTTGCTTTGCAAATAATGTTCCTTTTTCTGCAAAGTGAAGGGTGAGGGTGGAAAGGGGTAAGAGGAGTAATTTATAGCTGCGCATGACTAGAACAAGGATTTTTACCTCTCTTGTAGCACAAATCAAGTTAAATTAGTCAAATGGCTGTTTCCATGCCAGTAAAGTCTGAGCCCTAGCCTTGAAGCATACATCCCAACAAATCAAATGGTTTCCATTATGCAATAAATCTGCAGGTGTTCGCTGAAGTCTAATTCCACTGTCCCTGAAATGCTCCACTGAACTTCTTAGATTTTAATAACCTCTCATTATTAGGAATATTAATGTCCCAGTGTAGATGGAGGACTGGGGAGGGTTAATTTCTGTCCAGGTCAAAGATCAAGGGTTCAGTTAACTGTCATGAGAATATGAATAGGCACAGTAGAGACCTCAGAATGACCTGCTTAAAGCAGATAAACTTCCAAAACTGTTTAAGACAGTAATTTTCTTTCTAAAAATAAAAAAGGATAATTTAAAGTAATTTCTACTTGAAAAAAAAAAAGATAACACTATTGGTTTCTTTTGCATCTGTCTCTGCTGCTTAATCCTCACTGAGACATGATACAAGTTATCAGAGAAATGGATATACAAATGTAATCTTCTGCACATGAACGCCCTTGATTGTATTGTAAATATGCACACAGTAGCCAACAAGCTGGTAATTTCATATATCTAGCAGTCCTCAGGAAAGCACCCACAATTTTCTTAATGTCTGGGCTGTGATACGCAGAATAATTTCTATAACAAACGGTCGCAATGTTGGGTACATGACTCAAGGGGCTGGAGCCTCACCACTGATTTCGACTGAGCTATGTCTTCTTACACAAATAGAAGAGCTGCCCTGCGACTGCCAATAAAATCAAAAGCCCCCCAAATATGGCCCTTATTTAGCTAGCCATGAAAATTGTGGGGAGAGGAAAAATTACTGTCAAAGGGTTATGGGAAAAGGGTTTTTTCTTGCTCTTTTTTTAGAGTGACACAGGACTTCATAGAAAGAATAACTAGAGGTATCTCTTAAAACATGGGAGTTAGGTAACTGTAAGTGTTACGACTTTCTGTGCGAGATTTCAAAATGCTTCATTATATTGTTTTAATTTTTATTTTGTAACATGATATTATTTTCCTACTTCCACCGTAGTAAATAGAAGCAGACTGGAGGACAGTTCTTTTTCTCTCTTTCTGTTTTTCAAGAAAGCATGAGGTTATGGAAGCATGTTTTGTTAGCTGGTTTAATTTGCTTTTAAAAATCAAAAGTTTATTAAAACTATTTCCTTGAGCATCTCAGCATATTATCACAGCAATTCTGCACTTTTCCAAAAAACTTAAACATATTCATCGATGAATTGTGGCATGGGTAGACTAGAACAGGATAGAAACACCTACAGTATCGATTTGAAACATTTTATAAAACAGATAATAGAATATAACACTTCCCCATTCCTGCTTGAATACCATCCCTGAATTGTGAGATTAGTGAAGGAAAGTCTCTTTTTCTCACCCCTCAAGATGAAGTGTCGTGTGCTCATGTTGGACTCATTAATAGGCGTGGAAGAGCAAAATGTGTTTTGCCAATGATGTGTTTTATTTGTATTGTCCATGTTAGTCTCTCCCTCGATCCTCCCATAGATTTTAACAGAATTGAAGTGGACTGTATCCGTGTGATGTACCTGAGGAATTTGCCATGCACCTAGGCTTAGAGGCCTCTGGCTGTATTGAGTGTTGAAACAGATGAAGTTGCAAAGGAACTGAAACACTGTCATGTAAAAATAATCTCAAGAAGTGAAGTAACTTCTTACCAAAGGTGCTGTTTGAGGTCCCTGTTTACAGGCAGGATAAACTCAGATGGTTTGCTCATGTCACTTCCTGGAATTTGAGGTTTTACTGAGTCCCCTCAGTGCTGTGACTAAATTATTTTGCTTGCACAAATGAATAATAAAGGTTTATTTAACGGTGATGTTACTGTATTTTTAAAATTGCTTATCATAGGCAAAATGATTTAACAGAATGGGTGCTTTCTTTTTCTTCCATAGGCTTGGGGTGATGCTGGCAAAGCCAGCTACTTGATAAATGCCAAAGCCCAGCCAAGATTTGCATTTTCTAATGCCAGCAGCTCCATACAAAACTGTTTTCTAAGCTGAGAGGAAATCTAAGCTGACAAACCTACAATGCAGGCCACATCTTGGAAGAGATCAGAATCTGAATATGGGAACAGATAGACTCACTATAGCTTCATACCTGCCCAGCAAATATCTTGCAAAGTTTTCTGAAGGGATAGTCTTGCCAAAGCTGTGTCCTTTCCAGGTTCTACACCGAACTAGCATTTACATAGGCATGGAAAATGAGGACTGGGAGACTGAGTTTGTTGCATGGGATCATCATTCCATATTTAAGGGATGTTGTTTAAGGAAAAGAGGCTGCAGTATGGTTTCTGGTTGGTCTGATTTCAGAAATACAACACAGCTGTGTATATGTGGCCTAGCATGAGCATCTTGTAATGGAAACGTTGCCCTTTATTTCATCTACTGAAGAATGGTTTCTTTCAGGTCAGGATACCGTGGCTATACTTTATACCAAAGAACAGCTTTCCTTTTTGTAGCTGCACATCATGAATAACAGCTTTATTTGGTGCCAAATGAGATGCCCTGATTTGTGAGCTTTCCATAAACATATCTGAATTGTTCAATTTCCTTCTCATTGCATAATTTCCATCTTGGCCCTCTGCCTGCTGATATTCAGATAAAGAGTGCATTCAAGTCATTTACAAAAATACTGTGAAACTGTTTGGATGTAGCCTGCTATCAAACATACGGGATTGTTCAATTTTTATTTATGTGTAATGTAAGTACTACTCACCATTTTCTTTTAATAGCTACTTTCATGAGCGCATCGCTGTAATGGATGGTAACAGGAGAAATAAAAGAGCACTGCAAGTTACCTGCTTAAATTAATATATTCCATGTTCATGGCAGAATGTAACATTAATTGTTATGTATGGGTTTATTTTAATGCTTTTCGTTTTGGGAAACAAGCAAGATAGCTTATTGTTTTCCTTTTTCTTCCTTCTCTTTCATGTCATTAATGTGATGATGGATTCCCAACATGGATATCTGAACTGTTGTCCAAACGGCTTGGCTTTGATATAACTTCAATAGGTAAGTGAATAATACCAAATTACTGCAGTACTTTTGCTGTGATGTATTTATTTAAAACTTAGAATATAAAAGGGCCAAAAGGGAATTCCCAAAACATCTATGAAAACCTGTTTCTGAATAAGTCTACCAAACAGCAGACTGGGTCGATAAAGGAGAATGGCCTCGTTCTTCCTTTGCGCAGGGAGAATGTGTTCTATCGTATTTTGGCCTCCGTCTGGCTGTTTTTGGCCTCCGTCTTGGCTGACTTTAGGGCCTGGTCAGCTAATTGCTTTGTAGCATTTGTTTAATCTTTATGGTTATTCTGAAGAAAAAATGACAGTGGAAAAGGAATTCTATGTCTTTGAAAGTGTATTCCATACTGAAGGAGTGGGGGAAAAGGGAAAGAGAGAAGAGCCCCTCCCTTCAGCTGCTAAATTACAGGGGGTTTGTGTTAGCAATGGTGTATAAACATAGGGAGCAAAGAAGTTCTTAGCTAACGTGAGGATGGATGAGGACCAGCAGCAAAGCAAGGTACCTGAATCTGAAAAACTATTTTCTGAAACCATTCTATCCAATGGGTATGTGTCCATTGGATACCACAGTGAACTCTCACTGTGAACTCTCAGTTGGCTATTACTTTAGAGCAGTAAATATAGCAACATAGGAAATAGTGAAATAGTATTCCTGAGGAAATGCGCACTTATTAAGACTGCGCTGTGCCTACTCTTCTTGAGCATTTTTGAGGTAGTCTTTCCTGCATATATAGCAGAGTGACGAGTTATTAAAAATATGTAAAAAGTAGAGAGATGCTGCACTTCATCCCACAATCAATGGAAGACTTTAAATGATAATGGCAACCTTTTTATTTAGTGGTGTATATTGCATATCAGTCTGGCGTAGCTTCTTTGTAAGTATGGAGTTTCTGTGTATGTGTGTAGTGTTTTGCCTCTTGCAGAGGCAGGGGAAGAGTGCTGGGGCTGTCTGTACACTTAAGCTGACGTCTGAACCTGAACTCGTGCCGATATCTTCACCCTCAAGCCCAGGCTCTGACCTAGCCTTGCCAAAGAGCTAGGCGCACCCTCACAAGGAGAAGCGAATGACCCCAGCAGGCAGTGGAAGGGCGACCTGCGGGAGGAGCCTGTGCACACACCTAGTTACAACTGGGAGGTGGTTAAAACTGTTTTGTTTTGTTTTGTTTTTAGTATTTCTTAGCTGTTATTGCCACTTCACAGCTGGTACAAAGGGCTGCAAATGAAAGACAGGAGCAGTAGCTCCGGAGGTTTCCTGATTCAAAGCCCAAGTCCAAGCCCTTCAACAAGCAGAGAGGCGTCCCGTGGTGGGACTTAGAGCAGCTCTGATTCTGGGCAGCATTTCCGCAGCTGCACACAGGCAGCTGCAAACTGATGCAACGTGTTACAGCTATGGTAGCAATCTTTAATTTTTTAGACTGTGAATAGGAGAAAGATGGGAAAACTGCACCACCCTCCCTCTGTTTGAGATTGTGGTCTTAAGAATATCAGTGTAAAGTACTTCAGTGGTGCTGGTGGTTGTTGCCAAGAGCACAGTTTGGCCTGTGATGTTGCTGGGGTCACTTGATTAGCACACTTCTTACTGCATAATATTTGTTTTGCTGCTGTTTTCGCTAGCTAGCAAGCATTTGGTAGAACAGATTGTCAGTCTGCATTGCTACAGTAGAGGTTCATGTTATTAAGCAAATCGTATACTTCAGAATACTGTGACAGGGAAACTCAAAACTATGAAAAATCTGCTAGCTGTTAAGTAGATCGTTATTTTGCTGGTTTATACCACTCAGATATACAGCTTCTTTCTATGTATTTGACACGTGCAGATAGGAAGGGAGGAGAGTCGAGGGTGCTGTGCTTGTTCAGGTATAGTAAAATTATTCAGCAGTTTCTTCTTGAAAAATCTGACACTACTTTACTTCAGATGGGAGTTGCAGGACTCACCAGGGAAAGAACGGTTGGATTCTTTATTAGATTTTATGTTGTACATAAGGAGGCCGTGTTTCCCATTGTCAGAGCGTAAAAGAAAATGAAAGCTCTGGGCATCATTAAAGTCTTGAAAGTGTAGTTTGTGTCAGCTCCATTCCCTCAACACCTGGATCGAAAGCTTAGCGTGAGGTCGCTTAGCAAACAAAACCAGACTGTTCTCCACACTTCAGATTTTTTGCATTATTTCCAGTAACTTTCTGTTTCAACTATGTTCAACGATATTGTCTTGGGTATTTTGTACTTACTGAGTAAGGAAAATAGGCAACTGTAGAAAACAACTTTAGTATTGTAAAAGCTACTTCTGAATACCTTTTCTTCTACATGCTGTGAATTAATAGTACTGAATTTTTGAATAGAAGAATCTATGTTTTGATTCAAAGAGTTAATAGAGAGGAGTTTGTTATTACTTATTTTGCGTTTTCACATTTTCTGGAATGTGATGCACATTATGATTCTTGAGTTACACAATACCACTCTCACCAGTAGGTTTGCTGTGCTGAATTCGTTGGGGTAGGAAAAACAAAAGAAGTGTTCTCCTTTTGAGTCTAGTAATTCTGAAAGACTGTACACAACAGAGCAGAAAGGAAACAGACCGTCTTTTAACAAACTTTTGTGCTAGAAGAAGACACAAGCTGTTATGCCAAGACTGAGCAACAAGATGTAGTAATTTGAATGTGTCAGCAGAAATCAGTGACTTCCATCAATGTTTATAATGTTCAGAGAGCATATATGAAGTAATGAATTGTCAAAATTGTGTACTATTGTTTTCCAACACAACAAATCAGCTTTGAGGAGGAAAAAAAAGAGAGAGAGAAACAAGAATAGGAAACTGTTTTTATCTTTCTGCATATCAGAGTCATATTTAAGATCCAGAGTGCTTTCTGCTGAAAATGTAGGGTTGTGAAGAATGGGACCTGCTTAGTCTGAGTATTGATATTTGGTCAGTTAATGAGGCTTACACTCCAGAAGTATGCATAGAACACTGTTGAAATAGGTGATTTGTTCAAAGAGGAGGTTAAGTGGAACCAGGTACTTGTAAACAGAAGCATTATAGGTTCATTGTGGAGATCAGAGAACAGGAAAATAGAGAAAAATAATTGTAGAATTCAGAAATTAAGCTGAGTCTGAAAAGATTATTTATTTTCCCAGTGTCACTGGAGGACTGTTTCTCCTTGTCTTGGAAAACTGTTTGAACAGCCAGAGAAAGGAAGTCAGAAGTGATGTTAGGGTTAATCATGTTTTGAGAGAATTTATGGAGCAAGTTGAAGCCTACTGAAGTAAGCCAAGGAAGTGTTTAGTATGGTTGATCTTTCTTGACAAGAATCTTTTCAAGCAAGCATTTTAAACTTCTGTATTCCTCCCAACTATTCCCTTCCATTTGGAATACAGCACAAATCAATGGATTTATTACTACTGCTACCGCTACTACTGCTGCTGCTAACTGCTACTACTACTTTGAAAAAGAGCTGTCTGAGAATTTTCATCTTTCTCCTTACCGTGCACTCTATCTAGGGTCACAGCACAGCAATTCAGTCCCATAACAACTTTGTAGCTGGAGCAGAACTTACGAGCTAATTGTATTCACGTGCTAATTTCTGATTCCTGGGTCATTAAACATCAAATGAGATACCGTTTTTTTCTAGTTATTCCTGCTTTTTCCCATGGCTTAAAGTCCTACTAGATATGATCTTCCATACTGCAATTTCTGTAAATCACTACTTTCCTATATATGTATATATGTGTAGATACACAAATATACATCTATGCATGTATATGTGGTCACACACACATGCATTTGTTTTAGTAGCAAAGTGTTGTTACAGTTTACCTCAAAACGGTCAGTAATATGTTGCAGAGGCATTGAGGCATAAGGACTCATGCAGCATTGACTACCAAGAGATCACCTGTTCTTTTTACCTTACAGCTGAGTCCTCTCTGTCTGTTTCTGTTCGCACAGAACATAATTTTATTATGTTCTCCAAACAGCGTCTTAGGTTATTCCCTAGCAGACTGGGTGCTTGCTGCTTGGTAACTGCAGCCTTAGTAAATCATTTATGAGACACCAAAATTGTTATGAGTAAGAACATTGAAACCCACTGGCTTCCTGCAGCCGTCTGAAATGCAGTTTCTTTCCCAAGTCATGCATGATTTCACACCATGAAAATTTAGTCAGGAACGTGTAATAATCCCATAGAATTATAGGTGTCAGATTTCTAAGAGGCTGGGCAATGTGTTGCCTCATGAAGACAGTAAAGAACGTTTCCTGTTCTCAGTTAAGAGGTCATGATACTGAGACTGTGCTTTATATGAGGAATCACCTGGATCAGCCCTTCATACTCTTCAGTTTTACCTGGGAAGTTACAGCAATAGCAAAAGCTGTAGATAACAAGAACAGTCTCCAGATTCTGATATATGTGTGCACTAGCATAAGCACACTTTGCAAACATTTCCCTCCATTCATGTGTATAGGCGCATTTGTGTTTTTGAAAGGGAAGGCCTACCAAGAGTGCTGTGAAGAGGTCAGTTTCTAATTAAAGATGAATTGGTAAACCATATTAGAATCTGTAGCATTCTTACTCATCCACGGTAAAATCTACCACCGATATTCATGCTATTTTGAACACTCGTATCAGGAAGCTTACTTGACTTTACAAGCCTGAATGCAGTATGTGCAGTCATGGAATCCATGTGGAGTCACTAGTGTGTTGTAAATTCGCAGGCAAGTCCACTGGGTGCTAGTGTCTCCATGCAGAAAAGCCCTTTATGAGAAATGGGGAGGCTTTATAAATTATTTTGATCAGTCTCTCCTCTCAGGGTTTTCACTGGTCCGTTTATTGCTAATGTTCTATTACAACTTGTATCAGTGTGGTGGATCTCTGCAAACTCCCACTATCTGCCATTATTTGTCCTATATTTTATTGACATCTATATTTAAATGCTTAATACTCTTCATTACGCTCTCAGGATCAGTAACAGCAGGCCATCAACGTAAAGCTGCTCAGTGCCATTAAAGCTAAGCTACTAACTAATGTAAATCTAAAATAGAGTTGGAGATGCGGATGTTGTTGCTGTTGTTTTACCCTCTCTTGCTTTTCATTCTATTTATTTTGAACAGTGCATGTTTTTAAAAGCAAATAAATTAAAGCTCAGACACTTACTATATATAAGCTATTACAGTGGGCTTAAGTGTCTGGTTAAAATTATCATTTAGAAAGCTAGCTTTTCTGATTTAACTTGGCTGAAATGTTTTCTATAAAAAGGGAAGTGAAAATATTTTCTTGATGTTAGATGAAATTGAACTCAGGAAAAACATTAAAGCCTGTACAAAGTAAAAGAATGCTAAATGAGAAGCTGCACTTGGAGTTTTAAAAAATGTATAAACGGAATCTGAATTTTTGTCTGCTCACAGTTTGAAATTGTTTCATTTTGTTGAAAAAACAAACAGCAAAAAGCCCAATGCATCTGGAAAGTTTTGACTAACTCAGATTATGAATTCTGAAGAGAAATATATTTTCATGTCACTTCTTTGAAAGCTATTATATTATGGTCAAAATAGGATATAGTAACTCTTGAAGGACAAAGGTTGTTTCAAAAAGACATAACGTAATAGCAACAGATGAGTTTGTGCCTACCTCCTAATAAAAGGTGTATATTTTTCAAACAATTGGAAGCACTCTTGAGAGCTATAATATGGCCATTGTAGCATGCCCTGTGTACCGTACTGGTGGTAACTTCTTTATAAGATGATCATTTCCCTGAAATATTTGTTTCTTGGTATAAAATGGGCATGTAATTAATGGATGGCTATATAAATTCTCCTTTAAAAAACAAACAAACAAAAACCCAAGGAACAGCAATGAGCTGTCCACGTTGTTTCCGTAGGTACTTTGTAGTCACTTTAACTACAAGCTATTTGTTCTCTTTAGTGAAAATTTGTGTGGCATCTGAGGAACCACTGGTTATGTAAGGCATGCATAAGCACACCAAAATAATCAATTTGGACTTGAATACCTAAAATAATGCTAATAATTTTTAAAAAGTATCAAACTCTGAAAAGTACCCAGGGTGCCTGTGGGAATGATAAATTCTTAATGCATCTAAAATACATGCTTTGAAATCTGTTCATTAAATAGAGTTTTTTGCTCAGTGTTTCGTTTGTTCAGCATTGTTTCAGCTTTAGGATGTTCTTCTGCATTTAAATAATGAGAGAGGTGATGGTATGTTGAGGCATGGTTTTTGTTATGTCCCTAGTCATGAGAATGCTCAGCCGCAGAGGCGGGAGCAGAACTACATAATTCATGCCTGCTAATATCTGCTATTTGTCATCTTGAAACCACAGGTAGGCACAATGGCCAGAATGCTAGAATCTTTCCCAGGATGACAAAGTAAATGAGCCAAATTAGTTATTTTTCTCACCCTGCCTTGAAAAAATGTGAGGCAATCTGGGCATCCAAGCTTCCTGATGTGGATCCAGAAGCCCTGGCACTACCAGGGACTTCTGTGGAGTAGACTCTGAATTAATTTTTGTTTCTCTTCTATGAGAATTGCGCGCCTACTTTAACATCTTTCTCCCATTATACCTGAATGCTTTTTCCCATTAAAATTTTCTGACTCTTGGCCATCGGTAGAAGTTACTGAGAATGTAATCACTCATTATAGTGCATGTCTTTATACCATTAATTTTTAGAAGGCAGACTTCTGGTTTATTTTCAATTTGACCCTACCAAATTAGGTGCAAATCTAGGCTCTTGGACTGATGGGATCCTGTGGCACAAACACCTTTCAGCCCCTTCTACCCTTTTTCCAAAGAAGGGAGTGATGGGCTTATATACGGTGGTGTGTAGAGCAAATAGTTGGAGAACTGAAGGACCACATTTTAAATTAAGTAATAAAGTGGTAAGGAATAGTAAGTAATAACTGAGATTTTGGCACCTATTTGAGATGAACAATAAAAAGGACATTCAATATGAAAAATTAAAGGTGTTATGGAGCTGTGGAAAGTGATTTTTTGTTTCTTACTGAGGGATTATCAGAGTGATGAAGGATTCCAGTCTTTGAGAACAGGAGATAGTAATTTCTGTGCTTAGGAATGAAACTGTGTCTAATAAAATCTGAGGCTGAAATACTACTCTGGCTATCAGAATTTGATTCTATTTATCCTCTCAAAGGAATGCTGCATTCTAGTTAACCATTGGAATACCGAGGTTCACCAGTGCCTAATAGTTGTTTGCGATATATCATCTGCTTATTTGTGTTTATATATGTGCCACTGCAGAATTTTTGTTTGAGGGCAGGAATGGAGAGGGGGATTGTGTCTTTTAGGTAAAGTTGAGTGATATCTAATGAACAACTTGCAACACAGAAAAGCCTTGCAGTAGGTGTGTTGACCATAATTTTTCCTCCCCAAGCTTTAGTTAATTAGACTATTAAATCATTGGTGAGTAGTACTGTATTACTTGCATGTGTATGTTAAAGGGTCATATGAATGTCAGACACCTATACTCCAGCTGTGGCTCTTCTTTGTGTACCCAAACTATTTCTATTGGATGCATGCACATTTTTAACCTCCCATGTTGGCAGAAAAGCAGGAATCCTGCATGGGTGACATTGAGAGCATAGAAAGGACGTTGAGGATGCTGTTGTGCACGGAATACTGCATCATTACTAGGCATATGCTCTTCCTGGCTTTGCGTGTTCTCTGTAAAACGTCTTGCAAAGGACATATTCCAATCCTGATCTGTCTAAAATGTGAAAATAATTATTTTTGAGACAAATACAATACATTTATTCTCAACTCTCACTGCTTTGTCTCCTACAGTCCTTTCTGTTCTGTATTTTTCCTGCATGAGTTTTAAGTGTCGTGCCTTTCTAAGGCGAGGTAATTAGGACAATATTTGACAAATAAGTAGCACCTTTTTCCACAAGATTTTGGAGGTGTATGGCTGTGGAATTCCTGAACTGTATTATCCTCATCTCTCAAGGATTACAAATAGATCTGAGTTAAGGTCCTTATTTTGGAGCCTGATCCAAATCTCATTAAACTCAACTAAAATGTATCCTTGTAGGTCAGCTTCCCTGAGGCTGATTGCTTAAGGCATGCTCAGCTAAGGACACACTTGTGAGAACTGCAAAATCATGGCTTGTTAAGTGCTTCTGATTTTATAGTTGCCTCAGTGAAGGCTTTTTGCTTAACTACGTTATGAATAAGTTAGGAATATAAAATGAAGCAGACATATGGGGACAGAAGGGCAAGTATGGATGGAGTCTTAAAGCAAAACACATGGATTTTGATCAGTTCCTGATCCCTGTTTTCTATTGCAGCCATTTAATCATTTTTCTAAGGATATCAATCATAATTTATTTTCCTTTTGGGTACTCTGCATGAGATACATGCAGAAACAGCTTCACTGCTCAAGAGGCTGCTCTAAAGTAGTTATATTCTTTGCTTGGTGTTTGGGTTCTCTTCTGCTTTAGATTCATTTTTCTCCTTGAAAGGTGCAAGGAAGAGACAATGACACCCTATAAGCATTTTACATTCACTTTTCAAAGTTGCAAAAATGCGTTAGCATTACAGTGGCAGTAAAGAATCAAGCCCTACTTCACTGACTTTTCAACCCTGGATGCGCTATGTGACCAGCTTTTGTTGCTGAGCCTGCCAGTTTTGGAGTTTAGAGATGAGGAGGAAGGGACGCAGCATTTAGTCCATAATCCCAAATACAAAATCCTGCTTTTTGTAAAATAATCTAAAATTGTCCAAATAGAAGAGAGCAGCTTATTATTTTATTACTTCTCCTCTTCTGTAGTTGTAGACTCTGCTTTAAGGACTCTTTGGCTATTTTTTCTTCTCTTTCAAACAAGCTAAGTGGATATTTTTCAGCCTATGAAGGAAAGATCCCTTCTAAAGAAAATTTTTTGTAGGACTTACCAATTTGTGGTAGTATTCTGAGAGAGGAAGGAGAAAAAAGGATGGGGAAGAAAGTTTGGGGCTATTTTTCATCCGAGATTAGAAGTGAGGCAAGGTGCCTCACTAGATTTTCTGTAGTCCAACTGACACAGAATTTTATTTTAGAAGGGGTGAAAACTCTGTACATTTTGGTAAGAGTCCTGAATAATTACCACATACATTTAGAAACGATATGAATTAAGAATCAAGAAAGACTTTGTTCCATTCTGACACTTTTACTTAAATGAAGTGGAGATTTTTCTGTGGTGCTTCTACATATTTACTGTGCAATGTCTGAACTGTGATTCTGACATGACATTTCACTGGAGTAAATGCATAATAAAAGTACAATATGCAATTAATCTAGAACTTTTCTGTGGAAAAAGAAATTCCACAGATTGGTCTTAATTATAAAAAAGAAAGAATTGAACCCAGCAAACTCTCTTAATTAGACTTTTCCACTGCTCTTTTACCAGGATTATTTATACACACACACAGACACACACACACACTACTGACTGACTTCTTTAACACTTGATTTTAGACTTTTATGTTGTAGAAACTGCATCTCTTGTAGTATTTTTAAGCAAAAACAATAATTATATGGAACTTCATAATTATTGAACTTTATAATTCAGCTATGGAACTTGTAATTAGGCCTATAATAGGTATTAAGCAATAGCAGTTACTTTTTTTTTTTTTTAGCTTTAAAGGCAAAATTTCACACACTTATAAATGGCATTTTGCAAGTGAATTCTTTCTTTCCACTTCAGCTAGAAAGGGAGCGTCTGAGAGATGTGTATTAGTTGTGAGAGCTGCCGAAATCAGAGCTTCTAGCAGCGTCGTTGCAGGGAAAAACTGACAGCTAGGGAGGAAGGAAGGACACCTGATTCTCACCTATGGCCAGCTGCACTCCTTCGCATATTAGCAATGCTCGGTCTCCAGAAGGGGTCACTGCCTACCAGACAGAGCCTGGGAGCTCAGCAGAAGAGGCTGAGAGCAGCTCAGTGTACTGCCATTTGCAGTGCCTTGTAACTAGATAATGTCCTTATGAATTCTGAGGTGAAGAGGGAAAGGATATATTTAATCAAGTACAGGGCTTGTTTGTGTCTATCTAATGCACATGCATGGTCTCTAAACAGAGAGACAGGGAGAAATTCAGGTTCGGATTGAGATGGGCTATATATCCAGATTCCCTTTATAGTCAGTACAGCCAACGGGGCCAAGAAAACATCTTTAAGTAGACACCTTCTGGCTGGCTTACTGAATCTCTCTCTAGACACCTTTGGCTATGCTGATTAGATCTCGTTTGACTATAATGGGAGCTTAGATACCTCTCTCACGTGCTGACCTCAACTTTCAGTTGTTTACATTTTGCCCTGAATCCCATTAGTTGACTTTAACAGCAGGACTGAGTTGCCTTAACATAGGTACTTGGTATAGGCGCCTCTTCCACCTGCCAGCCCAGGCGTCGGAAATGGTCCTAGGCACCTGTATTTGGGGCAGTTTTATGCCTTGCTCTCTTGCTCGTAGCAACATAGGAAAAGTAGCAGCAAAGTAAAAGGTAACTTGTCATTTCCATTTCTATAAACTTTAAATTCAAGTCCGTCGTTCTTTTATCACTGAAGATACTGGATCTCTTATAAAAGATAGATAGATAGACAAAGTTGTAATTTATGAATTTGAAAGAAGAATAGTGAAACCTTACTAAAACAGTCCCTGTTAATAAAGAAATCATAGGAAATATTAATTCCTTAATCAAAGAGATGTTTCAGCATACAGCTGTTCTTAACCAGCCTAGCTCTGGAGCAAGTAGCTGAGAAATCAGAGCAGCGTTGGCTATTCATGTTGTCCTCCAGCATCCTTAATCAGCAATGAAAGTGTTAGAATCATCATTATTCCTAAATAAAAAGGACAAATGGCACCCTCAGTTAAATCATGAAGTGCAAAAAAAAAGCAGACTTTAAGATATGGACTTACTGTAGGTTTCTTGTGGCTGTTCCAAATGGTATATTAAGTTTACTTTTGTCTTTTTGTGAATAGTTCCATAATTCAAAGTATAGACAATTGCTCAAAATGGGCAATAGGATGTACATCGCTATTACATGCAACCCTGGTCACTGCAGAGAACCAGTTCTGAAAACCTGATGCCTTCTATACAAATCAGGCAAATGTTTGCAGGAGAATTACAGAAATTGTAGATTGTTCTGTATTTGAAAAGACTTAGCTCTGTGGGAAGGATGAAGCTTTAAGCTCACAATATTTTTGAATGAGATGAAGCTACAGATGTATTTATTCACAGTGAATAAATATGTAAAAAGAGATCTTAAAATCATTTCTGTAGATGTGATTGAGCTAAACAAGAATAAGATAGTATATAGCATTGAATTGGTTACATGGAAGCCTGTTTTCCCTCTCCTCAAAGAGGAATACAAGTTTGGAAGTCAGATTCCGGTAGGAGCCAGGAAGAAAATCCTGGCTGTTGTTTGCACTCAGATGATAAATTCATAGAAATGGGGATTAGGTTCTTTATATATTTCACTAACATAGAATTAAATTGATTACAAAGTATAAGACAAGATTTTTTTTTCCTTCTCTGATGCGTTTGTAGCACATTTTGATTTTTTTTTTTTTAATACCTTCTTCTGGAGCAGCAGACAGGAGTTTGTTTCACATCAATGCCACTACTGGACACGTTCTCTGAACTTCCATGGGTTCTGGCATTTCTGTATAACTTTGTGGTATTTTTTTAATGCAGTAGAATGTATGAAGAACCTTTTCTTCTAAAGATCTTTTTAAAAGCCTCCTTCTGAGCTTTTTGTGTGGCTGTTCTAGTGATGGAGACAGATTTAAATAGTCATTCTGATGCTGAATACTCATTTAACATGTTGCAGCTGATCCTGGTGAAGTGCTGAGTACAACTTAAGTATCAACAGCGGGGTTTCAACAGAGCTCGGAGTTGCTGCAAATTTCAGTTCTTGGCAAGAATGTCAACTTTGTATGTGCCAAGTGTCTGTTATTTAACCAAGCAGAGGATATTGAGTTACTGTAGCAGAAGCGAGATGTATGATTCATGTTTGCATATCCTTCTTCAAAACAGAAACAAAGAGATCTCAGTTTTAACACATCATGTTTCTCTTATTAGGGCTTTTCCCATTCACATTGTCATAATTTGGCAATAAAAACATTGGCATTAATTATTTACTCACTTGTTTAGTGAGAAGGATAGCAGAGCATGCTGTCGGGTACTAAAGCAAAGCTAGATAGGACCAATTACCAAAAAACTGCAGGAGCACAGCATGCTTTTTGAAAGTTGTCAAGTGCTACTCTGTTGTTACGTTTCTATCATCATCAAATATAATTTATTTTGAATAATAGTTAAAAATTCATATTTACAAAGCAATAATGATTTAAAAACAAAAGGTCTATTTTAGTCATGCTATTTTTGATGGGGATGGATTTTGATTGGCTTCAGGTTTTTGGAGGGATAATTCTTCCTTCTATTGCTTTTGAAAAGATTGCTTTTTTGAAAGATATATTTGGGGGCAGATTTGATTTGATGCTATTCCTTTAACACTGTATCTTAAGAATACAGTCACTGTCAGAACAAATCAGATCAGTGTCCCGTTTAACCCAATTTTGTCATTGTGCCACTGACCAGCACTGACTACAGCAATAAATAGTGCAGTGTGCGCTCCCATCTGTGTCAGCTCCCTTTGAGATGTTTAGCAATTCACCTGGCTCCTGCTGCCCACCAACTCTTGAGTCTGGACTGCTGGATGAATGTTGTTAACAAGCTTCTTAGCACCTGGTTAAGTTCTCCGCAGAACTGCTAACCAGATTCTCCTCATTCAGTCTAGCTGGGGATGGCTGTTAAGTCTACCCAGCATATAATGAAGTAGGGGCCTGGATCGTTAACTTTAGGACAGAGATGATTGTTCCTGCACGGAAACGCAAACTGCCAGCGCTGAAATGAAAACTTATGAGTAAGGTTCCAGTTTTGGTTCCAGTTTAATTTTTAGGCATTTAGGGGTGGAAACTGGCATGAATTCAGCATATGTAAAATCCCTCTGGATAAAAATAGAGACTGTAAAAGCATGACCGGGTGAGCTGTATGGCTGTTCCTGCTCCCCTGGTGTGTGTGCACAACTAACCATGACCCTTGCCTGAGGTGCCTGGTACCTCCATGTGATTAAAGAATCGTGCTGTTCTCTGCATTGTTTTGATAGGCACTGGCATGTGTCATACAAGAGTAAGTCCCAGACAAGTGATCTGTTGGTAAGTGACGCTGCCATAGACCACAGGAATATAATGTAAAGGAACATGTGCAGTCTCATCAGTTCATTTATAGCTATACTACACTCACTTTTACTACTTTACATTGTGGTCCCCAAGACATTTGAAGGATTATTAGTGGTTCAACAGGCTCAAAAGCGTGGTCATCTTAGGTCTGTATGTTCGCGTTTCCAACACTTTCTCCAGCCTACCTTTTTTAAAAAAAAATGAAACAAAACACTGTAATTTGAAACTGTTGGATATTTGTGAAAGTTACCTGACTTAAAATGAACATAACAGTCGTGACCAAATAACAGCACTTAATAATTATTTGAGTTTCACCCAAGTTTTGCAGTATTTCATGTAGAATTTCAAAGTTTATCTTAGCCTTCTTGTCAGCAGAAGGAAGTCACCAGTTCCAAAAACTTCTGCTGCTGACCTTTGGGTCTAGAAAACAGCACAAGAAACATAATTAAAACCAATTTGACGCAGTTTTCATAATGCTATTTCAGGTGGAGTCACATGGTGACAAACTGAGGGCAGGATTGCTGGGACTGGCTAGATCTTATCATCTGTACTGCACTGCCCATGGGACTTCAGATGTCCAGTTTGGGTAAAACGGGCAGCACTTTGCTCTCTATATACAATTTCAAAATAAGAGTGAGTGTGTACAGACGAGTCTTATTAATTCTTCCCATACCCAATGATTTGAGCTAAAATAATTTATTCATTAATGTTAATTTTAATAGAGTGAAGCAACCAAAATGGTTAAATACTTTCCAAAGCAAATGAGAGGCAGAATATTGTATCTCAGAGTTAGAAAAGGCATATTCATAGGTTGGACAGCTGTGGGCATTCATTTTTCAGGAAGCTTCCGAAAGCTTTTTTTTTTTTTTTTAACCAATTTACTTTAAAATTGTATTTTGATTTTTGTTAATCTGTGACTAATATACAAATACTAAGAAAGAATCACCTTTTATTTTGAACTCCTCTATACTATTTTAAGTAAGTATGATTATCTGTGCTTATCATCTGAAGTTGTGTACAGCAGTTACAAAAAGGATAAAGCAAAAAAAGTGCTCCAGTTTATTATGTATGCAGATGTAAATTCAGTGGGTCATGGTAAGGCAGAGATGGGTGGGACATTTGCATTCTGGTATTGCTGAGGAAAATGATGATAGACCTAGCGGTCTAATCAAGATGGAATGTATATCTATTCTTCTTTTTTACGTTCCCTTTGTGAGAGGTGTTTTCTGTTCAAGTTCAAAGAAAAACAAAGGCTTATCTTTTTTCTTCAAAGGTATATTGTCCAGCTTCTATACCATTTTATCATAATATTCAGGCTCCTAAAAAAAATTCTGAGGTTAGATTTTCAGTGGGCATGAACTGCCAAAGCCATGACTCCTTTATCTGTTGTGAAATTGAGAATATAAGACATAATTTTATTTATCTCGAGTATATCATTCCAGAGAATTCAAGCAAATTATATTAATTCGTATCATAGTACTGAGATGTGTGGATCTGGATTTTCTTAGTGGAAGAAGAGGTATTGTTTTGGTGACCACAACTGCAGAAGTAAAGAGAAAAGTAAGGCAAAATGATCTCAGTAATGCATAAAACTGAGGAACTGTAAAATAAAGGAACACAAAAGAGACAAGAGTTGAAAGAAAAAAAGGATAAAGAAAACCAGCAGATGGGGATTTTGGGGAACCAAAGTACTAACAGAAATAACCATGCTTTGTTTTCATGTACTGCTTGGCCTTAAAGCTGTGTTAGGCTAAAGTGTCCTTTTTATCAGAGCATTGGGTGTTACAGAGATTATTTCAGTGGCGAGTCTGTGCAAAGATGAATGTGCTTCTGTTTCCCTCTGCTGATTAACACAGTCCCAAATGGCAAGTGTGATAAACCCTGGTCTTTTGATGCCCTTTTTTTCCCTTCAACTCAAAGACTTTGAGATCACAGGGTAATTTTTTTTTCCCTAACAAGACACTGGTGTTTTCTCCTGAATTCTTCATAAATCAGCCATTTAAAATACTTAGGACTGTGTCCTTACACTTCCTCTGTTTCCAAGGACTCTGTAGGAGGTTTAAAGTATTCTAGGATGCCCTGCCAGCCCAGAAAGCTATTATCAGATTTTCAGTCCCTTGTGTCTGACTTAGATCTTCTGAGGTGTATTGCATAGCTGTTTTCAGCTGAGCAACTCTGCATGAGGAGCTCTTAAAGGGTGGCTTCTAAACTTCCTGTATCCCTTTGATTTCAGACTGGCTATTTTTTGCATCTTACTGACATTTGTGATTCCCTTGAGGCAAGTACTACAGCATATACAACAACCACAGCTAGCTAATCATAAGCTTGGACCTGTGACTACTTAAAGCAAAAATCTTTTTAGAGGAAAAAAAAAAAAGGCGTTCTTGCAGTTAGTGCACTGAGATAGCATCTGAGGAAAGACACCTTGTACAACCATAAGGACTGTCTTTCCAGAATCCCAGTTTCTCTGGTTTTTGTTCTGGAGAGCTGCTTTTAAATCCCCCCCCCCCCCCCAGCCTTTTTCTCAGTTTGTAAAGAGTCACTGCAGTGCAGCTTGTGGACTACAGTGGGACCACTGATTAGTGCATCTGACAGCTCTGCTCTTTTGCCATGCATGAAGGCAAGACATGGTCACGTTTAAGTCCATAGCAGTTTTGCCATTTTCTTCAGTGACACCAGTCATTGGACCCGAGGGCAAACAAGTTAGAAGTTGTGGCTAACTGGTTTGGCCTAACAAAACAGCACATCTCAACAGAATAAACCTCTTAGCAAAGGAGAATATAGCAAACTTCAGGTCTTTACTGTAACACTAATGCATTTTTTATTTTGACATGCCCCCTTTTAATGTAATTACTGGAAGGTTTTGATTTTTAAGTATCTTGCTCTGTGGTGTGTATTTTGAGGGTTCCCTCGTGAGCTGCACTGCACCAGGGAGTTGCTGGGTTGTTACGCAGCCCTAAAGCATAACCTAGCTTGCGTGCACTAACAATCTGGGCATCATTCTGTTTGTTTCAGCTAAAATTTAAAAAGAGGCTAAAATATAGTAAATAAAAGAATGCAGGAGAATGGAGGGTAGGAGAAGATTAGAGTCTCTGAATTGTAGGGCTGGAAACACAGATTTGACTTCTGCAAGAGTAGCCAAATTACAGTTCAGGGCTGTGGTACTAGAGGACAAGTTATGACAAAGACGATTTGTTGTGAAATGTGGGGAGGCTATGCTGGACAAGTTGTAATGATGACTGAGTTGCTACGTTTGGCAGCAGTACCCTCTGAAAATACGCCTGTCCTCCATCATTTCTTGCCACGCTCCCTCAGGTGTGCTGGCAGGCTTCTTTGTGGACCTGTGCTGTGAACCGCTGTTCACTTCCACTGAACAGTCACTCAGCGTTTTTTTTTTTAGAAGAGATTTGGCAGAATAGGTTGCCTGAACTGTCACAGTGTGGTCCCACAAACTATGTGCTGGCACGACTGAGGTAGCAAAATAAGAACAGAAATGGACAGTTACAGAGATGGGAACAGCAATTGCTAAGCAGGCTCTGTAGCTGTTGGACTGAAACGTATATACGTTGTACTATCTGGAAACATTTAGTGTCCCAGTATTTTTAAACCACCAGAATTGCGTATTATACAGTATTTGCAAAATCCTTTTAAGCTCTGAGAGCGTCCAATTGCCAAGCTTGCTGGTCGCTACCTTTCATTGGGAGATGAGAGTGTTAAGACCAAGAACAGATTTGCCGAGAGAAGAATTAAAATCCATACTTCTGCCATCCTCTTCTTTCCTCTGTTCTCCTCTTTCCTTCAGTCACGGCGGGGGGCCCCATCCCCATGCCCCTTGCCAGTGAGTGGAGTGGGGCCGGCCCGGGCCAGGCATGAGGGAGCCGGGGCAGCCCCACGTCAGTGGCACCAGGGTCTGCCCGCAGGGCCCTGATAGCTTCTTTTTGGGTTATTTTTGGGCGCTTCTCTTGCTACCTTTGTGGCATACTGTGCCCCTGTGTTATATACGTGATCTGAAATTTGATTCTGTGTTTATTACCGTAACACATGAACTTTGTTTTTTTCTTTCTTGTCCTACTCCCCTCTGAAATAATTTTTGGGACAGTGTAGTTAAGTCATCCAGATATTCCCTGAAGTGATTCCCATCATTGCTGAGATAAGTTAGTTTTCCAGTCATATGAGCCTCAATTCTGACGTGCCATTGCGATAACCCTATACTAGGTGCTAAAAAGAAGGCATAAAACTTAAAAATGGTCCAGCATTCAAGAGGAAACCTCTGAGGAACCTGGAAGAGTTTGCTGAGGGGCTTTTGCAAACCTGTGTTGCCGAGTAAGAAAGAGGGAGAGATTTGTCAGAGGAGAGGTTTCGCTCGGCAGTAACCCTATGGTGGTCTTTGAAAAAGGAAGAATAGTAGTATGCAATGGGCTCAATCAGGCTTCTTTCTGGACCTTTGCTCTAAATACTTTTGAAGAATTAGCTGTTGTTCAGATGTCTACCAAGTATGAAGAAGAAAGTCCTCCTTTTCTGAACTAGAATGGACCCTGATTTACACTGAAGCAAATGGCAGCCAAGTTGTAGCAAAATCAAGGCCAGGACTGTTAAGGTAAATCCATAAACTTAACAATGAGACGTAGAACAGAAGCTGGTTCATTTGAATTAGTTACTGTGAAAATATCGTTAAACACCTGTTAAAAACTTGCATTAATTTTGTGTTATGCTAGGACGGGCTTCACAGCTAGGTAAAGCCCTTTTAAACATGGGACGTTAAAGGAATATGAAATAAGGTCAGTAACGCTGTTCACCTGCTGTGGGTGAAATCCAGCCTTGCTGGAGTCAGTGGAAGTTTAGCTGTTTAATTCAGTAGGTCAGGATTTGACCCCAAGTTTCTACTGTTTATGATGACTTACTGTATGTTTGGACACCATTTCAGTACGGGCTCCCGCTACTTAAATATTTATTTTTAACATTTGTGAAGGGCAGATAGAATCATTCCTTGTACATGCTTTGTACGTGTTAGTTTTATTTCTTAAATTATTTTATTTTCTGGCAGCCAGCTAGTAAAGGCCGCAATAAAATAAGCCAGGTCAAAGCAACAACATTAACTGTGTCTACAGCACAATTTTTCCCTGTGTTTGATATTTTATAAGGATGAAATAGGGCTATTTTGCAAAACTGCAGGATGCAAGCTGGGATTCTTTCAGTTTTGTGATAGATATATGTTTATAGATGATCTTTCTCACTGTGTTGAGCATACAAGCCAAATTCCAGTTTCAGCTGTTATATTATCACAGCTCTTCAATTTGTGGCCTTTTACAACCAGCCTTTTACAGTAAATTGACTGTAAATCAGACAGAGGAAAGAAAAAAACAAGGAACACAACCTTCAGTATGCCAATGGAAACTGCAAAAATCTCCCTGAAGGAACAAAGTTCCTGAAAGGTAACTTTTAAATGAAAAGAGGATCTAGCATTTTTAAATTAGCACTGCAACTGTGGAATTGCAGTGTCAGCTCATGTCTTGAGACTGACATTTTTAGAGTGATGCAACAGACTTAGTTATTGGCAGAATTATGCTGCCAGATCTTGGCAACATTTGTCAACTACATGGCTTTCTCACTGTCCAATCTCTCTGTGACACATTTTATTTACTTTCTACTAATTTTTCCGGTTTTCTTTTTTTTTTTTTCCTATCAAGTGAACAGTGCTACAACAGCTCAGAAGTAATTTGTACATTAACTGTGTGATAGCCAACTTTTATTTCACTTGACTATTTCTTTGGTGGAATTTTCGCTGCTAGACGTTAGTACTTTGGGGGGAGGCAGGAGGGAGTAGGTGGAAGGCGAAATAAGAAGGAAATTGAAAAACGCTATGGGGCTTGGCAAGGAAAGGGGGAAAGGCAGAATCTTATGAAAAGGATGGAGTCTGTAAAGGATGTCTTTAATTTTGCTTTAATTCAAATACCTGAACCTCTGTATGTTTTTTAATGGGATGTAATGCAGTTAAAAATACACCAGTGATATGTACAAGAAAAAAAAAAAAAAGAATAGCTTTTCCTGAGGGATATAAAGACTGTTAACCCTTCCTGTTTTCTTAGATTCTTGTCATCTGTGCACTCCAAATTAAATTGGAATAATAAATAAAAAATCCACTGCGTAACAGGGCAAAGGTGTCTTCTGTAGCTCTGTCTTGTTAGCAAGTGTTACACTTCTCTGTGGAGATGCTTACCGATTCCTGCTGATTCATTATGGCAGGAGTGGCTCGTTAGCTCTTGCCAGAAGGACGGGTGACAAGTGTGGCTTCCTGGTGAAAAAGAGCAGAAGGGGTAAGACCTCAGTGCAGCAAGTACAGATTGTGTTCAGAGTAGTGTGGGACGCTGACACAGGGGGGAAGTTGATTTAGATTTTATCAAGCCAAAATTTTGTTTCTAAGAACTTTTCACGTAGCTGCACAAGCATCCTGATCTAACGAGACGGAGGCAGATAAACTGCCAGTTGAGCTATCGTGGAGACGGTGTTTGAGGGCAAAGCGCAGAACAGACTGTCCTGGTCCTCGCGCACGTTTGTCCTCATTTTGGCAGCTGGTTTGATGGAGATCATTTGACTTCATATACCACTGTGATTTATATGGGCTAAATCTGTAGCCCAGAGCTTGACTCGATGGAAAATTTTGAGAGAGCATAATTTGATCTTCCATAGCAAGTCTACAACTCGTAAG
Source organism: Struthio camelus (assembly GCF_040807025.1). Lineage (NCBI taxonomy): Eukaryota > Metazoa > Chordata > Aves > Struthioniformes > Struthionidae > Struthio > Struthio camelus. Next base: position 111,458,068 of record NC_090942.1, on the reverse strand, counting down.
GAAAATCGTGCTAAGAGTTACAGCTGTTGTAACCCACTGATTACTTACATGCAGGTGTATACATAAAAAGCCCATGCTTCTCAATTTTAGTCTGCTGTTGTTATTGCATGTGGTATTGCAGTTGTGTGTGCGATGCAGTTAGAACAATATTGAAAAAGTATTCTGAAAGGGAGTGAAGAACCCTCTCAGCGCTTGGTTGTAGTGTCTTATTCTCATGCTTGGGGGTTGAAAGGAATTGTTCCTACAACAAAAGGGAAGTTTCTCATTCTCCTGACAGTGTGAAGATTGGTTAGCTTCATGGGCTCATCAAGGTATGTTTCAGCTAATAGGTTTACAGGCTACTTAAGGACCTGAGGGACTGGTGATGCTCTCTAGCCTTCTGCCGTCTATCTGCAACTTGCACTTTAAATGCTTCGGTCGCTGAAATATTGTAAGTAACAAAGTTGTATGTCTCTGCAGTCTAGCAGGATTTTTTCCTGCCCTGTGATATAAAGAAAACCAAACTAGATTGTGTATCAGAATTCCCTTTCATAGGTATCTATGGAAAAAAGGATATTGACCAAGTGTGAATGAAATAAAAATAAAATCAAACCATGGTATTTGAACTTGCAAAGCTGTAGTTCCATAGCTTAATTATTGAGACAGTTAGAAAGGCTGCTGTATTTTTCAGTGATAAAATTGAATGATTTTCTTAAAGTTTCAGCATAGCATTCAGATGCCATGGCACATTCTAATATGTTCTAATAGTGTCTGAATAGTCAAGATCATAGTAGTACAAAATCCTTGGCTATTATTATACCTATGCATAGGTGGAGGAGAGGGAATATCTTGATTGCTTCAACACTTTTACCAGTTTTAAAAGATTTTGGTAAGTTCAGCTAATTGTAATATTCCTCTTATGTTTTCCTTGGTGTATTTTAATGACGGCTACTGGTAGGATGTGATTTAGCTTTCAATTACTCTGCATGTTGTAACATCACCTAGAAATTAGTTAGGCTTTCCATTAAAGTTCATGTAAAATATTTGTTCAGCTACGTGTTATAACATCACCTAGAAATTAGTTAGGGTTCCCATTAAAGTTCATGTGAAGTACTTGTTCAGCTACATGTAAATACCTAATTAGTGCTATGCTAAATGGCTTATTTCTCTTCTAACTGCTATAGTATATCCTGAAAATTATTCTCTTTTCCTTTAGTATGTTGCTTGTTTCAAAGCTCCTTTTGCACGTGTGCATTTCCAATTACAATAATTCATACATTTTGTATACAGTTTTAATCACTTGAAAGGCTGAATTGGTCATTTAATTATTAATAAGGTGAAATCCATTGATTTCCTGCAGTTGTTCAAACATGAGTCTGGCCTAATCCTGCCTCAGGCCTGAGGGGCAGAGATGAACAGCAAATCCTTGAGCTAAACATTCATTTCATGGGATTTAAAGTGTGTGTATGTCGGGGGGGTGGGGGGGAGTGAGTGTTTCTCTTTTTTTTCCTCCTGTGACCTTTTGTTTTACCTTTATCCTTTTTCTCATATGTGAATGTATTGTTGAAAGCTATAATTTTGTCACAAAAATAAGTGAAAACAGAGTAGTTTGCAACAATTGTACAACAGCAAGTTTATTACATATTTAAGCCTACCCAATTTAAGTGACTCTGTTGACACAACTGGTGAAAGTAGATCTGTGGTAGAAAAGGCTTCACTGCTGAGACTGAGAAGTCATACAGCTAATAAGTCAACCTTTATATATTCCAGCACAGAAGATTTGCATCAGATAGTTTAGGATTTTTGTGTTGCGTATATGCACATGTAGGTGTGTATTTGTGATGTTTATCCTATGAATAGTGTCACATTGTCCCTTTTGTATGAAGGACTCTTTTCATTAAAGCCTCTGGCTCAGCTGCAGTTTGGTGGTTTGATGCAATTTTGTCACAGTTTGTTTCTTTAATTGATCTGATCATCCTTGTTCTGTACATATGACCCTAATTACTAAAACTTGGCGTCCATCCCTCCTACAGAAGTCAAAGTACTTGCTTTACCCTTTTTCCCTTTATCATTCTCATCTTCCTTTAACTCAGACTCCCTCATGTTGTACTACTATAAGAAGTCTCTTCTATGAGGTCTGAATCCATGCTAAACTTACTTTAAAAGGAAGGAGCGGGGAATAAAATTCAGCAACCAGTATCATATAGAGATGTAGTAAAAAATATATGTGTATAAACACATACACACATATATTTATATACATACACATGTATGATCTTAAAAATATATAAAAAGAAGTTATTCCTAGATGCTTTTCTGGAAATCAGTGCCAAACTTCTGAGCTTCACGCCATTGTTTTTGAAAATTTTATCTCTCTTTGAACTGAGCCTTTTCAATTGCTCAGAATCCCTGATCTTGGGGACTTAATTCCCAAAATGATATAAGCATTTCAGAAAGCATCCATGAATGTAACAAGTTCAAAGGGGCAAATATCAGTACCTCACTTGTGCACAGGAAGACGGTATCCATCTTCTCTGAAAAGAAATGCTGTTTTTCACTGCTGCCACTAAAGAGGAGCCTCCTTTGGGACCTTGTTAGATGCTTTCATGTGCGGACCATTTGACCCACTTCTGACTAGTGAGCAGGCTTAGAAGGCAGTAGTTGTTGGGGGTATGCCTTTGGCTGATCTCCTCCCCCTCTCTGCAATGAAAGAAAACCCTCAGTGGAATATATTAGGGATAATAACGGGGTAAAAATGTCAGTTAAAGAAGGGTGACGGATGGAGTTCCTATCTGAAAATAATAATAATAAACAAAAATCTTCACAAGGTGTCTCAGTATTCACCACAAAGAGAGCATCGGGAAAGCTTTTGAGGTCCCTTTTTTTAAAACAAATGGAAAAATATTTGTAGAACTAATATTTGTTTTTTAGTAACAAGATTACCATTAATTACTGAATATTACTTTATGTGGAATTTTAAATTAAGCAGAAATTTTCCTTTTAACATAATGAAATCAATTTATTGAAATTCAAACATATACTGTGTGGGAGAACATGGATTATTTTTTAGCTGCCTCTGTTACCAACAAAGAAAGGAGAAGGAATGCTTACAAAGAACATACATTTAAGCTATCTGAGAACAAGGTAGGATAAAAAGCAGTTGTACGAGGAAGTTGTACAGTAGGGAAGCTATCAGTGCGAGAACTCAAGGGTATGTGCATATAGCAGATCCTTTCTGTCTGATACCTAAGGAAAAATTACTTTTGGCCATATAATGGTAGTTCTTGGCCAAAACAAAATACCTATTATTTTTCCATCTTGACAGGTGGTTTCTTTCTCCAAATACAGTCATTGCAACATTTTGATGTTTTTGAGTAGGGCATCTTCGTTTTATGGTAGCCAGTTCGAAACAACTAGGGTCTCTTTTCTTTTTAAGATATCAAAGATCCATAAAGCCTTTTTAGTTTTTTTGAGTGAATCAAAAAACCTTCGTGTAGGTACCAATGTTTTCTGGATTATGAAATTACTGTATTTGTGTTCCTGGGAAAGCTAGTTTTGATGTGTGATTTCCTCCCCAATCACCTCTAAATATGCAAGATTGGATCTACTGCAGTGCACACAGGAGAGATCGGAAATAAGTCACTTTTTCAAAAGTGATTTATGCTAAGCTGCGTATAACTACATGAAATATGAAATATTCTCCTTTCCTGCCACCAAGGTTACTCGTAAATAATCTTTCTGACTGTGTACAGAACAAAGTAATAACTGTATCAAGAGAGAAGCTAGAGAAACCAATTAAATCGTTGTGGCAAGTAGAAAATTACAAACGAGAGATCTCTATAAAACAGAAAATTCTTCCCATCACTTCATACTTAGAAGTCCATTTAAACATGAGAACATTAGATCATTTTTCAAGGTTTCATTTCTATCATAGAAGAGAAACTGAAGACTGAGATGAATGTCCATAAGAAAAATCCTTTCCTAGCCATCTTTTGAATATTTGTCAGTACCTCTCAAATAGGAGCATGCCTGAAAAACCAACCCAAAGGGATAAAACTCGAATGTAGAGATGATGTTAGGCCTGAGGAATCCAACAGAATCCAAGATGAAGACATCTGTAGCTGAATAAAGACGCCGCCTTTAGGAGATTATCTTGAAAATGATTGCAGCTGCCACCAGAGAGCATAAGTGCCAGATGCTGCTGCAGCCCCCAGGGAAGTGGTTGTATGTGAGGAGTCGTCCAAGACAGGATGGTTAGAAGAACGGGCATCCTTCTCCGGATCTTACAATAAGAAATCAGACAGTGACAGCCCTACTCGTAGCTTTTGTCACCAGTGAGGGGAAATTCTCTATAGGACCCTTGCAATTAATGACCTTTCCTTAGCATTTGAGATGTGACTTGCTGCAGGAAATGCTAATATGATACCTTATCTGGATGCTAACAATTCTAGGTTTTAGGCTTTGAGCTGAATGTGTGTTGCTTCATACAGTACATTACAATTTATAATTTGGTAATTATATATATTTTATTTGTAACCTACCTCTGCAAGCCAAGTGGTAGCATTTTTATAACGGAAGGAAAAATAAATGTTTTTGGTTGATGATTAATTAAGCATAGTGCCATTCAACTTATATACAAGAAGGATGTATAAAGCTGTGTCAGCTGTGTGAAATATTAGAAATAAGACCAAGGACAGTTGGAGAAACCCAAGAGAAAAATTGAGCTTCTAGATAACTTCTACATACAGGAGCAATGTGCTGAAGCAAAGTTTCTGCAGTTCCAGCTTTGTTTCAGTAAAGTTCAGATTTTCAAATGAGGTTTTTCTGAGTCTGCAGGTATCTCACGCTCATCCTTTCATTTATGATGCAACAAATAGCATGTTAATGAGTTAGCCCAGTAACTATTTTATTAACGACATTCCAGAAATAGTCTGAAAATCATTGTTACTGTGATGAAATAGGTGATTTTCTGATTACTTCCTCAAATCCTTGGAAAAAAAAGGTTTTTAGGGTGGCTTTTACCTTTAAGTAAATATCCCTTCCTTCTCTGTACTTGCTAGCACTGAGAAGCTATTGTTTTATGTTTGTTCTTTAGGGCAGATACTGGATTAATGAACTGCCTTTAAAGCAGCGTGGCCTCCTTTTATTATTATTAACCGTCAGTCTTTAGAACCAAGAAAGCCCCCAGTCCAAACAGACAAAATCTCTTAACTGTGACGAAAAGCTTGAAAGTGGGAACCCAGAGGCTTAGAAAATGCAAAGTTATATTAATTCTCACCTTCATTAGTGTCTGGATCTTTTTATATAATGTCTAATTGTGCCATTTTCAAAGCAAAGGTGTGATATCATGATTTAGGAATATAATTATTTTAGCAGTACCTCTTAAATCTCTGTTTCCACTACAATAACTCTAAATCATTCTTTATCATAAGAATGATGCTAGTAAAAGCCTAAGCATCTTACTTTTAACTCGGTTATTTGATTAATTTAAAGAATCTTTCATACAAAACAAACTGACCAAACATATTATGTTACTCAGTGCTATGCATATATTTGTTTTCCTCTTTGTGTATGTGTACGTATAAATAAATATATATGTATTTCCTCACTGCTGTGCAGTTTTGTTTCCATGTGGATGGCTCTTAAAATGATTCAACCTCCCTTAAACATTTTTGACACCACAGTGCCTTTTATAGCTGGTGAGTTGAGAACCAACAAGTGTGAATTAGTGCTTTTAGATTTATACCAGCAACTCTTTAACGGTAGTCTAGCAAAAAAGATTTTAAAAATAATGTCATTCAGAAACGCCATCAGATGCCAAACTGACTTACCAATGTTTTTGTCTGTAGTCTGATTTCAATGTACTTTTTATTAAAGGAGAAGTTTACATATACGTAAACAGGTTCTATTAATTTTCAGATTTCTTTTCTTGTCTGTTGTCCGCCCCGTGTGTTTGTGTTGATATTGAGGCTTGATTCTGTTACTATCAATTCCCTCTCTATTACAGTGTCCACATCAATTAATAATTTTACCACACAATCACTTAATTATCCTATTAGAAACTCTGTCTTTGCTCTCGTTCAACCCACTCAACGTGTTGCGCTCTCGATTTTATTATGTAGCTCAGAGTTCACCCCATGTCATATGTCTTCGAGACAGAGTTTATAGAAGATAACCCATATGTCAGAGACTAACATCGCCATCCTCTCCTGTTGACCTCACCCCGCGACCCTGTGGTGGATAGATTGCTGTCTTGCACCGTCACAGTTGCTAAAGTGTTCTGTCCGCTGCCAATTAGGATGGATGCCCTGAATTTTCCGACATATACAAAATACTTTAGCCAATCAGCAGGAGCCTATTGTGCCATTTGTCTTCATCTTGCCAATTTTATTTTATATTGTGAGGCAACCAAGGAAAATGGAAACACTTTTCTAGTCAAGCCATTTTATATTACTTCGGGAGCTAAAGGCTGAGTAACTCTTAAGATTTTCTTCTCTGTCCTATGAGTGGTAATCAGTTCAACATAATGGTGGCAGATCTCAACCATCAGGCTTTAAAGTGGCAAAAGTGAGAGATAAGTATGCGTGTCAATCATTTTTGCATAAATGCGATCTAATAATTGAAAAAAGGAAAAGTCATACCTCAATATTATTTTTATAGAGTTTGAGAAAGGCTGCGTGATTTATGTGATTAACTTTGATATCATGAAAAAAGCATATAGTGCATAGATTACATTCTGTTCAATGATACATGGACTGTATTCTGTTCAATGATACATGAATTTGAACTCGGCCTTTTCTCGGGTTGAGAATACGTAGCCATAAATAGCTAAGAAGAAAATATTTGACCATATGTGTATAAGCTGAATTACTTTCTGCAGGGTAATTTTATTAGACCTTTTGGAAGAAAAAATGCCCTGTTTGACTCCTCAGGCGAAAGTGTCGTCATGTTTCCAGGTGGGCATATCTATGGGAACGCGTGGTGCTGGCCTTGAATTATTTTATAATTAGCACCCATACCTGGCGTTCATCCCAGAAGCAAATGGGATGATAATGCAGTTCACCTGTAGGTGCAATAGGTCCTCATCAGTTTTCAAAGTGTTTTGTCCACTACCATAGTCGTGATTTGAAGCTTCTTAATGATCTTTAAGGCTAACTTTTAAGAGTGTACTGCAGCAGAAAATATTTATGTTGACAGAAATGAGTTTGCTTTGATTAGACTGTATCATTGAAGAAAAGCTACAATTTCTTTGCTAAGAGCAGATGAGTACAGCATTTTAAACTGCAGTTTACCTAAGTTTCTTGTTCTCTCTCTTCTCTCTTTCTGGACTTTCAATTTAGTCCATTTGTGTCCCGTACTTAGCCACTGGCAAAGTCTGCTAATACACTCCTGAGACACTTCTGGACTCTAGAGTTGCATTTCTGTGTAGTGTGATGCCTTTGACTTGCCACCTACTGCAGCTTTATGGGACTATGTATGTTAGAGCTGCAAACAAGGAATATAAAGCTGTTATCTGTATGTTTCATGCATTGTTCATCTAAACTCTTCTCAGCCTTAGCCGTCTCATTTAAGCCTTGGTAGGTCTATGGAGACCCTGTATCAGGAAGCCCTGTGAGAGGATGAACAACTATTTCACGGCTTAATCTACCCTTTCTCTCTCACATGAGTCAGCAATATTTCATGATTATTTACATCACAAACCGATAGCTCTGCTGAAGTTGCAGGCATCTGACCTCTATTGATCTGCAGAAAGAGATCATTGACCAAAGATACAAATGCTGTCCTGTGGGAAGGTGTGCAAGTGAAATCTTGACACGGAAGCAAACCCAGCTAATCCCCGTGCAGATAAACACTTCTGCACAACTGGGATCTTTCTGATCTTGTCTTTTTTCCCCCTCCAGCATGCCTAACTGAGTAACAGTCTCGATCAATTTGTGGGCCTGCCGCTAAGTGGTATGGAATCAATTGTAGAAAGTGCGGGCAGAAGAAAAGAACCCAGTTAGTTTGCTTCCCATCTCGTTACCTGTGAAGGATTGTTCCCTATTGTACATTTTCTAGTGATTTGTCCATTCTGCTCTTAAAAGTTGCAGGGGCTGGCTTTCTAGCTCATCCCTGGAGAGAGGAGTCTAATGTATCTTCCTGTCATGAACTTTGATTCTTCTAACTTGTTCTTGAGACTTTTTTCCCTTCTTTTTTGTTTCTCTGTAACTCTTAGTTATGTTATACAAAATGTAATTACTATTTAAATATCTACTATAGTAAACAGATATACCTTTCCTTTATAGCAGATATTTAGAGTTTTATTTAAGTATCTGCAGCTTCTGAATCAGAGTTTTAAAAATCTTTCTTCTTAGGGCTGTTCTGCAGTCCCAAAATAGTCTTCGTCTTATTCATAAGTTTATCAATGTCTTTCTTCCTAAAAGTAGTACACAAAATAATATACGTTTGGGTTGTACCTGGTGCCACAGAACAGCAGTACGGAGAGGAATTATAGCCATCTGGCTTTGCTACTTGACACCTCTTTGTGTAACAAATGGACTTTCTATGGACATCTCTTCAAATGAATATCTAATTTTTTGTGTATTGATACTGTTCAGAAGTCTTTCCATCCCCTTATGCTTACTTATTTTAGATTATTTCCCCTTCATTATGTTATTCGCTATTCAAACTGAATTTCTTTTCTTTTTTTCCTTGCGTTTCTGGGAATCATTCATTTTTTGCATTATTTCTTTTGTCCTAACTGACCTAACCAACTTCTCAAAGTGTTTGTGATTTCCATGGCTTCCTTCTGAATTTGCTGTTAAAGAAATTAGGAAAAATGTAAGAATATTATTGCTGAATAAATAATGTTATTAATGGGGAGACAATTTCCCCTGTTCCCAAGAAAAAAAGAAAATGGTGGTGTAACAATGCAGGCACTAAAAGGAATATGTTTTACATAGCATGTCTAGCAATTGCACTAGCACCAAAGTCATTGTATTGATTCTTAACCCAGTCACCGAAATGAAATGATCAGTAAGCAAACTTCTCTATCTTCTCTATATTTCTCAATATAAGGGAAAGCCTGTTTAGTCTTTATGGCCTTTGCAAAGTCATGGTGTGGAATTAGCTGTTATCTAAATTTTGCTTTCTGTGGTTAAAAATTGATCTACCAGACTTGATTTCCATGATTTCCTCTTGCCATAGCCGTGCTAGTAATATTACCCTGCCAGTAATATTAGGGGATTTCTGCTCCAGAAGCCAATTTGAAGTGGTACATCTCCGTTTTGCTTATCTGGTATACATAATAGCAAAGTTTGAATACTGGCTGGATACTGCATGCTGCAAAGCCTGTCCAATTTCCAGAAATCCATTACTACACATACATTCAAATTGTTGATAATCTCAGCACTGCAGTTTTTGCATCAGTTAACAGCCAGCAAATCATAATTTCAGTAAACAGAAAGTTGTTTATGGAGATGAAGCATACCTGAAATATTACATCTCTTATTCACAGAAGTGGAAATTCAGGATCTAACTTTCCTAAACCTAATTTCATGTAAAGAAGGAAGAACCAGCCAAAATGATTGGGTCTGGTTATATTACTTTTTCTTTAATATTTTCCCAACTTGTTTAATATTTCCTTGGACCTCCTTCCCCTTCTGCTCTGCCTATTGCTGTAGGAGATGAGAACCTTCTGGGCTTGCCTGTGTAAGGTCAATGAGGTGAGGAAAAGTCCATGCTTGGATGCCTTAGACCGTTGCCTCAGTGGCAAAGAGAAAAGATATTTTCTAGAAGTGCATCATGTAAACTTAATCTGATGGAGGGACAAGCCTACCTGTGCATGGAGGGATAATTTGTTTTTTGAACGGAGATACAAATTCTGCTTTTCTTGTACCCTATCCTTACAAGCCCAGATACTAGCAAAGTAAGAACACATGCAAAGATTGAACGCGAAGTAAGAAAATGGACAGAGTCTATCTGATCTTGGCAAAGTTATTTTAATTCAGGTCCTCAATGGAATCAAGAAAACATTGGGTTTTGTACCAAAGGAGCATATTTTAGGAAGAAGTTTCAGTATAATGTCTGGAAGGAAACCTGTATGTTATTGCCATTTCAACTCACATGTGTTTATTTACTCCTAATTTCCTACCACCAAGTGGCAAAGTAGCGTCTTTCAGAATGAGATCAATGTGCCAAAAACTGAAAGGTGCAATACAGGCTCCTTATAGAGTCGTGTCATTGACTTCAGTGGGAGTAGAAGAGACCATAAAACGTTACTTTGTATTCACAAGAGATGTTAAAAGCATCACAGATTTTAAATGGCTTGATTCAGTTTGGTAGTTCAGTTTGATACTGATATTTTGGTTCCGATCGCTTCTTCATCTGTATTATGGTAAGAAGCTGGTATTATTTTCTTAAGATCTATTAATGTACACATTTGTGTCACTAATTTTACAGCACAGAGAATCTAATTCATTGTGCCAAAGACATTCCTAGTTCATACATTCCTAGGTCATACCCACAGGTGAATTTGTATCCTTTGGTTAATGAAAATCACTTTTTTTCCTTTGTGAATTTCCCTGTTTTGTTTTTTAACTCTGAGCTGATCCTTTCCAAATGTCATTGTACTGTATGAAGATCCTGGATTCATTAAAAATGTTCCATTGAGAACTGCTAGATATTTTAAAATGTTCCACTGGTTTCCAACTGACTAATAAAGCTAGGCTGTCAGCTTATCAGTTTTTACTAAAACATCATTTTAAATCCTTTTTTCTCTTTTATTAAAGTTTTTTCACTTATATAGCAAAGGACTTGGTGGGGGGAGAGGGAAGAAAGTAAAATAATAATAAACAAACCCCACAGTCTATCAGAAAACATGGTTGTGTTTCCAGGATGTGCTCTGTGACTTGATATATGTGTACACTGTATTATCAACGGTATTTACGTTTCTTGGAATTGTCACCTTTTGCTAGTAAGAGTTGATCCACCAAATATACCGTTCTGGTTGTCTTAGAAAAGATTAGAACGACAAAAATTTTTTTTGCGAAGCAGTTACCTCCGATAGGAGGTAAGAGCACACATTGAAAGGCCATTCAACTTAGTCAGTACCTAATTTCTCCAAATCCACATAGTGAGATCTTTAGTTTGTCGTTCATTTGTATAAATGACCCTCCAGTGGCATAGTGGCAACGTGGTGGGACACTGGGTCAGCACAACTGCCAAAGGAAAATATTCAGCAGCTATAACGCCATCTTCCATAGCTCTGGTGATGCCCTGAGGGTACTTTGAGAGATTTCACATTGAAGTATTTTCTTAGCCCCTCCCTGCTGAGCGTATGAGAGCTGATGAGATCACAGCTTGATATTAGATAACTGCAGGCTAAATATTCTCTAGGAAGATAAATAACCCAGCTGTACAGGTTGCTGGAAGAAATCCTGACTTCTCTAAACCCAATGAAGGTGAGATTTCACCTTCTAGGTATGTAAGTAAGCAAGCAATTCCTTGTCAAGATCTATTTCCGAAAAGATTGTCTTACCTGAAAACATGGTTACTTTTCCCTGCTTGCTGATGATACTTCGTCTTAACGTTTTGACCAAGTTTTTATGTGTTAAAAGCATGCAGAATTATAATTAAGCTCAATAATTAGTCTACTAATAAATATTCAAAGAGCAGACCATCATAAAGGCCTGATTAGGCTATGCATAAATATGTAATAAAACTAAAGTCCTTCTGCCCTTTTATACAAAGTAGGATACCTACATTCAGATAAAAGAGAGTGCTTTGCCTTTTTTAACATATGAACAAACAAACCAGATCACATATGAGAAGTACTGAATTTTATAGAGCCTTGTTTGGAACTTTTAACACATGCATTTGAAGTATTTTGAAGTTGTCACTTCAGGAAAGTGAAATTTTCTGCTGTGTTCATTTTAAAAAATAAATAAATAAAAGGACGTTTTTCCATCCCCTGCATGTCTTTGATTATATATATATTTTTAAGACTCAGGCTTCCTTATGGTTTGATTATACAATCGATTACAGTATGGCAATGTATGTGAATAAGTTCTTTTTTTAAAGTTTTCCTTGCACTCGTGTCTCTGACCTCTAAACACAAATGTGTCGAGTCTTGAAAGGCTGTCAGAGAAATAATAGCTTAAGTATATTTTTAAAATAAATAAAAGCAACTATTTGCCACTTTGATATCAATATTCGTCTTCTGCAAAGTGAAGGTGTTTGCCGAACAGCCTCTGACACACTTCCCTTATGTACTCCATTTTTTTATTCAAATGTCTTCTGAAACCTTACCAGCCTGGTAAGTGGTTATGAGCCTTTGCTCAGAGCGTAAGATGACACCACAAGTGAAATGAAGCAGTGATCCGAAGTAGGCACCAGTCACCGGTGAAATTACGCTGTCCTGCACTGAAAGGCAGCTTTTCATCCATGCAAAGAAAGTGAGATCCCAGGGAAAGTTCTCAGTTCCTTAGCCACCTCCAATGAGGAGCAAGTGATCTGTGAGCCTTTTCAAACGGGCAGGGTGCACTTCTTTGCTACTGTAACCATTAAATGAAGCAGCGAATAAAAAAAGTGCATTAAGGGAATTGTAAAACTCCCTGGGACATTGTCTCTTAACAAAGTAGGAGAAACCTGGATGCAACTTATTAAGCATGCAAATATTGTAAAATGCTGTGTAGAGAAGAAAGCCGTATCCCAAACAGTTCCACAGAAACTTGAATTTTATTACATGCCTTTCAGTCATTAAGACTGGAGTAAAATTCTGCTCCCAAGAACAACTTTATTTCATAAATTTCATTGATACTTACAGTACAGATAAAGTCTCAGGTCTTGAGCATTAAAGCTCAGTTGAGACTTCAGGCAATGTATTTGATTTAAGATTCCAGGCTTTTGACATAAATATTTCCTTATTCTTTATGCTACACTATAATTTGTTGCCATGTTTTGTTTTGATCAGTTTATGTGTTGCATTAAATCAAAGTTACCTTTCTAAGGAAATATATTCCTAATTTTTCAAATGTGTTTCGGGTCAGAGGAGCCTTGAAGGCTCATATTTTGTTTTGTTTTTGTTTAGAACAACTAAGAAGATGATTTTTAACAGGCTTCTCTGTCAGCAGACAGAGTAGCTACTCATGGTGGAGAACGTTTTTCCTTGGTTTGGCCGTTATATTTTTTTTACAGATTTTATAATCAGTTTGTGCTTAGATTTGTGCTAAATGTAATGATCCAGTAATCTTGAAGGCCTGCCAAGAGCAGATGAGAACTGACAGAATAGAAAAAGAGAGCAGACTCTGAAAAATGAAGGATGTGTGAGACGAGAAACAAGACAACCTTGTGATCTGTTTTTAAAATACGTATTATTTTCTGCCTGCTTTATTGCTGTTCCCCCTCTGCTCCCAATTTGCTGGCACTGTAGCCAGAGATGCATGCAGGAGGGGATTAGCACTCACAATGGAGGAGCACCCTGGTGTCTACTAGAACAGAGCGAAGATCCTTTATTTTTTTTATTTTTTTTATTTTTCTCTCCCTATTCATGTTAACAAGGGCTAGGTTTTTTTCTTCTTCATCGTGATTGATGTTGTCATAACCAAAGTTAGCTGCTGATCCTTTGACAACTGGCTAATAAATAATGGGCCGCTAAAAATGTTACCCTGCCTGTGTGGAACACGTATCAAAATTATATTATATCTATTTAGCATGGCTAATCAATATGCTATGCATATCCTTTCAGCTAATCTTTTTGAGCAATTAAAGCAAATTCAAAAGAGAGATTATCATGTGTAAACAATGACGGCTTAGATATCTAGCTTACTGGCCTAAGGTCTCTCCGCAGATCCTGCAGAGTTTACCTTCTGTATCAGTAGTTAATTAAGGTGAAACATGAGGTAATTAGGGCTAATCCCAGTGCTATCCTGCTGGCCTATTGCCTCTCAGGCCATGCCCTAAACCAAAGCATTTTCACAGCTCGGGAAATGTTGCCATTTTTAGAGCAGATTTTAAAAATTGATGCCCATGTTTATCACAGACAGTGCTCCTAATCCTTTAAGGGCGCTACAGTGAATGCAATCCAGTGGAAAGAGGAGACAGAAAGGATGGCATCATTTATTTTTCTGCGGGTTTGAAAACTGCAGGGTTGTTACAACTTTGCACTAGGACGTTCCTTGTAATTGACAAGGGATTAGGGGGATTAAATTTGTTCTCTGCACTCATTTCCAGCTGCTTGCGTGAAGCTTTTATTTTTTTAGCGCTTTACATTGGATGCCACAGGAGAGGGATGCACGTTCTTCGAAGATGAGTTCTTGCACAGATATGACAATGTAATATAACTTTAAAAATGTGCCTTAGAGCAACATCCGAATTGTTATTCCTCAGGAACATTTTGGCCTTTGTGAAGCAGAAAAGAGGCCCTGCTGGGTTGTGTCTGATCTCTGTCTTTTAGGATACATACTCTATTTGCATAAAGGATATTTCAGTTGCTGGGGACTATTTTAATTTTGAAGGGATGGGTTTAACTACTCATTTGTTTTGTCTAACTACCTGGAAAGAATTATCTTTTTTACAGAAAACATAACAAATTTATTTTAAACCAATAATAAAATAAGTATTCATCCCAGAAGACATTTTATTAGGCTGTTGAATTTTTAGGCTGGCTGCATGATCTTGAGTCACATATCTGATAGAATGACTGCAAGTTAGCATGAATACTATTAACTAACAATCCATGTTTCTTTCATACCTATTGAACCTCGTAAGCCGATCCAGTGTTTATGTCAATATTTCTCTTTTTTCTTTTCCAGTTCTAGCCTTACACTAGGGAAAAGCAGATTTAGATCCCTGTACTGGAATGATCTTTGATAGTCTTGGTTCCACACCAATCCGAAAAAAACAATGAGAAGATGTAGTTGAAACGTACCATTCAAAATTTCTGTGCAGTTGAACCCCAAACCAAAAAAGTAGTTCTGCTGTGCTTTTGGAGCTGAGCCCCAGAATTTTTACCAGAGGGTATTTTTGCTCTCTGTTGATATACATTTGACTGTTTTAGTTATGAAACTGAAGTAGATGGTGATTATAATTTTATCCTTTATCCCTGCTTTTCCAACAACATTAGTTTGCTTGACTCTGCCATACTGTTTCAAATGTCTGTTGGTGCCCAAAGAGCTAACTTTGACTGTTTTAACAAGTTGTTGTCAGTTGTCTTCAATGCGGTATCACTAATCTAACTACTATGTTTTTTCAGTGCTTCAGAGTACATAGACAAATTTCTTAAATTCCATGTCATCCACTGTGTTTTCCTAATTGGACTCTTCATGTGTGTCACAATCCTTAAGTTCTAGAAGAATAGGTAGTAAAACCCAAGGCCTAAAAATAAAAGTTTCCCTCTTAGATTTATTGTCTTTTAGACATTTAAGATGCTTTTTACTTGATCTCAGCTTCAAAAACTGGAGGAGGAGCTTTCCTTCTGCATAAATGCAAAGAGGATTTGCAGCATGACATTTAGAAGTATATTGTATGAGGTTTGCTATTGATCCTTCTGGTGGGGATGAGTGCTCAGAGGGAATAAATGGGCTGCTTTTATGAGGCTCCCTGTCATCATGGATTTAGCTGTTTCATTTGCAGATTCCTGTAAATGTTTGCTTGATTTATGGCCAGTAATTTTCGTTGGAGAAGGAATCGACATATCGTCAGCAAATGACTGCGTGTCGTTAATAGTTTCAAGTGGCATCTGAAAATGTTCGTGCACTTCCATTGATTCAGGCTGCTTCCCACGTTGCAGCTCCAAAAGTTTCAGTGTTTTGTTAATATTACATACATGAGACTTGGGACACATTTCATTAGCAGGTGTGAGAAAGCATAAGAGGAATAAATCATAATTCAGATTCCTTGTGTCAAGATTAAAGTTTAAGCAGAAAAAAAAAAGGAGCAGTCTGCATTTCAGTACAGAATAGTTCCACCTGACAGATTGAAATTAATTTCCTAGTGTTTTACTAACACAGGAAGCTGCTGGCTGTTCTTTCTTAGTTGAACGTAAAACAGTGGCCCAAGTCATTAAGACTCCATAAAACTTTTCTCCTTTTCTGACTTGGGTTCCTGGTCAGGTTCAAAGCCCGTTGATTGTATGCTAATTCTTTAAATTGCTCTTAATCTTTGTATTCTTCACTTCACATCCTGTTACTGTTGTCAGTTAAACAGCTGAAGCATCCCATAGCAAAGGTAAGTCCTTTGGTACAGAAAGTCACATGGCTACAGTAGTGATTTTTATAATAATCCATGAAAAAATACCAAATATGTGTATTTGATATTAAGAATACGTGATGCCATTCTGGCTCCATTTTTATTTTGAGTCTTGTGTGTGTGATGTCTAAATTTGAAAATACTGACTTTTGAGTCTTTATGCTTACAGTGAGATTTGTTCCTTAAAAAGACACTCACATTAGCATGATGACATCATCATTATTATGATTATTATGATTATTATGATTATTATTTGCTGATGATATCTATTTTTTTTATTTGTTGGTGATATCACAGCAGTTGTTGGTCAAGTGATTTATTTATTTATTTATTTATTTTGTAAATGCCATTCTATTAAGGTAGTGGTCATGTTAGTAATGTTGTCGTTAGCTACACAAACAACAGTGTACATTACTTTTTATGGTATTGCCTAGGCTATGTCTGTTTTGTGTAACTATTCATTCCCAAAAGATCTGAACTCCAGAGCAAATTTCAGTCTTTACGCTGTGTTTTTAGAGGTGCCAACTACTTAACTTGCTGGCACAGAACTCTAATACTGTTTCCTATTTTGTATGATCTCTAGGGTCTTACATACCAGTACAGAGCTGTGGATTACTGAATATTAAACATTGACATATCAAGTACAAATAGTCTTCATAGAAGCCTGTATCAAAGTGTGAATGGATGCTCTTGTAACACAGCTGTCTAATAACAAATACACAGGCATCTATTTCTGTGGGAATTTCAATATTACTCTCACTGTGTATGTACATATTTAAATACAAAGTTCTTGCAGTGCTTTGAGAATACGACAGCATCTAAATTTGCATTACTTATTATCATTGAATATGCATGGGATAAAAGTGAAATGAAGAGCCATGGGAAAAATATTAGAGATACTTTCAGTGAATCACAGGTTTTTTGTAAGTAGTTACTCACAACCTTGGCTATGTTATTTGTGATATAAATCATCTGTGGTATCAAAAGCAAAATAAAGAGACAGCAAATGACTTGAGCAGTCTTCCACTTCCAGGTCAGCTGTTTACATCCAGTTCAACAGCAAGATCATTACAAGACGAAGTCTTAAGCTAATATGATCGTTCTAGTTACGGAAGTCAGTTTGTGCAAACTTTTTCTGAAGCTGCTGATGTGGTCACTGTTTTTTGTGATAATCTCAGCAAAAGTATACAGTATGATTAAGCTGGAATAAAGTCATAGCCTCGCTTTTTTTTTTTTTTTTTTTTTTTTCCTCCTAGAATTGGCCTTCCAAGTCAGGGACTACTGGTGGTTCTGGAGGGGTCACAATACCCGAGTTAGTTGTGGGTGTTAATATTATTCCTGTGGATGATTTTTCCTGCACACGTAACATGCTTCCTTAGTGCAGCCAAAAACCAGCTTTTCTCTCTTCATTTTACAGTTGCTTTAGGTTACCCTTTATTTAGTCTCTGAGACATCAGTTTTAAATAGAACATTGGTAAATGAAATTACGTCTGGCAAATGAGTAGTAGGTAAGAGATATTTTATTACTGTGAATTTGGGGCAAATGCACGTAGTTCGTTCTTATGTTCAAGTATTCCCCTCGTATAGCCAATGCTCCTGTGGCGATATCACTTAATTAGCCAGAAATTTGCTTCATGTTGCCTTTATTATTCCATGCCGTGACTGCTCCACCTCTTTCTCACCACCAGCTTTCAGCAAAACAAACCCCCTAGAAAGATGAGCTGCGGGAAGTGAGGAAGAGGATTATTCATTATTAGCAATTGTTATACAGAGAAGGGCTAATCTGTTTCAAGACAGCCACCTTCTCTGTATATTAGGAGCCCTCTTTAAGAGCGTCTTAACCTGTGTCTTTAAAAAAATAAATAAGAATGTTAAATTTTCGGAATAAAAGTAACAGTTGATTACTATGTAGATGAACAGATAAAGTGTAACCGAAGTGTGTGTATTTCCCTAACAAGGTGTTCTTTCCATTAGTGCAGTGAAAATGCTGTATGAGTCTGTATTCATTTTCGAACAGTGCATCTCCAAACACTTTCCGAAAGAGATTAGTGTCACTTTTCTATTTTACCAATAGTTATACTGAAACATAGCTAAACAAAAAGTCTTTCTGGTGCTCACTCAGCAGGAGATTTGCAGAAGCAAGCCAACAGCCACATCTCCTGCTTCACGGTCCGCAGTTCTACCCACCAGGCAACACTCCCTCCCATAATGTGCGAAAAGCTAAAACAAATATATAAGTACAATTTTGTACTTTACTAGCTATTGGGGGATCTCAAGGTTCTGTAGCAATGGTAATGAATAAGTGGCTCACAGCGCTCCAGAAAAAATGCCCATGCTGTATGTGAAGCTGTGTGGATTGTGAAAGTGTTTTTCCAGATGCAGCCAGTTTTAATATTTCCTTCGTAGATATCTTGATAGTAAACTAAATAAACTACCAGTGTTATCTGAAGCAGCTTATATTCTTGTTTCTTTTTGATTGTCTTTTTTGATTTTGATTATGTAAAGATGCCTCTTTAATTTGTAGGACCATGTATGTATCTGTACTACAGCAGAGTTTTTATTAATGCCTGATGAAAATATAAAAAAAGGAGCATAATTAAGCGATATTGAGTTATTGCTGATATCTGAATCTTATGTTTATATTCTTTCTGATTAAAATTTTGACTTTGCTGTCACTCATAATTCCTGCTAATGTGTGAAATAAATCATGTGCTACTTAACCTTGAAAATGGAAGCCAAGCAAATACAGAATTATATTTATTTCTGCTTTTTAAGGCTACAGTAAAGATGGGAAATTTAGCTTGGTGAAGTAGATGTAATGGGATTTTAAAAATGTAGAGGATGGCTTTGAATACAAAATTTAAGAGGAAAAGTGAATGAGTGCGCAAACGTAGCTTTTTTAAATATTTGGTTTCTGAGATAAACTTCAGATTTGAACAAGCCAGTTGCCATTTTTTTCTAATGAAAAATGGCTGTCTTGAAGAATTAGAGGTCTAAGTTGAGCTAGTGTAAATAGCAGGCAGGGTAGGTTTGTGCATTTCTCGGGATTTAATCTGATTTACACCAGCTGATGACTTGATGCACAGAGTGCTAGCATAATAGCCAAGACTCAAATGCTGGCACCAGTTGTGCTGCTGCTTTTTACTGGCTGTTTACAAGTCATGGCTGCACCTCTTTGCTCTGCCTGTTTTGTACGTATTGTGAAGAGATTTTCAGGCTTTATCCCTGCTAGCACACTAAGTGCTCCCTGGAATTTTTGTGGCTCAGCTCCCATCTTGCGTGGAGCAGTCCCTTACCCGCCCTAGTGAAACCTCCTGGCCTGGGGAGCAAGGCACGCAAACTGCCTCTTGCTAGCAGGGA
Source organism: Struthio camelus (assembly GCF_040807025.1). Classification (NCBI taxonomy): domain Eukaryota; kingdom Metazoa; phylum Chordata; class Aves; order Struthioniformes; family Struthionidae; genus Struthio; species Struthio camelus. The sequence goes on along the minus strand of NC_090942.1, from coordinate 111,438,502 downwards.
GTCCAGGACAATTTGAATTCCTGAGCCGTGTCCAGGAGGCATCTGAAGAAGCAATAGTTAGTCCAGGCTAAAACAGTGCCAGGAACCATGCTAAAAATTTAGCAGTAGAGTTTCAGTGCTCAGGCATAATCCTTGGCTGTAATTAATACACTAGCACAGACATAAATTGTCAGTGCCACTGTGCTGAAGAAGGATTGCTTTCAGGATTATGTAGCTGAAACAAGTCCAGAGTGTTCTTGAACGTTGGAGCAAAGATCAACTCTGACTGCAGCACTTTAGACCAAGTAAAATGCAGTAGGGGTGAAATGATTAAGCTGTGCTGCTGACGTAAATAAGCGAAGCTATTGTCGCCTACTCAACTCCTACCTATCTTACGCAGTAATAGTTATCATGGACAAGTGCTAAAACAGGTTAATGTTTCAACCAATATATCTCAACCATTTTACAAAAGAGAACTTAACTCGTTCCAATACCTGTAACATACTGCTTGTGAGTAGTTACATCATTTTTAGTAACTAAGTAGTTAAATCATTTTTAGCAGCCATTCCGGATGATTCATTTTTGGATAATAATTCTGGAGTATCTCTGAGGTTGCCTGTGGGCCAGCAGAGCCTCTCCAGCACAGCAGGAATTCCTTTCAGGGGCGAAGGCGTTTCGAGACGCGTGGCATAGATCTCTGCAAAGCAAAGTTTTAAGAATTTCATTTGAAGCCTGAGCCTGGAAATCACACAAAGGTATTCGTCCTTTAACTAACACGTTGGGTTTATACTAATCCAAGTCTACAGAGATTACTTTCTAGGGAAGAGACTTGGATTACCATAAATCTTTAGTTCAGGCATCTGCCATTCTGTTTTTTTTCTCTCTGTTCTTGCCTTTTTCAGCACCTCCTACAGGCTGATTAATGAAACCCCATTGCTAGCCGTCGTGAAATATGTTGCATGTAGGATCCTCCCAGCAGGAGGAAATGTTCCTTGTTGACAGTTGGCTGCACGTGAGGGAAATCAGCTACCCAAGGCTGGAACTGTGGACGTTTCCTGCAGATAAAATCTGGATGGTGACTACTTGCAAAAAGAAGAATAGACAAAAAAGCACAGCAGGCTTTTGGATCCATAGAGCATTTGCTCCCCAACTGTCACACTTGCAGTCTCTGCATCTGGCATTCTCTTGACTCGTTTAACCTGAATCAACGGGTCAGCTTATATCTGCTTTGTGGAGTTTACAGTTTGAACGTGTAACATAAAATAGAAATCCTTCTGCTCCCCAATATACCTATACTGCATAAAATTTATAATTCTAATAGGGAAAGACAATTTTGCTCTTGATGTTTAATGAACTTAAGTGTACGAATTCATGATTTTACCTGTTTCCTGGTGATTACCATTTGCATTTGGGCAGCTAGCAAAATATTTTAGCACATTTAACTCCTTTAGTTAATTTTAAAACTATCAAAAAAGTATGAATTACTTGAACTACTCTTTGTGTTGTTTATGCCTTATATTTTTCAAACGTGACTATCATACCTGGTTGCACTGACTAGTGTCGTAACTTTGGAAGATCCGTACAGTCTCTTTTTGAAAGGGAGACTAAAAGATAAGGGAGGAAAATCTAGTATGTAAAGTTTAAGAAGCAAACATTGCTTTTCTTTTTATTTCTTTATTTCTTTTTAGGTATTCTTTTATATGGCAGAGTCCTAAATCTTTTCAGAGACTGGTAATATTAGAGGTCACTCCAGTGGGAATAAACTTAATAAAAAGAGGACTATTGAAGACAAAATTGCATGCATACGAATGCTCCATTACCCGTATCCTTTATTGAATCAGGGACATTGGCAATATGCTCAGCCCTGTTGAGAACAGAGAAGATGCAGACTCTGCCCTCAGATAATTCATACACAAATGGGTTTCTTATGCTCTGCCATTTTACTGCCTGTGGCTGGCCAAACCACCCTGTGATTCTTTGGGCAGCTTTGTACCACAGCTGCACACAACTACTAGGGACTAAGTGCATTAAACCATGCCAGGAAATACAGAAAGAGAAGAGAGAGGTGGAAGAGGGGGTTAGTTGCTCAGACAGGAACCTCCATGCACACGTTAGCCTCCAAGCGCTGATGTAGGGGAGAGCGTTGGATGGAGCTGCCCCCATATTGGGCAGCGTTCCTCCTGGAGCTCCTTCTGGCGCCCAGCGCTGCCCCGTAGCCATGGCCAAGCCCCCAGCCAAGTGAACAGAGCAATGGGTAAAGGTAGAGAAGGACCCGACCAGTGCCTGAGAACAGCAAAAACTGATGGGCTTTTGGCTTTGTATTTTGCTAAAAATACATGGTGCTGTTGCCTGGATTAGAGTTGATAAGCTTCACAGGAGAACTGTGTTGTAATAGTGCGTATATGTAATGGATTAAGTAGCATATGTGGTCAGATTTGCTTTCTCTGTTGCTAGAAGCTTTGGCGTTTATGTTATAGTCCTGGAAGTTGACAAGTTAAGCTGAGTGTTGATTAGACACAGAGAGAGGAGAAGTAAAGATGGGATTATAAAGGAAATAAACATTCTTACATCCCCAGCAAGAGATTCATACTTTCTGCATTTAAAATGAAATGAAAGAATTGCTATGCCATGCTGTCTGTCTGTCTCTAAATCTAAGACATCACACATATGTGTGCATGTGTTCCTACATACATTATTGTTTTCACAGAGAGAATTTAAAATGAACCACTTCCAAAAGTGTCCAGTTCTGTGTCTTTTCAAGTTCTTTGACAGCATGAAAAGTAGTACATAGGTAGCATTAAATGAAAACAAGATTATTTCATACATGTAGAATGTTTAGCAATCTTATTTCATGTATATTATTTCTGAATTTAAATTGAAGTAAAAAGTCAAAAGGTAAAATCATCTTTTGCAAATTGTGATGGAAAATTGCATTAACTAGTTAGATGTAAGTAGCCACTGAAGCAGAAAAGAAAAATGTGTTGTTAGAATATTGTGCAGAGAGGTAGGAGTGCTTAAAGACAGCGATTCAAAATGGAAAATACAGTTTATCTCAAAGTCCAAGTACAGGTTTTCATGCACAGATGCAGACATTTTTAGTCTTATCTCTTTTTTTCTCCCCCAACCAAAAGATTAGAAATAAAATCAATGGGGTCATTTCCACTGATGCATGGAAGTTTCAAAGCGTAACACTGAATGATAAAAAGCAGGTTGACTTTATTTGATCTATTGTTGTGGTATATAGACTGTCTGTAGCAAAAAAGAGGGAAGAATAACTGAGAAATGTGTCACTTTGTTGGTAATGCTGTGAAAAGTAAGTATTTATTAGTAAAACCCACATATTTTAACCACAATGTAGAGGAGGTTTTTTTTTTTTTAATTAAAAATGTTTAAGGCATGGAAATACATCAAAAAGTATAAAGGTAACCTGAAATTTATAAGGTTCCCGAGTTGCACAGACTTGGCAGGATATTTACAGTGTTGAGGTTGTTTATTAGTTGTTCTCAACTAGAATTTTTTTTTAGCAGTTGTGCAGTTGTGCTGATTTTTTTTTAAATTCTGCTTACATGTCTTACTTTCATGATCTCCCCTTAGAGCTTACACAGACAACATTATTTGAAATTATTGTGGGCCTTCACACTTTTGTCCCACACAAAATCTTACAGAGAAGAACAGCACAAAGCAAAAATGCTACAACTCTTTAGAAAGTAATGGAGCTCAGTCATTCTTCCCCCCCAATGGGTGAGCCTCTGAGGGCTTCAGTAAAAGACCACAGGTAGGTCTGAACAAGATCGTTCTCAGTAAAAGAGCATAGGTGGTTTTGAACAAGATCCTTCAAATTTCAAGACGAGTAGAGCAGGGGTAAGAGTGGTGCACACCTTGGGCTAATAATCACCTAAAGCAGTTATACTATTTCTGGTGTCGGGGTAACTTCTGAAAAGCTCAAGGTGTGGACCTCGTTGCAGGCCCAGCAACCCTGTGGATGGACAGTGATTTGCAGCTCTGCTGTCCCCGCGGCTGCTAGCCGTGGCCATCTGCGTGAGCACAGCATATGCTCTTCAGAGCAGCATGCAGCACAGCAGGACCTATAACCGTGCCACTGCTGACTGCTCACCTTCAGACATCTGTTACTTCGAAGCCTGGATACCCTGGCTTACACTGCGAACAGCCTTGCCACACAGATCGTTTCCTTCAAAGCTAGTAGGAATACTTGTGAAGCAAGATGTCAGTCACTCTAAGTTGGTGTAATAGAATCTAGACCAAAAATTGGTGCAGAATTGTCTCCCTTAGATATATCCTTTAGCTGATAGAAAGAGGCAACTCTTTCTCTTTCTTTGAAGATTTTCCCTTCCCTTCATAATATTTTACTAAAAGAAAATAAAACAACAACAACAACAAAGTAGAGCTTCTGTTCTACCTATGATGATTTTTTTTTCCAGGAGTTGTATCCTCTTTGTTCAGGTTGTCTTCATACTCAAGCAGTTACTGCTTTTAATGAAATGAAGTTTATGTTTTTCTTCCCTCTTCAACAGTTATTAAAGAGTTATGGTTTTATGGTTTTCAGTGTGAGCAGAGAGCTTGATGTAATTACATGACTCATGGATTAGCATTTTACTATATCCCCAGTGCCTCTTAGGCAGTCTTTCCTATTCCTGAGTAAACATTGCGGAGTTGGGACCAGAATTAATGCGATAGCCAAGGATGAGTTCATAATGGTGGGTGCTGTGAAAGGACAAAGCCAATCTATTTGTGAAGATGTCTCTTGGGTCGGTAGCGCTCATGCTAAACTAGAATATATGCAAGTTTACTTGTGAAGATTTTGGTGGTGACTAGTGATTTGGTGCTTCTCCTGGGGACTGAATGTGTTGCATTTGAGTGAGTCTATTTCTGTGTAACCACTGAGCCTGACTTCTCTCCATAAAGTATCTCCAGGCGGGTGCCTCAAGCCAGTTGTGTCTGCAAAGTAAGGCCACTGGCTTTGGAGAGGACCTTAGGAAGGAACAGCATGGAGGAAAAACATAATAATTGGTAAGGAAGTTTGAGGTGTCAGTTAATGTTTAAAGGATGCTCCCAGGCAGGCATAGGAGAAGGACATTATGGAAGCAGTCAGCAGAATAGCTTTGACCAAGTGAGAAGAGAGAAACATAAAAAAGGAGACAAGCCAGGAGATGAGAGGGGAAGAGGCTGAGAATAATGCTAGTGCCCAAACAAAAATCTGTCTCATTGAACTTTACCTTGAACTCAGAGCAGGGTTTGCCTGAAAAAAAGTGCGATAACCTCCATTAACCCAAAACAGGCCTAAGGGTTTTGGACAGGGTGCTCTAATTGAGAGCTGCTGTGCATGATTAATGGCGGTTTGTGGCACTGCTGATTTTCTGTTCTTTCAAAGAGAAATTTTATCTGAAAAAGTAATAGTGCAGGAAAAAAGGTAGTTTGGGTTTTTTTTTTCCTGTTGATCTTTTTTAAAAATGCGTAAATACTATTTCACCAGTGGCTTCTTTGTCCTTGATCTAGTGATACTGATGGATTATAGCAGATCTCCTTCACTATAGGTGACTGCTACTGGCCGATAATCATAATGTATTTTTATCCAATTAGAATTATAATATTGCAATTAAAATTTTGCACTGGATGGTATCACACACATCCTACTGATAATTGCTAAGTGGTAATGTTTTCACAAACTTTAGAGTTGTAATGTGGTCTTAAGTTGACATGTGTAATCTTAGCATAAAATTAGGTATTTCTCGTAATGGTCATCTTGACCTTAATTGAAGTGTGACATTCAGGTTTGATGCTTTAATTTTATTAACTAAGTGTTTCATTTTAATCAGCACATGGCTTCTCATTTTCAATGTAAAGTGGAAACTTTAAATATAACCATTTGGGACATGATTTTTATAGTGTCTCTTGTCCCCTGAATTTCTTCAAAATATCCACCCTGCATACAAATGATGAAATTTTGAAATCTATTTAACTAAATATGTCTGCATAATATTTTAGCACCTCGTTAACAAGCCTGTAGACAGGTACTAATTACACCCCAATTTACAATACATCAGTTTAGCACTATTGATCTGTTTAGAAAAAAAAGAAAAAAAAAGAAAGAAAAAAGTAAACTGAGCAAAAGCCAGTCTTGTTGCTAAAGAAATGATGTATTGATTCCATCTGACAGTGCTTTGTCTACAGATCAATGTAGATGCGCGGTATAGACCAGAAGAATGAGACAGGGTCGCCAAAGGTCACTAAAAGAACAGGGAGTCCAAGATTATTGGAGACAATAAAATGAACACATCATAAAGTAGACCTGATTGTTATTTGTAAAGGAATTCACCAATACAGGTTTTATCATGCAAGATCAGAATAATGTATTCAATTTTACAATCAGCTCTGGATGTCAGCTGTTTAAGAGAGTTAAGGAGGAGTCAGTGCCTCTTCAGTAACTGTTGCTGACTGTCCAGGAGTCTTGCAAAACTGAAATCATGAACACCTCTATATGTTTGTAAAAAGTGGAACCTACTCTTGTGAGAGATGTTAGTCTGTCAAACAGAACAGAACATTTTAAAATTCAAATAATCAGGAATCCTTACTCCCATCCAATCTTCTGACTCTTATTTTGATCATTTTAACTGTTGCTTTTCCAAAGCACAGAGATGCTAGTTCTATTATATTTCGGCTTTCCCCATTTAAAAAATAAGATTTTTTTGTGGTCTAATTTGACAACAGCACTCAAGTGTACTTGTATCATGGCATGTTATTCATTCACATATTTCTTGTGTCCTTGGTGTCCTCTGAGACCAAGGGCTTGATATTTTAAATAAGAAGGACCTCTACTATAATGTGATTAATCCCTTACAGCTTTCATGCCTTCTAAATCGTTTCTCATTCTACTTTAGAAATTTAACTTTTACGATGAGAGGGATGGCTGCTCCACATAGGTATTATAATTTAGGGCTTAATCCCCAAAATTAATGTTTAATCTGCACTGCTGCCTTGTTTTAAGAGCTGCTGAATGAGTCTCATTCAAAACAATTGCTTGTAGAGCTTTCTAATCCACGTTTTTATATCAGTGCTATGATTCCTTAAATTTTACCATATTTTGTACTTGTGTCTAACAGTGGGTAATGAAAGGTTGAGGGTACGTGTTCTTCTAACATAATCACAAAGGAACAATTCACCACACTGCCACTTTAGCTTTTCCTCTAAGGAATCAGGCTTAGCACAGTTTAGAATTATAGATGCATGGTCACTGTATTTCTTCAAAGCATATCATCTGTAATGTAGAGCTGATTTGGATTAGAGTAGTTTTGCGGTAGGGAAAACATTATCTGCACGTTTTATCTCAATCCCCCTTTTTTGTCTTCTGGGACAAGATACTTTTTAGGAAAGATATGCTACACTGGCATTTAGTACAACTACTTTTAAGAATAAAATTGGCTATAATATGAATTAATCACTCTAGAGTACTTTGGGGACTTCAGGTCTTTAAGATGTGGTCAGATGTGATCTGTCAAGACAGTGTAAAGGAAATGTTTAAGGATTAAAGGAAAATGTTTTCTATGAAGGTGGTAGCTACAAATAGTGACAAACTAGCTGAATTTAAAAACAACGTCACATAGTGCACGTATCGATGGCAAAAATCCTTGTTCCTAAAGAGTATCTGAGCTCCTCCTTAAAGAAATAAATATGGAAACAACAGACTAGTTCTTCAAAGAATTGTTAATTTTGTTTTGTGGTTTTCAGCCCATTCATAGTTGGGAAACCTTTCTCACTCTTTCAAAATCCTGCAGAAGTTTTCAAAATAGGAGGTAAAGATGCTGAACTATCTTCTTTGCCAAGAAACTGTTGGTCCACTTTGAAGTTCATTGCCCACGCACAGTCAGTTTTTTTCCTGATGTACTCTTTTTGCCTTTGGAATAAACAACGAATTTAACTTTTTTGATGTGATTAATCCTATGCGTATTTGTATGCACAGTGTTCATCAAAATTTGCCCAAGCATATAAGGTAGGCCAGAAATATCCATTAATTTATCTCTTTTATGAACATTACCTTATTAACCATGTTGGAAATATCCCAAATAATGCATTCATTAGAGGCACACACTGTCTGAAATGATCATTTCAAAATCTGTCTTCCCCAGGGATTTAGATTTATACATATGGAGTTAACAATTAATGAAACTATTGCACATTAAGTGTTCAGTGTTTCGAGTTATTGGGGAAGTGTTCCTCAACATTAAAAAGATTTTGATTTAAAACATCACAGTCAGAATTTCTGTGTTTTCATTTGTAATTTCCTCTTTCATTGTGTTGCGGTCATGAACCACAGCATTAACTAAATTCCATCTTGCAAGGTGCTGACCCTCCTAAAAATCACTACCTCTCTTAGGAGTTGATGGTTTTACTCACTTCCCAGGAAGCCTTGGTATCTTTCAGGTTTGAATCCAGTGATAGCAGGTTGACTAAATAGCACAAAAACATGAGTGCATTTTTGAATAGTTCTGTCCTTCATAAGATAAAAAGGAATTTATTTCTGATCTGTAAAATAATAAGTGTATCTCTTCCTGTGTGCTGAAAATAGATATTCTGTATTTTTTGCCTTTAAAGAATTACAGCAAATCCTCAAGACCACAATACTAAGAGAACGAAGAAGCAGTGGCTTATTCAGTGTGTGTGAGTGTGCAGTGGGGTATTGCTAACAGATACATGCAGCGTGAACTTGGCCAGGTGGTGTAGGTGCTCTGATACCACTTGGAGCCTCATCCCACAAGCGGTGACTTTCCTGCAGGTCTTGGACTTCTGTGATACAGTGAACCCTCCCTAGAGCTTTTGGGAACCACTGTTCAGAATACCCAATTCACGTCAGCAGTCAGCTACATTTAAACTGTGAATGGACCAAAGCCAAGAAGACCTCAGGAAATTGAACATCTTTCCAGATCATTGCACAGTCTCTGCTGGGAGGGTTTTCTTATGGATAAATATTAATGTTACAGATATATTCAGTTTGATGTTCTTCAGAATTACTAAGTGTTTCCCTTTGTACTCAAAGAAATGTAATGTTCTTATGGAAATGTTTTGTTTGCTCACTATCTTCTCACAGCAGGCCACGCTATCACAAAGAATTAAATTATTAGGTGAGTATTTTGGTCCTCGTTTCCTATGGAAATGAGGCTTCTGTGAACAGTGTTGTGCTGTATGCATGTGTGCTATTTGTCTTTCTGCTCTATGTGCCCAGTATCTCTGATCCTCTTAATTACAGTTGAATTTAGCAAAGGCATAGAAAAATTTGGATAGTATTAAGTTTACTTGTTGAAACTAGATGCCCAGATTGAGAAGAGAAACTCCAAAACGGGAAGCATAGAAGTCAATGTGCATTTATCCTTTCAAAGCTATCATAAAATCCCAAAGCAGAGCCCAGTTTCTAGACAGAAATCTGTAGAATGAATTGTTCTTTTTAAAAGGTGGAAATCAGACAGTGTAGGAACAGTTAAACCCAAATAATATTCTGCTGAAACGGGGAAAATGTTGATGAGCAAATTCCCAAGCTCTCATACAATCCTCATGAAATTTTTCAGTTGATATGACTTGTATTGCCAAAAAAAGACCAATACTCTTGTGGCATTCCTCTGGCTGTAGTAGTTACACTCTCAGAATATGCTCATTTACCAGCACGATCCCGTTACATTCATTACACATAAATGAAGAATACTTTGTGCTATTTACAGCTGACTGAAAACATTTACTTTAATAATGACAAATTAGTCAAATCTTGTAAATCATTAACAAGCAATTAACTTTCTTGCTAGAATTTCAGCACTTCAGGCTTGTCTTATAATTTTAACTGCCTTGGAACTTTATCTACCTCCCTACATAGTTGACTCTCCTAGACAGTAATATGTGATAAAAGCGCTTTGATATGTCACGTATGTCTTGGAAAAGGAGAGTGATACACAAACTGTTTTTTTCACCTGCTACCGAGATTCTCTGTAGCTGTTGTTGCCTTGTCTCTCAAATGTGCGTCTATCTGTACCTGTAAATTGTGCAACTTCAGTGAAAGCAGTGCAATCAAAGCAATGTCTTTGTCTGGTACAGTGTATTCCCAGACAGTAAGAACAGCTATACTTTACACTTCATTTTATATCAGTGTAAAAAGCATCTGCAGTAGGCATGCTACGGATTTAGTAATTTTAGACAAAAATTCACAACCCTAACTGAAATTTTTACGTGCAGCCCTGGACTATATTATGTCTTGTATGAGAGGGGAAAAAAAAGCATTACAGAAAAAAGGTTTTCAAAGCTGGATACCTGAAAGTAACTGCCCACTTCTCATTTAGCTGGATTGAGTTTAAAAAGTGCTAGTCTCAACAGCTTAAAGAACCCACACGTTTATTTAGATGTGTAAATATAAATTTACTTGATTATTTCTAGACTCCCATTCCTTAAATCTGGGCTTATGCAAATATATGGATCTAAACGCTAAGCCACCTGCTCAGAAAGCTATGTTGAAAAGAATAGGGCTGCTCTTCTAAGGGAATTACTGAGTCTTGAGTAAAATGAATATATTTGTTTTAAAAGTCATGTATTAGGTGTGATTAAAGAGGGTATATATCTATTCCTTTAAAAAAGATAAATTATTTAAAAAATATCAGTAGATATAGGCGAATCTTTTCCAAATTCCTCTTTCCAAGGCTGAGATGAAATAGTTTTCTTTTCTGGAAACCCAATGGCAGCTGAGCATGTATCTACACAGAAAATTGCTATATGCTATGGCTTATATTAAAATGTTTGTTTTGTTATAACTTTTTAATTAGGTTACTCTTCCTGTGAGAGACTTTCACTATAGTATTAAGAAAATGTTATCAATCTTGGCATAATTTCTAACTCCTGCTGCAGTCTTGGGATTCAAAATCTCTGCAATGCAAATTAAATTAGGAAGATCTCTCTGCCGAGAAGGTTCATAACCTTTCCTAATCGTTAGTGAGACAAACATGCAGCATTGTTCTTTGCTCTATCTTATCAGGATAGTCTAATCCCACCCAGGTCTAAGGAGTCAAGCTTCTTTTGTGCCTAACAACCACCTCAGAACAGTTTCTCTGAAGAAAATAAATGGGCTTCTTGTTAAGGCCATTGTAGGAGAAGAGCTGGGGGCATTGATACTGAAGGGGTCATTTTTTTCCTGTTGTACATTAATTTGCAGGTGACATGTTGTAAATGTTGCAGTTTCATAAGTTGCATGAGACATCACTTTGTCTTCTCCCTTCCAGATAATTTCTAAATGTGTCATCATCACTCGTGTATAAAGTACACGAGTACATAATCTTTTATCATCACTACGCACATTCTGACACTATGCTGATTTAGTCTTAATGCCATCCATATTACTCTGTACATGAAAAACCTATATTGTATTAGACACACAGTATCTTGTTTTCCTGCCTAAACATTTTCACTGTTTCTCTTCTCCATCATCCAGTGCTGCTTGCTCCTGTATACTAAAGCTTCTTATTAAGCTCTTTCACAGGGCAATTCAGGATGTTCATGTAATTGAAACCAACATTACATCAGTGCATGTATTAAAGGCCAAAGAAAAAGAGAGGTTGGCCATTGGTTTTCCCGTAGAGCTGAAACTGGTAACTATTCTCCAGAGAAGTCATTGAAAACTAGTGATAGAATTGGGCAGCCTTTATAGAGCCAGATCCTCAGGGTATTACTCAAGCAGAGGTAACTATTGAAATAACAGGCCCTGAGGCTGACGTCTTATGTGTGTAGGTAGCTTCACGCACTGTGAGTATTCCTATTGACTTCAGTGAAATTACTGGCAGTGAGTATAGTTAAAACATGTGCATAAATCTTCAGGCATACAGGTCTTTAGAGTTTTGCTTATGTGTTTGTGATTGAGAACTTCAAGATTTTTTTTCTGGAAGTTCAGGAGTAGCTCATTTATCCTCCATTGTTTGAGGCTCCTGGACAAAGTGGGAGTACAGTGATTTGTGTTTCCAATTTCATCATTTTTAAAATAGTTTAGAGAATATTTATTTTGCAAATGTAACGATTAATGTGTAATTTTAGCTTTCATATGAAATACAGGCAGTTCCTAATGGCTTAACTAGAATTTTAAGATAGAAAATACACACACATGCACACTCAGCTCTATAGTCGCACACAGGCATGCATGCACACGTGCACTATTTATATAATTTCCTTAGGGAGAAAGGAGATTTTTAAAATGTATTGATTTTTATCTTCTCCCCCATTACCTAAATGAACTAAGTAAATACAAGTAAAATGTCATGTGCCAGTTCTTCTGTGTTCTTTTAAAACTTTGGATGAAACAATGTCACTGTGCAGCCATTTTTAGGCAGAAGTGTTTTTGTAAGAATGCTACTGTGAATTACCATAAAAGTGGCTTTGCCTAAATACTAAAGGTGACTTTTAACTCAAAAACTATAAAGTACCCTGCTTCAATACTAAAGATAGCTTTTAATTGAAAAGTATAAGTGAACCTACAAAGCAAGGTTAACACTTAGCGCTATAATTTTATACGTATACTTTGGCAGTCAGAATGGCTTTGATTCAACCTTGACTTCCTACAAGATCATAAAAAGGCACAGAATAATTTGTTCTAAAAGAAATGAGAAGTAGAATACAAATATGAGTTGCATAACAAATTCTGAAGATGAAATGGTAGTGCTCAAAGGAAATGTAGCATTTTATGGCAGTGCCATAATTCTCAGACGATGCTAAAAAAAAAGAAAAAAGTATAAACTGCAATTCTTACCCCACTCTTTCTGCCTCCCACTCACTACCCCAGCTCCATAATGGTAGTTTGACCTTTATAGCTAGCTGAAAAAAAAAAAAAAGGGTTGAAGGGAACAAAGTGTTCTGTACCCTTCTACAGGGTACTGAATACCTGATTACCGTAAATGCTTTGAATAATAGTGTCCACTTCTTGCAGAAGGGACCTTTGTTAAAAATTGGTTCATTAATCCTCATATTCAGAGGAATCCCACGCAACTCGCCTTTTGTGTAATCTTACAGCTTAAGTCTGATCGCCCAGACCAAGTCCTGCCCCTTTTCATTTCTACATGTACCCACTGAAGGATTTGAAACCCTTTAGTAAGTACTACCAAGACCCTCAATGTTCCTGTGAACCCAGGGAAAGACACTGCTGCAATTTGGCTGCACAGTGATGTTTAATGACTTGCCAAAGGCCACAGTTTGGGCATCTCCCTTTCATTCATGAGCGGAAATAACCAGACATTATCATTTTATTTGAGCTTGATATTACGCTGCCAAGAAACGAGTAGAACCTGCACAATCAGGACACTTTTTTGGATAATAAAACGCACGGGCTATCGTATGAAGAATATGCCACCTACCTAAATTATAGAATGACTGAGGGTAACATACAGTAATCGGATCTGTAACTCAGTTACCAAAAGGCATTGGCTTGTTTGGAGGTATGTCTTGATTCCTCAAACTGGTGAGGTAAGCTTTCTGTTAAAATAGATCTAGAGGATCTTCACTTGAACTGAAAGATATCATAGCCTTTCACTCTGAAGGACCAAAAAAGACATCACTGAATTATTTCCTAATTGTGAGAAAAATCTGTATTGATTTTTTTTTTTTTTTGGTCTCTCTGATTGATGTTAATAGTATCACAGGTCACTAACTACTTTTCAGTACCATTTAGTTGCTGAGGAATCACTTAGGAAGACAAAAAAATAGTGAGAATTAAAGCCAAAAGAGAAAAGATATAATGTAGTGACACACAACTGGCTGACTGCATGTTTCGATGCTCTAAGCTTTCTCTAATAAAGCTTTGATTATGAAGGAGGAAGTAATATGTACTAACTGACATCAATAACCTAAACGGAAGCCAAATACATCTCTTGCATCTTGCTGCATGTGCTTATATCATTTGTTCTAACTTTTATTTTTACATCTAATGAAAAGTTTGGGTTATGGCCTAGAAATTTTTCTGAAACAAATTGCAAGGGGCAGCCTTTTAAGGATATGTGATGTACATAAAGTATACCTGTTTTGTGGACTATTACCATCATGGTGTCTATAAAACAGGTAATGTTTATTTCACTCAGAAATAAACTCACAAAAGTCACTAAACTCACTTAGACTCACTAGATCAAAGGAAAAAATATGTTTCCATAATGGTGGCATAGAGTATTTACCAATGCACCTGAGAATTTGACCCTAAAATGCTGTATTAGTTTCAACATTTTTAAAGGTATAACTCTTTGGTTAATTATAGTAAAGACTTCCATTTGTAACTGAGCATTTCTAAATGTTGCTTCATGTGAAAGTCATATATTTGTGTGTGTGTGCGCGCGCGTATGTGTGCATGTGCGCGCTTTGGTGTTTATGGTTTTCTTTTGTTTTGATTTGCAATGTGATTCAGGTTGGATTTTAATCTATTTTGTTTTGGCAAACAAACAGAGGTGGTTGTTGTTAACAAATTGACCTCTGTGTCCAGAGGCATGGTGAATTATAAACTTGTGGTAGATTCAGTCTTCTGATCTGACTGCTATCGCACCAGTGAAGCACTTTGAGAAAATAACACATCGATATCAGTGCATTAGTAAACAAGAGTAGCTTGATAAATTCCAGGAAATTTAGGTGGATATAAATATGGAAAAGAATAGAGACAGATCCTACTTGGATGACTGCAGCAGACTTTTTATACAGGGGAAAAAAACCATTCCCATATGCCCCAAATTAGGCATTAAAACCAATGTACCTCTTCTTTGACATCTGTTAGAACAGAATGAGTCCATTTGAAATCCCCGAAACACTCTCATAGTGACAAAGTGTAGTAAATGAAGCAAAATGGTTTGGGGAAATGAGAATGTGTAAACAAGCCAGTCAGATGTCATTTACTTTCTTGGATCGCTTTGGTATTTTTTCAGGTCTGGCTGTATTAAGTCTTTGTGCACAAAGCTGTATTTACTGCACTAAACATAGTTTTCCACCTTAAAGGACAAAGCTGTTTAAATCACTGCTGTGTCGGAACTAACTCTCTCATTTATATTTGATTTGCAATAGACAGTGCACCTGTTTGTTGTTCTTAACAAAAGCAAGTATGTAAAGTCCTTCAGTATTGTTACCAGTGACCAGGCTATTAGTGGGGACCTTTTTATGTGTGCATACATCAGTTTGCTGCATGAACGTCAGGAGCCCATCACATATTTTTGCTTTGGATGCTTAGTCATGACTCTTTTGACTGCTAAAGGTGCCAGGAAAAATTGCAAATTCCAGATAGGAACACATACAGTATTTTTTAGTAAACAATAGCTATTTGCAATAATTGAGGATCTTCCTCTACATCTGGAGTATTGATTTCTCAGGCAATGGCACTCCCCCCTTTTGAGGGAGGTGTGGAGGGAACAGCTTCAGTTTATAGTACATCTATTTTTATCTCTTAGCAGCACATTCTTGCCTGTATTGTAGTTTATATTTTGAAGGACATTTGCCACATAAAGAATCAGATATCATGACATTTATTCACTATTTTATCTGTAAAATGCATTAAACTGTCATTCCACAGAACCTGTAATTAGGCTCTTTGAGCAGCCTTAGCTCACCGTGGAGCTGGAGGATCAACCAGAATAAGGTGATCTAACTCTGATTTAAGCAAAATAAAGGAGTTCCAAATTTTGTGAAAGTTTTTCTGTTCCCTGCATAATCTCTTCCTCCTGTAGATTAACACAAGATAAACTAGGGTATATTGGGGAGGAAACAGCCAGTGTTTATACATATAATTCTCCCCCCAAATCATATCTAATGTTTGCTCTTCTTAAGGGAAGTGTCTTCATGGGAGTGATTTCACACGTATTTACACTTGTCATCAATGTTTTTTTAGAGTGCTTTGACCTTTTCTGACAGCATACCATTTTGTAAATGCATAGACACTATAATAATGTCAACTCTAATGTAACTTAATCATGTTAACAGCTGACAGCAAAAGTCTCAGTAAACCTGTTTTACCATTCCCCATCCAAAAACGGATGGTATCCTGATATAAGTAGTTTACTTTGGGATATTGCTTAAGGATAAATGCAACAATCTGGTATAAAAAGTCTCATTCTGTCAGTGATTTCCTTTGCATAGAACTATACTAATTTCCGTAGGAGCTGTATGAACAGACTACTGCTAAGATACTTGTCTGTGGCTTCAACATGAAATATGATAATTTAATGTCCTGTCCAAATTAAATATCCTAAGACTTAGTTACTGTGGAATTTAAAATAGCTCAAAATATGATACCTGTTTTTCTAATGATGCTTTAAAGCACAGAATTTTTGGCAGAAGGACACTCGATTCTAACGATATAGAAAGCATGGGAAATTGGGAAGCTGAGAGAGATAGCAGATCCATATAAGGTCCTATCCTTTTAGATCTACCTTTTATGGTAGGTCTATATCTTTCATTAAAATTGTGGTTTTATTATGCATCTATCACAGCTCAGTGGAAAAGCTTCATAAAGCCAACTTGCTGGTGGTTTTGACACAAACAGCCTTGCAACTTTTTAGTTGTATTAAATTTCAAACGCTTATGCTCTATGATTGCATGTGTTTAATATATCATCTATGTGCTTAGTTTTCAACATTTCAATTTGTTGATATAAATTGTTGCTGTAAAAAAAAAGGTGAATATTTGCTGTCTACTGAATAGTTAGACTCTTAGATGAGAAAAGGAAGGCTGCTCGTTATCCAGCTATCTCTTTTAGTATTAAAAGGATGCCTTTGGGTTCTTTGAGACCTTGAGACAGTAGCTACAGTAAGATGAATTAAAGATGCTTTATTTTGCTTTCTCTGATGGCTGCATTCTTGTATTGAAAATGATTTTAGGAAAATAGGATTGAGACCCACATTCTAGATCAATGAATCTATTCTCCAGCCATTCTGGACATGACAATATAGCATCTGTTGCACAGAGTTATTGAGCTCCATCTGAAAACCTGTTTCATTCCTCTATTGTTCTTGTTAGAAAGTCATTTCTAACAAGAATCTGATAGCTCTAATAGTTAGCGGCTTTCTAATCTCTGACATAAACTTATACGTGACCAACTTATGACCGTTGGTTTTTTGGCAGTATGGATCCTAGTTTAAGTAGGTTTTTTCCTTCCCTAATGGTTTTACACATACAATCATAGATTTAGTATTATAACAAATACAACATTCCAAATTATGTCCTGAAGATCACCTGATATAATAATAGAAGAGCCATAATTAATTGAAATCCCAGAAGAACTGTCCATGAACTTCACACAGTCATTACTTTTATAAAGAATTTTAAAAAGAATGTGGAAGAATAATTCTATTCCTTCCATTTCACTGAAAGGAAGTCCTAACTGATCGAGCACAGCACTGTTGCAAAGGGTCATGCGAAAGCTCAGCTTGAATCTGATTCTGTTTTTAGAAAGCTTCCATCAGTTTCGGTGTGGCAGCATCAAGCCCCGTGTTATTAGGTAGGCCTATATTGGTGATGGAAGACAGTATTTTGGATAGCTCCTGCTCCTCATGCCGTGACTGGAGCAGAAGGAGGAACAAATGCATATCTTGTGTGGTGGCCCTGAATTTACCACAGAAGGGACAGACTCAGAGGAACAGGCAATGACGACGTATAAATTTCCTACATTTATAGCTGTTACAGAGGGTCAGAAAGCTCTTAGAAGAGAAAATGGAGAGAAGTACCATGAGATCGAGACATACAAGACTTAAGCGCCACTCAATTGCCTTAAGGCATTGCCATTAAATGTAATTACCATACTTACTAAGCACCAGTCATAGCTGTTAAGAATCATCAGGTTTAAATTAATTCCCTGGGAGACATCCCCTTTAAGCGAATTTCCCAGTTAAGCACAGGAAACTGTTTTTTTTAATCAGTCCTTCCTCTGTTTCTCCTCCTCGTTTTACCTGCTGTAGAGTAGCCTGTCTCGTAACTTTTCAAACTTAAGAATGCCTGATGTGTGCATTTGGTGCACAAAGGTGAAGGAAATGGAGTGTTTGGCTTATACTTTCAGAATAAAGGTCAGAAGGAGACATGCTTTCCGTTCTTCTGTGGTCAGTGAGAACACCGTTCTGTTAATGATTGGATTTTTCCGGTGTTCTCTTCTTACATTTTAAACACTTCACGGAAGTCAGTATCTACCAAGAGTGCTTATTCCTTTGAAGTATCTGTGACTTTTACACTGATACGTATACTCCTGTTGGTTCATCCAACATGGTGAATTGATGCTGTTTGTGCTCTTATAAGTTAGTTCCTCCAACACAGAATCACAGTGTAACTGAGGGTGGGGGGGGGGAACCTCCAGAGCTCCGTAGTCCAACCCCCTGCTTGAAGCAGGTCTAATTTGATCCCTTTGCTTAGCTGTGTCCAGTTGAGTCTCGAAATCCTCTGAGGATGGAAATCCTGCAGCCTTTCTGAACGACATTTGCCAGTGTTTGACCATCCTCGTGGTCAACATCTTTTTCTTGTAGCTTGTCATAATTTCCCATTTTTTTAATTTGTGCTCATTGCTGCTTGTCCTATTGCCATGCACCTCTTGGAAGGGCCTGGCTCCACGTTCTCTGTATCCTCTGATCAGGTAGCTTTGGACAGCGACAAGGTCTCCCCAAGCCTTCTCTTCTCCAGACTGAAGAGCTCCAGCTCCCTCATCTTTTCCTCGAATGTCTCGTGCTCCAGCCCCCAACCGTCTTGGTGGCCTGCTGCTGGACGTGCTCCAGAAAGTCAGTGGCTGTGTTGTGCTGGGACGCCCAGAACTGGACCTAGCACTCCAGATATGACCTCACAAGTGCCAGACAGAGGGGAAGGATCCCCTCCCTCAACCTGCTGGCTGAACTCTTCCCAATGCAGCCCAGGATGCAGTTGAGCAGGGGTACATTGCTAGCTCGTGTTGCTTGTATGAGCAGGTGCTGGAGTGGTACAACCTCAAAACAGCTTGTTCTTTTGGCTGCCACCCCTGAGTGTGTGTGTGTGTGTGTGTGTGTGTGTGTGTGTGTGTGTGTGTGTGTGTAGTAAGTTCATAGTAAGTTCACGGTTTGGGGGTGAAAGGAGAAAAAGATTTATTGAATATGATGGTGTTTAATCGTCTAATCTATGCCCATAGTTTATTAATTTCTTCGTAGGATGGGAGAAGCCATATCATCAACCGGTAACAATTGGTGTGACTACACTAATTTTTACAGTTGCTCAATCTTTGCCTGCAGGTGGCTCAGGATGAAGATGGACTTATTAGTCCATAAACTTAAGATTCTAGAAAAGGAGGGTGTTTAGTATTAGTTGAAGTCTGTGGCAGGGTTTCTACTAATGTAAGCTGAAACAACCCCATAAAAAAGAAGCTAATGGTACATATTGTGGTACACTGTGATTCTGTGATTCTGTGATATTGTAGTTGGGAGACCAGAAACAGTTCTTCTGTTATTTAAACTACATAAATTTTAACAAAAAAATTTTGTAATTTGCCTTGGAATAGAAAGTAAGAGGACCAGAAAAACAGTTTTTCTTTTGCTTCTCATCCCTCACTGTCTTATATATGCACTGGTTTTCATAAAATCAGTCAATCTTTCTTTCCCTCTCTTTTACATGCAGACTACTGTTCTATCTTCTTGTTTCTCTTCAGGTCAATGTTTCTTAAAACCACTGAGATTTGTTGTCTTGGATGTTTAGAGGTTTTTTTTTTATTTTGGAGGAGGTTTTTTATGTTTGAAGAAAATCTCACCTTTTTCAATATTCTCATTAAGCTTTCTGATGGTCTTTTGGGTTTGTTCCTGTTTAATGTCGTGCTATAAAAGACTGTTTTGCAATGATAGTGGCTGCACTGCCTGATAAATCTGTTTATGTTTCAGAGCAAGGCAAAATCTGGATGGGCTTGTCTGCCAAAGCACTAGTGTTTAGCTAGCAGCTTGAGGCAGTTCTAGATTTTCCTTTCCTTTTCCTTTTTCAAATCTTCCTTGTGGATGCACAATAGACAGTTTAAGCAGTAAGTCTCAAAGGAGTACTTTAAATTAAATGGCTTATCTTCAGTGGTAACTATTTTTATATGCCAATTTTTTTCCCCCATAGTAATGAAACTGAAGCACAAACAGTGTTCTTTTATGCCTGCCACAGTGGATACATTACTGATTCAGATACATATTAAACCCTATCTGTTTAGTGTGTGTGTTATTTTCTTCAATATTAGATGAAAGTTGACTAGTGTGATTCTCGGCTACTTTCTAATTATATTATTATAGTTTCTGAATGATTCTCCCTATGTTTGTGCCAGCTTAAATCCAGGAATGGATTTGAGGGGCAAGCTAGAATGGGAATAATAAGGTGAGAGCTGAGAAAATCAGGGCCAAGTTTCAGAACTTGGAAAGCAGACGACTTCTTTGAAAAATTGCCGAACCTTAGAATGTCTGGGGTATGTTCTGTCAGACCTCTGCAGCATCTTCGGACAGCTGGTATTGTACTTAGAACAAAGTGTGAGATATTGTAACCATAAATGTTTTTGGAAAAATCTTGGAGAACATTGCTAACTTCTTAACTAGTAACTAAAAGATAATATAATGCCCAAACAAGCATGCTTAAACACGTAATCATGACTTCTGTTGAGGAAAGTGCTGCCTCTGTAATCTACTTTGGAATGGCAGAGCAAGATTTAAAAGCCCTTTTGTGACAGGCTTTTAAAAAAGCCAAATAGTCATGGGGTGAAAGATAAAATACTGTCCTGGAGTAGGAAAAAGAACCAAAACAAAGACTAGGAATAAGGAATCTTTTTTTTTTATCACAATAAAAAGACAAAAAATGAATTGCCTTGGGTTGCATACTAGTTCTGGTGGTGTTTAACATTTCTATTACAGAACTGGAAAAGAGGCTGTGAGTGGGGAAAAAAAATATTATTGCAAATCATTTTGGTGCTTGAAAGGTGAAAAAGATTGTGAGGAAATTCAGGAAAACATACCTGGGTGAAAGACAGTTCTTCATTCTAGAAAAGGTCTTAAAGCAGATATATATATATATATATATATATATATATATGTATTAACTTTCAAGCCTCTATGATTTTTCTAGGGTGGATACAGATCTATGATGGTAAATTTAGGTCTAGTGACATATGATAGTGAATGCACTCAACAGGAACAGGCATAAAATTCTGCAAATAAACCAAAGTCCCTCTAGCAGTAGAAAATGTGCTACTTAAAAAAAAGGAATGATGATATAACTCTCATGTTTGCAAGATAACGTCTTTAGTTATAGACAATATAACTTCTGTGGATAAGAAGGCAGTAAGCTTCTGGCCTATCATTCTTTTCTTATAGCAGTTTTAGAGTTTCTGATGTAATTTCATACGCCTCTTAGCCCACATCAGATAATTCACAAACACTCATCAAGTAATTCGCCCTTTGGACAAACGCAGTCTTCCTATTTAAAAGGAAACAACATAACGGGCCTCAGCTACCGGGCTTACCCCCTCTCACCTTCCTCACTCCCACTTTTGATCATTTTCTGTTCCTGCATTGTCTTGCTCGTGTTGTCTAAATCATAGCGCCATATAATAGCCAAGTGGCTGGTTGAATGCTGCCTGGTGGAATGCGTCTTGCCCTGATTGGAGCGTCTTGCTCCAGATCCAGCCAACTATTTCCGAGTGAGAAAGTGAAGTTAAGAAATGAAAGGAGCACGGCAGCTGTTTGCTCAACGATTCCACCCTAAGTAGGATCTATAAGGGGAACTGAAGGCTGGGAAAGAAGGAAAATAAAAGAAGGAAAATCTATCAACCTTTCTTTAGTA
Source organism: Struthio camelus (assembly GCF_040807025.1). Taxonomy (NCBI): domain Eukaryota; kingdom Metazoa; phylum Chordata; class Aves; order Struthioniformes; family Struthionidae; genus Struthio; species Struthio camelus. Next base: position 111,416,734 of record NC_090942.1, on the reverse strand, counting down.
GGTAACTCTCTCAGGTTTCTTTCAAGAGGCTGGCAGATCTGAATACACATGTGCCCACAGGCTCAATTTATTGGGAGTTGGGATACAGCGACAACATCTTTTATATAACATGGAAAAAACTCAAGCGCATCAAGTTCTTCAGTGTGGTGACAAGCGGCAAAGGAAAAATTATTAAGGGCAACACTAACTATGCACTTTTATGGACTTGTTCAATAGCCAGTAGTGTTTTTGTTCTTCACATTTCTCTTGTTTCTCTAATTTTTGCTTTTTAGGGTACACCGATTTATCTTTTTCAGTACCAAGACCTTTATTAGCAAAGGCAGGTTTTCAAGTTATTTTGTGCAATGGAGATTACTTTTTTTTTTTCCATAAACAAGAGAACTTCATCTCACATATGGCCTAATATGCAGAACACTCCTCTCTGAGCAGTCCTAAGTAAATAACAGAAGTGCAAAATAACATACAAAAAAACCCTTGAGCCTGATTCTGCTTTTCACTTGTACCCATTTTACATAGGGTTACTCCTCTAATTTCAGTACAGTACTGTGGCATTTCACTTTTATAAGAGCAAAATTTAGTCCCTTCTCAGTAAATAATGTGTTGCACATCTACTATACATTATCTTCTTTACCTGGACGACCCTTTCCAATGATAAATGTCAACACATACATCGTTCTATGGTTGGCTGGCTGAACACAGCTTGGATTTAGCTCAACACTGCGGTTCATTCCCGCAAAATGAGCACCTAAGTGAGTAAATCCCATATACTTCCGAATATATGTATGTGCTAGAAAAGCTTCTCTAGATTTACAGTATCTATTTAACAGTTTTAAATTTATTGAGAACCAAACAGTTATTATACCACCATTTCCTTGGTCATGGAGAAACACTCCCAGTTAAAAAGAGTGCTCTGGAGGATAACAGATGTTTTATCTCTTGGCCTCTGACTTCAAAGGAAAACAGTTATCTGGGAGGCAAAAAAAAAAAAAAGCAGTAATCAATTGTACTGTCATACAGTACATGGCAATTGCTGGCTCAGCTGCTTAATATGAAGCATTTGAGACTACCTCTTTGGGCAGGCTAAAATCTTTCAAGTAATGGCAAGATGCTTGGAAAGAAATACTAAAATTAAGCAGTTTGTAGTTTTGAAATTTTTTTAATAAACTCTTGACTTCTCAAAAATAGAGATTGAATGCCACTCACGGTGAATTTCAGAATATAGCCTTATCATACAAAAAGCCATTTGTTTCCAGCAGAGAGTTTAATTAAACAGGTCATAACAGGTAGATCAAAAATCTAGATGTTGACGTAAACCATAGCAGAGTTATTTTCCTTTTATTTCAAGTTTTTAGCAAGTGAAATATCAGCTGCCTACTCCAGAAATTCGCAACAGCTTTTTATCCTCTCATTTATTATTCTTGTTTTCCTGGGAGATTTCTTTCAAGGGCATTGTGGATATTATGATATTTGAATGCTTATATTAAACTGTAGAAAAAATATAATTCTTTCTTAGTGCAAGTGACCGTCCGTGGTCTGTGGTCAAATGCCCTTGTAAAATAGGAATAAGACCCAAAATGGCAAAAGCTTACTCTAGTATTAGCTGCCTTTTATGGCATTGTTCTATGGTAGATACAGGTTATTGGTTTATAAAGACTCAGTCAAAAGAAAGTGCATTACCCTCTCATATATTTCTGCTAAAAGAAAACAAAACAGTATTAATGTGATTTGCTCAATTCTGTGCTTCTTTAAAGTGACTGGCAAGGATATACAATTAACAAATGATATTCATAGAGCGACTCATTCCAGAGACTGATACCGAAACAGTTAAGTAATAGAAATCAAAAATATTAATTTCAAGCTCCATTGGAAACCAGAAAAACAGCATTTGCTAAGTCTTATAGAACAAAATGGTATTAAAATACTTCATTAAAATGCTTCTAAAAATAGTTAAAAGAAAATAATAAGGTGATGTGTTAAGCTACTCCAAATACTCTATAAAAGCACACATGCTGATACTTAATTCTTGTATAACAAGCTCACCCCAGTGCTGCAAATGCTTCTACTCACACTGAGTTTAAACATGAACATAGCCAAAAACAAGACTGGTTTTCATTGCTTTCACATACCCACTTGCTCATTAAATCAGCCTGTTCAAGAAAGAGATGGGAGAGCGCAGGGAGCAGGGGAAGCCTGGGGAAGAGTCTGCTTTGTCTCATTACGCTGCTCCTCAACTCTTGTCTCTCTTCCTCTCTTTTTCTTCCCCTTTCCTCCCTAACTTCTCTGTGGTACCCAGAAGACAGTGTAACCTTCACTTTGAGCCCACCAGGATGGCAGCACCAGCCTCCTGTAAGCCCCAAACCTGCATCCTTGCCCTCTGGGCAGGTCCCCGGGCACTTGCTGCAGCAAAGCACCCACTGGCCTTGGCTGCAGGGAGGTGGCAGCAGGGGAGCCTGGGCCCGTTTCCCAGAATATGGGCTACTAGGGCTTTGCTGGAGGGAAGAGAAGTTGGCTCCGATGCAGGTTAGGCCATGGAGTTGCATCATCAGGCATACATGCAGGGGGCAGTGGGAAAGCAGAGTATATGTGGGCTCTGTCCACAGGAAAACCTGTAACATTGGGTAACCTAAATACTTTGAGAGCTGCAGAACTGTAGTAATGAGTATGTGTTAATCCTTGGTAAAAGTACCACTAAGCAGGGAGGGAAGAGAAAAAAATCCCAGTTTACACTGCAAACAGTCAATTCTCAAACATTTTGAGACTCAGCCTTCACTTTCATTGAAAGATATTGAGGTAGGTGGTTTTTTATTTTGGGAGGAGAATTTGGGAAAGAGCAGGCTGGAAAAATAAATTGTTTTCTGAGCGTGATTTACACTGTGGCTTACGTCGGTGCTCTGCATGTAGAGGCAGCTGGAAGGCATTAGCGTTGCTTTAGGAAGAGCTCTGCGCATCTAGGTACCTTCCTCAGGCCCTTTAGAGTTTCTTTCCCTCTTGCACTGCCTTGCAAGTGCAACCATCACCCTCAGTCTATCTGTGCTCTTCGGGTATGTCTAGATGACAAAGGCCTTAGTCTATGATAGCAACAGGATGTAAACTCCCCCAGGACTCTGGGCATGTGCTCCAGGTACTATTGAGTACTAAAGCGCATGCTATTGGTCTTGACTGTGGTTGACTGAGCCAGCTAGATGAGGCTAATGTAAATACCTTGGGATGTATTATGTTTAGGTGATGCATATCTTAATGCATAGCTGTAGATAAACCCTATAATTGCAGTTGGTACATGATGGATTTTTTTGGTTGTTTGTGTATATTTGAATTCAGGGCAGGAAGCAGAACTGCATGGTTTTGGAAGCAAATCTGAAAAGCGCTTCTAAAGGCACGTAGCTGATTGTACAGTACTTTCGGCACTGCCAGGGGAAACAATGAACACAATTGTTTGAACTGTATTATTTGCTGAAAATAAAGCTCTATGAAAAGTTCTGCTTCTTTTAATATAGTGATTATGTTGAAACAGTGTATAAGTATTTGAATTAAAAAAATGGAAGTTTGTGGATTATCTGTGAAATAATATTTTGGAGTTCAGACATAATCTAAATTGACTGCAAGTCACATTGCTTTGTTTCTGGAAACTCACTGATTTTTTCTTTCATGACTTTTTCACCCCTTTATCTCCAGCTAGATAATTATTCTAAAACTTTCTGGAGCACAGTGAAGATCTTCAGTAATTCTCTCAAATGTATATTACCTGGTAAAAAGTTAAAGGTTTCACCACTAGGTATCCCAATTTGAATGGGTCCTTGTGGCATTTCTCAGTCATCTTTATCCTTTTCAAAATAGAGTTTTGTGTTGTTCACTGATTTTCCTTCCCTTTCAGTGTATTTCAGCTTTGAACCCATTAATATATGTATTGAACACCTGTCCTGTTTCAGATCCCTGAGGTACCCAATTCTTAACTTCTCTCCAGTTGGAGAAGCAGGCATTAATTACCACTCTTTGTTTCCTATCACTTAGCTAATTTTTAATCCACAACAAGAATTTACCTCTTGCCCTCTGGTTATTTATTTTCCTTAATAGTTTCCTGTCAAGGATCTTATCACAGGCTTTTGTCAAAGCAAGTAAGTTATATATACCAAATCTCCCCCCCCCCCCCCCTTCCGTGTTTCATTAACTCTGTCCAACAATTCAAATAATTTAGAGGCAGTTTTTCCATTCAGGGAATTTTGATCTTATCAATATATATTATAAAATGCATCATTGTTCTGTTCTTAATTATATGCTCTTGAACTAAATGGAAGCATCATGTCCATAGTGTCTTTACTTCTTCCTTTTTTTAACAAGGTAAACATTATTTTTTATTTTTGTTTAGAATATACCGGTACTTGTAACAACACTACTCCTGCCTTTTTGGTGAGATACACTCTTAAACATTCATGATTCCTTACCCTCACAGTGGGCTGACAGATTTACAGTCACAGCTGATTCTCAGATTTTCCTTATCTTTCTTTTAAAGACTCTTGACATGTTACTTTTCATAGTATTTTAATTATTTAAAGATATTTTAGCCATACCTAGCACCTTCCACAGTGAAGATGAACGTGAAGACACTTCTCTGCAGTCAGGATATTCCCTCTGAGTAGCCCTGTTGCATTCTGCAGAGACCACCAGCACTCATCCTGCTGCAGTAAGATGACGAAAGCATAAATTGCTTTCATAGCATATCAGAAGACAAAGCTGAAGCAAGTACGCATAAAAACCAGACAAGAAACTAGACAACTTGATTCTAAGCACTACAGGTTATTAAAACAGAGAAAGGGACTTGTAGCCATGCTGCCCCGTAGCACTTCGCAGGGCTCCTTGCAGCTTTGTGTCACATAACACAGCAACACCTTCATGGCTCTATCACTCCCTTCCATATGATAACGCCATGTGGCCTCTATCCACTTGGTCTTTGTTTCCTTGCAAGTTTTCAATTTATACAGCAATTTTTTTTTTTTAACACTACCCATCAAAATTCCCATTGTACTGTATATTAGCTTCATTTAGTAGTATTTCTGCATGCTTTTAACAGAGCATTTGAACCACTTCATTCATAGAGGGAGTGAAGCACTACTGCTGTGTTTTTTCTCTCTTAGGAGTCAGGGAGACTCAATCAGCATTTGTGGAGTGCCTCTGAGTCCTTTAGTACTGAGATAGTTTAGAAACCTAAAGTTCAGTTTACCATTACTAATGAATTTGTAAAAATTTTGAAGTGAGTGACGATGTTCAGATGCCTTGCTAAAGTTATTGGAGAAACACTGATAGAAAAACATCTTAAAAGCCCCTTTTCTCTATAGGCCCTATTAGGTGTCTCTTTTGTAACGTATTCAGTCACAGATAAAAATAAAAAGCCCACATTCCTAGGTGACTAACTTTTCCCTGTGATTATTAAAGGCTGCACTCTTTGCCACGTTCCTCTGTTGTGCTAGAAGTTCCACAACAGCAATGTTGGGAGACTCTAGTCAGGGACCACTTTTGTCTTTGCTTTCCAGCTCCCTTCCACCTGGGGGAAGAACACTTTCTAATCACTTTTTGTTTTCCAGATCACTCTTGGTCCTTGCTTACCTGCTGAGTGGAGGTTACACTCTGCTATTAGGGCCCTTTTAAGGTCGAAGCAACGCCAGCCGTGCCACGTGTGAGCAATCTGCAGGCACCATTAGCACCGCTTGAGCAGCCCTTGATAACACTCGCTATGAAGTCAATTAAAGACGTAGGGGGGTGGGTTGGGCTGCTTCCTTTTACTAACTACTCTCATTAGGGGGTGGAGGATGGGGAGGTTAGAAATAGGTGATTTTAGTATTTTGAATAAAAAATGGCAAAAATATGCAGCCTAGCTTTCCCCTGTGTTGGGTACTCATTCCTTTCTCTTCCCTTTCCCCTTTTTAAAAACTTTCTGACAGATATCCCATTTCACAAGGCCTGAAAGAAGCTATAACTAACTCACAATAAAAGAAATCTAGGCAGAAGGTAAGGACAACTAAAATCAGATTAGCACTTCATATGTGAGAGAAAGTCTTGGACGGTTCAGAGCGTACCCTGATTGTGTGCAACCTCTCCTGTCGTGATTTTTGGCTTAGTTGAGGACATCCTCCCTTTTACTGAAATGTTTTGTACTGTACAGTTTGAGAAACTTGAGAGTTCAGAAATATTCACAAATATAAAGTTATTTAAAGAATCAAGTAGAATGTGATGTATTTGTGCTTGTGCTGATATATAAACCTCCAGCATCTGGGAAAGACAGTATATTGCTACAGATCATAACAGAGTTGGGAGGTCTTGAGTGTTCATGTTTTGAGTGGCAATGCGAAGTAGTACTGGCAATTAACTCCTAACATGTAAGAATATGTCTTAAGAAAAGTAATGTAAGGTACAGAAAAAAGTATACATAAGCTATAGTAATTAAGACATTTGGAATACAGTTCATGTTTTTGTATATGATTTGAAATTACATCTGAGGGCAAGTATTTTCCTCACCAATGGACCTTCCTTTGCAGCTATAGCGCAGATATATTAGAAAAAGAGCATGTAAAAACACTTTAGCTTCTTGGAGGAAAAACAAGTTTGTGGGTGTCTTTTCAGCTATTTTTGTTTGTACATGATTTTCATTATTATTTTGAGGATTTTACAATAGAAGCAGTAGTAGAAGCATACAGGCTTTCCCCGTCCAGGCTTTTGCTTTGGGTAGAGTCAGTGGCAGCCTGAGTCTTAACCTCAGTCAGGATATATATGTCCATTCAAGAAACCATCTTTATGATTGAGTTGAACTCCAAGCAGGCATTTTAAAGACTTACATTTTTTCTGAGCAAATGTTTTTTGCTGGCAGGGAGGTTGTATCACCCAAGTTAACACAGCAATATACTCAGTCTTTAGTCATGATATGGGGTAAAAAGGGGAGGGGGAAAAAAAAGGAAAAAGAGACTGGATCTTATGGATTTAAAGGCCTGTTTCTCCAATTTCTGTGATCAATAGGCCTAGATCTACAGAGTTCTCTGTTAGAAGGAATTGTGCGGTGTTTTAGCTGGAAAAGATTTAACGCATTTTGAAATGGCCATTATTATCTCATACCATATGAGAGCACAAAATAGGTTGTATCTGGCAATAGTTTTGTTACAAGTTATAAAATAATCCCAGACAGTTAGTTTAAATTCTGCAAGCATTTGCAGTTCATACCCGCACATCGCTCGCTGGAAGCCTCCTGCTCCGTCGTCCTGCTGAGCCCTTCTCCCTAAGGCTGCTTTCTCCCCACAGCAGTGGATGCAGTGAACCAAATGACTCAAGCAACAAGTATACATTTGAAAGAACTATTTGTCTATGTTTCTCTTTTAAAACTATTATATCAGCGCTGAATTAAAATGGTATCCGTTTGGTTTCCTTGTATGTTCATCAAATTGACATATTAAAAGAGTTTCTGCTTTGGGTGGGTGTGCACAGCCATGATTTTTGCAAAAATCAGTTGCACAAACATCAGTTGCACTTACATATTTCTGCTAAGCATCGGATTTAATAGGCTAGTCATCCCTCCTATATATATATTTTAGTCATTTTACAGTGTTTGTTGCTGGCTGTTCAATTTAGTGCTTATGTAGGAAAAAAGCTAGTAAGTATAATATGTAATTAGTTTTTTTTTTCCTCCGGTGCACCATCTATCTTCCATTTTATATTTATGGTATCTCATTTAATTTTACTTATTTGATACATAGAAATACAATGGAGAGAGTTTTCAACATCAATACTTATTACGCCTGTTACTTATTTTATGAGTTATTTATTCCCAGTCATCTCATGGAGTATTTGAGAGAAATGACTTAACTTATCTGCTGGAGTGTGCAGTAAAGATAAAATGAGAGATTGTTTACTTGGCTAAAAAGACACGTTATTTGTTTTCTTTTGAAAAAGCTCAGAACATGAAATGTAAATGATTATAGAAGCAGCAATGTGCATCTCCAGCAGAAGAGCCTGATTTGTTAAAGGCTTATCAAAAGCAGATTTAGAAATATGACTTGACTTATTATATTAAATAACAATTTTCAGCCCACACACTGATGCCTCACTGAGTAACTGTCCTGGCTTTGTTTTGTTTTGATCTATTTTATTTTAACGTATTTGATAGAAATGTCAATTGGACCTCTGTGCAAGGAACTTTATAAAGTGCATAGAGGAGACTGTAAAATTGTTGAGACAGCAATTTGTTTAAATACTACAAAAAGGTGAACAAAAGAAGCCAGATCATCCATTTACATCTGGGAACTGAAATCAGTTAATTGTCTGGACGCACGAGGAAATCTGTGATAAACCTGAAAATGTTATTCTTTTTGTACCAGCTTAGTACTATGGGAGTGCTGTCTTGTTGTATGTTAGCTGATTTTTTTTGCTTGTTTAGTGGAGGCAACAAGAGTTAATTCATTCAGCAGCTGCCAAAAATGTTAATTGGTTAGCACCTTACTTTTTACTTAGATTGTTTTTGTTCTAGTCTGCTATTCCCTTTTAATAGTAGTATATAGGTTAAAAGACCACAGATGACATTTCTCGGTGTTGTTCCATGTACACTGTTGCATGCATCTAACCTGCTGCATCCATATTTAAGCTTGTCTCTTCGGCATGCTAGTCAAACACCTTTGACAGCAGGTTTGAAAAATCTGTATCGACTGTGTTGTGGTACATGTATGTTAAAAGAGAAAAAAAAAACCCTATTTCATAGAAATAGTATTTGAAAGCCCTAGAGAAAGAGCAGTGATTGGTGTTAAATTAACACTTCAAGGACTCTTAAATGCTATCACATTAGAAAGCTGATTGCATGACTCCATGCTTCAAAGCTTTATTTTTCCCATCTAAGAGTCCAATGTGCATACCCTGGCAAGGTATACCAGTTTTTTCTAGTAACCCTCCCTTATTTTGTTGTAAAAATAAAAGTTATTAAAGTTTCAGTTAGCAAAATATCCTCCATGCCAATGTTGTGTGGCAAATACTGGACCCTAGAGGCTCTTACTGCTGAGGTTATTGAGAAAATATAACAGTTTTTTTCTCTAGCTTTTGACTGTTTCGTTAATATATTTTTACTTACTACCCTAAAACAATATATTGAAAACAGACCTGGATCTCTAACTTTGTAATATATTTTCTCTAAACTGGCAGAGCAATTTATTCCAATAGAAATTATTAAAATGAGTGTGATCTGGCATATATGTTAAGTATAAATCTGTTAATCACATATCTAACTGTACTAATATTCACCATTACAGCCCAGATGAATCCTATTCCTGCTTGCACACACTTTGCCAGGATTTTATTGTTGCTACTCTCAGCTTTGTGCTGGCAGTGGAAAGCAAGGAGATGGCATGAGTTTAGCAGGTTCATGCAGGAGAAGTTCTTTTGCCTTTGAGCTAGGACAGCCCCTGTTGAGAGAGAAAGGGAGAAAAAAGGAGCACACACATAGCACTCCTGTAAAATAGCTCCCTCAGCTTGAGGGTTGCAGTCTCTGAAGATGACTTAGGGTGGACTCATGCTTACGCTGACTTCCTCTAATGCCATGTCCAGGTCCCAGCTGACCTCTGATCAGGTCAAAGAGCTATAAAGATCAGCTATTCTATCCTCAGCTATTCTATCCTGCACCAGTGTCTGGTAACAATAAATGATTAAAAAAATTAAAGTAAGGCTTTGAACTTGAAAGGTCCCTGCATTAATTCCTTGTTAACCCTGATGTTGAAAAAATGGGTGCATGGACATTATATGACTTTGTTATAAAGTTGGACATTTATCATCTAAATTTGGAAAATATGTTGATGGTAATTTTAGGTTATTATTTTGGAATAGCAATTTACCAAGAAATGAAACTGACAGATCTTTTAATATCAATACAGATATCACCGTTCCACTTGATTCTGTAAACTGTATCGATGTGAACCGTTCTCCCAGTTGAAAGAAACAACAGGGAATAAGCAATAACATAAAATTATTTTTAGAAAATGCATTTTTAATTACTGAACTGCTTAATTATTGAGTACTACCAAAAATATCCTGTGAACCTTATCACTATGCAAATATATTCAATTTTGGAAACAATTAAATGATAATAAAGCATTCTTTTTTTCTTTTACAACATATTACCGTAATGAAGCTGTTACCTCTCAGTGTGCATTTTAATGAGTTTTAAGTAACATTTTAATGAGCTCAACATTACCATAAACCCAAGGATTACACAAAATTGAATTTACGGGGAAAAGGGAAGGGTTCATTAAGAGTTAATTATATTGTTTAAGAAGAAATATAATTCATTTTATGATGTCCCATCAGCCAAGAATCCATCAGCAGATCTCTACTTATTAATAGATATAACAATGCCATTATTACATAGACATGAAAATGTGGGTTTGCACACTATTGCTCGGGTTTTCAATTAAAGTTTCTATATTGAAATCCCTGGGTCAGCTATGTTCTTATCCACCTCATTATTACATATAAGGGAAGACATATACCAGCCTTTGTGTTACTGGCATGTAATTCCACCTACAATTTTTATAGACGTTATGAACAGTGAAAACAAAGTTTAATGGATTTACCATTGCCACTAGAATCCAAAGACAGGTTATAAATGTGTCTTGGATTTATTATTTAAAAACCAAGAAGTCCGGTAGAGAGATTTGACTCCAGAGTGCCAGTACTACTGCCATGCCCACTTTACCAATCTTCTGTTGGATTTCTGCAGCCCAGGCTCCTGAATGTCCAGAAATCTCAGGTAAATCCCCACTTTCTGTGTGCACAACAGCTCTATGTCGAGCAGCTCTATGAGTTTTGTTAGCAGGCCCTACACAGAGCAAATTAAACTGCTTCGGCTCAGTAAATTTAGATCAGTTACACGCTGGACTTACTGCTTTGCATCTGCCAGTGTTGGCATTTCTGGCAGAGTTCGTTCAGTTGTTTGAAAATAGTTTAAAGGGTTTTCAGTGTGGCTCAGAGCCCTGAGAGGTGCAATTAGAAAAGAACATGAAATGAGTTTTAGGATCTTAAACAAAGAATTAATTGTGCTGAATTACTGTAGTGCTCTCTTTATATGTATATTTATATGTGTACACATACACACACAGATATAGGACTGTGACCAGCAGTTTAAAGGGAAAAAAAAGCCTAAATCTTGAATTGTGCTCAACTGTGTTTGAGTTCTGTCACTCCTTGCAAATATGAGATCCAAAGATATGCCCTATGAGTGATAACTGAGCTTCAAAATGCTGAGGTGAACTTGTAGACCTGCACTGGGAAGATGATTCCTTCTGACAGAAGTTCAGGATACTAGAGGCATTGGAAAAGAAAGTCTAATTAGTACCTTGGATTGAATAGGTGCTCGAAAGGAAGTTCACAGAAGAGCTATTAAGCAAGTAATGAATTCTTGGTATAAGAGGAAGAAAGGGAAGAGCTACTGTGTGTGTAATTATGGGCTACGTTGTACTACACTTCCCACTGTTCAGCAGTAGAAGGGTTTCCATCTCTTCTGAGTTGTTTCTAGCTGATCTGTCTGTTGCTAAGTAAGGGAAGCACCAAAGAGAAAAAGTGAACTGTTAAAATCAAGCATGTTTCAAATACCAGTTTTGTATTGTTTAGTGCCCATGTATTTTCCTCCGGAAGCTCACCGCTTTGTATGAGTATGGAAGCACGGGCACATGTGTGGAAGTCTTCAGAGAGGAACAAAAAAATGTTCCTCACCCACATCTGGAATTGTTCAGAAAGCGAGGAGCGGAGCTACAGAGGTCCGCCCCGCGGGAGAGTTTAATTCAATTTGCTGTAATTGAAGCTGCACAAGCAAACTAGAGAATGTTTCCAGTTCTCCTGGTCTCAGAGAAATCCCACAGCGTGCGCTGGTTATACAAGCTAGTGTATTTTACGTATTCCCTATTCTAAATATAGGAAAATATAATGCATAGTTTAACAATACATTTTCCTTGGTGTAAAATCTGGTTTCAGGGGTTCTAGTCTCTCCTGGCCACTGCACTTGCACGGCTTGTCATTCTCTCAGCTGCTTGTGGATCTGGGTTGTGAACTGGGTCAGTGGAGCGGCCTAGGTTAAAAATCCTTCCCAACAGGAGAAGAGGATGGTGGGGGTTTTGTTTCGGGTTTTTTTTGCATGGAAGGAAATGTTTCTGCTACTATACCTAAAATCTATCCCAGATGAATAGTGAGGCAGGCTAAAAATTTCCTCTCTCCAATCCTGTCTAGTCTAATAATCTAATCTGCCTGTTCCAATATTATACTTTGTCTGTCATACAGTGCCTGCATACTTTATCTTGTCAGCTTAACCTCTTGGTTTCTAATGCAGTTGAAAAATGACAGTGGCTATATGAGTGTATACGAATTAAATCTTTTGTGGGAGTTACATTTAAAATGAATGACTTAAATGTGCCAGGAGGTTCACATTTAAAATAATACTAGTTTCTGTATTTAGTTACTAAATATGCTGGTGCTGAACTTGCTCATTGTTACACCAGTAGTTTATGTAAAAAGCCAGAGGGAGAGGAAGGATTGTAAAAATGTTTTGGTGTTCTAACAGTGGGATTAATAGACATCTTCCAAGTCCAAGACAGTTGCGAGGAGTGGAAACTCTCTATCCACAAGGGCTACTCCGGCCCTTGAATAACACACTCGTTAAAGGCTGTGTGAACAGGCACATCTCCAATTGCTTCTTCTCTCTAATCTGGGTGAAACAATGGTTTGGGCTGTGCAGTTTACCAGTTTTCTCTTATTTTAAGACCATCAGCAGACATATAATTGCCTTGAGTTTCTAAATTTTATTGACCTACCAGAGGAATATATAGCACCAAGGGTTTATCAGGATGTGTGGTGCGTGGAGGGTTGGTTTTGTTGTTCCATTTCTGCTGTAGTGTTACGTTGTTCTGTTAGGCAAAATTTGTTGTGCATGAGCTATCACTTTAGGAAAGCATTATTAGTTAGAAGTAAGGTATCTTTACAACACCTTTACTACCATTCAATATATTTTGCTACTGCCTTTTTGACAGTATGTCTGGGAGCTAGTGTAACCAGTCAGCTGAAGGTCATTTTGATTCTCATGCAGAGGATAGCGTAGCGGGAGGGTGGAGCTGGACACCCACGTTTTGGTCTCCCCCTGGGTCTGAAACTCCCCTTTCAAAATTGTTGCTTTAGGCTATTACTGTTGGTCTTTTCTCCTGCTTTTTAATTTTTTTCTTCTCTTTTGCACTTTGTCAGGAATAATAATGAGGGCAATGTGAATTCTTACATTCTTTTTCTCTTTTTAAAAATAAAATAGAGTTATGTATTTCTTACTGCATAGAAGTAATTCTTTAAATTATTTGAACAGATCAAAATTGCAAACGGTTTCTTGCAGATTACACTATTATCATCTTTATTTGCATAAAATTACAAAGTTGAGGCATCCTTTTGGTTTTGAGACAGTACAAAAACTGCTGGTTTATCTAATAATTTGAAGATCATTTCCTAATTGGTAGTATAGTAACAGAATTTAAATGGCTCTGTCCTAAGTCCACTGAATACAGTGGCTGCATATCACGTTGTTTTTTTTTTAGTTCCTTAGGGCTCTGCAAGCTTAAATTCCTTATGCAGAATGATATGATGATAACTGACAAATAAATAATTTTATATTGTTCAAGATAATCCAGGGGAAAAAAAAGTTCTTACTCTTCTCAGAGAAACTGGACTTGGAGTTTGGGTGAATGAAGTTGTTTGGATCTCACATCCCTGCGTTTTGGGTTTATTGCAGAATATTAAAATAGTGAACAATAGTAAGTGCTAGAAGAATTTTGAGGAGTGGAATTTTGCTGAAATTTCTTAGAGAGGAGGTACCAAATACAGCTAAAGCAGTGAGCACGCATCCGTCAAGCGTCATCTCGCTCCCTGTAGACACAGTTCTTCCTTTTGACTTTTACTCTCCGCTAGCTTCAAATGATTGGACACGCCTCAGTAAGAGCAATGCAAACACATTCGATGCCGTTTCCAGTCTGGGTTTGCTCAGCTAAGTCATAATAAAGTCAAAGCAATCTAGGCTTTCAGAAGGTCAATGACTAAAGAAGTCATGCTGGGGTCAGGCCCTCCAGGAAATACCACTGCCAGGCCTCTATGCAGTGACTTGAGCCAGAGGACGTAAGGCCAGGCAGGCCTATGCAGCAAACCTCTTTCAATAGTGTCTGGTAAGCCATTTCTAGCCCACCAAGTGGCCTGTTGACAGCCGGAAGGTTTCCGGGACAGGAACTGAAGTACTCGTGAAGCAGCAGACAGCCGCTTCCAGGTCTGAAGGCTAGCTGTGAATCCATCTCCTGCTCCCCATCTGAGGAGGTGTGGCTGCCTGTTGGCCCCTTCCAGCAGAGTTACAAAAATATATCAAGAAGTATGACCCTCGATACGTCCACTCCTGCGTTTTGTTTTCAATCCTGACTTCTGAAGAAAATAACATAAAGGCGCTGGGAAAAAAAAATCCTGCTTCAGGAAAAACAAAAAGGATACACTCTGGCGTATAATTAGCAAGATAACTGGATAGAGGTTAAACATGGGATGGCTTTTTTGAAGATGAGGGATTGAAGGAAGAGAATCCCTATGTGGGACAACAGCCTGTTTTGTTTAATGCTTTCCCTGACAGGGCTGAAGTACTTAAGCAATGTGGCAGTGGCCCCTGCCAAGATGGTAAAGCAATACTGCTGTTGTGTGCGTGTTGTGTATGTGTACACAAGAAGTTTATTAGAGCCCGCTCATACATCAGCAGCGCTCAGAAATTGCTGTCTGTTTTATCTTGGTTCAGTGAAGCGTTCAAATTTATATACTTCTGGAACAACAAATATTCATTCATTTGTATTTGTTTACATTACTCTGATCTCTTTTTATTCTTTTGTTTTTATGGAGGACATGGGTATATTTTAGGGGTTTTGCCCTGTATTTGAATGGGAAGCCCCGGGGCCCAAAGCAGCTTAGCTGGCTGCAGGTGAATCAGCTTGAGCCTGGAGGCAGAAAAAGTGCAATTCCTTAATTTTGTGTCAAGCTGGGAGCATTCATTAGGTTGAGCACAGCGGTCAGGGGCATAGCATGGCAGTGCTACAAAATCTGATTGCTGTTATACTTTGATTTGTGAACTTTCTAATCAGATGTTTTGTTTTGTTTTCTTTTCTGGGGAATCTGTGCTGTACCCCGCATTTTAGTGCAGTTTGCACATGCGCTTCTGAAGTACTCAGCGAAAAGCTTCCCACCTGAATTTTGATCATGTATCTCTGACATTTAGTAAACATTTAATGCTTTCTGGATACCAACGCTTTTGAAAATTGTATATATATAATTCCTTTAAGCCTTTTTTACGTTGTGCTTGTAGAACCTAAGAATGGCTGTACTGCATCGGAGCAAAGGTCCATCTAGTGCTGTAACCTTTCTCTGCTGGTAGCCTATGAGATATACCTGGGGAATGTCTCTTCAGCAAACGCAGTCCTTCCCACTGTATTTCTGTGAGAGAAGTACAGCTGGTGTGATTTGAAGAGTCATATAGTGCTTTGGTGAAAGTAGTCCCACATTCTGGCAGCAAAGCAGATAGGCTGGAATACCAGGGGGCGGTGCAAATGCAACACTTCAGTTGTGATGTGATGCTTTTTGAAGTTATGCTCAGTTCCTCATCTGATATTCACATTAGTTGGGAAAAAAAATAAATGGCTTGCCCATGATCTTCTGAATATGTAGCCCATTAAGCGTAAAGAGCATGTAAAAGCTAATGTCAGACTTGAGTTTTAAGGATCATTAAAAAACTATTCAACTAAACTGCTAAATGTCTGATCCTTGTTAAATCTTAAGACTTACAACATATTATGTACATTTTTCAGTGTGCATTGTCTGCAATTGTGACCCAGTTCTTCTGTCGACCCTCAACTTTTAGGCATGTAATAGGGTTTTTAGTTTCAGTAAAATGTAACTCTTGGTAACGTTTCTTGATAACATTAGCAGTCTGTGCAGTACGTTCATGAAGAGTGATTATGCTTTAAAAATAAGAAAAAATAAATCTGCTTTACATTGTGGAAAAACTTTCAACTCACTACATTGTATAGATTTGGATTTCTGAAATTATTTAAATGTAGTCTTTAGGATATCTACATTCATAAAAAAATACTTGGTGATGCTCTTTGCTTCCCTTTCCTGATTGTCAAAACACAGTAATTCTCATGAAGATTTATGGTAGATGGGTAATGAGATTGCTGACTGTTTACCGCACCATTCAAATTTGTTGGTGGATGGAGGCAGCAGTTTAAAAAAGATAGAAGGTTATTTGGACTTTAGTGCAGTGAAGATAAGTGATAGAACTTTGTTTTCAATCAGGAAGCTTAAACATAAATATCGTATGTTCTGAACTAGAAAAACCTCCACTCTTCATGCCATCTAGTCATCAAATAAAATCTTTCAGAAAAAATATGGAGATGTCAGATCGCATTCAGCAGAACACAATGAATCACAAGGACATTATACAATTTTTCAGTAAGTGTATTCAAGCTGTATTGTATACACTTAATTCAGCACAATAGCAGCCTGTAAAAAAATCAAAAGCAAGTAATAACTAATGTCTGCAATAACTAACAATTCCATGCCTGTGTAATTGTGTAAAAGGGGAAAATAGGTTTGTGATGCCCTTAATTAGGTTAACTATTGCAGAAAGGTTTCAAAGTCTGACTCTTGCAGTATGTTCTAAATAAGAAAGGAAAAAGCCTTTCTTCTTTCCTGACCTTTGTCTAATCAGCTAGTTGGGGTACAATGCCGACTGGAATTTAGAGGAAAAAAAAGCCAATATTTTATTTTGTAGTTTTGTATATTTTATCTTTTGCTGAGCCCAGCTCCCATTGTTACTTGGAATCGATGTACTGTAAGTCTCAGCAGCTTCTCTGTTAATTTTGTCTAATAGAGTTTATATTTAGAAGCAAGAGTCTCGTGCTTTCAAGTGTAGACATTAACGCTTATCAAAAGGTCCAAATTCCATAAATACCTAAATCTACTTGAATGAGCTGTTCAGAGTTTTAGAGGATGTGTCAGAATAGAGTGTTTTTCCATATTGTGCTGGTCTTTGCTGAGGCCCAAAAATAAAGAGCAAGCTACCTTTAATCCTGAGTAGTATTCAAGCATTCAGTACTGAGCAGTCAAGCATTCAATCAAGCATTGCTGCAGCTACTGGCATGTCTGAAAATACCCCAGCCCTCCGAAAATGAAGCGCTTGTTTTTTGGGCCTCATCTGAAATAGACAAGTCTGAACGTTATGGGTCATGGTAAATTTGCTATGTCAGTCTTGTCTCACAGGCAAGATGTATATCAGGAGGCAGGAGGATAGGAGAAAGAAAGTAGATGGGAGGGAAAAAAAAATGCGTAGTTCCTTCTCAGCATTTTTTCAAGGATTTTCATGGCAGTTAGCATCTTTTTCAGGGCAACATTGTGCATGTGCAGAGGGAGCTTGGGTAGGTGTATGAACAGCCTCGTGCCTCGGCTGTGAATTTTTGAACCTGTCTTTAGGAAGCGTAACAAAGGCAGTTGCTGAAACAAAAAGGAGGGGCAGCAGCATCCTCAGACAAAGTGTGTTACCCCTCATGAGGAAGATTGTCTGCGACCCCTTGCTCTTTTTCTGCCACCCCATTTCAACAGGCAGCGCCAGCTTGCTCTGAGGCCATTTTGGCAGATCATAAATATTAGCCACGTTCCTGAATACCCCCCGGCACTGTACGTTACCTAAAGTATAATAATCCTTTAATCTGTCCAATGTATGACATCTGGGCAGTTATTTGACGTTATAATTCATCTTGATTGTGCATATGAATACGTCTCTTAGGAGAGAAGTGCCAGAGCAGTGATGGGAGAGACGAGGATTTGGGAAAATGCCTGTGGGGCAGTGCCTTAGATCAGGGGAGACCTACCTGTGTGTGGCATAGGACCACCCTACCGCTAGTGTGGCTGCGTAATATCTTTATGTAAGATTAGGATCCTCCTCAGATAAGTACAAAACAGAACGGGAGGGACAAGATAAACTGCCAGGACTCAAATTAGAGAAGCACATTAATATTTACTCAACGTCTGCTTAATACCCTCTAGTCAGCATGACAGATGTAGCCGTGCTTTAAGACATTATCGTTCATTGAAAAAGGAAAAAAAAGATGGACTTTCCCCATCCCCTCCCATCCCCAATACTCTCAGATGTTGGCTGTGTGTGTTGGGGGGAGGCGGTGGAGAGCCAGGCGCTGGTGGGAAAGGAAGGCAATTACTGCAAGCCTCCTGACGGGCATGTGCTTCTTGCTTCCAGCTTAACTGCTCTGACCAGAGGCTGGGGGCTCGTGGGACATGGACCAGATTGAAAAACTAGAAGCAGACAGATGGTTATTTGTAATCATCATGTAAATGTAAATCCTGTAAAAATGTTTTCTTTCTAAAGGGCCTGAGAGCTGCTGTAGTGGAAAGCAGGATTAAGGCACGAATAGCTAGCCTAGAATAATTTTGACCCCTTCACCTTCCCTCCTACCCCATAAACATTGTTGTTTTATCTCCAGTTCCTTTAAACAAATTGCTGGAGCCTCAACTGAGGAAATTAATTCAGTTTCCATAAAATTCCCTGAGTTTATGAGCGTCAGCTTGACCAAGGCTGGAGTTGGGCCTAAGCTGGCAGGTGCTGGTAAGCAGCTGCCTTTGTAGCAGGACCTTCCCCCCACCCCCTTTTTTTTTTTTTTAACTTGTCTCTGGCAGGTGCATGGCCTGGAAGTGTTTATATTCGCGCTGCTACTGCTAAATGTACCTGCTTTCCATTATTATATTTGGGAATACCTGTAAATTGCCTTACCAAACCCTGCCCCTCTGATGCGATGCTGATATGACAGTTCGCAGACGTCTATCTTGTTTGAGCAGCATCAGTTCATTAGAACTACAACAAGGCTGATCAAATTTTAATTAACTTTTGTCCGCAGCATCATTATAGACTATATGCACAGTTCAGCTCTCCTTTCCAGTGCTCAAATCCCACAGTGCCTTTCCAAACAGTGAGGCTTAGTGGTTCGAAAGTTTGTGAGGTTCAAAGTTTTTGCATCTCAAAATGTGAGGAAGTTTATGCTAATGTCAAGCTGCTGGAGGGAAATGACTCTCCTTTACATTGCCATAACTGACATTTGGACTGAGAAGTAACCTCAAGGGTCTTGCTCTCCGAGGATATCAGGTGCGCTGTAGTTGTAGAGTCACACAGGGCTGGATGTCGGCAATTTTTCTCTTTGAAATCCTTTGTTAAATGTCGAGTAATACTCGTGGGAAGCACAAAGGGAACTGCGTGCCTTGTGTTAAGTGCCAAGATGAGACTGGAAAATTGGAATAAAGTAAAAAAGAACATGGGACGAAGAAGAGGAGGCTGATGGCAGCCTTTCACTGCTTGTTTTGAATTTTTAAAAAGCTCCTCTTTGTACACTGCCAAGAAGACCTGAGGAGGGCTGGGTTCCTGAGCAAACACGAGCCTCCTGTCAGTGTCTGGAGATGGCATTCGGCTCCGACACGCTAACAGGTATCTGACAGGATGTAGCAGTTGGGGATAATTGGCTGAAGAATATTCTGCAGCTCTCAACCATTTTTCTGCTTTCGCAGATGATTGTGCTATTAGGTATGGTGAATGCACTAAGCTGTACTGCAACTTTTCCATTTCCCCCAGTAATAAGTGTGAACTCAACTTTCAGCGGATGCTCCTTTCTTCTGCTGATTGCTGCTGCTGCTGCGCTGGGATGCCTGAACTTGCCAGCTGCCATTCTGAAATCTCCTCCTTTATGATCCCTTTCTCCTTCCTGCTCTTTCCCTCCCTGGGGTGACGTTTAAAAGTGGGTTGCGATAGCTCTGCTGATCAGATTCATGTCTGTGCTTTGTATTGTCCTTGTTATATTGTATTAAGAGCACTGAATCACAGAAACAATACCCTATGCCCTCTATTTTTTACCTTTGTGTTCCCTCTGCTTTTATTCTTACCCTTTCCCATCCTTTACTTAGTTTTTGGTTTTTGCACCCCCTAAGTTTAGAGTCCCCCCCT
Source organism: Struthio camelus (assembly GCF_040807025.1). Taxonomy (NCBI): domain Eukaryota; kingdom Metazoa; phylum Chordata; class Aves; order Struthioniformes; family Struthionidae; genus Struthio; species Struthio camelus. The sequence goes on along the minus strand of NC_090942.1, from coordinate 111,396,672 downwards.
TTTCCTCTCTGAGTTGTTTTCTCTCTTTAATTTCTATTCCACATATTTTTCTCTTATCTCTGTCTTTCTCCCTGTTTTTTTTTTCCTTTTTTCTTTTTTCTCCAACCATTTTTTTGTCTTCCTCCAAAACACAGAGTGGTTTAGATGGATATAGTGAGACATATCTATTTGAGATTCACATGTGTGTTGAGGTGTAGAGCAAAATTAAGTAAACCTTGTAGCATCAATTTTGTCTTGCATGCAAGCCACATTTGCAGTAAGATTTGGGTAAAGGAATGTGATGTAATCAAATCACCTCTCACCCTCATATTCTGAGACTGATTGGAGCCTTACACAGTTTCTGGAATGATTCAGAGAAAGTTAATGTAATTTTCTGTGTATCACCCCAAGAAACTCTGTTTGGCAGCTTTATATAGCAGCCTGCAGCGTTCAAGGAAAACACTTTCCTTAGTCCTGCTGCCAGGAGTTAGGAGTCAGGAGTATAAAGTCATTACACGATGAGAAACTTCTTGGCCTTTGGAGCTGCTGATTTTCTGGAGATTTTCCACTAATGGATTTGCATGAAAGTTCTGCAACTTTGCAAAGAATCAAGCCAATCAAAACTAATATGATTTTTTTATATAATAGTAACAGGAGAAGTTGATGGTTGATATCTGTTTGCCAGTTGTATGAGAGAGGGTATACACTGCTTAGAAGTATTTTTTTTCCCCTCTGTGTATCATAGTGGTCACAGAGACGCATAAAGATGCTTCCCAAAGTGGGTGGTTTTGAAGACTTCTTTTGTTCTGGTTCCTTTCCTGAAACTGCTGTGATATTAGCCTTCTTGGCTTTGTTTGCAAAATGTTGTAATGCCAAATAGTCAGTAGCCCGTGATTTTCAGCATACTATTTCTGTATTGTGCATTACATAATTTTATTCCATTTCATGTTGAAAGTCTATGAATTCTATTTCTGTTGATTTGATTATAGTTTCTCAAAAGTGTAGTAGTGATTTGTATTAATCAGAGATACTTTTGGGGCTGAGAGTTTTAGTTATTTGTTGGGGAAAAAGGTACATATTGGATGTGCTGTTTGGGAAGAATACGGGTTCTCGCCAGAGTGGCATTTATTGCCAACTGCGTCTTGTCACTTTTATTTCATGCTTGAAAAGCAAGACCTAAATAATGGCTCATTTTTATGTTAGAAAAAGAATTAATTTCCAATTAATTCCCTCCTTCCTTTGGGATCTACCTGTGTATCCCAAAAAGGGGAACAATAAAAGTTACCTCATATGTCATTTGAGTATCACATTTTTACACCCCTCTCACCTCAGCCCATTCGGAGAGCATTTCTTGTATGTATTAATCATATTTTCTTCTGGCTTATTACAGAACAGAAAAATACTTAGTGAAATGGGGCACATTTTATTAACATTGAAAGCAGTAAATTATCTCTGCTTATAAAATGAGAGTGAACAATTTCTGCTAAACTCTTCCTGGCTTGCCCCTTCACTTGGATACGGTGTTTTCTAATTTCTCAGAGGGCCCTGGTTCCATTAAGGGCGAGAACTGTCTTAAAGCTGTAATGAAAGCCGTACGTAGCTGAAATTCAAGGAGAGGAAGTGCCCTAAATTCTATTTCAGTAGCTCATGTAGAGCTATTTTCAGTTTTATGTTTATAAGAATGTCAATTAACCTAGAGACTAGGACAGACGTGGAAGAATAACAGTGAAGTGGATATCATTTTAGTACATTCAAGCCCAGAGTGCTGGACCTAATCCCTCTCTATAGAAGCGTGATTTACATAAGAAGCTAGCATGTGTTGCCTAATTTAGTTTTCAAACAGCGTGGTGATTTACATGCTTTTCTTTTTAGGTGTTGTGGGGTAACACTGGTCAGAGTTACAGTAATATATAAAAAAAAGGAAAGAAACAGGTGTTGTGGCAGCACACTAACATCAGCTTGATTTGCTTGGCACATTTCAAAACTCATGATCACTTCAGCATCTATTTGGTGATAACAATAATAATAATAATTAAGCTACCTTTAATCAAGGCAGAACTCGGCAATTCAGTATCAGTTGTGTCTTCTTTACCGAGCTCATGCTGAAGCTGGAGATCTTGGTAAGCCATATATTCAGCATGCTGTTTTCTTTTCCGAAAATAACTCAGTGTTGGACCTGCACTACTACTTTTACAAGGACTATTACTTCCCATAATGGCAAGTGACCATGTCAAGGGTTAAAAGAGTAAGGAGTGTTCTTCTTCATGTTATTATTATTATTAATGCAGAGCAACGTTCTGCATTCAACGTTCTGCATGTTAGAGGAAAAAATAAGGAAAAAATGCATATTAAATCTGCTTCTTTTGGATAGAAGGTTATGTTTCAGCAAATTTTTTTATGCAGTCTTTTATAGTAGCTATAGGATACAAAGTCATCACCTAATAGTGATTGAGACCAGTTTAATGTTTAGAGGTTTTAATTACATGTATGTATATGCATGTATTTTTCCCGTTTATGTCACTTCTACTAATTTTTTTCTTCTCTCTCTCATTTATTGCATTAGTGCTACGGGATGACTTCCGCCAAAACCCTACAGATGTTGTGGTGGCAGCTGGAGAGCCTGCCATTCTTGAATGCCAGCCACCTCGTGGACATCCTGAGCCTACCATCTACTGGAAGAAAGATAAAGTCCGCATTGATGACAGGGAAGAGCGAATCAGTGTGAGTACAACTAAAGAGGTTGTTTATAGATAGGGGACCTGGTTAAATTCACAGCTTTAGGTCTTGCTCTGTGGCTGATGGTGAACACAGTACTGTGTTCTGTGTACTGTGGACTGCCTGCAGTGGAGGTCAGCAACTGCCTGGCTTTGAGTTCACAGGCATAGAATAAAAAAAGCTCAGGGGATCATGCAGTTCAAGGCAGTGATAAGGACAAGCAGAACAGCCGGGGCTTCTGAAACAGCAGAGGGAGACAGAAGTGGATCTGATTATACTTGCCTTTTCCACGGAGACTCATTGTTACACTTGGCAGTATTCTCCTGTGAGCTTTCCTAAATAAGGAGAAAAAGTTGTTTATTCCTTCTGGGATTAGTGTCAGACTTGAAATTCTTGAGGCTTGATTTGTATAACCATTGTAACCAAAATCAGAGCAAGCTGTAGATTTAATCATGAAAAGGACTCTAATATTAGGTGCTAGGTGTCTCACCTTGGGATTCAGTTAGTGGATGTCTCTGACCAATTTGGCCTTACCTTTTCTAGATCTTAGTTCTCTGTGAAATGAGAATACTATCAACCCTTATATCAAAGAGGTTTTTTAAAAACGAATTCAGTAATGTGTATGAGGTTCACAAATATTTTGGGGAAAACAGACTTAAGACAATGTTTGTAATGTCAAATCTAGCGCAGTAATTGGCAACTGTGTTCTAAACAAAGCTTGAAACTATACTCTAAAGAACAATAGATCCTAAATAGGGATACATATTGAATAAGTGAATAATGCTGGTTGAGTTCTGCGGTGTTTCGTTCTGCATGCTGGATGAAAAAGGGTCCAGTAAAAAGATCTAATTTATCGAGTTATTAGAAATTAGAAATACCTTGATATGTGCAAGCAAACAGGACAAATTAGGGTTGCATGGACATATTTTATTCCAAATTTTTAAATGCTTAGCCTTTCACTATTAATATTCCTTTGTTAAAGTTTTATGGTGTATGTAATGATATGTAACTCATTTAGTGCTGATCTTATTCAATATGGAAGTACTACTGGAAGACTTGTCCTTTGCTTTGGATGGCAGAGGCTGAACAATGTCAGCTGTTGTTTGTGTTAACTGTGGACCAGGCTGTGTCTGCAAGGGTCTACTCAAGAGTAAGGAAGGAAGGAAGAGTGACAGGGAACTGGCTACCTTTCCCTGACTCTCGAGTTTCTTTGGCTATATTCCTAGATTATTTTGAAGCACCACATCTGATGTTCTAGCTGTTGACACCGACCATGATTCCACAAGCTGCGAATTAGTTACTGCGTTTCTCTTAACTGCTCTGCTCTTTCACTCTCCAAACATCCTCTCTGGCAGGGAAAATGACAAGGTTTGTGGGAGCCAGGTGAATTTTTGGTGCAGGCAGTCTGTTTGCATCACCAAGAAGAACAGAAAATTTGTCATAATTAGTGAACAGCAGTTCAAACACCAAAAACGATAAAACAAATCAAATAAATAAAACTAAGCAAAACTGCCTTTTTTTAAGAGAGCCGTCAAGAATGCTTTACATATCATCATGCAAGAAATAGAAGCACTGCATTGCTAAAGAGGCAGCAAAAACTGTATTCTTTGAAATCTAAAGCATCTAATGAAAACAAAAAACTGAGATGCAGTTAAACGTGATCAAGTAGGATAAACTGTCTTCCTGAACAGCTTAAGGATATTAAGGATATTAAGGATAGTCCAGGTAGACAGGATTACAATTTTTTAAATAAGCATGTACATCAACAACAACAAAAAACTTTTTAAATGCTTAAATTCTGGACCTTTGCTGGCTGAGAATGTAGCTTTTTTCTGATACCGTTTGTTTATCTGAAGTTACAGATATACTCCTTGTTTTGAAACAGATACGTGGTGGAAAGCTGATGATCTCCAATACAAGAAAAAGTGACGCTGGCATGTACACTTGTGTTGGAACCAACATGGTGGGGGAGCGAGACAGCGATCCAGCAGAGCTGACTGTCTTTGGTAAAGCTACTCAAGCTTCTGTTTTCTTTTTACTGTAAACGTCATATGTTGAATTAACCTAGCTGAGTCATCAAAATATGTGACAAAATCAGATTAACAATACACAATAGTATTGCATAAGCTACATTTCACAGTTTCCTAAGACCAGGTTTCAAAGGCAGCAGCGTGTAATTATGGAGCTGTGATGGCCCAACATTTTCTTTCTAAGCGCATAGTTTAAATCTAATTGGAGGTCCTTAGCGATATGCATATACTCAGAAACCATAATCCGGGAGATAATGCTGTCCCTCACAAAATTGCCAAATGTAATTGAGCCACTTTTAGTACAATTGACAGTGTCTACTTAGCAGAGGTTTGGACCAGCACTGCCTATTTACATAATTCCTTTTTCCTGCAGGATTGTGAAATCAAACCTTTGTCACAGAGCACAAAAGAGCTCAATTGCCCAGTAAAGGGTCTTCAGATAAAATCCTGAGACCAGCTCGTTGAATGTATGAAGATACATCTGTCTCTTTTTTTTCTTTTAAAGGGCATAAAACAATTTTTATTATGGAAGGCAGGGCATTCCTTTTGTTTTTGGGGTTGTCAAATCAGGAATGGGTAGATTTCCTGCATAACACAGCTGCTAGACTTGATGGATGAGGCAAAAAGTTGTCAGGATCATTTGCCCGATGGAGAGGGTCTAGAGCATAAATAGAGCAATATTGAACCTAGAGCTGGATCCATTCTGCTAACAGCTTGGTAAAATGCAAGGTCGTAAAATCCTGCAGTCATGCCGTTTCTATTCACCATTAGCTATGTTTCTGTAGGAGTCAGTCAAGAGGTCTTGAGCAAACAAAAGAAAATCAATAACTAAAAAAAAACCCTCATTGCTAAAGAAAAATGTATAAATACAAGAGAGAAAGAGAAATAATTGTAATGCTCTCTCTCCTGCTACTTTCCTGATACATAGCAGAAATCCGAATAATATTTCTTATAATTCTGGTAAGACTTTTCATAGAGATCCTAAGCTCCTTTGTGAAGCGCTGATTCACAAGTGCTCCTAATCAGTTCACCTTCTACCTAATATGGTACACTGGGAAACCCAGTCACAAATACTACTGTCTATGTTTGCAGATATGTGCATTTTAACATATGTTTGTCCACCTGAAAAGTAAACTATGGGAGTCACATAAGGCATAGGAAGGTTTCTGTTAGACAAGATTTGTGAGTGACTGAGGATTTGTTACTCTCCAGTGTTGCAAGAGTGTAAAGGCTTCTACTTTTGATTTTTTAAAAATTAACTCTTAAACCTTGCAAAAATGCTGAAAGGATCTCTATCAAATTATTTTCTCCATTGCAACCAATACGTGGAGGTTATGCCTTTGTATAGATGTAAAAGAGACACGACGTATCTTCTTCATCAGTTTAAGTACTGGTAATCTCTGATAATACTCCCTGTGGATAGCAAGCAGATTGCAGTCCTAAACTACAAAGCCTTAAGAAATCCTTAAGAAAATAATTTGTTAAAAAGCATTGAACTGTAGGAATAACAATTATGAAATACGCATGTAATTTCATATCCTGCAGAGATCTGAAAAGTATGAGGTTTGCTGTGGTATGTAAAATGTGATATAGTCAATTACAACATTCTGAAAAATTGTTACAGGATTTAATCATAGCAATCAACTGGTAAAATACAATCTAAGTCTATTTGCAAGTACTGAACAAAGTCAGCAATAAATGAAATAATAAGTTTCACTTCTTTCATAACTATGTTAGTCTATCTAAAATTCCCTAAATTGTATCTAAAATGCCTCTTCTACTTAGGTTTCCTCCTATCTAAAATGTTAGCATATTGGGCTCACCATATAGATGTGTCCAGGTTAGTTCTGGTCTGCTCCATAGGAAAGAAGGTGCCTTGGATTTGCCTTCCACCAGTTAGCAGCAGAGTTGTACCCCTTCCCAACTGCACCCAGCCCTGGACTGTAGGCAGGAGCCTGTGTGTGTGCCTGCCTGGTGTGCTGGAGAGCACCCTCCATTATGTTTCCAAGAAGCAATGTGTGTATTGGACACTACAATCAGTTTGAGCATACAGAATAAATCCAGCAGCTCTAGGAAACAACAGAGGGGTTGTGCAGGTTCAGATTAGCTTTACTGAATGTGGGCAAAAGGTCTGGTTATCTTTTAAGTTCCTAGTCTTCCTCTGCAAGCACAAAGCGTCCAACTCACGGGTTTGGGAAGCATGGGAATAGTGCAACTGTGGAGAAAAATATGCTAAAAATACCATAATGCTTAAATATTATTCAGGTGCCCAACTTCAGCTGTTCTGAGTGTGTTTGAACATAGGCTTTATAGTTAAAATGAAGGTATGTTAAGGGAGAGACTTTGAGGATTGAATAATGTGTCTGGCTAGCCAACAGCTGGTGCTCATTCTGGAGCGTGATGTATATTAATTAGCAGATTATTAACCTCTCTACTCCTTTTCCAAATAATCAACCCAAAATCCCTTTCTCCCCTATGAAGGAGGTCTTAGTAAACACACTGCTCTGCAGGAAATGGGACTGTTTCACACTAGTTCTTAAACCTTCCCAGGAGTCAGCCACTTGTTACTATTGGCTCTGCAAGCTTTTCTGTAGTACCTGAAGCTAATTTCTGCATGTCACTCATAACAGAGCTCTGGTTCTTTGTGCAATAAATCTAGCTAGAGGCATCGCCTCTGGAAAACCTGAGCCAGTGTTGGTGGTAACTGGTGGCCTGATAGGAACAACAGGGAAGCCTAGCCTAAAATATTACACCTTTCTTGACTTAAAAAAAATAAAAAATTGAAGGTCAGTGAAAACCTTGGAAAGAAGCGGGAGGAGAAAAGAAAAGCTTCCTATGTGCAGGATGTCAAAATGTACTCGTTCAATAGCCTTTACTGAGGAATGGTTATAGATAATACATGAATACAGAACTTTCACAAACTGGTTTTTTTCCACCCTATCTGCATAGGAAACATAATTTTAAGCAAGTAGGAGGCTCTAATCCGCAAATGATTTCCAGCATGTTGTAGGTATCTGATCGGACTGCATTTCTTTTGTTCCCCGGTCATGATTCATCTACGAGCAGAAAATTACCAAACTTTCACAATAAAATGTCATAAAGCAAACTGATTGTATAAGCAGGGCTTCCGAAAATTATTCCTGTGTTTTGAATAGTGACACTGATGCCATTAGATTTTTTTAGTCCTCTCTTCCAAGCACTACTGCTAGTTTTTGCCTTTATGGGGCTCCAAGGTTTAATCTTGGAGCAGAACAAGATGATAAAGGTGGCCTTTAAAGAAAGTTAATAAGCAATCCATCAATCCTAACGTTCACAGAAAGAGGCAGCTTAGTACTCTATTATTATGAACATACTCTATTCTAAAGGCCAGATTCAGAAGTGTAAGTGATACAAATTAGGCTGGTTTACTTGCGTTTGGGCTCGTATCCCCTGGTTGAACAGAATTCAAGCCAGATGCAAAACAGAAACAGGTTCATGATTCAATGTGTAAGAAATCTTGGTATGTGGCTCATACTTGGCTACCTAGTATGACGCCAGAAATTAAATAAAGTAAGGATTACCATTTAACTAATCTTTTGCCATTTTGTCATGCTATTGCGCCGTTCTCAAGTTTTCAAGATGGTTTAATTATTTCAAACTCCTTTTGATTCATTTGAACTTAAAAAGCAAGTTTGTAAAGAATGTACAAAGGTGTATCTTGTATATTGATTCTGAAGCCCAGTGGAATCAATGGAAGCCTTTAATATATTGACTTCAGGAGGCTGGCAACAGGCAGCGGAAGACGACTGAAATACATTTAGAAACGCCTCAAAAGAACATGAAGCATAACTAAGAAAAGGACAAAAAGATCTTAAAAGATACATCAATACAGCCATATTAAAGATTATTTTAGACTAATCTTTGATTAGTCTAAAAAAAAATCTTTGACTAGCCTTGGTACCTGAATCTTTTTTCGGCTAATAAGGTCCTGTGGGATGAAGTAGTATTTTTGCCTGATTCTGGAATACATATTTACGTTCTCCAGAAATTGTCAAGTTGAAAGAGATACAATAGTTCCAGAAGTAGTTTGTTCTAGATGGCATGATGTTAGAGGAGAAAATCCAAAAGCCTCAGATCATGTTGTGGTTAATGACATATCTGCTATATCGACGGTGTTCTGAAGTGAAACTTATTTCTGTCAATTTAGTTTTACTTTTTTTCCTTTATATCATAACTCTAGGATGAAAAAAGGAGACAGAAGTTTGTTGTTGGTTGCTTATTTCTTCTTTTTTTTTAAAAAAAAAAATTTACTATTAAATCCTTCTCCAAGCTGAGCCTTTTAATATAGGTTTTAATGCTTCTTTCTAGAATAGGAAAGCATTTTAAAAAAATGATGCCTTCTCTCCAGGAAAGAAGGAGAAAACAGTTCTAAATCAGATTGAGTCTCTACATTATAGGGACAATCAAATCCTACACTCCAGCGGTTGCCTCAGCAGAGAAAATATATTAAGGTAGTTAGGATCATTTTAATTAGATTGAGGTCCCATATATGGTTGTCTAAGTTTTTGAGGAACAGAGAAAGGGCAGTAATACATCTGAAGGTCATCAGAGTCTCTCTAATGGACTCTGATACACACACCGATTGTTAAATAGAGGAACAATTGAGTTCTGGGGTTAACTTGAGGCAGCACCCAAAGCAAGGAAAGGATTCTGTTTTTCAAGTTAGAATGGATTCTCTAGACTTATATCCTTGAACTATTTAACTCAGGTTTTCTTGCAGTGCCTATCTCAAGCACTGCAACATATTGTGGGTGTCTGTCCCGATTGCATTAACAATCCCCTTTTATAACTGCAAGCAAAGTTTATTCTTCTGAAGTTATAAAGGTCACCGTAGTAATAGCACAGCTGGTTGACATGACATATAACCGTGACCTATTTTATAGTTCCGTTAAAAATTTTTAATATTCATCAGAGAAAGTCTGGGCAGTGGAGACTTTATTTACTCAGTGAAAGCTTATTAAATAGCTATATTTAAAAAAATTGTATATGTCTGTAATATTAATTTTTTCACTTTTTCATGGTGTTCCTCAAATATATTATATTCTAAATACTTTGACAAAGTAACAACGTTTAATTATACCACAAGGCTTTTTTAATGGGCAAACGGTTTAAAAAGGAAAAAGTCAAGAGCGATTTTTTCAGGTTTGGCTTTGGAACTATATTTGACCTGGATGTGTGAGGAAACCTTCTTTATTTAGCATGCTCAAGCAAGCACTGCTCTGTCTCCTGAGAGATTAACATTGTAAGCAACTTAAGCAGGTGACTCAAATCCTGTTAATCTCACATGAAGAATGTTAATTGCATTGGCAATGGCATTCACTCTGATCACTTTATAGCTGTATAATTAGCTATTGGACATATTCAAGGGGTTGTCTGAGTGATACAAATGCAGGAAACAACATGAGAGATAACTTGTTCTTTCCTGATTCACACTGTGCAAAATGCAGAGATGATGGCAAAATGGAAATAACAGTTATTGTAATTTGCATGTCCTTGATAACTGTGATCTGTACTTACATAGCCATTTATTTTCTAGCAAATTCTCAACTGTTGTGGAAAATACACAATTTTGATAAACTGGTCTGAAAGAAACATGAATACTCTTAAATTGCCTTGATATAGAATCGAGTGATTTACCTAATGGCCTTTGGACCACTTCCTGCCTCATCAACTTTGTTCTTCTCAAAATGTAATAGGAGTTTATTTTCTATTTTCTCATCTTCTGTAAAGAAACATTTATAGCCACAAGTAGCAATTTCATAAATATGCATGCATTAGTTCCCTAGATGTTTACAGGCAGCTTTTATAAACATGATCTAAAATACTTTTTACTCACAGAGTAAGTAAGCATGCAGGCATATGCAGAGTTATTTAAAATTATATGACTGATACAGGGCCTCTAAATCACCTCAACCTGTGAGGATGCTGTTCTGGATCTGAATATCCTAGTTCAGGATCATCTGAAATGTAGAGTGTATTATGTTTGAGCTCAGAACAGGGTTAGGGCTGAGCTCCTTTAGCTACGAAGTTGTGAATAAGATTGTTGCAAACCTACAGAAAGTTTCATTAATATATTTCCTTTTAGATCCACATAATTACAGACAGACCAAGGATATTGCTTATCGTTAAGGTTAACAACTATTATTCTAGTTACTTTGTTCAGTTTGAATAAGTTTGCCAGACCAAAAGTGCTTTATCCAAAGTTTTCTATGCCTGATATGTCCTTCACCTTATTTTTTTTTAACTTTACCAAAAGAGTTCGTTCTTTTCTAAGAGTGCTGAAAAAGGAAAATGTGATAGCTCAAGACAAGTCCCTGCAGTTGGGAGGTGAAAGATGTAATTGGAGGGAATTGAGGAAGGATTCAAGGGAGAGGAATTGTTGAAGATTTTTGTTCTGAGAAAATGCAGGTCCCTCATACCTAACAAAAGGGGCCTAAAGTTTGACAGGAAATAACTACTATGCCAGGGATGTAATCTTTGGCTTTTCCAAGTAATTTTGACCAAATTTAGTTAATTATGAGCCTCTTGGAAAAAAACAATCATCAATTCATACTCCACAGAGACCAGATAGATAGAGTGTAGTTCTTAACAGCATTTTTCCTGCAACTGCAGTTCGGTAGTCCTGTCAGTCTCCCAGGGTGATGCTTGGTTACTTCAGACAATTCTTCTTGTTAGTGTTCTGAGAGGCACAGAGGAAAGAAGCTCCAGTGCAGTTCGAGTGTAATTCAAATGCAGAGCAGAAGAGAGTCAGTTTGCTGTAAGACATGAAGAAGTCAAGAGGCATGGCTAGTTGGACGGAAGACTGGAGTTGCACGCTTGCGGGGCACAAGCTGTGAACAGCAATATTCTGGGCTAGGAGGAGACAAATCAGCTGTGGAACCAGGCTGCAGCTGGAAAAATTGGCAAAATTAGTGACCAGAAGAAGAAGGGGTTTGAAGCACTGACACGGGCTGGACAAGATACATAGGACCAAACCTAGCTGGAGGCTGGGAATAGGCAGGAGATTGAAACAGGTGCACAGAGAAGGAAAAATCTGATGATGAAGAGAGACTGCCTATTTAAGGAAACTCAAGACAAGGAGCTGTAGAGAAGACTGGGTGTAGCTGATACAAAGACTTGAAACAGAGAATAAAGCCAGAGATTTCAAGGTGGAGAGGAAGACTAGAACGGAACTTACTTGCCAAGAGCTGCTGGGACCTGTCAGAGTGGGCTGGAGAACAGGCAAGATGAAGAGCAGCACAAGAGCAATGTCATGGCAGAGACGAGCAGAAGCAGCTCTGCTCCTTAGACCTGTTTTTATCTCCAGCATCTTGAAAAGAGCTATAGATTCTTGAGTGTGTCTGGTCTTCTGCTGACAAAATATATTCTTCTCTGCTAATGAGTATCCCTGATGGTGTAACGGGGTTCCTATGGGATGCTGTGTAATTCATTTAAATTATTAATAGGTGGTCACCATTTTTGTGTTGCTCATTTTCTGACTTAGGATTCTGATTTGTAGAAGAGCTGAACATTTTACCGGCTGTGACTGAATTCAATGGAAGCTAAGCTGTGAACATACAAAAAGAACACTCAATTCTCAAAAAACGTTAGCTGTTCTGTGTCTCAAGTTGAGCATACACACATTTAGGAGATATTATTACCTTCCTTTCTTAGTTCTCCATCACGCCTCAGAGAGGAGTTGTGAAAATAAGCGATTTGTTTATGAAGCATTACAAAAGGTGTAATTGAGGTCATGAGGAAATTAATAATTCTGTCTTTGGAGTGAGGCTTGAGTAATATGACAGGAGGCCACCCACTGAACAGTATTAAACACCTTTGCATTAAAATGAATACCAACAATCCAGAAATGTTTAGGGAAAAAATAGTATATGATCATATATGGAGTGATTAAAGGACTTGTAGAGAGCCATAACTCTGGCACTTCCTAGGTGCTGCATGCTTGATTTGCAACCTTATTAATGTTGTTTTAATGTTTTGTATTGGTGTATAATAAGCATGGATAGCCAACCTATAAACTCAGTTCTGTGGTTACCAAGACAGTTTGGGTCAATCTGGTATTGCTTACATATGTGTGAATTTTGAATAATATTTTAAGTGAGGTCATATCATTGAAGTTGCTGAGAATAAAAGGTGATACATAGTGTGTAACCAATTTTAAATATCTTTAAAATGAATACCACTCTTGAGTGGAGATACTGCTTCATATAACTCAATCTTATAATGATTTATCTCTGGCATAAATGATTTATGGCAATAAAAGTGTGGGCAGAAGAGGACAGAACAAAATTTGTGCAGTCCAAAGGCACCTTGGAAACTAACCCCAGTGTCATCCTTTCAAATGAAATTACCGGTGCTTTGAATTTGTACCAGTATAACTGAGATCAGATTGTGGCTCTGCATCTGGATTTTAAGCAGGCCTGTGCAATATTATGATGATTAATAATATTTGTAGCTGTGCAGGCTAACATAACAAGGGTAAACAGAACTTACTATTCAGAGCTTAATTTAGTTTTCCATGGTGGAGTTAGTGGTGGAGACCAGGGAAGATTTGACCTCTGTACAATAGTACACAATCGGCTGAGGTGCATAAAAGAGTTTGTTTTCCTCCAAAGCATCAAGATATTGATTATTGCCACAGGCAGGATTTCTCCATTGACAACTCATATATTCTTAGAGCCGACAGCAGCTTTTAAATCACACTCCGTGCATGCATGGTGCAGAGCCAAAACATTCACACAGAAGGGCACAATTTTGAAGACTTCTCCGTTGGTGTGACAGCTGGGCAGTCAGTTCTAGCATACACTTCATTCCGGTGGCATTCAATTTGTACATTAGGGCCGGATATGACAGCCACTGCCTCTCCGATCTGGCAGTCGTCTCTCGAGCTGTTTATGCACATCATCAGTTCCACTTGTCTGAATTTGTGGAGCTCAGCCTCCTTTCTTCATTCTGTGAGTTGGTAAACAAAAAGATGCTGAAAAGTCAAAAGTTTTAGTTTCGACACTGTGACTCACTGAAGGAATTTTCATGTCTCTTTCAAGAGCGGCCCACGTTTCTCCGGAGACCGATTAACCAGGTGGTGCTGGAGGAGGAGGCAGTGGAGTTCCGGTGCCAGGTGCAGGGCGACCCACAGCCCACCGTCCGGTGGAAGAAAGACGATGCAGATTTGCCGAGAGGCAGGTGAGAGTCACGTTTGCGTTCTCAACGCTTTCGCATTTCGATCGCTGAGTAATTCTGGAATCGCTCCCTAATACATATCGCTTGTTATCGGAAATTATAGGAAAGTTTTATTTTCTGTATTTCTGGCCTTTGTAATTTCTGGCACTGTAAAATGTGGTCCAGAACCAGCAGAGGAGGGGAACCTATTCTAAGTTGCATTATGAAGGTAATGGATTCCTGTGGAAGGAAAGAAATTGATGCAGAGCTGTTGTGAATATTGGGGTGTTCACTGAATTTGCTGGAGGAAAGTAAAAACGTTTCAGGTACACGCTAGTAAGGCTACTATTACTAGCCTTAATAATAATGTGGTGATATCAAAAGGGAGAAAACTTGGCCAGAGAGTTGCAGAGCTGCTCCGTCACACTGGCTGAATGACTTGGAAGCAGAACACTGGGGCAGGCTTTGCTGGCACCCTCAGCAGTATCTGCTGCGTGTCAGAAAGAAATCTTCCTCTTGTGGAAATAAGGGAACAGTCAGAAGTGGAAAATAAAGTTGAAATGCTTCATCTGGAACAGACCCATTATGTTCAAAAAAGATTCATTTAATCTGAAACAGATGTAGAGCAATTCTTGAGTGATCAGGAGGGTGGGAGTCTGTCTTATAAGAGGACACTAAATTTACTTGACTCCTTTCAGCTAACAGAACAGAGTTTGGTCCTGGCTTTCTGAAACTCTTTCTGTAATAGGTGCTGAACCTAGATTAAAAAAATCTCAAAACAGAAATAGGTCTAGGAACAGGAGTGAGAATCCACATCTCCCTAGCCTGTCTTCTGCTTCTCCCTAGCCTGTCTTCTGCTTTAGACCCTGTGAATCCTGTGTCGTTTTTTGCTCAGTGCAATTAAATTCAACAGGAGAGGTGAAGAGTACCTTTTGCTCCTGTCACAGTTGGTGGTTCTGTTGCATTAGCATTGGTCATTCCTAGAATGTTGTAGACATAAATTGAAGAAAGGGAGAAATCCAGGTCTTCTGTTCTGTTGAATGAGTGCTGTAAACACTGGTCTTATTTTATGTAGGCTGGCTGCCAGCGTTATTTCTGCTCCTCCAATCATGATCTTCAAGACAGAGCAGCTGCAATGACGTTTGTGACTCGTTTGATCCTATCAGTGTTTATTAGTAGCGTGCTCACAGCACACTTAGATTGGGCCTAACTAAAACAAGTTAGACGTTGCTGTCAGCTTTCTTTATCACGGCAAGCCGTATGTGTTCACCCCAACACGGTGAAATGTGCTAAGACTGTTATCTGGCAGTCTTCCTCCAATTGCTAAATATGACATTCAGTATCACTTATAATTTCATGAAAACCAGTGGCAAAGTTCCTGATAGCCACACAGCAGCACTTTGTCATGTTTACATCTTGAGTTTATAATCTTTTGTTTCTCAATATCAAAATATTTAATGAAATCACAAAAATGAAATTGGAGAATGCCTATGTCAGTTTCCACAGCCTCAACTCTGTATATATCTTCTTTGAATACGCAATCATTCATTTAAATAGATTGATGTAATTATTTAGTGATACATAATGCAGAAAAAACATATTTCTTTACATATTTATTTTTTAAATTTATCTTTCTTCACAATTTAAAACAAATTTAAAAATTGTCATAGTTTTCTTATTAATTACACTGATAGATGTGTATGCATCCAAAGCATAAAATATTATTTGGAAGAGCAGACTTTCTGATGTCAGGATAAATTTTTCTCTTTGCGTACTGCTTAACTGTGCATTGTAGAGTAACCTATAGTGAATATGTTGTGCTTCAGTGATTTAATCTTGCCATTTCACTGCTGCTGTTGTTTTAAATCATGAATCTTTTTAGGTCTCATAAGTAGAAATAATACATGATGTACTGACAGTGCCTTTGATTAAGTTGCATGTTCCATGAGTTAATTTGCTTTTAATGGCTTTGTTCCGTCTTTCTCTTTTATGCTTTACTGTGAAAAACATAGTATTAGTACTATGCATTCTAAGGTTGTTTTTCTGTTCGTTCATGATCTCGAAGGAAGAAGAAATGAAATAGGAAGCATTAGAAGAATTTTCACTGTGCTTTTAACTAGAAGAAGGGGAGGTTGCTCAGATAATTTCTCATAATAATCAACAGAAACTACCACAAAGTTTTGTTATGTTTTCACACTGCTGTTTAACACTGCATTACCTGTGTTTGGGCATCTAAAAATGGAAAGTGGGAATATGTTTTTATTCATGTCTGCTTCCCAGAATATCATAGGGATGGGCAAGGAAGGGGTGACAGTGCAGAATCCATGCTAGAAACCACGTCACCTGATGGAGGATTGCCATTGCTGCTGCTGGTGTAGGGGCTTAGCACCACCTGAACCATATATATTGTGGCTATCTAGTTCAATATCTTCACTTTAGAAGCAAATACCTCTGATAATCAAGACTATATGCTTTACTTTCTAAAATAAATGTATTATTTATATAACTATAAACATCAGCAGAGTCTTCATCACCCAAGAGTGGAAGTTTCCAAACTGTGCCATGTGATATTTAAACAAGGAAGCAAAAATTGGGATATCTGGAAGAAAAGCTGTTGCTTTTTTCTTGATTTTTTAAAATGTAGACAAAGAAATTTGCCCCGCTGTAGTCTGAATGAATGGATGAGAAAGTGATAATATGACAATTTTATAAATTGAGAAGATAGGTTTTCCTCCTTGACGAAATGGGAGCTTTTCTTTCTTTTTTTTTCTTTTTTCTTTTTTTTTGAGATGAAACGGAAATTAACTTTCATCTTCTGAACTTCTATATTTTAAGCATTATAACATCTACAGTCAAATATGAAATCCTCAAAGAATTCCCTTTGTTATTCTTTCCACATAAATAAGTCCTTCTTCTGAACGGATCTGCACAGCTTTTGTCTTACAGCCTTAAGTGTCAATTTCCTCTTTCCACAGCTAATGACATTTTTTGCACGTCTGTCTATTTTTGTTTTTTCAATAATTTCCTTTTGGCTTCATCCCTCAATTACTGCAGGATTATAGTAGGTATTTGTTACAACAATTATTACAAATCTATTAGTTTTTCTGCTGCTAGTTCAACTTTCAAAAGCGTCCACGTCTGCGATAGCAAAGTGTGATAAACTGAATTTTTAATTTTTTGTGTGTATTCTGTTTCTGTAATTTGCTCCTGGTGAATGGCGGAGATTTCATTCTGTACCACAGTCACTGTTACTGGGTATATAGTCTTTCAAAAATCCCTCTCAATCTTTCAGTCTTATTTCCTTTTAGCCTTCCTGATGAGCAGTGTAAGATCAAAGAGTTAATAAATAATCACAATAAGTTCTAATGACATATGTAAACAGTATTGCTCCACCAGTTGGTGTGTTGAGGAATAATTAGAAAAGAATTTCAGACTATTACAGTTTTAATTATAAAGGTCCCTGGTGAGCTGCTTGCATCTCAAGCTGCAATTGGATTGAATGAAAAGAAAAAGGAACTTCTAAATGGATTAGAATATTTGGAAATACTAGTATTTAAAAATCATAATTCAGGGATTTTGTTGAATTGTCTATATAATTACCCAGAGATTTTTGAACAATTATGCTTTAAAACTGAAAATAGGTGGACATAAGGTTGTTCTGAGTGTGCAAAGCTTCATTCCAAATTTCAGCTATTTTGAATCAACGAGCCAATGCAACTGTGATAGTCTGTATTTTCATAATTAAGACCTTAAAGTGATTCCTCTTGTTCCTATAGAACTTTTCAAATTGGCTGTGAAAAATACATCTCAGTAACAGTCAAAGGAAGTTACTTTTCCAAATTCCGATAGACCTGACCTTGGTACACACCATGGCACTTTTCTACGTATCCGAGGGTAAGATGATGTTAAGAAGGGATAGATGGAAATGGAAACAGTGGCAATATGCTACACAGGCTAACCATGTTCATAATTCTTTTGTGATAATAAATTAAATTAAATCTTCAGATTTGAAAATTCTTTTTATACTCTAAAGCAGTCCCAGCAAATTAATGGTTTGCTGTTAAAAATATTGATATTGCACCAACAGGGAAACTAAAAGTACAATGCAAGGTCTGGGGTGGGTAAAGCTTTGTTCCAGAAGCTGTCCATTTTGAACCAGTGACCCAAGAAATGTATTGTGAATTAAGCATAGAGATACATGGTGTATATTTTGTTTTAATTGCTCTAAAAATTCAACATCAAACCATAGCTTCCACAGTACACAAAGACAAGGGGAATAGTTAATCAAGTATGACACATGTCAAACTGCTGAAGATGAACAGAATATTGTGGGGTCACTAGTCTTATACCTTTGGCTGCAATATTAGGTTCACTATTTCATGAATAATGCTTACTTCATTATTACAAGTGACACAAATAAACAGCAAAAAATTGTACGAAAGCACCTGAGACAAAGATGGCTATGCAGAATGACCAGGATCTATTGAAAATTAAATCTTCATACACTGAACTCTTTCCAGTCACACTTTCAGGTAGCTAGCTTTCCCTTTGATGTCTGCTTGGCAGAAATAGAGATTATACTCTCCTGCTAAGGGGTGTCCTAAATGGCGAGGAAATACAGTACTGACTTTTAACTCAGTATGGCCTGGATTCATCTGCTTTTAAGTCCCAAGAACAGGAAGAAGGTGTTACTTGTGAGCCTTCAGTATGGGAGTGACATATCTTTGACTAGCAGTTTAATAAAATTTGAATAAGGCTTGTGCAGTGTTTCATGTCTTCAAATTTCCTAGCAAAGCCAAAGAGAGCAGCTGTGTAGCCTGTAATTACATAGCAAGTAATACAGAATTTTTTTTTCTTGAGGAAGTGAAGAGATTTTCAATTACAAGTTAAAATTTATGACACACTGTAATAACTGTTTAAACCTTTTACACAGAAAAAGCTAGCAGTACCATCTCTTTGGGAGAGTGAGGTTAGCTCAGCAAATGTATTTTTCAGTTGCCTTAAAAGTGACTGAGTAGCAATCACTCGGGTCCTTTTTTGCATTCCAGCCCAGAACAGCTGGTTTAGCTCAATAAATACATCTTTAATGAAATTACAACCTGCTCTTGTAAGTTGCATTTACAGGCACTATCTGATTAGATGAATATTGTACTAGAGATGAAAAGTGGCAAATGCACCAGCAGGAAGAGATATTTGTTTTACGTGCCGCCCACACAATGGGAGACAGTCGGCAGAAAAACCTTGAGTGATACTTCAGAATGGGAATGGTCTGTAGTTTACACAAAGTGTGTTGCTAAGAGATTGTTACTAAACCAAACACAGCGGTGGAAATTCTAACCAATGCAAGAAGCTTTCTTGTTTACTAAAAATTAAGAATATTCCTTAAAAATCATATGAGAAAAAAACATTATTTTCTGTTGATGAAAATCACCCATGTTCTTAAACATATAAAAAGACTGTCACTATTTGCTGAGAACCCCAGATTTTATGTTTATTTTGATTAACTGCTGTAAGTGGTTCACTATGAGCTGAACCTTAACTACAGTTACAAGTTTAGTTACAGTTACTTAACTTATTCTGAGATATATGCTAGCTCCAACAACAGAAGCCTTTGTAGCTAAGTTATTCTTCCTGTGTTTTTAAAACTGGCCTCTTTGTGCCTGAAAGTGATTGCATACACATACTCTGGGCAGAAATTCTGTCTGTCACGCTTCTGATATGCGTGAATTTTCAGCAAGTACTATAATTTCCGTGCTTTCCTCCACAGTGTCTTGTGGGCTCAGAACTGAGGGTAAATGACAAGGTTTTAAAGAACTCTTACTGTCTACCAAAAACTGATCTTTGAGAAGGATTTAAGTACAATTTATCCTAATCTTATTCTGCTAAATTCAGAAAGCTTAGATTTTTAAAAGGGAATCCAGAAAAGACGTGATCGCCAAAGATGTTTTGCATTTACATTTCTCCATGACCTCAGAATCGGGCTCTGTAAGCTAGAGAGCAGGTACTATTTAAGAAACAGTGTAACTGTGAATTGTATGAGGAAAAGCAATGCTACCTAATTCCATTTATATTCTGTGGATGGGATAGTGAAGTATTTAACTACAGCCTCCTCTAGATACAACCAAAGGGAGAATGACCTTTCAGTGAAATATGAGTTAATAACACTACAGTGCTGCGTGCTTTGGTTAAGTTAATCTCTGTGCAGCTTGTAACAAAATGCAGTCTAATGTGTATTGAAAATTAATTAAAGACTGTGTTTTAGTAGAGTAATGGATATAATCTTTGGTTACCTCAGCAAATTTCTATTGCAATTAATACCAATTAACAGTTTTAAATAAAAGGGATCAGGGAAAAAGGATGTTTTTCATATTAGCTATATCACGTGTACTATTCATCACCTCTGGTTAGATCCACTATGGTTTGCATGCCCATCTTTTGTTTCTGAAGCTCACCATCAAGGAGAGATTAACTCCCTTTATGAGGAGCATAGGGGCGAAGACTGGTTGTTCTTAATAGCTTGTCAAAAGCAGACAGTGAAAGAAAGAGGTTTAATATGCTATTTGTATTCTTTATGTACATCTGGAGGGAGCAGAGGCGTTTTCCAGAGGATGCTGTTGTCTAGGGTTTAATATAGCACATGACTGGCACATGGCAGGCTGTAATACAACATACAAAGAGTCCATATAGCCTAACAGAGCATGAGTAGATTTCCACACAAGGCAGTGTAAGCATGTTTGTTAGCTGCTGTGTTCGACTCAGTGGAGGAATCTTCTCCTATTAAGCCAGAGATATCATTTAGAGATTGGGGGGGGGGGGGGGGGTGAGGCAGGAAGGGGACACGGGTTGATTTGTTTTTCTGTATAGCGCATCAAAATGATGTACCCCCACTGTGAAACTTTCTCCTGTTGGTTCTCTTGATTAAGAATCCCCCTTGTCTGATAGATATTTTACCTGGCAGCGATCCCTTGCTGTTCTGTAAGGGGAAAATGGTCCTTGCAGTAAGTATTTTCTGAGGGAATACATGGCCGAATGAAAGCATAAAATAGAATGTTTTTGACAATTAAAATTTCTCAGGGTGTGGCATTGAATAGTATCCTGTAAAGGCATGATCCCATAGTTATCCCAAAGGTCTAAAGTCTAACCCAGTAGTTATTTCCCATCCAGTTTGTATTAAATATCGAATGCTTTCAACAGAAGTGTTAGATGCATGTCTCTGCTAAACCGATCAGCAGAGAAATGGTTAATAACACTGACATTTAAATTGGCTTCTTGTTAAGTGTCAGTTCTCCCCACAGAGCTGGAGAAGAGCTATTGTTTCAGGCAGTCTGTTTGTGGATTCATGAAAACACTCTCCAGTTGCTTACATAAGGGTCAAGGTTGGGAAAATAGCTTTACAACTCCATGGACAACAACCATAAAGGAATTGTGTCAACTAGCAGTCCTGCCTTATGTTTTCTCTTCATGCTATGTGAACCATTGGTGATATTCGGAGCATTCACTGGCAGTGCGCTTGAGATAGGCTCGCCACAGGAAAATAGTCTATTTTCCTGTGGCATTCTCTCTTATTAAGCACGTTAAAATTGTTAAATTTCAGAGAATTAATGAAGTCCCTATCAGAGTTCTGAAAAAAAATTTAATATCATTAGTAGTAGCCTCAAACATGGATTTCTGTGAATTTTTCAGTCAATGAAGACTGCAGTAAATAAATGGTCTTGCATGAAAGAGGTCGAAGAAAACTTGATGTAGAATTTCAGTCAAATGACAATTATCCCTTTTAGCGTCTGAATCTTTCTTTAATAAGGGGAAAGCATATTAAGTAAAAGCTTAGTAATCACACTGTTTATACATTGTATTTATGCATTGCAAAATGTTGAGGTAGCCTGCTTGCTTGATGAGTAGTAAGAATATCAAGCAATTTAGGCTCACTATTTTCAGTTTATTGACTATTAAAACTAGAGAATGAAAAATTTAAGATGGTTCTTCATGCAGTTTTTCTGTAAAGCTTCAGGGAGAGGAGGGAAAGGGAAGCTAGCAGTTAGGTTCAAGTAGGAAGAAGATTCAAGAGCTCTAACCACAGCATTGTTGATGCTGCTGAAATGGCTGGTCCAGAGAGATTTCTTCTGTTTCATTTTAAGTACAGGCCATCCCTGTATGATGTACAAAAATTAAGCCATTTCAGTTTGAAACAAAATTAAAAAAAAAATGAAAACACTAAAAGATTGAAGTTTAAGAACTATTTTCCAGTTTCTATTGGTAAGTCCTATGTTAAAAATTACTGAACATTAGAGAAATGTACTTTTTAATGATATGACTTCTGTCTCAACTGTAATATTGAGGGCATTTTCATTAAAACATTACTATGACTTCATCTTTAATTACTGCTTCGTGATTGGTTACAGATTTGAAATAAAGATTAGAAAATATTTCAGTTAGTTTCTCTGGCAAGTTTATCGTATTCATTCCTCATGCTTAAGGCAAAGAATAGTAGACAGGCCAACACAAATTCTCTTTGTTTCAAACTACTCGTTTGAACAAACTAATCTGTGTGCTTATGTTGCAAATTAAAACAAAATACTCTAACTACATAAAACCATGTTTAGTGAGTGCAAGATGCTGGTCTTGACTCAGAGGATCTTACTGTATTTCAGTCCTTACAGTAGCCTTTCATTTTTTTTTTTTTAACAGAAATGGACAAAAATAGTATTTCTCTTTTCCTTAAAATTAATTTCAGTGACATGTGCTGAGCAGATAACCCTGAGGATCAAGGACCTTTTTCT
Organism: Struthio camelus; assembly: GCF_040807025.1. Classification (NCBI taxonomy): domain Eukaryota; kingdom Metazoa; phylum Chordata; class Aves; order Struthioniformes; family Struthionidae; genus Struthio; species Struthio camelus. The sequence continues at coordinate 111,373,976 of NC_090942.1, read as the reverse complement.
GATAGATGAATTATGACATAGGCAGTAATAATACAAATCTCCCCAAGTGCCTGACAAATGTGCCTCATCTGTGAGGTAAAGGGCTACTTCTGGTGACAGGAGGATAGGTCTCTATGCCAAGTCATTACATGCTCTCTTAGCTCATACTTCCACCGAGGCTCCAGTTTTTGAAATGTGGAGATCTGTCTGGAACTAAAATCAGATCAGAAGCCCATTCTGGATAATTATCATGTGGTAATTCCCTATGAGTACTTCTCTGTGCAAACAGAAATGTAGAGGTAAAAGATAAGGCTTCTGTCTAAACTCCCAGTCACTGATTCCTAAACATACATTTTGTTCTTAAACTCTATGTGTTTCCAAATTATTTCAATGGGAATAAAGTGGTATTTTATCTCATTTTTCTTTCTTGGTGCTCTTCTGAGCGCATGGCTACTGTTTGTTGTTCATACACAAGAGTAGTATTACACAGAATATGGCTTCCAGAGAAGTTAGGAAATATGATTTTCTTGGATACAAGCATGATTTTTATAATGTTAGCACAATGATTGTAACTGTTAGGTACATTTTTAATCTGATTAAGCCATTTTATTGAATGCCTTTGTTTAAAGCATAGTACAGTGTGGTTTTGTGCTTTGTATGATTACAATTGAAAGTGTCAACCATCACAACCATAACAATTATAAAGAATGTGTTTGTAGCAAACCATAAATGATCTTGGACTAGACCAGCATTTATGGTTAGTATATTTTAATAAAATCAAAATAGTGAATACTAGCCAGTGTAACTCAGCTCGTGTTCTGTTTTGTTGGCATAAAGCCGGTAAGCCATTTTGTATGACTACTTGCATATACGCCTCACACTAAGAATTTTGAGGCAATGTCACATTGCATTATACCTTTCTGTGGTATAAATGGCTTGGCCATTGAATAATGGGAGTCTGGACATGTACATTTGAGTGACAGCTGTCCTATCAGGACCTTAGGGATAGTTACCTGCTAGCTCAGTTTGTCAGAGCCTTAAGCTGCCATCCTAGTGCCAGCCAGCAACTGGCAGCTTTGTGTTCAGGGGTACAACAGAGTAATTTAAAGCCGGTACACCCAAATATATCCATTCTTGCTCTATCTGTCACTGATTCAGATTTTGCTAAGGAAAGAAAGCTCCCTTGTCTTTTCTTCAGAAAGCTCTATAATTCATATATGTTTGTGCTTCTTTCTTCTTCCACCTATTAATGCATGGGATGCAAGTGAAAAAACAAATTTAAATGTTTCTTGTAAGTGAGCTCGCAGTAGGGGTGGATGTGTTGCACGTGGAAATGGAGGCGCTCCATTCTGCTTCTGGATCGCACGACAAGGCTGAAGCACGTTAACAGGCTCACGCTTCCTGTCTTCACTGCAGTTTCTCTCTGGCTCCCTCCATCTGGCACGCACAGTCAAGGAGCCAGTGAGTAGCTGTGGCACTGTGCTGGGGACTGAAGTGCCAGCACCACGAAGGAGAAGTGGAGACAGAAGCTTAACCCTCCTTAACTACCTCCTGTTTGCTCTGTTTCTGGCTGGTAGCATCTCTATTTGGGCTCCCTGATTGTATTGCGAATAATCTTGAAGCTTTGTGTGTGCATTGCAAAATAGCTTGGAAAACAGAGCAAAGTAATGTTTATATTATCTTTAAAAAACGGAAAGCCTACAAGACTTACATACAAAAAATTCTGTTTTTTTAAATGTAATTATATTTTAGGAGGAAATAGTTACCAGATATAAACTGATGCAAGTCTTTTGAGGCCAGTGGTATCAGTTCTCACCATTTAAAAGATCTGGCTTTTTCTCTTGCAAACTCCCTTTAAGAGGAAATATGTCTTTCTGATTTGGATTTGTTGAATTCTATGAGTATAATAATGCATTCTCAGAACTTTAAAATACACAGCTGAAGCAAGTGCATTCTTGTATTACCAGTTAGATCTACTTGGATATCTAGGAATGTAATGACTCCAGCTGCTGACACAGTTGTGCTAACTGTGCATGCAAACAAGAAAGAAGTGCAAATATTTTTATGCATAACTACATGCATGTTTTCGAAAAATCTGGAAATCTAGGAGTTCTATGAAGCACTCAATCTACATCAAATGCGAAAAGTACATTGCAAAATCTTCTCTCTAACATCAGGATATTCCTTCTCTCTCTCTCTCTCTCTCTATTTGATAACTGTGGAAGACTGGAGGCTGAACAAGGACAGCTACAGTTTTGACTGTGGGAAAAAAAAACAGTAACTGTGACAAAAACAGTATAATTCAAGATGATTCTTAGAAGTTTAAGCCAATGCATGAATCCAACCTCAGTACATTAATTTGCAATACTTAAAAAGAGTTAATGTGTTTTGTTTTATTTGTTATTTGGTTGAGCAGATGGTAATGGTTTTGACACAATTCAGTTTTTTATTTTTCTTCTTTTCTTTTCTTGAAAAAGACAAGGCTCTTTTTCCCACTTTGTCACAGCTGGTTACCAATCAATCTCAATTCACGGTACAGTGATGATAGCACATGTTGTTCAGGGGCCAAATCTGATTGGGTTGCATTTTCAACAGTGTTTCATATCAAAAAAAATGTGTCTGTATGGCAGTGACTGTCAGCACACTATTGTACAACTGTCATTAATCAAAACTAGCAACAATGAGTGCATTCATATGTGCCAGAGACTGCCAGATTTCACTCAAAATCACCCAATTTCTATTAGAGTTTCCTCACCAGCAATGTTTTCTCATCTGCTTGTTGTTTCTGTTTCTTTCTTCCTTTCCAGTCCCTTTCCCCCTATTCCTTCTCAGTTAATTAAAAGCAGACCTACTCTAACTACTACTTGCAGAACAGAAGTTATGCAATACGATGTCTAAAAGTGGCTGGGTTATAGCTACACGCAGGCTGACTAGTTGTCTAAAAGACATCTCCCAGCTCAGTATGATGGTTGAAGTCTAAGCTAAAATGAAAGGTTAAGAACCTCCAAATGTTTAACAAAAATAAATATTTAAAATCAATTAGATGCCTATAAACATATGAAACTGATGACGGATGCACTACACTTTGTGCTGAATTTTGGCATTATTTGGCTAGAAGTCAGCAATATTTGAGTAATATTTTGGAAGGTGTTTCTTGATACTGCACATATTTTGAAGGCCGTGCTTTCTCTGTATACGGGCAGATTTAAGGACCAACTTAACCGGTACGCGTTTGTGGTTTTTCACCACTCCATCAGTGATCTAGGAGTCTTGAAACCTCTGTCTGTAATCGGTATTAAGGCAGTCAGAGAGACCCTGAGGCTGATTCCCAAGTGTAAGTGACACTAATCCAGATGTGAGTTAACTTCTCCAGAAACTCAGATGGAAGCACCTTGCTGTGGGATTATGAGGGTCCAGGACTGGGAGAAGACAAGATTCCCTGTTCAAGACTGCACAGGTGGATGTCTGAAAAACAGGAAGGAGGCAAAAATATTCAGGCTTCACACCTTATTACTTCACAGTCCCTTTCTTATACAAGCTCTTTGTACTGCAGTGGATCAGGCTAAAAGCCAGTTTTCTTTCTTCCTCCTTGCTGCCTGCTTCATCTGTCAAAGGTCTTCACTGAACCGTGGTGACTTCTGTGGACAATGTGGGTGGAACAGATGACTGAGGGGCAGCGTATCAATACTTCAGGACAGCAGATGGTTTTGATGTCCCACGAGTCCATCTATGTATGAATCTAATTGCTAGATGGCGTGTCCTGTCCAGGTGGTCCAAAAACCCAGTATGGCCTCGTTGAACAGGCAGACTGGGAGAGCTGGACCTCTCCTTGAAGTAATTGATAACTGGACCCTGATCGTGACATATTTACTCCATCTCCTTTCATGGCCCAAGTGGGAGGTGTGAGTTATGCTCTAGCTCTGCGTCCTGGCATGCCATGCAGCTGGCTTTTTCACAATTTGCATGATTGACAGGTGCAAGCATAAAGCCTGCCGAAGCCTCTGAGGCAGCTGGCTGGCATGCCGGCACCAGCACAGCGGTGAGATGAAGAAGAGCGAGTCAGCTGCAGCCCACAGCAGACTGTAGGGTCCTGTCCCAGGCTGCCTGCACTCCAGTTCAGACAGCCAGACAGTCACATACAGTCCTGCTGCCTGTCTGGTTTCATCTCAGCAGTGGCAAGTGAACCACGGGGATGTTATTGGTCCCTCTCAAAAATAAACAAATAAGAAAGAATAATGATAATAAAGTCAGTGTAACAAAATAAATAGCTCATTGTTGCCCAGCTTCATAAATGCGATTCCTGCTTGCAGCTCATATTTACATTACAGCTGGTCTTAATGTTGCCATCTTACAGGAGCTGCATACAGCATTATATTTGCAGTCCCCTAGGGCTAGCCTTGTGTCAAGAAAATAAGCGTTTTCTCTTGTCTCCAATTGTGTGGTCGCCAGAGACAATAACCGCTCCATCATTGTAGGATGCTGTTGTCATAATCTTGAGATTTTTAGGGGAGTCAAACTGCATTTTCTCTCATATGAAAGCAGTGTTTTCTATTTACCATTAATTAGTGCAGCGCAGCATGCAAAATTGCATAATTTAGTGAGGAGTTCAGAAAAAAAGTGCCTGAACTGCATATGGCTTTTGAATATGTAGTTGCAATAGTTCCGCACTGCTCCAGAAACTGAATATTAAGGTTGTCATTTTGCTCCTTAGTACAACTACAATAGCAAAAGAATGGCACTAAAAGTTTCCTATGTATGCCATGACAGCCTCTTGTTCTTCCCCTTGGCATATCCCTTATTCATTAGTTAAACCTTAGATAATGCCTATGCATACAACTAAGTGTAACACCTAAAGAAAGAGATAGCCGTGTTTATGTGCTTGTCCTGCACATTTCCGATAGAATGGTTAGCCTTAATTTGGTGGTCGTCTTTAACTTATTTTTGCTAAGGCATAAAATGGTTTTCCAGGATACAGAATGGAGTTGCGCTGTACTGTGATGAATGTGAAAAGATGTCTTGAATTCTGTTTTTCTTGGAACTATTAATAATGCTCTAACTGATGTTCTGAGCTTTACTTGATAAAATAAAACTTTGAACATTTCAACATATAGGATCCTTTGAGTTAAGATGCTTTTAAGTCTGTTAGTACACTGTGCACTTTGTACAAATCTAAAATAAAATACTTAATAGCAATGTATAATAATTATGTACACAGAAATTAACATTTGAAGTTCCTGAAATGTTTTAAAAATATTCATAGATTCAGCCTCACAACGTTCCTCTAACTACTTGCATTGTATTCTTACATACCAACACGTGCCCTTACATATTATTGCCGTATATTTGCTGAACAAGCCTACAAGGTCTATACTGGGTAACAGAGAAAAGGTAAATTAATTGTTTGAAGTTATGTGGTGAGGGTTTGCACTGTTAGAGAGAGTATTCAGGTCTCCTGAGGTCTAGATCTTACTTTAGTCTTCAACACCACGTTCACTGTTTGATGCATGAGAATCTGAAGCTAAATGTAGATTCATGATGAATTATTTCAGATGTCGTAACTTTATTATGTCTAGAAGAAATGTTGAAAATAATTTTACAAGAGAGTATTTCGAGAGTAAAATGTCTGTGCTGAAAACCAGTGCTTTCTGATTCGGGAGCCTAAGAAATTTCATCAAAGCTAAAGTTTCCTGTTGACTTTAATAAGCTTTGAATCAGAGCCTAAAATATTGTGTTAAGCATAACTTTTGCAGGATGATAGCCGTTTAACTGAGAATATTTTCCTAGATTTACGCTCTCTAAATGTCTTGTGAACGAATGTTCACTGCATACTGAAGTACTTTGCGTTATTTTGAATTTCACACATCCTCATAGTTTTAGAGCTATCGCAACAGCAGAAACAAAGAAATGGAGAAACCATAATTGGATTGTTTCCAATTTCTTTCAACAAAGAGAATATATTGTTGTCCACGCTGATGAATCGTTGTATAGTATTTATATGAAATTGATAAATCCTCCTTTTAATGTGCTTCTTCAATAAATGTCACCGTCCAGAGCTTAAATATTATTTTATTGTTTGTAATAGAGTAGTATCAAATCCTACCAACATGCTCGCAGGGTTGCTGCTGGAGAAAATATTATTTTTAAAGGAAAATTTCCAAATCAACCAAAGGTAAAACACATAGCTCACATATAGTAAAGGCATGATAAACCTGAGCTGCCAAGTGCTGATAACTGATGTCTAATAGCTTAATTTTATCATATTGCTCTAGATCAAGGGCAAAGAGAGTGATATTATTAATAACGCCCGAATACTGAGTGAACATAGCAATACTAATTTTATGTAAAGTTTCTAACTAATGTAGAGTGCAATAAAAATGTCATGAAGATTAATGCTTGGTGGAATTATCTAATGCTAGATAATAATTTATCTTTCAGAGTTGGATCCAAGATCGGTTCAGACTGGAATATGCCAGGTGACAGATTTTGTTCATTTCTGTCGGCTACAGAATGAGTTTTTCTTCTTTTTTGTATCACAGGTATGACATCAAAGATGACTATACTTTGCGCATTAAGAAGGCCATGAGCACAGATGAAGGAACCTACACATGCATTGCTGAGAATCGAGTTGGGAAAGTGGAAGCCTCTGCTACCCTCACTGTCCGAGGTGAGTGTTCCCGTGGAGGGAGGGCTTGTGTCTCCCATATGAATCGTCTAACAAAATGGGCCGCATCCTTGCCTGGTGTTGTTTGGGTTGCACACATCCTTTGCAGCTTTAGGTGCTGCACTGATTTACAACAGAGGCAAAATCCTCTGTTGACATCTTAGGCAAAATTTCAGTTAACTTCAGTGGGATAGGACCTCCCTGCAGTTAAAGATCTGTTCCATTTTTTTTTATTGAAGAACAGATACATATATATGCAAGAGAAAGCGCTAGATAACCGTTGGTCCACAGTTTAAGCTGTGAGACATCAGTTCAGGCTATTTGGTCATATTCCATTTTCTGAAAAAAAAAAAAAGGAGCTTAGTAAGTAGCTATGTTTATTAATGCTAATTGTAATGCAGATCGTATTATTGGGCAATTAGCTCTACCATAATTAAATTCTCTGCCATCACTTTTTTATCTGAAAGATAAACCCAAGCCAAAGAAAAAGAAAATTTTAATTAAATTTTGTGAGTATTGCGAGGTAAAGACTAACATTTTTGCTCCTAAAATGTTCTTGGTCTCTAGTATGCACTCAGTGTTTATATAGCGTTATTTGATGTGCTAAGGAGGTTTTAAGACCTGTAGAATAATGAGTTGCCAACATGTCTTTTGCGACAGTAGATACAGACATGTTAAAGATCATGGGGAGAGAAAAAGTTTGTGGGCTAATGTTTCCATATGAGTAAATAAAATATAATAGTTATTACTTCATTTCAAAAGATAAGCAGCAATTTGACACAATGGATATCGTGCAGACACTATTTCACAGTTTAGTGGTGCATGCTGACGGTTTTCAGTAGAGCTGTGAAAGGTTAATAAAAACATTTTTAGCTTTATCTGTGCTCCTCTTTTCATGCACATTAAATCAAATGTTCAAAGTCTCAATGGATTGCTTTATTAGAACTGAGGTCAACTGACCCAAGAGGCCAGCTTCCATTTCCATCCATTTAATGCATGGACACAGTTCAGTTTAATTTGCTGAATTCAAAGGGGAAAAAAAAACCACACCAAGTGTCTTTGTAGGGGGGACATGGTAGTATATAGCAAAGAATAGAGAGCATTGTGATAATCTGTCAGCTGAAATACTACCTCAGTGTTCACATTAGATAATAAGAGATAATGCAACTTTACCTGTTGTAAGCGGAAGGAATAGGTTTACCTGCTACATGTTTGCATGGGATATTGTTCTTCCATTTTGCAATATGAGAAAAAATGATCACTGTAGGGAACTCCTAGAAATGCAGTCACTCTGTTCTTTGTCATGGGCAGAATTGTAATATCGAACAAATCTGGCAACCAATTCAGTAGCCTTTAAAAATTCCAAGAACTGGGTCTACTGTATACATTACTGGAACAAGACATTTATTTTTGCTGCCCTAGGCCTGTGATAGGAACAATCACTAGAATCAAGCGAAAAATCTTTTTAAAATGCTTAAGTTTGAACCTGATCACAGTAAGATGAAAAAAAACCACGGAAATACATAATTTAATTGATTTTCCTACAATAAAAGCAGATTTTCATTATATTCGGTATTTTTCCCTCTGGGTTTGTCATTTGCAGTTAAATACATAGCGTTTATTCAGCACAAAGGAAGTCACACTATTACAAGCATATTAAACGTTCAGGATATGACAGAAAATGAGAAAAGCCAAGAAATTCAATGGAAAAGTTTATTACTCCAAATTGTCTTGCAACAAAGGACTGGGCAAACTCCTGTTGACTTTAAAGGGGTCAGGGGCCTTTTAATTATAGAAAGCCTTAATTCTCAATTCTCAAACTTGTACGAATTCTGTCTGAAACAGCACTCTTTTCGTGCAGAGGGACAAAAACAAGTAATAGCACTTCAAGAATTCACTTGGAGGGTGCCTTGGTCCTTGCAGGTGTCCTGTAGTTACATCTGCACAACGTGGCAACAACAATGTAACCCTCAGCTCCCTAGCCCATGGCTCCGTCTTCTCAGACTGAGGGCTGAGGGTGCAGGCAGGGAGTTCACATTGCACTGTCACAAATGATGACAGAATTTGAATTTTGTGACTCAGCCTTCATGCCCTCTCTTGGAAAAATGCACATGGCTCTTATTCCTTCTCTCTCTGTGGAAGAAGGAATGTATGATGCTAGAAGCCACAAAATCCTAAGATACATGATGCGTGAGAAAGGCAGCAAGCTTGAAATTAAGTTAAAGGAAGTGAGCATTGCAGAGTAAGGATGAAGACTAAGCAGGTCCTTGCATGTTATTTTACCTCTGCCTCTGTGTATCTTAACCTAGGCCCTAGTCTGCACATATACATATAAAGCTGGTAAATTGCTTAAAAAAAAAAAAAAAAGGAACATTGCTTAAAAGTGAGTAACTCCTTCTGTCGCTAAAATAAGGAGTTTCACCTACCTGGTTCTGTCTCAAGTGAATTTTATGTCCAACTTCTCAGCTCTTCTGAAAGGGGATATTTGTGTTTTATTAGCAGAGGGACTGACAGCCCTGTTCCCCAACTCAAGTATAGTGAAGGGCTCTTGCTGTAATCAAGCAATCGCTTGTTGCAGCAACAGCTTTCAATCTTGATATCAGTCTGAAAAAGAATTAACCTGTCGATCATTCAGCAGCAATTTTTTTAGGAAGTAGAAGTTATCTAAGCAGTAATTTGGGAGGCTCTGAGTTGAAATCCCTGTGGTCATTTCAGCCTATTTGTTGTATTTTCATCAGCCCTGTCAGTGAGGAAAAAGCAATGTGCTGAACGCTTTCACGTCTGTTATTGAATGAGAAAAAACTGTCTTGGGCTTTCTGTAGCCCTTACTGCTGTACTGACCAGCCATGCTTAAAATTCAATTGGTATTTGACTCAGAAAGCAAATGCCTTGCATCTACTGGCATGACATTTGCCAGTCTGTGGCTTAAATTGATGTTTTCATCAGCATCAAGAAATCTGTGCTAATGCAAAGCAATTTTTCTTCTATCAGGCATTAGCAGTGATACTTGATGAGACATGTGAAGATAATAAAAATGTTTCTCAGAGAGTAGTTCCAGCCAACTTGTTCAGGTACTATGCCTAAATAAATGTAATAATAGTGACACGTGACTAAACAATAACAATAATAGCAGTGAGCGTTTTACTTAGGCTGTCATTTGAGGGTTTAGCAATCATGGTAGTATCCATAGTTGAACGTAACATTACACGTCATGCATTCTGACAGATATTCTTTTCTTTTTTTAATTTCTTTTTTATGTTCTCACTACACCATTGTAATGTCTACAGCTCGCCCCGTTGGTAAGTAACCATCCTTCTATCCATTTTAGCATGGCTTCATGCAGTGCTTCATCTTTCATTTGCAACAGCATTTGACTGGCTTAAACTAGCAGCCAGTGCTTAACAGTGTTAATTTTATAACGCCAGGCAAGTGATTTTGACTTACAAAGTGCTATTTCTAAACTTTGTATTTTCTGCTCTGTCATGTTGTCAAATCACCAACAAATACCAATCAGTAAAACTGGGTGAGCGTGGTGATATTGAGCCAAAATCACTAATTCAGTCCTTTTTTAAAGAGTCTATTTAAGGGCCTGATAAAAAAGCCGTTGAAATCAACAGAGACAGGATTGTATTGACTTCGATGAGCTTCTATCAGGCCCTAAATGATCAGCTCATTATGCTTTTACTGCGTAACAGTAAAAGCACAGGCTTTGCATGTCCCGTCTTTCTTGAAACTTTCAAAGATTTTTTAAATAAAATAGTCCTGAAATTGAAGAAGGGATGGAGTAGATTTCCGTGCTTTTTCAGTAAGTTCATCATTGCAAGGATTGATTTTTGTCCTTGGGTCATCTTAATTCCTGGAGTCCATTTTGGAATGCGCTGTGTAGGATGCACACTATTTTGCATTACAAGTCCAGAGGAAGACAGACTCTGGATTTTGAATTCCCACTGTGAAAATTTAATTCCTTCCTATGCCTTTGAAATTACTTGTAAAAAATTACAAAAAATCTAACTAAGCGTAATGGAAAAATTGCAACTGTCAGTAGCTGAAATTATTTAATTTTTATTCACGGATATTTACTCTGTGCCTATATGGATTTTCTAAATAATTTAACCAGTTGCACTGTTCCTATGATTGTTAAAGTTTGTATTTAGACGCATCTTTTAGAATAATAATATGGTTACTCTAATTCTTTGGATTAGTATGAAAAGTCTGTACTGGTGCTAACAGAGATTATTGGGGGGCTGGTCTTTCTTTATGTAGTCGAAAGTTATGTTAGAGATGTGTTTGACTGAAGTTTATGAGTTTAACTTGTCTCTGTTCTCCACTGTTCAGGGTTTGGAGGAAGAGAGGAGGCTTGGAGGAATAATTTAAAGATAAAATCCAGATTAGGGCTACTGTTTACAGAACTAGGGTGATCCTTTGCTTTTTAGCTTGCTTGAACTAGGGTGTGAAGAGCCAAGCCAACTGCCTCTGCGGTCATGGCATGGTTTATCCACCGCTAGAGAATTACCTATGTAGAGTGGAAAAAATACTATACGCCATTTGGAATTTTGTTAGCAAGCTTTATACTTGAGTCACTGCTATATTTCTTTGGGATTGCACTAGTTCTCATGAAATTAATTCCCAGGAGTTATATCAGTGTCAAACTTGAGTAAATTTGTAACGACAATTGTTCCCTGCTTAAAAATGAATATGGTATGCTTTTAATGTGAATCTTTCATGGTAGAGAGAGATTTTTTTTTCATTCACTTAATTCACTAAAAAGTGCTACAAGAGTACAAGTATTTTATATTTGTAGGTATTTTTTCTCATTGCTCACTCTGAAAAGAAAGACAAGGAAAAATCACAAAGTAGAGGCTGTTTCAGGCTCTGTAAAAGCCACATGAAATAAATGACTGAAAAATTCACAAGAAAATGATAGGCTTTTGCAGTGCTGATGGCGTCTCATTTCAAAACACTGAATCTGTGTTTTAAGACTCTTCAGGCGATTGAGTCATCTAAAGCTTATACAGAAGCTGTTGCTCCTAAGTTACTTATGTCCAGGTACAGGATTCCTTTTTGTGACCATACTGTGGTCAGCTTGAAGTTGACCCTGCCCAAACTATTTTATTTTGTTACAAGTGAACATTTGGTACAAAGAAAATTATTCTTTTTTATGATTTATTGAGAAAAACATACATTAGAATAGTTGGTCTTAAAATAATTATTTTATGGGCATGTGGTCTCTATCAAATTATTTAATTTGGAGATTAGCTTTGTGAATTGTGAAAAGATTGTAAAATAAGTAAATCTAACCCTAAATGTATTTAACCTATAGAACTTCCATATAGATGTCCGTATAGTGATATATAGCAAATGGTTGTATTTGGATCATTCATATCTAATCCTGTACCTGTAGAAAAGGCAATGGTCTCCTTATGACAGTGTATGCCTTTATTGTTTTTTGCTTAAGGAGCTCAAATGAAACTGATTTCTACAGTTCATATCATGTCCACAATGAAGATTTTCAGTCAGCTTTAAGAGTAGGCAAAGCAGGTGGCTACCTATCCTGTTGAAAATTTAAAGCCAGGTAAAGCAAAACATAGTAACTTCCTTCTCCACCACCACTTCCCCAGCAAAGAGCCCAGTCTTCTGTTAATAGTGTTCTGATAAAATCATCATTTGAAAAGAGTAGTGAGTCTGATTTTGAAGCGTTTTTTTATCTAGGAAGTTAACTGGAATACAGAGCAAAAATTACTTCTCCTTATCATAGAAAATAAGGTAAAGCTAACATTACTTAATGTTATTACCCTCTGCTGTCTAAGAGGATGTCGTTTTAATAGGAATGTATTTATATATTTATATATATCTTAAACTGCAGAGAACAGTCTATAGTTTAAAAGTTTGTTATCTGGCTGCTTATATTTTTCATCTCTACCTCCATTTCAAAGTAGACATGTTTTGTCTTTCTTTATTGTGTTTTAAACAAAACCAAACCATTTTCTTTGAATGGTCTTACATTAAAGAATAGAGAAATGTATTCTTAATATTCTAAGATTGCAAATCTTATTGCAAACTGAATCATTTTCATTTTCTATTTAGCTTTTACCTGACTGCTTCAAATATTTATATACTGTTAGGCTTTGACATTTGTGTTTAAATTTCAGCTTGAGTGAAAAATTCAGGAGTGGGATTATTCCTGCCAATGGCCATCTTTGCTACAAGCAGTTATTAGCATATGGTATATACTGCATATACAAAATGAGGTATGGTTCTGCCTGAGGTGGATGGCAGCTGGTGAATTTAACAGCTCTGTACGAGATTACTCATCATGTTTTGATTTGCTGCTAGGAATAAATGTGTTGCCCATTTCTAAAATAGATGTTCTCTTACAAATGAGCTTTTGAAAAGCTTTCCTATAGGAGTTACAACAGATGGGTTAGGAAACTAGATATTTATCCCTATTTAGACTGTTTCTGCTGTTATTTCACTCATCAGATGGATTTTCCAGATGAGCAAGTTAATATTTTCACGCTTTCTCATCCTGCTGTATTTCTTACGGCAGTTGTTCAGATGAATAGCTGTAAAAACTAGCACTAAACTTGGAAGGGGCGCAAAAGTTTCATATAATCTCACCTAAAAGTACCACTGACCAGCTCTTCAAAAGCTGTTGCTAAACAGCTCTGAGATGAAAAACTTTAAGTGAAGTTCAAGAAGATCAGCTGTGTCTGATGCTTGTTACCTTCTTACTGATCCCCTAAAAAGTTATTCAGATGACAGAATACTCAGTTTTCAAATTAATTCCAGCTACATGCAAGTGAAAATACAGTTCTTTTTAGTTAGTTACATTATATTGGGTCAAGTTTGTTTATTGCCATATGCTATGACTCTTCTTCCACAGAAAGAAGCGTTGTGTAGCAAATAGCGGGATATTTTTTAAACCTGGATAGAAATTAACTATTTGGAATTAACTAAAGAGGTAAGAGGACAACCACCGAGGTACAAAAAGCTCAGTTCCCTTCTGTGTTGGACAAGAGACAAACAGATCAGACACCTACTATCTATTTTCCACATTTCATACTGATTAAATCGAGTCAAAACATATTTAAGTGAAATGAAACTATATGATACACTGTACTCTGCTCTGGGAAGTTTTCGTCTCCTAAATCCACCTGGCATGGCTTACTGGTCCGTCAAGAATGGTGCAACACAAAGCATCTGAAACAGAAAGAGTTGTATTAAAAAAATTGTGTTAGTTTTTGTAGCTTGAAATTGCTTTGTTTAGATGATAAGTGAGAAAGCTCTCTCTTTATCCTTCTCCATTTCACTTTCGCTCTTCTTGCAGGAAAACCTTTACAGCGTGAATACTTTTAATTTTTAGTATATTCTTAAAAATATCACCTTCATTTGGGACTTTGAGGACTTACACAACAATATTAGAAATGGTGATTGGTGTGTGGCAGAAGGGATCGTTCTTGGCACTACTGTGCCATCTTTCAAAAGGAGAAATCTCATATCTATATCAAAGTGTGGCATTTTGGCTGTTTGCCTGCTGCTGCCACCTAAAGAGATTTTTGGAAGAGGATAAGGACACCAGCAGACATTAGGCTTTTGGGATTCGTTTCTTTCTTAAGTTAATGAACATACATGCATCCTTTTTGTTTATCAACAGACAAAAGCTTTAGATTAAAGAGAAAAGGTTGCCATGGAATGAACTGCATATTTCTTTGTATACCAGTAACAAATTAAAATCGTTATGGCATTTTTTAGCCTTTTAAAGACCTGTTTGAATATCCTAGATCCTTAGCATTTGTACTTTGGCAAAACTTGCTGAACTTGCGCTTGAATCTGTGTAAGGACTTAAGCCATGATAGTAACAGAGCAGTTATGACATATGGGCCAGAATGGCACTGTGAGATGAGACAGAGCATGTTAACTACCAAACATTAAAGTACTTATCCACAAAACTCTGGCTCCATTTCCAGCAATTCCAAGTCTTTTAGAGTATAGCAAACAGTAGTCAAAACAGAAATACAGAAGTTCTGACAGAGAATTCTTCCTCAGTGATAAGCATGAAAGACGGCAGTATATGTTCTTGAAGCTTTGGCAAGTCATACTATTCAGTACTGGCTCATTCCACTACCGGTATCAAGTATGTGCACAGGCTCACACACTCATCATGCTGTTTGTCTTAGAGACCAGCTACAGCAAGTGCAGAAAGTGATTAAGGACCTCATTTTTGACTGCTGAACTCTAGCATAGAAAAGTTCTGGAAGGTTTAATGTGTAAATCGTTCTTGAGCTTATCTGAATCCATTATTTCTGCTGAAATTGGGAGGTGTTGTTTTCTTACTTGAGTGGATTCTGAACCTCTCTGTAAGTCTTTAAAGATCAGTACATGAAAAGAGTCTTCTGATTTGCCATTCTGCCAAAACTTTTCCCTTCCTTTTTTTAAAAGGAGAAAGCAGTTCCTTTTCGTTCAAGAGAAGTGTGAAAATCTATGCATTAATGCATTCACTCTTCTCTTTACCCTCTTTGCTCAATTGGTGCTAGCTTGTACTGCTGTCGTATTACTACAGGCTGGATATAACCTTAATATTATTCATCAGCAAAACTAGTTTATGTCTTATTTCCTCTGTGCTAGCACTGCCAGTTAGCACGGTTGTTTCTTCTTCCTCACTCCTTTTCCTCTCTTTGCTTTCCAGGAACCTAAACTGAGCAGGATATCTCCTCTCAGCCTTTCTTTTTTTCCAAGGGTAAACAAACCGAGCACTTTTCATCCTTCTCATTATAGGCAGACTCTTTACTCTTCTCATCATCTCCTTAGATCTTCTCTTCAGCTCACTGCATTTGAATTCATGGTTTTTTGAAGGAGATAACTAGATTACACTCATTATTTTTGATGAAATCTTAGTGTTATCAGCAAGGGGTATGCTTTTCTTTTTTAAAACACATTACCAGAAAACCCTCCTGCTATCTCCCATGACAGAAGGACTCATGGCAGATTACATGTGTTTTTGCTGGCATAATTTGCTTTGTTTGCTAAACTCACAGAAGTTACAGTAGCACAAGCCATCCCCTAATGATACAGTTTACATTAGCTAGAGGCTAGAGTGTTATGATTTTAGGAAAGCACACCTTTTCTAACTGATCTGAGCAAAAGGTATATCCTGAGTCTGACACTGGAGAAGAAAAAAAACAAAAAAAGCAAGCATTATCTACAGAAGAAAGAATCCTGAATAATGTGA
The DNA here is from genome assembly GCF_040807025.1 of Struthio camelus. Classification (NCBI taxonomy): domain Eukaryota; kingdom Metazoa; phylum Chordata; class Aves; order Struthioniformes; family Struthionidae; genus Struthio; species Struthio camelus. The sequence continues at coordinate 111,358,107 of NC_090942.1, read as the reverse complement.
TGCACTGGGCAGCCAGAATCAGTGCTGCCTCTCTTTATACAACTCAAGACTCCATTAAGGACTATGCAGAAGGGAATTTCCAGGAGCATCTGCAAGATACAACAGCCTCATGAAAGAGATGATTGGACAAGATATAATAACAGAGAGAGGTATGATTAAACGACAGCAGGCTACAGTCAGCAGGCTGAGATGAAACTCAGACCAGATGTTTAAACTTAATGTTTTAACGTAGTGTCAGAAAAAGAGGAGGGACCAGGAAAGGGGCTGCTGCTGAGTTCAGAGCACTGGAAATGGGGGAAAAAAGTAGATGCCTGCCTTCTCTGCTATGTAGGAAACAGAGATTTTTTTTTTATATAATTTGTTTAATAATTTTATTTTATTGAAATTAATCCCAGGAAAGAAGGGGGAACAAGTTGTCAATAGCATTTTTCTTCTTTGTGTCTCAACTTTTGTTATAAAAGTGATAAATAGAAGTTATGTTAATTGAAATTCACAAGGAAACTCTGAATATAAACCAAACCTGCCCTTTCATTATTGTTTATCTCACACCTCTTTTTCCACCGTGCAGATACAGCCTGCTGGGTTTTTTTTAGGCCAGACAGGGATAGAAGAGAGATTTTATAGCAAAATATACAGGGCAGTTAGCGTTTTTTATTTATTGATTCTCTAGTCTTCTTTACCCTCTTGCAAAGGAAAAAAAAAATTGCTTGGATTTCCACACACTGAGAGATTATCTGCTTCAGTGTTTCAGAGCAACTGAAGGATAAAAATGTTTTTATATGTGAAATTCAGAACCTGAATTTAAATTGAAGATTAGACCAATTAGTCCAGATATCAAAGATGGTTTAGTGTTTTCGGATGTTTGAAGTGTTTGATCCTTTCACACTGTTATATTTTCACATGGCTCATCTGAAAGCAGCAAACAAATAGAAAATAAAAAAGAATTTCTCTCTTCCCATCAGTCAGCAGCAGCGTGAAGGACACTTGCTGCAGGACCCCTTTGGGGGGTCCTTGATAATGACCTTGATAATGACCTTGCTGAGGCCCCGCTTCCCCCTGCCCTCTGCCTCTGCCCCGTTGTATGCTCATTCCTGTCCCTCAGTACTTCCTTTGCTTTTGACCCCCTACAGGTTCTCCCCCACTTGCCCCCTCTGCTTCTGATTTTGTGTAGTTGGTCTCCGTGTGGGGCATATAAAAATTAATTTTGATATAGTGTCAACGTTAAATCATAGAAGAACAACACTGTAAATGAACAATGAAGAAAACATAGTTAATGAGAAAACAAACTTTCCATAAAATTAGATCCATCCAATTGCTTTAATGTCCAACTATATTTGTACAGACTAGTGACTACACTTATGACTTCCTATGCCAAATGATGCAACTGAGAAAAAAAGGAAACTGATTTTCCTAGGCAACTCTATAGTAACTCCCATGCTGAAAAGTTGCTTCCTACCCTGTCTGTGGACTCTCCTAAAAGGTGGAGCTCACCATAAGATTGGGAAGTCTTTTCACTGTCAAGAAAATGACCTTCGTAAATTTCCTTTGATTTATCTTAACTCTGATAAGAAATAATAGACCTAAGCTGTCACCCTTTCAGGTCCCTGTTATGCCTCCCGTGTCATGGGCTTCATCCTTGATCTATTATTAGTCATGACTAATAGTTTAGTAATAACTTTGTTTCTCAAGAAGCATGTGTCAGGATCCCTAGCAGTCAACAAGATCTGAACTTCTGAGAAAAGGACTGCTGACTCAGTCAAGGTGTCCAGTGTTTTAGAGTAGAAATCTTTATCTGTTTTCCTCTACTTACTCCACCAGTGATTCACGACTCTGAGACTGCCATATCTGCAGTTTCTGGCAGCCTGGTTACTTATGCCATGCAAGGGGCAAATATTGCTACAACAAAGTATGTAAGTAGTGTCTTATGGTTTTCTTTTATACTTGTGCCATGAAAGCATCCAGAAGTCCAGTATCTGCCAGAGCTGTTAGACAGGTTTAATCAGTGACACACAGGGGAGCATTATCTTTCTTTCAGAAATTCTTGTACTGCCTCCAGCTATCTTCTAATCCATTATCTGTGGAACCAGGAAAGCAATCCTACAAATTAGTCCTGCTCCATAGACCATGTCAATGGTTACCTCCCTATTAAATATATGTAATACTTCACCTGGAACTGTGCAGACTTCACCATCCTCTATGTAAACATCTTAGAGGCAACTCTTGATCTGTATTTGGTAAAGCTGAAAGTGAGCTAGATCTCTGGAAGAAAAGGCTTCCAGACTGAAGTGTCCATGATGTTTTGCAAAGTACCAAAATGCATCTAAGACCAGCTGAAATGTCTGCATGAATATTGTCACTGCAGTGGGGGTTTGAGAAGAGCAGTGAGATATCCAGTTTCAAATCTTTGAGGGTTTTTCAAAAGAAGTATTAAACCTTAATGGGGATCCAGACCTCAGAAGACAATTTGGGGAAGGCACCACGAGTACGTCGTCACTGTAATTGACTCTCTTACTTCCAAGTGGAGCTACTGAATGTTGTACCGAGTGTAATTTTGACTGCTCGAAACATATCCTGAAATTAAATTTATCTCTGCAAATGTACCGTGCTGAAAAAGACTGCAATGTAGATGGGAATATTAGGTTGGGATACTGTGTCTTCCCTGAGGGAAGCAGAGCTGAATCTTACAGAATCTTGATGCTTTACCAATCAGCATGTTACTACTTGTTCTTCAAACCTCCGTCAGTGAGCATCAGCTGAGATCTGCTTAGAAGGCTAATAAACAATTTCAGTTTAAATTGAGACACTCGTCTCAATTCAAGACAGCCTGCCTAAATGTATTTTATTTACGGTTGACTAGCAGCTGAAATTAGTTGCAATTACAGGTTATCAAATCTGCAACTTAAGCAGTTTGTTACTATTCCTCTTCTCCTGCAATATAATATTTTTTCTATGGGTCTGATCCAAAGACCACGTAAACCAATAGGAGAATTTCTAACACCTTCAGTGAGCTTTGAATAAAGTCTCATATGCCATGGTATGTGAATACTTTTTATCTAAGTTCATGCAATTAAAAGATTACTAAAGTTATCGTTATCTGAAAAATGTTTGGATTATGTAAAATGAGTTTAGTCTCATAGTGGCTGCTGTAGATAATTGGTGATGTCAGGAAAAAACCTGAATGATGACAACAGAAATCCCACTGATATTAGTTGCTGTGGTTACATTTCCATTTCTGCTTGCAGTAGCAATATTGGGCTAACACTTGCTGCAATATCTACTTTTAATTAAAATCACAGCAATATAATGTATGCACCCCAGGGTACCTGGACTGGAGGAGCTGATGTGAGCAAGTCCTGATAGTAAAATTCCCTTAGGATCATTGATTTCAATGTGAACCACAAGTCACAAGACCAGCTTAAAAAACTGCATCACTGAAAGAAAACGTTGCTAATACTTCTCCTATGGGGTCACTATACTTTTTACTATAAAATTACATTTTCCTATGGTAATTTTCCCATCCTCTTCTGATTCATCTTCTGCAACATTTCTTATCACGTGACCAGAGTTCACTGACTGACTGACTCAGTCAGGCTTTTCTACAGCAGCAGCTTTATCAGCTCCGGGTGACTCAGCATAACCCTTAATATTCAGTAATGCTACTGGAAAGAAATGAATGACTTGCAATCCATCCCAGTAGATTAACTCCGCTAGTTATTAGGATTGGAGAAGAGTTGAGAAATTCCTTGGAAATATTTTGCGATATTCATTTCTACTTTTTTTACTAAAGCTCTTTAATACTTGGGCATAGGCTACCTTCATATACATTTATTAAAGGAATAAACAATCCATCCATCATGCATAACACGAACATCTATAAAGAGTGCAACAGAATGCATTGTTACCGTTTTGAGCAACATAGCTAAAGTTCACAACTGTGGCTTTGCTATCTCAGTTTTAATTCTCGCTGTAGAATACTGTTCTCTGCTGTAAAAACAGTTCTGAACACGATATGATTAACCTTAGGGTCCCCCATCCCTTCATCTCAAAGCCCACCTCGCACATGGCCTATGCTTTCTATTCATGTTCAACCATCTGATTTCCATATCATCCTGCTCACCCTCGCAAGCCGCTATTAGCATAACAGAGCTTTAGTGTGACATTGATTGAAGCCAGTGCTCGCTGAATGCAGTATCAAAGCATAATTTGCCAGAAATCAAATCTAATTTACTGTGTACTGTATTTAAATTTCTAAAAAAAAATGTTTCAATAGGAGTGCGCTAGGTCTGTAGTCTTAATTGTTCTTTTTTCGTATTTTTGTCTAGTCCCCTAGAATCCAAACAATATATTTCCTTTTAAAACCATTGTCTTTGACTTTCAAATGTCAATTAAACGAGAGTTTTTCCACTCTGCTTATTCCAATCCAGTTAATGTTACATCCAAAACAATGAAGGGTAATAATTTGATAGGCACAACACTTGGTTTGCTGCTTCATGACAGGTTTTTCAACAGATTTTTCTAATCTCCTTAATATTTAGGTGAATTAAGCATTAAACTAGTACATAACTTTCATAGCTGAAGCCTTTCAAGCCTGCCATTCTTTCTCTTACTGTAGCTTTTCAAAATATTTTTTAAATTCACCCACTTTTAGAGCGGCAATAATGACTTGGATTAGGTTTTGTCCCTGGTTCTGTTGATGCTGGACTTTGAGCAAGTCATGATCTTCTGCCTCAGTTACCCTTTTTGTAAATGGGAGTATTAATATTTATTTACTGTTATAAGGAGCATCTATATATGCAGATAATTAGTTCACTTTTTAGTAAAACTGAAGACAGCCCAGGTGCTTATTCTGTCAAATAAGCCTTGCTATCTCTGAACGCGGTCACGTTCCCTGGAGATAAAGGCAGTCTTGCTGCTTTGGTAGTTATATTTGACCAAGAATTTTTCCTGCAAGTATTAACTGTTACTATGAGTTGTGAATTAGCATTAGTCAACTGGAATATGATAGATAAAACTGACACAGTGAAAACATTGTTTAAATTCTGTAAACAATGTCATTATCAGAGGATGTCTGTTAACGGAGCGATAGCTGAATATAACAACAAGCTGGAATAAAAAGGGGCTTCCATTTAAACTCCTCTTCCAATGAACAAAAAATATGTACAAGATTTTATTTTCCTAAAATGATGTTTTTATGGTCTTTAAAATTATAGTATTGAATAGTTTGGCAGGAGGAGTTGGCATTGTGCTCTAATTATAAGTAGTTACTACTAAAAGCCAACTCCTCTTGATATCTTGAGATTATGTTCAAATTAAAGCTTTCATGGTTTCATTTTTATAGTAAATTTCTAGTATTCATTGCTAGAGAGAAAAGCTAGAAAACAGATCTCTGCATAGCCATATATCATTATTTACCTGAGTCTTTAGAAATCTAAAGTCCTTAGAAATCTGAACTTTCAGTCCTGAGGGCCATGGATCTGCTGTTCACCTAGAATGAAGAATGCTGGAGAGGACTTTGTGCCTAGCAGGGAGAGACTAGAGCAAAAGGTTACTCTACCTCATTTGGATCAACCGTACTAAGCCTTTGTTCTTGCTAGTTCACTATTTTCCTCTCTCTTTTTGCAAAAGAAGGGATCATTTTTCTGCTTGGAGGAAAGTGGGGGAAGTTCAAAGTTAGGGGTAGGTTAAATTTTAAGTAGGAACTAGGAGATTTGTCTCTATTGTGCCTTGACTAACCAAGTTGCCTTACTTTGGTCCTTGGAAAGTCTGCTACAGGAACAAGTTCAGACCTGTTACCTCTACTCAGCGCTTTGAGTCATGGACTTACAGTACAGCCTTGTGTGTGTCAGAATGTTTCAGACGAACCCTTAAACTTATGTACCTTGCATAAATGCAGCTGTGTGGTTTGAAAGGTTATCTCATAGAAATTCCATGCCCTTCTTCCCTCTGTTGAGCTCTCTCAGAGCACCGTCTGCATAACATGACCCCAGTTCACCAAGCTTAGGCATTAATCATGCTCAGGCATGATCTATGGGATGGAGTCCTGCCACCATGTTTTTTGCCTCAGATTAGAGAGATTATGTCCTTGAGGCCACCCATAATGCAGCATAGACATAGGACTCTAATGCACAGTTTCTGTCAGATGCAGACCTAACACCTGAAGAAACTAGAGGTTTTCTACTCTCTCCTCTGCCTGAGGTTGCTATTGATTGTATATTAATATCCTGGGCAAAGAACTTTGAGACTGAGCAGCAAACACTGAACTAATTCAGTGACCTTTATTAAATGTGTGGTCAGAACTGTAGAGGTAGCTTAGTGTAAAGTATGCCTGTAGCAATGGAGGTTTCAAATCCACAGCTAAAAGATCTCTCTCTTTCGCTTTTCCTTTCCGTGCAGTTGAATGAACAAGTGTGTGTGTGTATTTTTACATTACTTCTTTCCAGCACCTGTAGTGACTGCATCCAAATAAAACAAAGTGAGGGAAAAACAAGTAACATGGCTACAATTCAGCACTTTAGGAATAATATAGACCAAGTTGAGATCCCGGAGTATGTGTAGCAACACCTATGCTCTTACAGAAGCCTCAGAATGTATGTTTTTAAATGGTGCAGGAGTGGGAGCCTGACGCCTTTGTCCTGAGCCTTTCAGAAGTTTAACAGCTGCTGAGGCACTGGGAAGAGGCAGAAGCTTCTCGCTCTGGAAAGGCCAAAAACTATGCTCAGGAGTACGAGACAGAAAGAAGACTCTTTGTATTGTCTTCACCCTCCACCTCCTAAATCGACAGCTAGTCAGGTTGATCAAGGGCCTTACAATTCTTATTTTAGAGTGCATTTTATCAGTGCTATTCAGCTTGTGCTCTTTAGACTCCTGGTGATCTGTAAAGCCTCAGGAAGTAACTCACAAAATAGCTGCAAAGTGTATTTCAGAGTATCAAATCTGCATAAATTTCTATGCAGTTGGCAGATCTGCGTCTGTGCCTGTCAGCAGGTGTAATCGGAAGCTGGGTCTTGATTGCTCTTCGTACCTAATTAAACAGTTTGTAATTATAATGGTGAAAATATAGTTTTCTAAAACACTTAAATTTTGTTTACCTGAAATCTTAGTAGTTCCTAAACCATCCCTCTCCGCAACTACCAAAACAATAGTGGAATAGAAGAAAACCCATGGGTTTTGTTCCTTCCTCATCCTGCTCCCAGAAGTTAGCTGGTCTTTTGTTAAAAACATCTGGAAAAAATGCTTACACTTTTAAGTTATGCCACATACTATAAATCCAATTCCAGTGAACTCCAGTTGTGAGACAAGTTTGGATGGTTTGCATGTCATGCATAGAAAAGTCATTTGCTTTATCACATCACGCTCAATACAATCTCTAATGTCAAGCTTTTATCTCTAATATTCCACCACTACTTCCTCCTCACTTCCTTCTGCACATTAATTCATTTTCTTTCTTTCCTGCTCCCCATCCATTGGCTCCATTGGCTGCCTTTTCTCAATCAATACCCCCAGACAAATAACATCACACCTCTCTTTTTGAAACTGCTCACTTTTAACTGTACTTCCTGATCCGTTATGTTTAGACACTGTTAACACCATCTACTTCAAAACCTAGGCAGTCCTGGCTTTTCTTTCTTGTTTTAACTCTACTTTCTCTGTTTTTCTTTCCCTTATCTCTTCCTAATCTCCTGGAATACCTTTTCCTTCTTACTCACTGCTCCCTGCTGCCCACTAACACTTCAACTCTTGCTTCTTTCCAGTCTTTCCACAAACTGAAATCTAGTTCTTCCTTCTTCATGTTCTACAACTTCATGTTGTATTAGCAGCCCTCCTTTTCTTAGCAAGTCCTCTTTCTCACTCCCTTCTTGCCCGTTCTACCCCGAAGAGACCTGAGGGAGCCTTAGACTTCTGTCCTTCTTCTGTCATCCAGACCTTCCTTTCCATTCTCAATCATTTTTGAAAGTCTAGAGGGGCAAACTGAAAAAGAAAGTCTGTATATTCTAATTCATACACTGCAACACAGAAAGCTGTGCTAGCTCCATCAGAACAACGAGCTCTGTGAAATGCTGATACCTGTCCAGACATTTCTTAAGGAGGAGTTAGAGTTCATCCCGACCCTGCATCATACAGGCCTGACTGCTCTTCCTTTGCATTTGTTGTCATCAGAGTTTACACTAATATATATGTTTGTAAGGTTTCCTTTTTTTTTTCTATTCAGCTGGGGAGATCATATACTGATATTGCTGCTTTTTTTTTGGTGCTGTTATTCTTGTTTATATATTAATTCTGTCTGTCCTAATTAGTATATCTGGTGTTATGTCCTCAGGCATAAAATAATAATACATAATATTGTCTCTTTCCTTCAATATTCTTCATCTCCCCTTGGAAAATATCCTAAATTTACACTGGGTTTTTCTTACATTGTAGCTCCCCCACAGTTTGTGGTGAGACCACGAGACCAGATTGTAGCCCAGGGTCGAACAGTGACTTTTCCTTGTGAAACTAAAGGAAATCCCCAGCCAGCTGTTTTTTGGCAAAAAGAAGGAAGCCAGGTAAGTTATAAGCACACTACGAGCCTTTCAAGCCTTTCTAAACAGTTAATTGTATTTAAATCTTTAAGAAAGTTCTCTGTATTACCTTTCATAAGTTCTTGTCATCTTTTGCAGAGATCTTGTCTTTCAAACTGTTACTATCCTCTACCAACATTTTTGTTGCTTTTTTTTTCTTTTTAAAATGTTAATACTGTGAAGAACTCAAAGGCCATTTAAGTTGGTGTAACTTGTGCTAGGTGCTCTGTAAAGGCAACAGTATATACCTCAAAGACTTTTCATTCTGGAGCACCCAAAAACAGGTGGATGAGATGAACATGGCAAGGTATGACTTTTAACTAATTAGAGTCAGTAATTACAATTCACAACCTGTCTAGATATGATCAAGCAGTTATACGTCTAGCAAACTGATTTGCATAGCTGTATTCTCACAGTGCATACAAATATAGGTTTTAAAGACACAGCTGGTTTCTTCAGTAAAATTGTTTCAGGAAATTTCCATTTTTTGAAATATTTCCCTGATTCCTTAATGTCATTTTGAAAGCAAAATTTCTGATATAGCCATTAATCTTACCATCAGCCAGTACTAACTTTCATATTTGAGTGTCGCACCATAAGACTTTTTTTACTGCTGTTGCTCTCCTGGCACTATGTTACGTCAGAAGTCAGTCCTTCTCACTTTCCACATGCGGTTCACGCAAGTATGTTACACTGGACATTGTAAACTATGCTCTATATTCTCCTTTGCACCTGATCTCTGTACAACACAGGAGAAAAGATGAATAGGGACAGTTTAGATGTCCAAGGACGGTGCTTTTGCAGTTCTTTGATGAAGCCTGTCGTGTCTATGCATCTGTACTGCCTGCCATTCTCCTTTGGCTAAATAAGTCTTTTCAGAGCTCTGTGCTGCTTTTCCCGTTTGGTCATATGTGAGTTAACTCAAGTATCCATGCTGTGCTGTGCAGCACAGAGATGCTTTTTGTCTAATCCGGAGGCCTTGTGTGTACCAAGTCAGTTAAAACACGAGACAAGAACTGAACCCTAGATCTGCCCCCCTGCCCCGTCTACTTCTGCTTCATTTTCTCATGAGTTCAGTCAATGGGTCAAAAAGTGGCCTTTATTTCTGGCTATAAGTTTTGAGGACCTGATCCTGAATTCAGATCTGCATTAGTGCATTCGTACACACTCAGAAAGAGCCAGCTTAAAGTCATTAGGGGCGAGAACAAAGGTTCAGTTACAGACCAAGGCTGACAATATTCCGTACTGTGTTGCATTCCTGCTTACAGAGGTACAAGACTATTGTTGTAAGAGCATAAGCTCAGTCTTCAATGTGTTTCTTTCAGCCTGTCACGCAGAGAACTTCAAATCTAGCCACCATGGATCACATACTGGAAAAACACAGTATTGTGACTCTCACTAAGGTGAAAACTGTTCCAAGGGAAAAGTAGAATAGCATTTTGAATTTGAAGTAGGAAGTACTGATGTGCTAGCAAACATTTCGAAAACCTTCCTTGTAGAGGACTTTAATAACATGGTAATGTTTATGTAAAGTGAGCTTATAGTGTCACACTTGAATCTAATAAAGTGGACATCCATCATATTGTAATAAAGAGAAGAGCTTCTAATTAAAGTAGGACATCATTTGCAGGATTAAAGTCGTTTAGCGTAATTGAAAAGTGTTAATACTCTATTTTATCCTTTTCCATTGGTATCACTTCAAGGGTAAAAACATTTTAAGGTGAAAATGCATCTTGTGTCTTTAATTGAATGTTATTACCTACTGATTGTACTATGTTGAAACTGTTTAATTACAAACCTGGAAAATTAATTACCATGTTGAGAATCAGATCTCTGAGGGTTAGAATGTTCTTTTTTTTGGCGAATAAATGCAACATAAAAATTGATACCTACATTGTTTATAATCAAACCTTGAAACATCACTCAACGTGATTCATTATACCCATGTTATTCTTAATTGAGCATCAGCGAAGTAAGAGAGCTTAATGTTGCCATTCCAATATAAAACTTCCCAGATTTTGAATGATACCCCATTGAATGGCTGAGTTTTCACATGCAGTATTTCATCATCACAGTTTAGAGGATGATGCCAAATCATTATTTTAGCCGAATCTAAGCATTGCCTGCTGAGCATGTGGCATATTTCACCTGTGTGTGCCTGGCCACAGGTTGTTGTGTGGACTTACAATGTGTGCTTCTCCAAGGAACCGTTTGCAGTGCCACTCTTAGTGTTCAGGGTAATGTTATGTAGCCATGTTAGCCCACTCCAGTAGTTGCGGGGCATTTTTCATTCTGGGTCTATTTCTCCACCCTGTGTTTCTGAGCTCGAGCAGCTGGGAGGAGGGGAACAGTTCCCTCCTGAATGATCTTTGTGCCAGCTTGTGCATAAACAGCTGGTCCTTTGTACCTGGTAGCCTTTTTCCCCAGAGCCTGACAGCTACACACCGGTGAAATGCACCAGGGCACAAAGTGCGTAATCTCTAAACTCTCTGGATTAAAATCTTCTCTGAGATAAATCTAGAAGACAGTGGTATTACATCAGGTATGACTGTGGCCCCTCTGTTTGCAACCCAGCATGCCACCATTGTCCCTGGATGAGCAACCTGTCAGCTAGTTAAATCCAGTGAAATTGCAAAGACCTTAAAATAGTGGGTTCTACTGTAATTTAGGACAAGTTACAATTCACAATTAGCTGGCCCGCCCTTGAAAGAGAGAGTCATGAGACCCATCAGCTCCTACTAAAGTGTGGAAAACTGGCACCTGGTACCCCGCAAGATCTGACTGACCCCTGCTGAAGATTCGAAAAAGGATATTCTCTTCTTTTTAATGCAGAGATTAAGAGATCTGTACCTTATGAAGAGGCAAAAGTGTCAGTTTCACTTCAAAGCAGAATTTTTTGAAATCCAAGTCTGCTGGTTGCCAATCGCAAAGCATTTTCTGTAAATGCAGAAATACAAATTCTTTTCTGTAAATTTTCTGTCTATCGCAGAAGAGGCAGATCTTTTTAGCCCCCACAGGCAAGCTTAAAAGTTAATATGGAGTCATTATTAGAAAGCAAAGCAGAATAATACAGAGCTGCAAGCTGAAATGAAGCTTATCATAGCATGGTTCCAGTGTTTTGGGGATATTCCTGATACAAACAATTGTACTTTTATAGAAGCTTGTTCAATCAACGTTCTAATTAAGCCAGATCCTGTTTTCCTGGATCTGGAATTTACCAATTCATTACTACTTCTTAATCTGTCTTCTCTGTTCCCCCTTCTGTCTCCTTGGGCAACTCTACTAACCTTTCTGTACATATTGCTTCCCTCTTCTTATTCCTCTTTATTCACATCAAGGGCTTTGCTAGATGGAGTAACTTTTCCTGTTTAAATACACCCCTCACCTTTTCAGTCTCTGTCTGTATTATTGATTCATTCAATCCTTGATCATATTCGATGACTACTGCATCCATTCTAGTTATTCTTATTGACATCTTTCTTTTCTCCAGTCCAGCCCGAAGGGAAAAGCTAACCTCCCTGTTCTGTGCTAACTATGATGTCTTACCCTACATTATATTATTTTTTCTCTCTGATGTTTTCCACATCAGATTTATAGCCTTTATCTTCACCTTCAAGGCTCCGTTCTGCTTTCCTCCTTTGGTATTTCTCAGTTTTAATTTCCTGCTACTCCTCCTTTAAGCTCTCATGTTCTGCCAACTTCTCCTACTTCATGACCTATTTGTATCATCCTCCCAGCTTTGCTTCCATGCCTTGCTTTTACTTTCTCCTTTGCCCGGAACCATATTCATTGCCGAATAATAGCCCTCGAGTCTCTAGAATTCAATTCTTCCTGGTAGTTTTCTAATGTTTACTTTTTTATTAGATTCTCCTGGTTTGTCAGCCAACTAAGTACATTATTAAATTCAGAGTGAAGATAAACATGTAACATATACAGATCACTCAAGTGTGATTGCTGAAAAATTTCTCCTTGTGTAAACTCCGCAGCCAGCGCACACCATTGTCTGCTGTCAGATTGCTGTTTCTAATTTAAACTTCAGGTTACCCAGGGCAGGAAAGTTATTTTTATATGTTCATAAATTTGTAACCACACTTGCATTTTCTTTTTAACTTAAGTATAGTGCTTTTAAGGAAAAATTATTGTATCTTTAGCTGAGGGAAATGTGGTTTATGTTCTGCATTGATATGAGTTGAATTGTCTTTGCAGAATCTACTCTTTCCAAACCAGCCTCTCCAACCCAACAGTAGGTACTCAGTATCACCAACAGGAGACCTCACTATTTCCAACATTCAGCGGTCTGATGCAGGCTACTACATTTGTCAAGCGCTGACGGTTGCTGGAAGCATTTTAGCAAAGGCTCAGCTGGAAGTTACTGATGGTGAGATATAAAATTTCTATTGTTTTTTTTTTTCTGCCAAAAGCAGAATATTTTAAAAGTACTGTAAATGTAGGTATATGAGATCACATAATTGGTACAAGTAAACACACAAGTTTCTACAGGCAATACAATGAAAAAGGGTCTCATTACACAGTTCTCTATAGTATCAAAAAGGCATCAGACGGATTTGCCTTCTGCATTCTGCCTGGAAGCTCCTCAATAATCCAGATGAGGGACAAACCATCTTAGAATAGGGTTGGTGAGAAAGACAGATGCTCACTAGAGCTAAGATAGAACTGCAGAAACATATTGTGAAGAGTTAATAGTTTTGTGATTAAAACAGTGAATTGGGGTGTAGAAGAACTAGGCTCAATTCCCATCTCAGCCACAGTCATCAGTATTACCTTCGGCAACTAATCTGAGGATGTGTCCTTAGCTTGAATAAATCAGCACAGGTACATTGAACTCACTGAAGTTTTGTTAATGTAGAACAGCTGGAATATGTAGCCCTTCACTCCCTGGGTGAATAAGGCACAAAGATTTTTTCCCTACCTCACAGGTGTGTTCTAAGAATTTCTTAATATCATTAGATGTGAGAAGAGCTATATAAATACATAGGTAGAGAAGAGTTCACAGAAAAGGAAGAGAAAAGAGCAGCACTACACTATCTGACTTGATGCTTTCCAGTTCCAAATTTTGTTTTAGAAAATGATTGTGCCTTCTCCCTACCTTACTCCATATACAAAGATGAAGCCTCTTCAAATTCCAGGAATCCTGTTGATATTCCTCTTCCATCCTCCTTGTGCTAGAGGAGGTTTACATCTTTTAATATTAGTAAAGAAAATAACAAAGTTTCTTTTATACTAGGAGATCGTGGCATTCCCAGGCATCACTATTCCCTGTCTTAACTGACTCATTAAATATCTCCTGACAGACTTTGATGAATTTTTACCATTAAAACTGTTGTTATATGCAGAGGGCTACTATTACTGTTCCCTTAGAGACCTGCCTGCACCATGAAAGTTTGAAAAGATGTCTAATTCTGAATAATCTGCCTTTTCACAAGAGCATATTCATCACAAGTGACAGGTAGAGAGGTTCAGGCACATGTTAGAGACGTCTGAGCATTAATTTGATGCCTTTTCTTTGTTTTCTAAAAGCTGTCTATATTTTTATGACAAGGGGAGATAATTTCTGCCTTATCCTTGTATCTTTACAAGCACGTTGCATTTCCATAAAGTAGTTTTTAGGAGACTAAAGTCTAACCTTCTCTCTGCAAGCTCTTATGTCTTTCCTTTCTCTCACTCTCTATGACAAAATGATGCATTTTCATTCCATTTAAATTTAAATGTAGATTAAAAGGTCATTTAAAATTAATGGAAAGGCAGTATTTTTTAATATCTGTCCATAGCACTGCCTGATTCAGTGCCATGACTGTGATTGGAATAAATAGAATGCACAAACATTGGCCGAGAGGACATTGAGCTGTTAATGGTTGCACCTGCTGACACTGTACAGATTTACTGCCAGCAGGGGCCGAAAGGAGCAAATCAGGTTCAAGGATATCAGTGATGAGAAATTCTTCCTTTTGACAGACAAGACCTGTGGTCCACCTTTATCTATTTGTATGTGTGGAAGAAAAAACTACATATAATTGACCTCTTTGGAATTTTCATCCGTTTATTTAACAAGTCAACAGAAAGCTCATAAAGTTGTCTCTGCTAAAATGCAAACTCAACCACAATTGCTTCTAATTAAAGGCACTGTGCATTCCACATTCCTAAAGACAGCGTTAGTTGTTGGCACTCCTGCTAAGGGAATGAAAGACCTGCATTTTTAAAACACTTCCCTGAACCTACTGTCAGCATGATCATTGTGAAATAATGCAAGGTTACTTTATAGAAATACCATTTCATCATTGAGTCAAAGGGCAGGTGAGGTCAGAAGACAAGTGCCAAAATAAATAATATTGTGGAACTGAGATTATACAAATAAATGTACCGTCAGATCACAGATATTTTTTAATTGCTTTCAGTTAGGAAGTTAACCATAAATGTCTAAATAATCTGTTCTGGTTGATGCTGAGCAGAAGTTATAGAAGCTAATAATTTTTATCAGTAAGGAAATGTAATTTCATGGTTTTAAAAATATAACAAAAGATAAATGCTGCACATGCTAGCCATATACTTAAGCATCAGTGTTCTAGTTTTTGGCTGGTGATTTCAGTTTTACTTCATAGCCCAGAATTTTTCTGTTTGGTTAATGATTTAATAACAGTGGCGAGCCATCTTTTTCATTTTGAACACATTTTTGTTTGATCCAGAGTAATTTAAATCCAATTGAAGTTCCAATGCAGAATGAAAACATGTGTCATGTGCAGAAAAACAAGTGCTTAATTATACCATATATAGCAGTATTTCAGTTGTTACATTTTTGCACTTACAAGTCTTCACTGAAAATATTTTTAACTCGAGTGTTCACATGAGAAGAGATTACTAGCTGTGATGAAATGTGCTGAGTTGAGTGATAATTTTGCTGATTATGGACTGTACTAAGAGGCTTCGGTGAATTTGAAATTCAGATCTTGTATTTTCTTTAAAGATTATCATATAATCCACAGTCTAATGCACATCTGGAAAAGCAAAATCATTTTAAAAATTGAGACAATCTTAGCAATCCTTTCAAAAGCAAAAGTAAATGTGCAGCTCACAGTCTTATAATAGCAGATCATGCAAATATACTAAATACCTCCATCTAACTGTGTCTGTGTGCATGATAAAAAGAATAATTTACAATTAGTTATTTATACAAAAAATTGATCCACCATGCACAGAGTATTTTGGAGAAGATCTTAGTTTCTCCTTGTCCAGTCATTACTTACATTCATTAATAAAAATTTTGGCCACTACGTACTAAATTCAGCCTACTTTGCTTGGTTTTCCCAGCAGCTGCTATTTAGAATGTGTGTTTGGGTTGAAGAGCAAGCCCTATCCCCACAAGGACTTTATATCAACATAAGGACGACACATTTTAGACTAGTCAATTAATTAAAAAAGGTCATGTTTCTGTGCATTTGAATGAAAGCAAAAGTCTGGGCCTAAAAGGAGAATTCAGAACAAATGACAAAGATAAAAGAGAAGGAGATGGCAGCATACCTCAACAGCTCCCTCTCTACTGTTTTGGAATAGACTTGAGGTATTTTTCCAAAGCTCCTGTGCAGTTTTTGACTATGGGTCTATAGAATATGCTAGGGTATGTCTCTCTCAAATCCTCCTGCTGAAGCTGTTACATTTAGAATAAAATACTTATGGAGTATAACCAAAAGGGGAGAACAAGAGAGAGAACAAGAAAGGATGAATGAATTATTTAATATTGGTCACAGTTTATCCCTCCGCAAATTTGGCCATCTTGGCTCCTATCCCTGATCAATGCATATTAAATATTTTATAGAAAGTGTTACAGTTTCAAACGGGAGAGATTCAGACTAACTCCATAGCCTCCTAACATGTAGGAGACCTCAGTTCACAACTCTTCTCCAAAAAGGACAGAGGGATGACTGATCTCTGCTTTTTCACCTCTCAGGGGAGATTCCTACCCTATCATACAGGTGGTCACCAATTCTGTGAGTTGTGTCTCATTTTCCCTGTTAATTTGCCAGGAAAACTTTCGAAATACCGATTTTTGGAAGTGCTAAAATAAAGTTAAGACTTAATTTTGTCATTCTCTCTTTTTTTTTTAATTTCTTGTTGCAATTTGACCAAATTTTAACCAAATTTAAATATGGTTTCAATAGACCCAAACTGCATTGGTGGTAAATAAGATGTCCATTAATGAATATAATTTGTTCCTCTATTATACTCTGTTCAATATGTGAGATACATTTTATCACAAAAGGCATATGATAATGATTCAGTTATCAGAAAGTGTGAATATATGGTTGCTTGCAGATAGTTTCAAAATTAGTTTTTGAGTGAAATTAATTTTGTGATTAACTTTCCCTATACTATGCAAGTACAATTTAGTCACAAAAAATTTTCCTGTAGAATAAATATAAAAGTTTTGTGCTAGGAGAAAACAATGTAAAATTTAAATAAAAATTGTAAAATATTATAAAAGAAACTAGCCACCCCCCCCCCAAAAAAAAAAAAGCTTTTTGTGGACATTTTTCATTATTTCTCTGTTCTTCAGACTGCTTATGTTATACTTATATCTTTTTAAACCTCTGGTCAAGTTTTGGTTCCTTAATCATGATGAAACCTATGTAGTAGGGATACAAGAGAGTATACACACATTTTAGAGAAGATTTACAAGTTGTAGTTGTGAAGGCAATGCAGTTGTTCACAGATCACTGGAAACCCTAAGTGTTCATTTAACCTTTGGCCTTAGTGTCATGGAAACCTGTAGTAGTCTTTCACCCATAACACCCTTGAAAATGAAGATTCCTTCTGGCCAGGAGACTTTCAATTACTTTATTGATCAAAGCTATTTAAAGGATTATGAGCTCCTCATTTGGGCTGTAAAAAAACTAATTAGATGCCAAAGGACAATATCTGTGGTGCAGTAGGCTTTGAGAATACCTACATTGCTACACATGTGAAAGACAATTAGTTGTAACAAATAACTACAATGAAATAATTAGCAACCTAAGTAATCCTATTTTTTTCTTAATTTGTACTTACCTAAGTAACAGAGAGTTATTGTTCTACATTAAATCTAAATGAAAACTTACAAAGCTAAATTTTCACTTCAATATACTCTTGCTACAGGTACGCTGATGGTATATATGAGCTGAGCTTTCACCAAATGACTGAACTATGTAGTCGTAAGGAACCTTATTGAGATCAAAATTTTCGTATCGAGGTGAAAATGCATTACATTTTGTGTTTTCTTTTAACACAGTGTTTCCTGTCTTATCTCTGAGTTCACTGTGTGATATTTCAGAATTTCCAAAATAGCTTTCATGTTCTAGCGTGAATATATAATCTGAATTGGCTTTCCACTCTCAGTTTTCAATTTCAATAAATGTGATGAACTAACATTGCAAGGTGTTACCTAGTGCTGGTGATTCTATCCTCTGTGTATCTTGTAAAAAAAGGAATTTAGTATCTTTGCAACATAACAATTTCAGAAACAATTATTATAAATATAAAATGTGCCACTAACGTGTCCTTAACACTTTCTATTTATTAAATAGCATACTGAAAGTACTTTGGATCAGTTGAAGGTTTCAGAGGTTCACGTTTTGAGCAGCCCAAGTACAAAAAAAACCACATTGTTTTAGAATAATTTATTTTGACTTTACTGTTAAGAGTCACGTATTGTGTATGGAATACAGTGAACCATATTCTCAGCTGGAATAAATGATTAGAACTCAGTTGGCATTAGTGGAAGCAGGCTAATTTGCACCATCTAAGGAGCTAGTCCTGTCAGTTAAAATACTGAGTATCAGATGTAGAGTTGTTCGGTTTTTCAAAGATTTAAAACAGCAGCAGAGCGGAAGGTAAATATACAAAAAGGAATTCTCAGTTCTGTTGGCCTGTATTTATGAAGGAGTCATAGCCTTGTTTCGCTTTGAATATTTCACCTTCATTTTGTATAAACAAGTTCTTTAGGAACAAAGAGTTATATTTTTGCTGCTTAACAGATGGCACTGAGAATAGGTTCAACAGCAGAATTATTTATGAAAAATTGTTCTTGCAAGAAAAGTGAACATGAGCTTTTTACCTTGTCTTCAAGATATCTCACTGGTCATGGAATGAGGCTTATATTGCAGCCATGCACTCAGTGGTTACAAAATCTCTTGTGGGGTATCTCAAGCATGCAAACGTAAATTATCGTGAAAAAAATAACGGAGTTCATGGGTTTAAAAGGTGAGGACATGATTTGATAAGTAAGCTGTTAGACAGCTTGATGAAGTTTGAACTCTTCTCTGCTGGAAAGAGTGCTAGAGTCATTTCACTCAGAATTATGGAAAGGTTTTGTATTATTGTTAGATATTTTTATTGATGAGTACTTGCAAATTGAGGAGAATGGGAAATGTGGTTGCTGCCCATGCTAAAATGGCTACAGTATTTCACTTTGAACTTTTACAGTTTTTCTCTTGTAGGCCCTGAATCAGGTAAGCAATTAAGCATATTTTGATCTGACACTTGACTGTATGCTTTAAATGCTTTCCTGAATTGGAAGAAATAAAAAATGTATCTCAGCTCTTTTCTGAATCAAGGTCTTAATTTTTATCTCGTCTTAATCGAATGAGGCTGAAGATCCTTGCTAACAGACGTTTATGTAGTTGTGTGTTACCTCGCTGTGGTGAAGCAAAATTCTTATAGAAGTGCTTTTCAAATTGACCAGTTAATTGTTTGGAGGTATTTGTGGATCTTGCAAAAGTAGTGATTTTTACCTTTATGGTTAACATAAAACCAATCTGTTAAAGTTGGCACCCTGTCAAACAAAGGACTAATCACAGCACAGGATTCTTAAAGGTGTGAATGCCAATACTTGTTGTATTACTGTTTAGTTTTGACAGATAGGCCTCCACCCATCATCCTCCAGGGGCCAGTCAATCAGACATTGGCTGTGGATGGGACAGCTTTGCTGAAGTGCAAGGCTACCGGCGACCCACTTCCTGTTATTAGCTGGTTGAAAGAAGGATTCACCTTCCTGGGCAGAGATCCTAGAACATCCATACAGGATCAGGGGACCCTTCAGATTAAAACTCTGCGGGTAAGTAGTGATACAAAAGCAGCTGCTACAAATGAAAGATAGCCAGTATTGAGCTGCTGTTGTGTGTCTCCAGCAGCTCTGGTGTCTGCCTGTCCATTGCCTTTAAAATGAATTTAGTAGTCTCTTTCTCCATTAAACTTTCACCAAGTGAAGTCTACATCCTATTTCATTTTTGACAACATTGCTGTAGAAAAGGTGGGAGCAGAGGAAAGACTTAGAGCAGTTCATTTCCCTAAGTTCCTAACACATTATTTTCCAAGGAGCTGTTATGCTAGAAAGGAATTCTGGAGTTCATCGGGGCTTTGGCCATGCCCCTTCTCCATCAATGAGTCTGGGCAGTTTTGAGCTTGCTGATTTATTCCTCTTACACTTGCTGGAGGTTTTTCAAAAGGCATGCAAATGGGACCAAACTGATTCCAGAACGTATGTGCACTCGTATACAGAGGGATTTCTGTTTAAAAGGAAATACGTATCATAATTTTTGCATTTTGTCTCTTAAGGTAATACAATGATATCTTCAAAGTACCAAGAAATCTTGTAATATTCCAGATAGTATAATGCTGGACTTTGCTGGTAAACACTGTATCACTAATGTCAATCTTTGTTTGGGTTTTTAATTTTTTACATTTTTAAAGATAGAAATGCATGTGTGTGTATGTCTGTGTGTCCACATGTATATGTGTTTTTTTCTTATGTTGCTGAGGATGTATGTGGAATAATAGTAAGGTAAATCTAATTAGTTTATTTATTAAAAATTTAGAGACAATTTCAGTAACTATTTAATTTCATCAGCAGTAATTTCTGCACTAGCTTTGTCATACAAAAAAGTCAATAAATATAGCTATAGAGAACAAGACATAAACTTTTTTTTTTTTTTCTGATACCATCGCATCAGTGATCATAAATGAATTGTTAACTTCCTTGGAACAAAATGGAATTTATTAAAAAATTTATGCTAGCTTTCCTTGAGTAAACAATTTATCCTTCCTCTCTGGGCTGAAGGCAGGTTTAGGCCATGAAGGTTAATGCATTTTTCCTGTAGAGCTGGATTAAAGAGTGCGCTTGAATAGTCAAGATTCCCTTGTAGCGTTAGAAAGCAGCAATTAAAGGTAGAAGCTTAGTGATTTCAAACAAACTTTCAGACATCAATGATGGGCTTCTGTGGAGTGTCCATGAGGCAAAACCTCCTGGGATACCTGTCTGCATGCAGCTATGCAAACAATAAAATAGGTTCTGAATCGTGCCAGCGCATTAATCTCTCTGTTAGAGGCACAAGGTCTGTAAACGAAAGAAAAAAATTGCTTGCAAGGGGAGAAGAAAACAGTATTAATAGTAAGTGTGCTTTTCAAAGACATGAAGCTTTTATTGATCCTTAAGTGGCTCGTTCACTAGTAACCAATTTTCCTTAAAGGCTCAGAAATATATTTCTTATAAAATCCTCTGACTGCAGTAATGTGCAGTGTTTGAGTCAGAGTCGCCATACACAACACCATGAAAAAACAGATTTTTCTATAGGTTGCAATTTTTAGGTATTAACTATGTATTTAAATCTGGTCGGGAATGATTTAACTCTTCTCTCAGATGCACCCCAACAAGAACTGTCAACACTTCCTAAGCCAAAAAATGACCACAAAGTGTGCCCAAGTCTGACACTACTTGTGCGCCAAAGTTCAAAACAGATTATTCTTTAACACCTGCAAGTCTTCATCCTTCTTCTCCCTTCACAATTAATAATCTCTGCTATAATCATAAAAGATTTCAAGATATAGGTAGAGGTGAGCCACGACAATTTAAACCCCTGAGCCCATCTGCCTAACCAGTCTCTCTGAGTGTAAATCAAATTATTTAGGAGGCTGCAGCAATCACAGTGAACCCTGGGCAACACTCATGAACATGAACCTGGAGATTTTTCATATGAGCCAATCTTCCAGATTGTTCTGAGAAAGAAAACTAATATCTCACATATGTCACTTCCTCATCTGTACCTTTTAGATAGGTCAACACTGAGGAAAACTTCTTTCTGATTTGTAGTATTGTACCACAGCAAATATAGACATCTGCATTAACTAAGAAAATAGAGTGCATATAATACTGAATAGCGAAGATTTTCCATTAGTCTTCCCAGTTTTTTTTTGTTTCTGTAGCACAAAAAAGTATAAACAATTGCATTATCAATATGCTGTGTTTGTGTCTAGTCCATCCATAGTCTCGAAGTTAGCTAATTCACCATAACTCGCAAGATGCAGCATATCTCTGGCTTACTTTACGTGATGAGTTTGCCTGCTGCATG
Organism: Struthio camelus; assembly: GCF_040807025.1. NCBI lineage: Eukaryota > Metazoa > Chordata > Aves > Struthioniformes > Struthionidae > Struthio > Struthio camelus. The sequence goes on along the minus strand of NC_090942.1, from coordinate 111,336,158 downwards.
TAAGTCCATTGTGTGTAGCACGTACACCACTGAGTACACCATACACCATCAGTCACAGTGGTACACAAATGAAGTTGCAAATCATAGCCTTGAGAAATGTATACCATTGTCACATAAGGCGGAATTATATATATTTTAATAAAAGGTCAGAAGAAGCAGAATAAAATAGTGTACCTTCAGAGATTATAAAGCCCTCTCTTCTTCTGGAAAATTTGTCTCCTTTCAAGAGTCTTTCTCATTTCATTAGAGGTACCTCTAAATTTCGAGCGTCTGAGCCATTGTCAAAAGGGCTTAATATTCCTTGTATTTCATGGTGAATGCATCTCCTAAAATGCAAGTCTGTACAATTACCCTGGCATTAATCAATTGCTTCCTGCCCCTAGGAATGGTATGCTGCAGTCCTAACGTGGCTGAAGCAGAAAATGCCAACAAATTTCAAACATGACAAAGTTAAAAATCAATTAAATTATATATCAACAAGTAACTTAAAGAGCATCTCACTTATTTGCCTTGACATTCTTCTTGAAGAGTCAGGTATAAGCACATTTATTATAGTTCCAATCTGCATTTAGCAGAACACCCATTACAATTCCTTAAAGTCCAATAAAGCTTCTTGGATGCAGTCTTATTTCCATCAAGTCATCGGATTGTGAATATAATTCTTCTCCTTTATCACTGGAGTCAGCACTCTCCCTCTTCTGCTTCCATCTCCAGATTTCCGTGCTTTATACATAGCAGCAGGGGGACTCCTGTATTTTGTAAAGTTACAGTTTTCTATCCATCTCAGTAGTCTTTGCCAAAAAAAGTCTGCTCCTGTCACAGAAGCCTTTACTATAAAATGAAGTAAGGAATAGTAAAACACTTGTTAAATCTGCCAATGCAACAACAATTTATACAGGAGTGAGATTAATATTGACAATATAATCCAAACCGTTTCCCCAAACAAATTTGTAATGTATGAACTGACGATGGAATTACAACAGTTTTATTGAAATCCCATTTTTTCCCCCCGAAGTGCCTTTCAAGACTGAAATAAAATCACATGTAGGGGTGAGAGGTAGCGTACTCACAGAATCCCATATGAAACAGAAGAAAGGGAAATATTTTGTTGGACCTGATGTAACTTGGCCTTTTAAAAATTACTTGGAAGACTGTCTGTGCAGTGAGACAGTTAGAGCTCTCAGCAACAGTACTTGTATGTGGGGTGGCCTTTATAGAAATGACTTGCTCTATCGTAAAAGGGTAAGATGACGGAACAACCATCCGGAGGCTGGAAATTGTATCTGGTTGTCAGGGGTTTATGAGCTGTGAGGTTTTATCCTCTGAGAAGGATTGTTATTATATCATTACCTGATTTCACCTGGACTTCTTGTAACCTATAAAAAGATTGACACCGTTTAAAATATCCATCCTGTAGCACTTGTAGGCTTTACTGGTATCATTAACAATAAAAAAATTAGAAAGAGCAAACTCTTAGAAGCCAGTAATATTATAGTTCCCGAAAAGTAAGCTGCCATTACATGATTATTTGAAAATGTCTGGTGCTCTCTAGTCTGCTGTAAAATGTAGGCTAAGTCCTTCTTACCAAGGAACATTTAGGGGAAAAAAAAAAAAGAGCAAACCCTGTCAGCTCATGCTAAATGGTTATTAAAACTGCCGTTAACTGTTTTTTATGTCTAGCTGTCTGATACTGGAACTTACACTTGTGTTGCCACAAGTTCAAGTGGGGAGACATCTTGGAGTGCTGTGCTAGAGGTGACAGGTAAGGTGCATCCAGGTGTCATTTTTCAGTTTGCACAAAACGAAATTGTAGGCTACATTAGAGCAATCTGAGTCAAACAATCTGTTCTAGAAATTCCGGGACTGAGATGGGGAAGATTTTAGGTGGGAAGGCTGGCTTTCTTCACATGCCTTGGATTTCGTTGTTGTTATCTTTAACTGCCCGCTGACAGTGGAACTGTCTGTATTTGCCTTCAGCAGCACTGGCCTGCTATAATTCTTCTAAATAGGTGTATCAATGAACTGTGCGCTCATGCTGTAATTATCCCAGAGCAGAAAAACTATCATGCCTACAGAGAGTCCCATCAAGGTCCTGTGTGCTCCCTGTGAGTACAGGAGTTGATCTGGATACGGGAGCTTTCTCTGCCTTCTAGGAGACAAGGTTTTGATATTTTACATAAACTTCAGCAGACAATGATAGTTTTTGTGTTGCTATGTTTTTCTTTTCCTTTTTTAATTTAAGCTTTTGAGTTGTGTGGGTTTTTCCTTTCAATATGCACCAAAAGAATGATAAAAACATCCTAAAAACATGCCTGGTAATGCAGTTGCTGACTTGGATCTTTACACATTGAGAACATTGGTTATGCTTACTTTGCAGATGTTTGGCATGTTTCTATCTTTTATTCTACTTTGATCAGATTTATACAATCCAGGATAAAAAAAAATATTGTATATTCGTTCCTAACAGAGTCTGGCGGAGCAACTGTTAGCAAAAATTACGATATAAATGACCTCCCTGGGCCACCATCCAAACCTCAGGTCACTGATGTTACTAAGAACAGTGTCACTCTGTCCTGGCAACTGGGCACCCCTGGAAGCCTACCAGCTAGTGCTTATATCATTGAGGCTTTCAGGTATGTGAATTATTCCACTTCTAATCTCCCTCCTTTCTAATTTTGTTCCAAAACTAGTATCTGCTGTCCTCTTGGTACTGTGGTGCTTTTTGGGACTCAACACATATCACAAGCACATTAAAAGCCTTAACTCCCATGACATATTCTTTACCTTTTTTTCTTTTAATTACTCACTTGTTTCTAAGTGGAAAGTTTATAGACAAAAACGTTAACTTTTTTTTCAGGTCAACAGGAACATAACAGGACAATGCACTCATTATTTTTTACTTTTTCCATAGTCCCACTGATCATCAATGAGAGTTTCCGCTGGAAATGCTATGTACAGTTCAAATGATTTGGGCCAGTGTTATTTTGATTAGTCTAGTGCAAAGCAATCTAAACATAAACGGACAATACTTGAGCCTTTCTGCATACTGGAATTCCCAGTCTTGTTAAAGCAGCACCTATTAGAGAGTTAAAACATTTTAAATTTCAATCTTTTATTATTTTGGATAGAATAAAACTTTTAACAGAGAAAGCTAGTGTTGATAATATAGTAGTATTTAAACTGGCAAACCGAGGTTGATAAGAATCCAGCTGATCCATTCCACCCAGCAACACTTAATATGTGGTAGCGAAGAACTCTTGGGCCCCAATTCAGCCAGCCTCTGGCACAAGAGGCCATACCTCTGGCACATATTAATAATATACTCTTGTGCTTAAAGTTGTATACATCCTGAAATGCTCTCCTGAATCAATATTTTCAACAAATGACAAATACTAGAATGCTGTTTTTCTTTCAATTAGAATTCAAGTAAGAATTTATAGAAATCATATACATAAAAGTTTAAAAAGATATAGTGACGACATTTCATCTTTCTGTGTTAATAGGCAGGGAATATTACTGAATGTCCAGATTAGTGGTTTTGTTCCAGAACTTGTGCTATCCTTTATGCATTAAATGAAGGAAACAATTGAAAAAAAAAAGAAGCTAGGAGCTCTCTATTTTCTTTTCTCAGTTAATGCATGTAAAGATTTTTTTATAAATGGTATACAATAAACTACAATAAAATCAAATTTTCTCTTTAACCTTTTGTGATATGTAACCTTAGATAAACTTTAGTGACATTCCATAATGACTTTAACAAAAGCCATGCATTTCAATTAAAAGCTGTTGTAACAATTACAGTTGAAATCTCTTCATATAGCAGGTTGTAATCTATAATACTGTCCAACTGAAAATTTAGCGACAGAAAAAATATTCATACGCTTTCCTTCATTTATAAGCATGTTTTCAGAAGGTTCTTTTATAATTTCGAATATGGATTTACTTCAAGGAGAATTCCCTTCTTCTGGCAAGACAATTTATTGACATAATTTACTCAGCAGTATAGAAAATTATTCTTCTAACAGGTTTATTCTTTTCAAAGATTTATGTTCAGGAGTGGCCAATTTATCTTTCAAATTTACTTTTGTGCTTCCCACACTTTTTCCTTTTGCAGGTATTTATTTTAGTGGGACGTAATTTATTAGCAAAAGCTTTTGCTTCTGTTTAAAATACTTTTACCTCTGTTGTTTTTTTTCTTCCCCCTTGATGAATTAACTGAAACTAACAAATCTTCTTAGTTTTATCCTGCTTTTGCTACTTCTCCCTGTAGTTAATCTTGATACAGGATTATTACAAAGTAGACCTTTCTTCACTTCTCTATTTCTCTTGCATTAATCTAATCCTCAGCTCTTCTCATTGCAGTCAATCTGTGAGCAATAGTTGGCAAACAGTGGCTAACCACGTCAAGACTACCCTCTACACTGTGAGAGGACTGCGCCCCAATACCATCTACCTGTTTATGGTGAGAGCTATCAATTCACAAGGTCTGAGTGATCCCAGCCCTATGTCAGATCCTGTCCGAACACAAGGTAATATTAATTAATGACTTACATGCTTGAGATGATAAAATAGAAAAAAGGAACTAGGAGTTGAACAGTAGGTCAGTCTGGCCATTTTGCTTTAGCATTCTGACTGAAGGAATCATGCAATTTTGACTGGAGGAATCCAGCTTTACCAATAAAGATGAAAAATACTCCAATGATTGCTGTATCATTTGGAGCTTAGGAAAGATGGATTCGTTCTTTAATGCCTTGGAACATGCTAGACATTTTAGTTGACAGTTTGCAAGTTACTTAGTGTTGTTGTGCTGCTTGACACCCAATTTCTGTTAAAATAATGTGAGTTAGGCACTCAAGCTTTTCTAAAAAATGTGGTGAATACCATGCTCTTTCTTTTATTATATCCTCAGTATCTTTACTGGTCTAGTCATTACTTTCTCTCTGTGTCCTTAGTTCTCCGCTATTATAATTGGGATATGCTATCATAATAAGTGCTGTATGCTTACAACAGACAAACACCATGTTTAACATTAGTTTTAGTCAGCAGAATAGCATTAAGTATCCATAATGTGTTGATTGATCTGGTCGAACATTTGCACAAAGAATTGGTATAATCTGCATACTGAGAATATTTTTAAGTTATTTTGAATAAAATATAGGTCTTCTATTTATATACATGAATATATTTATATATTTATATTTTTAAATAGCTTTCTGAGTTCTTTATATTAATCCACTGAATATTGAACCAAGAGGGAAGGCTGAAATGAAATCTCTCATTTGTAGAATGGTGATATAATTGATAGCTCTGATCCTCTCTCGCCTGTATGCGGAGAGGGTTTGATGACTGTTAAATTCTGTTCTCATTACACCCAACTCTAGCTGAATGTAGCTGCCACGAACAAATTTCTCTTCACAGCATGGGTTTTTTTTGGCTTTGACAACACATTGCCTGAATTCTTCATTCCAGAGCGTAGTTATGCATTAAACAGGTTGGAATACAGGAATTAACCTTTTTTTGGAATCATAATTTTTCTACTCCGTAATAATAGCTCCTCCTGCAATTAATTTACAATAAGATTACCTGCCCCCTTTTGTGGAGGTTAGAAAGGTGTGTGTAGAGACCATTTGCATTCTGTATCAGCTTCCAGCATGTGTTAACAGAAGAGGGTCCTCTGCAGTCTAGATGAAAGAAGAGAAGAGACAGTAGGATTGTATTCCTTCCTCACATAACCATCATGTATACAACCTCTCTCATACATTTTCCTCATCCCAATCTACTCCCGAATAATCTAGCTCTAGAAGTTATCCCCAAAATAATAATCATTGCTGTTAAAGGAGAAGCAGCAATGCTGATTCTGAAATGCTGAGCTGGGGAGGAATGAAGAAGGTTTCCTGACTTGACTCTATGGAGTGTCACAAGTTTTCTTCTCTTTCTCACTCTCCCAGCATTATAGGGTGACATATGCTTTTCACTGCACCAGCGTTTAGTCTGCAAGGCTTATCAACTAGTTAAAAAAAGGCAACTTAGTTTAGCCTTTAAGTGTCAAGTATGGACTTTGTATCTGACACACTGACAAGAAATTTGATTTCCGTAAAAACATGTCTTTTAATTAGCTACAGCATGTGTTGCGGCTTCCATTTCCAGAAGCTGTTTAGCAGTCAAGCACACTGAAACAGGTTCAGGATTTATAGCTTCTTTGGTAACTTCCAGTTTAATAGGATTAAATCGTAAAATCAATTGAAAATTAACATAATGTTTTGATGTGATTTCTAATTATGCCTGAATTGAATTCAGGCTCACAGAGGAAGCTGACACACAGTAGAAAGCCTATTCACAGTGGCCACTGAGGAAGGAAGAAGTAGCTTTACAGTGATGTATAATGTTAATTCACAACAGGTGTCTGTGCTGACTTCAATATCTGAACATTTGATTTCCTATTATCAAATATAGCAAACAAAAGTAATAGGATACTGAGCACATTTTCAGTAGATGGACTACAAGTAGACCATCAAGCATTTTCAAAAAGTTTGCTGTAAGTGGCTTACATCAACTAAGAACAGATATATCAGTAATTCCTCTAAGAAAAGAGCTGGTTGCTTTGTTGGATTATTAACAGGCCAAACCATACATTAAAAATATATTTTTATATATATATAAATATATATATATATCAAATATATATGTATACACAAACACACACACACACACACACACACACAGACAAAATGCTATAAACTATATTATATACAAACTATACTATAGCCCTAAAATTTAAATTGCTAGCAACTAATAAGAAGTTCATTGGAAGCTATTAAAAGAGAGATTAGAAAAAATATGTAACTAATTTAATTTTATAGACCTCTTAACTGTGACCAGAATATTGCTTCCTAAGCTAATTTGCCTAGCTTAGGGTCATGATTTTAATATTCAAGCACTTGGGCATCAACTTAGTCATGGAATCAAGAGCTTCCCCACCAGGAATCTCATAGTAACGCAAAGATCTCATTGCAAAACGTTACACTGTGAGCATTATATATGTGTATGTTTCCAAGTGTACATAGCTAGAAGCAGAATTCCACATATACATATTGATACTAATTTCTCATTGTAATTAGCCCAAATTATTTCCTTATTTATGGACATTTTCCCCATTAAAATGATAAAATACTGTTCATACAAATACATTATGTAGAAATATCTTTTTCCTTAGGAGGATTTAAATTCATTGTTGATTGTATACCATAGGATAACTTTGCCTAAAATGTAGTCATGGGTAGCTATAGGTATTTTATATCAAGGATGAAAGTTTTTTGTGGATAGCAGCATAAATTATCATTCGGTAAACCAGTCTGAGTTGCTCTGTTACAGAGTTACTGTATTACTTCTTTGTTTCTTTCTCAGTAGCATTCAGTAGGCATAATTTATAAGACAAGCTACTTCACTGTTGCTGACTTACCCTTATTTATTTGGATTATATTCCCTTTGGAGATCCATGGAGCCATTTTACTCATTTGAACATCAGTAGAAGCCTATGTGAATATTGCTTATTTCGTCTCTCAGAATCCATAAAAAAACCTGAAATATGAGGCTGAAATACTGATTGTCAAAAACAGGTTTCTTTCAAAACCCAGAGGCATGTGATACAAATATAGCTGTTATATTTGTTTTTTTAAATTTTTAAGAGCATTATTATTTCTTCTTCTTAATAATCTTTAGAAGACAAAAAAAAAGAGTCTCATACTAAATACCTAAAGCCATAGGAGAGAAAAAAAACTCTTTTGTCTTATTTATGTTTGCCCTTCACATGCACAGGGAGTTGATCCAAAAAGACAGAAAATGGTTTTACCTAGTGAATCCCATTGGAAAGCCAAGCAGAATTCACAGATGCCTAGAGAGGCCTGGCCATAGTGCATCCAGCCTTTCCGAACGTAATCCACTCTCATGTTCCAAATCCCGCTCTTCTGGACAAATCACAGGCAGCTTCCGGCAGCTGTGTGTGTATTTCTAACAGCCATTATGTACTCCATGGATAGTCAGTTGACATAGTTAGTAAGTCGGCTGTAACTCTTGACCAAGAACGGCAGTTCCTTGGAGCCCAGACGTCCCTGGCTCCTAGAGAGCACCTTCATTTGTATTTAAGGTGGAGGGAAGGGACATACTATGGTGATGTATTAAACAGGTGATGGTCGTAGCCCAACTGCCTCCCTTTAGCGCAGTGTAGCAGAAGGGACACCATCTCTGGAAACTATTGCTAAAAAGACATGGTAAAGAAATTCCCATTGTACATCTTCTCCTCACTTTTTTAACATATGCTTTATATTTACAGCCCCTCTCTAGCAAAGGTAATATAGCTTCATTCTGTTTAACCCAAGGGCATAGCTCAAATGGGTCTCTAAGAACTAGGTACTAGACTCAAATGAGGTGCTGGAGATGGAGTCACAGTTTTTGGTGAACATATACTAAGTCATTAAAATCCTTTGGGTCTTGGCGAGATTAAATAAGTTTTCCTCTGCTTTGAAAAGAGTCTTTGAAATAATCTTGATGAGAAAATTTTTATGGTAAAGTGTTTTTGTTGGCCTTTTATGAGATCAGAAACAGTTTAGCTTCATAAATTAATTCTTTTGTTCATATTTGCACTAGACTTCATTGTCTATATCTGTAAAGGAAAATACACATTGCAGAAGAAAAAACTGTATTTAGTGTTACTTGTTGGTTTCATGTTTCTATGGTATGAGGAGGGGGTTCAGTGAAAGTTTGGAAACATATAATGACTTAATATCATGTGTGTTCTAAGAGAATAAAACACTGTTCATTTTCTTCAGTTATACTAACCAGTGTGGTTCCAGACATCTGGACAATGTTATTATTATCTGAATATTTTCGGACTAGTGAATATTGCACCTCTCTCATCACTTGCGAGATCTGAGAAAACTTTGCCATCGAGTCCAAACACTCATTTAAACAACTTTATATTTCATAATTCCCTAAGCAGTTAAAAGTGAATGGTGTTTTGCAAATACATGATGTGCTTTGTAGTTTGTATTTTAATCTTAGCACTGTATTATTTTAAAAACATCACCATATTAAGATGTTTAAATCACATCATTAAGCCGTTCGATCTTTCTAATTAACGCCCTATATAACTCTTCTCATTAAAATAATGCTTTCATTTGTGTGCTTGTCCTGGCAGATATCAGCCCACCAGCACAAGGTGTGGATCACAGGCAAGTCCAGAAAGAACTGGGAGACGTCATTGTACGACTGCATAATCCTGTTGTGCTGACACCCACAACAGTTCAAGTCACCTGGACAGTAAGGCTTCTTTTATAATTACCTTAACATTACTTTAATTTTGCCTACTTGTCCCTACATTCTTTTTCTACCCTAAAAAGCTCCGGTGTTTACTTCAGTGTGAATGCTCTGATAAACTAGCACTATACAGCCCTGCATATGTGTCAATGAAATGGTATTTTTATTTTCTCCTTCAAGCTGGGCACGTTCAAAGTCTTCAGTGTTCAGCTTAAAGTGAGCTAACTGATAGACAAGGGAAAATATTATAAAAATGAATGTGATTAACATCATAATGTAAAGGATATTTGATCAGTGGCCTCATTACGGTACATGTCCAGAAAATAATCAAAGTTAAATATCAACATGAAATTGCTGTATGAAAAATTGCTTTCCAGTTTAAGGCATAGGGACCTCTGACAATAACCCATTGTTTGGTGACCCTAAAATGCAAAAATAATTTTCCCAAAGGGCACTTGTAAAAAAGACAGAGGCACATGTTGCTGATGGCTGGTCCACTGTATAACATCTGGTTTTCTAGCATAAGCCTCATCCCTGCTAAGGGGATAGCCTTTGATTATAGAAGACTAGAATCTTTTTTGGTAGTACTTAACAGCATTTCTATTTGAGGGGTCAAACTACTGGGTAGAGTTTCTGAGGACTCAGTATATAGTATCCGGCTTTCAAAATGCTATGTTTCCATCCCTGAGGCTTGAAGGAAAGGATTTGTAACCATAGAAGGAGAGCATTCCTAGGGCGGCACTACACACCACAAATGACTGCTTTGCTCTTGGGGCATTTAATCCAGAGGAAGGAAACCAAGGGGTGAAAGAGGGAGCTAAATAGTACTGCGGTGAACAAGCACTGAAACTACTGCATTATATAGGATGAATTGCCTTACAGGGATATTCATAATATTCAGGGTTTGTCTTATACATGTAGTATTGCTAAGAGATAAATGTGTACAGGGGATTTATACTATAGAAGACGAGTTAAGAGATGTGTGTGTGTTGAGGGGAGGGGGACTGTAGTGAAGAGATTAGAGCTGGTTTTGCACAACCCAGCCATATTTACCAGGGCTTATGCTTCCTCCTTGTTCTAATAGATTTCAGTGGTAAGGGGACGAGATGAGAATAATTTGAGGAACCCACAAATTTGCCTTTCTTAGAAGATTATTTAGAAAACATGTCGTTGCATCTTGCTATTGATGATGTTAACACAGCCTTTCTAAAAATGCTCTCTGCTTCAGCTAAAAAACTCCTGGACAGACTGACTTTCTCACTCAGGCACCTTTGCAGCAAACCTTTTTTTTTTCCAAGCAAGTGGGTCAATAGTTGAGAAACTTTGAAAGTTAACAGTCACAAATTGCAGACGTGGATCACATACATGGGGTGCTCCTTCAAGTCCTTTCTTGGGTGTGGCACCTATCAGAAATACTTTTTTATAGGTTTGCCCTGGCTTTATCATATCCTGCAAAAGGAAGCCCTAACATAAATGGAACTCAGTTTTACTTATTGCAACCCACATCATTATAAAAAAACTGTGGTTGAAGAGTCTCTTGGTGATCCTACTGAACTAGTAATGAGCAAGGAAAACATGGTAAGAAAAAGGTAAATTCTTATGTATGTTATAGATAACAGCTGCAAAGACGTTTCGGGAGTGGCCAAGGGAAGAAAGACAGCAAAAAAGATCCCTAGAATAGCTAATTAGGAAGTTTCCAGCAAGCAGAGCAAAGCCAATTAATTAACCATAGTCTGTAGGAAAACAACCACTCTATCCAGAGAATAAAGTCTTCACTATTAATATAGATAGATTTGCTAGTGTAGGTAACATACAAAAGGACAAAGGTAAAGTAAAAGTCATAAAACTCCTTTTTTTGCCCTTCTGCAGTTCAGAGAGTGAATGCCGAGGAACGTCCTTGATTGTTAAGTTTCTGGCATTCTGACTCCCAGCAGGTCAGCACCAGCTTCTCCCTTCTTTCTGAATTTTTTTTTTTCTTTTGCCTTCATTTTTTCCAAATTTGAATTTAAAATCCTAGAAAAAATTCTCTGCTACAATTTTAGACTATTTTGAAATAAAATACACATGCACGCACACATTTTGTCTGTCTTAAGAGAATGTCAGACTTACAATGTCAGTGTTTAAAAAACTTGGAGGAATGTCAGAAGTTAGATTTTCACATTCCCCTAATGTATCCCTCTTTTGCATAAATATTAAAGTACAGCTGTAATTATGTGGCCACATACTATATTTTTTTTCCATGGGATCTTTTCTTCATGGAGCTATTCAACTTTTCTTTTTATCTTCTTTATGCGCTGCCAATTGAATTGCCAGGTCTTATTTAATTCATACCATTGAAACCTTCCATTGAATAAAAAATTATTAGTTTGTCTCACAGGCTTATCTGTCATGCTCTCAACCATAGCATTTGAATGTTTCACAAATAATACTGAACTTATTGTCGCAACAATAAAAAAGTATCATTATCCTAACTTTACCCATAGGGAGGTTGAAGTACAGAGATATTTGATGCTGATGAGACTTACTGGATCAGATATGCTCACTGTTATCAAGTACCTAATTTGAAACCTTAGGCCTGATTTATTTTTATTTTTATCAAAGATTTAGCATTGCTACAACATACCATATGCTCAAAGCATTTTTCCACCTGACTTCAGCTGCAGTTCACCATTTCTAGTCCTAGTTTTCTCACACGCTAAGAAAAACAAGAGTTCAATTGGTGACCAAATGTGAAAACTTCCCTAGCATTAGAGAGGAGCTCTGTGGCATAAGCACGAATAAAGTCCCCTTCCTCGATGTGGGAAATAATTGCCATAGCCATGAAACCTTTTCTCCTTACAGTCCCCTGCAACAATTGACTAGTTGCCTTCCAACCTAGTTGCCATAGTCATAGAGGTGATAGTCTCCGCTTGTACCTAACTGGAGAGGACAGTGATTCCCACCATGTCTGGAGTTTATCACCAAGTTTAGCTACATCTAGCCCATGCCTTTTGTCACTTACGGTACAGATTTGTCAAATATTTTGACTTAGTTTGAATCCAGCTTATTTGGGTTCTCTCCTGCTATTATGTTGCTCCATGATGCATTCACTAACCATACAGGTCCATTATGCTCTCGGAGTGTCCCATTTCTCCTCTGTCTCCTCATTATCCATTACTTCTCTATGATGCTTTTCTCCAGTCTAGCATGTTTCTGTTGCTTTGAAATCCTGACTGTCTACCAGAAATTCTGAGACTACCAGACAGAGAGAGAATTTATTTGACTCTGTCTTTTAATTTGCCATGGAGTTTAAATGAATATGCTTCACTGGAAGCTTTAAGAGTCATGCCCTTTGGACAGTTTTCTGCTGTGTCATCACCCTTTGTTTGGCCCCTGTAGACAAATAAAGACGAGGGCTGTTTGCTCTTCCAGAGATTATGGCAAGTCCGTACTAGTGAGTTCAGCACAGTGTACAAAGTATTCTGCCCAGAGGGAGAATGGCTGTGGGTATTGCTGTGGGAGTAGAGTTTTACTTAGGATATTTTGGGATAGAAATTTACATATTAAAGAGCATATTGCAAAATGTCTTCAGAGTGCAGGTTAGCAGCTTTGCTGGAAGCCAGCTTATATTTGCAGCATAAGCTGCATTAAGAGTTTCTTGTGCGATCTTTTTAACAACTGAATAGCTTAACGGAATGCTCTAACAGTTATCAAACCTATCTTATATTCAGATGTGATATGCACAGATTTTAACATATTGGGAAAAAGTTTCCTGTTCTGCCAGAAATGGAGAGCTATCATAGGTTTTATAGATACCTCCCTTACTGTATATTAAGAGAGAGAGAGTGAGAGAAAGACTGCTGCTTGTGTGAATAGTCTCTGATCTTAATATTTAGCACAGAGAACTCCTCATTTCTGTGATAATACTTAGTATTTTGTAAGAGGAAGTGGTAGCCATTTACAAGAAAAGAGGAAGGGGAAGAGCTCTTCTATACCTAGAAATTATTATATTCTTTCATCCAATGATTGTGCCCGCTTCTGCAGCCCTACCTATCTATATGTGAATGAGGACCAAACCAACAGAGTTATCTGATGGCTTAGCACAACCGAATAAAGTACTTTAACACAAAGTGTATTTCTGGTGGCCTACCAAAGGAATGACACATAATTGCCACATAACGAAGAGAAAAAAGACTGGAGTCACGAGCTTTGTTCTGTGTGTTCAAATATATATGAAATAAACCTGTCTTATACCTCATAGATATTCCCGGTTAATCCGTGTAATAATCCAAGAAAAATGCATTTTATGCTAATGAGAAAACTCCAACAAAGCAAAAAAATCCACCCTGCTCAGTGAGTGAGGTGTCCTTTCAGTAGCTTCCCAACATTTTGACCATAAGGAAGGCCCTGTCTATTCAGACTAGCTAGACATAGCTATGAGAGACAGCCTAGTAATTTCTGTTTGATATCAACTAAGACTGACTGTTTAAACAAGTCTTAAAAATATATGGTATTTTCCTTTGTACATTCCCTCCTAGATCCTGGACAACTGAATCATTGTCAATTCTCTGAGTTTCTGGCAGATCATCTGGCCCTGTTTCAATCAAACTTTTAATTGAAAGCACTGTAAAACTTGAATGGGCCTCAGAACAAGATCATTTACAGCAGCAATGCTGTGAATGACAACCTTGTTGTACTACCGCTTTCCGTGTTCATATCCTGTGCATTGCTTAGTCTTTTAGGCCAGGGACTTAAAGAAGGAGGAGAAAAAGGAGTTGGATGAATAAGCGGTGTGTCAGATACGTGTAAATACATGTGAGAATGTGATCAAAAACTAGCATGCTGTAGGTATCAGTACCGTGCGTGTATCAGAACCCGTGTCAAATAGCACAGATCAAGTCCTGAACATGAACAGTGGTTTCTCCTCAAAAAGCTTTATGGCACTTCTGGCCAGTAGTACAGTTCTCATTGAGTTAGCAGTTGTGTTTCCTATCATACGAAACATTTTCCATCCCCTTTTGTAGCTACGCATGGTGCTTGTTCAGCTTAGTCAACTTGAAATTTTCAGATGTCCTCCACTTGACAGCAGTGATCTTAAAACTGCAGCAAATACAGAATGGAAAGTTGTAAAGAAGTTACTCTGTCTTTCTCACAAGTTAGGTAGAAGTCAGACTGTGATTATTAAACATCATAGCCATATATACAATTTAGGCTGAAATTCTGTATTACAAAGTTTAGGAAAGAATTCTCACTGAATTTTGTACTGAACATGAGATTCATAAAGTCTTTACGTCCATAAAACATTTAATTAATGAAAGTCAAACGTGGATAAAAACAATTTACTCTGATTTACGGACTCCCTTCATCTGGAAACAGCTGCTTAATGTTCTTCTTAAAAACACAGCTTGATTCTTTCGGTATTAACAAGCTATTATTGTGAGTTATATCCCTCTTTCAGTGCATAAATTCACTTAAAGTGAATGTAGAGAAGTTTATAAAATGCAAGCTTAATGTTGTTGTAACATATGTTGCAAGGTTTTTAACTGACAGTTTTGATGAAAGACATTTCTACTTTGCTCTCATAAATAAAGCTTTCTTCTTGTTTGCCATGCTTTTTAATGTCTTAAGAATCTGGGTCCCCTCTAAATGACTCAATAAACTGTATAACAAGGTTACAGGAAAAGTGGAATAGACCTTGGTTTTTGTTTTCAGTCTTAAATCCATTTATTCTTAAGAAAGCTCAAGCAAGCATATCTCTAATTCTGAATTGTCTTTGAGCTAGCAAATTTTCAAGAATAGAAAAAAATCTTATTTGTTGAATCTTAGCTGTAATACAGGAATTATCAAACAGCCGTTTATATAGCTATTTGTATTGCATCTTCTTTGGCTCCTTATTTGACGGCTACTAGAGCAGCTGGGTTTGGTTTGGTTTGATCTATCAAATAGTTTTGACTATTTTTTCAAGATTGAACTGCAAATTCATGCAAACATCACAGTAGCTCAAATCATTATTTTTTTCATTCTTTTTCTTTTTTTCCAAGGGGAAAAATGCATGCAGTTTTCCAAGATAAAATGTATTATAAGCTTATCCTTGAAATTAAAATCCTGTTTATAGCTATGATAGGTTAGAATTGTTAAACTTACTTTTATATGTAATCTGAGTCTTGAAGTATCTCTGCATAGCAACAAGTAATATAAAAAGAAAGAGCGTTCCACCCCCATCTGATGGCAGGAGTGCATCACAGTCCCAGGATGCAAATAGGCTGCTTAGACTGTGAGCACAGGGAACAGCACATGTCCTTGGATGTTGTTTTCTCTGCATCTGTCGCGTGTTTATTTTACTTTCCTGAGCGTCTTATGAAAAGATGAGCTGTAAGCCAAGTAATGGATTAACTGAAAGCATATAAGGCATCTTCAAAGACTTGTCCTTTTCTGAAAATAATTTGTTTTTCTTTCCTTCTCATATTTCAGCACATCAGTAGCCAACATGTCCTTAATAGATTTACATGCAGTAAGCCTTATGCCAAAATTCTCTTTTTATGATTTTTTGGAGGGATGAGGGTTTGTTTTATGCTTTAAGATGGTATTTGTCATTATATGTAACTGGAGAGAGTAAAATAGGAAAAAATGTCGTATAACAAATAATATGAGAAAAATGTTCATTTAGAGAAATTTAATACAAAGTGACTTACAAGAAGGCAGGTTGATTTTTAAATTCAACAGTTTATTTACTCTTTTTCATAAGGACATAAATATTCTAGGTAAATGTTTTGTTTTCTTTTTATGTGGTTTAATTACTTTGCTTATTGACATATTATTTAATGCCTTTTCTAGGTTGATCGCCAGTCCCAGTTTATTCAGGGCTATCGAGTAATGTATCGCCAAACATCTGGCCTGCCTTCTCCAGCTATATGGCAGAATTTGGAGGTCAAAGTCCCAACTGAGCGCAGCGCTGTCTTGGTCAACTTGAAAAAAGGGGTCACTTATGAAATTAAAGTTCGCCCTTATTTCAACGAATTCCAAGGCATGGACAGTGAATCAAAGTCTGCCCGTACCACTGAAGAAGGTTAGTAAAATGGTCAGAAGAAGTAACGGACTTACACATCTAGCACTAGAAGTGAAATCAGGAGTGATTGTTTTGGTTATCTTGTGTATGCTTTTGTTCGACTATATTTCTTTCACATGATTTCTGTTTGTTAAATACAGAATTGGCATTAGAATTTAACTTAATAGTCAGTTTTGTGGTATAAATATTCTAGGACAAGCACTCGGCCAGTCTCAAAGTCTTCTGGCTGATACCTGCTCGTTATGTGTGAAGAGTGGCTTTAGGTCTTCCAAAAAGTCTGTGCAGCAGCCATTCTTTTATAATCAGTGTTGCTGCAGTGAAGGATTTTGCTCTGGACTTTGAAAATAAAACTAATAAATGAAAATTTTTCAGATGAGTGTTTAGAAATAAGCTAATCTTTCTGAATGGGCAGTAACATAGATGAACAGCTTGGTTAGGAAATGAGGACGAGTGAAAGACAAATTTTTTGCTATTCTGAGAGAACTCCAGTCTCAAGGGCATTCTACTCTACTATTTCTCTTAGTGCACCATTCATGAAATGGCCCTGCTTAGTCCTTCAGAGAGTTAGATCAGTTTCTTCAAGTACCTTTCAAGCCTACACCAAAACATGCTACGTGCAGATATAGTAAACATTTTACACCACTGAAATGCAGAAACAATCATTTCTATAGCATGTAGCATGGATGTATTATTTTGCTTAGACATATGCTCTCCACGGCTGTTTTTTATTGAAAAGCAAAGAAAGTGAAGGAAGGTATAAATAATGTTTGTCTTTCTCTCTTAGAAGTGTATAAGAAACATACCTATCTATATAATCCAAACCATTCCCAGAGAGTCTGAACCATCATCAGCGTCTCTGCTATAAAAGTAAAAGGATGATTTTAACAGTGAGGGTTCGTCTTGTGGCTGTTTCATTGATTTCTTTCAAACCATGGGAGAGAAACACTGGTGAAGTTTCAAAATACTCTCGTATACTTTTGGTAGGTTTTGAGTGCGCTCTTTCCTTCCTATTGAAGATACAATCTTAATGATTTACAGTGGTAGGTAGTAGGAGTCAGTCAGTGCTGATTGTCAAGTACTTTTTAATTGTAGAATAAACTTGCTTATTGCTCACTTTTCACTTTGATTTGTTTTGATTATTGCCCAACAAGCAAGTAACTATGTATATAGCTTGGTTGTTATCTCTGCTTTATAGATGAGGAAATTCAGTGTCCTGCAACTTGTATAAAAGCATGTAGAAAGCTGCTGTTCAGTCCGGATTGGAATTTGGGACTTTCTGGTTCCCATTTCTTTGTTCAGACTATAAAGCCTAAATTAGTCATTAAAGAATAGCTTTGCAGCAGTCTGAACAAAGCTTTAAAAAAAAGAAAGAAAGAAAATTGAAAAAAAGCTTTCTACAGGAGAAATTGCTTTTCTGAAGTTAAAAATTTTTCCCCCTCCCTAGCAGATTTTATTCTTGTCCATTTTCAATTTCATTGTTTGTTTAGTTCATCTAACTGTCCCCTCCTAAAAGTAGATTAAAAACTACTGAAAAAGAGAAGATTTTGTACCTCCAGTCTATATCCATAAAACACTTGGGGAGTGACATCTTCTTTCATAACTCTCATCTCCTAGCAAAGCCTGTCAGGTACTATCCTTCTTTAACGGCCACTTTCTTAATGTGGAATAACTTTCTATATAGTGAAGATTTTTGAAAATTTTCTTGCCTGCAGATATGTGTAAATCACAGTCTATGATCTGCTTGGTAGATGAATACAACCTTCAACTAGTCTGTTTACAAGTGTCTTTTTTCAATAAAGCAGACACCTGTAACATGTAGTATTATCAGCCATCAGAAGTCAGCCCTTGTAAATAATTATTCCTCTTTTTTGAGTGATAAAGTTAAGTACCTCCATGAGAAAATTAAGAAATTTCTTAGATGCAGTTCTACGGATTTTTCCTTTAATTCCTTACATTATCTTTGTGATTATATTGGTGTTGATACATTTTCAAAAATACCGTCACCCAAATGTGTAATGAATGAGGTTTACTTCCCATCCTGTAACGGAAAATGTCAGTTTTCATAAAGGTGCATAACACTTACTGTTTAGCCTATGGTTCCATTTTGAAGATGAGCTTTTTTAGATTGACGTTTTTTAAATGTCAGTTATGCTTTTTTTAGAAAATAATTTGGAAGGGTGATATGAGTGTTGGAAGTCTTTTGCAACCTCAAAGCGAATAACCCTGGTAAAGGCAAAGTACAGCCTAGAAGTAGTAGCAGCTTTTTGCTGTATTGATTTTTACATGGAATGTTACTTCTGAGACCTACCTCCAAAAATCAATTTGGCTGCAGTTGGACTTCTCCCCTACATCCGACATTTGTCACAACTCAGTATCCATTCATCTCCTACCTCTTTGGCCTTGTGAAGCTAACAAATGGAATTCTGTTTGACTGCGTCTGGAAAAGATGAGCAGCGATTTGGGTTCTTTCATATCTGTAAGAAGAAGCTGAGCGCTGGAATAATTGACCTGTCAAGAAGCAGGCAAGGTGTTCTCCACAAGCCAGCAGCAGGGGAAATGAGAAAACAGTTTTAAAAATGTTATTTTTCAATGTAGTCTATTTAATAACTGCAAGCGGTGTCAGACAAGTGGCTTAATTTATATCATGGTGCCAGCTTACAGGGTGATATTATCATAGAGAGAGGAGGCAGAACTGTTATATACACATATGTGTCTACACATACAAAGAAAGAGCTAAATAGAATATTTTATTTGATAATTTTCACTTCTTGTTTACGTTCACAGTTTCTCTAAAGACAGATGACAATTTCTTCAGTTACGTCCACTATTTTAAATCTCTTTTGGAATAACTTTGTGGAATAGTTATTTTTTCTCTATATTGTTTGTCACTGATATGCAAAAATGTGATGGTAAATAATGGAGGTCTCTCTAGTTTTTATCAGTTCCTGTCTGTCCATTCCTGCTTGCTTTAGTGCTGAAAACGAGACTTTCAGCTGCCTTCATCAGTTGCAATTTTAATGGCACTTCAAAATTACCCTGTATCCTCCTAGAAGCAAAAAGACACATTGGTAGAATGTTAACTAAAATATTTGTGCAGATTAAATGCAAAGACAAATGAGTACAGTGTGTTTTTCTTTAACTATTAGATTAAACAGTTCATTTTACATATTCCTTAGCATTTACCCTGCTCACTCTTGCACTTTCCCTCTCTCTAAGTATATGTATATAAGAAATTATATTTCTGAGTGCCCTTTGTGTTTCCGTGTAAGGATGAAAGTAAATACATTTCCACAAGATATTTCCTATTATTTAAAAATGAGTTTGGTTTGCACAGCATTAAGCTTTGCCATTTTATGACTATTATTTTATTATAAAATGTTATTTTAATGAATACAGCACTCATACATACATTTATTCATGATTTTGTTGTTATTGAATAACTTGAAGAATTTTTAAAACACTAATTTTTTTTTTTTACTACGTGGCAAATTGTTTCACTTGCCATAAAATACACAATCCAACCATTAACTTCAGCAATTTTGTGCTTTGCACAATTGCAAGGAATAGCCAGAGGCCACCTTTCTGTTCTTCCCTTGGCCTGGCTGAGTCAAACTGCCTACAATAGAGCTCCATTTCTTCCCTCCAGTGCACTGCTTCTCTGCATCATCCAAGTTTACGAGGACTCTACCTAGCACTATTTGCTTTTCAGCTGAACCCGCCTCTGAAAATGTTGCTGTCAGAGTGTGCAGCCTTACAGGGCAGTCATTCATGTATGAATGACTTCCCCAAAATATTTTTTCTTAGGTAGTGTTGTAGGTCCATTTCCCCCCCTCAGCTTGATTTTAAATTGTATACTTACTGCAACAGGCAATTCTGACTCTTCAAGGTTATCAGAGGATTTGAGCTCAGATCCTCATGCCTGTGCCAGCTTAAGTACTGAGAAGCATCCAAAGTGGTGGGAACATATTCAGTCTCAAAGAGGCCACAGAGAAAAATGAGGAAATCTGGAAAGACTTGGGAAACTTGAGTACTCCTGGTATCTGTGGCTGCCTTTAGTTGTGTTAAACCTGCCACACATTAGTACAAAGATGCCACTGATTCTTGGTTTACTTTTTGGAGAAGCATGGTCCAAGGATGTTCATGCAATTGGGACACCTACTAAAGATAAGACTGGAGTCTTGGCGATTAAACGGTCCTCTGTGGATGGGAATACTCTACACTAAGGGATTGATGTCAGAAAGCCGTGACCCACAGTGTGAGATGTGAGAACCAGAGGGCTATTGAATTAGTTTTGAAGTTGGGGAGAGGGTGGTAAATGTTTTAGGTTCTCTTTCAAGGTCTACTACAGTTCTTTAAAATAAGGTTACATATTTCATGTTAGAAATATTTTAAGATTATAGTAAAAGCAATGATGAATACATAGAGTAAAAAATCTAGGAAGAGGTATTAGACATAAAGATATCATCCTGGATGAGAAAGTCTCTGAGTAACAGCTTGCTGGGATTTAGGAAAATGTCCTGGAGGGGTATCACTATATGATTTCCTTATTAGTCTGCAGCGTCCTAGCCTTTGTCTGTTGGTTTTATTGAAGACTAGATAGATGGACTGGGATGGATGGACTACACAGATCCTAGGTCCAGTTCAGTCCAGCTGTTTTTATTAATTTTTTTTTTTCCCCGGGGACATTCTTAAGATATTAAGATGACACTTGACTTTGCCACAGTGGCAAGCTAAGTCACCAACAGTTTCGAGTTGCTAGTCCCTAGTCTAGAAGTGTAGTGGAAGAGACCTCAAAGCATTTTAATACCCTGAAGAAGCATGTTAATACCCTGAAGTGGCTGAGGCAGCATGTGTGCCACAAACCTATAGCTCTGGCAGCTATAGCTTTGATGGGAGAGCCCCTGCGTGGAGATGCAGCAGATGCTCACAGAGGGGACTATTTTTTTTCATTATTAGTGCTGTGCTGTTACACAGCTTCCCAAACATGTTCTCGGCCGATGAAAGTACCCTGCTGTTGGTGTCACTGCAAGAGGGACTTTGCCAGCATAGCTCTAATCACTAACGTCTGTGGGGTTTTTTCAGGCTTCCAGCCAGTGTAGCTGTGCTGGCAAAGCTTTGCGGTATGGGTCTGGCCTTGCAGTGACCAGCAAGACAGCTGTGGGTGGTAGAAGTGGACTTTAAAGAGAAAGGAAGACTTGCCAAGGGAAAAGAGGCCATAAATATCTGTCTATCTGACCCAGCTTATCATCTCCCCTGTTCACTGGGATTTGGTGTAAAGCCCTGAATGCCTCAACTTTTTTATGCCTAGGAGTTACAAGGTCTTATGTTTAAATCTCCTAAGTTAATGTCTTCTTGGAGAACAAATAAAGAAACAAGCAAAAGTCCTCAAACTTCTACTGCTGTGCATTCATATTAGACAATGATGTGGGGAAAAAAGAATCAAAACACTTTTCAGAACAGGTGAAGCAGCCTCACATTAGGACTTAGTTGATGTATCCATAACTAACCAGGCATATTAAAGAAAACAAATGCAAACCTGAGAATAATTCCAATGCAAAATCAAAATATTCTATATATAAATGAGGAGTGATTTATATTGATTCTCCATGGCCACAAATTCTGCATTTTCATTCAGACCTGTGCTTCTCTTTAGAAAGCCATTTTTCAAAATTGTCAGTGCCTGACAAAATATGCATACCTATGCCTGCAGGGAGTGTGAACTTTGTATATTCTCTGCTTGCTCTTACACTGTTTCAGCAAAATTCGTGCTCTAGCAAGTGGATTAATGTCTTGCTTCTGTTTGTTCTCTCTCTTTGGTGTAGCTCCAAGTGCCCCTCCTCAGTCTGTTACTGTCCTGACAGTTGGAAACCACAACAGCACAAGCATCAGCATCTCGTGGGATCCTCCCCCTCCAGATCACCAAAATGGAGTCATCCAGGAGTATAAGGTAAAAAGGATGTGTAAAGGAAGGGATGTGAGTTTAAAGAAACAGCCGGCTTGAATTACAGAACAATAGCTCTGTTTATGGACATCGATTCTGACAGTGTTTATTGCCACCCATATAATGATATGGAGAAAGAGATCTGAGTACTGACGGATTTTTTTTCATTTAGGCAGTACTATTGTTTTATTAAAAGCAAAAATACCTTCTGCTTGATCTGGAAGAGAGCTGTAATTGGCAGCTACTTTATGGTGTTTCTCTTTCTTGCGAAGAAACTGTGCTTGACTGTTAAACCAACTCCTGTTTCAACCTCTTACAGTTCATCACTCGTTCAGAGGGATGTAGTAAATGCTCATAATATTTGTGTGTAGCATAGCACTTCTTTTGTTCTGCTTTTGGTCAATATCAAGATTTATTAATCCCAATATTTTGTTGACCTCATTTTCATATCAATTATTAATTATCTTTTGGCTTAATTCATCTTCATACCAACTCCAGTAGAAGTCAATATTAAACATCAATTCCATAATAACCTGAGTCCACTGCATACTATGATTTCATTGCTGTGTAGTCAAAGTCAGGAAATTTTGAAGTTCAAGTGTTGCATAATGACCTCACTAGTGGACATTTTTTGTACATGCTCTGGGGTAGAAACAAAGGTTTTCAAAGATGGACTTGAAAAGTTTATGCACTTAAGTAAGCTATTTGGTTTTTAAAAGAAGGTGTATGCTCATTAATTTGAAAAGCATTGGTGTGATTTTGAAAATTACAAATTCACCTAAAAGAATAAAAATAACTTCATAACCCACATTTTTGTCTCATTTTTAGAAATATTAATCACATTTGATCACTTGTTTGTACGTTGTTTCTCTAGTTAAGTACTATAATATTCCTGTATTTTGAAATTCATATATCTGGAGGATATCTTCCCTTATCTGCAGTTATAACACTGGAATTGTCATAACAGCATAAATTTTCTTAATTACCAAAGACCAAGATTTACTGAGTGGTTTAGACACCTGTAGTTGTACATAGTTGGAATTATGGAGCCTAAGTCCAAGAGTGAAATCTTCAGAACCCTTCCCTAGCACCACAGGCATTTTCACCACAGAGCCAGAAATTCTCCTTCTCTGCCTGTCCAGAATTATCTTGGTTTTGCTAAAGCATAACAGCTCCTGCTGGAGCCCTATCAATATCCTCATACAAGATATACCTGGGTACAAATCTTCATGAAGAGTTTAGCTTGTGCCTTACACAATTACAGAAGTGAATATTGCACAAAATGAAATAACCACAGTACTTTCAGTATTGCAGAACACTGTTCGTGGTGCAGGAGAAATTTATACTTAAAACAATAATTGATTAAATATGTGAATGGAGCAGGACGAGGACCCAGCTTTCCCCTAATCAGTTTCCTGATTGATAGGGAAGAATCAGCGTCTTGCAGTTTCCTTTCTTGTTCTCTCTATCCTAGTGAATCTTTATTTTTTTTTGCAAAATGCCATACCAGGTAAAGACCTGGAGGGCTGGCGAGAATCCTTATGGCACAATAGCTTGTAAGTAAATACATAAAACACACTCCTAGACCACAAAATATGTGAATTCCAAGCAAAGTGGGCTGATGGCTAATAAAAGTCATGTTCCAAGAGAGTGCTCAAACCTCTAGGATGTTTGTACAAGCAATTGGAACCACTACCTATTTCTTCCCTTCTGTGTTAAGATTACATGGCTCCCTGATTAGTGTGCTGGTTATGGTGAAGCTATTGTGAAGGGTCTAAAGCTTACTTCCTTAAGCATAAAATCACTTCTGAGGTTTCACAGTGTATTTTCACCATGTTGAATGTAGATCTGTTGATTTCCTCTTCAAGTGTCAAAGTGCTTATCAATTTATCTCATACTTGCTATCACCTAAGACCAAAGCAGACATGGAGAGGAAGACTGAATTGCCGTAGTCCCTCACCCCATTTCTGGCCTGCAGATAAGACCTACATGAGGTTAGGCAAGTGAGAGTTTCTTTTGTCCTCCAAATCTTCCTCAGTGAGTCACAGAAAAAAGACAGAGTATGATAAAACTCTGAGCAGGATCAAAAATAACGGTAAAGAGAACACTACTGTTGCTTAGACACATCAGTCGGTTGCTGAGAGTGGTTTCACCAGTAGTACTTTCTTCTGTTATTATAGTTGTGTAGTGTACATGTGATATCTTTATGCATTGATTTCTGTAAGTAGAGTGGTACTAAATGCATCTTTAATAATACAAAAGCACCATGTGCAGATAACATTAACTGAAGAAGAATCCTTAAAATTTCAGTTCTGAAACATCTCAGAAAATGCCTATGGAAAAATGCAAGAGCTAGAAATAAAAACACTCTGAAATGATATGCCATTCTCATCACAAAATGTTGATTCAGATTATAGAGTATTTTTGTGTGTTTGCTGAATTAGAGAGTAAATGAGTCAGGAACTGAAATCCAAATTCTTGAACAATATAAATAATGACAACAGCGATAGTAAAAAGTGGGTTGGTACTTTATGCTGTTGCAGAAATTGTACATGACACGAAAGGAAATTGAAAAGAATTTTGAAAGTTTTTTCTTCTCTATTACTTTAAGAAGTATTTCAACCCGTGCTTATATTATTTGGTATCCTTCTGCTGATGAGTGGGAAAAATGAGCATGGAAAGATTGATTTTTTTATGAAAGATTTAGTGGCAATCATATTAAGGTACAAAATTTCAATTAATGTATAATGCCTTTTTTTTACTTGGATGATTCTGATTTGTGCTTCTGAGAAGTGTGACACAGAATTTGCAGTCCATGGAGAGCCAGAGTCCAGAGTAGTGTTTGCAAGCAGTCTTTGCAATTTGCTTGGTCTTATGCTAATCTGGGATAGCTTTCTAAGGTAAAGCATCCCAATTCCAGCTGCCTCTAAATAGAAAGGTTGTTAAGAAGTCTAAAATACCAAAATAAGTGATTGTCATGCAATACCTTGATACGTCATATCTGTGTGCTATTGTTTATGAGTATGAAGAGTTTCATATTTTTTAACATATCAACTTTTGTCCCAGATCTGGTGCCTAGGTAATGAGACTCGATTTCATATCAACAAAACAGTAGACGCAGCCATTCGCTCTGTAGTAATAGGTGGCCTATATCCAGGCATTCAATACCGCGTGGAAGTTGCTGCAAGCACCAGTGCAGGTGTGGGAGTAAAAAGTGAGCCACAACCCATAATAATTGGTAAGTCATTATCTATTCTGTTATTTTGTTTTGCCTGCTTAAACATTCAGAAATGCTTTCATAAACCACTTCTGGAAGCATAAAAATCTATGGAGCAAAAGACAAGGTGCAATTCGAATTGAGGTAGTTAGCTTTTAGCATCCCATTGCCTGCTGATATTGTGTCTTCTCTAGGTGCACAGTTTTCAGAGCCAATACAGGGAAAAAGTTCTTTTTTTCCTGAGACATATTAAAATGCAGATTATCTAGTGACACTGATTTAATTTTTTTAATTTAATTTGTTTTAATGAATTGACAGATTTATGGAATTAGCAGCTAGAACTCCCTTTTCCTCTTATTAAGATGAGCGTAATATTGCCTTACTTACACCGTTGGTACCTAAGGCACTTTTTACAGTTGATTTTCTGAACATTTGAAGTCAGCATTTCTCTGCTATCCTAAGCAGATGAGCTTCCTCTGTCAAAGAGTAAGCGGCCTCTAGTCCAAATAGAGAACAAAGGTGGTGTTATCATCTCTTGCTTTGAAATGACTGTTTCTTATTAGTGTTTTCCGTATTGGATTAATTTCCTGACCTGAGGGAAGCATAGATTCTATTTTCCTCAAGTTCTTCTCAGGTATAAAATATGAATGCAGAAACAATATGAGAAGAGCGGGACTGGAAAAAGTAACCGTATTTAGCAAAACTGAATTGAGCTGTGCACAGCAGCACCTCTTCAGAGTGCGTAATACTGGCATTCTCTTATGTTTATCTGTATGATCAAACGTAATTATGGCTTTAATGGGCTTTTGTTTGCTGGTTTGTGGGTCTTTCCTTGATATTAAATATTTTCTTTTCTGGAAAGCATTGTCAACACAGTGTCTCAGACATGGACTATTCTGTTGTGGATAGACCTTTACAAAAGTCTGGCCCCAAAGCATTCGTAAAATATTTAATGATACTTAGGTTCCCCATGTATCCCCATGTAACAGAAACAGAGATATGTCAACTTTGGGTATGTTGTCACTGCAGAGAGAAATACATGAGCAGAGATGAAGATAGCACTGATTTTAGAAAGAGGCAGTCAGAAAAACTTCAAAGAACAGAGGGGGAAAAAACGTCTTCTAAAATTGGAAGCAATACATTTATTTTGGAAAATGAAAGGAACTTGTCCTCTAAAGGCCTGAGTTTTGCACATTTGTGTAAATAACTTGTGATGTGATATCAGTCTGTCTTTGCATTCACTTTGAGCAGGGTTACTTTTCTTATTTGACTTCCCAGAGTACTGCTTAAAGGAGTTCATCCAGCTAGATGCTAAACACACTGGGCTTGTTCCAGCAAAGCACTTAAGCGTGTTTCATTTTAAGCGTGTGAGTAGTCTCATGTCACTTAACTTGTTGTGAGTTGAACTTGCACTAAAGTGCTTTGCTGGATGATTGCCAGAATGCTCAGCCCCTGATATGGATATAGCCCTCCATCCTATCTTTTTCCTTTCAAAAAATGACTAATATAATCAAGAGTTAAATCTGTGGAGATCGGTTTTGTTACATGAAGGAGGAAAGGGACATTAGGACGCAAATTTAGTAAATAAACTGCAAAAAAAAAAAAGCCATTTGGCATTTGGGAACTTAATTTTGCATTGTTAAACTTACAGTGATATTTATTAGTTCCTTTAATGATCCCAGAATGTCTTCCTCAAGAAGTCTGTCTGATAGCATCTCTGCACATTTACTACAGTCCTTTATATGAAAAGTAATTAGTAGAATCTCTTCTGTTTAGCTTGAGTTTCTGTTCTTATTTCTGTTTTCCCTTTTGGGAACACAAAGCTGGATGTAGTTACTACTTGTATGGTCTGTATCTCCCTTTTCTGTAGATTCCATCTTTCCATTGCTTATGAGCCATAGTTGCTAGCTATTTTCTCTGATTGTAAATATGCTTGGTAAAGGCAACAGAGTTCATGTGATACCATTTCTGAAAAATTTGAGTTGGTAGCTCTTGATATTTCCGTTAGAATCAAAAGTACAAAACAAGAAAACAAAATTGTTAGGTAATTAAAAATAATTATGTGGATTAAAAATTAGGTAACATAATCATGAATGGGAAAGCATCATCAAGTGGTGGTACCGTATATGGAGTCTCACCTGGCCAGTGCCTCACTGTACTATTTAAGAGCTTGCAAACAGAGGAACATCTGCAGAAATGCTTAGGTATGGAGACAGCAGGTCAGTGATGTAGAACAACTTGTTGCTAAACAGTATGACTTGCATTGTCACCAAATATAGAGTCCAGAGGGGCTGGCAAAGCCCCTATTGTTGTAAGAAAAACATATCCTTTCTTTTGACGATACAGCAGATGTTATTCTGAGAAGTTATTCTGAAAATGACTGATGTTCATCAACTACTGACTTCTCAGATCAGTTCTACATAACAGGCTAATAAAGGTCCAGAAAGTGAAAAACAGGAGACTATTAAGTAGTAGAAAGTATATTATCTCTTTAGTTGGGAATTGTGTGACCTCCAGGAATTCTGTGCCCATACTTCAAGCAGGATGTTAAAAATTTTTATAGAAGCCTCAAAGAGAATCAAGGCTAAAATTTTTCTGATCACTGTTGACACGGAATACAAGAAACAAAACTGAAGATAACTATTTCTGTTATTTCTCTTGATCGGTTGGCCTGTTCATGCTTACATTCCATCATTGGCATAATAGTATGAGGAACAGCTGCAAACTTTCACAGTAATAGGTACAATTGAATCTGATGTGTCTAATTAATTTTTGGTCCGACAAATTAGTTTTGTTCTTCATTACTCTCCAATGGGAGGAAGACATTATATTTCATTATGTTTTTGTCTTCAGGAACAATGGAGCGTTACAGGTCACACACATCCCTTGTCTATGTTCTAATTAGTTGAACTGACAGCATTGTTACAGAAACACCTGCAGTATATGAAATAGTATACTGGTACCTTGGATGACATGTATACTACTTCTAATTAAATATTATGTAGATAAATACAAAATTAATGTCATTTATTTGCCCTAACTCTTACGATTATATTAACTTTATTGAACATCGGTGGGTAACATTGATCTGTATCCATTTGTTTTTCAGCCACTGAATTCACAAAGCATATGTTATTTTGGCATTTAAATGAATTATTACTTTTGCACATGTAATTACTAGGCAGTGGAGGGTAGAACAAACAGCCAGACAGCTAACTTTAGAAGGTAATTTGGAGACAGATTGTACCTTCCCTCAGAAGAGCCCTTGGGAGATTATAAAGTCCCCTGAAACCTCTCTCTGAGCTCTCTTTGCAGTTTGTTCTCTCACCCTCCAATTCAAAGATGACTGGTTTCTGACCTCAGGATAAAAACAGGATCTTCAGCACCAAAACATTTTGCAGGCTTTAGTGGAAAGTAGTTCGTTCTTTTCTTGAATTTGGGAGCATCCGCTGCCGAAGCCGATGTCTCCAAAACGCTGCCTCCCCCCTCTTCTCCACGGCAGCACAGCTGCCTCCGAAGCAGGGCAGACATTACCTATTTCCTCACCGTCCTGCTGCTTTTACCTAGCCTCCAAAGGGTGCAGAAATTAACTGAAAGTTAATGCCAATTAGAGCTGCATCAACTCCCATGCTGATTTCTACTACAAAATCAATTGTGTGCTTATAAGAGCATGCTATAGAGTGCCTCTTTCTATTAGTTTTACTCTCAGCACTTCCTCTTTTAGCTCTGGGGGGCACCCATAGATTGTTTCTATGGGCAACAAGAAAGGGGGAAATCCTGCAAAGGAGCCACTGCTACCTCCCATCTTTTCCTTGCCACTGGTGCTCAGAGTTTTTAATCTCCCTTATTACATCAGGGTGGAAATCATTGGGCCTTTGATAGCTGGCAGGACGAAATATGAAAGCTTTGGTTGGAGAGGACTGTAGCAACTACCGGGCCTTGATGCTAGTAAGGCTTACCAGCATGACCCAGTGTAGACTGGTGCGTGGCAAAGTCTTTACATCTGCCTTTTTCTAAATTAGCAGGCACAGCCTGTCAGTGTTGGTCTGTGGGAACTATTCGGTCTATGGGAAGCCTGCTTTGTTTCTTGAATAGAGCTACTGAAACCAAGCCAAACTCTAGCACGGCTTCAGCAGTTTGTTTGCAAAAGCAGACGGTCATCCTTACTAAATATTGATGTGGTGATGAAAGAGAGAAAGCTTAATAAAATCACAGAGATCATTAACAGTGTTATAGCAATATAATGCACTGCATCACATTTCTTCCTGAGTAACTCGATCCAGCTCTGAATACCGCAGAGGACCTAAAGTGCCCATTCACTGGGGCACTGCCGTGATAGACCTGCTGCCTGGCACTGAGCACAGCTAGGGCGTGCTCAGTGAGACCCGGCCTTTGGGCCTGGTTCTTATTCACAACTTGACTGATTTAAGCTGTTGATCTGCTGTAAAGAGTCGTTCCTGAAAATAAAACTGATAGCATCTGAATTCTCTCTCTTGTATCTACTTTAGCAGATGACCTTGTTTGTTTGCTTTAGACTGGAGCCAGCATGCTGACACAGCAGCAGTTTTCTTTAATAAGTGACTAGTAAATTTAACCAGTGCTGAATTATAGAAGAGGAATGCATACATCTTCACAGCAGGGTGTAATGCTACAATATTTTTAACAATTTGCTCTGAACAACCATTTCAGTGCTTTATTCTGTATATATATTCTACTACCTCCGTGTGTGATACACTCTCGCAGGTGAAACTTACAGTTATCTAAACTATTTTATGTTTTGTGTCAAAGTTAGTGTACTTAGGATCCATGTGAATTACTTTCTCCGTGAAATAATTGTTGAAAATACATCCTTTCCCCAATTAAAAATACATATACTTAATTTTTTATTTTAAATTTAGAAGCCCTGGAATGCAGCAGGTAATGAGTCCAATAAGAACACTTGATGTGCCGACAATGAGAGAGCTGCCTTTTGATGTTGTAGCAAATTTGATATTTGTGTTTCTCATTTACAGAACTGTTCTTTATTAATTACTTGATTTATTTCTTGGAGTTGGTTTACTATGGTCCATTCGATCTTCATTCTATTCTGCCTATAATTATGCAAAAAATACATGCATATTGTTAAAAGACTGGACTGTGATCTGTTAGGTTAGTTCTACAGAGTTAGGTTAGTGCTATGATGCTACAGAGTTGTCTTTTCAAATATATATTTGCAAAATTACAATGGATTATGGGTTCACTTGCTAGAAACATGGCTTTTCAAGTATGCATTAGTACCCTATAAGGATAATTCTTTTGAGGCACGTTACTGCTTTTTAATTTTCATTTACAGTACCTGGTTTCTGGTTACAGAGTACCTAATAAATATGTTCTATTGACTTTCTTTTGTGCAGGAGGTCGTAATGAAGTTGTCATCACTGAAAATAACAACAGCATAACTGAGCAAATCACTGATGTTGTCAAACAGCCTGCCTTTATAGCTGGCATCGGTGGTGCATGTTGGGTAATTCTGATGGGTTTCAGCATCTGGCTGTACTGGCGCAGAAAGAAGAGGAAGGGACTCAGCAATTATGCTGGTAAGAACAGTAACTATTTATTACCATCTCATCAGGTTCTATCATGAAGAGAATAGGTGCTGTTAAACCTATTCAAAAACCAGGATGACCTTACGACAGAGGTGGACTGGGTGAATTTCGTAAGCTTGTTTTAAATGTATGCTGTGAAAATGCTGGTGTATGAGAAGCTTTAAATGCATTGCTGTGAACCACACTTCATCATTATCATAAGACAGTCTTTATTTTTACATCTCCAACACATTTAGCATAAAAAAGTACAAAGAGGATTAACTATGCCTCTTACTCCTTGCTCAGAAGGCACTCTGTTAGTGGTCCAGCTCCAGTTATGTGCTCAAACATGAGTTAGACTAGACCCTTATGTGAAAGGCTAGAAAGAGTATTCAGCCTTCTCGTCTTTCATTCCTGTGCATTTCCATGGCTGTAGAACCACATGCATGGGAAATAAGCTGAGATACTTAGCCACTAACTGCATACATGGAACTGGAGGACAAGAAAATGATGTACTAGATAAAAAGGGGTGCTCAAATTTACCTGTGGTAGAAGCCAAAGGAGGTTTTGTCTTGGAGGTAGAATTCCTTGGAGCTGCCTTACAGTGTGATGCCTTTTGCACAAAGCATGTTGTTCCAAACCAGATTTTGAAAAACACAGTAGGAAAAGCAAGTGCATTCACCATATGAAAATTTTTCTTCCTCCCTCTCCAAAACTTTTTGTTTTGTGTGTTATTCTGTGCTTCATGATTCTTACAGATTTTTAAGCAGCCAGATGAATACAGCACTACCAAAGAAATGGGTTGCTCTAAAACCTGAGTTAACATGAAAAAAGTTGTTCTTCAAATATTGGGGTAGTTTCTCATTATACAGTACATCTAATAAGAGATAACATTTCCTGTTCGAGCAAGATTCACACGTTTGAGTATTCGATATGTTTGCTGTTGACACTATATCAAACTATGTTATGCTAATATTCTATTGTTTATAAGTTACCACATGTGAACCAGAAGACAGTTTCCCCAGGTGGCTGAGCATCTCTAATATCTTTCTACTGCCAAAACCGAACATTCCTTCCCTGCTCCAAGCTACACAGTCCTACTCCTCCTCGCCCTGGCTTTGGCCATTATCAGACCCCCTCAATTTCCTGACTGGGCTCACTAACCCGGAAGAAAGCAGTTCACAGTTGTAGAGGGTTTTTTGTTGGTGGTGGTGGGTTTTTTTAATCCTGCTTTCTCCCCTGCTGGATTAGTTTTCTGTCGGCTTCGTAAAATGAAGCACCAAAGCCAGTGCGGTAGAAGTGTGGAGGAAAGAGACCCTTTCAGTGGCAACAGACTCTTAGATTGATGCAGTTCGTTACGGAACTTCACCTTGAGAGACCATGTGGCCTGCATCATTCATAGATTATGCTTTTTGACGAGGTTTTTTTTCCTTTAACAGCAGTGACAACTTTTACTCTCTGAGACGTGGCATTAATTCAGAAGAATCTATATCACATGTACCTCCACATGTGCTTATATGATCCCCAGATTCTTCATATTAAGAGTTATGCCATCATTCCCCTTAGGAAACTGTCATATATTTACATATGTATTGGATGCAAACTAAGATTACCTTTTTTTTTAACAAGCAGAATTATTAGTCCTGTATGTGAGTTGGCATGGTTTTTCTTTTTTCTTTGAGAGCAAAGGTTTTAACACGTTAAAATGCATAGCTGTAAATGGTAATAATAGTCATTGTAAATAGTTGTAATAGACATTATAAACAGTGTGTCTCCTGCAACTCATTACTTCTCATGATGTTTGCTGCATCTAAATGTAGTATGAACATTGCATCATAACATAGAATTTCCATTACCAGAATTATGAAATGCTGTATGCTTTCTGCAAGGAAAGTTCGTAAGAGATTGTGTTTCAGAATTCATCCTTATGTTTACAGTTTGGGAAGAGCATGTCCTCAACTGCGACTGTCAAAATTTCACTGCTCACCTTTCCCACTGTCATTTCTCATTGGCTGCTGGCTGGTTAGTGCTTAAAGCTCAACTGTTATGTTCTGCATATGATATTAAACCCCAACTGAGAGAATTCCAAAGGAAATTCATGCCCTGCAATTAGCGCTTGTTATCAGGGTCTGTATCTCACAATGTGTTTGCTTTCTTGTTTTGCAGTTCAGTCCTTCACCTTCACCCCTGCAGGTACTGTCCATTAGTCTGTCTGTTACATCACCAACCCATCATTGCAAACATTAGCTATCTAAGTGTTTATAAACATGTGAGGTATGCAGAATTAAAACCAAATGCAAGGAGAAACACTACTGCTACCTATCTGTGATAATAATGTAGCATGGATTCTCCTAGTGTTTCCAAGGGAAAGTACAATCTACCACCAATAACTTCTCTATCATTGTAATTCTGCATACTTCTTACTCATCCAGCTCTTCAAAACAATGCAATTTTGAAAGTAATTTGCAGGACAAAATGCTTGAACTAACATAACATGAACAAGCATTAGTCACACATGGTCAAATTTTGATCTTAAGACTCCAAGAAAGTATCATGAATATTTCTGACGATCTCCTAACTAGAGAAGTGGAACTTACCTCCACTTAAGCTGTTAGTTGTGTATATATCTGCCCTACCTTGAGGTATTCAGCTCTGCACTCAGTCCAGTGATTAACCTATGCATGCATTCACTTTACCATATTTTTTAAATTGAAGTATTTGCTTTTTTTCTGCCTATCCAATTCAAAGCTGATTTCCTAGTTATCATCAGAGCATACGGTAGACCGTTATCATAAGCGTGATTAAAGATATGTGAAGAATAAACAAAGTGTGGCTGGAGCAGCAGGTTGCAAACAGCTTACTCAACATATGGGTAGCCAAGAGAAATAGTGTATACAATTAGTAGTAATAATTAATAGAAATAATTAGCTTCAGTTCTCATACCTAAGCCTGAGAGTCAAAAACTCAAAAATAATTATACCTCAATGTTACTCTGTGACAGAATGATAAATTTCAGCATTTTCCAGCAGAAATATGTTAACATTTTTTGTGTATAGAGTGGGGCCTCAGCTGCACTTGCCAAAGATGTCTTTTCTTCTGTCCCCTCTGCCATCCATATGGCAGAGGCCAGTCCTCCTACTGCTTAGTGGAACCAGTCCTCATGCTCAACTAGCTGCTTTCTAGGTCTCTTATTTTCAGCCACAGCTTGTGCATTTTAGCTTGGAAGGAAAGAACAGCTGATTGCTTGGGACGACGAGTGAAGGTGGCAGTGTCTGCCCTGAGGGCCTCTGACATTGCTAAGGAGAACTGTCCTCATGGAGGATCTTTAGGGGCTTATGAATTGCTCCTTCTGGGTTCTTGGCATGTTTGTTCAAGTCAGAATTAGTTGAGGCACAACACATCCCAATCTAAAAGCATTAATTGCTTTACTTTGGGACATACTATAAAATTTTTCCAAAATGGAATAATACATCTTTGCATTTGGTTCCTATGATTGTGCCACTGTCAGCCATCTGTAGCTGTAGTATGGTAAGTTTTTTCCATTGTTTTTGTAGCTGACATTGGCACAACACAGGATTGTGTTGGAGCCACAGTGAATGTGCATGATTCAGTGCAGTTGTTCCACGCATGCTGGGCAACTAGGATATGTCAGAGGCACTGCCAAAAATTTGAAATTTGTACAAGAGCTGCAACATGTCATGGACCTTTTGGAACTCTACCAATATGTCATTCTATTGCCTGGTCAGTAATCATTCCTGGAGGTGACTGAGAATCTAAGTCATCCAGTAATCAAGTCTATCAAATTACGGTGTCTCAAAAAATCAAGAATTGTAAAAAAAAAAAGAAAAGAAAGAAAGAACATAGTCCATGTTTTTATTCTTTTCCCTAAGATGCATCTTTAGTCCTCTAGCATTTGAATTTGCAGTTGGTGATCTCATTTAGGTAAACACATCCATGCTTGTGGTGATTTGATAACATTCACAACTGTATATTTTTCCCTTCATAGTTAAGATTCATAAACACTAAATTGGTTTCAGATCTAAATATTTAGACAGTAGTGTGTAGCTTTCAGAATCTCACCAGAGACAGCTGTCAGTGAAGTTGTATCAGAGATGAATTTATCTTAATACAGATATTAGGAGGTGTACACTTTTTGTTTAAATTTATGCTTTAAATTCTTTCTTCAGAAAGACAGAACATGCATATTTGACAATATAATAAATCTGATCAAATGAATTTGCAGAACATTTATATACTCACTCTGTTTCACAAACAGTTCTGGCTGAACAAAAAGCTAAATAGCATTTTTTTTTCAGTTATTTGTGAGATAGTTTTGAGTTTTTTTCAGTTCTATTTGCCTGCATGTAGAAATTAAAACTCTAAAAAGGGGGATTTAAAAGTATATTATTTATGTAGTTGCTAAAAACATTCTCTCTGATCATTTTCAGATTATAGGTCAGTCATTAAGGCTTCACTGGGACTATTTGTTATTCATATTCTATAAGTAGGCACCTAAGTCGCATAATTTCTGCTTTGTGACTAAACTACTGTAACATTCAGTGTAGAAGAAGAGCAAACAGCAAATGTGCTGTTGGTAAAGGTTTGTGGCAGGAAAGAGTAATTCATTGAGTTACATTTGTTAAGCCTTCTGTACTTGTGAACACTTGCATAAGCACTGATCGATTGTTCAGGTGTTCACAAATAAAATGTGACATTGAAAATCATAGCTAAATCTTTTCACTTATTCGCAGTTGAGCTGACTCTATTAGTGAACATCCATCCATCCATCCGTCCATACATCCCTGTTCT
Source organism: Struthio camelus (assembly GCF_040807025.1). Taxonomy (NCBI): domain Eukaryota; kingdom Metazoa; phylum Chordata; class Aves; order Struthioniformes; family Struthionidae; genus Struthio; species Struthio camelus. The sequence goes on along the minus strand of NC_090942.1, from coordinate 111,300,270 downwards.
TCCACTTTTCCTTCCTCTATCATGACTGCTCATCAGGCATTGAATCTGAGTAGCTACAGTACTGCAGAAAGTATGGTCTTCTACCATGTTAGTTAGATGAGTATCCCGCTTACCTGGTAAGCAGTAGTGTCATGTTCTGCAACTGTACGAGAAGTATACATTTTTGGGAACGTGACAGACTATCAGCAAAAATAAATATGACACGGAGACACTAAATGCAAATGTTATTCCTTTTTGAGTGATCTGTTCTGTGGTGTGACATAGTAGATGGACTGGTCTTACATATCAGTTTACTTTTGTGAGCTTCTGTAAAAGCTAAAATAACTATTGCACTTACTGAAACTAAGAATTCCCTGACTTTTTTAATGTTTACAGTTGTTTTGCCCCAGGAGGTGCTGGTTTGTTATGATCCCAGTAAGAAAGGCACTCAGACTCTGTAAAGTATCACTTAAAATTCTATTTATTAGAGCTAGCAATGTAAGAAGAAAGAGGATTAGTGTAGATAATCCTGTGTTCCTTCAGATGCTGAGAATCCTGAGATGTGCAGCGTCAAACAGGTCTCCAGTCAGGGCGCAGCCTGCCCAGTGGATCGTGTCCATGGAAAGGGCTACCCCATTTTGTCTTTTGAGTTGTTATATGATTTTCTTAATAGAAAACTACTCATCAGTTCAATTGTTAAATGGAAAGGATGTTTTGAGGATAAGTTGTTGCTGCACTTTCAGATAAAGACAAGGACACGCAGGTGGTGTAATACCAAGCGGGAGCTGCCTACAGGCTCCTTCGTTACACCTAGCTGCTAAGTTTATCCTGTGGCCAAAGGATAGGTGCAGCACAGCACGGGCCCAAAGGCCAAACTAACACACAGCATAGCGCAGCACGGCACAGGCCAGCATCTGCTCAGGTTAGCTGTTTTGTGGATCACTAGCTCCTCCATCTACAGTGATCTTCCAGCTAGGATCACTACAACGCTTAACCTCGACTCAGATTGCCCAGATGCAATCATGCTTTGTGGGTTTCGGCGTGGTACAAAAAAAGGGAGCCAGCACAACACAGATGTCTGACCACTTGTAGTATAATATAGGAATTGTTTCGTTCCCATCTGTTACAATGACAGAGCAGAATTTGTTCATTTAGTACTGGAAGTTGCAATTCTCTTTTCACATTTCAGTAGGAGAGCCTCTATAACAAATGCACAGAATTCGTTTGTAGAAAAATTTTATTTATCTGCTTATCTTTCCTGTGCCCTCAAGCTCATGATTCTGGCAGTAACCTCTCACTTGAATACTCAGGTGTTTTCAAGAGTGTCTAGGCCATCAGTCATCTAAGGAAAGTAAATATGTTTTTTCACTTATGAGTAGGTAAGCTTATTGAGTGACTAGTGCTCCTTAGGATTAAAGATTCCATGAAACTGAGTAAATAAAAACAAATTAAAAATAGATAGAGAAAGAATTACGGAATGCTACACATTTTGTGCGCAACTCCTGAAACTGTTAAATGAGGATAAATTATTTGACAGAATCATCCAAAGGCATGATTTGATGGAATTTTTATACACTGATTATCTGTTCTGAGTTAATGCTTATTAAAAGGGGATTAATCTACATTCATATTTGAGGAGCAGCTTATCAGAAAAAGGAATGGGACTTGGCTGGCGACATTAAAGTTTTCATTTGTGGTAGGAAAATGTGGCCTACTAGAGATAGGCATACAGAAAGCTTTCTAAAGCTTTCTTGCCTCAGAGTGTCAACTTATGATACATTTGTATTTTTCCAGTTCTAGCAAGCATGAAGATTAAGTTTAACCTTGTCAGATAATATTAGTAAATAGTGTGGGTACTTCCTCATACATTTTTTAAAAAATATGGAAAAAGCTCTTTAGCATATGCTGGTTTTCATAGAAATATATAAAATATAATTTCCTTAACTATTTATGCTTTTAAAATGTGCTTTGGCTTATATTCTGCATTTTTACAGTCCTTGAAATATACACTGGTGGGGATTCCTTCAAAATCTCCCTATGCAGAGGTTTTTTTTTTTCATCTTTTGAAAACCAATCTTATCCCTGCTGGTCTTCAGCCTTTCTAAAACGTGTATCAGATGCAAAGAATGCTGAAAGAGCTTTTTTACTTCCTCAGTGATAAAAAGCAAGGGAGATGGTTGGGTCAGTGATAGGGACATCCCTTCCTTCCTCCTCTTACATTACCCCTTGAAATTGTTCTGCATCTTTTTGAAGTGGAGACAGGCTGAATAAAGCCAGCTGTCTGTGTGTTTTAGTTTTGCAGTGACATCTACAAGTCTGCATTGCATTAAGTATGCTCCTATTCAGCCGGTTAGGCTTGTTTTGTAATTGCAGAAATCAAACTGCAGGCAAAAATGCTGACAAAACGTACGGCAGGAATGATAAACATAGTGCTTATGTTGGCAGCCTGACCATATCTTCTGTCGTTAGCTGTCTTTCCTTTCATAATATTGATGCTAAAAGAAAGACATCTTCTCTATCCACCCTCAGGTAGCCCATTTATAGAAGCCATCAGGAAAGTGATTTTTTTCCTGCAATGTCCCAATGACATCTTCACGCTTCAAGAGGGATTTTGGTTAGCTTAGTTGATGCGCCAGAGCCTTTTCCAACAAGAGTAATAACTACAGTATTTCCTTGTTTCTTTTTTTATAAAGATTATAACCATCCTTGCATTGGTATACAGTATGGAGGAGAAGTAGAAGAAACTGTATTCTTTTCCAATCCCATACATATTACATAAGCCAGGTACAGTCTTGCTCAGAAAAAGCAACGTCACAGCAAAGCCAGTTTCTTTTTAATAGGCTTTTTTGAATTCAGTGCTAAGCTGAACCTTCGTTTCTGAAAAACAGGATTTATATTGGAAGAACATAAAATTGTCTATAGAAACAAACAGGAAAAGTTCACCACCCCCAGTATATGGAGATAGCAGTACAGAGAGTAGATGCTGTGATACCTGTTTCTTCTCAGCAAGCTGATATGCCACAGCCAATCTGCAGCAATTATGGCTCTATAGAAGAGGTTTTGAAGTCATGTCTTCTTGTTATGTTTCTCACAGCATGTCCTGAAGTTTTTTCCATACCTCACTGCACAGAAAAAATATATCTGGCAACTGTTGTTGCTGCAGTCTCACACCAGCTCCTCCATTTTAGCTTTGCTCTGTAAAGGTACACCAGGGATATAAATGTTCTGGAGGCCATAAATACTGATTTTTTTTCCCCACATCACATACATCGTTAAAAATCTCACACACATGTACATGCTATACAAGTGCTGACAATATTACTTTAAAAATATTTCTAATAATCTGTTAGTCTAAACAAAAGCATTAATCCCAGGAAGTTTTCAGAAAATATATTGCGCAGGGATTCCCTTAAAATAGTAAAACTTTATTTATAAGGCTCCGTGCAGGTCCGTACGAGCCCGTGGAGGCCGGCATGGGCCTGTACAAGGCCCTGAATACATATCCGTTTTTGGCTTTATCTATTTCTGAAAGGATCAGCTGTTGCTTTGACAAATGCAGAAAGTTGGAGAAATGAAGTATAAAATGAGAAGGAGAGGAGGAGAAAGGAAATGGCATCTATATTAAAGTGCTAATGTACTTCTGACCAGCATATCTTGAAACACAGTCGGTCAGTACCCACCTCTTTGCATATTGGTGCATAATATCCACAGCACCTCAGATTATTCACTTTTAAGCAAAGAATAATACAGTTGCTTGATAGCCTATTAAAAACAACATAAATAAGAGTAGTGTTGGCTCTAAAGTCAATTAGCTGCGGTGTTTTTAACAGGTCTTATATTTCAAAGCAGACTTTTATTTAATACTTCCCATTCTAGCATTTGATTTTTTTTTCATTAATTGGTTTGATTACATCTTTTGAAAATTCAGCTATTAAACATTTTGATGTGAAATATGACTGCAGTGATTTTCTAATATTGATACTAGCCTGTTCTGTGGTGATGGGTAATCAGTCAACCAACCCAAGCACTCTTCCAGCATGGCTTCCAAAGGAGTCAGTTTTATCCCTTATTTTTTGTGCATATGCTATGAAATTACCCCAGAATTGAGAAAGGGGCAATTACGCTATGAAGCATCAGAAGTATTTTGCTGGTGGGTTAATGTCATTGCTAATTTTTTAAAGATCACAGCATTTCCATTGGTTATGGTACTTTTCTCTGGTTAGAATGACCACATATAATGCAAAGCCTAATCCTGATTTAGCGTAGCTTGGACTAATATTTGGAAAACCTTACAAATAGTCCAGTAGCTATAATTTAATGAAGGGGATATCTATCTCAGAAAGGTAAATAAAACTCCTGAATTGGAGCCTGTTTTAAATTAAGCTAACCACAGACTCTTGTGTTCCTCTCTGAATTTCCAACCCGCATCTTGTCAGAGAGCTTTAAGGATGCAGGTGTCTAGGATACTGAAATAATCTACTGTTCTGCCTTACCTGTGCCTAATAATAAATAATGGAATATTGCCACTGAGAATCAGAGTAGCTTTTTGGCCTTGATACAAAATTTCTGCTGATGATTCAAAAGGGAGCATCAAATGTTGTCAATTAGCAGCTTACTGGTAATATGGGTTTGCCTATATTGCCCTGAAATGTAATCCTGTTAATATAGATAAGGGAATCCTGTTAATATAGATAAGGGATAGGTGCTTTTTTGTCAAATACTCATAAATGGAGCCATAAAAAGATTTGTATGCCTCTGAACATATCCTTGGCATCCCCCATGGCAAGACTGAAAACACTTTCTCTATGTTTTTCATAGAGAAAACACCTTTCTCTATGGCACTGACATATATGTATTTATGTGTGCGTGCTCTTTCTTCTACTGGATCTTTAATGGAAATGATGTAGCTTTACGCTTTTTTTTCACCCTTGAGCTCCAACAGAGCTGCCACCTCTTTATCTTTATCCTGGAAGGTGGCATATTTGTGGAGTGACATTATACTACTGCATTATGACATGATGTTGTTAACTCACTGGTGCAATGTCATTATGTACTGAAGCAGAAGCATGCCAAGAAAACAATTTCATCACACGGCACAGTTTTGCAACATAAAGTCATGTGAAGGGCTTATGGCAAAAGCAGGACTCTTTACCCATGCTGCCAGTTTGCCTTGCAAGCTACAGAGCGAATTGATGTTAATCAATCATGTGCAGTGAAATCCCAAACAAATTGAGTTTGATTCTTTTCTGATAGTTTTTGTAGTTTATTACGTGATGATGCCAAGAGGCCTCTGATCTTGGACATGAAGCAATTCACATTGTTGTTTATAATTATCACTAATTGATTTTTCCCTGTCTTATATGTGTGTATGTGTATGTGTACACGTTTGTTTTGTTTTTCCAACCAAAATACAGTCACTTTCCAAAGAGGAGATGGAGGACTAATGAGCAATGGAAGGTATGTTTCATTGTAAAAAGGTCTGTTTCCCCCATATTTGTTTTTAAAATTAGGAATCTGAAAAATTCTATAGGTCATGCTCTGTGGTAATAAATGATCATTTGTAAGATTGACAATTCTAGAAGGAGTTAAATAGCTTACCACGAGGTTTAATGATCTATCTATTGCGCACTTTGGAGGAATCAAGTCCAGATGTTTCATATCTCCCAGATGCCCTGGAAGAAATTAGTAGTAAATATCACAAGGAATGTGTTCATTTGTTACCAGGATGTTTATTGCATTAATTAGACATTAGCAAATGAAGTTGCTGTTGTTTAAGACTCCTTATTGGCTCCCACTAAATTGCTGTGAGTGAACAATTACACATAATCGATCACAAAATAAATGATTCACGGATGATGAATAGGTTGGAGATTGATAGGACTGAATTCCACAACTTTGGCTACTCAATTGAAATTGATAAAAGCTGATAACGGACCCATATATCCTCATCTATTTTCCCTTTGCCAATATGGAGATTGTAATTAGGCTCTGGTAATAACTTCCAATCTCCCATTTAATCAATATTTTAGCAAAAAGAGATTAGGCCTAATGAGAGCTAGTGGAGGTGGCAAGAAAGCTGCTGGATCGTCTTATTGCTGTTTCCATGGAAACCTATGTTTCTCTTAGGCATCGTACCAGGCCTGCTTGGGGTCTATCAGAAATAAAGAACGGTGATTATAGATGTTGCTTCAGCTTCATGAGCGCATGAATTATCCAGAAAAGCCTCACAGCTGTAGATTATTTTTTGTTTTGCTTTACTTTTTTTAACATGAAATGATTTATTTTCCATGTTGAATAAGAATATAAACAGTCTACATGCCTTGCCAAATTTCAGGCTGTTTATCCTGGGGGGAGAGACACACAGTGGCTTATGGCCCAACTTTACTTTCTTTCGACTTACTTGGTGTGTAATACTGCTCTCAAAGCTTGACATTACAAGAATATGAAAGCATGTGGTAGTTGCAGATAGTCATGGACTTTCCATTAATCCTACTCAAACCTATTTGCCTCTAAACCGTACGAGAGTGCACAGAGGAAGAGTTACCAGCCTGTGGATGACAGAGGTGCATTTGGGATGCAAGGGAAGGAAGAAATTGTAGCCCAAAGTCCTGGAAATGGCTGATAGAGAGCAATCAGTTTGAATAATTGTTCTCTTGAGGTTGTAATTTATCATTCAGCCCTGGTTTAGGATCCCACGACAGTACTGCCTACCCCCTGTTTCACACAGACAACGGAGTTCATTTGGATTCTGGCAGAATCACGACTGATGCCTGGTCCCAGTTCTACTGACAAAGATGATTTGTATATATCCCTAATTAACTGCTGGAGGTCTTTAAATCATCAAAGCCTACACAATTTTAATTTGAAATAAATTAAAGTCTCCTAAACTGTTTGTTAACACATGGTAGTAGGAGAAAAATGATATGATCTCTTCAGTCACTGTTGTGTCCATGTTATCTCATGGATATTTTACCTTTTCACAAATAAATAAATAAATAAATAAATATATTTTACATGTATGTATTTGTATGTATATCTTTTTTTTTTTTTATTCTACTTCAGTCGACCAGGTCTGTTGAATGCAAGTGACCCCAGTTATCCTTGGCTTGCAGACTCTTGGCCTGCCACAAGTCTGCCGGTAAACAACAGCACTAGCGGACCCAATGACCTTGGAAATTTTGGTCGTGGAGGTGGGTTTTATTTTATTAAGACACCATATAGTGTACAATAAGCTTCTGTTACCTAATAGCTATGATAAAAACTGTGTATTTTAATTTTGTTATAGTGTAAAGCCTAGTTCTTTCTATATACTAAGTTTGACTCAAAATTTGCTTTAAAATTAGCTTTAAAATGTCCCTTTTGCTGTGTCCCTTTTTACTTCTTTGCGACATCGCTCTAGTTTGTAATTTACCCCACAGTGGTAAGACAGGATCTGGGCATCATCTCAGAAGGAATGTATTTGTTACTCAGATTCCTCCCCTTCTGTGTGGAGATGGACAATCTGCTTTATGGAGTAATGTAGCCGGGGATGGGGGATGTTCATAAGGGTGGGCAAGAGCCCGGGGGGTACAGGAAGAACGTTCTTTCAGCAGCTGTGCCCAAGAACATTGTTGCGCTTGCCTTCCCCAGGCCCATCCTGTTGAAGAACAGGATTGACAGGATGTCCATCTCAGACATAATGCATAAAAAAGGCCTCAAAAGTCTTCAAAACCTTTCCTTCTTCTTGGAGGAAATAACAGATAAAAGGGAACTATTTAGATTTTTTAGGGTTTTTTTTTCGCATTTGAATTGAGAGAGGGCCTTTGGTGAGGGGAGACAGTGATTTATAACTGTGGTGATGAATCTTTAAAGAGGTTACTTTCTTTCAAACGTTCTGTTCAAATGGGAGTTAAAAAATGAATAATTGACGTTTTAAAAAGGCAAAGAAATATTCAAACCTATATGTAACTTCCTTCGTGTCTGTGACGTTATAATACAACTAGTTCCCCAGAGGAAGACTTCCTAACAAAAATGGCTATGTAAATATGTTTAAGACATAAATAAGGAAACAAAAATTAGGACAACTTTATATATCAAAAATACATTAAAATGCAAAAAATGTGTGAAAACATAAAACTAATAAATGTAAAAAGTTTTTAACTTTGAACTGTATCAGAATCCTCCTGCTGGGTTGTACATGCCCATGCAAAATTTCTTCCCTGTGGTTTGACTATGACTTCAAATTACATTAAAACATTTTAGATTTATTTTCCATATGAAACTGTTTTAAAGCTCTTGTCTTACAAAAATGTTATTATAAAATAAACAAATCTTTTGATAATATTTAGAAGACAGTTGAATGTCTGCCAGCTTCTTTGCTGTAAATATCTTGAAAATATAACTCTTCACTTTTCAGACTTTTCCATCTTTTCCTGAGCTCACATAATGCAGAAAAATTAACATTGTCTTTTAGCGTTTGGCTCTGTAAGACTCAAACTGGAAGCATGTTTTAAAGCTTTTGTCTTCAGTGTGGGTGAGGTGTAGGTCCAAATTCATCCAAGAGATGCAGCATTTGTGTTTGGAATTTCAGCAGCTAAATTCCACGCATAATCTTTACAGTCAAGCCTGCATTTGTATTGTGGCTGTGTAGGGACCACTTATCATTATCTATTTCAACAGCTGAGTTTTGGATAATTCTGCTGTCTGTCTCTTTAATATGAAGGAACTGTACAGATTGAACTTGAGACTCTCTTATCGATAAAAGGTTCTGGAGCGATGTAGAAAGTCTGTCAGAATTTTGGAAACAGTAACGTGACAATCACTCTGGAGCAGAAACTGAGGAAGGCAGTTTCCACACTGCCTTTCGAAAGTGACTTCCGCATCATGTCCTGGATTGACATTTGAGAGCAAGGCTATGGGTGGGAAGCACAGGTTAAGTTTGTAATCATGTAACACCACAAAGTAGAACTGTGACTCCCAGGCAGCAAGGAAGAGCGTCCCTCACAAGGTACTTTAGAACTATATTTGAATTATTCCAGGAGCTACAAAACAAGTTAGGTTTTGGAGAAGTTTGGGGAAAATGGGAAATGAGTATTCATCTTTGATCTAAAATGTACAGAGATTTTTTGCTATGGTGGGAAAATCACACTTGATTTTTACTAGGTGATTATGGCACTTTGTAAAATAACACTTCAATAGCTCTTTGAGTGCTTAGTATAAACATCTCACTGAGGTCAAAAAACTAATCTATGGTTATGCTGAAAATTCCCAGTGTATTTGGAGATCTTCAATTTATTAGCAAGACAGATTGAAATTCTTGGCTAGGAGGAAGCTATGCAACTTTCCTTTCAAGTCTGTGCAAACGTCTAGTCCTTTGTTAAAAAATGACTAGATAGAGGTGACACCACTTAACTGAAATGTACTCTGAAGAGTAGATGAATGTCTGATTACTTTAGAGAGGTGAATATTTTATTAATTTTTACTTCTGTCACTCTACAGATCCCGCATAGATTCATCTGGACTTAGTTTGGTACATCGACAACAGAATTTACTTACTAAATTTCAATCCATATATGCTTTGATGAAACCATATGTGGAAAAGCAAAATCTTATGTTGTGGATGAAATGCAGGAAAGATATGACTGCACTTGACTCTCATATCTCACACTACATTTACACATAAATGCTTTTATGATTGTATACTGAGCCTGGAAAGCACATTATATATGTGCAGATATAAGGTAGTAATAACGTAATTTTTGAAAGATGGCCTGTGGTTTACATTAATTGTAACTGTTTGTCGCACTTAAATTTATCTGCAGATAGAGGCATTTTAAATACTTGATTGTTCCCATCTCCCTGAATGTCTAAGCCCTGTTGTGGTTGCCTGCAAAAATAGATCTAAATGGTAGATCCAAATTTAATCTCCGTTTCCACAGTCTTTTTATTGAGCCTTTTGTTGTTGCTATACTTATTGTTAATATTATGTTGCTGCCCTGAGATTACAAGTGGCATTAGGGTCTATATTAAAATGTTCGCTGTAGGACAGATGCATGCGAATAGTCCCATAGCCTAAATGGTCAACCCCGAAAACAAAAACAGTGGGGGAAAAAACGTGACACCATATCCTATTGCCAGAAAATTCTTGAGACAGTAAGAGAACAACGGTATTCCCTGAGCTCACACAGAACCCATGTCCGAGCCAGGAACTGAGTGAGCCTAAATCCTTCTCGAGGTGCAAGAATCATCTTTTCTCTTTGGGGCTTACGGTCTATAAAAGCATCTGTGATGGGATCTGAACATTCTGACTATAGGAGCATGCATTATCCGAATTATGATCTTAGAGTCCATGGCTGTCATCATGCTATATAAAGCAAATGGCATCTAAAGGATGCATTTTTCTAACGATCAGATTCCAGAATGAATTCAGCTTTTCAGCGTCTAAATAAATTGTAAAAGTAGCAGCATTTGAAATATTAACCTCTGAGAGAACAGGAGAAGGGCTATTCGCGGAGCTGTGGTTCTCCTTGGGATGTTGTGCCAGTCATCATTAGATTCGTCATGCCTCAGTAGTCTCAGCTTCTAAATCTAGTATTCCACCAGCGAATGTCACTAGCGTATTTAGTAAGACGAGAGAATGCCAATCGACAGGATTAACGTTATAAATTGTACTGTGTGTTAGGATTTAAAAGATGCAGAAATGTCAGCAGATATCTAGTTAAATATGCTCTACTGTTTTTCAGGTAAGTGTACTGACTATTTGAAGTTTTTGTTCTCCATTATGAACACTACTTTGCCTTTTTAAGAGACTAATCACTTAAATCCCTTGAGAATAACAGAATTTTAGTTTTCACATTTCAGGAACAACTTATTTTTGTCAGGCTTTTCTTTTACTGGCAAGGAGAAATGTACTAGTTAGTGCCTAAAAGGAAATTAGATGAACTGATGCTTTCAAGGAAGTGCCCTTTCAAGGGATGCTTTCAAGGGAAGGTGGTGCCCTTAAAGAATTACTCTGAGAGTTTCAGCATCCATTTAATAGTTTTGCTAGGTATTTGCTGGGAAAATTTCCTCTGTGAGATGTAGATTCTCTCCTTTCATCACTTCCCTGAAGCCCAGACAGATTCTGACTTATAGTGAACAATTGAAAACATTCTTCAGTAGAGAAATATCTGAAACCTCACTTTCACAGTTGAAGGTATGGAAAGAAGAGATGGTTTTAGGCAGTGAGACGTGAAGGACAAGTGGTAGGCCTGTCACAGATGCTGATAGCTTGGCGATGGTTGTACATCATCTTCCCTTCGTTGGCTCATGGACCTGTCTCAGCTGAAATGCAAACGTGCACAATGACACATTTATTTTTCATCTTAAACCTTGATATTTTCGGGCTTCCTGTGCATCAGTGATTTGTTTCATTCCCCTATGTTCACCACAGATGTGCTGCCACCAGTGCCAGGGCAAGGAGATAAAACTGCTACTATGCTTTCGGATGGAGCCATTTACAGCAGCATTGACTTCACCACCAAAACTAGTTACAACAGTTCCAGCCAGATAACGCAAGCTACGCCATATGCCACCACGCAGATACTGCATTCCAACAGCATCCATGAGTTGGCAGTCGACTTACCTGATCCACAGTGGAAAAGCTCAATTCAGCAAAAAAATGACCTGATGGGATTTGGCTACTCTCTCCCAGACCAAGGCAAAGGCAACAACGGTATTTCCAGTTATTTTCCAGAGCCCTCGGCTTTATGTTATATCATCTATGCATGAATTAGAAAATTATTTTTGGTAGGTGGGGCACTGCTCATTTTTGCCATAACTAATACTTGCATCCCTTGCATGCGTGCTGAACTTCCCTCTGCCACCAAATACATTGTTCTGTGCTTTCAATCCTCTCTGTCCTGCGATAACTACCCGCCCATCTGCCTTCCATTAGGCTAGGACAGGCATACATAAAAGGTTAAAAAAAAAAAGCGATTGAAGAAAACCGCAGTCCCGCCACATCTGCCGTTGACTCGCTAACTGCATGTGTTGCATGTGCTTGTGCTGTCAACTAATCACACGACGCCACTGTGACCTGTGCCCTTTAACCCTTAGCCTTGCTTTACATCCCTGACTACCGCGTGGCTGAGGGCTTGGCTAATAGATTGCCACACAACCAGTCGCAGGATTTCAGCACCACCAGCTCCCACAACAGCTCCGAAAGGAGTGGCAGCCTCTCAGGTTGGTTCCACCGCCGGGGCGAGGGGCGGCGGAGGGGGGTCAGCTGGGCAGCTCGCCGGGGTGGCAGCGCACCTCCCAGGCGCGGTCCCCAGCTGAGCAGGAGGGCGTCCGCCCCCGGGAACGTCGACGAGCCGCATCACGTCGGCCACCGCTGCGAAAGAAAGGAAGGAAAGAAAGAAAGAAAAAAAACACCCCAAACCCCAAAAAGCCTTTTACAAAACCTCCTGGAAAATCCTCCCAACCAGTGTACCCAGTGCTTTGCAGCCATTGCAAACCTTCCTTTGTAACATTCTTGCCCTGACAGCGTACTGCAAATATATTTCCGCACCAATCCACAGTTTGTAGGCCTTCCAGCGCTAGACTTCATGAGGAGATGAATGTTTTTGTTGAGTTGCTACCAGATTCCTCACTCACACGAGCTGTTTCTCAATGTTTTTTTTTCAGTCAAGCAGCTCACTCAGAGATAAATGTAGTCCCTGTAAGATGATTGGGGTTGTGCCAAGTCTGCATACAAACAGAATATAAATTTTGTGTATGTGCTGCATGTTATACTCGAAACATGACACATTTTCATTGGATGAAAATGACTGTAATACTTGTGATTGTGTATTACATTTAAATACACCTCTTTGATTGATTTCTTTAATTTTGCTTACTTGTTGCTTATGTTACTTTATGTGTAATTATGTCTTTTTTTCAAGAAGAAAACTAAAAAGCCTACAATTAAAGCGGAAGTCAGCTATTATGCCTAACTAAAATAGGAGAGAGCTGAAGGGACTTCAATTTCAAATTTGTACTATATCTGTAGCCTTTTGAAGTTCAATTATAAGTTGGAGCTATCATAATAGTACAGATCAACCCCAGAAATGGCTTCTTTATGTCAATCTTAATGACTTTTCAAAATGAACATTGAGATTAGAAGCCTCTAAACGTTGGCCCATAATTCAAATAGCCAAATGTATTTACAAGTCTTGCATTTTTATGGAAATACTAGCTGCTTTGAGTGAGACAGAAAAATAGGCTTATAGTATTGACAGGGAGGACAGGGAGTTAAGTTCATGTGATACTTTAGGAAAGGTGCTTGTGCCTTGTATGTGAGCTGTATTGGCAAGTAGCTTAGAAAATCAGCTTGCTCCTCTGACTGAATGAAAATGCAGAAATTGATATGCTGAGGTACATACGTGCCAGTTATCAAAGGGCACTATCACACTTTAAATGTGTTGACAGTTGCAGCTGGCTAAGAACTTTCTGAGAAAATACAATGAAAATTTGTCATTGGAAACTGCCAGTTCATCAAAAGCTGGACTTCAAAAAAATATTTCAAGTGAAGTGTGTTTTGTGCAGTGTTTCTCAACTTGAAGTAGAATTTCTAATGACAATCTGGAAATTTCAGGTTAGCTAGGCTTTCCTTGGCCAGGGCACTCCCGGTAGTGACCAGAATAGAGCTCACACCTGGAAGTCCTGTGGCTTTGATGAGTGTCAGACTATTGGGCTACAGATTCAGCATTTTGCTTTCTCTTGCCCACTAGTTATGTATATAATACAGACCAAGCAGCACCATAAGAAATTGAGGAAGACCTTCAAGTAGTCCAATAATTAGAGTGTCACTGGAGTCAGAGACCAGCTTTGATTACCTAGTCCTCATCAGGGTGAGCAGGGACTTTTTTGTCGCTTCCTTGGTTAGTATTTTCAGTATTTATTATTCTAAGTCTCTCTTTCCAGCAAATACTATGAGAAATCTTATCCCACTCTGGACTGGAAAATAGCTAAAACCTCAACTGCTTTGTGAAGTAGGGATGTTTTGCAGATGTGCTTTTCACAGCGCCCAGCTTGTATCAGTGCTGTAAAACCATCAGCCTAACTGGCAAATTCTTTTCCTAGGGTCTGATTCATCCAGAGATGTAGGCAATATAATTGAACTTCAATGTGAGGAGATACTGAAATATCTAGACTCATTGATATGGGGAAATAAGGCTTCTGTGCAAGTGTTCAAATGCAGATCAGGCACTGTGTAAGAGTTGTCTTCTCCACTAGTCTGAGAGTAACTGTGTCCATAGGGTAAGGAGAACAGAAATGTCCTGCCCAGCTGTATAGTGCAGGTTGTTTTCCTTACCAGTAATGTCCCTGGACTACCTTTCTTTTATTTCTTCATCTGAGCAGTTTCTCAGCTCTTCGCTTCACTCTTTCTAATAGCTCCGTTATCTTTGCCCTCTCTCTCCGAAACTCTACAGTATATGCCATATTTGTATCCCACACATCTAACTTCCATTTTTACCAGTCTCCTAAGCATACCAAGATGCTACACTTTCAAAATTGTCCTCTTCACCTCAAGTATCTCTGAGATGAAGGTCTCCTCTGCATTTCTTTTCTCTGAGTACTCCTCCTTTAATCCCCCTCCTGCACAAAAGCGCACTCACAGACACACACACGCGCGCGCGCACACACGCACACACACATACACACACACACACACACACACACACACATACACACACACACACACACACATACACGTACACGTGTGCACTTCCCTCCCAAAACAGCCCCTCCTGCAGCTCTTTTTGATTCCTGTCCCTGCAGACTTTTCCAGTTTTTCCCCATGTCCTACTAGTTAAAGTTTGTATACTTCCTTTGTACAGTTCTGTGACCTTATTTCTAACTCTGCTTTTGCCTGTACCTGTACTTTGAGAGCTTTGTTTTCCCTCAAGATGTTTCATGCATTTGTTCCCCCATTGCCACTACCACTGGGATTTCCTTTTTGTTGATCAAAATATTCTTTCCCTTTTCAAGAACACTTCTTCCTCTCTAGCAGGCTACAAAAGAACGGAAGAGCCTGTCTTGCAGCCTCATAGATGGAATATCAGCTCAGTTCCCACACAGTGAATGACAGGATCTTCTCTGGACTTTCTATAAATATCCCAGGTCAAGGAAGG
Source organism: Struthio camelus (assembly GCF_040807025.1). Classification (NCBI taxonomy): domain Eukaryota; kingdom Metazoa; phylum Chordata; class Aves; order Struthioniformes; family Struthionidae; genus Struthio; species Struthio camelus. Next base: position 111,285,157 of record NC_090942.1, on the reverse strand, counting down.
AAGAGCCCTGGTCTGGAACTGGGCTGTGGAGAGAAAAGGGTCCCCCTTGCAACCTGCTGCCGGCTAGGCTGATTAGAAATCTTGCCAGACAACAAGCCTGGCTCTAGCAACCAGAACAAGAGGTGAAAAGAAAAGGCTTGGCTGGTTCTAAATCACACAAACAGATTATTTCCTCCCTCTCTATTCTTTCCTTTTTGGGTCCAGCTGACAGCTGGAGATAGAACAAGCTGATGTCTCTCATACCACAAGTCCCGTGACACGAGCTTGTCTCTGTCCCTAGAATTGCACCTCCTCCTGGATGTCTCTGCGCTTAAAAAAACTAGAGCCCCAGCAAACAGGCTGCTGTGTGCCAGTGCACACAGTTCCCCCCCTTCCTTGCAAATCAGTTGTGGCTTTTTTGAATCATTGCTGTTGAGAACTTTTTACATGTTTTTTCGGCTGATGCTTATAAATCAGCGTGAGATGACAATGGGTAAACTGGATTAGACTGTGCTTTCTGCAGCAGGCAAAGAGAGAGTGACTGCTAGCTGCGCGCCCCACTGAAAAAGCGTATGACAGACAATTCTGCCAGACAACCCAGTGAGTTTAAAAGCCGCAACAAAGTGGCAAAAAAATAGATGGATCTGAAAGCAGTCAAGAGTCTTAAAATAATTTTTGTCCCATTCTTCTTCCTAATGAGTTGCTGACTAGAAAAAAAAAAATGGTGAGTTTAAAAAAAGGGAGGGGGAACAAGCAGGAAAAGAGTTTTTTCTGTAAAATCGTTCTTTAAGACTTTCCCACAAATAAAATTGTCTCAAATGGAGAAATGGATACAAGGACAATAAGAAAGGAGAAGAGGGCTAAAGCAAGATACCTTGCTCACCTCATTTCCACCAGCATCTTCCATTAGAGTTGTACATCAGATTTAGAACTCTGTCCATTTTGGCACAAGATATTTGAATCCTGTCCTAAAACATTGCAAACAGCTTGCTGATAGTTTGAAAAATGGAACATACTAAATTCATTTGAGCAAAAAACGCCATTTCTTTTTGTTTTGACAACTTACACTTGTCATTCTGACTGAAAGAAGTTAAGTTTCATGACAGTTGTTTGAGATTGTGTCCTTAAGCTCTTTGTTTTCCACAGAAAGAGATTATGCAAAGCAGTGTTACAAGCACACTGGAATCTGACATTTGAAATAATTTTCCATGGTCTATTATATTTTTATCCAATAATGAATGCAAGAAATCCTAAAGTAGACATGAATAAATCAATAAATACATTTTTGATACAGCAAAATATATCTTTCTTTGGTTATGCACTATTGTATTGCGACTATATTGAGTTCCTATTTTAAAAAGAAGTGTTTTTCAGCAATTATGCAGAATATTTTTCCATTTCAGTCTGTTATTATTTATAACCTTGTAACAACACTAACGCATTGATGCTGATTCTGCTAAGATATAAAAATATCTTCTTTTTTTCGGCATGCCATCTGGAATCAAAATTCTTCCAGAGAAGTGTAAATAGCTAGCTTTCTTCTCACATTATACCTCTAAGATTTTGTTTTTCTTTTTGGGTTTGCAGGTGGAAAAGGAGGGAAAAAGAAGAAAAGCAAAAATACTGCCAAGCCTCAGAAAAATAATGGTTCAAACTGGGCCAGTGTTCCCCTCCCACCTCCTCCTGTGCAGCCGCTTCCAGGCACAGAGCTGGAACACTATGGGGTGGATCAGCAAGAAGCAGGGTAATTTTTTTTCTTTTTCTGTTGAAGAAAAATCCATGATTTGCAGAGATGAGGCCTTTTCTGCCAAATAACAATATTATTCTGTTTTGTTTTTTTTTTGTTTGTTTGTTTTTAAAAAAAGGAGAGAGGCTTATCCTATAGCCTTATTCAAGGCTATAGAAGAGGAATGTTTGAATAGCTTCTCTTGATGGTGACTGAAGATGGAAATAAAAGTGACCTTGCTTCATCATCATGTAGGGCTTCTATGCTTACTCATGCTGAGAAGTATCTTGCTTCACAGGTAGCTTAATTGAATTCTTTTGGACTACTTGCAGATGATGGGACTCAGAGTGAGTAAGGATGACATAATCTAGCTCTTTGTGGTTTTTTGCTGGTTTAATGTTTAGAAATGTGAGAGCAAGCAGAACGAAAAAAAAATCTCTAAATTGGATTAATTTTAGAAGATCAACCAGTGGATAATAATCTTCTCATCGGCTTTTAGAAGAAATTTCACGGTTGAGAAAAGCATGCTATTTGTAGACGTTTTTAAACTTTAAACAACTCTCAAATTTCTGAAACCTTACACTTATATTTGGATAGCTTAAACTTGTTCTCAAGGATGCATAATCACATAAAAAGCACTAAAAAGGAAAGAGACATTTCCTGCACAGAAAGCAATCATGGAGTGTTTTTTTATAATTTGGAATTATATGAAACACTGTTTTATCGAACTCTGGAGAAAAAAATCGAATATATAGAAAAATAGTTTAATGTGATCATCTCTGTTGGAGTCTTTGAGAATCACTGAAGTTCTGACTGGTACCAATTTCTGCCTGTTTGAATTCATGGATTAATCAATATTTCTTAGGATGAAAGACAAGTTTTAAAAATCACTGTAATAGCTTGTTGAATAAAAATATTTTAAATGCTATCTCTTTTATAAGGACAAAACTGGTCATTACTACTTTTTAGAAGAAATAAATGTTAACATTTGGATTTATACCAAGTCCTTCAACTCAAATTGAATAATAACTAATTGTGTCAGTCAGTGAAGTCCCTTCAAAATGAAATTCCCTTCAGATTGTATATGAGTTAGAATTCCAAAGTAAATGGGAGGGACACTGTATAACCTTACTGATTATAAGTGTTGCTTAAACCTCAAGGCAACAAAGTGCATAAAATCATTATATTCTTTATTCTGCTAAAAAAGCTAAAATAAATTTGAAATAGTGTAGCTGTATATTTCCCAATGTTAGTTTACGTTCTTAAAAATTCCCATGCAACTGTTTCATTAAACTAATTATGCTATAGTAAGCAAACAACTTATGTTTTCTTTAATGACAATACAATAGTGTAAAAGGTAGGTAAACTGATATACGTTCTTGTGAAAGCCTTTGTGACACAGGGCTTGACTCCTCAGTTACATAAAATATTTGTTATCTAGCTGCAAGAAATTATGTTAGTTACCAGCATAATGCTGGTTATTTAAGGATACAGTAAAGTTCTCCAAAATTCACACTTAGTTTTTCATCTGTTTTTCTTTCAAATTACTCTTTTCTGTTCTTTTTTTTTTTTTTTTTTAGTATTTCATTAGTAACAGTTGTAAGCAGACCTTCTAATGTGCATCTTACCAATCAAAAACAAAAAAGAAATTGAAAATTAGGCTTACAGTGTCAGGCCTGAGCTGCAGTTATTTGCAACCAATTCTGCTGAACCCAGTGAAGCTGAAACAACTGTACTTTCTGAGGATCTATCCAAACTTAAGGATCTTTCTGTATTCAGGGGCTGATGTTGTTTCTGTGTTTTTCAACATGCTAAAATGGAAATAATCATAGACTGCATTCCCTGTCTTACCTTTAATATTGGCATATTGGGTAGAAAACCTGGCAAGTTTTTTGATTTTTTAAATTGTTTTGTTTTTCTGGATTTGCTTTGATGTATAATATATATGACAAGTACTATATGTGTTTTAATTTTAGAATTCATTATATACAGATGTAATTATACTGTGAATAATAATTGAAAATGATATTCCAAAGAGAAAAACTTTAATAAAGTTCTTGCAGTGTGCTATGAAAGGTGAACATTTAGAACAATAAAACAAGAAAAGTGGCATCTGAAAAAAATACTTATCTGTCTGTGCTCCTCTCCCCATAATTCTCCCCATAATTCAAGCGTGAGTTTCATTGGTGTGGGCATGCCAAATAAACTAAACAGCTTTGATACCTTATTTTGCTCATTAGAAATTAACACCAGAGGCCTAATAGCTAATAACTGTGTAGAATAATTCTTGATAACAATAATTTTAAAAAGTCACCTAACTTAATCATAGACTTACTCAGATAAGGAAGAAAAAACACACGCTCTTGACTCTCTCTACTGCCTTCTCCCCAGAAGAATCAAGGTCTGCATTCACTTCCATTCTTCCCCGAACTGCAACACACATAAGGAAAGATGATTGTTTTAATCCAAGTTACGGCCATTTTGTGTAACCTGGTAGATTTTTTGATATCTTGAATTACTATTTAACCTACACAGAAAGTCTATTTATACTGTTGTTTCCCAGGCAAGCTCTTTTCCTGTGAAACTTTGCCTTTTTTCCACAAACTCTGGATTTGTTCCATGCTGTCTTCCTCAATTGTCACTTGTATATATGGCAGAGACTTTGCAGTTTCTCTTTCTCTGTAGTAGCTTCCAGTCAAGCATACTGCCTTTTCCTCTCTTTTCAGAGATGATGTTTTTACTGAGTTTTATCTAATAAATTTGACAGGAACTAAATGCTGATTACTTATTTGTTATCATCTCTTTATATTTTTTCACCAGTAATCCACATGACCTTGAGCCAATCCCCGTAGCAACAGTCTTCATAAAGTTATCATTGGTTATTTTCATGTATTCCTATCGATTAAATCTTTAAAAGGAATATTAGCTACTGGATATCAACATATTTGATAGTTGTTTTCTGTCCTAAGAAAAAGAGTGTAGTATCTTTTACATCAAAAAATCCTTTGTGGCAAGACCTGAAGAGGGAAACTGTCTTTGCTGCGGTGATGTGTGTATTGAAACAAAAATGAATAGACTATTCAACTTACCTGTCACTGCTGGTTTTTATTTTGAAGAGCAAGCCTATCAATACAATAAGCAAAGCTTATTAATAGCAAAAGATTAATATAGAATAAAATGGACAAGAGGAAAATAAAACTATTAGAAACACAAAGATTTGTGTTTGTTCTCATTTAGGGACTTAAAATTAATTATCAGGAAATTACTGTAAGAGGTACCTGGTGAAGTTAAGGTGCTTAGATTTTGATGAGAAGTGCTTTAAAAATGTTACATGCCTTTTTTGGCAAGTTGCATTTACACAGGAAACCAAAAAGGACATGGTTATGACCAATATTCACTATGTTGTGTTTCTATAAGTTTCAATAATTTAGTAGTTTATATGAGAGGATATTCATATGTAATCTGTTAGGTTTGCTTACTTTTTATTGCAGAATTTTTTTAGTAAAATGCATGCTAGAACTGGCACCTTTTCAAACATTTCACATTATAAAGACAAAGATCCTCAAACCTGAAATCTTGAATCTCAATGTCCTGAACTTCATGCTTCGCCTCCTTTCTATTTCTAACAAAATCTAGGTGAAGATATGGTACTTGTGCAGAGTCTTTTTATTAAGGAATAAACTACCAAGTCGATTGTTTGGGGATTTGAAGCAAGTAGAGTCAAAAGCTAAGAACGTCCAAAGATCATTTATGCATTACCGAAAAGTCACTAAGGAGTACCTTTCTGTCTTATATCTTTTAAAGAAGCTGTTATACTAAAGCATAGGGTTGAGAGAGAGTGAGAATAAGCCACAGAGCTGTTGCGATGGAAATTTTTATCGGCATGCAGTAGGATGGTCCCTTCACCCTTAGGTGGCAATGATGTCATGAGTGAAAGTTACAAGGAAAGACAAATTAGTGCTAGTAATAACCCCAATCATCTCTTAAGGAATTACAGATGTGTCATATGATATTTTCTTAAAGATTCCTGTTATAAGAATAGTAATGATAAAAAATCAATTACCCCAAAACTCTGAAATGCCAGTGGTAAGATACAACATTTATTTGCCCCTCTGTAACACATACATATGTGTGTGTATCTGTAGATAGATCTAGATATGAAGTAATTGCAGCCTTAATTACAAGATATTCTTCCAAAGACTTCCTGCTAATTAACTTAGATTGTTTTAGCTATTCTGAATCTGAACTGTTTTTATACAGAGTACAGACTCTTGAATAAGCAAAAAGTGATGTCATTAATTCTAGAAATTTTTTGATTTTGTTCAAACTAGATGTTCCATTCGTAATACAGTCTTAAGAACTTCTCTGTCTGTTTTCCTAGCTTTTTTTGTAACCCGGCTTCACTTGAGAAAGTTGGCAGTGGTCTATTTCTCTGGTAAATTGGTAATGGCAGTTGCTTCCAAATAAAGAGCCTGAAAAGGAATATTCTTTAAACTTGTTTGAGAAATTAACTGTATAACTCAGTGCATTACTTGCCTGTATTGCAAACAAAAGGTGCAACTTGTTACGAGAGATGTCTGCGGTTCTTGAAGGTGGGTAGAAGTTAGAGAAAGTGACTTACAGTGCTTGGGGAATAGTCTTTAAAGTATGAAATGATGTTGGCAGTGAAGTAGCTGTGATGGCCTTTGGTTGTCTGACTATCTTTTGAAAGGAGCTATCTATGCTATCCCTGAAGTGTTTGGGAATATGCTGGGAGCTGAGAAGAAACGTGTGCAGATGCTCACTGCAGATTGCCAGGGATGTTGTGAGGATTAGAAGAGCAGAAAGTGTTGAGATTTGGCTGGTGTGATTGCCGGCAGAGCTGTGCACCACTGGAGTGATGTTCAAATTAGGGAATTTTTCTGGGGAGATAACGCTCTCTGCTGCACATCAGAAATGAGATTTGATATATTCTAAGTTTACTTGGTTTTTATTTTAGATATGACAGTGATGATTGGTGTCCGCCTTTGCCAGTTCAGACCTATTTACATCAGGGCATGGAGGATGAGCTTGAAGAAGACGATGACCGTGTTCCCACACCTCCTGTCCGAGGGGTAGCTTCGTCGCCTGCAATCTCCTTTGGGCAACAGTCAACTGCAACTCTCACGCCTTCTCCACGAGAGGAGATGCAGCCAATGCTTCAAGCCCACCTTGATGAATTAACTAGGGCCTACCAGTTTGATATAGCAAAGCAGACATGGTAAATGTTTAAAGCGGGCACCCACAATCTGGGAAAAGAAAGCATAATAATAATTTATTACTTCATGACATACCTATTGACTGTATTCAACAATATTTCAGTAATGTTCACAAAACCATAAATGGGAAGAAGAAAAAGCAAGCGTGTATCTCCAGTGTGAAGGCCTTAAACATTAATGGAAGCTTCTTAAACCTTGACTCTGAAAAATATATTAAATCTTGACTAAAGCTACATAAAAATTATATTAATTTGGAATTTTGGCATATACTCAGCTGACTGGTTAGCGTGTACCTACTGACAACTTTTATCTATACAGTTCAAAATACTGTCTTTTCAGGGTAGCAAAAGTAATTTGTTAGGATTTTCAAAAATACCGAAGCTCTAAATCTCTGATTAAAAATAAGGCCAGTCACTTGCAATAGCAAGGATAGCAGTTTTTACCCTGTGTAGCAGGAGAATGAAGCATTCGTATATCTGACAGTATTTTGAAATACCCTGAAAATTACTAATTCAGAGTGAAAACAACAGAAATAGCAGGAAGGAAGTTGTTAGAATTTACAGAATGGATCTAGTGTTTTAGAATGCTTTTTGCCTATTTAGAATGAGGAGCAAGCAAATATCACAGTAACATTTTCACTGTAAAACAAACAGAAGCAATCTCTTCAGGGACTGAAAAAGAACTTGTCAACTGCACCAGAATGGGGATACGGTGAAGGTCAGTTGCTTTCTGGATATTCCCTAAGTGGCAGTTGTCCTTTAAAACTTTTCTACCCAGACAAAAAAAAAAAGGGGCGGGGGGGGGAGAGTTGGAGAGTAGCTTGAGAATCTCAGAGGATAAAAGTGCAGCTAGTTACTGAATGGCACTCTGCCAGGGAAGAAGCGAGCTTTCTTTGCTAGTAAATAAAGCCACGATGTTATTCAGCTTCAGCTACTGTAAATAGATCCGGCAGGTAGGCAGGCTGTGCCAAATCAAAGCCAGCTGTTCTCCCCGGACACTGCAGAAGCCTCGAGGCTTGTCTGCAATCTGCGCTCAATCAACAGGATACTTTGGTCCCGCCACAATGCCGCACTGTCAAGCACAGAGCCCGGCCTGCCTGTGGGACAGACCCAAATCCCAGGCAGCAGCTAAACCTGGCCTCTTGAAGGTAGCTGCCTCCCGAGCCAGTGCACAGATGCATACGCTGTCTGTGCACTCGACTGCTGCTGCATCTTGCAGCTGTTACACTTCCTGCGACCTGCAGACTGCACGGGCCAGTCTGGTGGCTGGCAACAGTGTAGGGCTCTCTAGCAAAGCATCTTGCAGCTGGGGGTAAAAGGTCTCATTCCCTTTGTGGAGCAGTGAAAATTGACTGGGAACTTGCGTTGGGAACATTTTAAAGCCGCTCTCGTGTAAGGTCGCAGTCACTGAGCAGTAACTGAAAGTGGAAGAATTATAGAGGAGTTAGCATTTTTTTCATACTGGGACTGTGCAGCAGGTTTAGGGATAAATCTAGAGGGTTGTAAATATATAGGATTTTTGCCGCAGGTGTGACATAGAATCGTTTACTGTTTTGATATTGCTTGGCTGTACACCTGTCATGCTGTTAAAGGCCATAGCAAATGCTGTTCAAAATCAGTGGAGAAAGCACCACTGTTTAAAGTGTGAAGGAAGATTTTTTACTTTGTTTTCTTGTCAGTAAATTATCCTGTCCAGTGTAGAGGCGGGAAAGCAAAACAACAAGATGAGACCGATCAGATAAATTACTGTAGGAGTAACAAGAAAAATTTAGAGACTGACCACCTAGAGATTTAAGAGAGAGAACATTAGAGATTACTGGAAAAGTGCATAATCATTATGGCCTTGATCCAGCAAATCACTTAAGTATATGCTTAACTACAAACATATCACAAATTGACCTCAATTGTTCTATCACAGGCTTAATATTAAGCATATGCTTAAGATCACACTGTTTACTGAGGGCTAGTTAGATCTTAGTGCGCTTTTGTGCAGTGTTGTGAACACTGTATACCTAAGAGCCCTGTGTCCAGACAGAAAAGTGTTCAAGAACTGCTGATGAGAAGTATATATGTATATCAGAATGGAAGGATTTGCTTTGCAAATAAGCTTCCGAAGATGCAATAGTTTAAAAAAACACACCAAGGTGGAAAGAGATTCCAGGGATATATAACATTTACCATGACATTGTCAGATCCACTAGGTCTGAGACAAGACTACTTGAATAACAGAATCACTATATTTATAAAATATAGGCAATATTACAGCGTAAAGTTCTCGTGAAAATTAAAAATATTAGACCTAGTTAACCAAATAGGTGACAGTTGTAATTTTTTCCATGAAAGTGGTATCTAAGTGAAAGACTAGCAGGATCCTGAATCCTCTCCAGGGTTCTGCCAATCTGAATTAGGTCACGGCACCTCATGAATAGCCACCTAGGGATTCCTGAGTGCCTAAGTTAACAAATTCAAGTGTGGTACACTGTCTTATGCCAAGGCCAGTGATGTCTGGGTCCCCTGGGACAGCTTGCCATGTACCTGCAGTGCCGTGGAGAATGCTGCACTGATAGCAGGCAGTTGTTCTTTCTCTCTAGTGTCTCAGAGACCTCTTACATGAAAATCCAAGTACACTGATTGCCTATTGACCATTTAGCTATCCTGTGTGTGCTTTTTAACTTTGTTTTTCATGTTTTGATTGTGATTGCTGCATGCAATAATTTCACATATGCATGCCCTTACTACTACTGCAGTTTTAAATCAATTGAACTACTTTGAGTAAAGCAAAATAAAAAAGTTTCATTGGTGATGAGTTCATTGTACTTGAACATTTCTTTTGTCCTTCAGGTCATGTCCTCCTCTTTAGGGTGTTTTGCCTAACAGCACTGAGTCATTTTTAGCAGGAACGAAATTTAAACTGTATTTTAGCTCAAAGGTGTGAAATGCAAGGTGGAATACTGGGTGATACGCTCATATGCTAGTTTGGGATTATTAGTTGTGCTTTTCCATGCACACGGATTTCTCAAGTGATTTATGTAGTCTCCATGTACCCCAACTCCTCATCTGTAAAAGGACAATGTTATCCTTCCCTGTCTTACAGCAGGAGGAAGTGTGCCTAAGTTTGGAAAGTGCTTAGGTATTATAGTAAAGACATATTAGAGCAATGGTAAATAACTGAATTGACTTTTCTTGAGTCTAACCTAACAAACATACTCTGTAAATATATTCCGAGATTTACTGAGGGGCTTATGCTTTACTGACCATGGGGTACAAAGTCTCATCCGTTCTGATGATATTTTTTGTGTTTGTTTGTGTAGGCACATCCAAAGCAATACACAGCCTCCTCAGGCTCCAGTTCCACCCCTAGGATATGTATCTGGAAACATTATTTCTGATTTGGAAACAGATGTTCCAGATGATGATGAGGACGATATTGAAGAGGAAGCTGTAGAAATCACTAGGCCACTAAGAGGTCTAGAGCATACTCCAGGCTCCAGTATGGACAATCTAGACAGCTCTGTGACAGGTAACCAAATATAGTAAACAGTGACACCAGCTTGTTTGTAATGGTAAAATACATCATCAATCAAACACTTTATAAGTGAAAATTTATTCCACTCTGTTTCTGTAACATTTAAAATGTGTTAATATTAAACACCGAAGTTAAAGAAGGATTTGAAAATACTTTGCTGCAAAATGATAAGAAAATCCATGAATTTTAAAAAGCTTTAAAGACTTGAAAGAAAACTCAATTATATCTTAGCTTTCATGAAAAGTTCACTCTACTGGAGAAGCAAGTCAGTTACATAGAAAGGAGAGGGAAGACTTTGGCTTAGGAATGTATATTTCATAAATCAGGAGCAGCATAAAAAGTGTTATCTTAAAACACTTTTAGATATTTTGCTGGGTAAATACTTTCACAGACGAACTCCTGGAAGTTAAAAGGCTTCAGAATACGTGTAGTTAGATCAGCGCAACATTTTTTTATAGCATAAATAAAACATTTATGTAGGGAAATGTGTATTTTGAATCTACTTCATATTGATGAATTTAGTCATTGTTCCCTTTCAGAGAATATATTTAATTATTCTGTCCCTTTTTCCTTCACTGCCTCCAACCTGTTGCGTGCCTAGAAAGGTTGCAACAGGGATCATAAGAGGACCTAGAAAGGCATGCTAAACTAATGCACAGAATCTGAATTAATAAAATTGCTGTTAATGAAATACAGGCAGCAAAACATATTTTTGAAAAATACAGATTTCATATGGACGTAATGAACTTTTTATAGGCATCAGCTCATTTCCCTTTAGGTTGAACTTGGGCCTCTATATAATAACAGGCATTCATAAAGTACAGCTTTATTGGAGACCCAAATGTACATAGTATCTGTAGCTCTTAAAAGTTTGTGTGTGCTTCTTCAGTCTTTGGTCCCTATGGAAGAGCACTAATTGTTACTTGTACCTTAAGGGAGACTTACTCCATGTAACTCATTACCGCAGCACTGCTTATTTTCATCTCATCGTTCTGGACTTTGGAAATTCTAAAGAATTTTGCACCCTTATTTAAACATTGCTGTCCTGAAAACACTGCAGGAATATGACAGTGATGGAGCATCAATACCTATAATTTTCTTCCTTTTCTCTTGTTGAATTAAATAATGTGTTGCTTTATCCCACTTTCCAGGTTTTCCTGCACCCTAGGGCCAGACTGCTTACCAATCTAATTAACATTTCAGAACTGTAGCTCTACTGCTGTGATATGAAATCCAGATCCAACTGAAAGCTGTAGAGTTAAAGTTTAAATCCCTGAATTTGGAAGGTTAACTTATTAGTGCATGAGTGTGTTAAGTCACTTTGCTTGAATTTCCAGTATAATCTCCTTCAGGCTATAATTCTGCATATTTTTGCATATCTCACTAAGAGCTCAGAAGCCTTTCCATTAGGAATGCAGCAAAGGATTTACACTGTTAATACAAGAATAAATAAAAAAATCAGGTTAATACGTATTTTTCCTTGAGTGTGTATTAATATGTCAATGTTGATATATCAATAAATCAGAAAACAAATGTTTTGCACATTTGTATTTTCAGCTAAATTATGGACCAGCTTATCTAGTGCAAAATTAGGAATAGCTTCATTTGTGCTCCAATTCATAGACTTCTGTGCTCCTTACAATTTATCCTCTTATGAAGCGCATTTTCCTAGTTAAAAGTGCTATTTATTTACTGGAGTGTTAAAAATCTACTGGTATATTTTTTGAAAGTTGGGCAGAACCTGGTAATATAGACTGAGATTGTACTTCAGGTGATCTAAATGCATTCCCACTTACTATCACCACCATCTTGATGTTGGCTTGTCCAACTGAAAAATAATGTTTTTCTTTTTATTTTGCTTGTTTAATGACTAGCTGGATCAGTTTCTTGCTCTGCTTCACTGCATGGCAATGTATTTACCGCCACTACAGGAAGGGAACATGTAGCTGAAAGGAAAGGAAAGGGACAGGCTGTCCCTATAGCTTATAGCCTACACCTAGGTTGACTTAAAACAATTATAAAACTGAAGCCTTGCAAAAATATATCCAGTGTATTAGTCTAAATGACCTAAAAAAATCACAGATTATCCAAATAAAAGCACTTGTATTTTCTTCAGTTACTATACGGCCAAAGCCTCAATTTGCTGAGTTGGATATGTTTTTTACAAGGGCTTAGGAGGAAATTACTTATTATACATGTGGGAATAGTTTCAAAAGAGAATTTTAATTTTTTCGTTAACCCTTCCAGGTTGCATTTATTAGCGTTCCAGAGGTTATATAATATATTTTTTTCTATTGTTTCTGAACTATTTCTCGCTCTTCAATTTGCTTGCCTTTAGAATACTTTAAAATACCATTATTTTCCACATTTCTAACTCACTCTTTGGTTCTTGCCACTGCAAAAATTTAAGCTGCTTCTTTTCACAGGGCTTTAGATGACTTGAACCATCATTTTTCTAGGAACTTATATACTACATTTTCACTTCTTTAAACATTATGAGAGAAAAGTGAGGCAAAATAAAACAGCTGACCCAGAAGAAGCAATATTTCCTTTCCTTTTTAAGTGTGTTCTGTGAGTTCAGTGTTTGAGAGAAAATTAAATCGACATTTCTAGATATAGTCTTCCTCAGAATAAATTTGCTGTACATTAAGCAGGAAGAGTTTCCTCGCCATGTACTGTTAACGTGCTTCAGCGATGACTTGAAGACACCTGCTTTAGGAGTGAAATGGTACTTTGTTCTTTATGGTTGAGCTGCGACTGAGGTTTTCATCCAAAGCCAAATGTAGGATTCTCTTTGGGGAGATACTGGCTCTGTGTGAACTGAACTCAAACTGCTAAATTCCTCTGAAACCCCCAGTGTTGTTCCTTTAAGCTGTTCAAAACTCAAGTTGTCCTCCAGGCCCTTGAGTTTTAGTTACGGCTAACTGAAGGTTCAGGCAAGGATTCAATCTGTGCTTTTAAGCTTTTCTTTTTCCAGGTGGCAGACACATAATGTTGACATGTATAATAAAGTGAAAAGAAAGGAGAAGCTCACAGTAACTATATAATGACATTTTCCAGGTATTGAAAAGGAAACTCAAGGAGGGAGATTTAGATTGGAACATTTGGAAAAAGGAATATGAAACTAAAGCAGAAGTTTTAATTGTTTTCCAGCATGATTTGTTAGGATACTAAGTTGTTGATTCTAATTGAAAAAAAACAAACAAACAAACAAAAAAACCCAGAAAAGCAGCTCTACTGCTTCTTGATTTTTAATTAACAATCATTTAGGTTTCATTTTGCTTTCACAGATGCATTGAAATATGATTTTTCTTTTGCTTATGTTTAATGTTTACATTTATAATGAATTGCTGTGCAAAAAGATGGCTTGAATGGTCATGGAGAGTCTGTTATATTATTCTACATTAATAGACTTAATTAATTGCATGAGATGACTGTGTAAGAGATTGACTTGCTTATCACTGAAAAGACCTCTAGGTTTTGTCAAATCAAATTATTATTGTTTGGGGGGTTTCTTTGCCCTCTCCTTACTCTCCCCTCCCCCAGCTTCACAGCTTTGCCGTTAGTAGTGCAGCTCCCCCAGTAAAACTGGTACTGGGAGCTATTATGTCTTCAGTCCTGATGCATTTTTACTGAGGGGAGAGATACAGCTATTAACTTGCATGGAAATTATAACAAGCCCTTTTTCTGCCTAACTAACAGAAGCAGAGTGTTATTCTTGTAAATAGTACTCCTGCATACGGATAACAAAACTGATTTTTTAAAATTATATGGCTCTGAAATTATAAAGATCTGTAGGATGTGTAGCTTCACAAGGAAGAAAATCCCTTATTTAGCATGTTTTGGGCTTGATTAAAAATATCACTCTAATCGTGTCTTTGTGGTAAAAGTTGTTCATTCATTGTGTCTGGGCAAGAATGGAATAATTCTTGAATATTACACAAAATCAGTTTCATGAGCCATATTTTACCAAGGCAGAGTTCAATATTTGTATTGATTTGCTTAGGAATCCCTACTGCAAAAGATTTTATTTTATAAGCAGTTAGACAGATTACAGTTTATAGGAGGAATGTGTTTCATGGATTATATATGTGCTCAGAAAATAGGAAACTGCTAGTTTTTGTATCTCATAAAAATGGTAATGTAACAATTAGCAGGGTCATATTATAAAGCACAGACTTTACTCTAGCTTAATGGATCTAGGGATATGCATTCATCAGCAAGGATGGATTTAGCATAAAACGACATGTAAATGAATTGATGACTGATCATAAATTAATTTTAGTGCTGAAGATGTAATAGAGACACAGCAAGATGCCACTTTATCAAAGTATTTTACTGCTCAGCAACATTTGAGCAACTACTTAATGTTCTATATGCGTTTCTTCTCTAACAGCTTGAATAAATTTCAGAAATTTTTGTACCTTTCAGCAATACGGAAACCAAAAAATCTAGAAAGATTGAAAATGCAAACACAAATAAATTTGACTAAGTGGCATAAATTCATTTTTCATTAAATGTTTATGAGGGCATTAATTATGGTTGGACCTGTGAAGTGCCAAATAGGTATATATGTTTTGCTGTATTTTATTGAGGGTTTCCTGCCCCAAAATTAAAATTTTAAAATATGAGCATTTATTTCAGGTATATGCATATAAATATTTGGGCCATGGAGGGAGTATAGTGTAAATTGTAAGTCTAGGTCTAATTTATGAAGTGTGATTGTATTTACAGTCTTCATTCAACACCTTCCATTTGTTCATATTCTAATGGTATATTAGCTGTTGCCCCTTTTGCTTCCATCACTTCCGCTAAAGCTAGTGTCCATTATTTCTTTATAATCATGTCAGCAGTCAGATACACCCAAAAGAGGATAAAGTTTTTCTCCTGTACAAAGGCTAGGAGAATTCTTAGAGCTGAAGCAGCCTCAGTCCCAAAGAACTTTGTCCATACTTCACAGATCTCGGTGTTCTAGCCCCGATTCATCAAAAACCTGCAAAGGAGCAGGGATTTAATATTAGCATGTGTATAATGATCTTATGAAGAAAAGCATATAAACATATACACACAAGTCCTACTGACATCAGTAGTTAAATTTAAGCACGCACATAGAGTTTGCATACAGAAACGTATCTAATGGAATTTTCAAAAGTGTTAGGTTTGTTGTAAGTAGCTTTTATTTCACAGGTGCATTAGATTTTTTTAACAGTAAAGCAAGTGTACACTTTGCATAGAAAAACAGCATCTTTATTGCCTGCAACACGCCACTAAAAGTGGTAGCATGCAATCTACAAGAAACTAACACCTCTATTCCCCTCACCTTTCCCTAAGAGCAAAGCAGCTTTCTGTTTGCGTTAGCACCAAGAAATATTTTATGGGGCAAGAAAACACAGTTCAACTTTTCACAGAGTTGATTTTGTTCTGCATAAAGTATTTACTGCTGCTGTCAGCAAGAGTAAAATTTACAGTTGCCAGAAAGCGTAAAAACTCAAATGTGCTCTTGGAAAACACATAGTGAGCTGCATGTAAAGGAGACGCTAAAAGCCTGTTTCATTCCATTTGAAAATGCATAGTTGATCTGAAAAGGATGTCAGCATCTCTTATTCTGCCTTTATTCAGAGAGAAACAAATGTGCCTCTGATTTGGAAAACAAGAGGCCAGTGGATGCTGTTATGCAAGCAGTCGCCACGTGTGCTACGTTAACGCAGCTGTGTGGTGGCCTGAGGTGCCCAGGCTGGACCAGCACTCTGGTGCTTACCAGGAAATGTCCTCACCTCGGGACACCAACCGAAGATGTTTTACCTACGCAAGCTGTAATGGGGAAAAAAATTGTTTATGCAGAGAAACTGAATAGCTCAGGAAGCTGTAGAAATAATGCAGAGATTGCAGTGGTAGCTACCGAGTCATACATAGCTGTGGTCACTGCAGACCAATGGTAGCTTGCTGACTTAAGCAGTTATGACCTTTTGCTTCAGCTTCCAGTTTGCGGGTGGCCCAATACCCAGAAATAGCATCACTGTTTGTATTAACTGTCATCTGTTGACACTGTGAGCAAGTAAAGCTCATGTCCATATGAGAATTGAGCTGTGCCTCCAGGCTGGCAGGCGGTCACTCCTGACGCTGCTGATGGGTGTGAGGTGAAGGTGGTGAAGGCGAAGTAATGCGTGTGCGGAGTGCGGGGATATGCAGAAGCTCAGGGAACAGGTCTTTCTGATGAAATTAACTAGTACATACCTGACAATTTGGCAGCCTGAAAACAGCACTCTATTGATAATTTATATTTAGGTATTGTTAAGAAAGCC
Organism: Struthio camelus; assembly: GCF_040807025.1. NCBI lineage: Eukaryota > Metazoa > Chordata > Aves > Struthioniformes > Struthionidae > Struthio > Struthio camelus. The sequence goes on along the minus strand of NC_090942.1, from coordinate 111,268,388 downwards.
TGGATGCCCATGCATATGTAGAATGATAGGTATATGCATGCACACTGGAGAGAACGTTATCGACTTTTGCAGATCCCTGGTATATTTCATACTTAAAATGTGGATTATTTTGGGGGGCAGGATGAGCTTCTGTCCAGTCCTTTTAAGAACAGATGAAAAATAGCAACTATTCCTAGATATCACCTGAATGTACCCCATCCAAATGGGTTGAGTAACTAGTTGGCAGGTGGCGCTAACGTGAGCAAATGGAAACTGAAACTTAATTTCCTTTAATACATCCATAGTCTTGTCCCTATGATATTGAAAAACCATGTATATTCTTACATATTCTCTTCAGTATGTATTTTTATATATTTTATGTATAGAGTAGATTATAGAATATAAAAAGCTTGGGCCCTGATTCAGGAAACTAATCAAATACATGGTAAACTCTCAGCACTGGAGTATCTTCCTTTTATATCTATAGGTCTAGTAACATTTTTATGTTTCAGCTTGTGCTTAAATATTTTGCAGAATATATGTGTCGATAAGCAATTGTTTGAAAAAGTCATCTACTATTGCATTTCGTTTTCTTACGTCTTGAAGTGTTTTATCTCTAGTATCTCCTTTCATACATCATCAATAACTTTTGCCAAGCCTTTTTACTCTCCTTTCTATATGATGTCCTGTCGCACTTTGTTAGTTCAGAAATTGTCTTCTCAGAAGATATTCAGTTTCAGGTTTCCTTAGCTTCCTTACATCTGCCTGCATCAGGTCAAGTCTGTTTGGAAAATAACAATTTTATGTGTGCTCTTGGCAAGCAGAATCAAACTCTGTCACTCTCTGTTGCACTTAACACACTTTCTGCCTGTCAGACCTTTATAGACCTCTTCAGTTTCGTTTCTTGTATCTTAGGAGTGCATGGACATGTGTTATTATAGCCTGCCACTTTGCTGACATTAAAAGATTTGGTGACTGCAGCATCATAAAATAATCCATTGTTCTTATTTTTTTGGTGCAGGGTGTTGCTAACTAAATTACCGTTTTCATTTGTTGTAAGTTATGCCTTATTTTGGCAGGATATTTTTAAAATTTTGCACCACCACTAACTATGTAGCCTGTCAATTGGGTACTCATCTGCAGATCACTATGGATTTACTACTTAACAATTTTTAACAAAGTAATACTTTCTTGGACATGTAATAGAAAGGGCTTTCAAGGACATGTCTTACAGTGCTACACATCTTACAAACTTTTGTGTAAATTCATCTATGCTAGCCAAATGGTAAAGTCAGAGCTCTGGTGTCTCTCTCAACATGGGTTTTTTCTTATCTTGGAAAGTTAGTTTTCTACAGGTTCTCATTGGCTTACTAGGCTTTTTTTTTTTTTTTCCAACATATCCATGCCAGTGTTTTTAAAAAGTAGCCTTTGGGTATTTCAAGATGGTGAGATGCCTGAGCTATCTCAGAACAATATGCTGTGCCTACAGAGTACCATGCAATGCCATGCAGTGATAGTAACTTGGGTCCCAAAAGCAGTCTGGTAGCTCTGCGATTCAGCTGGGCTTGGTAACTAATTAGCATGGTTGCCATGCTCCTGAAGCAAAGCTAGTTATTTGATGCTAGCTTGCGTTTCTTTGCCTCATGCTCCACTACACAGTGTAGATATAACCAGGTACATTTATGCAGGATTTTCAGAAGTGCAGAACTTTCTCAGCTCCATGTGAAGCCAACAAAAGAAACAGAATTTCAGTACTTTGAAAAAAAAAAAAAACTCAGCGATAGCTTTGAAAAGTATATTTTTCACTGTGCATAGAGTAGTTGATCAATGCTTCACATACTAAAAAAAAAAAGAAAATATAAATGAAGAGCAAAAAGGTGAATCCTTTCTTCAGTATTTTAATCTTTACATTTTAATTATGTCAAGCCTTCTATGTTGCCTTCATGTGTTAGCTACTTTCTTGATTCCATGTTCATGATGTTAATTGTCATTCTCCTGTCCTGCAGCTGTGGTAATCCATGGCCAGAAGGTATCATGAGGGCAGTATTGGCTCACTGAGTGACTCAGAATTAAATTTGAGTGTATATTTGCTCTGCTTTTGAAAGTCTACTTCTAACCTTTTAAGTAAAAAACTTTAATCCTCTAGAACGAACTGCTTTAAGTCAGCTTTGTTTTGGACATTAAGATTGCTCATCTGTTTAAAGTTTCTGTTGAGAAAATTGTGCAAACTCAACCTTGTTCAGGACAGTTCTTGAAGCTCGTGTTTGATTTTCTGAGATTTACATTTGTGCTGCCCTAAATTAAGGCTTTATGTTGCAAATATCAAATTAGATGCTGATTTCTAGTAAGTCAAGTAAAAAATCCCGTTGCTTTCAATGCTAAAGGAACCTATTTATTTTCAATAGAATTTATTGTGGAACCTTCATATCTGTAGAAGATATGTATCATTTTGTTTACAGGATCAAAACAACATGGAGTAAGCTATGAATGAGATCCCAGCTAGCTTTGAAAAATACTGTTCTTTTGTATCAAGCTTGGTCAGAGAAACTTTGGGTTTCCTTTTGAGAAGGGACATATTAAATGGATCTTTAAGCTTTAGATGAGCAAAAAAATATCAAATGTATACAACTCACTAGACCCCTACATTTGTTTTTAGGTTCAATGGTAAATGGATGGGGTTCTGCGTCTGATGAGGACCGTAACTTTTCTAGTCATAGATCTAGTGTAGGTAGCTCCTCAGATGACTCGATCTTTACCAGCGGCAGTTTTGCACAAGCACTGGTTGCAGCAGCAGATAAAGCTGGTTTTAGGCTGGATGGAACCAGCCTGACAAGAACAGGTTTGTAGACTCGAAGTTGATGCTTTTTGCATGAAGGGTGTCTCTGCCTATTCTTCTCTTCTTGTCAGTGAACCTGGGTCTCACTTCACATTTGTCTAACATGCATGGAATAAGGTGGATGGAGATATTTTTTAAGTGCATATTCTAAACAAAACCTTACACTCCTCTGTTTCATTTTTAGTGATTTAAAGTAGTGCACAGCACAAGCTTTTAATCAGCACCTTCAGTCTGCTATTTCTCTTTATGTTGACTCTATTATAGATTTACTGACATATGCTCTGTCTAATATTTCAGTGAAGAGATCACTAACTCTACCACGCAATATTTGATGATTGAGTTTTTGCAAAATCTTCTCACAATCAATAACATTTCCAGTGATGAAAATCATATTTAAGCTATTATCTCCATCCCTGCTCTTCTGTTGCATCTCTTCTTGCAAAAATGTATTTTTCTGGGAAATTTTTTCTAAGCATGGGGTGAAATGGTATGCTTTTATTATTAACATTGCAAACTGTTTAAAAGCCTTATTAATCAGCTGACTTTAAAAATACTTAGTTCAATAAGTTATTGTATTTTGTTTAAATTTAATTTTTACTATGCCAACTGCATCTTCAAGTTAAGTGTAACAAAGGTAAAATGACTATTGCTTTTGAAAACAACTAATTTTATCTTCTGAAAGGAATTAATAGTAAATATAGTTTAGCTCATAATTTTAAAGCTCCTTATGTTATATTTCTATCAAAAAAAAACCAATAAGTAGCATTTATTTTTTAATATCCTGGACAGAGAATATATTTGGATTTGCTTAGTCTTATTGAAATTGTAAAGTCATTTATTAGTTAAATCCACAAAACCAAATAGTAAAGTATGAATTTTTTTGTTGCAATTTCTCTTCCTATTTCTACCCAGAGTTCCCATAATGTTCCTATCATTTACAAATTTTTATTATTAGTCTTGTATGAAGTTTATCCTTCAGTAAAGTATGCACATTTATGAAAAATGTGTGCAAATGTTAAGGCTAATGCTGCAGGCTTTCTGCATGCAATGACTTTATGGCAAACACTGCATTTTAGGAATGGAGAAAAGAATCCATGGCAAAGCCCTGTGCTGCCAGCAAACTGTAGGGTGAAATTCCACCTTCTCTGAAATCACTGAGTTTTTGCCGTTAGATAATTATTTCACTGTTAAAAATAGTTAAAATCTTCACTTGCTTCTTCTACCAGTGGAACATTGACTGTGTAAATCTTATCCTTTTAAAATTAAGTTGCTCTAGACCTTCACTTGTCCACTATGGAACAATTTGGCCAAACTATCATTTAAAATATATTGGTTTACTTGAAGAGTCTCCAAAATAGTATTGAATGAAAGGAGTAAATCCTTCCTGCCCTTTTTATTTTTGTGTTCTTCTTGGCCTGAATAAAAGCAAATGTGAAGATTCACTCTGATTTAATTTCACTTATATCAAGCCCACTAAGAAATATAGTTTCTACCACAAACAAATACGTAACAAAAATTCGTGGGCACACAAACACTTTTAAATAAGTATAAATTTCTCATTATAGCTCTGTAAATGAAATGTTGAAGGGTGGGATGAGTAGCTTAATTAGGTCACAATGCACTTAAACTGAGTATTTAAATATAATTCCTTGGATAGTGTATTAGAGTGTAGGGTACATCAAAGTATTCAACTGTTGCTGTAGAGGCATTGTAATTATTATCTTTTTATTCTCTTAATGATCCAGCAGGCATATCTGAAACAAAACAAAAGCCACATGTAAACGAACAGCCCTCCCCTCTTTTCCCCACAAAACTTTCAGCAAAGGGAAACAACTCCCGAGCCCTTGCTGTAGTTTCATCATGATGTGATACCTCCTGGGCTAGGCATGGTCAGTCAGACATGCCTATTATGTACCTGCTGTATCGCACTGAATCCCTGAGAATGCTAAATGATGTTTTGTAGTGGAGAAGCAATAGTAATATTGGCCTTATTTTTCTGGAGGAAATCTGAAGGGCCTGATCTACTCTCTTTCCCCCGGACAGTTATTTTCACCTGTCCAGAATAGCTGTGAAATGGTCTTACTGAAGTGAAAGGAGAACTACATCTTGGTCACCCAGCATGGGTGTGTTTGACTGCCAAGCATGATAGGCACGGTAAATCCAGGCATAAGGTGTCTGTCCAACTAGACACTTGCATTCCAGTTTGCAGAAGCCGTCATGTGATTTACCATGCAGTTCAGCCAGTTTCCTTTTTGACACCCTTGGGAAATTAAGCCAATGAATTAGTGGATTCATCCTAGTCTCCGCTTACGCACACTAAATCTACTATAGAGTCTAGCACTGCACAGCAGTTTTTACTGGAAGGGCTGCACATGAGAATTAAGATAGATGCTGCAAGCAGATCTCAGGTGCATTCAAAGATGTGTTTTGGGAGCCTGCCCATCATCTGTTTGCCCCATGTCTGATTCAGGTCAGTGCTATTTATTATTACCCTCATTTTCATAGAGGGATAAAAGAGAGAATGTTTAGGCTTTATATTTCTTTTTACAGAGCAGCATTCTAAATTAAGAATCACATGTCTTTAGTCAAGAGAGTAAGTGTGAAGAATCTTCATCCTGCACTCCCTACTTGCACTTGCATGTTGAGAGTTTATTTTTACAAAACATCTGTGCAATATGGTGTGAACTAGGATCGAATTTCAGGCTCATCTCCGGATTTCTTTGCATTAGTGGTCTTTTTTATTTTTAACTGAAATTCTTAGTATTTTGTCTGTGTTCATCTGCTGTTTTATCCTCATCTATGAAGCAAGGGCTTGATCACTTGTCTTTGTCTGGCTGCAGCTGTGCCAGCTATAGAGGTTAATGTTTCCAGCTTTTCCCCAAAAGTATTTACTGCTTTCTCCCATCTCCAGGCTTAGCTGCTTGGATGGGTGTTCTGTAACCCATTTCAGTCAAAATGAGCCAGGTTAGCAGAGGCATGCTGCTCAAACTGTCCAAGCTTAATGTGGCTTATTTTGACAGAGGAGAGTTAGGGAATGTCCCCGTGAGTGGTTCAATGTGTCACAGCCTCCAATAATTGGCAGTGACTGGCAGCTGGGAAACAAGCTGATCTAGGAGCAGTGTCCTCTTCAGGGTGCAGAGCAGTCAGAAGAAGACAAAAGATCAAGCCTCAGAGAGCCAGGAAAATTCTGAAAGGAAATACTGAGAAGTTTCTACCATGTTTGCATTAATGCATTAACAGCATTTTTGAGAGTCTGTGGCCACATTTTTTCACTCGTCCTCTTTTTGCGTTGAGGACATTTCAGATAGATAGTATAGTGAGTGGCATATTAACCCTCAATTAGGCTTATCCGGATCAGATTGTAAGTGATGGCATGTTGGAAGTAAGTGCACCTATTATTATCATGCTTTAAGAGCAGTGTGATACTCAAGCGCTCCCCATCCAGAACCTTGGCTCTCAGAAAGTTTTTTACTAGAAAACATAGGTCACAAAAGTGTGGACCCTGCTCTGAGTTAACCAGAAGACAAAACAGCTCCTGACAAGCTTGGGGTCAGGGGACCAGAAAAATAACAGGCAGCCGTTTTGTCCCTTGCCATCAACTCATACCATTTGGCCCTCTATCTGTGCTGAAAGAGCAACAGCTCTGATTGGCTTATAATCGTTCCACTGTGGATCGGTTTAAAACAAGTAGGAATTTTACGTATCAGATCTAAACAAATTAAAGTGTTAAAATCCCTAAGGTGCTTGGTAAAGATGACATATAGATGAAGAAAAGAAAGTAAAAGACTGTGATACTGAGTTTTCATCAAATATCATTAAACAACAAACAAGCCTAGTTAAGTCATTTAACTGAACAAAGATATCAGAATAAAAAGAATTGAAAGAAGTAACTGAACTGTGCTCATACAGTCCCTGCTGTGGTGCTTTTAATCATCTACTCCATAGAATAGGATCAAAGATTTTTTTAGAAGAGATATCACATTGCTTGATCAAACTACATATAGCAAAATTCTCAGGAATGCATTTGGTCAGAATACAATATTTTTTAACATATAAAAACACTCAAAATGATTTTGAAAATTCTACCAAATAAATATGCCTCCATTTTTATTTCTTGTAGAGAAGAGAGCCTTAAATATGCAAACCTACACTGCTACATAGCTTGCAAAGTCACTTATGTTTGTCTCACTGGAGTTACTCCAGATATACAGTGCATAGGGGAGCCTCTAAAATAAGAATCTGGCTTAAAATGTGAAGGTGGAAGCCATGAGGAAATAAATTCGATATGATTGCAGAACTATTTTCCTTCCCTATACAAAGCTGAGGAGTTGTTATGACACATCTGTTCAGAACACAGAGCAGGTAGGAGTTATATGACATGCAGTAGTTTTATCACAACAGATGGAATGATTTTAATTACAAAATTAAAGACAAAAGAATGCCAAGTTTCTCATTTTGCTTATTGTGGTGTATCTTAAAGCAGTTGTCATCACTGAGTACCTCCAGAGGACACTTTTTTGCCTCTGAGAATTAGAACAGATTTAATGTTTCAGAACAGACAGTAATAGAACAGCCCATTTCAAGGCAATAACTTTTTTTCATTTGATTTCTCTTTTTTCTTAGGCAAAGCATACCCTTCCTCTCAGAGACCTCGACCAAGCAGTCCATTTTCTACTGACAGCAACACCAGTGCAGCTGTCAATCAGAGTCAAAGGCCTAGGCCTACTAAAAAACACAAGGGAGGCCGATTGGACCAACCCCCCTTGCCTCATCGCAGAGAGGGAATAACAGACGGTAAGTTTTGTGGTGTGAAGTCAGCTCTCTGATGATAAGTCACAAAAAGTATGTGTGCAGCATGGAAGAATGGAAAGCATGCCTTTAAGCAATGTATGTTACAGTTAATTATTTGTTTGGTGAAGTGGGATCCGTAAGTCATCATGTGAGCAATACCCTAGTGCTTGCAGTGTAAAGCTTGCAAGCGTGGTTAAGTGATTCTTCAAGAAACCTTTCTTTGTTTCAGATCTGGACATGCTAGCCTCTCTTAGGTTTTCTCAGATCTCAATATACATCTTACCAAAAAATGGCTGTTTTACCTTGATTCACATTAAAAAATAACCTGTGGGTAATTTTACATTACATGTAAGTAGCCACCACACAGCAGTTGCAATATTCAGTGAGAACCTAAGGAGAAATTTAAAGCGAGTCCCACAATGTTCCATATGATTTATGCTCTTTTTGACAGCTACCCAGTAGTTCCAGTAACACATGCTATGCTTTTCCCATGATTCTGCCTCGCGTCTTGTTAGTGCTGCTTCATTCCTGAAATATAATGACCTCAATAAGTTTGTTTCTCTCTGACATCTCTACTTTTCTCTGAACACCACTTCCCATCTGGAAATTTCAAATGTATTTATTCTGCTCTTCTAAACATTAAGATCAAGTCAGTCTTCCATTATCTTTGTCCACCCACTCTTGAGTTTGGCAAAAGAGACAGTTGCTGCCTGTTACTCTTTGAGGAGGACTGGATAAGAAGGTAGCTGGCTTACTATCTTCTTCTGTTTTCCTAACTGACTACTCTAAGAGTTGACATGATTAGAGGGGACAGGCAGACAAGCAGAAGAACGGCAGCAATGGAACCACCAAGGATAACGCTAATAAAGCGTGGGTGGCATGTGATCACTTTCCTCATGCTGCTCTCTCTTTCAGTGTTCACGATGAGCAATCCCAAGAACTTCATCTTTCTATCTGCTTCAGTATCTCTCATAACACTATCTGGACCATGGAAGGGGGGGTTGCGATGCCAGTGAGTTTGTCTCCTAATCATAAGTAAATCTTGACAAATCTTCCAGGCTATGGGACAGGCACAAAAATTTTATATGACTTTAGATTTTGGTATAAACATCCTTTGAACTCTAGTAAAAATTATTTGAGAATCCCTTTATCATCTTATTTGGTCAGGTAGCATGTTATAAGTAGATTTGATGGAGACTATATTTAATTTGGTTTGTTTATAATGTGGCTATTTATTACTCTAGGTGCATATATAAAATATGTAAACAGCATAGAAGCTGGACCGTAACCACTAAACTAGTAAAGCTCTTCTCTCAATCATGTTCTTCAGCAGTACAGATACAATTTTGCAGTATGTCCTGTCAAATTGACTGTTTGTCAGGCCATAAAGGTGGAAAATAAATTCCAGAAATGAAAACTCTTCTCCAGAAAGGTTGTCTTTATATCTCGTACTATATAGCTCACCTTCACTTCGATGTTATTTGGGGAATGAGCTTCAAATAGCTTAGGCCCCACTCGTATAGATCTGTACTGGTTTAAACACTAATGCCCTCTGCTTCTGAGTATATTCCAAAGGCCTCTCTCCTGCAATAACTGTTGCACACAGATCAGATAAATAGAGGTATCTGTGGGAACAGTAAGTGGAAATTGTGGGTATTGCTTTTAGTGCTGAATATATTCTTTCTGTGCCTACATTAATTCCATCCTTCTGCATAGCATATTCTGTCACCCTGAACTGTGAACCTTTGGGCCGCAACTTGTGTCTACATGTGTGCATACCGCACCTAGTGTAGTGGGGCATTAATCCTCCTGCTTTTGAGCGCTATTGCTATAGAAATGTTTAATAATAATGCTGGCCCCAGAAAACTAATGGGAAGCTGGTTCAGATCATGAGACGGATGGAACTGTAACTCCTCAGGGAGTGATTCCTTCATAAATGTTGAAGTTTTTTTTAAAATAAGTGATAGAGATCAGCTTGTAAGATTTGTTTATAAAGAGCAGTCTTCTATGGTCTTTAATTTTCTCTTCAAAATAAACTAATCTTATAGGAGTTTCTTTCACATATTTGAGTCAGAGCACCAATCATGTATCATTCCATTCAGCCTCTCAGACGTAGACGGTAGCAGTACTCTGCCTCTGGAGATCTTTAGCCTAATATTTTTCAGTTACAAACTTAGTTAAAAATGCTTGCTCTGTGTTCCAAAAATTTATAACATCCTGAAGTAGTAGAGGATCCTTTCCCATCCTCTCTTACCACAGAAACAAACAAACACAAAATTTACGATTTTTCCATTTCAAGTATTACTGAATATGGCTCATTAAAGTCTAAAGGCAGGTCTGAATCATAGCTAATTTGCAAAGAACAATTTGTCAATTAAGGAAGCTAGAGATTGCTGCTGCCACCTGTATGTATGTAAGCAAACTGAATGTAGTAACCTCTCGTATACAGAAATTAAGAAAGGTAACTGGGTGCTTTGCGTGGAATTTTGCCAAGAGCTTTCAAGTTGACGTGAATTCTCCTATTTATGATAGGAACACATACAGTTAAATAATAATACCAACCTTTTCTCAAGGGTAACTTTCCAAACATCTCACAGTGTGTGACAATGGCACTATCCTTAAGTTATAGTTAGAAAAACCAAGTAGGAGAACCTGGGATAGATCCAGTTCTTCTGAGCCTAAATCTAGACCAGTCATTTCAGCTTAATGAGTTAATGACTTAATGAGTTCAGCAGGAAGCATCACTGTAAATTTTCTATTGGTTTTGAGATCTCAGCAATCTAGTCCCATACAACTACTTCCTCTTGGATTTGTCATGTAAGAACATACCCAGTTTGTCAGTTTTCTTCAAATTCCTAAGCTGAATGAGTGTTCAGTGAATCCTAGCATCTTATGTTTAAGTTCATCACGTGCTTGACATCTGCTCTTTTAACTTTTAATTGACTACATGAACTCCAGCCACGTCCTTTTTCTGCCCTTTCTAATACACTTCCTGAGTGCTCCCTTCTTATAAACCAAGTGGAGCAGTGCAAAAGATCCAAGGAAGTGTAATGACTAAAGTGCATAGCACGGAGATCACAGACTATATAAACATACAAAGATAACATGACATGCTTACTTTGGACAGCAGTCCACACAAAAACATACACCCCCTAAAAGTCTACTTCTGCTTTTTCTTTAGTTGCAGTTCAGTCTTCTAAATATTGACTCTAGATTAAACCTTCATATTTTCCTTCCTGTACATATTGATTCTTAACTTCCCCATCCTGAAATGACTGAGGAGATAATCCTCTTTTTAAAATTTTACTTTCCCTTCTCTCATGTGATGCTATGATCTAAGTCCCCTTTGTTATCAGATAGGGTAGTAATCAGACAATGACTCTCTGGTATATCTGATTTTCTTATTTTGACCATCTTTATAGTAGGAGTTTGTCATTTGAACTTACGGTTTGAGTTCACTGGTAGTTGTATGAGACCATGTCATCTGAGAATTCATTTGGGAACAATAATATGCTAAATTAATTACTTTAGGATGTTAAATTTAGTTGTTAGTTACATACTTGACTTTGTAAGGAAATTAAGCTTTTATATTTGCTTATTGATTTGTCTATCTCTGCCCTGTCTCAACTAATTGCATAAATTTTTAACAATATTTCATAGGGCACAGAAATCTCAAAGGTAATTTGGCTCCTACAAGTTTTGTGAGAAGGTAGTAGACTAGAGAAAGAAGCATTGTAAATCTTCTAATGAAAAGGCTATGAGGACAACAGAAAATCCACAGAAGAAAGATACCTTATGAATCCCTCAAAGGATGGAAAACATTCATTCAGAGCTCACAGTCAACCTTCATGCACAAATGTGTGGTTTTTAGTTCTTAGTGCTCAAGGAGTAATTTGTTTTCTTGAAATTAATATATTCACAAGTTGAAAAACAGTGGAAAACACAGTATACACAGTAGTATGGTGACTGCTTTACTGAAGTTCAGTGCTCTTCTTTAGATTAGCATGATATTTAAAAAATGAAAGAGGATTCAGAGGGGAAATATGATAGGAGTTAAAAAGGTGAACCGGGAGTTAAGATTTCTATTAGCTTTGCCCCTGACTTGCTATCGTATATTACAAATCAATTTTTGCTAAGGCAGATCACTGTAGAGAGGATGCTAACCTTCTAATGCTAGAAAATGGTTCAGGGGCTTATTAAATGTAACAGTAATTATCACCCCTGGGAAAACGAGTGACTAGCACAGGCAGAAAAGAGTGTCCATAATACTTCTTGGTGCTATATGTTGGTGCTTTTTCCAGTTAGTAATGAGAGGCTATGCCCAGGCTTGACTGGTACCTGAATGATTTCGCCAATACTCTGCCTTCTAAAGGAGGGTGGATGTAATCGCAGGCCAGACTTCCATCTGCCTCTGATCAGGCACTTTGATGTCCCACAGTTTCTCAGTCACAGTCCCTCAGTTATTCAATCAATACGACCATCACCACTCCACCAATACAACTATAAATTGGCTTGCAAATTTAATAATCTTACCGTGAAAGGCTGCAAGTGGCAGTCTGGATGGCATCCCACTAACCTAGTAAGTTACTAGCTGGATATGGATTTCCAGTGTTTTACCTGGCACCTGGAAGACAAATGCCGTTTAGATGGAAGCACAGTGACAATCAGTGATACCACTCTGGGCATCTTCACTGAAAATCCTACTGAACACCCTAAGTATGTAGTTGAAAAATTTATCTGAAGTGATTGACATTGTGGAATGAGTTCGTTCACCTCCATGGGGTCATAAGTCCGCCTGTTAGGAACTGAGACTATTAACTAGTCATCTCTCTGTTATCCTTTGCTAGCAGCCAAAATCCCAACCATGAGGCATCATGCATGTGCATACTCACAAGTGTGCGTTCAGACACATACTCCCTCGTATAAGCATGTTTGGCTGGAGAGTGAATGGAGAGGTGAGGAAAAGCAAGACTGTTCCCTGTGGCATTGGAGGAGGAAACTCAACGTGATTGCATCTGCAAGGGGTCTCTATGCATGCCGAGGCAAGATAACAGAGTGTATTTAGCAATTTACCTAAGGCAGATACGCACTAGAAGATTTAAGTTGTAAAGCAAATAAAAAGCCACGTTGCTAAATGAAGCCTCTTCCAAATTCTTTTATTAAACATGAAAGTTATGTATTTCTGTGACAATCAAGCCTGAGAAAGAAGGTGAAAAAGCAAGTGGTTTAGTCAGGTGATGGTTGGCTGGAAGCAGTAACCATCCTTACAGATTTCTTCAGACATATCTAACACAGTTCAGTAAATCTGTACTCAGGTTGGAGCCAGTTTGCAAGAACTCTGTAGTGCCTGTAATTTTCTTAGAAATGTGTAAAACTTCATCAGAAAATAACTTTTATTTCTCATTTCCACTAGCTTATATCATCCTCAGATCTAAAACATCCAAAGACCTTTCCAAACATGGATTTTCATTTCACTTCTGTACATCAGGCAATTATTATGCCCATTTTACAGACAGATAAAAGCAAGAACTAGGTCAACAGCTGATCAACAATATAAGCCTGCTGTAATTCCAGGAGTTGTAGCTAGCTCTAGAACACTTTGGGTGGTTTAAGTACAAACCTTCATTATTTCTCAGTGTCTAATTAACAACTATTAGACTGCAATAGGATGTTCAGAAGAAGGGCACTATATGTAATGAAGTTTTATATTGCAGTCGTTTTAACACTTCCTGGTGTGATACTATCCACTGCGCATGTAAAGCAACATTGTATTATTCTTTTTTTTTTCCATATTAAACTGTAAATATTCTGTCTTTGAAAACTGCATTGTCATAAATTCATGTGATGACTGTGTTTATCAAATTCAACATATATCCCAAAAGTGCTTATAAATCAGAGCTTCAGTGATCTCTATTTCAGATTGCATAAGCAGATGTCAGTGGTGTACTTTAACTGGTTATGATCACAAGAAAATCAATTATAAGAAATGCCATTTTGGAAGCCAAAACTATAAAGCAGTTTTAACATTGGCAAGCTCCCATACCCTCCTGCTTCCACCTACAGTAACTCAAGCGTAGTCATTGGCATGAAAGGTCACATCTGTATTCATAACTTAAAATTTCCCAGATAAATTAGCGCTGAACATAAAGCATGCACCAAGCCCACTGGCAGATTATTATAAGGTTGTTTCAGCCAGAAGATAGGTACTAGATACCTTCACCTGGGATGCAGCACTTCGACTCATGTAGCTCTGAGCAAAGGTACAGTAACACCATCCAATACAACTTCTTTCCCTACACTAATAACCCACACGTTTTCATTTAACTAGATGAGATAATAAGTCAACATTGACTGGGATGACCTGTCAGCAACTATAGGAGTGTTACTTTCTCAAAAATAAGAGATGTAAGTGTCATCTCTAACAAGAACATGAAAAGAAGACTAATTTTATATAAAGATGAATTACAGCCTTTAAAATAATGCTCACCTACATATAAAATGTCTCACTAGAATTATAAATATCAGGCATTCCTGCAGGCCTTTAAAGTGGAGGTTTACTTTTCCATGCCTTTTACTGATCCAGGTCAAATGCCGTGACAAATGTTCACTGACTAATGAACAGAAAGCACTTTTGCCGCCGCAAATGTAATTCAAAACTTGCTCTTCAATTCTACCAGCAGGTTAGTGGTCAAAGTCACGGACAAGTGTTATTAGAGAGTCAGGCAAGTGTCTTTCACTGTTTGGCTGAAACTGCAGTTTGATTAGATATATTTGCAAAAATGTTAAACTTGAGAGTGGTCATCTTTTTGTCTGTGAAGGTTATAGGTTGTGACTGAACGTTGACATGTACTTGCACGAAGTGTTCTCTCCTTGTTTGGTGGCTCCATTTAAGCATACCTTTTGCACAGACTTGTTGATACTTTATCAATGACAGTAGGCTTTGTGAATAATTCTTTTTTTCCCCAAAATTTCATGGAATTCAATACATTCTGATTAAGTTTTACACTTAGATTTTGAATTTAAGCCTCCAGCTGAAAATGAAGCTCAGAAATGGGAGTGAAGAAACAAGCCCCAATATGATTGGGGAAGTTACTCTGTCAGCTGTAACAGATCTATTTTTTGTAGCCTTTCTTAATTGCTTGCTGGTACTGAAAGAGCCAGGTAGACTGTACCCCACAGAAAATAAATCCCCTGCTTAGAAACTAAGTCAGGGCTCAGATTCTATTGATTTTTGTGGAAGTTTGAAAGAACTAGGAACACAGCAACTTGAGTAAAAAACTAGTGGAAGAGGTAAATGGACATTTCTGACTAATATGAAATTTCCTCTTTTTAAGTCTTCAAGTAAAGTGACTCATGACTCATGCCATTTGCAAGGAATTCTTTTTTTTTTTTTTTTTTTAACAGCATCAAATAGAACTTCTGTTTCAATGAAATATTAGTTCATCTAAATCTTATTCACGTTTTTTAGATCTTCCACCACCACCCGACCCGCCCCCTGGTCAGGGTTTAAGGCAGCAAATAGGCCCTGGCCAACGTGGAGGCTCGGCAGAGAGGAAAGGAAGCTCTCTTGAGAGGCAGCAAACATCGAACGTAGATGAAACAAAGAGCTCCTTGGATCGTCAAGCTAGAACATCATTAGAGTGGCAGCGACAAACCCAGGAATGGATAAGCTCTACAGAACGGCCAGAAGATATAAGGAAAGCCCAACACAAACAAGCGTTCGGATCAGGTGTGTGTGCTGCACCAGTCAAGGCAATGTAGACAGCTTCTTGAAACTTTTCAGCTGGAGATTTATCTAACTCACAGGAGTCTAAGATCACCTTAAATACATATGTTCCAGTATTGTTGAGGCTTAGACTAGGAAACGGAAAGACACAAGTGAAATGAAAGCTTGTGATCCAAGTTCTTTCCCTCTTGCCACAATGAAATCTCATTAACACTTAACTCAGTACATTCTTTACAGTATTTTGGAAATTAATAATGCTGTCAAGTGTAGCAGTGGAAAAAAAAAAACAGGAGCAGTTTCTGGCAGGCAAGGAAGGAGAAACAGATTTTTACATATTTTCTGTTGTTTTTATTTATACATATAGGGCCATATCTCTAGTTCTTTCAACCTGTATGTAAATTGGCAGTAGTTATTTTTGCATGTCTGCAAGTAGGCTGATCCTGCTGAGCTACTGACATTCCTTCTAGCTGTGTTTATAACACCATTTTCTTCTTTTGCAAAGATATGACAAAGTAATTCAGCTCTTAGGCCTAGGAGGATGACAGTACAGGCTTTCCCCTTTATACAAGACCTGCTCGTTGCTGAGTGCTGGCTTTGTCTTCTAAATGGTTTTCAAGTGGGTAAAAACATGTAAAGGAGGCAATGCTGAACTGGAGTTGTAGTCCTACAACATTTGCGGATTCCTTCTGTCAGCGTCACCTCAAGTAAAAGCTGCTGTTTCAGGTCCCCTTACTGGGGTATTTTCTTTAACCCACTAATCACACGCTATCCTATGCTGATTAAATAGAGTAACACAAGAGGACAATTACCCAAAGAAGATAAAAAAAAAGATTACACAATGCGTAGAGCTATCTCCAGGGCTGCTTCTTCAAGTATGTATTTAGCTCACACAATGACACTAGAGGTACTCATATTATTCGTCATTTTCCTAATTTTATTCTAATACTAATTCTCCTAGTCAGCCTAACACACTAATATCAGTGGCATTCTAAGAAAAACAGTGGTATGGGCAAAGCTGTCACGGAGTCAGGATTTATGAATTAAAGTCCTCCAAGTAACTAGTGCTGCACATATTTAAAATGTAAATATTGTAAATATAATCCATATTTTTAAACATAATAAAAACTCCTACTTAGCCATTAAAAATTCCTAATCTTTCAGCTGTATAGACAAATAAATGGTTGTCATGTTGTTAAATGATGATGTTAAGTCACAGTTTAAAAACAGTGTTAAGTGTGTGAAATTCATGCTGCTTACCGTAATGGCAGTTTTAAGTACAATGCAGATGTACAGACTTTTACAAAATAGCACAAACGTACTTTATCTATCACGTTTCTTTTTAAAGTAAGATGAAGGGTGCTTCTCTGACCTTGCAAACAAGAAATGCCCTGCTCTTCTTCCATGTTGTAGGTGTATCACATCAAAAGATGTAATAAATCATCAGTTATTATATCATATAGAGAGTATACAGTACTAAAATTCCCGTACTCCATGACTTGCATTTATTTGTCCCTGAATGAAACAGGACTTGATCTTGGCACTTCCGTTGCCCTACCTGAGCACTGAACTTAGGGCTGGAGTGATTGCACATATCTTGATCCTGTCAAATTCAGGATGGCCGAGGCAATTCCGTGTATGTTATGCATGACTGAGGATTGCTTTAGGAGATACCAGTTTTTAACCCTGGTTTGAAGGTATTCATAAAGTTTATGTTCAAGGTATGCCAGAGCCTCATATTTTGTATGTGTTTCTTGTCCCCACTTCTTTCACTACAGCTTTCTCGCTCTTTCTTTTTCTGGTAGATTTGAAAATGCTACTTTTGTGTGGGATGCTTGTATCTATGATTACATTTTGTTTTTAAGGGTATTAATTGTGCATATTCCCTTTTCTTTTATTATCAACAAAGAACTCTGGAGAACTGTTCTCTGGTTTAGACCATTTTCAGATATTTCAGGAGTCATCATTCTGGAAGCTATCAGCTTCCAGAAAATAACTACTTTGCAATTTAGGTGGCTTTGTTCAGACATCAACAAACTGTGAGTGAAATTTTTGAAAGTAAGACCTTTGATTTGAAGGTGAACAGAATAAAAAACATCTAATTCTGGAAACTGTTTCCACTCTCAGTATAGACAAGATTACCAAATTCCTGCTAACAGCTTCACTGCAGATCCACAGTCATAGCACATCAGATGTGACATTGTCAGCTACCCCTCTAAAAAAAGCAGTGCTAGATCAAGTTACAATATTCTTAGTAACATTAAAAGCCTTTTGCTTATCTTATAAGGTACAGAAGTGTCTTGCTACGCACATATACCCTGATTTTGCAGAGGCTGGATTTATAACTTTGAGTTAAAAGCTCAGTCCTTCAAAGAGAATGGCACTGGCAGAGCCTCCCCATATTCTTTGCGGGACTGGCCTACGAGGCATTATTTTGACACAAATAGCATAGGTTATTTAAAAAACATGAACCTGTTCTAAGGACTTTAGACACCTACCTTGCATGTGCTAGAACGATATGGAAAACCTAGCTCTGATTTTATGTCACAATTGGTTGTTTTTTGAATTGCATTTATTACTGAGGGCACATCAGATGATTTAACACACCATATGCTCTATAATGGTAATGCACTTTATATTTATTCATGGTCGTTTTTTCTCAATATTTCATTGAACCTGAAGGAGGCCTTATTCTGAGTCCACAAACTAGAAAAACAAATCAGTTGACCATATAAGTCATCTTCAAACTCTTTAGCAATGCTAGTTACTTTTCTTTCCATCTTCTAAAAATGTATCCAGCTTTCTGCTAAACTGATTTATGCTGCTTGCTTTATTGCTGCCTTAATGCAAGCTGTTCCATATTTCAGCCAGCCTTTGGAAACCAGGTTTGCATCTGATTCTATGGTTAGGGGTTGTTATATAAAGAGCAGGTAACATAATTTAGAAGGCTTTGACTGTTAAATGCCATTTGAATATGTCTTTTAAGCATTTGTTTACATTTCAGCAAGGACAGCACAGTCATAGCACGAAACACTGATAATGCCCTTATGTCCTGCCGTGCAAATATTCTGATTCCTTACCAGGGCCATAGGGAGATACTTTGGCAGAGAAAGAAGTCAGTTGTCTCCCCTCTTTCTAGTAGATTTACCTTACAAAAGGATTCTGTTCCGTAGGAGACCATAAGGGGAATTCTCATGTCCTACTCACTTGTAAGGTAGAAATTAACAAAGAAATCCTAGTTTTGCTCCATATAGTTGTTCTCATTTGGCTTTTCCCTAAGTTAATTGTGCCCCTGCCTCTGCTACAGCCATGGCAAAGGCTTTGAGGTTGTGAATAAAAACATTCTGTTCTTCTCTTTCTTTCCAGTCGTCACCACCTACTTTTCCTTCTGTGTTCCTGCCCTCTATCACAGAAAATATGTTTCTCCTCAGCAGATTGTTCATAAGACACTGGAAAACCAAATAAAAAGCACTTTCAGCCCAGATTTGCTTTAAAAATATAAGATTTAAGCAGGAGATATGCCACTGCTTTCAGAAGGAGTAATTCTTATGTTTAAGGTTAAGTGTGTGCTTATATTCTTTCTTGAATGAAGCTATATTTAGCAATGTTTCCTTCTTAAGACTGCAAGATAGCAAAAGTGGATCATATACAGCAAAAAAATAAAATAGTGTTTCTGTGTCAGTGTTAAATCAGTGCTGTTGTTTTACACCTTAGGTTAGGGATATTACAGCAATATCTCCTAGAAACTCCAATCGGATGTGATACCTTGCTTTACTTGATGCTGTATGAATATGTGCGGTCCTATGGCTGATTAGGTATTAATTCTGAGCTCACAAGCACTTCATTATTACAGGTCTTCACAAAGGAAGAGGCAAAGTGAGCAAGAGTAAGCCTTTTGCTCATAATGGAACATGAAACAAGCTGTAGGAAGATTTACTCACCGCAAATATTACAGCTACGAATATTATATACAATATAAGATTTTCCAGTGTAATTCACAACCAGTTAAAAAAAAAATCTTCAGTGTTCTTCACATCCATAGAAATTACTGAGCTGCTGGAAGCTAATTAAATTAGCTGATATTGTAGTTCTTTATCTAAATTAATTGAGGTAATGTTACCATAATTTAAGCTAAACAAAGGGGAAAAGCACATTCATGTAGGCTTCAAGCAAAAATCTAATCATAGCTGCATTGTTTTGGAAATGGTATTTGCATCTATTTTTATTAAACAGTCTATAACTCATGGTCTATTACTTCATAATGAATCTAGACTTTTTATAATTAATACAAACTAACTTACGAGTTTACATAAAAGCAAGATTAAATTCATACTGGTTTCTTTGTCTGTGGAATGTAGCAGAGATTTGTTTTTTTTCTTAGGTATACTTGCCATGATATAAAGCAAAACAAGGGAGACATATCTGAAGGCAAGGAATCAGTATGAGGTCCACATCAGGATAGCTTTTTTATTCCTATTGTATTGATTTTGTTCTGTTTTGTTTTTCTAGAAGAGGCACTGGTACCTTATAGTAAACCCAACTTCCCATCCCCTGGTGGCCACAGCTCTTCAGGAACAGCTTCTTCTAAAGGATCGACCGGACCTAGAAAAGGTGAAGTCTTGCGAGGAGGTCACCAACGCAATGCCAGTGACCTTCTTGATGTGGGCTATGTGGGATCAAACAGTCAAGGACAGTTTACTGGTGAATTATGTAAGTTTATCTCTAGCTACAGTTCAAACTCTCAATAGGCAAAAAGGGACAAATCATAGATTGAGTATGCAGGGAGTGAATTCCAGAGAGGATAAAGTTCAGTGTGATAATCTGAGTAAGTTTTATCCAGATCTTTTTGACTTCTGAGGTCTTTTTCCTGTGATAACAAACAAATCAAGTTCATCTGCTCTTGGGTCTGGACTAGTTCAGATCTGTGTAAGCCATGCCAGGACCATCTACATAGTACATCATTAAGTAAGTAAGGCTAATGAAAACAGAAACAGTAAGAAAATTGAAAAGAATCCTAATGACTTAGAATTTTCCTGGTAAAGTGTAATGTTCTTGGCTTGGAAATGCCATTGGTGATGGTCTCAGAGGAGTGAATAAAAAAAGGGTGCTGTGTCTGATGGTCACATCAGCAAGCTTATGACATCTTTTCCTAACTTACTGTTGCTCTTTCAGCTGTGTCCCTTCTTTTTGACCTCAGAGTGGGGGCCTCTTTCCCAACTATATAGCCCAGTTTCTCAGTTACATATCCCAAAACTTTCCTCAAATTCCCCAGGTCAGAGGAACTAATTTCCAAACTGTTTTCCTTTGTCACTCAGTGTCCGCTAAACCTTGTATAAATCCCTGTTAATATTGCATACATGACATTAGTACTACATATCAAAATGTTTGACTCTACTTCTTGTAGTAGTACATCAACATCAAGGCTAGCTTAGGCATCCTGTTAGGTTTACTCTCCCCTCAACCTACTGGATATTCATGATGTGCTGGAATAATATTGCCATAGGCTTTGTTTTGTTTTTCTCTCCTTATTACAACCTATTTCTCTCTCTCTCTCTATTTCTCTCTATAGAGTAGTTGAGAAGACACATTGCAAGCTGCTCTGATGGACCATCAGGTCTGAACTCATGGAAGTGATGACACTAAACAGTGCAATGAACATTTTCTTTATTTATGTACTATTAAAAGAACTGTAAATGCAATGTAAAGACACACAGCCACACATATCCCACAGATACTTTACTTGTGTTCTTCTCTTTAATACACCATCCACCTTAAACTATTCCTTGTCAGGAGTATATAGAAAAGAAAGAAAAAAAAATCACCCTCCAGGATGAAAAGAATTTCCTTCTGTATATAATTTCTTTTGTTGCATTGCTATGCAAGCTCACCTTCTTTTTAGCTATGTTCATATTCATGTCTGTTTTTATTGGTCTGTTGTACTATATGTGAATTAATAGGCTGTGGTGCCATATATTAACTTTTAATTGTGTAACTTTTATGTTTAAAGTTTGCACTGCAATTTTATTTGGTGATAAGCACAAAACTCTACTCCTCATGACATGAAGAAAAAAAGGAGACTGAATGTGTGAAGAACGTTTATGTACTGTAAGCCACTTTGGATAATGCTGGATGTAATGGAATATATTAGGTGGTTTTCCATTGGGGTGTAGAACTGAGAAAGTGACAGGCAACACTGATGTCAATGAAGACATCAGAGACAGACTTAAATCTTTTAAAAGCAAATTACATGATTGTTTTTCCTATTTAAGATGAAGTCAGAAGTTGGAAGTGTGGTTTAAAGAGTGAATATGAAAATTAAAGGTAGCGTAAGATGGACTTGACCCTTTCACTAGAATGATAAGCTTCTCCACCCTTAGTATCTGTTTTTAACCATGCAATGCCATTGAGTAAAGGGGAAGAAAAAAAAAAACCTTGCTACAAACAAAATAAATTAAGGTGTTTCACTAAAGCTGTTTTTTATATTGCAGTTTTGACAGAATTACTGTAATTAATTAATTTCTGTAACCCAAAATATGAGACAAGAGTTCTCCCAGAAGAAGCAAACAACATAAACTCAAGGAATACCTAGTAAGTAGTGAAGGATGCAATTTGTTATTGAGACATGTTCAGGCTGCTTCCAGAAAAATGAAATATGTCAGAGTATCATATTTCATCTTTCCAATACATGTACAGTACAATAGAGGATAGAGCTGCACCACTGAAATTCATGACATTAATTGTTTTGATGAAGTCTTGACAAACCTTTGTGTTCTGTTACCTGAAGTCTGCAAGAGCTGAAGTTGAATCCACTAAATTTGTAGTAAAATGTTTAGTGTTTGAGAGGAAAACAATGGTCAAATTATTTTCAGTTTGCATTAAGTACATTTCTTGCAATGCAATACATCCAAAAAATTGGATGCAAGCAAAGAAAATTTTTGACCTGTTTTTTAGCGAGTGGTTTTAAACCCTACTATAATGAGGAAATAGCGCATGTTTATACAGTTTTTGAATAAACCGAACTCTGTAAGTGGACATTAATAACAGCATCCTGTCTCATCATTAGTTTTCATGATTTTGTCCAGATCTTCTGTACCTCCCAAATCCCAATGAGTAAATTGTCAAAGATTTTGTAGAATATATATGTGGATAGCCCACTCATTTGATACTTAATTTAAATATTGCAACCTGCAGCTTGTTTCTGTTAGTTATCAGACCACGAGCACAAGTTTTCATTTGAATACCCTTTTCATATAACCAGTCTATGTTGTTTTGTATATTGCCTTGGAGCTCACCAGTATTAAGAACACTTTTAGTAATGGCAGAGTCTTAGAAAAGTAAATTACAATGCTAAATATATGTTGCTTTTCATTTCATTAGCTTGTTCCATGATAAGATAAAACACTACAGCCGTCATCTATAACTCAGCACTATTGCATATCAAAAAATGCTAGTTAACTTCCTTAAGGTCAAGATTGTTATTTAGCAGGTGACAAACCCAAAAAGTCAAGAAAAGATGTATGAATTTGTTTATGTATGTGCTCAATGAATATATGTGCAATTTTCCTGCTTATTAAATCCTTATAGTTAAAACCATTACTTGAAAATGTGCAAAAATGTTCAAGCAAGATAAAGAAGGCATCTCATATATATATATATATATATATATATATTTATATATATATATTAAAAAGTGTGTGTGTGTGTGTGTGTGTGTGTGTGTGTGTGTGTGTATATATATATATATATATATATGTTTTTTATTTTGGTATTATCCTATGAAGAGAAGATTATTCAGGGTCTGATCCAAATTTAATTCTCTGGAGAATGTTTAACTAGTCACCAGTAGGTTCTTTTTCTTTTAATTTGAAAGCTTGTGCTGAGCTTTGGTGGAACACCTTACTCACTATATTCTATTTAAAATTCAGTATCATTAGAAAATGACAAAGCTATCCCAATTACTTTCAGATATGTGTTTTATCTCTTCCACTGGAAAGTAAATGTGTGTCAGTATTAAAGCTGTGCAGTACCATGATATTCACTAACTTGTCCATCTGCTTCTGTACATGTTTGTTCATTAATAATTTGCTTACAATAGTACATAGGGCGTTGTTGTGTATCGCAAAGTGTCTCCATTATCTCACAGGTGATGTCTCTTCTTTTTTTTTCCTCTCTCTCTTTTCTATACAGTGTAATTCCAATGAACCACAGTACATCTTTTTTAAAATGCCATTTAATTTACTATTTTAAAAGAAGTATTTTTTTTTTTTTAAAAATGGAAAACATTTTTTGTGAATACTGTGTTTAAAGAAAAGGGATGTTGTGGCGGCATTTAGAATTGTTTTTTAATTTTTTTTTTTAAACTGTTTATTGGCTACAGTTTGTTCACGAAAAAGGTATGACCTCTTAATGTGTTTCATTGGTATTGTTAGTGCAGCAACGTTTAATTGGCATAAAAAGTTGGTTAATAGTACTGTTGAAGTGTGTATTGTATATTTACTGGGGAAAAAATAAAACATTCACATTTCAAATCTATGTTAAAAGCCCTTGAGTAAGAAGTCAATATGTGAAAAGTGTAACCTAACATAAACTGGGAACAATCAGGCAATAATAACATAGACTGAGCTATAATCATCACTGTCCACTTACAGGTAACAAGGATCATTTTATACCCTGGTTTTTGAATTAAGCTGATAGCTGTCTTGTAAATAGGCCAGTGGTAAACGTTGCCTGTCATAGGGATTTCTGTTTGAGGTCCTCTCTATATTGGGAATAGTTGTATCAATGTAATCACACTGATACAGCTATTCTCGTGATACCTCCTCCTTTTGTAAATGTGCTAAATCAATGTACAGAAAGGACTGCAAGTGCATAGCTTACTTCGCTTACAACCTGTAAAGTAGTGCACCTGTAAAAATCCTGTGTTCGGTGGGTGTCAGCCTTTTGAACCAGGGTTTTGCACTGGTGGAGCTACAGCCAACCTGGTGCAGTCCCCAGGACATATAGGTAGATCTTAGGTCAGTTTTTCTCAATCTTTGCACTGAGTATGTACTCAGTTTTAAATGCAGGAGGGCTAAAGGATGAAATAATAAACTGTCACATGTGCTTCAGTGGTGTATTGCTGTATGGGCAGCCATTTCAGTGATGCAAGCAACAGACATTTATTTTTGTTTTTTAAGATTTCTCATATCCTGATAGAAGTCAGTTAATCTTTTGCGTATCATCTGGTTGTCACCTCAAATACAACAGAAACACCATTCCTTGGAAAAAGTATGAAAAAAAAGGAGCATGGAATGTTTTTAGGCTATTGGTTTTAATATACACCAGGGTAAAAGAAAGCTATGACTGTTTAAAATAATCATGTGCTGGCTTATGCTTGCCTCAGCCCATACATTGCCAGCTAGGAGAAAAGCTGTGTAGTAAGGCTGGGAAAGAGTCCTCACAATTGACAGAGGAAAAGTAGTCAGGTTGGGGGAGATTCTGGCAGGAACTATTTTTTTTTTTTTTTTTATCTCCTTTGGCTTTTCTAGGAATTTTTGCATTGTTTGATTTTTTTTATGATTAATAGCATTGTGGAAATTTAGCAGGGGTACTGGAAGGAAAAAAGTTGGCCTTTTTTTATAAAGATTGCGGGGGAGCTTGTTTGCTGAGGGGAGGATTTTTTAATTTTATTTTTTATTTTTTTAACACATTAGGTTTTGTTCCATCTATCTGGAGCACGTTAGCTAAAAATAAATTATTTTTGAAAACCATGTGGGCAATGGACAATTCATTCAGGATGTATATTCAAATAGCAGGAAACGTAGCCAACAATAATAATAAAAAAGGCACCTGTGCACTGCCTTAAAATCAGTCAGATCCACGGGAGTTTCACATGTACTTCTGAACTGTTGAGGTATGCATAGATTTCATTGCTTTCCCTTTCCATACCAAAATAATTTCTTAAAAGACCATATGAGGCCTAGATCCTCAAGACGCTAAGTCTGGTACTTTATTTCAGATGTGTGATTAATCCAAGGCAGGGATCCTAAACTGAGCACTGTATGGAGGCGGTTCTGGCCCTGGCTGATCCCCTAGCAGTGTCCTGCTGGACGTGGCCTCTGGCCCAGCAAGTTTCAGTGGCTTCCTTCATTGGGTGCCGTGCAGGTCCTCACGTGCCATATGGACAGGGTACCCAACCTCGAGCAGAGCTTTTCAAGGCAGGGAAGGTCTCCAGTGAGTATGGCATTGCAGTGCATTGCGTATGGACGCTGGTCAGGCAGGTCTCGTGCTTGGAGACTTCCTGGTGCTTGGTGGTGGCCCCTGTCCACCTGCCCTGGCCTGCTATGGGCATTGCGCAAGGCGCTGCCCTTCTCCCCAGAGCTGGGGCTGCCAAACGAGGGAGGAAGCATGCTGCTGGAGTCAGGGAAGGCTGGGCATGCCTTTAGTGGCTGGGTATGTATATCTAGCTCATTAAACAGAGCTAGGGAGCATGTCAGAGCAGTGGCCCCAGTCATTGGCTCTGCTCATTCCCCACATCTGTGCCAGACTCTGACATCCAGCCCTGTCAGCCACTACCCCCCAAAATAGCAGGAAGGGTCTTAGGACCATTGAGGCATTTCGTGAGATCCAGAGGAGGTGGAAGGCAGTGCCCGTCCATGGAGAAGGTGGATAGTTTTTTGTTTTTTTTTGGGGGGGGGGGAGGGGGCGGGGAAGAAAGTGCTGAGCTCTAGTGTTGGTATAAGACTGTGCACATCACCTGGCCTTGGAAGTGCCCTTGCCTGTCTTTGACTAACTGCTTAGGGTATAGCCAGGAAGAGCTCAGCAGAAAGCAAAGACCTAGAGGGCACGTTAGCATCACAGTGGCATGTGACACCTCAGTCAGTGTGGCACTGACCATCATGAATTCTGTGCCTGCTTCTCACCACGGGTCTTGGTGCTTGAAACTGCATGCACCGACATTCAGACAAATGAGGTGTTTTTTCCCTGCCATGTAGTAGAATAATGGAAAAGAAACCACAGGAAAGTGTCATTGAAGTACAAATCTTCTAAGATAATCCTCCAAAATCCTAGGGAAAAAGACATTCCAGGGGTACGTGTTTCGGGATTTTGTACTTCTTTTTCTTGGGTATTTTTTTCTTAGCTACAATTTAATTTTTTTTTTTTTCTGAGCTGCTAAAACATTTCCCTCCCTGCTACTCCATTCTCTAGTACATCTCTCTTAGCTGTAAAGAAGTTACCATTGAAGAGAATAATTACATTTGTGTGCGTTTTATGTTGTAATTTTCAACAAGAAGGTGCACAGTTGCATTCAGTTCAATTGATCAAAGCCAGATGGGGCTTAAATATTTGTGGGTTTTTTTAGAAAGGCCTGTTACCATTTGTGCAGATATTTGTCCCCCATTTATGCTGATCAGTGCATCTTTTGCCTTCAAGGATGCCATTAGTAATTCTCATTTGTGTTCAAAAGCAGGACTCCATTGTGCAGCACTTGGAGAGCCACTCGGATGCAGGTAAAGAATATAACAGCTTGAGCAAGTGCTAATTAGAATCAATTAAACTTAATTGACCTCCTTTGGCAGTAAAATGCTTAATAGAACTTGCTCTGTCCTTGCAAAATGGAGATCTTGCCTCTAAGCGTATGAGTGAAGCATAGTTTCATGTATGAGCCTGTAGTAATTATGTGAGTATAACAACCAGGAAGCGGCTTGCTCCAATTTGTTCTAATAACTGAGCTCTGCTGTATCAGGGCAGAGCAAGAGAAGTGTGATTTCTAGTCCAGTCTATTTAAAAACCTAATTTTCACAGAGCAAATGAGCATCCCAAGATACTAATACTAATCTCCAGGAGTGAGCTGGCAGAAAAATAGAGTCACTTTTATTGGTAAGTAGTGGTGGGAGCACAAAAAAAGGGAATTATATGGCTGTAAGTTGGGAATGGCTCTGATGCTCAAACTCTGCATCTCGTTTGCGTAGTAGGTGTATGCTCTGGTGTGCCTGTGTTGGTGCCTTGTCAGGGTGGACGATCTGCCTGCAGTATACCATGGCTCCCCTCTGCACTTGTGATGAAGTTTTCTTCTGCAGACTTTACCCAGAAAGGGGCCAGTAGCCTGTATGCGAGGTTTGGGCTGCTGTGGTGTGAGGACACAGATAGCATGTGTGCACCAGGGTCATGGAGTCCACCAATTCAGACAAAGCCAGAAATATAAAAATAAAAGTAGAGAGTGTGAAGGATAAGGACTGGATGAATTTAAGGACATCAGTGGTGAGTGCTAAACTATGCATCCCTGGCATGAGCCCTTCTACAGCTTGTAAAATAAAGCGTAGTTGATCCAGTTTCAATGACCATGCTTTGCCGATTTCTTTTTCTTTTTTTTTTTCTTTTTGCTTAGCAGAAGCAGGATGTGACTGATTTTGCTGCTAACTTGGCCTTACTATTAACAGCAATAAAGGTGTTGGTCAGGTGGGGACTTTGATGTGCCCAATAACATCACCCTCCCTTCAGGGAATGTTCTTGTGCTGGCTTGTTAATGAATTTCTTTCCTAATGAGTATCATTAAAAACCCTTTGATTAGCTATTTGTGTGAATGCCCTTCCTTTTTCCTCCAAGCTGCTACTTGCACTACACTACCAGAAGCAGGCTTTTGCCGTAGGCAGAAAGCATGCAGCTGTATCC
Source organism: Struthio camelus (assembly GCF_040807025.1). Lineage (NCBI taxonomy): Eukaryota > Metazoa > Chordata > Aves > Struthioniformes > Struthionidae > Struthio > Struthio camelus. Next base: position 111,240,408 of record NC_090942.1, on the reverse strand, counting down.
CTTACCTCATGAATACAAGTCCGAGGCGAACGGTAAAGTGCCGGAGGGGAGAAGAGCTCACAGATGAGCTGAAGTTGTTCTCTGTACATCTACAACCTGAGCAGGCACTAGCATTTGGATGGGAATGTCATTAGAGAAAATGAAGAGCAATAGGTAGTGATGGTGAAGCATGTAACAATAATTTGCATACACCTCAAGTGCCAACAGGCAAAGAAACAAATAAAGCTATAACCCAAGGTAAGGAAACGCCAGAGGATAAATGGACCGCAACAAGCAAACGAAAAATGCCATTCATTAAAGGTTCCAAAAATCCTGGGAAACAAAATTAAAACAAAACAAGGCATTTTACATCCAAGACCCCCTTAATGAGATATTGATGGCAAAGAAATTGCCTACTCCTATACAAGACACAAGGAAGACTGAGAAGCACAAAAACAATTAGGAAACAGATTTGGCTATCTCAGGTTTAATAGAAAGAGATGTGGCATAGCAGAGCACAATTAATCACCAATTGCCTGAAACGCTTTCTTCTCCTGAGCTACTGCAGATCTTTCTTCCCCCCCAACCCATTTTAAAATGACAATAACTTGATCCAGTTTGTATTTAAAATAAATCTCTCTTTTTCCAACATCCCTCTCACCCTTCCCCCACAATATCCCAGTGAATTGCAGATTTTAATAAACAGACCTTTTGAATTTACTCTGGCGTCACAAGCATAAAAGTAGCTTCAGCCTACCCACCCCCTTCTTCCCTCTTTGCTTTTTCCCCATCAGGCATAAGCTTCATCTGCATATTTTCCACCTTGTTGTTAGGCATATAATGAGGCTTTTCTATTTTTGTCTTTCTTTGCCCAGAAAGCTGTCTTAGGCTCATCATGCTAAGAGACTTATACATAAGTTCAGCTTTATGCTTGATGCATGTGGAATATGAGGTTTAAGTTAATAAACTAGGTCATTGGCTGCCTTTAGAGCATTTTTAGTAAGCAAGGGCCATTGATAAGGCTGGATTTGAGTGTTTCAACCCTATACACAGAGCCTGAGAAATTCAGTGTGAATAATCACAGTTGCAGCAGAATTAAGGCCATGTGCAGCAATCTGTGTCTACGGTGCCATACGTGATTCTCTGAGTCAATGTGCACATATCAGTAGCAGCAGAGAAATGTACCTTAAAACATCCAAAACAATAACTAAGTAACTCTTAATAGTGACAACGTAAGAGTAGATCTTGGCTCTGGTGAAATCTGTGGTAAAACTTTATCCTTTTCTTTAATCAAGATAAGGTATCAGAGTTTCCAGGGTAATTTCTGTAGTGTAGTAACATATTTTTGCTCATCAAAGGATTGGCTTTCTATTTTGTGTGCCTTATAGCCATGGGACATTCAAATATATTCTGATTTCCTGTACGTTAATGTTTGCATATGAAAACCCCTGTTTCCAAACATGGACCCTTGAATTGTCTTCTTTCCTAACCCATCTATGCTTTTGAATCTTTTTGGAGTGACCCAAATCCCAGGTGTTTTCTCTAGCACTTGATCATTAGCTAAAAATATTCAAAGAACCCCTTTTCCGTATTTCTGCATTTTTCGTGATCTTGCATAGCTCAGGAAAGACAGCAGGTAGCAGTTTCAGCTTTTGATTGCTGCCATGTTACACTTTGGATTTCACTGAGGCATCAGAGTGCCTGGCGTTCATAGAAAATAATGGTAATTCCATGTCTAAAATACTATTAAACATCTGAATAGTCTAGAAGAGGACGAGACTTCTCAGAATTTAGGTAAGGCTCGACCCTTGTACTTTAACTGAGGGTAAAGCCTTCTAGTGCCTATGCTACTACTTCTTCTTTAACTGTGTTGTACAATTACAGTGTTTTGTAATATCCCTGGTACTGCTGTCCAGGTGATGAAACTTCGCTTTGAAAATAAGTTGCTCTAATCAGAAACTCCTACTTGGACCAATATACGAGCTTGGCGCGACAATTAATCTTACATGCTTTCTAGCAGTAGCAGCACCGTTGTAAAAAATTGTTAGTAAGAGCCAAGATGCTTTCCTTCAACCTCTGCCTAGTCCTATAATGCTCCTGGTAAACGCTGTGTTTTTTCCTGAATAGTTCAGGTTTCCTCTACTTTGGCCTCTGCTTGGCACAAACCGGAAAAGGTCTGGTAGGTCTTCACGCTGGGTGACATCCTCGGCACCCAGTGCCTCACTGGATACGCTCAGTACTGGAGCAGACTTGGGGCAGGGGAAGATGGTGTGAAGAAGAAAAAAGGAAAGGGAAGAAAAAGCATATGTGCAACATTTGGGCAACAATTTTCAGGAGAAAAAAGAAAATCCTGTATTTTTCCAGTCAATTTTGTGGCACATTGCAGATCAGATACAAAGAAATAATCCTTTTGCCTGCTCTCCGTTTTTGTTTTAGATTTGGGTAGCTGTCACAGAACAGGAGATTACGGAAAAAGCACTGTTAACTGCTGGCACAATGGGGTTGTTCTCAGTGCAGGCCTCTGACCATCAATATTAGGATGTGTCAGTAAATTGATTATCGTTAGGATGCTGTTCTTAGAGCTGACAAAAATAATGACAGAACATTCTTAATTGGTCCCATGAAACAAAAATGAGACACAAAATTCTCCCCTCCTTTATGGTGAACAGTTGCCTTTCTCAAACACTCAATATTATCGTGGTAGTCTTGGGGGTGTTCTGAAGCATCTTACGTTCTTCAGTGTCTTAAATCCATTTATTAAATTGAATGCTGTTGAGCATGAGGCTGACATTTGGTGATTCTCTCGCAGTTTCTAATAGCTGCAGGGTGCTCATTTTTGGAAGCTGTTTTATGATGCTGCAAAACGTCTTCTCTGCTTTTGCTGGCACATGTCATACCACATAGCTGAAGCAGCGCTGTCAGGACAGCACGTCTCTATTTAGCAGACCATTGTTTGTCATCGAACTGATATTCTTGGAGGTTTTTCAGCTATAGCATTGTTGCCAATGGTTAAAATTTCAAAGCTTCATAAATGACTATGCACAGGAAGATAAATCCAGCTGGCAAACTAACTACTTTTAAGATTTTGTGTAAAAGTCATCAACAGGGGAGCCAATAATTTTCACTCTCTGATGAAGTCTTCATTATGGAGCATCTGAAACCTTGCTATAATGTGAATGACTTTGACATTATATCTGCAGTTATGTGCTTGCACTTTTAATTGCTCTCATACAAAGGGAATTTAGCACCAGTAAGAGCCTCTGAAAGTAGAGTAACTTAATTTTCCTCTGCATTCATACAGTGTACAGGTTTAGTAAGGTTCTCTCCTGCTATTTACAATGTCTTTGTCAGATTCTTTTTATTTGAATTCCCTGATATATAAAACCTGGTGAATGTCAGCACTTATAACTATCAGCTTTCAATAAACACAATCTGCAAGGATGTGAGTCTTGTAGGACACACAGAGTAGGTCACTCCATAATGAGCAACTGTGAAGGGAGAACAGGTTAGTTCAAAACACTTCATGTGTTTGTCAGATTTAATTTAAGGTTTTGACTGTGTGCAGACTCAGTAACAATTATCACAGGTGGCCAAGACATGCTAAGAAGAACCGCAGTGAATAAAAAGACTGTTGTGGTGTAATGGTGTCCTAACACCTGAAGCAGCCAGGGTAGCTGTTGTTTCTTCATTCTTTAACATCAATATTATCATTCTGAAACAAAATTATTACAACTTTGACCTGCTAGTGGATTCTGTGATATTGAAGAAGCACTAATAACATATTTTTTGTCTCTGTTCCTCCTCTTTCTCACCCTGTCTTCCCCCTGCAATAGAATCAGGTTCACCTCCTTTGAGGTGTAGCCCATTATTAGCATGACTCTGCTGATAAAGCACTCCTGGATGACTGCAATGTAAATAACAGGTGTTCCTTTGGACAACGCTGCTAAAAGATGATATTCCTCTTTTTTCTCTTAGTAGAATTTTGTTAGTCTTCACAGATCTCCAGAAAGAAATTTCTTATTCAAAAAAAACAAATTAGGGTTTCCATAAGAGAAACATTTTGATAGAGGCTTTAATTCACTGTCAGAAAGGATCCATTCCTGATCCTTTCACATATATCAAATACCACCTTGCTTACAGAAGTCCCAAACAAGGATTTGCTGTTATTCAGCGTACAATTTCTATACCATGCGGCTCACACAGGACACTTAGACCTTTCTTCTTCATTGCATTCACTTTTCACAGAGCTATTCTTAAAGTCTTTAAGACCTGCCGTCTTCCCTCTAATATTTGTTATATATCCTTATTTCTGCACTAGCTTCACTATTCTTAATTTATCAACCCTCAATTTTCCTGTGGTTTTTTCCCTCAGAGTATGATTTTTGTTCTTTGAGCGCCTTCACAGATCATGGCTTCCCTATTGCTTGGAGAGGGCCAAAGTGCTCACCCTGCCCCAGCATAATCATTTACAGATGGTATTTACATACTTTTGCACGTGTTAAGATATCTGTTGCTGCGTTTATAGGCCTATCTATCTTGGGCATGTGTTCAAATGTTCCTTCCTTTAGTACCTTGTGTGACATGAAAGAAACCTGCTCAAATAAAACGTTAACTTTAGGAAGGTTTCTCACATCTCCTAGTCAAGCCTCGTTCCCTCTGTGACATGTTATATTTACTCATGTGTGCTGTAGCTTTGAACAGTTTAATGTTTTCTGTTCCACAATTTTCCTTCAATTGCAAAAATTATTGATGTTGATCAGATCTGGAAATTCAATAAACAACGTCAGTATCTCTAAGCTTGCATCCGTTTTGCCAGCTAGTGATTTGGAATGGTTTCAATTCAGAATAACTAGTTAGGGAGAGACAGAACCTAGCAGGCATCCTCATTCAGCTATAGCCATAAATCATCATACAACCTGGCACTGACAAATTGGTCTTGGCCCAGAGCATCCGGGAGCTGTGTGAGAAACCTGGCTAGAGTAGGGCTATAACATTAACAGCCAGCATCCTGGGATATGCTTTCAAACTTCTAGATGGAGGTGGATATGTAAACAATATGCTTTGTGGGCAAATTCCTAGGGAAATCTATTGATATTTTAAATTTATCTTCAATTACTTTGCTCAGAATTTTCTTTCAGTTTGGTTGCTATCTTTGCTGTCCAAATGAACATGAGCAAGGTGGATCTAGGATGATAATCGGGCTCGTCTGTCAGGAAAGATAGGAGAAAAATAGCAGGACAGTTGCAATTTAGTGCACAAAATACTGGTGTTAAAGGGTAGCCAGTTCATCAAATTGTTGAAAATGACCAGAATTTCCAGCGATAATTTAGACTAGTAGTTGGAAAACAGTTCTAATCAGACTCAGAGGCTGAGTAGCTGCCACATATGGTAAATCTCTACAGAGACTCTGCAAATAAACTGAAAATTAATGAGCTTTTAGTTTCAGGACTGATGTCTCTTGAATACTTCTGCTATTTTCTCTGAGGTTTTCCGCTTCCCCTTCCTGTCCCTGCCACCTTACCCATTCCTTGCTACAAATTCCTTATCTCAAAGAGTCATTGAATCACTTTTCTGTATGTGTGCCCCTGTGTGTATAATAGAGCTTAAATCAAATGCTTTAAACAAACATTTCAGTATCTTAATCTGCCAGGAAGTGATTGACATAACTGAAGGAATGGGAGTGGGGCTGGGGGAATGACCCCAGTATGTTATTCTGTGAAAAAATAGCATTAACTTTGCATGTAAATAGATGTTTCTTATTAATTACTGTCAACGAGATCCTGCTTCCTGAACTTTATGTTTCTATTAGCTGCTACTCTTCCTCTTTTCACTTTAGCTTTTCCTCTGACTCCTTACTCCATCTTCCAATGTTTTCTTCCATTTCTGTTTTTCTTTCTTTTTCTAACTTGCATCTTTCTGCTTTTCCCATTCTACCTCCTCTCTAATACTCTTTTTCTCTACTTTGTCTAGAATTTCCACCTCTCAGGCTACTCTCCAGCACTAGCCTTGCCTTCCACTTGTCTTATTTTCCAAGATCACTTGTTCCTCCATCTTCATTGCTAATGTGAAATTCACTATTTTGAATAAATGACATTCTAATATGTGAATAGCTACATCTCTGAGCATGCATATGGAACACTTGATGCTTCCAGAAAAGTGGATCAAAATCACTTGACTGCTAAAGTGACCGATAGCCCTGTTTCATCATGGACTGGATTTATCCTCGTTACAAAATGTTATAGAATTGTCTACACCTATATGCAGTGTATGAGTATCAGGAAGTAACAATTTCCTACGTATTTCCAACGATTTCCTACTAGTTCAAATCAGGGGTGGGGGGCAGAGGAAGTCGGCAATACCTATTTCTTGTTCATGATCTCAATGGTGCTGTTGCAGAAAGATTTAGAACTGCTTATAAAGCTATTGGCTGGGTACTGTAAGATGAGAATACAGTAAAATATTGTTCTTTTTCCTCATTAAAATATTATGGGTCCAGTTTGACATGAAATCCATAAAACATATGGATTTAGAGAACTCTGAATCATTAATAACACAATGGCTTGTTTGTGGAATAAATATAAGAGAAAGATGAAGTGGAGATTAAATGTAATTGAAAAGGAAGTGAATTTTTACAAAGATAATATACCTTACCAGTATGGTTGAGTCTTCTGGTTTAACTGTAAAGCAGAATAGATTAGGATCGTATATATAATAAACCAGGTGATATTAACTGATGCTGAAAGAGACGTTCTCATCTCCTGTCAACTGTTTGAGAATCATCCGGTAAATTATCCTCATTTTGGGGCACAGTGGCCATTTTGGCAGGTAAACATGCAAAGGCAGGTGGTCCTGAGAGGACGGTGGCTGCGATGCTCTCTGGTTTGTGTCCCCACCTTGGGAAGAGGAGTGGACAGCCTGGGCTTCACTGCCTCCAACGCAGCTCCCGGGGCACACGGCAGAGGGGTTTTTTTTGGTTTGGTTTGATTTTGATCCTCCATTCCACGGAGAATTTGAAGAGTTGCCATGTCTCACTCAGAAAGAGACAGCTTCTGCTGGTCCTGGACAACTTCTCTGGCATCTTTGGTCTGTCTGTAAGGCTAGGCATGCTGGAAATACTTGGACACAGCGTCTTCTCCCTCCGCTCACCTCTCGCTTGCGGAGAGGCAGCTGGAGTAAACTTTTAGAGCGAGTTGGGGAAGAAGGTAGTGGCACTTGGGGGATTGGGAGGGAGTAAGAGGATTAAAAACAAAGGAACTTCCTCTCTTTGTCCCATGTGACCAGATGTTCCTCCCTTTTTTTTTTTTCCTACCCTGCTGTCTTCCCTTCCTTGTTGTGTGCTCTTGTGTAGATTTCTGTTTATTTCTGGAAATGTTTTGTCTACTGATTTTTGTGGCTTGGATGCTGACAGGTAAGCCTCCTTCTTGATGCAAAAGGTTAAAAAAAAGGAAAAAATTGGTATATAGGTGCCATATTCTCATTTTCCATTTCTCGGCATGAGATTATGGTTTCTGCATAGACTGGAACCACAAAATTGCACGGACAATCTCTGGAGTGCTAGTTCAGCAGGAAATCTCAGTTTCCATGAGGTATTTAAACAATTTGTTAAAACTTTCTGTATAAATACGTAGAAGGATTTTTTTATCTGTTTTTAGAGAGCTGTACTAATGAAGTTGAAGACTAGATGGATTTGTTGCTGATGTTAGTTGTTACACCAATTGTCTCATTCCAACCCTTCCAAAAAGGCCAAAACAACTCTTCTACATATGTATATATTGCAAACTGCTTAGCTAGCATTTTCTATTGAGATTAAGCTAGAGCAAGGTTACGAGATTTCTTAGTGTAGTTTACAGACAGGCAGCCTTGTATGCAAGGCTAGCAAAGGCAGAGACGTAGCCATCCGGTATTTACAGCATCCCATACCAATTATTAATCAGCACGAAACGTTAACTGCCAAACCGCAGGGATCAGGCTTTTTTATAATGCATAATATGACATCTGGCAGGCATGTTCGTTTGGTTTTGAGCATCTCATGACCAAGCACAGACAATTACACCAAATTACACTGTTTGGTGTTGAGAACAGGGATTACACTGGGTCTCTTAAAGTTATTTCAGTCAGGACTATGGCATGAATTTGTACCAAATCGTGAAGCTAAATGAAGTTGTAACATTACTCTATATTAGTAAATAGCCAAGTGTTACTTAGTAGAAAGATTTTATTCTGAGTTGCTAGTACATATTAAAACTGATTAGTGTAATATATGAATGCACCAGCATTTTACAGATTCAAGGGCAGATGGATAAAGTACTGCAATAAACACTGTTCCTCCTGTTGCTGTGTTGTCAAGACTATAACTAATGAAAGCATGTTGAAAAGAGTCCTCAAAACCCGATTAAGATTTATATTTTGTCAATGCAATGCTCATAGAAGCAGATTTCTTGAACCAATAAAGCCATTCCATGGATGTGTGAATTATAGAATTACCTATTAAATGAAAAAATAAATGCCAGAGCTATTTGGGACATTGTGTTTGGTGTCACTGTCTGATGAATTTGTTTTAAAGTGTAAAAGGATTAAAAATGATCATTACTCAGGCTAGGATTAGTAATAAATAAGCAAAAGCTTTCTTGCTAAAGGCCTAGGTGAACAATGGCACTTGAAAAGGAAACACTGGCAAAATGCCCATCTCCACTGGGAAAAGCCTAAAGACCCAGCAGTTTCTCTTTGAAAGCAAACAGCCCACAGAATGGAAGCATCTTCCTGATGCATTAAGAACATCTTAACAGGGCACGCTTTTTGTGTGTTTTTGTGATTAATCATAAGTAATGGTTAAATTCACAGAGACAAACACAGAGATTGTACACTCATTCAGTCTGCTCTTTGTGGGTCATATGTTTACCTCTAAAGTCATTTTTTCTGCATCAGTGTGATGTGTTTTTGGTTCTTTAATTTCCTTTCCAACTGCATCTCACAAGAATGAAAAGACCACAGACTTTAAAATGTGACCACAGACTTTAAAAACTGATTCTCCTCACACATGTTTTTAATTTTTTAAATATATATCTTATTGGAACCAGATACATTCCAGCATGCATACACACTGCAAAATTTTCCTATCTCTGTAGTTCCTACACAAGCTATTTGTATAGTTCTTCATGATCTACCTAAGTGAATGGATTTTTTTTTCAAATATCAAAATAAATAAAACAAGGAATTCAGCATTTTGTGTATGAAATGTAAAAACTTGACTATCCTACATTGTTTTGCATAACAGAATGGGGATTGTGACTCACGTTTTTAGTTCCAGGTTGTTTTCGTTCAGAAGTGAATTTTATAAGATCATATATTTAATTTTTGATGAAAGTGGTTAAAAGGCTATTTTCCCCCCAGTTTACAAAGAAATTCAAGTTGCAGCTAGGTAGCATAGTAATGTGTAAAAATGCGACATGTAAGTTTCTAGAGCACTCCTGTATGGCAATACGAATGGCCCTGTTTTACCAGTATATGTAGCTGTCTTTTAAAAAATGTATAATTAGAGGCATTTATTCCACCTACCCTCCATTACTTACACCTCATGCTATTAGTGTGTATGAACCCCATTTGAGAACTTAAAGACCTGAGCATAGGCTCCCTATAGAGGCTGAAGACCAGAGAAAGGGCCACCTTACCCCATAGTCCTCCAACCCAGGGGATCCTGCTCTCTTTCCATGTCTCCTACTACAGGAGGGAGAGCCCATGGGAGTTGATTACATATATTTTTCCAGCAGCCATGGGCTACTGCTAGCTATAGACTTTCCTGGGGCAGTCACCAGGGGCTTTGTGATGGCTCTGAGCACTCAGGGGAGCAGCACTCGTGCTCTATGAAGGCTGAAGAAGCAGGTGGTGCAGCGACTGCTCTTCTTCTCGCACTGTTCTGGGAGATCGCAGCCCTTGACGAAGAAGGGCTTCAGTATGTAAGCTGAAGCTGACATCAGCTTGGGCTTGCATGCCAGAGTGAATACGACAATGGCTCAGGAGCTACTGTGTGTCTTGTTGCCCCATCGCTGCTGGAAGGGCAGGATCTCGCCAAGGAGGTAAATGAGAGTGCTGTTGCTGCTGCTTGCCCAGGGTGACCTGCTCACCCAACATGCCCTCCAGCATCGTTTAGCATTTGCTCTGATTTGTCAGCGTGCCGAGCGACAAATAATGAAAGATGATAATGTTTGCAAAAGCTTGCAGGTGTTGTGCAGGGAAGGCAGTGCAACGGGTATGATGGCCTGATGTACTGGGAACGGACGTAAATAAAAATACACAAGGACGTTTCTTGTCTGAGGGAAAGTTATCACTCTAAGACTATCCTGAGTGGGCTTCATAGGTGGAGTGAGGAGGTCGTTCCTGATAAATGAGAGTGGGCCTTACAGTTAGGCTAGAACAAGCAAGGAACATTTTACCAGAGAGCAGCAGTACTGAGCTTGTTTTACAGGGTCTGAGGCCTGCAGGGCAGGAGCAGGCAGGTTAGCATCACACAGTTAAACCAGAATACTGGAGTAAGAGTTGCAGGACTGGTTTTCTCAGGCCTGGAGCAAACTTGGTAGAGGAGAGACCCCTGTGACTACTGCAGTACTCAGCTGGATTGCCACCTGTTTGGCATTGGTGGAAACTTATCTCTCTTTGCGGAGCAGACACTGAAATATAGAGGTGAGCTATCTGGTTCCTTACACAGAAAAGTGAGGTGGACTTTTTAAGTCTTTCTTTGCTTTTCCTGCCTTCCTGCCCCTACCCGACAAAAGAAGAGGCATTTTTGCCTCAACATACTACAGGATCCTGAGCACCTGCTAGTAGTGAAGAATCACCTGCAAGAATAACCAGAGAGGTCTTGTTTTAATGCTTAGGATCTGGTTTTGGTAAAGGTTGCATTTATTTCTACAAAAAAGGCTGTTTGGCAGGTATCTGTGACCTGCATACAAAAGAGAGGATGTGCTGTCTTCGTAAATGAAGTGTGCCAAAGGCTTGTACTAGGCAAATGGATGTGGCCTGACTGGCTACATCTGCCCTGAGAAATGCATCCAGGATCAGTGATTCCTTGGCCTCCTGGTCCAACAGTGCAAAGTTGTTGCATGTGCTTTGCTCAGCATCAGCCCCTTTTAGGGCCTGCTGACCACCCCACAGAGTGTGACATTTAGGCCTGATCTCTGCCTGACCTTTTGTGGTATCTCCAGGCAGAACACTAAAATACTATTATTATTATTATTCTCTGAAGATTTTTCCTTCAGTTAAAAGTGTGTGAAATAAAATGAGAGTTACACTGCAGCATGAATGTTTTTATAGCATGAAACTGAGGTGTGTTAAGAGAGTTGTGGGAATGTCTGTGGGTGCAAAATCCCTTAAGAGAGTCATGAAGAAGTGTATAGAGTGGAGGGAACCACATGTAGTGCAGTTTAGTTCATGTAGCCTGCTCGGATTGATCCCTGGAAAGGTCTAATCAAACAACAGAGAGAAATCATGACTCTCTCCAACCAGGACCTAGGGCCAACTGAGGAATAAAGTTAACTCAGTGGGTGTACTCACCATGAGTGTGTGTGCATGTGGGGCCACTGTTGGCTTTCTTCTTAATTTTTTTATCTTGCTTTTTTTCTGTGTGTGTTGTTCAGGACTTGTCCTATTTCAGACAGCCTTGAAAAGGAACTCAGTAGCAATATATTCAGACTACCTGTATAGGGCAGGAGGACTTCCCTGAAGTCAAAATATGTCCTTTCTAAATTGTTTTTAGGAAACCAGAGGCTGTGTTAGCATTCTGCCTGTGAACACACCTCAAAGGATGGTCCATCAGCTCTGCATTAACAGTCTGAACAGTGCTTCAGTCACAGTTGCTCCTGCTTCCTGAAATTGCTCCTATTTTAAGCTGTCAATTTACAGACCTAGAGAACCCTGACTTTGTAGTAGATAAAGATTCTCCCTAAACAGCTAATGTTTTCAGATAGTTGACCTCATCAAGTTTCTGAGCCCTGTACACCTGAAGGACGTTAATGGGCCAACATGTAATGACAGATTTTGGATTATCTCTAAACCTGGGCTTTTACCCAGAAATGATTTCTTTGTAACTGGGTGCTTAGGCTACCCAAACCCAAGCAACAAGCACAATTCTTCCTGCATTCCACCAAAATGGATGGATCTGTATTTTCAATGGCACATTTGTAGTTTCTAAAGAAAAGCCCAGTGGGATGCTGCCAATATATGCTCAAGGAAATGAATTTAGATTTTATAAAAGCCTCTGATCCTATGGATCAAGAGAAGATTTTAACATATTGCTTATAGTTTCTATTCAATTCAAAGACTTGTTTTTTTAATGGAACAGCGTAATTTCATGTTTATATTCTATATTTTATTTAATGCTTTTGGTGTTAAGTATGCGTTCTGTGTGTGTTTTACAATGCCTGCCCCCAACACACACACTCCACATATGTTTCCTCTCCTGCTTTGAATAGAAATCTAACACTGTAAGTGAAGAATGCTAAACTACTGTTTCACAAGCTGTCATTTAAGTGATAGATGGTAAATTGGAATTTTGCCATGCAAATTAGTTAATGCTTAGATGAAGACAGTGTTTAACTATTCAAATAAGATCTCATTCTTGATCAGCTGTTTCAGCTTATATCTCCAGTGAAGCAGACAACTAGCTTTCAACTGGAGCAGACAACTAGAACTCTGCAAAATCATCAACTGTATTCACTTAGTACCATCTCAGTAGATCAAATGATGCTCAAACAGCACTGATCTGTAGCTATCAGCTGCAAACAGCCATGTATGCTGATCCTTCAGGCAAAAAAATTGTGATAGTTGGTAGTATTTTGAAAAAAGAATTTACATCTCTGGAATCTGCTACAGAAATGTAAAAATCTAACAAATGCACAGTATGACCTTTCTTTTATCAAAAACATATGTAAAATTCGTATACAGAGAATAATATATTTAGAATTGTAGTGGGAGCCAGAAGTGACTGCTATAGCTAAATTTCTTAGGCCTATACTTTAAATATATATAAAACCTTTCTTTAAGCAGTTTGCTACTGCATTTGTTCACAAGAGACCTTTGAAATCTGGGAGGAAGAAAGCTTCTTGGACATACAAAATGCTCTGTCTTTACCTGATAAAACTCCTTGCCGTTATACATTTAGAGCACTTCATTTCAACTTATTTTGCTTGCATTCCTCAGTCAAATAGCAGAAAAGGACCTGTCTGCAGAGGGATTGTCCCCAGTCCCTCACCAGAAGCAGTGCCGGGGCCTGGCAGAGAGCACGGGGCACTCTTGGGAGCACCCAGAGTCACCTGCACGAGGGCAGAGGGGAAGGAGCCTGTCCTTCCCCATTGGAGGCTCCTGATTGCCCTCCTCCAGAGCCTCCTCAAAGGAGCTGCCCCAGCTTTTGGGGGGGAGGAACACTTACAGACAAATTTAGCCACATCTAGGGACTCAGATTGTTCTGGGTGGCTTACATCTGTTACATGGGCCAGAGCGAACTCTGCAATACTGGCTAAAGTGGTCCATCCTGCAGTGCTGCTGGCAGTCTGTGCTGTGGGTTTATTACACCACCCTGATGCCAATGAAAGATGGAGAGCGTAGCAAAACAGTTGTGCTGTTTCTGAGAAAAGAAGATCCAGTAAAAGATACTGTTTTCTGCTGAAAAAATGAAATCCACCCACTTTTTCTTTCAACAATGCAAGCTCCCTCATACTTGATGCTGAGGGTCACATTTTGTCATCGATGCTTCTGTCTTCAGCCTACTTGAAATCCACCCAAATTTTCTATTGAAAGATGTCTGTATCATGTATCTTCCAAAATATTAGAGAACACTGTCTGCGGTAGACATGCCTGATCTTTTCTTAGATCCTACAGGAGAGTGTCGGAAAGGGTGTAGCGAGCCAGATGCTGCCTTCCACGGCAGCCGGCAGGGGCAGAAGGACCAGACTCACCCTCTTGCTGTTCCTGGGTGGACGAGGTGTGCTGGCTGCCTCAGCTACTGTCAGGGTGGACAACTGACTTTGATGCAAACTGCTGAGGAAGAAAGCAGGGAGGGCTGAGCTGCCCGAAGAAGGAATTGACGGGAACAGGGATTAAGGGAAAAAACTGACTGCTGAGATATCCGTGAGTGGGCAGATAGGTGAAAGGAGGCAGGCAGGCAGTGGGGAAAGGACTGCTAGAAACTCTGGTTAAGTCTTGAAAGCTGGAATCAGCCCAAATTTTGGAAGCCATTAAGGAGTAAGGGGAAAGGGCCGTCAGTTTAGTGCTAGTGTTTGCAGTCCTAGTTTGCAATACCCGGTTTGCAATTGCTAGCTTGAAATGCTTTGAAGATATCTTTTGTGTATATTTAGAGATAGATAATATATGTATGTAGAGGTATCTATGTATGCAATGGTCCATCTTCCTCTTCACCAATGTCCGTTCTAATCTCATTCCATTCTTCTCCATATACTCTCTTCCATATACTCCTTAGCAGCATCTACACTGTTAGGTTATGTGCTAGAAGGAATGTAGGTAGCCAAATCAGTTTGGGCTAGCCGGGCAATTCTCCCAGTGTTCTGACTCAAAGCTGAAATATGTTGCTATCGTTCACAAGATGTTCACAAAGCAACTTTTTATAAAGGAAGACTGTGCAGTGTTACAGAATTTGAAATCCCTTTAGAGTATTTTTTCCATTAAAACAGCAAGCCTTGGCAGCTACCATGTACTTTTTTCTTATTCATAGCCAGCCATTTATATCATTTAGAATGCACTTGATTAGCAAGGACACAGGTTCAAGGCACTGTCATCTGCCTTTGTATAATTGTAATTGTGCCTTAGGCAACACTTACTTTTGTCTTCAGTTCTGTGTGTTTATCTTTCTGTGGTTTTGCTACCCTCTGTTACATACAGTAGTTCCTTTGCAAACATTATTTTACCAAGGATCTTGCAATGCTCTGAGTTCCCTCTGAAAGGTAAGATATTAAAAAAAATTCAGTTACTTCAATCTTTTTGTATGACCTTCAGTCGTTAGAGTAGGTCTGATGGTTTCAGTGGGAAGACCTGCAAGCGTAAAAATTGCTTGAGTGCATCAGGGTTTAGAAAACCAGATTCTACAGTTGTGGTTTTCTGTATGCAAGAGTTTCTGTAAGGTCTGTAATCAGAAGGGCAAGGCACACTGTCTGTAATGGAGATGAAAACAATAGGATGGCTTTCAGCATGAGCTAACCACCCAAGCACGTACCGAATGTGCGCAGTGGGTGCTGAAGCTCACAGGAGCCGCCTGGCTTCTTTTGCTCCTAAAGCATTAGTTAGATGCTCTGTCTGATATGTTATGTTATCACCTCAAACACTGATATAAACACCATCATTCAGTGGAGAGGCAGCTCACCATGATTTGGGAAACTGCCTCACGCCAACACACACAAACAAGTGCTCAATCCTTGCTTCTATTGTGCCTTGTGAACCATTTCCAAATCATGTAGAAATGAGGCCTGACCTTGTTAGCCACACTCATGCTTCCTTTGAAAACTGCAGTACAAACTTTGCAGCTTCAGGCCAGCGCTAGATGAAAGAATTTCTGTCCTGTTCTAATTTAGGTTTCTGTTTTCTCTCTTGGTGAAATCACAGTAATGCTAGATTTCCTACAGCACAGACATTTTTATACTTAATAGAGTGGAGTGACATAAAGCGTAAGATTAGAACTTCATTGTCCTGTAATCTCAGTAGAAGAGAGTTTATGGACTGTGAATAACAAAGCACAAATATAAATAGTGAATATAAAGAAAATACAGGAAAGCACTGAGTTTTACTTTATATATGATTTACTGAATCAAGGGGGTTAAGCATTGAGAATCCTACAGATAAAAGTAATCATTGTAGGTCGTCACTTCTGCTCTTTATGTCATCTGGTTCTTGAAAGGATTTTGTATTTTCACATAAGGATTTTAAATGTGCCTCTTCCTGCTACACTGTCTTGTGTTGTGGCATTCATCTCACACAAGGAAAAGAGCTCAGTTTTGCAGTGAGAACTCTGCTTTTAATTTTGCTTAGGTATATGCAAGACTTCCTGCCTCTAAATAGGATCTAAGTATTAAATAGTCTTAATCAAAACTGGATTTTTAACAGAAGGTCCCTGGCTAACCTTTCCTTTATGCTATTCGATTATAGCACAGTGGCTTCAGGCCCTAACTGGAGACTACCATAGGGAAATCTAGTAGTAATAATTATGTCAGATACGTATTTAATCCCCAGTGGAACCTTTCATTAGTCCCTGTCCCTGCTATAGCACTGCAATGGGAATGCAAGAGCTGGGGCTAACAGGAGAAACTAAAATCTTTGCAATGGCCAGGGAAGCCTACTACATTAGTGCTGTAGCAGTGTGGTAAACTGTAGTTGGGTTAAAAGATATGGCCAGTTGGCTGTCCTGCCTCCGTGGAGGTTGGTTTCCACTGAGCAGTAGTCTCCAGGTACTCCTAGCTGGAGACTTATTTTTGATATTCTGTTTGACCCATGTGGTTTTGTCTCCTTTTCTTTTTCCCCAGGCAGTAAGTCTGATATTCACTGACATGTACAAAATGGTCGGGTGGGATTTAGCGATAGAGGAGGTTTTAAAATACTTCTCCCTTCCCTTTTGTCTGCTTATTTTTATATCCTGTGAAAATGGTTTAAACGGTACATAATATTATCAACATGTGATGCAGGTGATGTGACATGGCCTTGAAGCCTGGATCCAAGCAATCTACATACATGCATTGCATATGCACCTAACCTGTTCCCGTGATTACAACCATACCTGCCTCTTTCCGCACGCTGATGTCATGCTGCTGCAGTGGCATTAAATGGCAGCTGATCAAGTCACAAAGGACCTCATTCAGCAAGGGAGAAAGTAGTCTTGCGTAGTGTCAAACAGGCATTATGTGTCCATACTATTTTCTTCGGTGGTGGCAGCTGGTGGAACCCCCACATAAGTTCAGTTTTGCTTACTTCTATACTACTCATCTTCCTTCATTGCTGCATTTTAGAAAAGAGCAGTGTGAGTCTGAAAATCTTTTTTAAAAGAATGTTGTTAACAAAAGTAATAAGGACACTAGAGAGCTTTCCAATGAAAAGTTTGTGCAGGAAATAATTTAGCCACTGACTTCTTTCTTTACTCTTAACACCTTTCTTTTGTCTTCGGTAAAGAGAACACTGTGCAGTGAGAAGTTTTCCTGTTGTCTGTGGTTGCCTTCGATTCAATTTTTCGTTCATGTTGGCATATCTAAGCGTAACAAATTTGTTTGTGCGCAGTAGAGAGGAATGTATTAGACATTTTGTTTTTTAAGCTAAATGTTTTCAAAAGTCCCACGTATCATAAGTGACCTAATTGTAGAATCAAGTCAGAGTTGGCTTTAGCCCTTTAGACGGTTCAGGCAATTAATTTAGGGTATGCTCTGCTATACTTGCTTTCAGAGATATTTTCTCTATTAGTGGACATGATACTCTTTTCCATTTTATCCTGTATTTCTCATGAAGACCGTAGTACAATGATCAATTGTCACTAAGAATAACTGAATTTTCTCATTACTGCAAGACATTAAGTTGCCAGAATATGATTTACTTTAGCAAGTGGTTTTTATGTCATCTATATTTCAGAAATCCTGTGACTCATTTAAATTTCCATTTCCTTGGCAATATGTCTGTGTGTATGGTGAAACAAAGAAAGAATTGACTAACATACTGAAAGCACTAGGTGTTTGAAGCTGAACTGTTAGACAAATACAACAGCAGCACGCTGCACCACATGAAACTGAAGCAACCACCTGGAAGAGAGGGAGAAAAGGTCTTAGGCTATTAGCACAGACTTTGAAACCATTTTGTGAACAAAATACTCTTCTTTAATTTGACTACAGAGATATGGAATGACGTAAAAATTAAAAATTAGAAGATGCAAATATCCTATACGTCTAAAAATACGGAATGTACTTCTTCTCCTGGTGTTTGGCTTCTGATCTAACTATTGCTGACTTACTGGCAACTGGAATTGCCCCTTATGTGGCTTGATTAATATGAGTGCTATTCAGTGCAATGAATGGCTGTGTAAGGGTCCAGCTGTACCTGTTGTTTAGTGTATTATTTCATAAGCTCCTTTGCAGGGACTGCACCATAGGGTCCTAGTGCTCCTCTCCCCTGAAGGAGGGCACTGAAGCACAAGAAAGTTGGTGGTAACTGGTGCACCTGCCACCTCAGATATGTGCTATTTGGCCAAGTTCACACAAGAATAAAACACGGAGTAGTAGTGGAAGGCAGATGGAAACGGTGTTTGTATTAACAAATAACTCAGAGAAAAAAGAGGTTTGAGTAAGTCAGCTATTTTGTGTATTAGACTCAAACCTGAACGTCTGCGAGAAGGACTCTTCCTCCTATAAAACTGCTTAGTGGGGCTGCGAAGCTGGGCGCTATGAAGCACGGTGCTGTGGCCTCAGCCCTGCTCACTGGCCCCGCAGAGGGCAACACGCCAAGCTCAGAGGCAGCTGCAGAATTAGCATAGGAAAGTGGTGGGGTCCCTGGGACCCAAAGGTATTTTTATGGGAGGTTTGCATTCAAGAAATAGGCAGGGACTTGTCTTGCCACAGCTGGACTCAAGTACCTAGTAGGACATGATGTCTCACACCTGGCCCGAACCTTTGCTGGCCCGCCGAAAGCTCCCAACCAGCGGTGTGTCAGAGAGGTGGTAGAACCAGCCATTCTGCTGCCGTGTGTGGGATGTGTTGCCTGTCTCAAACACAAATAAAAGGCTTTCTGCTCAGAGTCACCTTCAGATACAGGAGCTCAAATGATGTTAGGTTTCTGCGATTAATTAGCAATTAACTTGGTAATAAATTTTCCTATCTACTTCTCTCCTACTTGCATATCTTCTGTATTTTATCAGCTGAAGAGTTTAAGACCAAAACCAGAGTCAGCATCCTTTTCCAACTGAGCAAGGCACAATTTAAAAATGCTTAGCAGCTCCTTTGCAAGTACTTTAAAGATAGTTTTATAGCATTGAAGATTCATGTGCAAGCAAACTTGTCACCAGTGTATCGAGCAAATGTAATACTGCTGAAACCTCCCACAGCACTGTCTTAACAGCCTACTTCTGCTGTATCTTTAATATGGTTTCAAGTGTATCATGAAGACTTTTGGATTGCTTTGGTTGTTACTTGCATAGCAATAGTTTAACCTATAGTTGTAAGGGAAAAATGGCTTTCTGTAGCTAATGTCCATTTTTGCAACACTATAAAACTATGCACACACATAGACATACAAAGCTATGTACAATTAGTAACTGACTGATGGAAAAGTATTCAGGAGATCTGCATATCTGGGAAGAAAGAGAAGATGTGCTGTGCACCACTATCCCGGCCCCCTGGTAAATAAGCAAGGGCAGTCTTTGAAACAAATTTTTTTTTTCCAGATGTTTCCTTCTGAAACAAATCTAGGCACGAAGAGAGTAAGTGCACTCTCAGGCTTCTTTCTGACATGCAGTCAGGATCTGGCCATCAGATCTTCATCCAAAGGTGAGGACAAGGGAGCAACACCTACTGCGCAGTGTGAACAGAGATCCTCAAGATGCCTCTTCTAGAGCTGCACTAATAGACCTGCCAAAATAGCACCTGGAACACTGATTACCTTAATATATATCATGTGTCTAACTTTATCTGTTTTGCATTTTCTCTTTTTTAAATATTTAAACATTCTGAAACATAGTGATATTATGATGACTCTTTGGAGTCATCACGTCAAAATATATGTTATCGTAGTTAAATATGGAAGAGCCTTGCAGAATGAATGTCAAACAAGTGTATAGACTCCATATATAGTTCATGAGGAGTTTTGGGTGCTGTAAAAAGTTTGATCAGTGAGTTAGGAATCACCTACAGTAGTTAATAGGAAATACTGCTCTTAGATGGGACATAATTAATACTCAGCCTTTTCTTCCTCCTCATACGCATGAAATATCCCCTGGAGATTGGTGTTCAAGCTTTTTTTTTTTAAAAAACCAACGACAGATTAGGACTGTATTTGGAAACACTGGCATGGGTGCTCTTTTTGCACATTCACGCAGTGATAAGGACATTCAGGACGCTGTTCATCATCCTTTGTCTGAGAGGATTTGAACCCAAATCTCCCAGGACACTGCCTGAATTAGCATTCTGTGGGGTAGCCAGCCTAGACTGAGGTTTCACACACTCATTACCTTTTGTTGAAGCTGCTCTGATGTCTGTCAAGTGATTATAGAATTTGTATGTAGGATGGTATGTTTCAGCATGTGCCCGTATCCTGACCATCAAGCCTAATGGTTAAGGTGGCAGACCACTGTCTCATATTAATGCACTCTAGGGGCGTTCTTCTTTTGGAAATTTTGAGTTGTATGATTTTGCAGCGCTGTTAAGGCTAGGTGTCATTTCTGAGGATCTAAATTAGACATCTAATTGATACTTCAGATGCCTAAATCTCTTTTAATTCCCTATGGCACCTAGTCTTCAGAACATATTCTTGAGGTTTTCCCCAAGAAAAACCTTCTTTTGCAGCTGAGAGACAAAATTATGCAGAGAAACATTACCTACAAGCTTATTATAAAATCCTGACTGTGCAGTAAAGATGCAGCTGCTTGCAATTCATCACCCAACTTTCCTTAAGTTCTATTGGTGGATCGCTTTAATAGCCACAGTTCTGCCAGCAGATGTAACACTCACTGCCTGCATTTATATGCAATATTAAAAAAAAATGTATGTAACTACTTAAAGAGTATGGCTTTATTTATACATCTATGGCACTCTGTACTTTTTTCTTTGTCATCTAAAAGCTGCATAAAACTGCACATCTTCATCCATTTACTAAACGGAGCCCTAATTTTGCAGTCTACACACAGAAAACCTCACTGATATCCGTGCGATTTCATGCTCACTGAGGCCCGTCTATGCAAACCAAATTGTCAGCAGGGCCATTTAAGTGCATACTCAAGTCGATCTCCACTCAGTGATACCCTTCCGCATGAACTGTGTTGTGTTATTTTAGAGGGAGTTGAGCATAGTCTTAAAATCTGCCGTATGCTAAAGTGCTTTGTTGATTAGAATAGACTAGAGCAGATGATAAAAATTAAACCTACTAGGGTACTCTTGTGAATCAATGACTAATTTGTCAACACTGTTTTTAAAATGTGAAGAAAAACATTTTTTAGTTTAATTCTTTCACCATTTTGGTAATCATTTACTAAGATCCTTTCTGCTGAATGTCAGCAGTTAAAAAACAAACACTTCTTCCTACCTTTGCATCTCTGACTTGTGTTATTTGTGAAAACTTGTACGCTATGTTTCAGAGTGATCTCTCTCCACGTATGCTGAACCAGGAGATTTCTGCTACTCAATCAATTCAAAGTAATATGGAAAAAAATTCATTCTTTTGCTGCCAGTAGGCCTGAATCTCTGACTATACTAGCAATCTCCACAAATGATGAGCTACATCCTTATTTTGGATGGCTATGAAAAAGGAGGTGCCTGCGGATGCAAAACTGGACATATTTTTTGCTTTGAGTAATAAGTTGTGTTCCTCTCACAGCCCCTGCTCATTTAGCATAGCTGCAAAGTAAAGCTAAAATGCTCTTGGGAGTATAATGAGAAATACAACTACATGTGCAACCTTTTCTTTCCTTTTAATGCTATACACATTGTGCAGACAGATGTAAACTGGAGCTTCAGAGGGCTCAGCTGATAAAGGCCTTCATCCTTACTAGAAAAGAACCCTTTGGTGATGAAGCTAGAGAATATTCTTATTGTCCCTAGTCACTCAGTTTCTCACGTCATTTTAAAAAAAGAAAATATCAATTATCTTTGGATGAAGCATTTTCCATATAGATTATGATTTACTAAGAAATCAACTCCAAACTTAATTTCTCTGATTAATCCTTTATGGATTTTCCTTTGTTATTCAATACAACAGACTAATGATTATTAATACAACCTAGGAGAAGGAGATTATGCAACAAAGAGCCACATGATGTCCATACACTAGCTGTTTGTTAATTCACCACATAGCTGTCCAGAAAACAAAAAACAAAGTGCATTTGTATATGGTTATGGAAGGGAGGAGGGGAACAGCGATAACTGTTTGAACCAGAAATAACGTAAACCTTTTGACATCTATATCTGCTCCTGCTGGTTGGTAACTACAATATAATCAGATAAGGTAATTTCTTGGTATAGAGCATTTGCACTCTTCAATATCTACAATATTTGTTTTTACATTGATAGCGTAACATGTCTCTCCTTCCATTTTTTAAATACAATATAAAAATGCAACTCAGCCACACTATCTACAGTAGTGAAATACAATAAGCAATAAGCATTGTATAGCATTACTATTATGAGAAAAGCAATTATTGCCATGCAGCCTTAGTTTTAAAATCTCAGAACAGATGGCCATACTTTGAAATCATGAGTATTCTCCACAGACAAAGGGCTTTTGTCCAAATAGATTTGATTGCAGAATCAGGGCCTATATATATGGAAATATAAACTTGTACAATATTGCACACCACGATCTGTGAATACGTAGAGAACGTAGGAACAGAGTACAGTTGCCACATTCCAGGTGACAGTGCGTGAACGTCATGAAGACTATGCAAAGCTTGCTTTTGTTCTAATGCGAAGTCTCTTCAGCCAGGGAAAAGACTTACTAGGAGATTAAAATTAGGGAATAGAGCCTAGCTGAAGAATTTTCTCTTCTCAAATACTGCTCAGTTATATCAGAATTTGACTTAAAAAAAGGAAGGTTATAAAGATCATACAGGATATAAAATTATATTAAGTTTATAAAAATTGAGGGTTTTTTTACATAAAAATAAGGAATTATTTCAAAAAAGTCTCAGATTTGTATCAAATTTATATCTTTCAAATTGATATCAGTTTCTCAACTGATGGAAATGATATAAAGGCACAAGTTTTTTGTTATCCCCTTTCCATTTTCACCAAAGAAGCCATTTTTCACAGAGAAAATAAAGTTTTCATGAATATATTTTTCCAGCCTTATTAGGGAGTTGGAAATGACCTAGAACTTTTAATCTATACTGAATACTATCCACATTTTCTTATTTTTGTTTTCCTTCCGTAAAGCAGGGGTCCAGAAGGAGAAGGGATGAGGTAATTGGTCAACAAAAGGGAACAGGAACTGGCAAAAAACAAGACAGGCAAAAACCAAACTGATCAAGCTAGTACATACTGACTGGATGAACTGCATGGCTGATATTTCTATTATTCTTACTCTCCTCTCCTTCTCCTTACTTTCTTTTAAATATAACACAAATCAGTGAAATTTTGGAAAGTGCTAACTGTAGCTGTCCATCTTTTCACAAGTGGCTATCATGAGACACTTATCCTGATTTAAACTTTAGAGTAAAAACATATAACAAATTACTTACTTAATAGTTCTTGTTAAATTAGTAACCGTCATAAAAATGAAAGGAAAAAAAAACTGAGGAAAAAATTTTGAAGGCATTATGGGGCAAACTTTAGAAACTTTAAAAACAGAGGAAGAATATTTTTGCTAGTGTTGTAGGTTGTAAAACTACAAGAAACAGAAAGACCTGCCACTTTTAAAACTTGGGCAACTTGATCACAAAGTGCTGCACACCAGTTAATTATACGCTTGTGTCCATTCTTTTTCAGAAAAGGACATAAATACCTGGTAGGCACTTTGACATGTTCATAACCCTGTGAACCCATATACTTCAAATAGAGGCATATGGATTTGGGGTGAACTTCTAATTTGAGACTCTGTTGCTGGAAAAGATGAGCCATTAACCACATTATTTATTTATCCTTATTTTTGTCATATTTCGTCTTCTGTACTCTATTGACATTATTCCTCATGGAGAACACTCTTATTCTCCTATACCTGACGCTGTCAAACTTGTCCTACCTTGTGCCCATTTCTAAATGATATTGTAGCGCATGGAAACATTTTGCAAAAATATTCATAGGAGTAGAATGACAGTGAGCACTTAAAGTTATTTTTATAGCACAGGGGATAATTTCCATATTTTTGAGAAATGATTGGCAGAAACTGTTATGATCTTCCAATGCTAAATCATTTTGTAGCCTGTAATATCTTGTCAAAATAACTGAAGCCCCCTCTTGTCCAATGAAAACCATTTGAGGATTTACTGCTTTTTGCTATGACATTCTATATAGAATTTGTTAGCCTTGTTTCAGGAGTAGAATCCCTAAAATGTCAACACAAAAGATGTTTTAATGAAAAAATAAAGAAAGAAAAAGAGTGTGGGATAGCTATTCAGCATTAGGTAGTTAATTTGATTGAAAGATATTAAAATTTTCTCTCATTAGAAAAAATAACTTCCCTTATTAGATCTCTAGTTTTTCAAAAGGCCTGTAGCTAGGTAAAAGACACTCTTTTCCACCCCTGCATTTCATATAATCTTCACTGCATTCTTATTTCTATATTTAGGTAGAGGTATCTCAGCTCATTACCAGTGAACAAATGAATCAGAATCCAATCCATCTGGCTGTTGAAAGGAATAAAGGTCCAGGAGAAGTGTTCTCTGTGTTCTTCTGTCAGCAGGCTACTTGCTCCCTTACTCACTAGAACAAGCTGGTGAGTAACAGGAGAGTATAACTATTGCTCGCTGTTTTGTCTCCTGAGTTGAAAATGTGAAAATTTTGAAGAGAGCTACCATTTGCCTTTCTCACAGATGTGTATTTTTTCTCGTCTGGCCCTCTTCCTGAGCATTCTCTGATTCAGACAAGCCATTTCTTTTGACTCAGAGCAAATATTTCACTTTCTACCTGAACTTTAATTAATGCAAACCAGCAGAAATGAAGCAATGGATATAGGTGCTGTGACACAGCTGTCAGAAGAATGAACACGGTAGCCTGGAGCTGAGGTAGGTTAAGAAGTGGAAGACCTAAGTTCATTGCTTCCAGGCCTGGAGCACTGATATTTCACCTCCACTGTCACCGGGGTCACTCCTCATTGGTGAGAATCATTCTCATTCCTCCAGGCCCCAATAAACGCCTCGCGCCACATAGGACAGCTGTAGCAGGAGGTATTGTGAAAGACCTTGAAGATTAATGGCTTGGGCCTACCAGGATCAGCAGATGTGGGTCCAAGAAAAAGAGGGAAATGGACTTGGTTCCATACTATTTCTTCAGTGCTCAAACAACCACTTGCTAGCAAAAGGTGAGTCCCAGGCCTTCGATTTCCTATAGACAACTTCTTTTTTCTGGGAGGAATCCAGCAGAAACATTTTGATGGATTTGACCCAGTTTTCTGGCTATTTTTCGGGTAATTTGAACCTATTCTATTCTGATGAAAAGAAGAATTTGTCAATATTCTTCTGCTCTGTTGTCATAGGGATGAACAATTGACGGTGGTGACGTGATGTATAACGTCCATCCATCTTACTGGATGGTCAGGGTAACTGAGCTAATAAGTTTGTGGGGTTAGGTATACCCCAGTAGTGTATCTACTGCAGCCACTATAGCTTCACTCCTGAACAAATGGAGACGAAAGAAGGGTTGAGGGCTGCAGAGTGTTTTGGAGCCTTCAGTGTTTACTCCAGGATTCAGTGAGCTTCCTCACCAGCATTTTCTCGGTCTGAGACAGATGTCAGATCTGATACCATAGCAAATAATCAGAGACTAGACTTTTCCTCAACTATTGTTTGGATAAGGAA
This sequence comes from Struthio camelus, assembly GCF_040807025.1. Classification (NCBI taxonomy): domain Eukaryota; kingdom Metazoa; phylum Chordata; class Aves; order Struthioniformes; family Struthionidae; genus Struthio; species Struthio camelus. Next base: position 111,214,745 of record NC_090942.1, on the reverse strand, counting down.
TGAAAGAAAACAGGATTTCTCTTTGAAGTGTGGCTTCTCTGCTAACTAATGAAAAAATGCAATATATCAAGGAATTCAGTCTTGCTATGAATAGGCCTTGGCTAAAAGTTTGAAAATCCTTTAACTTCTTTAAAGTATGTATCAACCCATTTTAAACTATTTGACTCTTTAGGTAAGTCACTATCTACTGGTAGATCATCTCATTTAAGCAATTGATTTCCTCTTCTGAATTTTTATATTTTTTGACCATAAAATTCTGGGACACAAACCAAATCCTGGGAGGAGGAGAAGGTTCAGGAAAAATGATGATTTTTTTGCTTAGTTCGAATTAACTGTAACTGGAAAGGGGACTTAGCCAAAACCTTAGGCAAAATCAAAAGAAAAATTGAAAAGCAGGTGCGATTCATGTTTGTTCTTTTTTTATATGGGCCAATATTTAAAAAACTAAGCATGTGATGTGATTGACATTTACATCTTACATATCCGTGAACCTGAAATTGGTATGAAGGAGTTTAGGTCTTATCACATCTTTATTTTCATTTTTACTGTTACAGTGTAATGATGCATATAATTCAGTGATGTACAATGCAGATGGATTAATCTTTAAAAGGATGGAGTAATATTATGATAGCACAGTGTTTTCTATGCCAAGCAAGATGTGAAATCATCATGTTAAAGATAATTTATAATTGTTCTTTTTTTCTTGGAAGTGCAAAGAGTCAGATACTCTCTTGTCAAAATAGGCTTGTTAAAGTAAAAGAAAAATAACAACAACAGCAATAATAGCAGTCTTGGAAATAAGAATTCTTTTAGAAGATTAAAAGTATTTTGTTAACCAAAGCAAATGAATAGTTTGTATTGTATTTGATCGCCTATTTGAATCCTGATTTCTGTCACTTTTTGAGCTAGATTAATCTACTCATGTAGTAAACTGTGTGTGTGTGCGCTTCCCTCTGCAAACTAGTGTGGGTTTTTCTATGCCCACATCTTAAAGTAGGACATTTTCAGAGTAGGCCAAGTAATAGACGGTAGACTTTGATAACATCATCACCAATGCTGTGTTTCATCATCTTTCTTATTTGTATTTCAGTAGCACCCAGAGATCCAATTTAAAGACAATACTATGGAAAACACTGTATGAACATAAGGCACAAGACAGACCTTGTCCAAAACGATCTTTTGATCTAAATAAAAGTAGCTATAAAACAGTGAATAGACTAGCCATAGGCCAAGCTCCATTTCTTTTTGGTCTCCATTTCTGTCCTCTGACTCATTGTCTTCTCTAGCCCATGCCTCATATCTGCTCTGACTAATTTCATTGGGGGGAGGGGGAGAGCATGAAACCATCTATGCATTGCATAAGTGATTGAACCATGGCATATTTCTCTGATTTCCTTCAAAAAAATTTTTAATATGATTACTCAAGCATGTAAAAAGGCTGATACGTAGAACATAGAGAATATAGTTTCTGATATAAAATTCAGTTGTTCAGTGATTATGGATAAAGCCTGATGGTGAAATAAAATTATTTAGATTTCTCTTGAGAAGGAGCCAGAGTAAAACAATTAGTAGCATTCCAGAGAATGCAAAATTTGGAACATGTGAAGAATGAGAATTAGTTGTTGATATTCCAGGAGCAATTGCTCCCAGGGACCTCGTAGCTCTTAAATCAGTGAGAAGACCATCTGCTCCAAAGGATTTACCAATTACTATACTCCTGCTTAAAGTAGTTTTAGGTATTCGATTATACCTCCCTCTGCCTCCTTTTCCCTGAAAAAGCTTCTCATGTGTCTATCACTCCATGAGAAATTGTTTTAATGAAGCTCCAGATGAAATGAAATGTGGCTTGCTGTAAATATAATCACCCAACTTAGTGCAGGCTCCATTTACAACAATTCCAGAATCTGTTGTATCTGAAACAAGAAATGTGTTTTAAAAAGAATCCTATTGTGAACTAAAAAAATGACCACATTCCTTTTGCTTTTGATCTGGTGCTAGTCAGTGGTGCAAGGTAAACAGGGCCAGAACTCCTTGATCAGGCATCTGGCTAGTTATTATTAAATGCACAGGAAAGTCTATGTTTTCAAGCATCTCCTATTATAATCATCTTGGAATTTTTTCAAAATATACCTTCCCTAAACAGTTTCAGCCCACACATATCAGATGCTACATTCTAGAAACTTAGGCTGTAGTCCTTGTTTCTTGTCAGTATTGAGTATGGTAGATTGTATAGTAGGGTTATAAGGGTCATCTTTACATCTTACTGTGATATCTCACGTAACTATGAATATTTGTCAATGACTAAAACACAGTCTTAACAAAAATTATCATGTAAACCATATATTATATATTCCTTGTTTCTGCATGGAATGTTTATATCAAAATCTTTGCTATAAACATTTCATGTTTAGGATATTCTGTACTTTCTCTTTCATCAGAGTGTTTGAACTTGATCATGGTTGTTTGCCTGTTTTAGCGGTACAGCCAAGTACATGTATCCTTCTAATACTACTTGGGTATTGGCTTACTGTGATAGATACCACTGTTCTGGATTCTACTAGGACATCCAGAGCCATCTGGGTTGGATGATTTCAGTCTAACCTTTTGTTTTCTACTAAGAAGCATTTTTCTATTTATTATGAAATGTGTGTTAGACAGTTTGACATTAGAATTTGGCATATGTCTTTGGGTTAGCTTGGCCAAAGTGATTTACAGCTGTTTGTTCATGACCAGCATCCATTAGTGAAAAATGCTATCCAAAAAAAAAAAAGAATCCCATGAGAAAGGAGCACACTGGGGGATTGTAAGTGGTTATCTATGCAGCCCGTGCCCCAGCCATGACTGAACGCGGGGACAATTATAAGATAGCTTTCCTCTGGCCATGCAACCATGCTGCTAGGGACCTTTTAAATTCCATTTCTATCCTTATTTTGCCTTCCTGAATCTTCAGGGAAGGATAGAATTCAGTCATCAGCACTGAGTAACTACTCTGCAGAAGAAGCAAGCAAAATTATGGACTGCAATCTGATGCTGTTGCAGTGATTAGCACCTGATCCTCACGTAGTCCTATTAAAACTTCCTAATGTAGTAAGCATGAGTAAGCATATCATTAGCTGATCCTGGCTGAGCATGAAGCCTTCAAATCTGATGGCATCTCTCATTTAGTGGAAATGAGTGTTTTGTCCTGTACATTAAAAATTAGATGAATGAGGAAGGAAAAGGGATGATAAATGGTCCTCTTGGTGTAGGCCAAAGATGATGGTTGGATCATAGTCTGTAGTAAAGCACTTTGTAGATAATACAGGAGCTATATTATTTTATAGGAACAAAGAGAGTTAAGAAAGAAAATTGATCATCTGAATAGAAACGCATCTTAACTACAAACTACTGACTTTGAGACAAACTAGGTCATGATTGCCTTCGTATTTTCCCTGTTTCACATCTACTGTCAAATTTCCGGAGATATGGGAATTGATTCAGGGTATATTCTCCTGAAATAGACTGATGTCTTGCCTACCTCACTGGTAAAGCTCCTGACATAATCTAACACTGTGTAGCAAGGCTTTTAAACTTGTTGGAATAGTTACCAAGCCTTTTAAATAAACAGGCAGAGGATGAACATCAGCATCACTGTTGGTTCTATACCAAGTCATTACTAGTCTGAGAACTTAACTAGTAATGAGCACCTGTGCCAAATTTGGTAACCTGTGAGGTTTGTGTGGTTATTTTTTAACTTGTTTGAAGGCTTTCTTAGCAAACAAATGATTTTGGTCCCAGCTCCTTTGACCCTCTTCCTTGTGCAGTTGCTCTGCCGATTAAGACCACGCTGGTTTCCAGTGTGCCTTCTGCAACTACACAGGTGTTTTGAAACACTAGTAACTGTTTTTTTCCTCCCCCTCAAAAGATATAAAATTTAAGATAGGTTTAACACAAGGTTTAGCAGAAATAATGTATGAAGCAAGAAACAAAAAAGCTAATCTGCTCCTCCCTCTTTCCCCTATTTAAATCTCTTATGTGAAACTAGCTGTGAAACTAGCTGGCTTTCCTTCTCTTCAGCTGTTTCTGTTAGTATGAAAACATATACACGCATAATTACATTGATATAGAAATATTTTAGTAAGGAAAACCTGTTTAGAAATGTAGTAAAAAGAATCACTTACATATCTATATTTTGATGTTTTAAGTCCTTATATGCATAAGAAAGTATGCCTACATTTGAAAAAGAAAATATTTTAATGTCTTTAGCCTTAGTTCAGATAAGCAGATATGTTCTTAATGGTAAATACCTTCCTAAGTTATAACCCATACGTCACATGTGTTCCACTATAGTAGGGAAAGCATGCATGTGTATTCTAAATAAAATTAACATGATTTTCTTCTTACTGTGGTCAAGGAAGTGCTATATGTAATATATATTTACACCATTTAGTTGTGACATCAGAAAATGGGTTAGTCTTTCTGTTCCTCCAACCTTCCAATATCTCTCTCTTCCCGCCTCCCTCCCCAAATACGAGAAAAAGCACTAACAATAATTCATTTTAGTGTTCATCTTAAAAAAGTAACTGACCCTTTTTGGCTTAATAAAGAAAGGTTTAATTAAAAGGAGGGGAAAAAAGTGTTGAAAATGCACAGTAAATACTTGGGTGTGTATAAGAAAATGGACAGAACAACTGGAATGGTTTCAAAAGGCTACTACAAGAATAAAGGTATCATCAAGAAATAGCAAATCATTTTGAGTACATTACGGGAAAACTTCACCTTTATCAGAAACATTAAGCATAGGCCATTTTCAAGAACTTCAACAGAACTTGTTGTTAATCTTAATTATCTGCTTTAACGTACGTGTCAGGAAAATGGATTTTTTAGAAATGTTTGCAACTGATGGTAATCACAAAACATGAATACTTTGTAGCCTTTCAGCATGCTAGGCCATTATACTTTCAGTGGAAGATTAGTCTTTATTTTTAAATAATCTCAAGAAAGCTATTATGTTATTGCTATTATGCACTGACACTTGGTAACTACATAGCACTGCAAAAGCTGCAAAGGAGTGTTGTGGTACGTAGTGGCAGAAAACACAATTTTAAACGAAATGGATGAACAGTGTGTGTGTATCCAGAGTGTCTATTGCTTTCGTATGTAATTAATAGAAAACCTCGTGCTGTGTGTTGATTTAGTGAGTTGTAATGCCTTCTAGTTGATAACTGGCTATCAAAACCCTCCCAAGAAGTCCTCCTAGGAGTAGGTGCAGTGGTAAATCTCACTTTCATCAATGAAACCTATTTAGGAGGAAAGATTTATGTTAAACTGCTGTGTGCTTGCAGCCCGGTTCAAAACTGTAATCGGGTTTTACTTGGTACCTACTTTCACATTAGAGTAGCTCTTGCTATCATAGCCCCCATCCCTACCCCCTTTTCCCTTTGCTTGTCTATTGTCTGTTTTCACACTCCTCCTTGCTTTAAAATCGTTCGCTTGCACTCATTTATCACTGGCTTGCTCTGTCCTGCCTACACTATCTCCCATTTTTGTCATGGTGCACTGGTACATTACAAATACAATTAAACCTTTTACGATATTGCAGCTTTTGGCTAATGCATCCCAGCTTCAAGGTTGAAAGACTTCTGATATTACCACAGATATCAGTTCTTTCCCATTTATCGGCAGTGTCCGGACTAATGCAGAAGTGTTGCATTAATTAAAGGAAGCATCCAGTAATGCTGCTGTTTTTGCCAGTCTGACACTGAATTGGAGCTTGATGCCTGCTCATGTTTTAAGAGCCATTCATCACACATGTCATCCCAAAGCAGCCAGCTGTCTGAGAAAAGCCTCATTTGCATTTCATCAACTACAGTCTCCCTCTTCTCTCTACCTTTTTGTATGCAGCTTTGGCTTTTTTAAAAGAGCATAGTCTTCAAAAGAAGCTTAGCTAAAATTAGTATTCAATTTAGAAAGATGATTTTCTTTAGTTCAGAGGTCTTAGCATTGATGTGAGTGGAAAAAAAGTGTCATACAAACATAGCCATGCAATCTGTCTATATAAAGAAATTAATGCATTATGGGAGAAGACAACGGTTGTTATGATGAATGGACTACACCTCTATTAGTTCTGTACATTAAGCTGTTAAAATTAATAAAACATTTCATTTATTTTGCAAGTTCCTTAAAGGACATGGGATTTTAAAATCCCAGCAGCTATGAATGATTCTGCATTATGGGTTTTGATTTCCTTTATTGTTAGACCTAAATTGTCTGTGTCAGGTTATATCGAAGCCATTTTAAGAAGCCAAAGAACATGAGAAACTGTCTCAGTGTGCTCAAATCACCTGGAGAAAAGAGGAAAAAGTAAAATTATAAGCTCACATTTTCATGCAGTGACTGATTTGATGAATTAATTTTTGCTTTTCTGCTCTGCTGACTAGAGTACTATCTGAAAGCAAACACATATCTACCATATTGCAAAATAACTGAAAAGCAAATCTATCTGAAGAAATCTATCTATCATTTATATATTAAATAAGAAATGTTGTAGATGTGGATATATGTATATGATAAGGTATCTACCTTAACTTTCGTTTTTGCACAGTGTCAGGATTGGTTTAGCAAAACGAAAGCAGACTGAATTTGGCTCCTACATCCCTTTATCTAAACAGCAATAATACAGAGAAGTTGTAGTTCAACATTATGTAGTTTCCAATTTTAAAATACAGAATATCCATATTTCCAAGCAGTATTAGAAGATATCTTCTGAACTTTTAATCATTAAATCAGCAGTAAAACCGGAACATGTATTCTCCCACAAAGTGAATGAGATGCATCTCATATAACTAGGGATTTAAGAAGTTATCTGTCACCAAAGGAGGCAAACAGGGCCCTGTATGTAGAATAGGTGTCTAAAGCTGAATCTAATCTGAGGGTTGGATGCTCCTGGGTCTGCTGGAGTACTTGGTATGCCCTCAGGTTTGCTGTCCTGATTGCAGAACACACCTCACGCTCTGTCCAAGGTACGTATCTAATTTTCAGTAGAGATTAGTTTGCAGAGGAGTGTGGACAGGCACCTGGATTTCACTCTGACTACCTCAGGAAATGGCTGGAGTATGCGTCTAGAAAGGTCCCACAATTTTAACATAAATGAAATAACTCAGATTAGATGCATAATTATTAGAGAACCCAAGTGAGATGAGCTCCACATCATGCATGCATTATATGCTAAGCTACTGGGCAAAACCCAATACTTAGCTGACTCTAGACAAATATTAGACAACAAATACCAAACTTCAGGCATGTATATGAAGTCCTATTCATTTCAACAAGGTTTAGGGAGTGAGTGTTTTGCTGCATAGCGTGTATGGTTGAACTGTTAAAAAGAAAATGGGTATTTGCATTTGCTGTACAAATGTTAACTTTTACTTATTCTGATTTTTTTCTTATTTTAGCTGCCACATTTAACATTGAATTTTAAATAAATGCATTTAATTTAAATGCTAACAAAAGTTATTTTAAGTCAATGTTCATAAGTAAAGGAGACGTGAGTATCTCAAAAGTCTAACAGTAAGTGTGGAGCAGAACCACAGTCCAGAGCAACTTTTTTGGTGGAATTCTGTGTGCTATTTGGACTCACTGCGTAGGTATAGGATACAGTGTCTTGCTTCTCTCTTCTCCACAAACTTGGCTTATTTAATTCTATCCCTGTGTTTGCCAGTGCAGCCTTGGGACTGCTTTAGCTTACTCTAATTTCCTTCAGGGAGCAAGAGGAGGGACTGGCAATAAAGTAATTTGTAGAGGATAGAAGGTGTGGAAATAGTCAATAGTCAATATCATGTGATATTTCCTCCTACTATCTCTGGAGTCAGAAGTTGTCTCTGACACTTCTCAATAAATTTATATTTAATATATAAATGCATATTCAGAGCTGGTGTCTCCCTTTTGGAGCTAGATTCGTGTTGCATTTGTGCAGACTACTGCAACAGGGACATGCTTTTGTATGTAGAAGATTTGCCTTTGTGCTTTACCAGCCATTGAAAGGGATGCCCACCTTAAAGTCAGGTGAGCTCTAGGTATCACCTCTGTTCCAAGCTATGACAGGTCATTGTGCTTAAATACATCTGAAATTCTTAACTGTAATTTCAGGAGTGATTTCAACAGGTTTGTTCATCAAAAGTGAGAAGTGAGCACAGATTGCCTTGATTTCTCTCCACATATGTTTATGTGCATATATAGATAGATTTATCTGTTCATATTTTGGAATGCACACAACCAGGAGAAACATAATTCCTGTATACATTTATCTTTGTTTCTCATCTCTTTAGAAAATAATTATTTTAGTCTATGGGAGGGACAAAAAGACCCACAGCGACAGCATTTCCTTTGATATATACAGTGGCCGCCACTGCCCAACCCATTCTTTTCTTCCGTACACACACTACAGCCTTTATTTGTGTGACACCATAGCTGCTCCTTCATTTTTCCTCACCACAGACCTGGAGAAACCTGCAGCAGCTGACTTAATTTTTTGCTAGTTAGAATTTAATACATTTCTATCGGCTCTCCCTAAAGCAGCAACTCCATAGAATCTTTATTATTTATGTGTTATTTAATCGTTCTTGGGGCGGCGTAGGGTAAAAGAACTTGAACATGTACTACAGTACTTTAATATTTCCTATAATTTTTTAAATGACTTGCTTTTAATAGTACAGAAATACATATTTTAAAATAAAATTGATTTCGATCTGCTAGGTTCGTTACACAATGGACTATCTCACCAATACCTTTGTAACAAGCATGACTATATCTTTATTGTAAATAACACAAAGGATCGTCTTTGTTATTTAATATCTGCTGCTACTTTTGAGCTTTTTCTGAAAGGTTTTGTTTTTAACCCAGATACCTCAGGTTAGTCACTCATCTATCTTCAAAATCATAAAATTTCTCTCATGCTCTGACATTACACATAGATAACTTGACTCACTTTACTCCTAGGTTAATTTCAGTTAATGTGATTACTGCTTCTATATAGGGATTATTACCAGAATCAGATCTCTTTTTAAATTCTTTAAAAGTTGCCATCTTTCTTTTGTCCAATTTATCAGATGCACAATAATTAAACCTTTTTCTCAATCTTGGAGTAAAATATATGTGTGTGTATATGTATATCCTTATCTCCATTTCCAGCTGGAAAGCAGGAATTATTTGTAAAAGTAATTAGAAAGGATTGACATCTAATCAAATTAAAATACTTGGAAGCCATATTCTGCGAACCTAATTGTCCTTTAAATAGCATCTGAATTGTTACCTGAATAGACTAATAGTTCTAAAGTGAAAGCAATGATTTTGGTCTTTTATAAAGCAATGACATATAGAACTGAGCAAATATGTGACAGCAACATCATCTCATATGAAGAGTTTCCAATCTATGCCCAGACAAAGTGTACAGGATTAGACTTTGTATGAGACAGGGTGGAGACAGCCTGCTGGAGTGAGGAATGAGAAAGGGAACTTAGGGCGCAGGGTGTGGAGAGCTGCTTTACATATAAAAACCTCGCAAAGCACAAGAGAGTGAGAAGAAAACATGGGGAAAGGGTGACTGGAGCACAAAGAGACCTGCATGTGGAGGGATAATGAAGCTACCTGGCCTCAGAGGAGAGGCAAACACAGGACTCTGGCCATGGGCGAAGAGGAGGGAAAACTGCTACAAAGCATAGGGAATGCGGAGGCATTGATGTGGGAGCAGTGATATATCAATACCACTATGGTATCATGAGTCTAAGTGCACACAAGAACCTGTACGTTGCAGTGGCCCTTTTTCCTGCCTTCACGCAGATTTTTTCCCCCCCACAGCTCTGTTTGTCACCCATCTCATTCGTTGCTAATGAGTAAGGGTAGCCTAGGTGCTTGAGCAGCTTACAGAGAAAGCATATGTGCAAAGTTTGAACTGAGGTCAGAGAAGGTACCTGAACTGAAATAAGCTGAATGAGAAAAATGCAGCTACAAGGAAACCTGCAAGAGGCTATGTGAAAACGTTCCTTGTGCACGACCCCTGAGGATCCTATTTGGTCAAAATCAGCAAGTTCTCTCTGTATTGCTTCATTTATTAGCTCATGTTGGATAGTTGTACCCTTCTACCCTGCTTCTGCCATCTTTCTCTCCTTGGGTCTCCGTTATCAAGTTCTTCTGGTTCTCCTTGGCATTTATTTTTCTCCAGCTCTTCAAGAAGGAAAAGATGATTTGAGGCAAAAATAAGTAAGGATAGCAATATACAGAAAAGGCTTCCTGATTTTGGCCGAGGGCAATTGCCTTTGCTTATAGCCCCTTGTAAGTTTTCTTTATAAAGAAACCCTTAGAGGTTTCATATTTGTGATAGCACAGTGGGAAAATAGGAAACAGACTGTTGACAAAGAGGATTGGGAAGCATTATTTCTCCTAAAGTGAACAGTTGTGAATTAAATTGCCTCAGAAGCTCCTATTTCTGCTTCCGTTTGAATCTCACTCAGAATAAATTTTATAAATTAAAACTTATATTAAACCATTATGAATTTAACTACAGCTCTGAATGATTGCCATGGAAATTTATTTTCCTCATAACAACATTTGTTTCAGTTGGAGAAACAAAAATAGAGATTGAGAAAAGCTCATTCATTTGACAAAACAAAACAGTTGCTGTGACTGTTACAGGATTGTGGTCCAGGCTGGGTAAGTGAGATAATTTGCAAAAGAAAATGCATATGCAAATTAGTTGATCAAATCCTTAAACTATTTTTTCTGGCGCGTTTAGTAAAGAAAGGAAAAAGCAAGACCAACAGTAAGAATGTATTGGAATATTCATTATTATTGTTAATGTAAGGTAATACTGACCATTGAGGAAAAAGTATTTTCAGTGCTCATGAGGCTATGGACAGCAATATTTTCGGTGACAATGCAGCAAAACTGAGATAGTATCTGATGCACTAGGAAACAGTTATTTATTCCATTTGACTTATGTTATCTACAATACAGTCATCCAGATGCCTGTTATAGGCAACACAGAGGAAAAAGGTCTTACAGGCCAACAATTCAGATTGCAGGAGAACTAAGGAAAACATTTCTTCTGGATCTTGCCTCGGTTGCAGGTTCTCAGTAGAATAGTGATGATTAGGATGATTTCCAACAATCTGATGAGTGTTAGATGTTTGTTACACTTTCACACCTTCACATATCGTTTATGTCTTAGAGCCTTTGCAGGATCTTACCCTGAAGAAAGCTTTAGGCCAGTGAAGTGCCTGTGTTCATACCATATTTCTTATCTGCAGTGAGCATATCACTACTAAGATTCTGTCAGTTTGAAATAAATGTTCATAGTAAGTATAAGAAAAGGCATATCTGGATTCCTAAAAGGTGTTAAAATCAGCTAGTGTTTGCAATATACTAATGAAATAAGATTTTTGTTTGTGTCTATACTAGATTGAAAACGTAGCAGGTATTGAAATAGCTTTGGCTTGACTCCTGCACATATTGAAGTATCTTATTGTGAAATTTAAAACAGTACTGGAGAGTGATCAATGGAGAACAATCAAAGTGCCCGTTTTGAGTAATGAACATGTCAACTTTTTGTCCAGCGCCTTTTTTTCTTCTCTAAAAGTGGAATCTGGCCAGGGAATTCCTGTCCTTTGTTTGAAGACTTAAACAGATAGCAGACAATAAATAAATAAATAAAAATCACACTGTATTAACACAAAAATGAGTAGACTTCCGTACCTCTACAAGTGAAAAAATGTAACTGTTTGTAGCATCTCCTAATGATAATCCTTCTGCTCTGCTGTTTATTCTTAACACGTAATGTACTCATCAGCTCTAGAGACAAAGCTCTTGGAGCTGGGCTTAAAATCTTTGTAAAGCATCGTGTCTGTGTGAGATTTCATAGGCAGAATAAGATAATTTTACATGCTGTAAACATGCCAAAAAAAATTAGCAATACTGACCAAAAAATTGTAACAGCACAAAGGGGTAAGGTTCAGCTCTATAGGTAAAACCCATAGAAGGGAAGTGGCCATCAAGCCAGACTTCATCACTGAACAACTCTCATTAATATTAAAAAATGTCTGATTTTTTGGAATAGTTGCAGCAAATGACTTATGAAATGAAAAATTCTTTCCTAACCCAGTGAGCTTTTCAATCGATGTTCTCCATGATGTACTATTTGCTAGCTGTCTCAATTCAGCAACCCTAAAAATATTTAGCAATATAAATGTACATTCTAATAGCTTGCCGTGATCTCTCTTTTGATATCTCGGCTTTCACGATCTGTCTTCACCCATCCACAATCTCTGGTGCCATCAGCTGAAAAGGCAGTCGCTCTCAAGGGTTCAACTGAAGGTGTCTGTAGTGCTCAGCCTCCTCCCTCCTCCCACATCTGCACTGTTCCATTCCCCATCAATCTCACCAAAATGTTTACTTTTTTTCCTTTTCATGAAAAATATAATAACTATTTCTTCCCATGCATACTTCATGCCCTGAGGGGAAGATTAAATTAAATTAAATTAAAACTTAAAAAGAGATTTGGCTTGGAATCCCAGTTAAACTACAGAGCTACAAATAGGTTTTAAGCAAGTTATTGTTCTTAGCAAGGACTTGTGGTAATGATACTTTTGCCAAACAAGCAGATTGATCGCTGCTGAGGGAAAGAAGACTTGTTTATTGACTGGCCATTATACCACTTCCTATCTAACTTTTCCACAGTGTGCCTTTTCTTAAAGGCAAAAGTACAGAGATCATTTTGGAAGTGGGGAGATACTATTACACCGGGGAAAGAGTGCATTTCACACCTTCACTATTAAGCTACTTTAGGCATATACTTTAGACACAGTTCACAGGAATCATCAGTGTTAGAAAACTAGGTTTCCTATGTATTTCCTCTGTGAGTTCCCTCTGCAGTCAATACAGAGAGGTACTTGCCTGCTGGCCACATGATGGAGATACCTGAAGCAGCCTGGTTTAAACCCCCCAGTGTCACCTGCAGCATCATAACTGCCACTGTTAAGGACCAGCAGAGAAAAGTGATGGACTCTGCATATGCTTTGAGCAGACATGGGCATTGCCATGCACATACTTTGCAATGAAACCAGCTGCTTCAAAGGGAGTCTCTCTGTCCCTAATGAAACTACTTCACATCCTGGCAGGGCTGCAAGTGCCTCAGAGCTCTGAAAGCTGTGCAGTAAGACAAGATTAGGTGTTGTGCTCTGGAGCGTTTATCATTTCTGCTGATGTTATATGTGTGTGTGTGTGTGTGTGTGTGTATAAAAATCAGCAAAAATATTATATATACACACACAAATACACGTGTATGTATATGTACATACTATACATATATACAATGTAATATATATACATATATTTATATGTGTGTGTGTGTATATATACAAGTAATATGTGTATATTGCTAAAGAATACTTAAGCTAATCCCCTTTTCATGATAGGAAACAATGTTTGCTGTCAGGAGTGGTATCACAGATACCCACACAGATATAGAAGATGATATAAATGACAGAGAAAGAAGTGCCTCAAGCCCAGGAGAGAGGGAGTTGCAGGCTCTGAAAACTCAGGCCAGAGTGCAGAGCTGACCTCCAAGAAGCGGGATAATCAGAAGGAAAGTGCCTGCTGATGTTGGACAACCGCGGTGCTATTTCCTGAGGGCACACCAGAGCAGAGGTAGGTACTTCAGACACAAATGGATATTAGCTAGTTACAGTTTTAAGTTTGTCTAGAGTTCTCTGTGTTTTTTTTTTAATTCATAGTCATTTTGTCCAGTTGGAGAAAGACTCTTTGGAGGACAGTCAAAGACAGTTAGAATAAACTTGTGGAGTACAGAGTAGTTGCCAATTTTAGATGTGTCTGATGAGTTAGCGCTTCAACAATGCAGATGAAGTCCTCCATGAATATCCTTGGCTCTGAATGATTTTTGAAGGCCACAGCCTGGGCCAACGCTCCTTGTCTCACTAGCTTCAAAGTTATTTCTGCACGAATAAAAAACAAAGCCAATAGGATTTTGCCAGAGTGCTATGTACCTGATGAATAATACAGATGTGTAGCATTTTTTCAAGTAATAAACATAATCTTTCCATACTAGCAAAACAAAATCTCCCAAAAATGAGTTTTGCAGTCCTTACACTCCAGGCCATAATAAAAGTTCAAGTTTCACTCTTTGAAATAACTATGATCCAGGTAACTCTGCAGCAACAGGGATTTTCAGAGAGCTTCCCCCAAAGCAAGCAAGAAACAGTGGTAAAAGTCTTTTTTTTAAATTAATCCTATTGCTTTAGTTATTTAGGGTATGAGTAATAAAATTTTCATTAATAGCTACTTGATCGCACCTGTACGTAAGACACATTTATGTAAGACCCACCAGTCTTGCAAAATTCATGAACACGTGTGCAGAGATGTTTGCACCTTTACAATTTGTTGGCATACAACCTAAGCAGAATCCTCAAAATCCACACTTTTTCATCAGTAAAAATATTCTGTTTGTAAGTACAACTTATAATTATATGGTCATTGCTAATATGTCTTGAATGATGCTTGACTGTGAAGTAAAGAGAAATGACGAGAGACAGCAGAGTTTCAGATTTCCTAGCCATGGGTCGATCAATTACCAACTCTTACTTAAGATCGCAGTACCTCTAGCAGCTTGCTGGCTACAACTCCTTTCAGCTTCCCTGTGCTGAAGCCAAGAGGAATCACCATGCCACCAGAGAATCTCACAGGGTGAGGAAAATCCCTATGCAATGAGCTACACTCAGTCTAAAATTATGTTGAAAGAAGCATGAGAGGTGGCACAAAATGATCTTAATGAATCTGGACCTTTGCTTTTTGTGTGACAACCATGGCTAGTAATTTTATTAGCTAATCCAAAAACAGCATTCCATAGACCAAGCCAATAGCTGGATATAGGCCTTGCAGAATCTTTTGAGATTAATAGATTCAATCTGCCAGTCTTTTTTTCCTTTATCTTGTATTTGAGCCCATGCAGCAGCTAAGACTAAATCCCTAAACCTTGGGCTGCAGGTATAACCTTGTAGAAAAACATGAAACTTAATCCTGCTTGCCTTTACCTTGTTTCAGAAGGGTGTTCTCTTAAATAGAACAGAACTGTAAGGTAAGGAAAAAAAAGGACACCAGGCATTTTTTGAAATGGTATCTTCACGTTTTTAAAAGAAATTTGAAGGATATCATGTGCCAGCACAAGAGATGTAAATCTCTCCCCCTGGCTTTAGATGACAGAACCCTGCCTGAGCAAAATGTCAGAGAGCGATACGCAGTCAGAGGTTGGATGTCTTCTGCCAACGATTTCTAGGCTTTCCCATCTCTTAGGCACAAAAGAATTGTGGCAGGACAAAGGTTAAAGCCTTTTTCATTCTTCCTCTGCAAATACTGTGGAGTGCAAGTGCCCTCTTGAAATAGTATTTCTTTATGTTATGTTTTTTCAGAAGTGCCCATTTTGTGTTTGCTGAGGTCTGGGGCTAGCACTTTTTGTACCTTTCCCTTCTTCCTCATGAACCCCTAAATCCCTGCTTCAGTCTTAGCAGTCTTGCATTAGGCTCATACATGTTACAGTAAACACATGCACTGCTTTCTCCAAAGTCTTCTAAATTCTTGCAGTCTCAGGAGAGGAACAAGAAGATGGCCTAAGGAAAGAAATCGTAAATAGATGCACACTTTGCACTTGTGACTGTACACTTTAATCTAATTGAGCATTCACTGAAAAAGAAATCTGCTTTATTACTTACCATAAATCCAAGATAATTCTATTTAATGTTCCTTTAACTGACAAAAAAGGATAAACATAACTAACAATAAACATGACATAAATAAAATCTAGTGTTCCTCTCATTCTCCACCCTCTCTCCCAGTTGGCCATTTTATCATATCACTAAATATAAAATTTAACAGTATGGGATACAAATGACCCTTTTTTATTCTTTCACATAATAATTGGCTGGTTTCCAGTAATAAAGAATAGTAAAGCTACAATTTATTCCAAATCATAAACATCTTTATTTTATATGTGCTTCTTTCTTTCTTTGTGGAGAAAAAACAATACAGTGGCCAATACAGAGCTACACCAGCAGATTGCAATAGTTATCTGAAAAGAACTAGAGCCACTTGAATTCAGTCTGGATTTAGCTGACTTGGTGCCTTACTTCTTAGCTCAAGAAAGTAGAGGAGGCACTAAAATGGTGACACAAATTGATGTTAATAAATTAGTACACTCATAAAAGGAGACTCCCAATTTTGGTGCTAACAGCACACCATTATATGCAGCATAATGTAGTTTAAAAGGCACACTGATAAGTGGCTGTATTCAAATCCATTTCTGTGCCCTTTTGTGTTCTTATCTACCCTGGTCCAGCAGACAATCCAGCTTTTCACTAACCTTTGGCACTCCACCATCAGCAGTAACCCGTGTTCTCCTTTATATCGCTGTAGCTTCTGTAATTAGCATCACCTGTGGTATGCTCCGTTTGGAGACGCAGCATCAGCAAAACGCACCTGCTTTGGTGCCTGCCTGTGGAAAAGGCTCAGCATCTTGGGGCCCGTGGGACCCCCACCTGCATGTCCCAGAGCTGTGCCAGAGCAATGGCTAAATGCCTATCATCTCCAATAAGCCTTAGCCTTAGCCTCTAATCCCTGTAATTGCTGCCTTAATAAAATGAAATAACCAAACAGTGTCCTGAACTCACATACGGTGCCAGTTCTAGCAAAGCTATATGCTTGCTGGCATTTGCCATAAATTCTTTATCTGAATCAAACAGATTACAGTGGTAACAGTTCAGTTTTACAGTCATTGGTTTTCTTGAAATGTTCATTTTTCATGTTTTATATAATCATATATATTTTTGAATTCACCTTGTGTTTTTTGAAGTGTATTTAAACTGAAATAGGAAGTATTTTTTCCCTTTTAGGAATGAATATATATTTTTCGATAGATATGAGTATATATTTTTGTATATTCACTTTGAATTATAGCTGCTTTTTAAGCGAGTAAATGGGTTTGTAATTATTTTAAGATAATTAGTGTAACAATTAATCATGAATAGCACTTTGAAAAGGACAGATTTTGCAGAGCTATAGGCAAAACACCAGAAATAGAAATACTTACAGAAATGTCATTCCAGTTATCTGAGCTGAGGGCTTCTCTGTCCTCTTTTTATACATGTGTATATTTCAGAAGATAAATTTAATTGAGAAGCTTATCAAATACATTTTCTTAAAGCAAAGGTTAGTTTAACATCAAGGCTGTTGCACTCTTTTGTGACCTTAGAGAGACAGCGCCAGGATTTCCAACATTATGGCATGCATTTTTCTCAAAATAGAGAAGTATCCCCAAAATAAAAGCTTTTTGTTGCTAGACTCATATGTTGGAATAAGTGCGATTCAAGTCTAGAAACTTCCAAGACTAAAGATAATGTTTTTGGAAGTAGAAGGAGATTTCCAGGGCTATAGAACAAACATTTTCTGTCTCACAATACAATTTATAATAAAACAAGTAATATTATTTTCTCTTTCAGAAATTCATTGAGACCTAGAGCAAAGAAATAATGTATTTTTGAGCTGTCAGATATGGTTACCATATTTTAGCATCTAATTTATTTATGTCTGGCATCTCATTTTGCTTTTGACTTCTATTATCCCAAAGACATATATGTATAGTTTCAAAATATTGCCTTTTAAAAAGAGAAAAACATTCAGTTATGTGATGAGTCAGCAGAAAACATAGGCAGACTCTTGATATCGAGTGACTGATAATGCTCCATGAATTCTAACCTTTACTTTCCTATTGGAGGAAGGGAATAAACTGTCATGTTACAAGTAGCGACATGAACTACTACCTTCCAATTGATTTTTTTCTTATTAGCAGCAAGATATGTATACTGAGGAAAAAAATATGCCAGAAGGTACTCTGAAATCTAAATCTTTATTACTAACTAAAGGAACGTGTTTCCTTACGACTCTGAGTCCTGGACATTACTCAGCTGAGAACATAATCACTAATACCAAGATTAATATGCTACCCACTAGTGCTGAGGATTAATATGGCAGGGGTTTGTTCCCCCACACTGGCACAGACTAATTCTGCCTAGCAGGAGAACAGACTTCTTTCAGCTAAGGTACTCATCAACAAGGCAATTTATATTGCCTCAGACTTGGCCACTGTCTTCTGAGTACCACAGTTGAGACTCCTAATTATTTTATAGACCTACCCAAAAAGGTGGGGAGGGAGTGACTTTGAATTATGTCACCCTGTTTTCCCATATTTTTGAAATACATGACACTTTTTGAAAAAGTGCAAGACGGATAGAAAAAAGTGCTCATCAGATGCATCTATATGGCATTGCAAGGCCAGTAGCACTGCAGTATTGCGGGGACATGTCCGTGTACCACATGCATCTCAAAAAACCCACAGATTGTGTAGCAAAGAAAGACAATGGCAAGGAAAATATGTAAATGAAAAACAATAATCTAATCCTGTTCTAAATTAGTCTAGCTGTGCTATGGTCAGTCATGCTATGTGACTTAACCCAGCTGAGGATCTTGTCCAAAATAAATGGAATTTTTGGATTTAACTGATCACAGAAATTTATTTGGAGGTCAATCCATTGCTACAATTTAATTGCTACAGTTTAGCTCCTTCTCTTTCAGGTAGGGACTCACTTGCATCACATCAGAGGTAATTACATGTGGGCAAATGCATCCATGTAGAAGCTACTGCAGGATGAGCATTGAAGTTAGATTCAGAACCCATGAAATTCAATTGCTTCCCTTTTCTTGGTTACAATTCAAGCTTGCAATTTTTGGAATGGATCCCCTGTTCTTCAGAAATAAGAGAATTAGATCTATTTACACATGCAGTGTAGGCAGTCATAATCAGCTGCAAAATGATTACTACTGCGCAAACATTATTTCAGCAGCAGAGCTCAGAGGAGATGTGTACCTGCTGAGATACCTGGATAAGGAGGATGTGTTGAAATGGGCCTGCGCAATTTTGACAAAAAGGGCAGGATACGGATTCATAAACTTGGGTGGGATTTGCTTCTCTTGTTGGTTATCAGAACATAAATTGGCTGCTTTCACACAGATCTACTTCCTCAGGCCTTAGTAAATCATGAGGTGCCTTTGGTGCCTCCTTCTTATGTGTAGGAATTGTTTAGCAGGAGAACAAGAGTAAAGGAACAAGAAAGTGTTATATAAGCTGGTGATGTGTGAAATTTACAGGGTTCCAGTGTTGTTGTTATTTTAATTATTCAAATAAGCAAGAGACATAAATTATCTTGACAGTGCCTGCTGGCCACCTGCCTAACCAAATGTTGGGGAAAATATGTATCATATGCAAGGAAGAAATATGGTTGAAAACAGTGTCTTACTCTTCTACTAAGTTTTGCCTGCTACTAATGTTCAACTAGTAATTGTAAACAAATTTCTTCCTAAACCACCGAGTGTGATTTTGAAATAGAGTCTATACTATCTAAGGATAGTTAAGGCAGTATTCTGACTATAATCTTGGCCTTATTAAAGGTGCTGGAAATTTTACTTCCCTTCCCTCACCTCTTACTGTTTTGAAGGAAGCAAACCAAAACTATTCTTAGGCTTAGCTTTAGCTGGTTCAATGAGGCTTCACTGGAAATAGTTCTATCCTTAAGAAGTAAAATAATTTCACTAATGCAACATCACACTTCAGTCAAAAATTAGCAATGGATTGAAAAAATAATGATTCTGAATTTATACCATATCTATTTCTTTTCATCACATCATTGCACAGGTTAGCTCACAATAATGAACAGCTTTGTTAATTCTATGGCCCCTGTCCTCCGTTCTCCTGAACTCTTCTCTTGTGCTCCAGTCAGCCTTTTAGTCTTACCAGTATCACTCCTCTAGTCTGTTTTCACTGATTTGGGAATGATTCCCTTCACAGGGTGCTGCTTCCCAGCATCTTATCCTCTGAGTAACTCCCTCTCCCAATTCCTAAGACTACCTGCTCATGTTGAAAAAAATGGGGCATTTTTACTGCACAGCTTAAAAACTGTGGCGTGCAGTAAAGCAATGGCACGACCTTCAGCCACAATAGGTTTCGACTGAGCCTGACACATAGTGAAGGTTTTCAGCCACGTAAACAGTTGTATGTCTTCTGAAAAGGAGGAAGTCCTACACTTTTGTTTATGATGAACACCAATAAAAGATGTTGACAGTTCTGGAATGAGAAGCAAAAAAAGGCAAGGATGGAGAAAAGGAAAGAAGATTTAAGGGGAAATGCTTTAAAGACTTAAATTTTCTCCACACTTAATAAAAAGCAAAGATCTATAGTATTAACTGAGAGCATGCATTTATTTGAAGATGCGTGGGAGCAAAAATGAGCTGAGGTGGTGTTAGAATAAGCTACTCTGAAGTAAACAGCTTTTGAATCTTTATTTTGAAATATTAAATCCCTCTCAGTTGTATTTCAAATGATTAATGAGAGAAAAAAATTGTAGTCCCTTCCTATCTCTGCCCTAGCTGAGCTACAAATTTGCTTACAACCTGATTGTTATCATAAAGTTAATAATCAGGGTGAGAGTAGAAAATAGTTGGAGCATGTGAGACTTTTATTTCTGCTAGATTCAAAATCTCACTAATGACTTCTATCAGCTCTTTTTTTGTGCCCTGTTCCTCTGCAGTAACATAAAATACAAACCACCTCTCAGACAGCATTAAGCATAATATGGGATTTGAGAGCATGTAGAGCGCTGCCCAGTGTCAAAGCTCTTTAGAAGAAAAGCTATTGGAACTAAACTCTTACATTAACTGTTAGTGGAACAAAACTTCTTATAAGACCTAGAAAAAGAGAGCAAGAACTTGGCTGATTTCTTCCTGCAGGTTTTACAAGCCGGTTGTCTGCATCCCCAAGTCGGGTCGGGGCTTCCAGACAGCGCGGTGGGCAGGAATCAGGGCTTCTGATTGAGGAGACTTCAAAAGACTCTCAGATCCCTCTTGGCTCCACAACCTATTTGATCAAAACTGTTTCATGCAAACCCGTATATAGAATACAAAATAAAAGAAAGAGACTGGCCTCCTCCAATCAACCAGTAAAGTATACATGTCTCATGATGAAAGAGTTTTAGTCTTTAACTCTATAGAAGTTAGCCCTTTCACATCACAAGGAAAGTGAGATTTTTGGCAACTTAAAAGAACCCATATGCTTTCATGTATGAAATGGAAATGCTGCATATTGTGAAAAAACAGTCAAGCAACCAATAAAATCAACCCATTATGTTCGTGAATATAGTAGATATTTTTCCTTCAGTTAGAGGAAATTTCGTTCTAACATTCAAGTGAATGTATTTTCTGTCTCATTCAGAAGCCAGTTTGTCTTATAACACATTAAAATTAAGGCTGTTTCCAGGATTATGCCAAAGTAAATATGGCAGCTCCAAGCATACCAAAGGTACCCACCCCAGTATCTTGCGTTGACAGTGGAAAACTATAACACTTTAGGAAAGAGTTTAAGAAATAGGGAAAATGTAAAGTAATGTTTCCCCAGTATAGTCTCCAAATTCTACGATCTGTAATTAATCTGTAAGTAGCCTGTGGTTTGGGATTTGCTGAACCAGAAGTTTTCAATCACATCTCTGTGTTGCACAGTGGTTCATGGACCTTTCCTTCATGATTTTATCTCATCTCTTCTTTACTCATTTATATTCTGAGCATATTAGAAAATGCTACTGCAATGAGTTTCATCATTTAATTATAAATAGTGGGTGAGTAGTACTTTCTCTTACGGAGTGCCTTCTAGATTTTGTATTATAATAGTGAACAATGGTTTCTCCTTTACTTGCTCCATGCCATTCCTGATCTTATAGACATTATTTGATTGTATTTTATTATTTTATTATATTCTTTTTTTATTATATTTATCTTATTATGTATTGCTCTTTCATTTCTCTCATTTCTAAGCTGTAGAGTCATCACTGATTTACTTTCTCCCATAGAAAAGAGAGCATGATGATCATTTCTTTTTGGCCCTTCCGTGTACCTTATCTCATACTAATACGTGAACTTTGAAATGAGGTGGCCAGGATTGCACACGGTAGTCAAGATGTGGACACAGTCATTGCTGGAAATGCAGTCCTACAGGATCTCCATCCATTGCAGAGAATTATTTCTCAAACTACTCTCCTAATTAGAGTACTGCAACTAGATAGTGGACACGGCAGGTGAGGCAGCAGTGGAGGCAACTCCTTCAAATTTTTGTTTTGAATGCTTGAATTTACAACCTTAGTAATATTCTTCTAACATAGTTTTTCCTACTTATCAGAGGTGGCCATGATGTTTATAAAAGAGACATGCCAGTTCACCGAAAGAGTAATGTAATATAAAGTTTTACAAATCTAGCTCATTTAAAAAGCAGTATGTCAGATCACTTCAACAAAACCAAATAGTCTGATTTGGAGATTAAACAAAACATGAAGTGTTTCCTTTTGTAGGTTCCAGCTGGAAAATAATTTCAATTCTGCAGCAGGTTAACTTCTCTAGCATTCTAAATATTCATGTTGAATATGAACATTTATCTTGAACATATCCAAAAGTACAAGTAAGAAGAATATTAATAAGCTTGTAGAATCCAGTGTTCAGAAGTTAGGAAACATCAGAATCAAGACTGTGCCTCTTTCACTCATCTATGTATTAGCAGTACACTAATCGTTAACTGCATGAACATATACAGTATGTCCATACGAAACTTTATTCAGTATACAGAATGAACAGTGCTCCCTTACTGAGACTATACTGTGTTTCATCCTTAACGGGCAATACATGATCCTAGACTTTACTTAACTACAATGTGTTAAAACTCTGCTCCGATAACAAAATTATTACTTCCTGATGGGCTTTCTGTTCTCACCATACTAGTGTTTCAGTGCTTTGGAGATGTTAATGTATCTTTCCTTTGAGATGACCTGAGAGATCTTGCCAGCTGGCACGCTAAGAAGAAAGCTTAAAGTGTACTTTCATTTTGGAGCTCAGCTTCATATCTGTGACTGGATTTTCAGAGTCCTTACCACTGTATTTAGATGTTAAAGCAAGAGAGATACCCATTCAG
Organism: Struthio camelus; assembly: GCF_040807025.1. Lineage (NCBI taxonomy): Eukaryota > Metazoa > Chordata > Aves > Struthioniformes > Struthionidae > Struthio > Struthio camelus. Next base: position 111,191,650 of record NC_090942.1, on the reverse strand, counting down.
TTGCAACTGTAGGGTTCAGCCATTCTATCCATCAGCCTTCCCACCTCCAAGAGGAGATATCCATCTCATTCTGATAAACAGTTTGCCTACTGCACACAGGAGCAGCAAGAGCATCCCAGTCCTGGGCATGGTATTCCTCTCCACCTTAAATGCAAGACCCTCTTTCTCTTTCTATTTCTTGTTACAGATCTTGCAACTTTTGTGACAAATGAAAGAAAGGGCTTACAGAAAAGGTTTTGAGGCATTCTTAGAACATGTGCGGTCCTGAAGTCTGAGAGCTTCGTCCCTACTCTACAAGGCTTGACTTTTCAGATATTTTAGTTAACTGTAATCTAGTTTGCCTTTTCAAAAGTTTTTGACTCCTGTAAATTGGTATAGAATTGCACAGGAAAAGCAAAAGACAAATCCATAAATCCAGGAATCAGTGTTCCTTTCTTTCCAAATTTTATGGAACTGCCCTAGAAAGTGTAGGTGTCATCGCTGTTCAAGGAATGGTCATCATGTCTTTGAAGCGGGTAAAAAGCTCTCTCTTTTTTCTCGGCCTCATTTTAGAAAAGGTGGAGGTATTTTCAACTAGCATGGCAAAAGATTCAATTTCATTGTTTAAATCTCAGTAAAATTATATGCTACTGAAATACATTTTACAATGAAAAGTGAGTGAAAACTTTAATAGTAAGCAACACTAGCAAGCCTAACAATGACAAGTCATTAGAGCCTTATGTAATTATTCCTGGCTGGTGAACCCGTCTGCCTGTAAGAAGTAGAAAATGTTATATAGCAGCATTTAATTCAAAACGAAGAGCTTTAAAATTTGCTAGTCCCCTTAGGCATTAGAAAGTGCCCTTGAACTATTGTGATGTGATTTATGTAAATGTATTTGTTTGTGGTTATATTTCTCTGCTTATGTTCTGTGTAAATTATCTAAATTATAAGTTGTAATTAATACACTATTACTACATCACATGCTGGAAGCATATATAAGTAATGAATATATTTTGAGCCTCACAGTTTGTAATAAGCATTTCACTTAAACTTTCAGAAGTCCTCAGGGCATCACTCATCTTTGCCAAAGAATAGTACCTCTGCTTCATGTGGAGGAGTGTAATGTTTAATAGTGATACTTCCTTTCTTTACTATGTTTGCTGCTGCGTTGTGTGGTAAAAACTGTGATAACTTCAGCAGAGCAAGTGTAGATTTATTGGATTCAAGTTTTAAGACTGACTTACTGTAAGATATAAATGTTTTAATCGATTGTCACAGAATGATTTAGGCTTCAGTAGTTTTCATAAGTAAACTGTAGAGTCACCTAGCTTTCACAGAGGTTAACCGTAAACTGACCCTACTCTCCTTCAAACATTTATAATTGAATAACAAGTAGCTCATCAGAAATAAGGCTATGGCACAATTACTATAGCCTCTGCTCCTGTAAAAACACAAGTACTCAAGTGGAAAAGATTTTTCACCCTCTTTTATTTTGGGGAACCCCCTCATTATCAGGTTTCACGTTAGCGTGGCCACAGTGAGTGCAATAAAGACACGCTGCATTTTGCATAGCTCCAGGGTAAGGCTGTCTATTTTCTCACCAAAAGAGAATTCCCCAGGCTCTTCTGCTCACCACATTGTCCTGCTGGTTCGTTTGTTCTATTGTTTTTTCCTGCGGAGTGATACATTGCTGCATCTTCTCCTGCTGCAGCTAAAGTAGAGCCATCCATCATCCCAATCACTGGAACTAAGGACCTTATGGACTGGGAGTAAATTATGTAGCTTTGGGGGTAAGGGAGAAAAAGAGTGAGAGTCTTTGTTGCTTTCTTTTCTTTTTCCTGCTCCCTGAACCTGCTATTTTACATTACTGTTCCCCTTTACATAATATTTCTGCCTTGCCTGGGATCATGATAAGGTAAATGCAGCAGAAGTAGTTTTATTATTTCCAGAATGTAAATTTAATCAATACAAATGCAGTTAGCAAATCCATGGCTGACTCGACCGTTGCTTGGATCTGAATTTGAGTTTCATTTGTGGTTTTCCTTTCAACTTTAATGTAATGCAGATGCAGACTTCACTAAAATAAATGTCCAGTAAACCATAAAATAATGCTGTGTAGGTGTTGAGTCCAATTTACTGTTACAGGCTAGCTCCTCTTCCTATTCAGATAAAATAAAATCCAAGTGAGGCTCCTGGTTTTAATTTTAAGGACTACAAATTAATAAAACCTGAAACTTTGCCCTCAAACTTAAGTCATGTTTTGGCACCTAAAATAAAGTCTTCAAATCTAAAACAGAAACTAAGCCAGAGCCCAAAGTCTTAGCAGTGTATCCTGTCCAACTAGGATGACTGGAAACAAAGCGATGAGTCCTAATTTTCACTCCTCAGTACTGCTCAGCATCTCTTCCTTCTGGAGCCTTGTTGTGATATCTCTGTCCTATCACAATTCTAGCCACCTGTAGTGAGGTACGTAAGGACGATGGTCGGCTCTTTCACTAGGGTTGATCCCAGTCACCCCTGTGAGCAAACAAGGTGCTTAAGCATGTGCCTATCTTTTGCCTAGCCCAGGACCTGGCTAACTGCAAAGGCAGATCTCAAAGGTTAAAAATAAGTACATCCTGTATTTAAAGACTAGGGCCTAGTTTAGCAATAGTACCTCATTTTGCCTTGCCAGGCTTCAGGCACCTTCGCCTTGCTGTATCTCTGACAGCAAGCCTGAAACATCCTTTTTACCCTTCAAAATTTTTCAAGGCCTTAGAGGTATTTTTTTTCAATCTAAATTAAACTTCAAGCTTATATGAGTAAAATCGCTTATAACGATCCAAGAGCCAAATTACATAGAGTGCTGAAAGATTTGGGTATTAAAGTAGTGATTTTTACTTCTAGTAAGGCCATACTAGACTTGATATCCCAAGCTTTTCCTCTTGATGTTTGGGGCATATCTGAAATGACTGAACATTATCACTCTACTGTTTAATGACAGGAACTCCTCATTTTTCCATAGTCTTGTCATGGAAATTGTGTGTAAAAATAAATTTTTGCAAGCTTTGTTGTTAGTGAAACAACCAAAGAAGTTTGTATCATCCTTGGATAATAATTGGCAAGTTTTAATGGCACTTTTGAATTAGAGAAATATCCTTCCTAGTGTTTTAGACAAAGTATTTGCTAAGCATTTAGACATAGTGTTGCTATATTTGCTAAGCTTACTCTTATATCAGTTTCAAAATATCCTTCTACCACTATTTCTAAAGCCCATCAACTTTCAGCTGCCACTTTCCTGAAAGACATAGTAAGAGCTGCCCAGCTATCAGATGTGATTTAAATTTAGATCCATCTGGCCTAGGCTTAGCCAAAAATCACCACCTTTGTCCCTCAAAGCCTGTTTTACTGTGATCTGAAAGCTGAAGAACTGGGCACTGGTGGGCTACCAGAGCCTCTGTATAAGTGCTAGGTAAGATGCAATGTAATATATCCACCACTGAAAAGATGGCAAGTATATATAGGATAATAACATAAAATGATCTAGAATTTCACACAGTGGCCTTCAATGTATATTTGTTACACGTATGCATATAGTAGGCAAAATTACATGTCATCAATTCATTTATATCAGATGATTTTCAGTCAAAAATACTTATTCTAATCCTAATTATTGAGAACTTTGTTTTGGTACCATGAATTCATGAACATAGGTTCTGGACAGAAATCTCAAAAGCCATTACAACACCCCACTGAACAGTGATCAGAGTTTAAGGCTATTCTGGCCTGGATTTAGGTGGTGTAAGCTGCCATAAAACACAGTTTATCTCATTTGTCAGTTTCTCTAGTCGTCTCATTTCCCCTTCAGTTGTCCAAGGTAGATTTTTCCGTTTCCCATTCTCTTTCTTGGCACCAGAAGTGAAATTTGCTGTTTTAGAGATATCACTGTTCTTTATTTTCTTGCTTTACCTTATAAGGCTTCTTTTCTGAGAGAGTGTTTGTTTTGAATATTCAATTCTTTGCAGTATCTTGTAAATATACTTTGTACTGGAAATGGAATAATTATCTCTATTTCTGTTCCAACTCTGCTGTTCTTGGATTCATTCTGTTGCTGCGTTGACCTGACATGTTCTCAGCTAAGTAAGGCATGCTATTAGCAATTCTAATGTGCTTCATTTGAAATCCATATGCAGAAGAAAGAAAGTTGGTAAAGATATAAGGAAAAGTAAAATACTTATCCCTACAGGATAATCACTTTCAGAATAGAGGAACATCATCATATTCAGTCTTTTTATTCTGGAAATCATTATGCTTGGGAGAACAAAGAAGGAGGTTTGGAAGAAATAGATATATTTAGTATTACTTTATTTCCCCACTTATTTTTAATCATTCTCATCTCAATGTCCCAGTTTTATACCCAGCATTCAATTATTTTTCTTTCTGGACTGGATTTATGTTCTCTACGTTCCTCTGTTCTTTACCATACGTTGTCCTATGATGCTCATTTTCCCCTTAAACTCTCAGTTCCTGGATATTATTGTGTGAAACACTCAAAAATCCCCTGTTTTCTTTTTCCTTTTTTTTTTTTAATTTTTAAAGTAATTTTACAGCTCCCATGAATTTTGAAGAAAAAGCTTAAAAAATATGACGTTTTACACTCTCAGCACTAGAACTCAACATTGTGAATTTTTAAAATGATGCAATGTTCAAACCCAGAACATATTTTTGGAGGCTAATTCCTGACTTGATAACCCTTAAAATATATTTGGTATTTGTTGTCTTTGTTTGTGATGCTTTGAGTATCTTGACATTTTTAAAACACTTTACAAAAAATGCCTATGTGATGTTTTATATGCATGTGATGTTCTAATACACTTTAAAAACTACCAATAATACAATTCGTAAATACTACAAGTGCCCTGTTCTAGCCTGTAATGCTGCTTAATGAAAATCAGCTTTTATAAGATGTATTTCTTAGCAGGACAAGAGTACCCTTTTAACTAAGCTTCTTTACATCTGTAAAGAGCTTTAATAAACTTCATGAAGTAGTCTTCTTCATTTCTCTCTAAGGAACATAATAATATGCTGCTCATATACATAAATATATATATATTCTTCCTGCTATGCATATAAACCTTTACATAAGATGGATATGTGGACTTGGCTGTGTTTCATATGCTAGAAACTGATTCCAAAAAAAAAGAGGAAAGTTTCTCTCTGAAAGGGAGATAGCAGGAAGTGCATGTATACTGCCAGGATTCCTCACTCTACTCTCATCTTCATACTCTTGTATCTTAAAGATGCCCAAGGTCTACGTCTAAGTCTACGTGCTGCTAATAGGAAACACTGAGAAGGAAAGGCAGCTTTTCTACCCCTAGTTGTATCAGATGTCCTCCCAACGTGGCTATGTCTCCTCTTCTATATCGTTTAACTCCACTTGACATCTGTAAGGCAGGTCTCCTTCCACCCTGAAGTACTAAACCTTAGGAGCTCTCATCTTCATCATCATCATCCATACTATAAGCAAAGCAGTTGTTGCGCCTCTTCTGATTACAGGTATGACCGTAAGCACGAGGATTTGACTTGGTGACGGTAGAAGGTCCATCCCCCAAGGGCTGGTGTGCACTGAGGAAGGGTTTGAATGCCACCTTGTGCTGTCCTGGGAGACACCCTCCCACTGTGGTTTTTGGTCCCTGGAAAGACCAGAGCAGCTGACAAGCAAGCATTACTGATGGAAGAAACAGAGATGATATCTCCATTACAGCTCCTCTCACCCCATGCAATGCTCTGTGAAGCAACTCTACCCAGCCTGATATACTTAACCCACAGTTTTCATAATACTGTCATGCTTAGTGGCAGTGGGTTTTTTTTTTTCTGGTTTTCTTGGCCAGCATGATGCCATGTAAAAAGATAGTCTTGCCAATGTGCGGAAAAAGGGAAAAGAATTTTTTCCTCCTAATCTCCTAATCTTTTAAAGTATGCAAAATATTCTATTCTACCACAAATTTAGGAGATGAAATCTACCTCTGATACAAAATTTAGTTTTTTTACTTAAATGACATTCTGACAAGACTTCTTTGGGACAGGAGTGTTCAGGAACTGACTAAAAATCTCTTCTGTTTTCATCCCTTTTCTGAAGAAACCAGTTCATAAATCTGACATTTGAAGCCATATAAAATAGGAAAGCCTCATCTGATAAGATTCGGCTAGCAGAAAATGAGAGTGAGACTTTTTTTTTTTTAATGAGCAAGTGTTTAAGCAAATGAATATATTTGTGCTGCTGGGTAGTATTGAATGTCTATGCAGGGAGAATATGCTAGTATAATTTATCATGCCCTTTTTTCTCTAAAAACATATAGGTGTGGTTAGAGCATGCAAACCTTTCTTCTAATCTCTGCTGCTTACAGGAACCCCACTGATATAGCCCCTGGTGCCTCATAATCTTTAGTGTTTCCATCTTCACATGAGGCTCCTCTTCATGTCTCCTTCCCCCAGCAAGGTAGGAGCTTATTTTTCCATTTTAAACATGGGGAGCTAAGGTTAGATTTTAATATCTCTAATGCTCAGGAACAAGAAAGAACAGCCTGGAGGGAAGGATCTCAGGTTAGAGGATTTTAGCTTAAATACAAACAGAACAATGAATGATACAGACCTAGCAGTATGCCTTTGCTTTGCCTAGTCCACTCAAGGATTTAGAAATTCGTAAACTGCTCTTATTATATAGAGTACAATTTCAGTGCTAGTTCAAAGCTTTCAAAACTTCTCAACAGTGAAGGGGAAACTGATTTTTATTTCAGGTCAAAGACAGTCCCTTCAGGTGCTGGGGAAGGACACAGGAAAAACTGATCTAGGGTGAGGGAAGGAAGATGAAGGAAAGCGAGGGGCTCGGGGACAGTATCTTGCTGCTGCTGTGGGACAAAGGAGGCAGCCCTGAAGGCCATGATCCTGCTACTTAAATGGGCTGCCACCCTCTAAGCATGGCTTTTTCTCTTCTTCAGATGAGGCTCCCAGGGCTCTGCAGCATAGATGATGGGGCAGTGCCCATTTTGCTTTTCAGAGTAGTTTTACTGTCATAAGCATCTGCCTATTTTGTCTTTCCCAGAGCTGGCTTGAACAGTTTAAATGGGAAGTGGTTTTGTGGACACATCAGGATCGCATGGAATGATTTCCATATTTATTCACATAGCATCTCTGGGACAACTCCAGCCATTGTTTCAAGGCAAATTCATATTAGGAGATATTTAATACGTTTTAGCTCTTTTTAATGGGATTTGGCAGCTGGGCATAAGGACAAGAAATCAGAAAACATGCCATCAGCCAATTCACTGCATGCCAGCATTTGGAAATCTTGGCTCTGCAGCGTCTTTTGTTTCCCGTACCCACCTCATAGCTTTGGTGCACTGAGCACTGCCTGGCTTGGCCTCTCTCCCCCTCCAGACAGACCTGCAGCCTCTACCCCTTGCCTGTGAGCCCTTGCTTCCCAGGTAGAAGAGGCAAACTGGACTCCAGTGTCTTGGCCCTAACTGATGCCCCGGGACCGTGGGCTGTTGTGGCTGAGATCAGGCCATGCATTTCTGGGGTTAGAAGCCCACGTCTTGATGTTCTCCCAGAGAAGGTGTAAGTATATTGGCTCATGTAGTTAAATTCTGTGGTATAATTTACGGATAATAATTTCTATTTGTTTTTGGCTGGTATGATGTCCAGCGCAGTGTGGCTGTTGTTATCTGTACAAAGGCAGAGCTGAAGAGGACTTGAGAGCCAGGTACTCAGCAGGGACAAATCAACCTCGTTGTGTTTATGTCAGTGAAGTAATACTGTTTTACCATAGCTACGTTATATCCCTTTCTGAGACGTTTGCTATTGTTAGCACCCATATTGATGGTAACAATATAACTGTGCATTGTCATTGACAAAGTGTCCTGCTTGCATTTACTGAAGTCTTTCCCTTTCCCCTTCCTCACTCCCTACTCCCACTGTTTGGCTGTCCTTATTTATATAGCTCAATATTGTTATTCATCAGACGTATCTTCCCTTAAACGTTAGTTTGCTTTACCTGAGTTTTATGAGATTGACATGGAAATGCTGAATGGAATTCTGACTTGTGTCTCTGTCCAGACCTCTGCTAAACCTCCAGGGCATTGTGGATGACATGTGACAGCTTTTAAGACGAACCTTTTCTAAAGTAGGAGGTGTTTAATCCTCCTAAGGAAACCTTTCTGATGAAAATGAATCCAAAATGGTAATGTATTTCCTTAAACTGTTTGATCTAGAAGCTTTTCTGGGTACTTCTTCTCTGCAGGAAAGGTTTTGCCTCACACATGTTTAGCCTTTCATTTTCTGCTCACATTTTTCTGCATTATTGACAGTAACAGCTTTGAAAACTGTGAAGATAACTAGCTGCTTAGAGGTCTAACTGCATGCTCAGGGGCTAGAGTAGATGTCATTCAAAAGTTTGACTGTTCACTGAAAAAAAGTGTCTTTTTTTTCCTCTCTGACTTGATACTAAATAATAGAATTAATTCTGCAAAGAAGCAGTGCATGCAGGGCAGGAAGGCCTTTTAGGTGGCTGAACTGCAGGTTAGGGTATTCAATAATTTTGGCATGAGAAGGCACTAGGTGCACATACCCCCTCTGTTTGACTGTTCTGCATGTCACTTTACCATGAAAATGTATTCTCCCAAGTAATTTTTCTCTAAGTAATGAATATGCTATGCTGTAATATCCTGCACTCAAGATGAAAGGTACAGTGGGAGCCAGTGTCTTGCAATGCGAGAGACACTGAAAGGATGAATTCAGGCTCAACAGAAGCTGGAAGTTTCTACTTCTTATAAAAGTAAAATATGCCTTGCAGAGCCTGGAGGAATCTGGAGTTCCCTGCCTGCCTTGCTCTCACCCCGGTGTGAGGTGGTAGGTCCCCCTGTGCAGCCAGCTGCTCCCAGGAGACGCAGCAGGGTGCTCAGGTTCAAAGCAAGGCAGTGGTGGCACAGCACACTGCTGTGCAAAGGGCACCCATTTGAAAAGTGACAGGAGCTGTGCTGATTTCTGCTTGCTGGTGGATGAACCAGCTTCCCCAGGCTGCTCAGTTTTAGCCGGAATTGCTCAGCTATCTTTGAGGAAGAGGCTAGGAAAACCCAGTGCTATATTTCCACCTCCAGATAAAATGTTTAGTTTGAAAAGTTCAGGGGTCCCCATGTTTTGCAGCCCAAACTGCTATGTCCAGATCACCTCTCCCTCGTACACTTAGCAGAGACTTGCTGGGCTTAAGCTGGTAAAAATCTCTCAAGATTGCTTTTCCACACCGCATGCTGGAGACTCTCACAGCTCCTATATTTTCTAGGCAGAAATATATGCACACAAAGGTGTACAGTGCATGCACTACGAAGCTGATATGTTCAGGATGTGTCAGAACTTCTGCAGAAGGTGCATAGGTGACATCTGCATGTGTAGTAAGTCAGATACATTGTGGATGTACTGGATTTGCTGTGCATACACAAATTGTCCCCGCAGCGCATGTGAAAACTGGATGATCTGTCACAGATGAGTCATAGTCACTACACATGCACTGCGGCGTTGAGATCTGGATACATGTCAGCTCCCTCTGAGCTAGTGCTTCTGGGAACCACTGCTTGAAATAGATGGATGGAAAGTGCAGCCAGGGGAGTGGAGGCTCAGAGCGTGGGCAACATACAACAGAGCCATAGTAGGACCCAAAATAGAATCTCAGTTTCCTGAATTCTGGTTAAATTTCCTACCTAGTGCATTATACTGTCAGGATATTTAATTTCAGAATCTTTTGGCATGTATTCTAAAATATTCAGTTCAAAAGTAAATTAATATGTACTAGGGAAAATGCCACATGCTAAAGTTGTTATAAGAGAAATCAAGAGTCAGCAGCTCCTGTAATCTGTGTGATAGGTGGTGATTAACTGGGACAGATACCTTCATGAAGCCTGTGACGGACTTGTGTCATGCTAAGCATGAAGCGAAAATCCCCGGAGAATCAGGTATGTTTTAAAAGTGAAAAAAACCTCCCTACATCTTTTTCCTTGACTACTGCTGGAAAAGTCAATAAGGAATTACCAGTAGTCGTAATTTATGGTATCTATATTCTGTAATTGTAATACTGCCCACAGCAGACACCTGTCATTCAGACACTATAAGGATGAACGTCATTGTAGGACCTAGTTAGCTGGGACCCTCGGTATGTCTTGTGCACACTCAACCAGTTTATGGTGATACTGTGAAGATTCTGCAACTCTGTAAGTCTGTTTGGGTTTGTGGCCTCTGCTGCTTCTCATACAGACACCTGAAGCCAAGGGCTAACTGTTAGGGTAGATTGTTGTTTTGTTGTTGTAACGTTTAGCTTGTTTTAGTGTGCTAGTGCTGTTTCAAATCCACATTTGAAATTGCTTGGAGAAGGAAGCAAAATAGTCCCATCAACTTAACATATTTTAATGACAAATTTAATACTGTAATTATACCTTTATTCCTACACGGAAGCTGAGTGGAGGCATGTACAGTGAGGAGTGAGCTGTCCAGGGTCCACCAGTTTTCCAGAAGGGAGATTTTAAAATCTGTGTACCAGTAAGAACGAACAAAATTGATATATCAACTTTCGTTTAAATTAATTTGAAAATGTAAGAGTTGAGGAGATAAGGCATAGATCGAAATGGGCCCCTGACTCAGAAATGGCCAACCCATGAGAAGACAGAATACTGAAAAGGTCATCCTGAAATGGCATAGGACTATATTTCATAATATATAGGCATTGCATTTCTGAAAATGCATTTGTTTGACAAAAACTGTGACAAGAACAGAAGTTGGCACAAAATCAATATACTCGGGCAGGGACTGTAATAAATAATAAAAATGAGGAACAGCATAAATTTTAACCAGTTTTCATTACAAGTTAAAGTCAGTCTGATTTCCTATGTGATCTCTTGAAGCTGCATAATTTGCAAGGAAACATCAGGGAAGGTATATTTTTCATTGTGGATGAAAGGTGCTAAGACAAATATCAAAGAGAGTGGGGGGAGGTGGGAGGGTGTTCATCACCTTCATTTGTGCTCGGGTGTTACCGAGAGGGAAGGAAGCGGTAAGGAAGTGGCAGGTGGCAGCTGCTGGCATGCCATGCCCCATCGCAAGCATGCTCCTACGTGGGCCACAGTGCCTCAGCTGTTTAGTCAGTCCCAAGAAGTCTGCTTTATATAGTGCTGAGCAACTTTTCATCCACAAGCTATGCCATCTCACAAGCTCCAGTTTCCAGCACCTCTGTGCAAAGCCTGTTCAATGTCTTGTCCCAGACATTTTCATTGTCCAGTCAAATGTAACAATAATTACAATTAACAAATACAGACCTGTTGTGTGAATCTGCCCTGGCCCCTAAAATTTCAGCTGCACTGTTGCTGCAAAATGATAAATGCATTAGTTCCAATTTTATCAACCCAGATAGACACGAGCTGGACAACTGGCCTCCGCCTGTGGGGATAATTGCCTTGCTGAGACCTCCATGGGCAAGATGGGTGACTAAGCTTTCCGGATTTCCCTCCCTCGGGGAGGTAGGGGAAAGTCAGCTTCGTCCTACACAATATGTCTCCATTTAGATTGACAGCTTCCTGGGACTGTGGGGTTAACCTTGTTATGACAGCACAGCTGCACTTACCATTTCTTCCTATCGTGTATGAGCAGCACAGTCTCCACCAAGTAATAGCAGCTCTCGGAATCACAAATTACTGCGAGTGTTTCATCTCTCGTGTTGTTATTTATCCACAAATGACTCTGACATCAGCTTCTAATGGTGCAGACACATCCTTTCAGTTTTCCGCTGAACAAAAGGTTAACAGGGGACAGTTCATATTATAGTGGTTCTATTTTGTAATTTTATAGTGAAAAATATGAATCAGGGTCCACTTCCATATTCCTATTTGGTAAGCGCTTTGTTACTTGGACACCATATTCCATCAGCCCATCAAGGGTAATAGTGACTAGATGCATCCATGCTGCACTGTACATTGCATAAATTTGTCCCCGGAAAAATTGTATCTTTAATGCAAAGGCTATGTTGAAATTGTGTGTTTATTTGGGGTATAGTAATACAATTTTTTCATTAGCAGAGGATTTGGTTGTATTTTTTCTAGAAAGACTATAGTGTGGTAGAAAGACTGATGGCACCAATGGACAGTTTAGGTCTTATTACTGTTGAAAAATTTCAGGCAGAGGGCATGTTTAATTATCTCCTGATTTTTCAGATTCTCTTTAAGATTTTCCTTCTATCACATTACAACACATGCCAAACACAACTCTGCTGCAAGACTGCATCTCTGACCATTGATCAGTTTTCCTAAGCGTTAGCAAATCACTCTATTCTCTCTTTACCTTTTGGATAACTCCCCAGACAAATATGCTTTTTGGATAGACATCCCTCTACCTTCTGGATAACTATTACTGCCCCAGTTTCTATGCTACAGTTTCATAGTTCATCTTCTCTGCACAAAAATCCGATAATATCTGGGTGCTTCAGAACTACTTATTATTAGACAGAAATAAATTTTGTGAGTGGATATTTTTAGCGTTGACAAATACAGAGTATAGCATTAATAAATTTCTTTAGTTGCCCTCTGTGTCTCAGGAACGTGCCAAACCCAATACAGCTTTTAATTACTTCATTCTCTATTCAGTAATTTTCCTGCTGTTATTAGGGTGTGCTGCTCAGCAGTCGCTCAGAGCCAAGGAGTTCGTCAGAGATTTCCTTTGTGCAAGTGTTGGTGTTCTGCCTCTCAGGGCTCTGTAATGCAATTCTGAACATGAATTTCTCAGCTGCACAGTAACTAGTTCCAACTGGCACTTGCTAGAGCTTACGGAAGATGTGTTTCTTCATGAAAGAGGTCTTATAGCTATGGCTGGATAGAAACATTAGTATGGGTCATACTTCTTAGACGCCTGTGCAAAAAGAGATGGGAAGGTTTGGCAAAAATAGGCTGGAAAGGAGTGCAGAGGGAAAGAAAGGTGAATGGAGAAAAATCTGGAAGATCTGTTAACACACTGCAGAAAAATCTGGAAGATCTGTTAATACATTGCAAACCTACGTTTTCAATCATGTGGGGAGGAAGAGAAGCAGGGAGGAGAAGAATACCAGCATCAGGCATCCACAGGCTCTGCCCTGCATTTGAGAATCCTCTGTCTTGCACAGTCACTTTCCTTTTGCAGGTATCTATCTTTCCATCTATCTAGCTCGTGTAGAGAAGTAATAATTATGTGTATATGAAATGCAGAGGGATGTAAAATGCACCCAAATAAGGGCAAATAATGAATTAGAATATTTGTATAGAATATATCTTGGTTACATGAAATTTCAATTAATGTTCTTTTCTTTCTTTTTTTTTTTTTTTGGAAGTTGCAAATTTGTACACTTTGTTGACATGAAACGCAAACCATGTAGGAACGTAACAGCTAAGACTGATTTACAGCTATAGCCAAGCCTTGGATGCACAGTGATTGGACCAAATTCAAAGCTTTTTCCAAAGTTCAAAGTCAGAAAAATGGGGCCACCACTACATATGAAGGGGTACTGACTTACTCTGCTGACAGCTTGCTGTCACTGTTCTGGAAATCATATTGAATCCAGATTGTCACAGTCTTTGGGTCATGATGCAACATGATTTCAGCAAAGGGTTCACCAGCAGCTGTGGAATGGCCTGCATCTGTGAAGGCAGTCGCAAAGTAAGTGGCTTCCAAGTAAGCAGACGCACATTGAAAGCAGAAAAGTTGGGTTTCTTTCCTTTAGGTAACTGATACGAGTCAAAATGTAAATAAGAGAGCATAGGCATTGTGGAGAGGTCCTTTAGAAAAGCATACCATAACAGCATAATAGTCCTTCCCTAACTGATTATGCAGTCTGAATCTTTACTATAAGTACTTGACAAAAGTGTTACCCTCTAGCTCTCCCTACTGGTTTATTACTACATGATTCCTGTATTTAATGTGTTCAGTGTATCTCTGTATTAAACAATTACACTAAACAAATATCCAAGCATCTCTCCAGATTTTATAGCTATTTCATACTTTCTATGCAATGCGACAGATATGGCCATACTTTGTTTCTTTATTTTGCTAATTCTTCTTATTTTGTAATATTTCAGGAAAAAGTATGATATTTCTCCTACCATAATTTTCATTATGAAGAGTCAATGTAGAAAATGAGAATATTTCTTGTGGCTGAAATTTCCAAAAACACCTAAGTGATTTTTAAGAACTTAAGGTCATTTTTCACAAGTGAGTTAGGTTCTTAGAAGCCTGAACCTCACCGACTTTCAGGAAAACTTAGTTATCCATCAGAAAAATCTTTAGATACATTTAGTTACATACTGTTCTAATTGAAATGATTTTTGAAAGCTAATGGAAAGGCTAGTCTATGCAAATTTCTTGTTTCTACAATATCCATTTGAGGTCCTTTACTTTTTTTTACAAGGAAAAAAAACCAAACACAGATACTGTAGGTGAGTTAAAATATACGCAGGTTGCGTTTTGTTGGTCTCTTCCAGCATGATATCTGGCATATCAGAACTCAGCTAACAAAGGGAAAGATCCTCACTGATTAAAATTTTATTAAAATATGTTACTCACACACTGTAATGAACTAGTCCTTATTGGTGGCAAGAAGATGACCTGCTCAACTCATTGTGCCAAAGGAAAAATCTAGTTGTAGTGTTTAACCATATGATGAGCTAGTCTTAAGTTCAGAGAAGAGCTGGTAACATCTGAAAGTGTCATGTATCTTCTGAGACATGATATCTACAGAGAAAGTTTACAAAGAATATAGTCATACTCTGTGACTGTAAATGCCGTATTTTGCTTTATCAAGTAATTTAAGAAAACAAGTATATTGTTTTGTCATTAATTTCTGCTTGTCTTGGAAAAATCTATATAACAAAAGAAAACAAAATGCCTTTCATGAATCTATGGTCTATACCGAATATCACTGTAAGCACTGAAGTAATTTTATTATCTTTACAAAATATATGTGCTTGAATTTTGCCCAGGCTAAATGAGATAGATCTGTGTTGCTAAATTTAAAAAGCCCAGAGACCAATCCCTGTCCCTGAAGCCAAGAAGTTAATGATCGTCTAAATTCCTTAGGGGTATACCAGACTTGCCCTAGTCAGTTTGTTGACATGGGCAAATACAAATAGGGAACAAGGTTATGACTGAGCATGTGGAGATCAGGGATCCAGTGTTCAAATTCAGTTTTTAATCCTTTTTTTTTTTTTAAAGAAAGTAGATATTTGCTAAGATGTCCACATGAGGAGGCTAATCTTTTTAGGTTACCTTTTTTAGGAAGAACAAAGGATATCTACACCGTCAGATAACCCAGAGCCCTGATCCAGTCCTGGCATGTGGTTGCTCAACTATGCACAGTATCTGGTAGTTCACTCCTGAGCTGTACTTTGCAGCAGATCAGCTATCTCCTTAGGCAGTAGAAACACAGCGCTGCTCTGGGAACCAGTCCTAGAACCGCCCCTGTACCATACGGATGCAACTGCAGCAGGCTTAACTCCCTCAGCTCTCTGCACACCTCCCGTGCTATTCCTGACATCTCTATATGCCTACCTATCCCTTTATATCCCCATGCTGCACCATAAGCTAAGCTTTGTATAGTCTCAGCATCTTATTGTAGAAATATGTTGCAGCACTGCCTGCATTTTGAATTAAACCCCACAAAGAATAACGATCATATTCAGTGTGCACATGGAGACACCTTAGAAAGACCCCTCTTAGATAGAGACTGCCTTCCGTAGCTCAGGCATGGGTCTCTCAGTATCACTGGGCACGGGGATCAAGGATTTCTTGGTGGAGCAGATGCTTTCAGTGATACAAACTTACCAATAGGAGATGCCAAGCAGAAAACTGCTGGAGTCTACCTATAGCGCCTGTCCAGGTTTGGCCAAAGAATAAAAATATCTTTAAAAGCTAGAGAAAACAAAGTGAAACTTTAAAAATAAACCCAAGTGCGGAACAAAAAATGCCTTGTATTTTCAGAGAGACATACAGAACACAGCTTGTTTAATTTCTGGAAAGGCTGGTTGAGAGATGACTTTGATTATATTGATAATCTCTCCCAGTGGAAAAATGTTTAGGTACTAAATGCTCTGTAATATAATGGAGAAAAACCAGAGCCAGTATATGCAAGCTACAGCTGCATGTATTCACATGAGAAATAACACAAATTTTTTGATGCAAAGATGATTAACAGGAATAAACTACCTACATAAGCCGTAGATTTTCCATTTCTTGGTGTCTTCACGTTAGTCCCTAACAAAACAACCACCTGACTTAAAGATATCCACATCGGCAGAACACTGTTAATGTAGCTATACTGTTTCTGTGCTAGCTTGTTTCACATCTGTATTGGGCACTGTAGAAGTACTGTAAGGCTCCGGCCTATTAATACATTGCGTATGAGTTGCAATCAGACGTTTGAGAGAATCCAGCCTGAAGACAGAAGACATGACTGAGTACATAAAACGATCTGCCAAGGCAGGGAGCTGAAGTTTAAAGGGTTATAAGTTACTGCTGTTCCAAAATGGTAATATGTAGCACCGTTTAGCATCCTTATAATAACAAACGCACAGCAGAGTAAGTAGATATATAGGACTACTGCAAAAAAATCTTAACTAGCACTTGATGCTGAGCTCGAACCTTTTTTAGATATTTAAGTTTGTTCTAAACTATCTGTTCTTAAATTGGGCACATCTCATAGGATCCAGGAATAGTCCATCTGGTCTTTGCTCTTTCTTCTTCCCCCCTTTCCCTCTCCTTTTTTCCTTCCATCCTCAGAAACGCTTTCCACTCCGGCAGTCACATGGGAATAGGACATTTACTCTGAACCAATTAGGATAAAGAGACAGAAAGCAAGTGGGGCACGAAGGCTGTGACCTGGATAAGGGCCAGGCACTGTTCGTGAGTACGATTGGAGGGAAGGGTACAAGTTTTATTGTGGAGAGAAAAGAGATTGCCCTTTTGCTTCTTTTTTTCTAATTATAACCATGAGCTTTTAGATGAATGGGCAAAAAATAAAGCAGTATGTGGAGTTGCACCCCAACTGTATAGTAATATCAAGAACCACCTACAGAATTTATGGCTTATTGAACAGACCCCTAAGCCTATATACATCCCATCTGACATAGAATTATAGTGTTTAAAAACAAAACTGTACACCTGCAAGGAACTGATGAATGGAAGGACAGATCCATGGCACACTTCATCAACTGCCTGCCACTTTCAGTATAGCAACCAGTAAAATCTCACTCATTCTGACAAGAAAGAATCATTAAAAATATGTGTATCTGCTGGAGAAACTGAGCTAAAGATGGCCTACTAATGGCATCATATATCAGCATGTGACCTGGTGTGGAAAAAAAATCTCTGTGGAAAACACCCCTTTAAAAATATTTATAGGATCGAAGAGAACTTTATTATATCATCAGATGTGCCGTAAACATGCCTTTAAAGCATTTTAAACTGCCTATTTAAGGGAAATAATATTTTTAATTTTGTAATGTAAAAGCAAACACAGTTAACGGGGACTTAAATTAAAACAGTACTCTGTACAAAAAGCCATATAACAGCTGGATAATCATGTCGCTGTCAAAGTTTGTTGTCACACTTCTACGATGAATATATCCTGCTGTTTAGCTGAAACCACTTGTATGATGCTTATATGTATTCCACGTAAAGCCTGTTTAGTGACACTTTTTTTTGTTTTCTTCCACAAGCAAGATTTGGAAATATAATATCTGCTGCCTGCTGACTGATCTTTGATCCATGATCCTCAGTTGTTGAGCAGATTTCGACTGCAGCAAATTGAAATAGCATTCTGTGTGGGCTGTGACTAAACTCATTTCAGCACATTTGGAGAGTGCTAAACAAGTCAGCCTTCATTTGCCAAGTTACTGCTTGGAGTCAGGAAAAGTGAGACAATGAAGAGCAAGAACAAAATGTCCCTAAAACATGTGCATGAAACGATTTTTTTTCCCCCATGGCTTACTGACAGAAGTGATGTATCTAATATATATTATGATATGATTTATTAATACTGGTAACTTGGATAAGTTCAGACAATGTTCCGTTCACACAACGGAAAAACGACGGAACATATATATGTGGGTGTATATCTGTTCTGAGACCAGATACAAAATATACAATGCATATATTCATCCAAATCAGCTGTCTCCTGGAAGGAAAATGTGCTGTCAACCAAGGACCTTGTGCCTCCTAGACAGTCTTTTCACAGGAGGGCTGCTTCTAACACATCAGTACGAGAAAATTGGACGTGCAGGGCCCACTTTTCAAAGCTGTTCTTTTTTGTTGCTGTTGCTTCCCTTTTTCTCCTTTTCTCCCTTTTAGCACATTTATGATAGCTATGAGGGACAGTGTTGCCAGCACTCTCTATTTTACCATGAGTCTTGCAACAGTTTTGTTTCTCTTGAAGTTCTAGTGACTGGGAGGCCTATGATTATAAAAAAATTTCAGCAGCCTTGTGACTGCAAAAAGCACTTCAAAAGGAGATCCTTTTGTCTTTAAAATTGATCAGAATAAAGAAAATGTACTTCAGAGAATATGATGATTAAGTCAGGAATGTTACATCAGTCTGATGAACTTTGGAGATGAAGGGAGAGTAAAGGGTGATTTGATTCCTCATTTTAAAAACACCCATGGTTTGTAACTCAGGCAGGAAGATTAGAAGAAAGAAACTGGAAAAGATGCTAAAGAGGAGATTAGGATATGAAAGAAAGAATGGTGGAGAGGGACTGATAATGAACATAGGTATGGAAAGTGATTTTGTATTTTTCTCCTCAGTCCATTAAACTGATCATAGTTATAGACTTTAATATCCTTAAAATCAAAACAAAAAACAATAATTTCCCAAACCAAGCCTTGAAAGAGAAGAAATGGAGAAGTAGTATGAGGGAAAGGAAGAAATGATGGTTGAGAGGCTTTTTGTCAAGTATATGCTCTGCCACAGGAAAAAAAAAATCCGATTTGAAGTTGTTCTGGAAGAACTGCAAGGTGTCTTTATTTTATGCATTTTTTTTCTTTAATACTTAAGAAGAGGATAAACTGAAAAGGGAAGAATCGCCTTCTTATGCTAGTCAGTGTAGCGTTAGATGGAGGCAAACTTCTTGCTTTTACAGGCTTTGAAATACCTTTCCTTCTGGTATGAAATGTAAACCTGTAGGTATTCACCTAGAGCAAGATGTGCAACTCTTCCACCCCCCATCGATAAATTAAGACAAACAAGCTGTGCAATGAGACCACTTATTCTGCAGACCACTCATGTGGCTCAGTGGGTAGCGTGGAAGGGCAGATGTGGAGGTAGCTCTGAGAAATCTTCCATGTAAGGAAGGAGTGCTGACTTTCAGATACATAGTTACTGTTTTACAGCCGTACAAAAGTCAAGTCTGACCTACTGAATACTACAGGATGGGCAAAATAGATGAGAAAAAGAATTTTCTCACATTAATTTATCTTGTGTTCTTGATTCATTGCCTGATGCTAAGTTAGCTGAGCATATGTACCTCATAGATAAATTTCACTGATGTATAGATTTGAGAGAGCAGATCATATGTGTTATATTACAGTTGCAAGGGGGAGTAACATCTGTAGCAGACCATGGTCTAATCTATAAATACATTTATGAGTATGATTATTTTTAGTATAGCTGTCTATATTTTTAGTATAGCCCTTTTGTGCAGCTGGGCAAGTTGTACTACTTCTAGCTGGATCATGTGCAGCTATAAGCCTGGGATACGCTATTCCCCAGGTACTTGTTTTTCATATCATTTCTGAAGTTTCAGGTCTTCCTCAGATGGACAGAAGTCTAGCTTCTCTTTGAAGTTCACTGACCAGAATACTGCTCTGGTATTTGGCAGAAAAATAAAATTCAGTGTTCATGAATGAGGAGAGGAAATGCATGATTTTGGTGCTTATCTTTCATTATCCATTGTTTAAGGCACATTAATATTGGTCAGGTCATGAGAACTGGCCATGTCGTTAAGTCTTACAGATAAAAGAGACTTCTGGCCTTTTGCATATGAGGCAAGCAGCAAAGAGGTACAGCCTCACTGGCAGGCAAGTAAGTAGAATAGACCTGTGATTTTCCTCGTCTCTGTTGAATTCAGAGGAGGAGTGTGAAAAATTGATGGCACAGATAATGGCACTCCCTCTGAGGTACAAAAGGAGGTGTAACTTGGGCAGGGATAGTTCACTTTCTCACTTTTTAGCCTGGCCTCCTAAATAAAGGAGGCTGGTGTTCTCATGCTGCCTACCACCTGTGTCCCCTCTCTCGCTCTTTTCTTTTCATGTTTGAACCCACGAGTCAGTTTTAACTAAATGTGACAGAAGAATAGAGGTTTTCCAGAACCATGTGATTTCTATAAGTTTCATGACAACTGAGGACTGCTGGAGGACAGACACTCAAATTAGTACCTCTGGCTGAGGAAATGTATGAAGGACTTGCCCCTCTACCTGTAACTGGGTAAGGACAAGTAATCTGCAGCGAGCTTGGCCACATCGCATGCACTGCCAGGCTAAGGATGGGAGGAGAAGCTGTGGGGTGATACTGCTACGTGGCAGAGAGAGGGGAGGCAGGAAAAGCAATTTAGATGACATAGAATGCAAATCTAAGGGAAATCAGGCTTCATTACTTCTACTGTTAGCTGGTATTTTTGTTCAGTTTTGCTTTCCCTATATTATCCATACAGCAATGAATCTGCTACAAAAATTGTTTTTTTTAAAGAGGGTCTTAGAAGAAAGAGCAGCTCTCTCCTTCTGGAGCCTTAAATCTTTCCCCAGCTGATTCTGGAGAGGAGGTTTAATAAAGGCCATGTTCTAGGAGAAAGCCAAGGCTGGTGATCCTCTTCTTTATTAAAACTTCAGCAACCTTAAAAATATTGGTCTTAAATCAGTTGATAGCAGTAGAATACTTGGGGGGCTTTTCCCATCATACAGAATTTAGAGAAAAGCTAATTTATTTTTTCATGGAAGTTCTTGCTTAAACATTTATCCAGGCTCTGCAGCTGAAGTGTGTAAGGCAGGTGTACTGCTTTTCACACAAACCAGAAAACTATACTTTGGAACACAGAATTAACAGTGCTGTTGCAGCACCTTTGGCAAGGAACCAGGTGAGCAAGTTAAAGGGCATTTTCTGAAGCGCTTGACACTATTGGCTACCTTACTGAGGTTCCTAGGAGCTACAAATAGCAACATGCTGGAACATAAATTCCGTAAAAGGTCTGGATGATCTTTCTTTTGACATTGGTTATGAGACTTTCTTTCTACTGACATTGTTTACAAAACTTTGGGTATACAGGGGTCAAATCTTACTTGGCTGTGTAGTGATGTCTGTGATAAGATTAGGAATTTGAAGGGCGCTCTGCATTCGAATATTTGGTAAAGAGCAGAGGAAGGTGTCACTGTGAGTTAATAATTCTTTTCAACTTGCGATAAGGATTATAAGGATTATTAGAAACGGGGGGGAATATGGAAATACGGAGTCAGTTTAAATTGCACTATTGAGAGGGAAGGAAAAAGTGTTTACCACCTGTGGTTTAGGGTAGAGAAGCACACTCAGAGATAGCTGAGAGCATTAGATTAGTGACTGCAGTGATAGCTAGGGAATTTTAATTTGTATAATTTATTCAGTCATTAATAAGGAGGACTAGGGTTTTATGTAGAACTCAGTTTTATATCAGTATGTGTTACAGGCAACTCAGTGAGGAAAAACTTCAGACTGAATTTTATTAAGTAAAACGGATGTGGTAAGTACCACGATCATTAGGGACGAATTTTGGATACAAATACAGGTGTATTAACATGTAAATGGTCCAATTTAATACAATCAGAAACGAATTAAGTAAAATAGATTGGCAGTGTTTATGAGAGAAGAATTCTGGGGACAAAAAGACAGAATAATTTACAAAAAGATTTGGGAGGGTATACTGCAAAGTAAAACCTGAAATATAAATTATTTAAAGCCTCTGTGGATGAGTGATAAGTTGTTAAGTTAACTGCAAGCAACAACAGAGCAGCCGAAAATTATATGGAGTCAAAAACTTTGGCACAGATATAATGCCAGAGGAAGAAACAGAGGAAATGTGAAAAAGAGCATTTGAAGAAAGCAGAAAAATAAGTTGCTTTTGCCTGCCCTGGAGGCATGATTGAGGGGAAAACATCAGGGTGAAGGAGCCGCCCCCTGCAGGTGGAGGATGAGGCAAGGGTGAGTAAGCAAATAGCAAATGCAAGAGAAATTTAACCTTTTCCTTTTCAGGAACCTGAATTCCAGTTCTCAGTAATCCTTTTGTTTTAGTACTGCTTTTGACAAACTACCAAAGAGAATAGCAGGGTTTTTAAAGTATCATAGCTGCGTACTCATGCAGCAGCACACTACAGTGTCTGTCACAACATGGAGCCTTTTTGCATGGGGGTGCTTAGAGAATCAGAAAAGAAATCCCCCAAACAGTTACTCATGTGGTAAAGATAACTTAGTCCCCAAGAAAGGAGAGGAGAAGTCCATTTAATTATTGGTAATAACAAACACAAGAGACAAAATATTAGCGATATAAGCCAATGGAAGAGATTATATGTTTTTCCAATCCTTTTATTTTAAAAATGTGACTCAGCAGTTTTAATGTATCTAGGGAAATGTTGACTATCCATGTCAAATTACTGCAGAAATGTCAGACAAAATTTATTTAGCAGTAGAGAACTGCCCTTCTATTTAAAGAAGGACGTCTTCACATTTCAGTGGGTGTTAGTTTAGCATGCCTGAATTTTTTGCGCTATGATAGCACAAAAGATATTTAAACATTTATAAAATATGCAGTTTCTAGGATTCTGAGATGATAAATGTGTTGTCAAATTATTGCAGAGAACGCAGATACATCTCATTTCTTTGCTGCAGCTAAGTTGCTTTATTAGTGCTAGACATAAAGTGGAGCACTCTTGGCACATAATAGAAGGTATTTTAACCGTCAGATTCCTTTCTGCCTTTTTTTTCTTAATCGAAGCAGCACGCAGTATAATAAGATGCAATGTGCGGAGACAAAATTTAAAAGGTGGGTGAACTGGTGCAACTCACAATCATTTCCAAAACAGGGTAAAGAATTAATATCCGCTTTTCTTTGTAAGTAGAGGGATATTCCTGAGAGGACCACAGCGCTCTTCCACACTTTTCTCCAGCATCTATGGCCAAGGGTATGTTGCTTGGAAAGAGGACAAATCTGGACATCGTCTGTGTCTGGTCTTTGCCAGCTTCTTGAAAAGCACTTTCAGGTTGCTGGAAAAGAGGTGGTAGTTACTGCAGCGCTGCCTATGTTAGAAGGAGGTAGCATTCAATAATGTGTTTCATTGGGCTGACTGAAAACTACAAGGGTCTTTACAGGCAACAGTGAAGGAACTGCACTGAAAATCTTTTATGTAGCTACAGAAAAAAAAACCCTACAAACTTATTCATTTTTCAGGGCAATTAAAACCTTCAGCATTTATGAGATTGAATAGAATAGCATCATAAGCCTAATAATCAGCGGCTTAAGAGAGCTTTAGAAAAAGAAATCTTTTAGTGAACACAAAGGGGTTGTGAAAGGTCTTCACACTGAAAAAAGAACAATTTGAAAGGTCGAGAAAGTATTATCACTAGGTATATTTGCCTCTTCCATAATCAATAATAAATTAGAAGAGCATATTCTATTTTGGATAACTGTGCAAGCATCTTGGCAGAAATGCCTTGGTAAATTAAAGCATAGCTACCACTGATTTTCCTTTAGTCTTAGGAGAAGCAGATCAGCTGAAGCCTTATGAGAGAAGAGTAAGTAGGCTGTTTCTGTTTTGGCAGTAAGCATGGTCATATTCTGTATATACATATTAGGAAGAAAAAACTGATAGTTTGAGGAGGAAATAAGTAGGATATATAGCCAATGAATAAATTCTGCATGATTTGAAGTGAATGAAGGGAGAGTGGGAGAAAGGTCTCATCTGAAGGAGAGCAAGGCAGATTTGTTATGCAGAATTTATTATACTGAGTTTAATTCTGATAATCCAGAATAAAATGATGGAAACTCAGCTTGCTTTTTATAACGTAAGCTTTAGCTGTGCAATTGATCCTAGGACTGCCATGCTATGACCAAGAAACAAGAAAAAAAATTTACCTGTTTCTTGAGTATGCATTTTTAAGGTTCAATACACTGGTGCAGTGATAATGAGATGGTGATGTTCATGATTCTGAGAGGTGGGAAGAAGGCAAATAGAAGGATCACAACCTTTAGGACTTCAAGAAAGCGGACGCTGGCCTGTTCAGGAACCTATTTGGAAGAGCTGTAGAGGGTACAACCCTCAAGAGAAGAGGGGTCGAGGAAAGTGGGTTGACTTTCAAGGATTACTCTCTCCAGGCTCAAGAATGGTCCATTCCTCTGTGTGGGACAGAGGAAGAAAATGAGGCAGGAGGCCTACATGGATGAACAAAGCTCTTGACAAGACTCACATATAAAAACAAAATGTACAAGAGGTGGAAGCAGGGACAGGTGGCCTCGGAGGAATATAGAGAGACTGTCTGAGGGTTCAAGGATGGGGTTAGAAAAGCCAAAGCCCATCTGGAGTTGAATCTGATGAGGTAAAGGGCAACAAGAATGACTGCCACAGCTACATCAGAAGCAAAAAGGAAGACTACAGGAAATGTGGGCTCATGGTTGAAGGAGACATGGTGACAGCGGACACGGAGAAAGCTGAGGTACTCAGTGCCTTCTTTTCCCCTTGGTCTTTACTGGCAAGATTTGCCCTCAGGAATCCTAGGCCCCTGAGACCTGTGGGAAGGTCTGGAGCAATAAAGGCTTACGCTTGGTAGAGGAGGATCAAGTTAGGGAATATTTAAACAATCTGGACATACACAAGTCCCTGGGACTTGATGGGTACATGCAGAGAGCTGGCCAATGTCACTGCAAGGCCATTCTTGATTTTCTTTGAAAGATGGTGGTGATCTGGAGAAGTGTCTGAAGACTAGAAGAAAGCAAATGTCACCCTAAGCAAATCCTCTTGGAAGCCTTTTTCAAACATATTAAGGGCAGGAAGGTGCCTTGGAGTAGTTAGAATGGATTGATGAAGGGGAAATCATGCCTGACCAACCTCATAGCCTTCTACAATGAAACGACTAGCTCAGCGGACAATGAGGAGAGCAGTGGATATTGTTAATCTTGACGTTAGCAAGACTTTGTCAATGAATCCCATAACATCCTCATAGGCAAATTCATGAGGTATGGACCAGACAAATGGGCAGTGAGGTGGACTGAAGACTGGCTGAGCTGCTGGGCTCAGACAGTTGTGATCAGCAGAGCAAAGTCCAGGTGGAGGCCAGTCGTTAGAGGTGTCTTTTAGGGCTCAGTACTGGGGTCAATACTTTTTGGCTTCCTCATTAATGACCTGGAGCAGAGTGTCCTTTCTGAGTGGAACAGAAAGTGTGCAGGTGATACAAATCTGGAAGGAGTTATGTGTACACCATAGAGCAGTGCTGCCATTCAGAGGGACATCAATCAAGCTGGAGAAAGGGGCCAATAGAAACCTCATGGAGTTTAACGAAGGGAAGTGCAAAGCCTTACAGCTGGAAGGGAATAACCCCGTACACGAGTACGGGCTGGGGGCTGCTCAGCTGGAAAGCAGCTCTACAGAGAAGGACATGGGGTCCTAGTGGACAACAAGCAGGACATGAGCCAGCAGTGCCTCCTCATGGCAAAGGCAGCCAACAGTGTCCTGGGCTGCATTAGGCAGAGCATTGCCAGCAGGTTGAAGGAGGTGATCCTCCCAGCTCTGCTCAGCCCTGGTGAGGCCACATCTGACGTGCTGGGTCCAGGTCTGGGCTCTCCAGTACACGAGAGACAAGGACATGAAGGTGATTAAGGGACTGGAGCATCTCTCGTACGAGGAGAGTCTGAGAGAGCTGGGACTGTTCAGCCTGGAGAAGGGAAGGCTCAGGGGGATCTTATTAATGTCTATAAATGTCTGACAGGGGTGAGTAAAGGTGATGAAGCCAGACTATTCTCAGTGGTGCCTGGTGACAGGACAAGAGGCATTGGGCACAAATTGAAATGCAGGAACTACCATTTAAACATAAGAAAACCTTTTTTTTACTGTGAAAATGTTTGAACAGGTTACCCAGAGATGTTTTAGAGTCTCCATCCTTGGAGATATTCAAAACCCGACTGGACACAGCCCTGAACAACCTGCTGTAGGTGACCCTCCTTTGGGCAGGGGGTTGGGCTAGGGAATCTCCAGAGGTGCCTGCCAGTCTCAACTGCTTGGTGATTCTGTAACTTTTCATAGACATGCAATATCATTTTTTTTTCTATAGTTGGAAGGCTCATGAACTCTCAAAAGAAATATTTGAAAAATAGATTAATGGAAATTATTTAATATAAAATTATGAAAATTATCTTCATATAAATGAAATAATCTGTCTACAGTAAAAGGAAGCATCTCCGTTTTTAAGAGCTGGAATTATACCTAAGAATTCCTGGGTCTAAAAGTTTCTGTGCTGTCATTGCGATAAATTAAGTTTCTAATTAAACACACGCTCACATACACACTCTTCGATGGGAATGCTATGCTTGATCAATAGCCCTAGGCTACACGGTAGCAGGCAGAATTATAGCAAATGGAACTGGATGAATGGGTTTACTTAATAATGACCACAATATGATTTATTTCATTGGTGGGAAAAGGGGGAGGAAGACATCAAATTGCTAAAAATACCACTCGAGCAAATTAAGATATGATCTTACAGGAGATACGTTCCCAAGAGATCTCATGTGAGTGTAGCAGATCAGAGCTCAGATCACTCTTAAAGAAGCATAGATGATGAAAGTGTCTGATCAAATCTGCATTCAGCTAGTTTTCCATTTATAATTAAAAAGACTTTTTAATTATTTTTTAATGTAGATGCCTTAACCATGGACAATTACTGACTTAATCAGCACATTTACACAGTGTTACGATTTTAGCTGTTACAGGAGTCCTAGTACAATAAACAAAATTAACGCTGCTAATTCCACACTGAGGCAAGCCCAAGTGAAATATATCTTTGAATAGAGTTTCACACAATTTAATTTTTTGATCCCTAAACCATCATCGCCTGTTTCGTGGAATTTGTACCCAGAGTTAGGCAAACTGCCCCTTCGAGAGCTGTCAGTGTGGAACAGCGGTGTTGCCTGGCTGACAGAGTCTGCAACTGGGAGCCAAGGGCTAAACTCGCAGCTCTGTCACTTTGGTTTGTCAGCGATCCCTTCTGTCCAGCATCCTTCTGTCCTTGCCAGAAAAGAGAATAATGTCAACCACAGCTGAGAGAGAAAGAGCGAGAGAGAGAGAGACAAGGCAGTTTTCTGTAAAAGACGTTTGACTTCACTTTAAAGGAACATCTTGTTGTATATAGCTAAAAGAGGTCCAAGAAAGAGGGAGCGTGGAAAAAATCTTTTCCTACCCATTTACGTATGTAGGGGGAGAAGAAGGTACCTTCCCCGTCCCCATAAACACAAACATGAACACACACACACACACACACACACACACACAGAGGAATTTTGGTTCTGATTATTCAAACTGTTCCTTCAGTTTCTCTTTCCGCTGACTTACTTATCTGCGAAAAAGCAGAAACCGAATATAAATCAGGTTTTGACTTTTTCTATAATTGTGCTTTTCAAAGTAGATAATTAAATTTCTGCCTCTTTGAGAAAAGGTCAGCATGTTGGGGTAACAAATATTCGTATCTCTAGGGCATTTGCCCTTATTAGCCATGAATCACTGTTTCATAAGCTTGGAGCCTTGGCTAGAATCCATCTACCCTAAAATACTTTGAAATCCTATGAATTAACTGAGATGCACTTTAATAGTTCAACTTTATTACTAATTAACCTGTATATGCCCCTATTTGTTATGCTGTAATTCAGAAACTAACACTATCACTATTATCTAGACACAGATTTAACGTATGGTACTACTTCTCCATTATTTTAGGAATTTGTTGCTATGCTGATCACTTGTTTTGCACACAGGTTAAGGCTGTACTCCTGCTAAGGAGGTCGGCAAAGAAGCCTTTGAAAGGCTGGTGGTCAGCTTAATCTTCATCTGCATGTCAGCTAACTCAAATTCAGTGAACCAGATTGCATTAGGTTGATGCTGGAGCTTAGACACCAGTTAACTGACAAACTACACAGTACATTGCAGACAAGCCAATAGAAAAAACTGGAAGAGCCGACAGAGGGCATTTTTATTGCATTTGATGCCTACTTCTTGTGACCTAAATTCACAGGTAGGCTTTCTACTCAGATTTTCAACTGCTTTTCAGCTTTTTGGATACCAACAGTGATCAGAGTTGCCTTTTACCCCACCTTCAGTTTCAGAATGAAATAACCTTACCAATATCTGCGCTGTCATCACTTGAGCTAAACCCACGGAAGCCCTTCCTCAGGCTTTCTGGCGTTTGCTCTGGCGTAGCTGGAGTTGGCGCTGAGCTGGAAGCCATGTAGCTGTGCCATTACAGTGCAGTCAGCGTTGTGGCACCCTCAATGCAGGGCAGGGAGCCTGGGGATAGCGCTGTGCCCGGGGACTCTGGGGCATCCCACTGGCCCTACTTGGGACATGCTGGCGGAGGCGTAGCGCTAGGTGCCTGCATAGACATGCCCTTGCTCATCTAAATGCTCCTACCTCTCGTTAAGTATACCTATTTGTACAGTTTAGTATAGTTAAATGCCCCCTACTCAGCTTCATCTTTAACCTTAGAAGGTCACTAAGTCTCTTAGGCGCTTATGCTTCTGCTAATAAAGACCCTGAGTGTGTAAATGCCTGTCTATGTTGAGACTATTTAGCTTATTTAAATAAGCTCTATGTTGAGCTTATTTAAAGCTGGCCGAGATTAAGAAACTAGGCACTCCCCACTTTTCTCACCTCATCCTCAGAAGACACTCCTTGAATGTATCTGTGCAAAATTCAGTAGAAAAAAAAAATCCTCTTATTCTTAGCATTATTTCCCCTGAGGATTATCCATTAGTATATGCTTCCACAATTAAGAGATTTAAATCTTTCCCTTTTCCTTGGTGCTTTTGAGGAGATTTTTAATCCATCCCTCCATGTAATGCTATAACCACTGGGCCTTCTGATACTGAGCCTTCAGTCTTCATCCTTCCTATTGAAAGAGTTCCATATGGCACAGCCTAATTGCATGTCTTTGGGCCAGAGAAGAAGGCCCGCAAGCACATTTTTCATGCCTTATTTTGAGAATATTTGCCTAAGAAGTCTAGATTCCTTCTGCAATTCCAATAAAAGTTTAAGCATTTTATATTTAAGTATGCACTGTAGCAGAAAGGGGAGCGAAAAGTCTTTTTCTTTTCCAGGTGAGTAACCTAACAGCTAACCTATATATCGTCATGTTTCTGTTTGTTCATCCTCTCTTTTTGGTCTGCTGCCTATTGAGCGACAATATTAAATTTAATATTACAGTGGAACAGTCACAATAGGAGGGCATGAGAGCATCTGCTCTCACGTAAGTCTATAGCATAGTGATTCAAACCTTCACCTGGAAGGTGAGAGAAGTGGGTTCATAGCCCTTCAAAGAAAGGAATTGAAGCTGGACACATTAAGCTTACATGTGTGCGCACTATTTTATGCAGGGTTTCTTTATTAAATATGACACAGTAAC
This sequence comes from Struthio camelus, assembly GCF_040807025.1. Classification (NCBI taxonomy): domain Eukaryota; kingdom Metazoa; phylum Chordata; class Aves; order Struthioniformes; family Struthionidae; genus Struthio; species Struthio camelus. The sequence goes on along the minus strand of NC_090942.1, from coordinate 111,161,961 downwards.
ACGTAGTTCATATAAAGGACTGAAAATTTTTGTAATAAAGAACAAACGAAATGTGAGCGTACTTAGTTATACATGGAAAACAGATGTTTGCAATGCATTAAATTGCAACTTCAACACAGGTATATTTTATGTCTTTTTTATTTGCCATCGATCTTCAGGCCACATAAAGCATAAGCTCTCTCATAGTAATTTAATATTTTTTCACATTCCGCCAAAGAGCTGACAAAATGTATTGAGACTCTGATAATAGCTAAGTGTGACTTTATCCGAACACTGTAAATGATCTTAATGTGTTACATTAACTCTGCCATGAGCATTGCCTAAAAGAATGTAGATCCACTCTAGGGAGCAGAGAGAATGGTGAGGTGCCTTTAGGAGAAAAGTTTATATGTGTAATTTGCTGACACAAACCTTGCATTAACTGGTACAGAGCAGACTAACACAGGAAAAGGAAAGTTGGTGGAAACCAGTGGTTACTGGAGCCTAATGTCGTGCATGGAAGTGTCGAGAACTCATTGCCTCAGAGAATGATTTGAGTAAACCTGCAATAAGAAGTTATATAGGAAAAGAACTAGCCATCTCTTCTAACAGTGGCACTAATTTTGCTATTTCAATTCAATTTCAATTTTGCTAGCTGTCCTTTAGTTGTGTCTAAGGAGGAAAGGTGAAAAGGAGTGCTTGATGTATACTCCATACCATTTACTATTTTGTATGTTTTTATTACTTCTCCTATAATTTGTCTCCACTGAAAGATTAATGCTCTCCAGTCATCTTTCCCAGGAGGAAAATAGAAATGGATTCTTCAATTTAAAGAGGCAAACAAAACCAAATATTCTCCTGTGAGGACAGCTTTGAAGGTATACGTAACTGACACTAGTAAATGGAGTTAAAGGAAATTATCAGTTGGGCCTCACTTCTATGGCTGGAAAGTCTTCACTACATACATGTGTGTATGTATGTATATGTATATAATATATGTATAGATATGTGCTTTTAAACACAGGATTTTTATTTGGAATATATCCTGAAGAGTCTTGATAATCCCATCAAACGTCTCGTATTTGAATATTGCATAGTAGAGTTGGGATGATAGAATTTTTCTAGGGGAAAAACCTGCTACACAAGTGAGTGGGGAAGGCTGGCAAAACAGTTATTTTCTTTTTAAAGATATCCGTAGAAATGCAGAATCAATGGTGCTAATTTAATATATAGCATGCTCTGATATGACTGTGTGATGCTTTCATTCAGAGGTCTAGCAGGTCACTGATACTGGTGTCACTAGCCATTTCCTGCGTGTTCACTTGCTATGATCTAGTATGGAAGAAACAAGGTGCCATTAGATATCCCTTGTGATCAGACTTTCTATTACACTGCTGAAAAAGAGGGGGAAGGATGGCATCTGCCATAATTTTCTTGGTGAATTTCAGCAAATGATGAAGAAGAAAAAGGGAATTGCTTGCCACCATTTGAAAGAGCTGTTTTCATATTTTCCCATGGGCTTCATATGTGTACTCAGAAATGCATTGTATTATAAGCTAATGATCTGTAAAAAAATAATGAATAGACATCAAGGGGCATAAATCCAAAGATTATTTCTAATATCTGAATGGTATGTCCTTATTTAATGAATGCCATGTTCTTTTGGCATTTAGGCACCAGAAACACTTCTAGAATAGTAATATTTTTACAACCTCATTTTTACATTATCTATTCTTTTAAAGATTCATATATATATCTTGGCTTGATTTTTATTGTTTCTGCTGTCCCCCAACCCTATTCCCGTGAACGTTACAGTAGCCAAATAATTTTATAAAGTGCTAGTCCTAATTTTCCATTTTGTTTGTCTTTTCCAGTATCCATGTGACTGATGCCTTGAAGAAATTATGGGATCTGGGGCATTTTTTCCAAAACCCTCTCTGGTTTTTGGATTATCCTTCAAGGCTCCATTGTACTAAAGTAACCAGTGTTTTTTAATGACTTTCTGCAGTACCTCTAGGGGACTGAAATGGCTTTTTCATGTCTGAGCATTCAAAGTATCAGAGAATGTTAATGTTTCCTTGTGCTATTGCCCTTACTGTGGGACAGGGCATCAACAATGCCTATCAAGGCAGCATTGTCTACAGCATCAGAAATGGCAGTGCAAAGACTGTCAGATTTTCATCCAATTGGCTATGGGCGCTTGTATTATCCTGGGGAGTTTACATTTTTTCAGTGTAGCCTTCCTCTTAATGGAGTGGGATAGTTTATGAACGCCTTCTCTCCATTCACTGCTGCTCAGATTTTTCGCCTTTGTCTTGCAATAGCATCTCTGTGACAGTAACAGAAACTGTTTAGGTAGGAAAAGAAGTGGAAAGTACTCATGAGTGTGTAGCTATCTCTTAGTGTGACTTATTCATAGAATGTAAAAATATTAGGCCTGCAGGTATAAGCATGCATAACTCCACTACCTTATAATAGGCTGGTAATTCCAGTGTGTTTGCATAATGTCATCATTTGCCTTGTATCTGGCACAGGGCTGAATCTGCAGAAAAGCTTAGGCACTGAAGTGTTCAGTAGCACGGCCCCAGCATTGAGTAATCTTGTTAATATAAGGGAATCCACAAGTTCTGACCTTTGTTCCTAGGTTTCCTGCAGCAGTCCTGACACATGTATGAGAAAAATCAGGCATCTAAGAACGTAATTCACATCAGACATCCAAAGAAGTTAGCAAATGCTAACTGCAGAAGGTTATATTCTATGCTTAATCCCTCTGTGGGCTTTTGGAGTTTTATTGCAAGATCAAGACTCTGCAGGATCAGGGCTCTGCATTTTGATCCATCTTCTGGAAGCAGGTGTCTAGTTCCAGTGCTTTTTGATAAAACACAGAGGGAAGAGATGGCTTTCTCTGTCAGTCTAGTAATAAAAGCATTTACTCTGGATGTATGAAATGCAGGAAGACATGCCTTCATGCCTTAGCATCATCAAATATGTCTCTGTCCTGTTTGGCTACAGAGTATTCCTTCAAGTGTATGGTACTCTGTTTTACATGGGAATATTGGTTTTGGCTGATTCCTCACCATTACACTACACTACACTTTTCTAATGATGTCTTATTGTGTGCTATGAAGATTCAATTATTTCATACACACTGAAACAATTTCAGCAGAGGATCTCCCTCACATACAATCTCCTGACCCAGTCCAGGTTAGGAAATAACTTCCCAACAGTGCTTGTGAAATCTGAGAGCCATGTTGCTTGAGGTAATGCAGCATATTTAGGAGGACTAGCTGCTGATGGTTGATGCTTCTCTGTTTTTCAGCTTTGGCTTTCAAAAAGATGAGGCACTGGTTCTCGCTTCTATGCTGAAATGATAGGCTAATATCCTATGTTTATAGCAAGCCAGGAAAGCTCTGCTATCATGCAGTCATTCACGTTCCTTCAGCTTGGATTGGCCAAGGATGAAGGACCATCTGTGGCTATGGATGAAGTCAAGGCAGCCATGGTAAGGAATACTGCTCCCAAACTTCAAACGGTGAGTGTCAGCTACTTGAATGAGGTGGCGATGTGTGGGTTACCAAGGACATAACTAAAGAACAGTAGTGATTGCTTCGGTCCTCTCTTCCTTTTGCAGTCCTGGCAGGAGAAGTGCTCGTCCCAGCAGGCCCATGGTGAGGATACTCTGGTGTATCCTGGATGGAATAACTGTAGTAACATCACACTGACACTTCTGTGCCAGAGTCCCCCTGCTTTTAAGTTGGACCTGTGGCAATGGGAAACAGAAACTCAAGCTTTTTTTTCAGTCCAATCAGATGATCCATCCATCCTGCCCTCCCTTTTTTTTTCCCCTACTTTCTCCCTTCTGTTTTCCAGACTAGAAGGGTAGAAAATTTATTCAAATGATAAGAGGGTGTTCAAAGAGCTTAACGGAGAAAATTGAATCCAACTGTCGTAGGCCATGGATAAATACTCTTACTGACATGCTGTTGGGTAAAAGGATGTGGATAAGGACACTAGATTTTGGAGATGGGTCTGATCTTGAAAGTGTGAATATGTTTACTGAATTTAGTTCTGCAGACAATGCAGGCAGAGAAATTCCATATTTATGGATTCTAGAAAGCCTTAGGTACCTAGCTGATCAGTGCTTCAAAATTCAGATGATTCATTAAGGTAAAAGTTATGATATTCTGCACATCTTAAGAGGAGAGCGCAGTATGTTCAAGCCCATTTGAAAGAGAGAGGCAATTTGAAGGGTAGTTCCAGTGTTCACTGCCACACACCTCCAAACTTCATTATGCTGGGATGTACACAGGCTAGGCAGTTTTGCTCATAGAAACTGAGGCGCCTTTGGACTTGCACTCCTTCAGGAATCGTCTGATCAGAGATTTTTCAGGATCCTAGCTTTGAACTTGGACAGTTTGCCTGGGGTTTTGCACCTGAAATACTATCGTGGAGTTAGATGTTAATTGCCAATAGTCATGATCAATTCAGTTCCACTGAATTAAGAGAGATATGTCTGTATTTAGAGAAATAATCACTTACTGCATATTAAGGGAACCAAATCAGTATTTTTAAACTGATCTGTTACACACTGAGAAAAAGATCAAGAATCAAAACCTGCTACTGCAGACCCATTCCGCTTCGGTGCCTTCCCTACACATTTTAATTAATATTCACAAACACTTAAAGAGAAATGAAAGAAAATGTGTGTTTCAAATAAACGAACGCATACAGTATGGGATTTTCCAATTGTCTGTGTTAAGAACAGATGGCTCACTGTAGTGTGTTGTTTTGTTATTTACAGAATAGCTAGCTACAGTATCTCTTCCATCTCCAGAATTTCTCTTCCAAGATTATGTATAGGCTCTGTCTTAGTTGTAATATTTTAATTCATCACCACATATTTAGTAAACTCTTTCTTTTATCACTTGATGACAGAAGGGATTTTTTTCTCTGACATTTATTGCTTTTTAAACTGTATTTCTGGTCGGATGCCAGATTTCTCCAAAAATATTGTAAATAAATGTGAATAATACAGATTTGGATTTATGAAGCACAATGGCTGGATGCTATAGTCGTGAAGAGATGCTTTATCATATTGTCCACCATTATGTGGTGAAAAACTTTAAGACATGCTCTCTTGCTTTAATTTACCACAGTCCTCCAAGGTTTTAAACCAAGTTGCTTTGAGACTTGAATACAGTTATATTAACCAATCTGATACTCAATGTGAATAAAAATGCTCTGTTTTATATATAGGGGCATTTTAACAGCAATATATTCTACACATATAAAATAAAAGCACCCTGAAAATAAAGCTCACATCTCACCTCACTTATCTGCTAATTACATATAAAATCACACAGTACAATAAAAGGTTCCTGAACGTATATCATTAAGGAACATAAAACAAAGGCCTGTTATCTTTTTGCATGCTTATCTCTGTAAGAAAGTCTCTGTTCTCCCAAACATATATATATTTGTATGTACAAATATATCTCCCTTCAAACTCTAGAAGATTAAAACACAGGTTGGGGAACATTTTTTGTATTCATTCTTTCTGAAATCAGAGGTTCTTTAAATGGAAGATCTTCATTCCTTATAGATACTGCTTCATGACACCGTGAAATCAATCCTACCACCCTTTTGGCTAAATTTGGATTTGAAATGAAAAAGTGCCTCTTCTCTAATATCCTTATTCCCTTTCAATCATTATTTCACAACCCTGGATCACTTCTTGTATGGTAGATTCACTGTGCTGCTAACAGTTTGAAAATATGGTGGCTAAGCAAAACCATCACTCCTTTGCATCACGCTCCTTACCTTTTTGCACAGTGATATTTATGTTTTACCTTGAAGTGCATGAACGAATTTTAGACCTGAAGAGAAAGCATGCATCTGGGAAAGAAAGGAATGATCAGTAGGAAATGAATTTCCCACCCCCAACACGTGTAGCATTTGACGATCACCCCTCTGTCCCTTGTACACACACTCATTATGTGGGGTCAGTTAACCTCTGAGCTTGATGTGCTGCACTTTAAGATAAATAGCGCCAGCTTGAACTGTGCTGGGTCCTGCTGTAATTAGAGTAGGAATCTCTATTTCCCCCACACCTCTGCAAGGGAAAAAAAAGAGGACTGCCTGTGCTCTCCCTTGTGGGAATTGGCAGTGTTTTCTCCTTGTACTGGCGTAGGGCTGACATCCCTTCATACGGTTCGAGGTTGTGCAGTGCATCTCAGAAGCCATATACAAACGCAAGTTTCCCAAGATTCTTATCTGCTTTCCATTCTGCGGCCCAGTTTTTTAATGATTTCCCAGAGAGCCCGAATATTGCGTAAGAATCCCAAAGACAGGAATGATCCGCTTCAGAGCGATACCATCGGGGACATTTCCCAAGTGCCTCTTTCATGGGGATGGAAAAGGAAGCAGATGTTTTCCATCAACAACTAATGTTGAAGAGCTACTATTACTCCCTCCCTAACCACAAGCTCTAGGCCGTAATCGTGCACTCCCTTCTTCTGCTTCCATAGACACAACGGCAGCATGTAATAATTCAAATTCTGTCTTGTTTACACAGCTTGCTTCAGCTGTTCAGAGAGCAAGTTGTTTGTTCGCTGAATCTGTGGACACATCAGCACTTTGCAGAAAGACTAAAAGGAGCTGCTGCTTTTTTTAACGGCAGTTGCAATTGCCTGCTGTCATCCGAGACTCATGGAAATCTGTGGCAATACGCTGAAGTAGCTGCACGCAGTACATTTCTATCACTGTAGCACAATTATTTTTTTAGAAGGAATCACAGATTTTCTCTCAAAAATTCCCTTGGGTAACCAATATAAAATAACTCTTTCTCCTCTGTTATTCATTAACATAATCAATTATGCCATTTTGGAAACCTGACTTCAAGGAATCAAGAGCAATCCTAGGAGCAGACATGCCAGTTAGGCCTGTCTCACTGGATGGGAAATGCTGCGTGGGTGCACACCTGGCTTGGGTGACAACAAGAAAAACAGATATTCTGTTTTGCAGCCTAACTGCAGCAAATATGAGCCACAATGGGAAATACTGGCCTTAAAATACAGGCCCAGGTGCAAGAATTTGCCATAGGGATTATTAAAGACCAAAAGGAGGGAAAAATAAGAAAACTCTGAAGTATTGACCCATCCTTCATCCACAAGGGGTTAGCTGAGGGACTAAACAGTTATTTTGTTACATAAACATGTCCGAGGTGTCTATTCTGTGAGAATGAGCACTTCTTTATGTTCTGTTTGGACAATGAGTGTGATATAACCACCGTTACGTATAGATTTCATCTTCTGGAGCACAGCTACAGATGTACTCAACTGAAACACAAAACTATTAACTCGTCTTGCTTTGTAACCTCTCAGAGACCTACTATTCCTCCCCACTTGTTTAAGCACCCTGAAACGTTTCATGGTAGGGAGCTTTTCCTTGTTGTAGCAAAGGGCTGCACAGTTTTACCTGTGGGCTAGGCTCTGCTAAAGGCCGACAAGCCAAAGCTGCTACTAATTCATATAGGAGTCCTTGTCTGCAGCATAAGGAGACAGCTCACAACACCCACAAGGCACTTGCATAGGGGAATGTTCTGCAGACCAGAGCTAGTCCTTCCACAGTAAGAGTCCTGAAAACATCAAAATCAGTAGGTGATTTACACTATGAAGAATGTGAAATTGAGGATTACCACAGGATTGTAAACCCTAAGGAAAATGAAGGATCTTATTCACCCCAACTGCATTAGTTTTCTTTGGATGCCAGTCCCTCAAAAATGAGGAAGGATCATTAGGTACTAGTTTTTTTGGTATAAATATAAAACTTGCATCATTGCTGCATGAAAATGTGAAGAAAAAGAATGAGATGACAGGCAAGATAGGAGGGAATTTTTATCATGGGCAAAAGGAGAAAGAATATGTAGGTGACCACTGAGGCAAAACAGCTGGGGCGAAAAAGGCTATGTTGCCAGCTTTCCACGATAGTTTTAGAGGCCATTTCTAAAAGGTAGGAGTCAGGTAGAGAAAACTTTTTTTCCTTGCCAAAACACACTATCAAGAAGTCTTAGAACATAGTAAGGACAGGTAATTGATGTCTATTTTTTTTATATACTTTTTTTTTATAGCACTATTCCCCAAAATTTAATGATCTGCTTTGCCAGAATAAAGCTATTCTTCTCCATTTCTAAGTTTCAACTTCAGACATAAGTATATTTGAAAAATATGCAATATTCTTTTTTTCTGGGGGTATCATTCAACTGAAGTGATGCTTTACAGGAATCCCTGGAAAAAGGACTGCTCATGGAGCAAGCTTCTCCCCAACTTGTGAAAGTCTGAGGACTGAATAAAATGCCAGGACTTAGGATAAATTTTCCCCCAGCATATGCTACCCAGTATTTTCCCTGCAAAAAGGTAGGCAGTGAGGCGGCAGCCTATGTGCAGAGTATCCTCAAATTACTCCAGCTGGTCAGTGAGAATTTCCTTTCATGGAAAATATATGACAAGCAACAAACAGGAGTGAAATGTTGTTTTATTATTCTGATTTTTTGCTGACAAGTGCAGATTAGCTGTATGTGCGAAAGAAACCTCAGACTCTGAAACAGGCGAGAGCTCAGGATATGATGTATAGACTTTTTTCTTGCTTCATGGGGCTGCTGGGATATGAACATGCCATTTTGGGGCAAGCTAATTGCCTGTTCAGCAACTAAAAGCAAGATACCTTTGTTCTGTGAGTTACAATTCCCTAAAGTACATTGCAGTAGCAAAGCAGTAATTACAATGCCGCATGTCTTAAAAGAGCACCATTATACATTTCATGAAGAAAAGGATAACTTAGGCATTGCTGTTCACTGGTTAAAGTAAAAGAGTTAAAACATCTTGAGCGTGATCATGTATGTTTTATGAATATAAATCAGTGTTCATACGGATTTCTTATGTTAAAACATAAGAATGTTGTTTGAAGCCTATGGTTTTCAAACTGCTACCAGACCAGGTTATAAGCTTTCTTGCGCTGTTGGCAACAGTCCAATCATTTAAAACAGATTTTTAATTTTTTTTTTTTAAGTTTCCGGCAAAGATATTGTCTCACTAGAAAGGAATGACTTCTGGATGAAGTAGCCAGTATAAATTAAAACAAGGTCCCTGGCTGAAGTGAAGCACAGTGAATGTTCAGGGAAGGATGGTGAAAAGCAGAAGTGTGAGGAGACAGAGGAAGCCAGGTAGTAAACGCAGAAGAAATTGGGTTTAATACATTTATGATGTCCAAAATAGAGTGAGTGTGGTTTGGCGATCTGTAAATTGTAAACACTTCAGAAATTAGATTAGGCCATTACTGGGGAATTATTTATAAATCAGACTTTAATTAAAAGGTCAAGGAAAGATGAATATATGCTTTAATAAATAGTTCATTATTACAGAGTCCAAACGTTAATAAGCGGCTTAGAATCACCTATTCATAGCTACAAGCGTGCTATAGTTATTTATTAACCTCTTGCACACCATTGGTAAATGGAACCTTTTCATGCAGCATGAAATTGTAGCAGGAAACTGGAAGGAAACAAGATATGAATTAGGATTTTGACAGAAATCAGTAAGGGAAGGTAACTTGCACAGCAATTAAGCCGTGCTGCATTCCGGGTTCAACACTCTCTCCTGATAACTATGCAGTTTTCTCATGTCTCCATGGCACATACTTTGTGACTTTTTCATTAAAAAAGCCAACACAAACCCAATAATCTTTGGCCACATCATAGTACATTATAGGAAGAATCACAACGAGGGAGGATAAAAGAGCAAGTTTAATAAATGCTGTAAATCATGCTGCTGCTCCTGAATGTTTGTGTTGGATTTCGTATGATGTATGAGAAGCTGACGTGTCCTGTGGGGGCTAGTTTACATTTTTTTATGAAAGGTTACTGTACTCTGGACCTACAGTTTATTTAGTTTTGCAAATATTTATTAAGGATTTGACTCATTAAATTTTTGCAACCCTTGCACTCCAAATCTGTGTGATTCACAGTATACTGAAAACAGAAATAATACCCCTAAATCACACCTGTCTGTGAAGAGAACATCTGTCAGCTCTTTCACTCCAACTCTTCACCTTACATTAGACAAGAGGGGAAAAAGAAAACAGCCAGAAAGAAAGCAGTCTGCTACGAGGAAATGAATTCACTGGGAAAATGTTGCTTTGTTAAGAAGTGCTTGGCTGAGGTGCCTAGGCAAATGCAGAACTGGAAAGGATCGACAAGTTCTTTTTTTTTAGGTCATGCAGCCCCTTATTTGGAGAAGAAATCGGTATCACTTCCCCCCCTTTTTTTTCCTCTAAGTCCTGCATTGTAGAACAGGTCATAAAAAAACAAACAAACGAACGAACAAACAAAACAAACAACAGTGAGGTGTTGTATTCAGATTATATATCCAGTATCTAGATATGTTATATCTCTGACTCGACTCATAGAATATTTTTGGAGTTGATCCACCCTCCCCTGAAATCTAGAGGTGCCGAATTCAGTAAAAGATGCCTCAGCATTTCATCCTGGACAGTGAAATCCAGAACCTTTTATCCCTTGCCTTAGCCCTAAACTGCATGGGAGGGGCTTACAAGAAAAATCAAAAGTCACTGAGGCAAACCAAAAGCTCTTTGCTACCATCAAAATTATAGGATTTTTTGCTCCCGTTGTTCCCAATGGCTTTTAATGTAGACCTTCCTAAGGTTACAAAAGGCACTTGAAGACTCCATGGCTTATGGTCAGTGCCTTGAGCGGATCCCTGCCAGTATGACATTTCTGCAAGCAGCTACAGACCTGGGCTGTCTCTTGTTTGTTTGCTTTCTGGACCTTGTCATCTTGAACTGTTTCCTGCACAGTGACAGGACTGCAAAAAATGCTGATGCAAATAGAGATAGCTGATAACCTGGTGGTAAGTGTGATATTTTGAGAGAGGAGTTTGAATCCCTGCATGCTAGACAGATCTAAATCATGGTCTTCCATCTGCTATTGCAGGCAGCTTTTGAGCAAGCATGTTTGCCATCTTGGTTTGTGATGAGCTTGACCCTGTTATGCTCTAAAAATGCTTCCCTGAGTCTAAAAAAACAAAGATTGTGGAGTTTAGGTAGTATTGTTAGGTAGTATTGTTATAGTTATGTATTGTTAATCAGTTTTGTGCTTCTTAATTCTACTTCTGAATTTGGCTGTAGCAGTCTTTCCATTCACTTTTGTGTTGCTTGATCATGTTTCTCGTTATTAACATTACAAGTCAGGGGGTCAAATAGCTGTATGATGAACAGACACACGTTAACACAACATGTTTCTCCTGAAATGTATGTTGATTTGCATCAATGTTTTTTGTCCAGAAAGCCATTTAAATTTGAGGTTTAAATGTCTGTGTGCGTGCGTGCGTGCGTGTGTGTGTGTGTGTGTGTGTGTGTGTATGCACACATATATAAATATCTTCATGATAAATGACAATGTTTTCTTATAGATTTGCACTGCTACCTCATATCCCCAGACAAAAACTGGAAAGCCATCTTTTCCTGAGCACAACCAAATCCATCCTGAAACTTTAATTAAAGAATAATTTGTCACTGACAAATTACCAGAGGGTAGATATGTCACTCACAGTGTTGTCATGTAATTTCAAAGAACACAGCTGAAATCACAGGAGACTAACAGATCTGTATATTTATTTGCATTTAACAGACAATGGGCACATAACTGATATGAAGCAATTTCTAGATGCAATTTATATATTAAAAGGTTAGATGGAAATTACTTCAAACTTGAAGAAAAAGCAGGCGGTAGAGTAAGTCTACATATTTTGAAAAGTTAGTGGAACTCCTACTAAAACGAGTAATCACTTGCTATGTTTAAAACCACCACCATCTCTTTAATTGCGTTCGGGTTCATAAAGTCTCCATACTGGATGAACTCCCCAGCAGCTTTTTATTTGGCTTTATGGAGACACCTGTATCAACTATTCTTTTACAAGAGTGTCTGAGAGAAAAAGCATCTGTGACAATGTGAGACGTAAGGGCCTTTTTTATCTTCCATTCTGCAATTCAAATAATTTAATTTTTACATGTGACAGCTGATCAACTGCATGTGCATTTACAAATTAATAGCTCTGTGTAAAGTTACTATTAACTGTTAGTACCATTAAGCTAAAAATTATTTGCATATCCTGTAACAGCAAATGCACATGCAAATATTGCACAACTATTTGTGACAATGTTTTTCACTTAGGTGATTTGTAAAAGCCCTTTATGAAAGGCTAATTGATTATAATTGTTCTATTCCTCTATGAAATTGGGATATTTTTCCATAAATTATTGCTCTAAGGTCTATATGAAGACAGATTTCAAATGGTAGGCACTGGCTACCACCAGAAGTAAAAAAGTATTTTCTATTGCCTTTACTTGTCCTGAATGGGAATAACCTTAGCATTAGCTATTCCTGCCTAAGAAAAAGCACTGAGATAGTAAAAGTTGTGAAGAGCAATAACTACCAGTTCTTTATGCCACCTCTGCAGAGCTTAGTTTTATCTCATCCAGGAGAACCTCATAAATCAGGTGGAACAAAAATTGTATCAGAATCATATGGAAATTTCATCTAATGTGAAAGTAACTTACTGGCAGGACAGAAACCTGTTATCCTTTCCTGTGTACAGTTCCCTGATTCAGTATTCAGGAAGGGTGCCCATACTCTACCTATAATCCTAATATGTTTGCTGGTCACCATTATTTCTTTTTACTTTTTTGCTGGCTTTATTGGCTTCTCTTTTTCATTGCCACCTACCAATTTTTTGCTCTTTTTTGGCCTCTGAAACATATCCATCATGCTCTGTCCTTGAAAGAATGTTAAGTCTGCAGTAAAAGCCTGGAAACTCACATCTAAAGGTCACAACTACAATTCTAGACTTAATTGCACTACATTTCCTTCAGGAACTACTTTGAAGTCTTAAGTCAAAGGAATCCATTTTGTGTCTATCTTTTCCTTGGCATGAGTGCAGTCATATCGCATTTCTCTCCATCTCTTCATGTTTTCTGTATGGACAAGATTTTGGAACAAAAGTCTAAACGATAAGAGATATAGTGAATTTAATTTGCTTAATTAATGACAGTGTTAAAAAGGTTGTTGGTTAGACAGTTATTGACTGGAACGTCCCAGTCAAGCAGTCAGCTGGTCGCCTAAACACAAGCACAGATTCTACAACTTGTGCACCCGTTTGGCCTCAAGCCCGTCAGAAGGTGGAAGTCATACCCTTTCTGTTAGGGTACCACCAGCCATATTGTACGTAAAATCTGATCAAAAGCAAAGAAAAAGTGCAATATTTGAGGTTGGGTAGAGTCCATGATTTCATTCTGAAGATCTCCTCCTTTCTTAGGTGTTCAGTTATGCTGCTTGGTACTTTCTGTATTGCTTTAACTGAATGATGGATAAGCACTCTGATTTTCTTTCCAACAAAGAGTGATTCTTTTGGTGGAGGAGAGGTGTACCGTAGACATTATTCTGGAACCATGGGTTCTTCAAATTCATATTCTTTGCATAATGGTGATGTGAGCATCCTTCCTTATAGTTCTGAATGTCCTCTACAACCCTTGGCCTTCAGTAAAGAGGCCATTTAACACCCTGGAAAAAATGCTTACCATGTCGCAGATACCTAAGAGGCTGCCACCTCAGTTTTGTGAATCCTGCTTTGACTGGAAATGGGATGCTTTATTTGCAACAGCTTACACTCTTCTCTTGTTGATTTGTTACTCTTCTTTTTTTCTTGATTATAGATTTCACTGGCTAAAGAGAAACATAAGACCTCCCCAGTAAGATTCTGTATTTTGAGAAAACAGCCATACCTAAGTAACTCTCAATAGAATTTATTTTTTTAGAAAACTTTGTATTTGTTATACCATCTTAAGTTATAAAATGTTAGTTTCAGAGTAAGATTTACTTTTTAATTAAATTATATTAATAATAGCCCATTTGTGCTACCCATGACACTATAAAAGGTGTTTGATAACAGTCTGATATTACTTCATTAATTAATTCTCTGGGAAAGAGCTTCCAAGTGATGGCATTTTTCCATGACATACTAAACCTACATAATAGACCATCATTCTAGCAGGCTGTGCAGCTATTAACAACAAGCTTTGCTATGCTCACTGACTTTCTGCTATTAAGAATTTTAATTTAACTATAAATAATATTGACAACACATACTGAGAAGGATCAGATTAGAATTCTACCCCAAAATAATTGCTTCAGATCAGTTATGAAATAGTATCTAGTACGATCGTTAAATAGGAGTTGAATTGGAAAGTTTATGGTTCCGTGATTAGAAATATCTGAAATGGCCTTAATTACATTTATTAAAGAGCATAGAAGCACCTTACATGTGAAAATCAAACAAAACAAATAGGCAGTACTACCATTTCTTCAATGTACACAAATGGCACACTATTATTTTCAGTTTATAGCTTTCTCACAGGTTACTACCAGTGACAGTATCAGATTTGGTTACTCTTTCCTAAATAAAATGGAGTGCCTAATTATGTCATTTATTTATTGGGCTCCAGATCAGAACTGCAAGCTTAAAGGTTTTCATAGTTCCGTTGTTTTGCGGCAGACTCTCAATTTTTAAGTTCACCTGTACATGCAGAGATGTTAGTGTTTATTTAAAAAGGTGGAGAGTAAAGAGGAAAAAAAGCCTGCAAGTACCATATTGATTTTAGTGGTGCACATTATAAGTCATTTATAGGTAGAATACAGATGGCCATCTTATTCCAGTTAGTTACCACTATATATAGCACAATCTTTGATGCAGATCCTGGGCTGGCCAGCTTTCTATTGTAAAGTGCACTTGAAGTTAGCAGAGTGAGCAATGTTAAGATGAGCTTATGCAGTTGCCGCCGTACAGCGTGAAAGCAACTTTCCCTTAAAAAAAGAATTTTTGACCCTTCTTTGGGGGACAAAGGTCTATATTTCACGGTATGTATAGACTGTTTCCTTTTCCTGGAGACTACTTCCAAACTGAACCACTTTAAACAAGTTATAGAAAAACATTAACTCTTGAGACAGCTTATTTCTTTCAGGTGAGCAACCCCATGTCCTCCTGATAAAGTTAACATTTTTAAGTCGTGTTTCATGTCTACCCATCAGCACGATCCTTGAAGAGTACAGGTCTTGGGGAAACGTAAGCTACTCTGTACTCACATGTCCAGATCTCTTCTGTCTACTTTCTGTAAGAACGTGACAGAATCTGTACAAAGTGTGTGGTCGGACAGCTTGAGCATCTGAGCAGAAGCTTCTGTGTGCGCATCCTGGCTATGTTTCTGTTTGCTTTTCAGCAGTTCATTTTTACACCTAAAATAGTCTGCCAGCAATTTTAAGGTCTTAACTTCAAATATTTATGGGTTGATTTTCAAACATACTGCAGACTTACTTTTGCCTCTAGCTGCTATGAGGGCTCAGAAACTTTTGAGAAATTAAACTCTAGATAGCCTAAGCTGAACAGAGAAACTTAATGCATTTTACTTTTTTTACCACAGCTGACTTGCCCAACGCTACAGAGGGAAATGATGTTAGAGGCAGTAAGTATTCAAACTTCATCTTAAGAAGGATGTCATAGTTTGAGATCCAAACATCTGGTCGTCATTAACTGTCACTGTTCGCACATGATTTTTTACTTAGACTGAACCAGAAGGTAGATGGTAATTTATAGGCCGTGGTCAATGGGAAAAAGTCTGGTAAAATGTGTAAGTGTTCATGAATGGACGTCTCTGGCAGGTTCAGCCTTGGGGTAAGGTCAGTGAGGAGACAGATAGATTTAAGAAAGGAAATCACACCCTGGTGATTTTCCTGGCTTACGACTGTTGGGCTGTATCTAATACGATTTTGCACTATAAATGTTAGGCTAGTTTGTTTTTGTTTGCTGTTATCCTTTTAAGGCTGTCTGTTCACCATTTTCTGAGGGAAAAAAATACTCATCAAATTATAGCAGTACTTCATTAAATTTCAAGGTGGCATTACAAAATGTTAGATTAAAAGCTGTCAAGCAGACAAATATCCCAGCATGAGTCTGACTACATATTTCCTGGATTTTGCCAAAGATTAAAATGTCATCACTACATGTTGGGAATGTCCTGAGTTACTATGCGGATTATGCTTTGAGCCTTGAAAAGTTTCAGCAGCTGAGGATATTTCAAGCATTCATCTCTTGTACTATCTCAAATCTTAATGAATTTGCTTCATGGATTCAGTTTGGAAGAACTTTAGGTATACTATTTTAGGCTTTAGTTCTATTTCTCCAAATATTTATAGAATTTCCCAGTCTTCAAGGAACTTTCTGAATTTGAACAAAGCTCAAGAACGTCTATGGTACTTTTGCATCCTAGGGTAGAAGGATGAAAAACAGAGACTGATCAAACAATCTTGTGGGATCAAAGAAGAAAAAAATATATTTTTTAAAGGACATTGAAAGTAGAAGAGTTTCAAAATTCTGGAAGGACTTAAGTGAGAGAAGGAAAGGAAAGGGAAGAGGAAGAAGGGGAAAGGGAAGAAGGGGAAGGGGAGACACCCCCCCAACTATTAAACTTTCAATATGAAGGAAACTCTAGACGCCTAAACAGAAGGAGTAGAAAACAAAAGGAACCTGAGATTTTATGTTGTTCAGTTCTAAGAAATATCAGTGCAAGGGGTAAAGCTGCTCCCCACAAAGCTGCTTCTCTGCCTGGCCCATCTCTCCGCTCCTGTCAAGGTTTGAACACCTGTACACTACTAGGTGGGCAGACTGGAGGGAGGCAGCATGCTCATATAGAGCTTTTTGCTTTTCTGCCTTTCCGGATGGGCAATCTGTGGCTCTCATTGGTTCAGCTGAACACTGAATAAAATCTTCAAAATTTGGGCCCGTGTCGAGTATAGATAGAAAAGACTCAAAGACTCGGATGCCACCATTTCTGATTAATGTATCTATGTCGATGTCTTTGTTCATAACCTTTGGCCTAATTTCATTAATACCTAGGCTTTTTGGAGAATGCTGCTTGTGCCTATTCGTATTCTTCACACAGACAAAACAGCCATTGAAATCAATGAGCCTAGTAATGGCTTTCCCACTCTTTCCCTGGGGATGCACTACAAAACAGTGTTGCACAGTTCCAGGTTTCTCCCTTCCCCTGCAAAGTACCCATGTGCCTGAGTTCACTGTTCAGCCACACTAGTGTATTTTTAAACTGAACTGAATTTAGCTTCAGATCTCCTTGTTTTCTTTGTTAGTCTGACAGTTGAATACAGTCTCACTAAGCTTGAGGACGTATAAGCTGTCCATCAGTCATGATAAACGAAGAAGGAAGTTTTTTTCGTTGGTAGCCAACAAAAAAAGGCTAACTCAATGAGTATCTGTGTGTGCACTGACACAGCAGAAACACAGCAGGGGCAGACAGCTACAAACAATGAGAAAATCCCTTGCAGAATGTACCTGAGAAAGGATAAAAGGATACTATGCTAACTAGGAAAAAAAAAAGAAAAATTAATAGAAATTCACCAGTTCTTAGATTCCTGTTGTGCTCGGGAAAGATTAGGAAAGGTTTTCAGAAAATGAGATTTGTTTAAAAGAAATGTGATTATAGTCATTAATGTTGCATTCTACAAGAAACAGAACTAAACAGAAAGGCATCAGACATTAATAGGCAGCTCATATGAAGAGAGCGAAAGGATCTTTGTATTACTTTTGTTTTGTTTCTGTGCTAGTGCCCACTTCAGTTACAACTGAGTCTATAGAAAAACAAAATAGGTCAAAAAAGTTGCACAACTTTTTTTTTTTGTCAAAGAAACTGATACACCTGAAGGCAAAAACTACATTAAGGAGTTCAGCTCAAGAGTTAACATCAGTAATCTTCCTTTGAGCACAAGGATTTTCTCCCAAATAGGAATGATTAAAGTGAGCTATTCAAAGAGAAAGTAAAATTTGATTTAAAAAAAATGATGATGGAAGTGCAGTTTATGTAGAGATGCACAAATAAGATCTCCAAACAACTTTGGTGACATACTGAGAAAAAATTGTATATGATTTTCAAAATCATTTTCTTCTAATCCAGATTCAGACTCACTACATGACTATCAAAGCTCTTCATGTGTCTTCAATCTATATTTTCATTCCTCAGCCTAGCATGAATTTTTACAAGATTAATCTTCAATATGAAGAACTTCTAAAAGTATTTTTTACAAGTAGCAGGGAAATATAGGTAAGCCTTGATACTCCATCAGATACTATTAAGTTTCAGCATCCTTAACACTGCTTAGCTTCAAGGTAATTGAGATCAGTTAATGTCTCGCTGGGACAAGACCCTTACTTTTTTCAAAGTCTATCATCAAAACTTCGATTTGCAGTGAGAACTCTCTGAACTGAATGGAATTCCAACTCATTTCCTGTAGGTTGCGGAACATTTTCTTTATAATTTTAAATTTAAATCTCTCTGGGACAGTCTTATGAAAATAGGGCATTTCATTGGCTGCCTAAGGATGTAACAAAGCAGCCCCCCAGCCCTTTTCTGGTCAATTATATTGATCGTGATTGTGACATTTTCGGATGTATTTCTCCATTTACTCCAATTATGCTAAGCATGATTGTTAAGCTGATTGTCTCAGACTTAGAAAGACATGCAATGAGCCAGCTCACTTGTAGTTGTGTCATAGTTAATTAATTTCTATAAATCTAAAATGACCAGGAATGCATTGTGCTTTCTGTTCTAAATTAAAATCACTTTTTCACTGCTGTGTTATTCCTAGTTTGTATTGATTTTAGGCTCAAAAAGTATTAACTTCGATTCTAATTTTTTTTTGTAACCTGTAGAGAACATGGAGGGTTCAGTAGGTCTGCTTAGAACTATCCCAAGGGGCTGGTCTGAAGCTTAGTAAAACACTCTCAGAGGCTTGATTTGGTTTAAGGTCACTGAATAACTTCCTTTTTTATCCTTAGAGTTTTATACAAATGCAAAATTTCCCAAAGTAGAGTAGTCTTCTTGCAACTGGAATTCTCTGATCTTTTTTTTTTTCCAAATACAAAAAAGCAAAAACAACAAAAAAGGAAAATAGATATGTAAAAGTCATTTTCAGGAAAAAAAAATTTAGCAAAATATTTAAATCAAATCTTACCTCTGGGCCAGTTTTTCAAAATTGACTTCCATTTGTTTTGTCCCTGCAATTAATTTCAGGCAATAAACTTGGTAGTGGAAATGGCATAAAGGAGCCATTATGGTCAGCATTTTAGTCTAAAACAGGAGTGTGCTTTTGAAGCACATTTATTGATCATCCTCATTTACTGTGGTTTGGTTCACATTATGGAACAGTTTCAGAATGTGCAAACTAGATTCCTCGTGGGCTAATCTAAACTGAACGATAGGCCCCCAGGGTACACCTAATGTGCACCAACCATTAGTACAGGATCAGAGCAGGGCTAGTCTGAAGTAAAACAGCTGAATTGCTTTGAGCATTGGCACGGTTGTGAGCACCAACTATTATGCTCTTCTCCTACTGTGCTGCACTTCTTGCTCATGCAGGTACAGCCTCCATGCCAGTTTATGAGGCAGAACTAAATATTTTCAAAATACTTAAACTTATTAAAAATAAATGCACTCACAAAACGTCAACACATCAGTGTGGCAGTGGGCTGAATATTTTGTCCAGGGTCTGTCTTGCGCCTCAAAGTATGGTGATCAGTATGGTACCTGTGATGTCTTTTTGCTGAACTACATAAAATGAGTTCAACAGTACCAATCCAAATCCTAATGAGACAGAAGCCATGTGACAAAAGAAAAAAAAAAACCACACAAGTAGGTTTGACACAGTAATTACCCCTATGATAGCTCTTTCCAGGTAAGGCAAATTGGTGATGACAACGTAGAGGAATTTGCCTCTCTAGCACTGTTTTCTGAATAAAATTTCCCACAGCTGTCACTCAGGACACTTTATGCTCACACTAAATTAGCACCATTTATTTTAACAGTCTTTTGTACAATGCTGAAAAGTGGACTATATTTTAATTCGACTTTGAGAATATTCTGTTGTGTTAAATGTTCCTATTTTTGTGTAATCTTTGGATTTCTTAACTACAAGTGTTAGACATGCAAGCTTCAGTTTGTCAGCATGATCCTGTTCTGTAGATGATAGCCTAAGAAGTACTTACTTTTGACTCATTTTGCTTTATAATTTATAAGTGAATGAAGTTTTAATTTGATCCTACTCATATATATTTCCCTGTCATACTGCTGTGTAGCCTTAAGGTCCTGTCTGCTTCATACAACTTTTACCTCATTTGGATATTTTATTTGTTTGATTAAATCAGCAAATGCCTTTTATAATGACTCTTGCTTCTGTTTCCTGCTTTGTCAATGAACTACTGTAAGGCTGAGTGATGTATAGAAGCTTGTGTAGGCAAAAAACAGGTAGCTTGAAATCATAGAGGATGCGATTTACAAAGAGGCTATGGCAACATAAAGCTGAGTATTTGAAAGGAAATTTTTGGGCAAATGTCTCTCCTTCTCAAAATGGGAACTGCAAAAGGCTGTGTGCAAAGTGGAAGGTACGAAGAGCTAGCCTCTGAGTCCATAGATTATTTTAATTCCCATCCATCATGAAGGTTTAAGTCTTCTCATGGAAAGAGGGAACGCTTAGATTTTCATTCCTTCCTCAAGGACTTAATTTATTCAACAAAAATCATAATTACTGCTTGAGACAAAGACTGTACCTCAGGTTTCCTCATTCAGTGCCCCAGTTCCTCAGCTGAAGATTCAAACCCTTTGAGAAGCTGTAAGAAGAGCTTTTGGAGAAGATATTTCAATAAGCAATGTTATGCTCACTCTTCTCCTGCTCTCACACATTGCATTTTCTGTATTTGATAGAAAACCATGAAAGGTGGTTTGGTTTCTGCTGAGAAGTCATGACAAGTTAGCCCTTTCAGAATTGCCTATAGCCTACCCGGAAGGGTGCTCTAAAAAGCATGGGCTTTGTGTGTGTAATCCACTCTCCATAGCTGGACATGGAACTGAGTCTTCCTGATTCTTTGAATTTAGAGACAGCTTGGGAAAAGGGACAACAGCAAGCAAGAGCTTACGCTATTAGGCATATCCCAGTTTAATAACCCTCGATGTGCATTTTCTTGTTTTTTTGTTTTTTGTTTTTATATATATCAGATATTTCAGGTTCACTCAGGTTTATTTTTTTTCTGCATTAACATCAGGTAGTCTTGTCCCATAAAACCAGCTGAACAATCACTATGAGACTTGCACACAATATAATGTTTATTTCTGTGCTTAATTCTGTCTGCCATCCAAATACATAGATTATGTTTATAAACTTGAAACTCCCTTGGTATCTGGAAACTTCATCGTCTTGGTGCACAGATGCAGACTACTTTGATGGATTGAGCTATCTGACCAGCCTGGATCTCATTGCAGAGCCAGAATCTAGCACGTCCACTTACGTTTCCTGAAGAGCCGAGGCTGGCTTTGTATATGGAGCATGCTCAGCATACTAATAAGTTAGTACTTGGCAGTGCATAACGGTGGCTGTACTTGCTTTTCAAACACTTTTCAGATTTGAGATGGTGGCGCTGTCACAAATCTACCTACCAGTGAAATCTAAGGCAGGGGACCCACAGGTCAAAACTAGTCCACAATCTGCTCCATCTGGTCCGCTGCCTTCTCTGAGATGAAATAGCTGCAGGGCTGGCCCTACACCTGCCCCAGCCTCCCCCGCCACCAGGCTGCTGCAACGCCCAGTTGCAAGCTCCACTACATGCTCCTCTCCCCTTGGCCCTACCTCACAGCCTACCACCAAGCACCAATCGTGGCCAGGGTCTGCTTCCTAGTGTCCCATGGCAGACACAGCCCCTCATGCATGCGGAGACAAGTCCCGCATCAGAGGTGGCTGGGGATGGGGGAAAGCAATGCCTGCTCACCCAAGGACTAGCAGAAGGGGAGTCATGGGTGAGGAGAAGGAGGGAAGGGGAGGTCCCTGCTTGAGGGCAGTTGTGTGGGCAGGGAAACATGTGGGTTTCTCTGCATGGAGGAGGGATGGGGCATCCTCGTCCTTGCAGGAAAGGAGGGGAAAGAGACGCTCATCGGGAGGTGGCACAGAGGCTGCCCTGGAGCTGGTGGTGGGAGGAAGGACTTCCATAGGCACATTTGGCACCAGCTGTAGCTGCATCCCCTTGGACTTATGAAATAACCTATGGGTTACTATAGTGTATAACTCCCACTCCCAGAAGTGCCGGAGCCCTTTATTAAATCTACCCTTAAGCACACTGGCCTCAGCTGAGCTTTGCATAGCTTTATGGGAGATGTGCTTGTAAGATTACCAAAATTTGGTAGAGGCTCAGAGGTACCATATAAACCTGAAACTACTTTAAACTTATAACTTGAAATGGCTCTTCTCAACACTTTTCTGATTAGAAAAAAAAAAAAAAAGTAAATGTATATGGAAAAATTCATTTTAGGGCTTTTGTGAGCACTCAGATTTCATTCTGTACTGCTTTATTCATCCTTTATTGAAGCTTTTCATCAAGTAGACAAATTGGATAATGTGAGGCCTCTCTTTAAAAAAGTAAAAATATCAGTGAGCCTTTGCTAGTGAGCAAAACTATTCAATCAGCTTCTGTATAGAAGCAGATTTTCAACATCAGCAACTGGACACCACCTATTAACATGACTTAGTGCAGCTGGGAAATGCTGCCAAACTTTTGTAATACAATCATGACGTGATGGGCATTGCATAAAATAAACCAGGGCTGCCACTGTAAATTCTCATTTACAACAATTCCTTTTTTTAAATGCTGATGAAGAACATCAGGCAATTCTGTGGTACATGGTAGATCTGCAAAAGCTCAAGGAGTCCCCTGGGAATAAATAAAAAAATTGCAGTAAGAGACCTCTTATCAAATTACAAGCCTGTCGTGTTTCTGTGTTGGTACTTGCTTTCCTAAAGAAATGCCAATACATTATTTTCTTTGCAGTTAAATAATCATGAATTCTCAATATTTGTGTGTCACAAATCAGGCTGCGGAAACTTATTGTAGTGCCTTGCTGACTATTCAGAAAAAAAAAAACCCTACAAAAATGACAATTCACAAAGGTCAACTGTAAATTCATCTCTACGGCCAGGGTTACTGTTAGTTGATTTCAATAAGAGAAATTTTCTATTAGTCTAATTCAGTAAGCAAGGAGGAAAAAAATCCAGAGGTGGTGTCTTTTAAATAATGCTTATCTTTTCTACAAATGCTGGGAGACTGTAGACAGTATATATAAACAGATGGCTCAGAAGGAACTCGTCTGATTATGACTTTAAATAAAGACCTGTGAATCCAACCAGGACACCAGAGAGGTTTCTTAAGACTCCTCAACTCTGAGTTCTCAAGATCTCCACAAGATATGTGACACCAAAATCTCAGGCAAGGGCTTGGCTATGTCATGCTAATGTTTAGATATATGTACTTATTTCCGACACACTAGTATAAAATGATGAAAAGTATATTGCTTCCTCACCTGTTAGCCCAGTAAAAGTTTTATTGTATTCTGTGGCCATATTTTGGAAGGCTTTGCTTAGGGCAGACCCCTGCTGTGGCAAACAAATCTTTATCTGTTACAGCTAAGTGGAGTTTTACCAGCTTTCTTCCCCGTCTCATTATTTTCTAACTCCTTGCAGACCTTTTCTTGGCTTTTTCATCATGCACTTTACCACCAGATTCCACATGCAAAGATGGATGAATTAATAAAAAAGCTCATTCAGTGCATTCTTTTCAGCTAAGTCATAACATTTTTTTCTTTTTCTTTTCTTCTTTTTTTTTTCTTTCCTAATAAATAGCACTGCTAAGGTAAAGTCTGAATCATGTAATACCGTGATTTCATCACTCATTAGTCTGACACTTAAAGCATTCCTCTTTCAAGACAGCATTATAGTTCATAGCATTGCTACACATGGAAACCTTTCACTTCTTCCTGAAGAAACTTTTTGCTGGGTTGATGCTTGGCCTGCCTTCATGTATTAAGAGGTAGAGATGCGAGGAAGCAATAGTCACACGCTGAAGCTTCATGTCTTGGAGCTTATGTTTTGCTATTAGCTACGTACACCGAGATTCTGTCGTGACAAAGGATGAGCAGGATCACTTTTGGCTTTTGTTAGGGCTTATAAATCCTTATTTGATCTGATTAATTTTAAGGGCAAAAAAATAGGGACCTCTAGAGGTCGAAAGTGGATGGTTTATTTGCTGGGCCAAATGTGTTTCTCTAGCTATAGAGCCCTTGGTAAAGAGACCACACAACTTTTAGCTGAAAAGCAAAGGTGCTGGCTCTGGAGCTCTCTCTGGTCAGTTTGTCAGTAAGGTTCTGAAGTCTTTGGGCGAGCTCACTCAAATTGAGCTGACCTGATCTCATGAGTTGTAGCCACCGAAAGGTGGGGTCCTCTTCTTCCTCCCCATGAGGCTGTGCATACTTACCATTTAACTTTTGCTGCTGTTGGACTACTGTGTGAAACACTTTAACCCACTAACCTACTGGAGAAAGGTGTGATAGTTCTATGCTGAATTAGGGAGCCAGATTGATTGAGCAAAGCTCCCACAAGTGGTAGAACAGTTGCAAGAAAGGAAGTAGAACTGCCTAGGGACAGGGATTATCTAATAGGATCATCTGATAAGAAAAGGAGAAAGTGGAGCTGAAGTAAACTCTTGGATTGCAAACAATCCAAGCAAGCTCAGAAACTTTCACAATTATTCGTGAAAGAATAGAGGTGCTACTTTCCTGCTCAATCTGCTCAGAAAAACCAAGGTAAGAAAAAAGCCACAAACAAATCTAGGATATTTTTCCAAAGGAAACCAGACATTTCCTAATTATATGTATTTACAGATGAAATAAGCTATATACTATTAAGCTGGATATTATTTAGAGAGTTCTCATGTACACTTGATGGACTTTTATTTTCTAAGAAATTGCAGTGGTCCGTCTCTTGGAAGCTGACTGGGAAATTCCAGCAAGTCGTGCTCAGGATTTTGTAAATAGATTCTGTGGGTTTTAATTGTGTGTGAAGACTCCTGAAACACATATTCTGGCACCTGTTTGAGCAGAATTAGAATAAAATATAGAAAAATGGTGGATTGCCATGGAGTTATGCACATTATCTCACCACATTCACCTAGTTATACTTATTTTTCCATTTGAAGTGTATAATTGTATGAATTTTATAAGGGTCAATTACTATGGCCATTTTTCTATTTTAATTAGCTACTGACAGGAGTTCAAATGCTTTGGTTTGCATATTTGTACTTTTTGTGAAATTTTAATTATTTTCTGCAGTCTGGCAACTTCTTACCACTCCAGCTGGAGTGCTGGTAGTTAATTTTGTTCATAGAGGATCCTAAATAGATATAGAGATGGTGAGACTCTGAAGATATAGAGATGTTGAGACTCCGAGCAGCTAATATTTAAAAAATTTTCAGGAAAAAGGGTATGTATCCAAGGCACCATCTTGTTCCAATGGTTGAATGGTCCCATGGGCCAAGGGCAGCCAGATACACCTTAGAATGTGACAGGAAATACTGATAGGAGCAGTTGAATTAACACCTTTGATGGCCTGAACTTCTAGGATTTGCAATAGTAGAGAAAAATCAACTGTCCTTCAGATACTCACAGACTGGACTTCTATAGCTGTAGCTGGAAATCTAATGCTACTAAACCTCAGAAGAAACAAACTGTAGAAACTCTTGCCATGAGCTCCATGTTTACTGACATAATCCTCTGAAATTACAACATATGGAAGTTTGATTATGAGATAAAGCCATTGTTATTCCTTGGTTAGGGTACTCTTTTATTTTTTTGCAACATTTGGCTCACAAGGTGTGTTTTTGGGCATGAAAATTGCCACTGTGTTTGTGCCCATCTAAATAACATGGGGGTTTATGTTGCATGCGTACCACAGCTCAAGAAAAGCCAAAACTGTAATTGAATACTGAAATGTGATGAAGGATTGATGATAATTAATGTGGTGATTGATTTTAGCTAATAATATTTCTGAACTGAATTATTTTATGACCTTTTTTAGCATTTGCAGTCAGCTTCATTTCTTTGATTTTCGTTACACTAAAGAAGGGTAAATCTAAAGCTTGGAATATCGACATTCAGAATATGGAAGCTGATTGAATGACTTGGAAGGGTTTTTTGTTTTTTTATTTTTTTCTTGTTCAAGATATGATGAAGGAAGTACATAGTAAAGGACTTGCTAGT
This sequence comes from Struthio camelus, assembly GCF_040807025.1. Lineage (NCBI taxonomy): Eukaryota > Metazoa > Chordata > Aves > Struthioniformes > Struthionidae > Struthio > Struthio camelus. The sequence goes on along the minus strand of NC_090942.1, from coordinate 111,135,723 downwards.
GAGTTTTGACTGGAGGTGCTCAGGAGAATACCTATTGGACTCATTTTGGAGAAATTTTGGAGGCATAACCGGTGGGATTCAGGGACAGCTAGGAAATGGTTGAGTGTATTTGGAAGTCCTGACCATTAAAATCCACATCAAGAATCTACTCCTTCTTCCTATTAGCTGATGCCTTCACAGGGAGCCACGTTGCCCGCGCAGGTTCTGTGGACAGTTCCCCCTTCCCTCTGAGACTGTTTAAATATAAATCAGTTAAATCTTCCCCTTGAAGAGAAAGCAAAGTCTTTGCAAGTTCCCATGATTCCTGATCCTTGTCCCTCAACGGCCGAGAACTTCCTTTGCTGGACACCTGTAGTAAGGCTGGAAATGACAGGAAAAAAGTTATGAAGAGAGAAGAAGGACGAAGCATTTTTGCTTTAGAACAGTATATTACTTATCTAAGAAGAATTTGGACCTTCAGAACAACTTTGTCCTAGAATATTTGAAAAAGTAAACAGAACAAGGCCTCTATCTAGTCTACATATATTCTGTGGTCTGTAGGATTAATATTTTGTTATAAAAAATATATTAGTTTCATTATTTGCTAGTTATATTTGATGCAAAAGACCTATGCATTATGCAATAGTTAAAGCTATATTTGACTTAGATTCTATTGGGCAAAATGACACAGTAAGTGGATCAACTTGCAAACTGTTTTCTCCAAAGTGATGATTTGGGGAACATTCTTTACCCCAGCAATCTGTTTCTCCTTACCCTTGGCCACAGCCTACTACTTTCTTCAAAGCAATGGTCTACCCTACTTTTCTCATGCAATTTGCACCTTTGCATTTTTCATTTGCTCACAGGCTGTTTACTTGTGTAAGTAGACTTTAAATTTGAAAATGCTTCCTTACTGGGAGGGTGACTGAGCACTGGAATAGGTTGCCCAGAGAGGCTGTGGAGTCTCTATCCTTGGAGATATTCAAAACCCAACAAGACACAGTCCTGGGCAGCCTTCTTTAGGTGACCCTGCTTGAGCAGGGGAGTTGGACCAGACGATCTTCAGAAGTGCCTTCCAACTCCAACTATTCTGTGATTCTGTGAAATGCAATTTCCACAATTTCCTCCACTCTCCAATTGGAGAGTTCTCCAGTTTCCCTGCCTAGCATTTCTTGAATGGCAGTTTCAATGCACACTTAATACTTGGGTGACTTCTTCAACTCTGATGACTCTTAATAAGGCATAGGTGCAACCTTGAGAAACTTTATTTCAAACTACAGACCTGATCTGATGATGACAGAGGCAAATACAAATAGCTAGTAGAAATCAATAGGTCAAATTCTGTTTTCTCATTTAAATCTGCCAGCTCCGAATACACCCTCTGGAATCAATATATTTATTCTGAATTTACCTTGTGGAGGGAATAGTACTTGCCATACAATGAAGTTTAGGCATCACTTCATAATCACTTCAGAGCAAAAATGCCTATAGGTAGATCAACCCTCTAGTTATTTTAAAAGGGAGATGTAAGCAAATACAAATATAGATTAAGAGAGAAACAACTGCAAACCGCTAATTCTTTAGTAGTCATTTGCAAAACAGAATTTGGTGATAGTTAGGACAATTTAAGAGAAGCAGAAGTAAAGTTGGCAATTGAACAAAAGAAATATCATACTTGATAGCCCTTTCTTAGAGTATTATATGCTAAATTGTATGTGTAAAGATTTTCAAATGATACTGTTTAAAAACTCAAAGTAAATTAAGCAAAATAGAATCCTAGATCAATATAGGTTGCATTTGCAGAAGATATGATTAAACAGATTAGAAATGCAGTTAAACTATAGTTATAGAACAATCCAGAAGATAAAAAAACAGTCTTTATTAAATGGAGAAGTGCCACATGGTATAGATAAAGACTTGCAAATTAAAGTCATGTATCATAAACTAAACAGGCCTTGGATTGTCAATACTTGAGTAGAAGAGCTCTAAGGAAAGGCTTGTTGCTGCAGAAGTTGTTTGAATTACTGATCCTCTGAGCTAGTACTGGAACAATATTGCATCATTAGGTTAGGGAGGATGCCATGGTGCCATGATCTGTCATCCTTCAAGGAGACTATTGAAAATATCATTGATTTTTTTTGTTGTTTTTTTTTTCCCTCAGTAGCCAAGTGTGTTTATTCTGGTCCCCTGGATAATTTCAAATAGCTAGTTAAATTGAAGGCTGCACAGAGTGGATGATGGGGCTTGTTTTATTCTGAAATGTTTTTTTCCCATCTTGTTTCAAATTTGTCACTGCAAAGTCGGCTGAAATTAGGCAAACTAATTTTCTCAGACTGTTAAGAAACTTTTTCTAACCTTTACTGTATAAGGAAAAATAGTGATTTTTTAAAGCCACATTTAAAAGAACAGAAGAAAAAATTGGCAATATTTTCTTTGGAAAACTCCCACAATCTCAAGATTTGCAACTGCAACGTGAAATTATGTACATAGGATGGCCTTTGTTGTAGGTTTGTTTCTTGCCATCCCTGTAAAAAACTACTCAAACTTTTTACACCTTTGGGAAATCACTGCTACCACATGCTCAGTAGTGATATTTTTTAACAGCTATATATTCCCAAAGGGTGCCATCTGCACTGGCAATGCTCCAGCTAGGACTGAGAATGAGTTTTCCCACAATTGCATCTCTAAGATGCTGCAGGCCACGCCTGGTCCAGCGACTGCACTGAACACCGCACATCTGTCTGTCTAGCGCTCTCAGCAACACCCTACAAAGGAGTCCAGGGAGATGTAGTAGTAAACCTGCCGGAATCAGATATAGAGGAGATGAAATGCAGTACTCACACAAGGGGAAGGAACCCAGGGTAATGTGGAGAGAAAGATAGAGATGGTATGGTAGGCCCAAGTGGAAAGGATGGTGGTACTTGAGGGTGCAGTGGGAGAAGAGTGTGGGCCTGGGAGATTAATGACAGCAGGACACGAAATCTGAGCTACAAGGATACTGAGACTTGGTAAAGGTCTCAGAGAAAAAGTCTAGGACTGGAAGCTATAATGTTTGTATGGGAAGGGAAAGAGAGAGAGAGAGAGAAGCTGAATGAGGAAACAGAGATGGAAACGGAGTATGACTTATGAAAAAAGATTATTATGTGACCTCAAGGTCATGCTGCTTCCATGCACTGAATCAGTTCCTGCCTTTTTAATGAAGTCTAGACTGGAGGCGGAAGCCGTAAGCACCAAGTCTAATCTTAGCTGCTTTGTTTCTGAGGCTGGCACTGTAATCCCGTTGGGATATCTTCCCCATCAGTTAGACAATTTTGCTTTTCTTCTCCCAGGACCTCCTCTCAGATCTCAGCCTACCTCTTTCCCTACCTTGAATGATTCATTCTCCTGTGGAATTTTTCTCCTTTTTGTCCATAAATCTCCCAGAAGACCTGGCTCCAAGTCATCTGTTCCTTCTGTCTTACAATCTTTACATTCATTCTTTTTATCTCTGAAGACCTAACTAACACTGGCACAGGCAATACTTATATTCAAATCAGTAGTTTGCTGTCGATCAAAGAATCTAGTGCATGATAAAGAACCTATACAAAGGGGACCACTAGCAAATGTACCTAAACTCAGCAAATCTTTTTTATTATTATTTTTTATTTTTGTCTGTGGAGAAGAGAAAATATGCAAAGAGGAAGGAAAAAATTTCCTGGTAGCCTGTGGCTGGGATTACAGAAGTTAGGCAAGGTGTCCAAGTAGTAAGATATATGAATGGAAATCCTATTCCTCCTTTTTGAGTACGCTTATGAGCAAACCCACTGATATGCTTCTTTTCTCCCAGCAAGATTATTCTGTTTTTCTTCATTCAGCTATGTAAAAAGCAGGCATATATGGCGTGTGCATTTGGATGTGTTCATGAGAAGATACCCTGAAAAAAAGGCTGCTCCTACCCTATGGTGCCAGCCTCTTCCTGTTTATATTGCCTGGGATCTGAAAAAGCTTTTAACAGCAAACTTTGCAAACATTTCCATCAATTATCTGACAGTGAATATAAAATCACTTCTGATAAGTTTGCAGAAGAGATCAGGACTGATGGCATGGCAAAAAAAGGATGATCCTAGGAGCTACTTTATTTGGTAAATGGATACCCTTCAATCAAAATATGTTTCATTCAGTATCACCAAATGCCAGGTAGACTAAGAAATAAGGAATGCAAGTTAACGCTAGAGAATGGAGGAGGATGCCTTGGAAAGCAGTGACTCTGAAAAGAATTTAGGGGTCACAGTAGATATATAACTCTACAAAAGCCTTTATGTTGGTGTTGTGGGAAAAGGGTTAATGCTGTCCATGGATATATAAACACAGGAGTAGGGGGAGGTGAGCTTACCTCTGTGTGATTGTTATTGCAATACATTCTGCTGTTCTGGTCTCCATATTTTTAAAGATGTTAGTGAGAGTGCTAAAAAGAGCCATAAAAATGATTTAATGGCTGGAGACTTAATGACTTACAGTGAGAAATTTAAAGCACTCATTTTGTTAAGCTTATAAAAAGGAAGATTGAAAGGTGATTTGATAATGGTTTATAACCACATGCATAGGGAAAAAACACTAGGGAACAAAGGATTCTTTAATCTACTGGGAAAAAAAAGAAGTATAACAAGAATCAATGACTAAAAGCTAGAACTGGAAAATTGAAATACAACACACATTTTTACCTGGAAAGATAAAAATTGATAAAAATCAGCAGGGCAAGTGGTGGAGCTTCCATCTCTTGCTGTCTTCTAATCAAGACTGCAGTATCCTTCAGAAGTGGGCTTTAACTGAACAAAATATGTTTGATACAAGGGAAAATGAGAAAAAAAAATCGTATCTAGGATTATTTATGTCTAAATAGATGGCCTTTATCAACTTGTAATAAAAAAAAAATCAGCTCAGCATGGGCCATAGAGTGCTGTGTTTCTTGGTAGCTTGCTTGAGCCTTAGAAAAACAAGTCTCCAATGGCTGGAACAATACAGGGGCTATATGGATAGAATCCAAAGCAACTGCCTAGAGATATGAATTTAGCTCTGAAGGAAAATATGGAGGAGAAAGTGACCTGGACAGATAGGCTGAGACCTATTCAGCAAAGAGAGCGGGCATAAACTGAACGTTAGGAAGAGCTTGCTGTGAGATTTGTAGGACATGGCTAAAAGATTGACAGCAACCCAGGACTCGGGCTGAAGGAACCTGGCCCCAGCTGTTTAAAAGGTAAGAGTCTCTTGGGGTTTTGGAGGCTATTTGGGCTTAACATTTCCTTCTGAAGTTCATGGGATGAAAGAACACTGGGCTAAAATGTCAGGGAAAAATGTCTTAATAGAAACCTCCTACTTAATCTTTGAATATAATTCCAGAGGTTTTAGTATGAGTTTAGGTTTTGTTTGTTTACTTTTTTGATCATTCCCTTTTTCCTTCTTTCCCTACTTTTCTGGCATTTCACGCACAAGGAAACCAGCCTGGAACAGGGAATTCCAGTAGGAACAGTTCTTGTTACAACTCCTGTGCCCTGAACCATCTGCACTGATTGACCACATTTCACCTTATTGTTGAGACAGAGGAGGCCTTGGTCCTTGTTATTCTCCTTTAAGAGTAAGCAAATAATTCATAATGAATTGCTGATTTGGTTAATTTCACTCCCTCCTCCCTGTTTGTGAGTTATTTATGATTCTCATAAATACACTCTCTGAATAATTTCTATTAGCAATTCCGGTCTGCATCTCATTTCAGAGCACTTTACTGCATGTCTTCAATGTGTGACATTTGAGCTGTGCTATCTAGATTAAAGTAAGGACTTCCAGAGTACTCTTCCATCAGCAAACTGAATTCCTGAAATTTGCCCCTCTTAATGGCTCGGGATAGTCTGTCAAAGGAAAGCAGGACTCCTTCCTCTGTCACGCACACTGTGTGATCTCTAGCAGCTATCTTCACCTTTCTCTACCCTAAATATAAATTGGAGACAACATTTTCCTACTCACCTTTCAAGCATTTGTTTCTGTAGTAAAGTAATGCCCTGCTTGTAAGTAGTGTGTTAAATGAAGCTCACCCAGTCTGGAAGATGATACCGGCTCTTCCCCCCCAACCCTTTTTTTTCCTTTTGCCTTCTGAGTTCCTTCATATTCCTGATGCTGGCTTGCATCTTCAGGCCCTTTCTCACCTGGCACTCAGAGAAGTACTACCTCCTTACCCATTCCTTCCCTATAGTCTCCACTGTTTTCCCTTTTCTTCAGTAACATTAAGCATGGGCAAGGTCTGAACAACTTATGAGAAATCCTGGCTGCAACATATTCCTCCAGCATGAAAAATTTGGCTTTATGGTTTCTGAAGCTTGGGCCAGAATTCATTATGCAAGAGGCTCTGTGTTATGCATTTACAGTGACCACACTGTCACTAACCCTGTAGTGTCGGTATGCAGGGCAACTGTCAAGCTAGACAACTTGCATTGCAATAGATCCTCCCATGAATCTGCTAAATAGACAGTCACTGTATTTTTTTCCTGCTCTGCAGTCTGCAAGACAGAGATGCGCTTGGGGAAAAGCACAGTAGAGGGATTTCTTCTCATAGGCTTGTCTCTCAGATTCATTACAGTAATCACACAGTCCATTCTTGCCATAATTCATCCTTTGCAAGTGCTGTTTCCTCTTGATGGTTCTTCTCTTTTACAGGCATTGCCTTTCTTCTTACACATCACTTACTGAAGGAAAGACTTTGCCTTCTGAATTAGATTTTTCCTGGATTTCAGAGAGCTTAATCTGTCGTGAACTCTGTATTGTTAGTTTTGCTCTCACTAAACTGCTATGATGTACTGTACAAGGTAGTCTATTTCAGAAGATTTAGCATGCTTTTAGTAGTGGTGTGTTTATGAGTAAATATGCATTAGCACTGATGTTTTATATCCCTTTTCATGGTGTGCTCCACATGTGACATAGCTTGACCACGGAGGGTTAAGATGCTGCATGAACTACTTTGTGATTGTTACTGCAGCTTTTGGATATAATAACACATTCTAACGTGGAAGACGGAGGCAACCTCATGAGATGAAAGAAGGCCTGCATTGGAGACTGTCTGGAGCAGCTAAGCATAAAACTAACAATGCAGAAGGGACAAATATGGGTCAGACTCAAGGTGATACGCATACATTGTACAGAGGTGGAAAAGAAGAAGAAGAAGAAGAAAATCAATTGCTTATTCACTGGGGTTAGAGGTCTAGATAATAAGCAGGAAGAACTGGAAATTCCCCTCAGAGAGCGGAAATCTGGTGTAACTAGCTTTGTGGAAGGCCAAGGAGAAGAGTTGCCAGGTTAGAATATAAAAAAAAAAAATCCCTGGTCACAATGTTTTAAGAAGGACAAAGCAAGGAGAATAGCATTTCCTGTTAAACAGTGTTATCTCTCCTTCAGAGGTGGTACACCCATGAACGTATGTAAATAGGTGTACCACCTAGCAAGGTGAAAGGGGAGTCTGGTGGGAGTTTGCTACAGACCAAAATTAAACTAGCAAAGAGGATGAGTACTCATTCACCAACTGTCTATCCTCAACAAAAGCACATGATATTACAAATGACAGTGCAGCAGGGTGAATATGAATTAAATTTCAGATAAACTAAGATAGTTTCCTTACATAACGCTACTGCATTAAGATTAACTAACTTCTTGGCCATTATGATGATGGCGAAAGGTGAATTGATCTTTAAACTGAAATTGAGTAGTTACCCAAGCACTGCCACTCTTAGCCTGATGACATTCGCTAAGTGTGAATAGATGACTTATTTCTAGGCTGTCATACTTAACATCTGTGAACTGAATTTTCCAAACCTTAGGAAAATTATATGTAAAAATTAAGAAGAAAAAGAAAGAAAGAAATGTAAATGAAATTTGGGATTTCATTTAAGATGCTTTCCGATAGTCAGAAAGTCAACTCTGCCTCCAAGCACGTTCTGGTTAAATGAGGTGCCTTGAATGTGTACAGCAGTTAAACAGGGAAGTGGGAGAGTAATTCAGGGACAAACTTGCTGTCTGAAACAGCTAAGGATATAATTGCTCAGATTATCATGGAGCCCCCTTTCCAATAGTAACCATTAGAAATATGTGACACGATATTCACGTGCCCTCTGGAAACATGATCCAGACTTGGAGGTTTAGGGTATACATCCATTTCATTCAGTCAGATGAACACTGTTATTTTAAGGCGTTACACCATTGTTCTAGCAGGGGGCTTCCTACCCATGCTGCTATTGTCTGCTATCTGTGTCCATCACTGACACTCAAGATGCTTCATTACACAGGACACAAAGCAGGATTTTGATTTTAGTAGTTTCGGTGCAAGGAGAGGGACTTACCCTAACAGATATTGATATCAGAAAGACAATTTAATCATTCAACCATCTTCTCAAATTTATTAAAGGCAATATTTGCAGCATGACCTATTAGTAAGTTAGCAGGACCTTCTTCTTATGATAATGCTAAAGTTCAAATTCATACCATATTTGAATGGTAGTCTGTCATAATTATTCAGATAATATGTGTGTATTATTATATAATATATTATAATAATATTATTGCTGTTGTCTGTGGAGAATCTGCGTGTTATTAAATATTTTTGGGAAATGGTAGATGGCAGTTGGGCTGTTTCCAGCGAGGAGAAAAATCTACTGAAACAATTTACTGTTCTAAAGATACAGTTTGAACAAGCTTGGTAGAGATGTATGAGATTTTAGCCACTAAAACATCCACAGTCTGACAGAAGAGCTCCAAATTGTGTTCTAGAGGACTCCCTTGTTTGTTCTATCTCACTGCGGACTGCAGGAGGCAGCCTAATGAAAATCCCCTTGAACGAGATGTCTGAAACTAGTTGATTAGTTTTTTTACTAGGTGATATTTTGCTAGATTTGCTAAGTGGTTGTTATTTTCTTTTTCCTAAACCTTGGAAAAGTTGCACTAAAAATTGTTTTACACCATTACTAACGTTGTAGGATAAAACATTTAGAAGTTAGAAAATAATACTATTAAGGTTTCTGGTGAAAATCTATTTCAGGTATTCTAGCATAAATGATATGATACAGTCTCAACTGCATGATCACTTTCTTCTTCTTCCCCTACGGGATTCTTCTGTTTACTATAGTGCTTACATAACAGGCAACTATTCAATATCTCTTTATCATTATTGTCTACTATATATCTTAAGGAATTATTTAACATACATACTCTCTCAGTTTCTTTGAAATCAGAAATATTAATCACCTTGTGGATTTTTCTGAGTTAGTCATTACTATAGCACCTGGGTATTTCATAGACCATATTATAGTCCCCACTTACAGCTGGTGAAGTTCAGCATTCAGAGATAAATATTAAAAGTATTTGCTAGTTTTACATTCCCAAAATGATGAGGACCTTATTCTCTGGAGAATATTTGCATTACCTCCAAAATCAATTGCACCGTGTCCAGGTATTCTTTGGTCTTATAGGTACTCTCAGTGGCGCTTACCTACCTCTGCTCTGTCACCTTCCACTGTTAATCGCCCCATGTCTGATTTAGGTCAGTGTAATGCTACTGAGAAATAGTTACACTCTTACACTGTTCAGAAAATGAAATCATATGCAAATGAATGAGAATCAGATTGCAGTGAAACTCTTCAGACAAATTTTATTAGTATCTGGCACATCAATCAATGGCTGTGCATAAAAGATATGTATCAGACTAATCCTGCATCTTTTATAAAGCATAAAATTTACAGTACCTATAATATCCTTATGCATAAACTTAAATGTGAATTGCCAATGTTTGCAATTATCTAGAAAATGGCCTGCTCTTATAATTATTAAAGCAAACGTATAAACCCTGGGTGACAGAAAACACAATTTTCCTGCTATTAAGAGACAATTTAATGTATGAAATCACATTAGCATGCTCAGAAGATGGCTTTCAATCATTCAAATGAACACTACAAACCTGTTTCTATGGAACTTCAGAAAGAGGAGGGATGATTTTTTAGAGGGAAAGCTTTATGAGGAGATTATTTTCACACTGCAGGTAGAACAGAACATCTACCTGCTGTTCTGATAAATCGCCAACTACAAAAACTTTCTTGACATACCAAGGAGTGAAACTACTTATATTAATCCAGTACCAAATTTTCGCTTGGGATTAAGGCCAATATCCAGATCTCATGGCATGGTATTAATTAGATGTATCTCTCTCTCCCTTGAAGGGATGGGGCAGGGAGGAGAAGGAGGTGAAGGAGAGCCCCTTATAGGCGCTGGGACAGAAAGGGAGAGGACTCACATTCCTCCACCTGGGAGAGTTCAAACCAGTGATTACCAGGATGGTATCCTAACTTCCTGACCATCTGGAGCACGGAGTGCAGAGGGCCTGCCTGCAAATGTGTGGGTTTACACTCCCTAAGATTTTGATGTGGAGCTGGTCTTAGTTCTGATGCCTCTGCCACAACACCAGCCGTTTACCTCAGTCTTGCTCAGGAAATAGAAATGCCTCAACACTTCCTCCTCAAAGAGATGTTTAGAAAACTTCCCTGACCTCTTCTCTCTTTCTGTTTGCTCCCCTGCCATGCAGCTCCACAAATGATCTGGACTCTTCCAATTGCTACAGTAGCTATAGCTTCCGACATAACTCTAGTGCTGATGTCAGCTGTTTGGACAGAAATAATGCCAGCAGGAAAACTAACTTCCAATGGCACAGACTTCCTTCTGATTTTTGAGGGTTACCTGGATATTCTGTATTTTAACTAGAATGCTGCTTTTGCAGAAGTGTCACATTTTCTCGGTACAAGAGAAACAGCATCAAATTCGTATGAAGGTATTGAAAAGTCATAAGCAAAAAATTCAGAGAGCTTCTATCTTTTAAAAGTACTTTATAACATCTTTCATGTACCTAGTGGTTGTATAACTAGTTTACCTTTTTCATTATAGATTATTTAATGCCTACCACAATCAAGAGCCAGTTGTACTGTAGTTATATTTCTGACTACCTGATAAATATGAACTCCAGTTTAATTTACGAGAGGATGGGTAAGTGCAAGGCCTTGATATAGAAGATACATGAATGACCAAGGTCAAAAACCATAATAGACTTTTGTGTTTAGGGCTTGAATAATAACTCATAATCAGTAGAGATAGGAGAGAAAATGGAGGTCAAATGGTAGTGGAAAGATTGAAGCAGTAAGGGCAGATGTTATTCAAACTGACAAAGTAAATATTATTTCAGTGAACGGTATATTCAGATTTTTTTTTGGCTCATGTTTGTGATATGCAATAAAATGTTACCTGCCTGAACTAGAATTGCTCATCTGCTAAGAAAAGTGAGGGAAAATTTGCATCTAGGTACTCACACACACACACACACACACATTGGGAGGAAAATCGCACATGTGTAGACAGGCTACAAACTATATATATTCTTGCAATGAAGAATAGCATCCAAGCCCAATTTTCATTGTTGTGAAAACATGACTGTCTTTTAACTTTCATTTTCTACTAGACTTATCATCTGCATCCCTGCCTATAAAAAAAAAATAAAATTATTTCCAAATAATTAAAACCAGCCTCTGTCTTTCAGTGCTAGGGGCTTCCACAATTTCATACTCTCTGAGCTTTGATTAATACGTCTTTAGTTGAAAAAAATTTTTATTAGGAGTGAACTCAAGGGAATATCCTCCTCTGAAATTTTTTAGTGGTATGAGATGGTAGAGTTTAGAATTCAATTATGTGCATGAAAGAAGAGATGCATTTCTTGCCAAAGAAAATGACATTCAGAGTACTTTCTAGAATTCTTTTATCATTTGTTTCCTTGAACTATACATTAAGTATACAGATTGTGACGTATAGGAAACTTTTCTCAGTGAGGAGCTAGTGTCCATATCAGGACAGATGCTTATGAGCCAAGGCACAAGGCAAGATTACAGGAGACAGATAGAACCTCAAGCCAAAGTTTAATTGAAACAGGCAATGAAGAAAGGAGCAAGGTCTCAAATCAGAAGACAGAGTGAGCCTACATCATGTGACAGTTGCAGAGTGGATACTGTGGCTAAAAAAAAGCCTATTTTAATCAATCACTTTGGTAAAGAAGGCAAAAAAAAATGAGGCTCTTAAGAAATTAAGGGTTTGATCTTTTACCGTCAGATAGCAAAATGGGCAGAGATCCATGTGTTGCAAGTGAAGGGATACTACTGGGAATTGAATTACATAAGACTGAAAAATTCCTGACACAATGCACAGGTAAGTCTGAGATGTCCAGAATGTGATAGACCTTATATTTCTTTACCAAATAACAATGAGACAGAATGCTAGTTTAGATTCAGTTTTGGTAAGTGGTGAGGACATCGCAGATGATCCTCATACTGCCTATCCATGGTGTAAATACAGTCCCTGGGACATCAGGTCTGTGATTCCCTGAGAACTCATATGCTCTATAGCAGTGTTTCCCTGTTTAGCTCCACGCTGAGCAGAGCACTCTAAAACCTTGGCTGAGAGCATGCCACCACTCGGGGTTACTGTGGAGCCCACCTAGTAGGAGTTTGGTGTCTCTCTGGGTTTTAAATGAAGTGAGACTTAAACGATTTCATATTAATTAATTATTTAGTGAAAATGTTAATTTTCATGAAGCTCCTGCGTACATAGTGAGTCTCTGCTGCTGCATTCATGGGCCTGTTGAATACACTAAGAGCAGACAGTGTAGCAAAAGGAACACAGACACTGAATGACTGAAGAATAAACTGAATGAAATTCAGGGCAAATAAATGTAAAGTAATACACATGAAAAAACAAACACAGTGGTGGTTTCTGAGCTTTTAATAACACTGAGGGAGGAGGTCCATAGTCTAGGATTGGGAACGGTTCAGTGACAACATCAGTTAGATTACATACACAGAATAAATTTGTGAAAAAGAATCCTTTGCAATTGTTGCAGACAAAGACAATTCTTGAGCCACAAATTACTAAAGGCTAGGAAAGGAAGAGAAGCGCTCTAGGGTAGTGGCAGTTTATACTTGCTCTCGGTTACTGCTGAAGAGAAGATGTTGAGTTGGAAGTACCCTTGGTCTAACAAGGTACAGTTGTTCTTAAGGCATTTTTGTATCAGTATATTAGAAAAACTTTCCAGGGGAAATAAACCAGGCCAAAAGAACCAGCTTTGCTGGTGCGACAATTACAAGCAAGAGGAATGGGAGGGGAATTTCCATGGCTCAGGGAAAATAGCCCTTCTTCTGTTTAGGGCTCACCAGGGCTATCATGGCACAGCTTTGAAGCTGAGCTCAAAACACCTTAGACTGTAGCTGTTTCTAAAGTTCAGTGAAGTCATATCTGTTCATTTCAGCTTTAGACCTGAGACTTTCAGTAATTCACTAGAATGTTACCTTTCCCAATAAAGTTATGTTGCAGGGCCACAGATGGCATCTCAGTCCATGCCAGGGACAGGTTGAGAGGCAGGTCCATAGTTTACCAAAATTTCAAAGTTGCCAGTTTTAATTATGATAGTAGGTCTCAACCCTTGCAAAAGTTTGGTCATATAAAGAATCGCTGGCTATTAAGATTTACAGGATCTGGCTTCAGCAAATAAAGCCAACTCTGTCCTCTGAAGCTAGAAGGAATCATTTCAAGCTTTGAATCAAGTTTACTCACAGTTACCCAAACACTCCCCAGAATGATTTCTGTTTTCCTTCAGAGAATGATTCTAGGATAGAGTGATATATATATAGAGAGAGATTCTTTCTTTCTCATGTGCCAGCTGCAGAGGTTTCAGAGAAAATACCTTTTGCCACATAGACGAACTTCACTCCTGCGTCTTCCCCCTTCCTGAGCTCTTGTGCTTTGTGCTAGGATTTGGTCACAGTCCTTTCTCCTCCAAAGAATTTAGCTCTGTTTACAAGCACCAAAGTGCTTCCTCAGGATCAAATATGAAATCAGTAGATACAATTACACACATCCAAACACTTCCCTTCTATATTCCATTAGTGTATGATTGCTGTATAGATTGTAAATGCAGAATCTTCAGTATAACACACCTACTTCTTGAAAGAAGATGTTGTCTGTAATATATCCTACAGGAAGACAAAACATATCTGAATATTAGAGGAGCTTTTTATTCATTTTCACAATCTCTCTCATATTTACATGTTTAATATGGCTCTGATAGAAGAAGTGATGACTGTCACTTCAGGTGGACCAACAAAAAGCAAAATAGGTCTTCAGTCAGAAAAAAAACTTGGAAAGATAAAGGATTTCGGAAGTGCTGGCCAAGCTGCAGACAGATGCGCAAGTATGAAGTGCTGCAGCAAAGAAAATGGACACTAGGACACTGTCTCTTGAATGAAAAATTTATTTGTAAACCCATTAATTGTTGCTCAAAGCAGAGTGTTGGGCATGAGAAGAGTATGAATAAAAATAGAACTATCATACCCACCTGGCCACATTCCAACAATATTGGAGGATAATTACAAAAAAGGATGATAACTTCAAGGCAGAGTAGAGAACAGGCAATAGGGCTCACTGACCATCTCTGTCTCACATAGCTATATAATTGATATCCCCATATAAAGAATGAATGAGCTCAACGAAACATTTGCAAAGTGAGCCTGGTCATTTGTGCTATGTAAGAAGGCAAAACATTGCAGAATTAGTGCAATGTCAAATGTTAGTGCCTTTTATTGATACCTTCTGGTTGAGGTCTAGCACAAACATCAATTCCAAGTACATAAATTGTATGTAACAGGTTCCAGCAATTGAAAGAAAAGTCGTGCTGCCTTATGAATGGCAGTCTAGTCGCATCAATTCCTGGTCACATAATGCAGGAAAAATCCAGTGGATTACAAAACTAAGTTATAAAACAAGTAATTTCTTTACTGTGTAAGTCCCTCTGCATGAAGTTAACCAAAGATCACAATAAGGAAAGCAATCAAATATTGAATTCGGAGAAGTATGCGAGTTATTTTGCCTGCCCTCAGTGCTTTAAACAATCATATATGACCTCCATGCAATATTAATATCATAGGTTTCAGCACCTTTTTTCTGTATGCAGCATATTAGAAATCTGCCACAAATCTACCCCAAATTTATTACTGTTAATAAAACAATAAGCTTCTTTGAGCTTAATGTATGGAATGCACTATGGCCCAGCATGACTCCTAGGATCACCACACTATTAATGCTTTTGCAAATAAGGAAAAATGGAGAATTCTAAAACTTAGGCAAATAGCTTGGACAAGCACAGTGCACTGATCCGACAAGTTATGGTGGGACAATTGATCCCCAAAAGAATCAAGACATTAGACACTATTAGATCCTTAGCCCTCAAAGCTGTCCTAGAGCTTATGAAAAGCAGCTTGTATAATTAGTGAATATATACTGATTAGTAATGTACTAAAGTGTATGGAGATATTTAGGCCACCAAGAATACCAGTCAAAAATTGATGATAAAAAGTACAGAAGTGTGCAAAATTATTTCAGTATTGACTTACATGAAGAAAATTTTGATGATATCTGACATGCACAGGTAATCTGTTTCAAACATCATCATCCAACTTATCTAAACTATCTTCATTGTAATTATCGGGAGAAAACTATTGTATTATTTGTGATCTAACATACTTGAACAATAATTTTCTTTTCTAAATCACACAAGTATATATAAGACTTAAGTTATAATGCAAAAATATATTTTTTCACAAGTGGAGAATATTATCAAAAGAACATAAACATCTCTATTACTCAGTGAAAGCTATACGCAAACATATTTTACTAAGATAGATGTTTCAGAACACTGAAAAAACTTACCATCTTAGATGATGCCAGTAGCTGAAATTTTTGATCTTAGTTTATTAATTGGTGTAAAGGATTTCATAAAATAGAATAATTCAAGTTGGAAGGGATCTCAGAAGTTATTTGTTCTTACTCCTCCAGTTAAAGCAAGGTCAGCTTCAACAGCTAATTAATTATAGCCTTGGAAAGGAAAGCTCCCTAAGACAGCTCTATATTCAGTGGAAAGACAAAGAGAGTGAAAGAACAAGAGAGAGAGGATCTTTCTATGAATCAAAATGGGACCTACTTTATTTACTCTGACTCACGTATGGATGACCTTTTATAAATTAGAGATTTTCGCCCCTTAAAGACTAAAATTAGTCTTTGTGAATACGCCCTCACATTCGTAAATCTTTCAAGTAATTTGGAAAAAGAATAGTCCCCCAAAATATTCATTGTTCTTACCTTCTGTATGAAAAAGTTTTAGTTTTTCCCATTTGGAATAAAACATGTTTTTTATAACGATTACTGTCGTATGGCTAATTTCATGCAGCTAAGCTCAAAGGTAGAGGAATATGCTAACATTCAAGTAAATGCAGTGAAAAGAAGGCTATGGCCCTATTTTTGTAAGTCTGCACCTGGATAGTGGTGTCATGTACCAAGGATGACAGGCAAACACAAGGAGAGTTAGGTCAAGAAGGAAAAGCAAGCTGGTATGGATATTATAGGCTGGGATGTTGATGACAGGTATGGTTACAGCACTTCCAGTGGGATTTACGGTAGCTATAATCCAGAAGCTGTAAAATTCTTTAGGGATAGTAATGGAAATCACACAGCTCATTCCTCCCAAACAGAGAAACTCAGGAAACATAACCCTAAGAACAGATTCAATTACAACTTTTAAGCTGTCTCTTACGGCTGTGCATTTTTTTTGCATTTCTGGACGATGATATTAATGTCCTTCCCCTTGAGCCACACTTTGTAGTGCACCATTAAGCTTCCTGGATCCTATGAATCTGATACCTCCTGCCCTGGTGGAGTGCACACACACACACACAGCCTATTTTGAGACCGTTCTTACAACGTAGGCACAGATTAAAATTAAGTTTTAATACATGCATGCATTGTACCCAGATTGCAGTCAATAGATCTAATGCTATCATCAAGTACTCAAAGGG
Source organism: Struthio camelus (assembly GCF_040807025.1). Classification (NCBI taxonomy): domain Eukaryota; kingdom Metazoa; phylum Chordata; class Aves; order Struthioniformes; family Struthionidae; genus Struthio; species Struthio camelus. Next base: position 111,118,801 of record NC_090942.1, on the reverse strand, counting down.
AATTTATAAATCTTTGGTGCTCAAATTAATTTCAGGCTGCACTGCACACTCTTGCATCTACCTGTCTTTTATGTATCTGGAATTTAATTGTTTTTCTCTTTGACATAATGAATGCCAGAAAGTAACCCTGAAGCACTTATTTTGCATCATAAATCACAATATTGTTGTAAAAAGGTAGTATAATTACAACAAAATACCAGTTCAAAACTGCTTAGAATTCATTTCTTGTCTTTGACAAATAGTGGAAAAAATCATTGCCTAAAGACGATGTACAACATTGATTTAGATGACTTGTTATGCACACATAGTGTGTTCTGCTAAAACAATCTTCTTTCCAAAAAAAAAAAATCCAAACTTGAGAACTGTGCAAGCTGCTGAAAAATTGATTTGTTCAGGGCAAAATGCTGCACATTTATAATTCCTTGTCTTTTCTTTAAATGCCTGTGTGTCACATCTCTTCTGCCCTCTGTGTGTTTGTGTGTGTGTGTGTGTGTGTGTGTGTGTGTGTGTGTGTGTGTGTGTGTTTGTGTGTGTGTGTGTGTGTGTGTGTGTACGTGCATGCACGCATGTATGTGTGTTGTAGTTTATTTTAAAGAATGCTTCATTTCATGAGGCAATTTTTTTATTATTCCACTTATTTTTCATGAGCTGTCTTTTCTTTTTCTTTCTTGCTTTTTATCTCTTAGTTTTGACGGAAATATGATAAGATGCCATGGTTATATGAATCACAGTGTAGCAAGTACTGCTCTGTCTGTTCGCTGTCTTATTTTCTTTTTGGTGCGGAATCTATCTTTACAATCCACTGTCTGCTTTTGCTGAAAGCAGCTTGAGCTAGATAAAGTTATACTAGAGGATGTGATGATATCGTATAATTGCTGTCCCAGACAAATAATTATTATCTGAATTGTATAATAGCCATCAGGTTGTACTAGCCTTTTATTATAAAAAGCCTAAAAGAGATGACTTTCTTATTTTAAAGGAATATGGGGGAAACAGAAGCAAATTTTTCAGTATTCAAGCTAGCTAGCTTAAAGCTAGTTCAGGGATGTCTATATGAATTGGTGTTAGTTTTGCAGTTACTTTTGCTGTTACTTTTACATCATAATGTAGGCGTATCATGTACGATGTAGGAGAGCTGTTTTACCTCCCTTCTTCTGTTTTCATCGCCTTGCCTTTCTCTTCCCTTTTTAGACCTCGTGGACAGTCCTGGAGAACTGCTCCACTAGACAAGCGCCTCCATTCAAATCCCCAGGGTTTGTGGCTCCAAGCAGCCTGGATAACCACTCTGCTTTGCACAGTCAGGACTGACATGGGGAAGGTATGCAGCAGCTCGTCAGGAGCTAGCAGAATATTCAGGACATTTAATCTGAAGATCTGCAGGTGCTACTGAAGTAGCAACTACGTGAAGAATGGAAAGTATATATGAAAAGCAGGTCCACCTGCTACTTCCCCAAAGATAGATACCCAAGGGATATACATATATTCAGATACTGAAGAATGACGTTGTTATATCCCATACTTTCTGTTTGCCTTCTTCTCCATCAAAAACTCCTCCTTAAGCTCATTCTTGAATACGATGCTTGGTTGCAAACAACTAGTTTCGTGAGCATATCAAGCAACGTACACTTTCTTTCTCCCGCACCCTCCCATACAGCGTTTCTTGGAAGATTCATTACACTCAGGAAGTAGTGCTCAGTCCCTAAAACAAAGAACAAACATAATGCTCTTTAGCATGCCAAGGTTTAACAAAAATACCCTCAACAGGGTGTTATTTAATTATAGTATTATATTTTTCATGGAGAATAACTGTAACACCACACTGAAATATATAGCTAAGAATTATGCTTATCTTTATGACTTAATCAATGAGTAGGTCTGCTTTATTAATTTACCATGGTTCTATACTTTTTCCTATTTTTTAAAAAACATAGAGTAACTATGAAGTTAATTTCAATCAGCAAAATTATCCCTTAAAATATACCACATTATTCCTTTGAAGCATTGTATATGATATTACAAAACTACTGTCCCCTAGAAATTAGAAGAAAGATATTTTGAATTTCTTCTTCTAAAATAAGAATTACACCTCTAATAAGAATTTATTAGAGCACCTGGAGCAAGAGAAAATCAGAAATATCAAAGTTTCAGCAAAACAGGTTGGTACTTGGAAGAAAGGCATCAAACCAGATTTGGTATCTTGGACTGAAGAGCTCAGGGGCCAGAGTGCTCGGCTGCAGGCACAAGAGAGAGAAAGGACTATTTTTTTTTCTTCAGGGTATTTTTGAACAGGAGAGAAAGAATGAAAAAAAAAAAAAGAGGGCAACCTTGGGCAATCACATAGAATTGGCTTATTTAATGCAGGTGAATGGGGCTCAGTTTGAAGCCGAATATCAACTGGAAGAGGGTGTGAATAGATGGAAGCAGAATTGATCAAACACCTATGGAGTTTGTTACACAAAAATCTTGCAAAGAGAGTGACTGAAAAGTCCATGAAGGCTAGGACCACCAAATTATTAAATCCAACTGGTAACATTTTCCACTCAGAGTTTCTTCAATTTTCTTTGATCTTATTCTCTCAAAGTAATCCTATCAACATTGTACTAGATTTAACACATAGATATCTAGCTTCTGTTATTATAAAACATAGAAATCATTCGTTGTCTGCATGCTCATTAGAGAAAAATTTTTCACTAAAAGTTAGCTGGTACTTTTCTTAATGACTTAGTAATAAAGCCTATTTTAAAGATTTTTTTTTTTTTACAAAAAACATTCAAAAGGCAGCAGTCAGAATACTAAACCCACAGTGGAAATGTGAAATTTTTAATAACATGTAGATGTTGAAAACACAGCTTATGGCTGTGGACCTATTACTACAAAACTCATCATTGCTGAAGTATCGTTTTGATGACATTTTGCAAAATAGCGTTTCATTAGCCGGACTTTTTGTTTCCTCTGCTTATTAGTTGTGAGGTTTGGTAGCAAATACTATAAAGTAGTTCTCCAGAAGAAAGTGTTTCATATTTTCTTATTTTTTAGTATTGAAAGAAAATATAAATGAGGCTCTTTCTCCTTAGCTATACAGCTAATATTCAAAATAACTAATGAACTGACCTTTAGGTCCTCTTGGACCGGTCCCCAGGGAACCCTCTGTCTAGTAGTGGTCAGTTCCTGGGAATAAGAGCTCCGTAACAGAATAACTTGCCTTAGATAAAGCTTCTTCTAATCTATACTCTATGGTTTATGCCTGGAAGCATAAAGTTTTTTATTCTTTCATAAAAAAGCAAATAAGAAAGCAAAGCAAATATACAATGCCATGGGATGCATCTGTTGCCACACTGAAAAACTCTATAAAATATCTAATCTTATCTCACAAAGTTCTCTGACCTCACTGTCACCATGACAACATATTTCAAATGATAAGCTGATCAGTATAAATATGTTAGTCAACTACTAATTTTGTATTTCTGTGGAAATAATTTATTGAACACAAGTTAAGTAGCAAATGGGAATTGAAAACTGATATGATAAGATAACCAAAAATAAACAGGCTCCAAACACTTTTGAACTGCAGCTAGAGTTTAGTTTCTTACTGGGATTCAAACTCTAATTTACTTCTGTAAAGGACTGAATAAGTCTTTAGACTGAATATACCAAAACCGTGGAGATAAGATTTGAAATTCATGCATATGGAATTTAACATACGGGTGCAAGCCCTATGAGATTATGTCAAAAACTTCATGCTGCTTTCAGGAAATCTTTGCCTTGTCGAATGCCATTACAGTGATTTCAGCAACAGCAACAAAGAGAATATTTATGAACTGCTGAAAATGTTTTACGATTTACCTGAACGAGGCAGAAGAATGGAGGAGAAGAGAAAGGTTCACATCAAACATATCTAAATCCTGACCTTCTGAGAATAGCCAGACACCCTGGGGTTATGCTTAAACGAAATTAAAAGGAATATACGGTATTAGGTCCCCTTTTTCTTATTGGAAGTACGTTGCAGGGCATTCTCTGACATTGTAGGCACAGTCTGTTAGCCTTGCAGCCTCGAGTAAGCTAGACAGTAACTTTTGATACGCTTCTAAGGGTATAGGATGTATGATTAGATTTACATAAGTAGCCAAGTTATGCACAGCACAGGCTGCACCTTGATATAGATTAGGTTAAGTAGTGCTAAAAGGACATAAAACAGTGGGAAAAACATCACAAGTGGCAGGCCAAGTACAGCTTTGCAGAAGCACAAGTAGTAAGATAAGCTGATCAGCAGGTAATAAAATAGGTATATTTGCATGTCTTATTTAGGTCTTATTCACATGAAGATTACCTGAACTACCAGGCTCCCAAGTTTCTGCTTATTCATTTCAGCTGGCATACCATCCCCATCCAAGAAGAAAGGAATTTTGCTTCTCCATACATTTGCATACCATAGCCAAAGAACTGCTGCCCAGTTCAGGTCATACGATTTCCTCCTAATTACAAATGGCTAAATAAAGTTTTCATTTCCCCTCACTCACCCATAAGCATTTCTGCTAGCCCAAATCCCAGATTTTACCAGATCAAATGATTCTCAAGAAAACCACTTTTGCTTTTCTTAATCAGCTGATCTCAAAACAAATTTCTCTATGCTTTTGCAGACAATTGGTTCCTACTCCGATTAAAGTGTTCAGTTTTGTTCACTGTTTTTAGTAGTGTTCAGTCAGTTCAGTTTGTCAGTCCTGCCCTCTCCTCACCCCTCCTCACACAACGAGTGTCTATAGCTGCCGTTTTCAAAGTAGTCCATCTCCAAAATCCTCATCTATGAAATCTTCATTCATATAAGTATGAAGTATCATTCTTACCCACATTGCAAAGCTATGCAGAAAGATAAAACTAGAATACCAGATGTCAAGAAGTAAGTGGAGCTGCAGCCGCCTGTGAAAATATATATACTATCAAATCACATAGCATCTAAGTAGTAGTTTAGAATCTTGAAAGCAGGGTAAAATTAATCAAACAGCCAGAAGAAACTGGCCTCAGTTGAAATATCAGACACAATAGAAGAATACTTTTCAGACTTTTACACCGAGATGATAGAATGGCTGGTGTCTTGGAGGAAATAAACCCACAGACAGCCTACTGTTTAAGAGCAAAGTATGACAAGCATGAGCAGCAGAGAAAATGTCATTAGAGTTCTATGTGGAAAAAGCTCTAAATGTGTATCAATCAAGATAATATCAGTGGGAAATGGCTTCAAACCATCAGTGGCTAAAACTGCTTGGTATACTTAGAAACATATGCTCACCTTAAAATGTAACACAAAAAAGAAAAGATTTAAATAGTCAGTTTGCACGCTTAGTGATTCCCAGAAAGCTTTTCAGCCCATCCTGTGTGAAGGATGTATGCTGGGGCATAGCTATGGCTCTCGCTGTCACAGTGTATTCTCATGGAAATTTCCAACTGAATCACTCACTGGGCATATTTACATGGTAAAAAGCTGGCAAAAAATCTCCAAAAGCCAGAGGAAGGTTATACTGCCAAAACTGTTAAGTCCCAAGTGGGTTTGCAAATAAAATTCAGTTGCTCTACTGGCCACCACTTGAATGAGTCAACAATAAACTAAGGCACTAGTTTAAAAAGGCCTTTTTACTACAGAAAAGTATCTTTCAGCTTCTGAAACAGGAATCCCCTTGAGAATAAACTGAAAGGTGAGATTTCTGAAAGGCTTTGTCCGGTTTCAGCCCAGTGCCTTTTATATGTTTAGGCATGCAGTCTACTGTTGCTGCATATCAAGTTTTCTGCTTTAGTGTGTTTTTCATCAGTTGCACAGAGCAAAAGAAACATTTCTTTGGATTTTAGAGAGCTTCCGAACGTTTTCCATATTGTGACTAACCTTCTAACATACAGGCCCATTCATGAGCCACTTTCACTCCCTCCCTCTTTAACCTCATCTCACGCCTTTTCCTTTAGTGGTTCAAATGCTTGAGGACATGAAAAGATCGCAGAAGGCAAGATTAAAATGAACTTCCTTTAGTGAAGGGCCGTAGTGGTTGCTAATTAATTTCATGCAGCAGTGAGTCTTCAGAGGCCTACTATTATTTCATAATAATCTTCATAATTTGTCCTCATCTACTTTTTTTTCGAAACAGTCTTGATGTCAGTGAAGTAGAAGAAGCACATTTATTCTAAAAAACAAATACCTCAGGTATATTTATTTAATGGGTGACATATTGTTCTTGGTGACTTCAGGAAACCAAAAAAATCTGTGGCACTGCAGTAATATTTCAAATATGCTAGGCTATGCTGTGTTTTGTCACGTTTCACCGAGTTAGTGAGGTCGTGCCTGGGTGGATGGCTCCTAGAAGGTACAAGACATGGCAGCAGACAAAGCCTACTCTGATGGGGATATACGCATGCTGCTCCCAAACCCCATTTTCTGAGAAGTTCCCAAATCTCTAGACTCCTATTAAATGTAAAGGTCCCTTTTCAGTGTTATATTTCTTTCCCATTTGAAAATGCATAATCAAATGCTTACACATAAACTTTTGTTTGCACATAGAACATTTTCCATCTCATATCAAAGCTTCCCATTTTAGAAGATCAGCCCCACTGTAGAGATTCAGTAGGTAAAATTATTCTCATTAATTCAGTTTTAAGTGAATGCGTCAGACTGGTGTTTAAGGGCACATTATGCTACTTGAGGCTTTGGCATTTTCATGAGACGTACAACTAAGTCCAGGTCATTGGGGTTTAGAAGAGATCTGCTGATACTTTTTGCAAAAAAATCAGTTGCAGTCCTCGTGATCTTAAATTCTGCCTAATATTACTTTCAATTATAATTCAGTTCTACATTTTTCTTTAATTTCTGCTTAGATGCTTTGTTGCTATTTAAATTTTCCCATTCGTGGGATATAAAATCTGACAAACAACAGCTAGAACTAACATGTCCTAAATATATAAAATGAGCCATATCCAGCATCCTTAAGAGCACGAATAAAATCTGCTACTACCAGATCGTATGGATTATAACAATATTTGAAAAAAATAAAGCATCTGCCATGAAAGGAATTTTCATGTTGATCCTTTTCCAGGCAAGAAAGGGTGGGTGGGTAGTAGCATTGAAAACAGAGGAAAAGGGGCTAGGATTTAAATAGAATAAATGATAGCGGCATACAGACAAGCTTGCTTAATTCAGTCAGCCAGCATTAGACAATTTCAAAAACTGGCAGTTGACAGTGTTTTTCTTAGCTTGTGGTATCTGAAGGACATTGATACATACATCAAACAGAATTTGAAGCACGCATAGTAGAAGTGCCAGTTGAGGCTTTATATGTAAGTTTAAGCTGGAATTCAATCCTTTTATTGTATGTGGAGCATACAGGCTCTCTCCTACGAAATTTTTACTCTTTTTGAGTGAAGAATTAATTTTCTGAGGATTTACAGGTAAATGTGTTCATTAAAAGTTGTCCCTAAAACAAAATTGTCACATACTCTACACCAAAGATTTAGGGTAATTCAAATTACATAGCAAGTTTGAAACGCTTCTGTGATTGTGTTATTAATAACGCTTAGCATTAAAAATAGTCTAATAATCAAATGCTAAATTTCTTAAAGGGATCCTATTGAAAACAAACAAAATCTCTTTCTTTTTTTTTCCCAGGGAGAATACAAACAAATCTTAACCTTTATTCTCATGTTATTTTACTTTCTTTCTGCTTTATCCATATTCTGCTATGAGCATGTATCAGTACAGATTAGCCCATACATCAACTTCCGTCTGCTTTCTGTGGCCACATTTCCTCATTTGCAGCTATTTCAACCCAAATTCTTCTATCTTCCTGAAGTTTAAATCTTATCAATAAAAAGCAAATGATTGTTATTTGCTAACTTTTTAACAGCTAGCAGCTTACCAATCAGCACAGGCTGGTACATAGCCTCTTCTCCAGAAGAAAAAATCACCAAGGCTATCTCCCAGACATCTAAGGAAACTAGGATATTGATGCCCTTCTAAAATAGCCTAGTGAAAGTAACTTGGTAGCTTCAGTTATATTACTGAGAGTGGAAGATGGCAATCGTTTTGAATGATATTTCTTCATATGCAGTCTGTAGAATAATATTTTTTTCCTGAAGAGAAAAATATTTGTTAGAGAATAACAGGAAAACACTTAATGTACCTGTTAAGGTGGCTTAGTTGTCCTGTTTTCACATATTTATGATGAAATAGCAATTTCTTCTTACATGGGAACTGCAGGCTGTCTTCCCCAGGGTGTCTTCCCCAAAGTATCTGTTAATGGGACACAGAGAGTCCTCCAAATAAAGAAAGGCTCCTTAGTTTAAGCAGCCACTTACCAAATCTGCCAACTGAACTTTCATCTGTTGCCTTTACAGGAAGACTGTGATATACCAAAAAATCATAAGCTAAACACAATTGCTTTACAGTTTATATATTTTACATTGTATATCATTTGAAATATAGTAAATGTCAAGAAAAAATTTTAAAATGTATATTAATGCCATCTGGCAAAGGGAGAGTGGTTAAAAGATGCAGCTCAATGCACTTCCAGCCAGGAAGATTTAAAAAATTTGGAATCAGACTTCTAATGACTGCTTTGAATATGAAAAATACTTCTAGCTAAGTTCCAAATTCTCCAGCTACCGTAAAAAGCGACAAGAAACCTCAGGCAAGGTTGATTTGGGAAGGTGTGACTGAGAGAAAGGGCTCGCATCTGGAAGCATATTTGGGATGTTGCATTGCTTTGAAGATAAGAAATCCCAACATAGCTGCAGGCAGTGGTGATCCCTTGGGGGGGCTTGTGCCAGAGGCATGCAGGGGGCTGCTTCCACCCGCATGTGAGGGGCTGGTGCCGCCAGGTGCCCGGCTTGTGGGATAATCCCCCTCTGCAGGCACAAGATGCTCCCACAAGGAGCGGACAATTGACAGCTGTCACCCAAGCAAACCAAACAAAATCCGACACAGAGACTAGCTGGCTCTTGTTAACATCCTTAATGAGTCTTCTGTGACTCTTTTAACCAGCTACAGGGTTTGGAGCAGGGCTGGAGAGCCACTTTTATGGGTACCTAAAACTCTCCTGCTTTCCCAAGATGCTGAATGCCACTGGCTCCCATTTTGGTCAACAAGAGCCACATGTTTCCTACATATGTCAGTTGTATGGACTAGATGAAGAAAAGAGAAGGAAAAAAAAGAGGATAATACCTCAGTCTTTCCTTTTTTAATTTTTGGTCGATTCTCTACTTGTATCAAAACATACCATTTTGCATTGCCTTCAGGATAAAAAACAATTAACGTGAAAATAAAAAAAAATTTCCTAGGAAATGAGGGGCTAATGATCTTCACTGATTTCCGAGTAACACTTAAGGTGTCAGGCTCAGTGCAAAGGCACACTTATTAGTTACTGTGCAGTAAGCTAGAGTGTGGATTCATGACGTGTTAGCTACTCCATTGAAATTTCTCCTGCGTTCTCAGTTTGCATGTATATCCTAGAGCAAAAGTGAGGAGTAAGTTATCTCATGTTCCTTGTGGATAGCATCAGGGACAGCTTTTTCAAAGTAACTGAATCTGCAAATTGTTTATCCTGTGGTGACTTTTTTATGTGGCTGCACCTATAACATAGTGTCCTTGGGAACAGATTTACTAGCTTCTCAAGCCAAGGTCACTCAAGAAAGCTGATCTAAAGAACTAAAGTTTACTTATTTCGGATTTGTTATATCGTAATAAACTTATTCCTGTAGAACTTAAAATATTCATTTAAACTTAAATTGGTGTTGATAAAATTGAGGTTCATTTAGTTTAGTTCACTTTCAAGATGCGACTAGGTTTAACACCGTATAAATGAGCCTTACCTAAAGTAAGACAAATATCAGCTGAAGTAGTAACTCTGCGAATAAACAGTTTACTACTCAGTCACTTTATTTCAAGACTTACCATTTAATCCTTATTTAATCTTAGAAGCTTTAAAGGCTTCTCCTAAAGTGGCTTTATCTACACTACACTACAACATTTATTTGATTATCAAATAACTAGAAGCAGCCAATAACGTTGGATAAAAGGCAGCAGGACAATAACCCATATGCTTCCTCCAGCTTTCAAAGGAACAATTTTACTTTAAAGGAGCCAAACTTTCATTCACCAGCATCTCAGTCAATACCTGAAAATTTGCCAGCCTTTTAATATCAGATTTGCTTTGGGCAATGCAGAAACATCTGAAGTCTGCAACAAAAACATCTGTAGTGGCCACTAGCCTTTAAGCCTGTTAGCTACCTCAAGTCACTTGCTGACCAATTAACTGAAGATAGAAAAATCTCATGAGGAAAACCTTCTCATGGCACATTTTGAAACTATGTGCTGCTAGACCTTTTCCTCTACAAGATATGTGGGTCTGAATCTCTTTGTAGTATAGAAAACCTTAAAAAGAACTATTCGGAAATGTAGTTAAATTGTTTTGTGGAGGACGGACCTCAAGACCTTAGCTGAAATTATCAGTACTGCAATGTAGGCGACTTTAATCTACCTCCAGTTGCTGCAGGGACAGAACTCAAGTTTTGAGAAACACTCAGATGTGCCCATGCACGCATACACACACATGCATATGCATGCACATGCAGACACACATATGTACAGACACACACACACACACACACACACACACACACACACACACACAGAAAGAGGACAATGCACACAGCCAGTCCAGGAAGGCAGCAGACTTTCTGGATGTACCACAGAAGAATCTAGAACAACAACAGCCAGTGGCCTAAAATTTCAGAACAGCACGAAACTGTGGTTCCTTTTGTCCCAGGGACAATAAAATTACAGAATAACAGTTAGACACTTCTCTTCCCATTTTTGTGCTATTTCTAATGACTGCCCTAAGAGATTCTTTTAATGACTTGTCTGTATGTGCCAGCCTGCACAGCTCCTTGCTCAAGTATCCTGAGGCATGGGCATGCCAAAAATCTTTATTTGCTTCCTCCATGGCTGTCGTTTCTCTTCTCAATGGGAAACTGAGTGTCATGTCAGCACCTACTGCCCAACACCCAGATCAATGGCCAGGACATGCTGCTGCCAGTGACACCAATGTGGAGGGGCTGGAGGAGCCCTCCCACCCTGCTAGGACCCTGCACCCGGCCCATGAGAGCCATGGTGCACCAGGAATGGGAAAGCTGTGGCAGAAATGGGAAAGCTGCAGCAGGAATAGGAAAGCCGTGGCAGGAACAGGAAGGCTGTGGTAGGATGCAAAGGTGCCACAGGAGGAGTTTGAGAGCTTGGGCAGATGTCACTGCCCCAGCAATCTCTCGTGGTCTTTCCTAGGATAAAGGCAGAGCACTAGAGGGAAGCAGCTCATGGGTTGAATCCATGGGATCACCTTGACCTAGAATGTCCAGATTTCACTGGGACAGCAGACAAGATTAGATACTAGAGGAAATTAATAAAATCCCCAGTTTAATTGGCTAATATCACTGATGTTAAATAGATCCTCTTAAAGAATAGTGCTACTGAATCACTAAGGTTCAAATGAAATTGAAAATGTTCTTATGAGAAACATTTTTCGCAAAGCCTGTGAAACTGTGAGGATTAGGTCGGAACATCCAACGTGATCAATATCTTGCAATTGCATTAAGGCCCCAGGCAACAGGGGCCCTTATTCCTCCCCATTTCCCATTTTCTGTCTTCTGTTTCTAGGCACCATCATAGGCAATCAGACATGAACAGAAAATGAATTTGCTACAAGCTAGTAGCATTGTAAGTGGCTTTGATGTAAGTGGAACAAGGGTCGGTAACTTCTAAGCTCCAGTTGCCTGATAAGAATATTAAGTCTACCATTTATCCCCAATGAGTGCTTGATTAGCCATAGAGCGCTCTGCTGACAGAGTTCACTAAAAATACATTATGCTAATAACACTCGAGGCCAGCAACACCGGGAAAGCCCAAGTCGTAACACAAAGAATGAGTCATTACAGTATTTACCTGGCTGATACAGTTACAATAAAAAATATGACTTCCTAGTTCTGTTTGCAAAGATACTGCTAGAAACAGAGGTGATTTCTCAGAGCACTAAAGGATTAGGAAAAAAAAAAAGACACATCAGCACAGTGAAGTTGTGGGGATTAAAATAATGCTCGGTGTTTCAGGCCGTGTAGCTGTTAGTGGGGTTAACTTGCTTATATGTGTTTATTTTTGTCTAAACTACTTTATACAACTATTTCACTAGTATCTTTCTCTGCCTGGATTAGCATCAAGCACATTTCCTTCCCACCGCGTACTTGGACCATAAGCAGAGATTTTCCTCGCATTGCCATGGCTTCTGCCTGCTCCCCAGCATGCTGCCAGTGCTGGTTTCAAGCTCTCTTCCCCGTCCCTGTACTTGTGCTGACTACTCCTAAGACACCTTCTCTCATCTAATGGAAGGATTTATGGGCTGCCTTTCTTTTTTACCATATGCTGGGAGTATTAAATATCCCAGCAAGAGCACAAACCATACTTCAATGTACTGAAGATAGATGGGTGAGAAGGTTCAATGCTACGTTAGATTAACTCCCTGGATCCAACAGCTTTTTCTGAACACTGAACCCCTCCCATCCTCTTCCCACTCTTCTCGTCCTCTGTCATGGCTGCTAATAGAGGAGGCAATGTGCAATCAGCAATCTGCCTAGGAGGTCTGGGTACCCTGAACAGAACTAAGATTCGGGCTGCAGCCAGCTGCTTGGTTGCCAGCCACTGCATGGGCAAATTACTGTACAGCACTTAAGCATAACTCATGGCAAGGACAAGCAATCATTTCACAGATGTACAACGGAGTTTTATGAAGCAGGAACAAGCATGGAAAAAAGGTACAACTAATCTGGCCATTAGACCTGGGCAAACCACTTTTTCAAAACTTTTGTTAGCCAAAAATACTTTTTAAGCCCAGCCAAACTGCAGTCAAATTTGTCAAAGTTTCAAAGAGCAAAGGTAACGCTTTAAAAGGAACTGGATTGTCTTCTCAGCTTTAAAAAGGTGTGACATTTCTATATTTTTTATAGGTGCTATAAAAGACAAAACCAAAACAATTGCTTTTGAGTGAGTAAAATATTTTTTTTTATACCTGAAACATATCTTTACTTTTAATGTTTTATTTTGCCCAGAAAATGGAGGAAAAGAAAAATAACTTGGGACTCTACTCCCAATTTTAAGAAACGTTGGTTCTGGCAGTGCACCAAAAACCACTGGTAATCACAATCAGCTATTACAAGCCACCAGACTGTTTAAATACAAAGATACAAAAAGAATCGAGCAATCATCTGATCTACTGATATCTGCTGCTGATATCTGGGGTAGTAATGTGAGAAAGATCCAAGTAATGGAGAGAAGCGAGTGACTTCCATGGCACAATTTATCTCACATTAACATAAATGCCTAGAACAGGTCAAAGAATTATACCTTAAAAATGCTCGTTTTTCTTCACTGACTACAGGGCGAAACATAGGCGACTAGTACTGAAGTAGCATTCTACCTTATTAATGTAATAAGTTGGGTAAGGTGAATTTCTGCATTTTAATAGTGTACAACAAATCAAAATTAGTGTGAAAGATCCAAGAATGTAGCACTAGAAGCTGGAAGAAGGATTGGCCAAAGGAGAGCACATGTGATGATGTCTACCATAACCTCAAAAAATACAGTAAGAATCACAGCAAAAATTAAAGGTAATCTATTCTTACCTGTGAAAAATCATATAGTTGACTACATCTCTGAAGAAAAAGAGCAGTGTTTGTATCTGCCCCACTCCATAAGAGCAGCTTACAGGTAAATAGTAAATAGTAAGTAATAGTAAATAGGCAGGTAAATAGTAAATATAATACTGAAGGAATGCACCATACTGCTGGATGAATAAACTGCTGATCACTTTGTCTGACTGCATGGAGAGCTAAAGCAAGCTGAAAGCTTTCAGTTTACAATGAACAGTGTACTTCAGTGGCAGAAAATTATATACTTACTGTTCCACTCCAACTGTGTGTGACGTATGAAGAACAATGAATTCCATCAAAAAAAAAAAAAAAGAAACCGTGTGGTAAGTAATCAAACTATTATCTTCATTAACCTTTGTATCTATTCTACTATTTTGCAAGGCAATAGGTAGCTTGGCACTGGTACATGCAGTGCCAGTGCCTTTTATTTTCTTCTTTCCTTTATTCTTTGCCATGTTTGTTGTTCCTTTTATCAATATTTCCCTTCCGCAGTTTCCCCTTTCTTGCTTTTTCCTCCTCCTTCTGGGATTCCAAATTTGCTTTCAGGATTAAACATTCATTGGTTTATAAAGTTAATCCTCCATCACTATAAACATGCCAATATAAGTTCTCTAACTAACTATATTAAAGTCTACTGTTATCACCTCCCTTTTCCCGATAAGTTTCAGTTTATTGCAAGAATATAGGACAGCACAGGATTTTTCCCTGACCTTCTCGGAGCCTGATTTTTGACTGTAGAAGGTGTCACTTAGATATACGCAAACTGCATTTGCGGCAGTGTAGTTATGAGCAGGTAAAATCCTGCCCCTACTTAACAGATTTCTAAGAAATTCCATCCCAGTAGGTGTGTAGAGACTGATAGATATTGAATATGAAGCAAATTAAAGACACTGTAGAAGCAGGCTTTATGAAAGCAAACTTACATTTTACTTTCAGCTAAACATGTACAATTACTTTCATGAAAACTGGAGAACTTCACCTCTTTTTAAAAATTATTTAAACTCTCTTGTAATCTAACTGTTTCATGGTTCTGTGCTGTGCTTTTGGCAGTAACAGTGAGCATGTTAGACTCAGAAACAGTGATTAGTATCTGTTCATATAAATGTTCTGGCCTGCTTTTTCTCATTACTCAAATTCCATACACAAGACACATTTACAAGCATAAATTGTTTTCCTACTGCGCTTCTAATTAACACTTCCATTAAGACCCAGGCAGAGGGTATGCAACATTCTGAAAGAAACTACTGTTTACAGAAACAGTGGTAAAATGTATACAAATATGTCCTGCAAAGTGCAATCAAGCCAGCTTGGGTGACGTATGGGTGTGTTTCTCTGGGTACATAGGTACAAACAGATGTGTACATTCACATGCAAGACTGATTTGTTCATTAACATGAAAAAAACTACAGGAATAGCAGTCCATTAATTTTTATAATTACCCCTTGCATACCTTTAGCGCTGCTCAATTTATTTTCTGAAGCCCTTGGTAGCTTCAAATTGGCTCCTTGAACCTGATCATACTTCAGTCACTTTCTACCAGTTTTGCATTCATTGGATTGGATGCGTTTGGATCTTTATAGTCCTACAGTTTTTAATGGCTTCTAACCCCTCTTTTTATTCTATGTGAAATCTGAATAAATCTTAAATTGAGATCAACTAGTAACAGGTTAGCTTAGCATTTTCTTTCAGTCTTGAAAGACAAAATAAACTGATCAAAAGGCTTGCTAAGCGTCATAAATAGTTCTCAATTTCTACCTGAGCTGATTTATGCCTTTGAATAAAAACACATAATCTTTTGGATATTGCGTATTTTCTTTTCAAAATCAAGTGTAGAAAAGCTCCAAAGAGCTAAAACTGAGTTTCACCTCCAGAAATCTCATTGTGAGACTCAGGGGAGTCAATCCATAAGGAAAGAGATTAAACAAATAGTCTTGTGACCCAAAGTGCAATCAGCTTTGCTCTGGGAGAGTAAGTTTGAAAGCCTGACAATTAACTGTAACTCTGGGTTGGTGGTGGGGGGATGCTGTTGTCTTTGTTTTTAATTACATTTTATTGAACAACTAAATGATAAGCATCAAAAGACAAGATTGTCTTGGATCATCAGAGATGGAGGAGTTTGTTTGTTCTGTGAATTCAAGCAAACTAAAAGTGCACTTCATGTGTTTACCTGAGTAATTAATGAAAGACCAAATTGCTTTTGAGCCAGTAGGCAGCAGTTAATTGGAGTTATGTGCATTCATTGAACTGAGTGATTTGGACCAAAAAGGATTTGGAATATAGGTGATAACCCTTTTCAGGAAAACAATGCCGCAAAGGCTGAATACTAAAAGGCAACTTCCAGATGGTGTCATTTACCTGGAGGACCTTCTGCTTTTGTTATAGTTTGAAAATGGATAAAGTAGTGGGTTAACTGAACAAAATGCTGAGGAAAAAGTCAGTTAAATAATGGAGTTAAAAAGTAGAACTCGGACATTCTGTCTATTGCTATTACTTTTAAATTAGTAAGGCTAGTGAATTGAGAGAAATTTGCCCGTTTACATTAAGGAAAATTGCGTTTGCAGGGGAAGAAAGGTTCTAATTTCTGACACTATTATCATGCCTATTTTTCCATAATATCTCACCAAGGACTGGAGGCTATATTTTGGTGCTCCTGCTCAGATGTAGTAGCATTTAATACTTTACTATTACTTGCAGATAACAGTTGAAGTTAAGGCAATTCACTTTTTTCTGCTTATAAAAGATCATAATTTTACTGGGACTTCCAACGAAGATTTGTTATAGAAGGTTTCAGAATTCTTTTTTCAAAGTCAGTAGTTATACTTCTGCCTCACTTCGGCCCTTCTTTCCTTGACTTCCTTGTCCTTCTTCAGTGAAAAATGTTGATGAGCTGTATTGGTGTTTCCACATGCTGTCAAACATAAAGCATAATAAAAGCAGTGTATAAAATCTTATTGACACCACTGACTTGGGGATCAGGCCTACATGCATCTGCACTGAACCCTACTACTGAAATGTCTGCAGCACTTTGTGGGAGGTAGTAAGATGTTTCTACAGTTTTATTTTTAATAGCGATCTGTTGGGACTAAAATTGTGCAGTGCATTAGAAAACTTCATTCAGCCTCAAGTGCTGAGGGTGTCTGTAGAGGCTGCAGTATAATCTGTGTTTAAGTTATTATGGGCGAGATTCCCAGTGGCTTCCTTTCTAATTTGATAAACTCGGAGATCCATTACATTTTAATATGCAGTTCATGAGTTAATAGAAAAAGCTAGCTGAAATTAGTAAGAAGGCACACATTTCCACATTGGACTTTAATCATTTCAGATGACTGGGTATTTACAAAGAACCAGAGCTCTATAGGTATTGCAAGTTGTGCTGACTGTGAGAAACAGCACAGGGCCAGTGGGTGCCGTTTCTTTTAGGCGGAGATCTCTGTTGAAGTCAATAAGGAGGTATGCTGAAAAACTGGCCCAATATTTTCTATTTAGTTCAGAGGCAGATTTTGCCACAGTTGCTGCTATTGAGTAGCACCTTATACTACGAATAACGATAATGAAACCCTGGGACTCCATGAGAAGTAGTTTCTCAGTGAGTGTAATGGCAGAAGAACCTGACCTTTTTTTCCAAGATAAAGTGCTAAAGAACTGGAGAATAGTACTGCATTCTTTACTTTCATTGGAGTTGGCCTTTATATATTATATTAACCACCTACATATTATATAAACAAGGTCATTTAATAGAGCTTCATGAATCACACCCAAACAAGCTATAAATATATGTGTATGTATGTGTACACACACACATATATGTATATGTGCGTTCTCCCTGCTAGGTATTTGAATTGTTGAATTCCACATGTCTTTTTTCCACTTCTAAAACTGTTGAATACAACCAAGGGAGCCCAAACAACTCTGAGCAATGCTGTTATGAGGTGGAAAGCAATTACATAGTGTTGACTGAGATTAAAATACTTCATTGACAAACATTTCAAAAAATATAAACAATGTTATTCTCTCTATCTTTGCAAGAGTAACAGCTTTCTTTCAGAGAGATGAGAAATTTTCATGGAAACGACGGGCTTACAAATGCAACGAATGGCTCTTCCACAGCCTTAACAATATTATTTATAAATAGTTTAATTTCCTTGTTTGATGGCAATTTTCATTATTTATTAGGATAATGTTGTAAAGTCACTAGTTATTCATTGCACAATTCTGTAAATTACATTAAATTACTGAAGAAATTGTCAGCAAAACAAAAGGAAAGATACAGGCTTCTGAGTAATATTTTTCATTTACAATGGAGCTGAGAAAAGATGGCTAAAAACAATAAAAATCAAAGTAAAAGCAAATAAAAACATTATAAGCTGGCTTCTTTTAGTCATCCTCATTTGTATTCATTTATACTTCCTTCATAAGAATCATCTAGCAAAGGAATTTTCGGACATTATCTGTGGTAATGGAAAGCGAGGATAATTGTTGAAACTCTTTTCTTAGTTCCCAGTTCAGAATAGCTATGTAAAATATTGACTAGTGATATTTCTTGAATTGGGAACCATTTTAGAAATCTGAATATTCACATCAGACATCTGACAGTAAGATCTTCTAGACAGACAAATGTTTTACATTTAGTAACCGGGCTGATACTCAAGTTTTATCAGCAATACTATCCCTATGAAGAGAAGGGGATTAAGTCTTCACAGGACTGTAACTGCCTAATTGTTTTTACCACTACGGTTATGTTAGTTGTAGTTTGTATGGTGTTATTATTTACAAAGCAGGTTTACAAATAACATTTGTTAAACCAAGGAATTTAGTAAAAGCAGTAAATGCACGGTGAATACTCAATATTTCAGCAGTCTAAAGAGTTAGATTTAGTTTGAATAGCCAAATGATTTTTGAAAGTCACAATATTCCCACAAACTGCATGCAAAGAGAATTAATTGAATAATTAAATATCACAAATTTTTATACAGAACTGATCTTTGGTATTATTCTGTGAATATATTATTTCCAGCATTGCACTTTTGCAGAACTTACTGAATGTGTGTGCCTGAGTTCTTGCAAGAAAATACATACACCCCAAAGCACTTTTCATGATCAGAAATTAATATAAAGTGTGATGTGTTTAATTGCCAGCTTCCTATGGACAAGAAATTTCGAACATTATTTATTTTTTCAATTAATTTCACAGAACACAATAGTTCCAGGAAAGGAAATTTTGTAATTTATGGAAACTAATTTATGTTGAAAATTATGGCAATACTTCTTTCATAATGATTTATAATTATTATATTCTTACCCCTGATTTAGCGTGGAAATGTACTTCCCACATCAGACATTGGACATATCTAGATAGACTAAAAGAGATAAATTCAAAGAAGTGGGTTCATAGTGTGATTTGTGGGACTCAAATCCTGATTCTGGAGTCCCAGGACAATCAAACTGCACATTTACTGATTCAATTGGTAATTGGGCTCACCACTAGCGTATCGAAAAGGTGAAATAAGACTCCTAACATTTAGGTAAAATCAATGCGCGAATTCAATTAGAAAATGAAACCCACAGTGAATTGCAAGTCCATTCCTTGGCTTCGAAATGAGGAAGCTCATCTAGAAAAGGTATCAGTGTAATTCTACTATTTAACAAGGGGTTTATGTTCTGGAAAGATAACGCCGTGCTACAAGCTTCCTTGCACACAGGGTAAGGACTTACCAGTCTGCGAATGGATTGGGTAAGACCTCCATCACAGTATATTTCATCCTCCCACCCCAGTCCATTAAAAACATCTAAACATACCTGGCTGCTGAAGCAGACCTGTCACAGGGCAGACAAGATGGGATCGTATGGGTAGGAAAATAGAAAGCAAGAAAGAATGCAACATATGGATGATTAATTCCAGGCACAGTATCCAGCTAGTGGGCTCATTTTCTTATATGGCGTGTATAGGCCTGTGTAGATAATTCAGATATCATAATGCCAAGTCACATAATAAATAAAAACCCAATTATACTCATCATCTCATACTTGGGCCAATGCAACACTTGGCCTCTTTCCATTCTATGGGATCATTTTTGTGTAAGACAAGCCAGAAAGTTTAGCAAAGGAGAAATTGTTCCTTGGAAAATGAGATATGTAGCGCCCCAGATGTGTGCCAAGCCGAAGGGTTCCTCTAAAGGCAGAACGATACGGGAAGTTACTCTTAACATGATTTGGGGATAAATTATGATTGTTGCTGTCTGATTTGTAATGCAGAAAGAAACAGAAGACATAAGTTTATTTCTCTTACATACACACCTACAGACCCCAGCACATAGCTTGGCTGCATACTTCCATAGCAAGTGAAGGATTCTCAATAGACTATGTCTACAAAGGGGAAACATGAAAAAGACCTTCTCAGTGCACCACATAGTACAAGGATAAACCTATTCTGTGTACTTTCTGAATATTAAAAAAAAAAAAAGTTAAATAAAGAAAAAGCAAATACAGCTGTTCATTCCCTTATCTTAAACAGCATGAGGCTTGACCCACAAGAATTGCATTGCACTGGCCAACTTGTAGTCAATTGCTGTCTAAGAGCATTTACAGCCTCGTATTTAGGTGCTAAGGATCTCTACCCATCATGAGGACTTTCCAAGAACAGTGCCCAGAAGTCACCATGCCCCAGGGACCAGCCTAATCCAGCCACTGCGAAATCCAGAAACATCTTGTTGAAGCTGTTTCTCTGCGCTCCAAATCATGAAGTATATGGGGGCAGAAGAAACAGATCGTGCAAGAATAACAACCAACCTACTGATAGTACTGTTTCCAGGAGAGCATTCAAGTCTCTGCTCAAAAAGATATGCAAGTATTTTATGAAAAGCAAAAAGGATTCAACAAGAGCAATGAAAAGAACTCTGAATCAGAATATGCTGTAATATGGTGATCAGCATACTCCATCAAGTGTAAAAAGCACGGGCTCAAGTACCTTCAGTATCATTTTACAGATGAGTTCTCCAATCACTGAACCATTGGATAAAAAGAAGAGACCACTCTCTCTCCAGCTGTGCCTTCTGCAGATTTGGAAGTGGTCTGACACAACTTCTTCCTGGATCAGCCCCTCAAGTGACCTAGACAAATAAATACCTGCATTTCAGACTCCTGAGCTAGTGAAGGATTAGTATTACCCTCTCTTTTCCTTTAATACCCATGTCATCATATCCTTGCCACATCAAAAGCTATTTCTAAATCCTGTATGTTAAGGATATCCAATTTTTCTTTTTAATTTTTGCCCATACAAATAAGTTTCCTGAAATCTAATGGAGTGGAAGGGGAGAAGTTGCTCAATCTCAGAAGCAAATTTGAAAATCATTTTGATGTGTTTTTATGACACTCTGTATTCAAAGTTGCAAGGAGCCAAATATTATAAATCCTGAAAGGATTTTGTACCATTAATATTTCCCATGTTACATAATATGTAAAATGAAATCAATGTATTCTAGGAAGGCTGTAAGCAGGAGGAAGCAGCCTGCAGCCTAAAGCTAGGAATCTACTAATTAAGATATGCAATAAAAATGTTAATCAAGTAAACTTAGAGAGGACGGGGGAAAGAGATTACATAATCCTCTTGGCACCATATAATGTCTCAGTGCTCTCACATAGGAAAATGATGAGTAGGTAAACAAGAAGAGAGAGAAAAAAACAGCTCCTTTGATTATGGGCCAAAGACGAAACAGTTCCAAATGGCTCCTCTAGCCAACATTAGCAGTTCAAGCAGGAAGATCTAAGAGCTCTCTAGCATGCCAGCCTGGGAGTAGCTTGGAGAAGCTAACGAGGCAGTCGCAGAAGCAATCTGGGAAACCAGAGTATTTAAGGAAGATTCTTATCAAGTACGGTCATAGCTATGCATTTTTTTAATTTTATTTCTTTATAAATCTATTCCACTGTTGCAAATCTATATTTGAAGCAAGCAGAATATTTACTTTTGTGTCCTGTATTATACAGATGCTTCAGCTCTAACCAGCAGGTAGGCACCTCATTCATCTTTTCGTGGATCCTTAAAGCCACGGGTTTGGGATTACGCTTGTAGCCTTGTCGCTCAGTAAACGTGATGTTCCTTGTAAACAGGCTTTGTACTAAGCTAATAGTACAGCCATCAGGACTTGTCAGGCTTTGTCCAGACTTGTTTTGGCCTGGCTGGAGCCATATTTTAGCTTGTTTAGCTGTAACAGCAATTATCTAAGGCCCAGGTAACTATTAGCTATTTTATTTCAGCTGTTACGCAACTGTGTGAGGTGATGGCAAGCACCTACTCTGTGTGGAATGAACTATTTATGACCCTAAAATAAAATGCAGCGTACAGGAGTATGGGCATGGGATGAAAGTAGAGGTCTTGAAACTACAGGCACAGGATGATACCAGAGGCCCCAGGGCTGTAAACAATTCGCCAGTGGTCAGTTAATGATCATTAAGGGAGAGCAACCTTGGGAGCTGGGTAAAAATAGTTTTAAGGCTAACAAAGAAAAGGAAGAACTAGCATCTAAAGTATGTAAGTGCACTATATACTGTAAAATAAGATGCAGAGCAGAACTATCAATCAGTGACAAAAAAGGAAGGTATAGAGCTTTTTAGAAAATGTGCAAACTGACCTCAGGGCATGCCCAAAAGCGAGGAGGGAGAAAGCGTTAACATCAACATCATAGCTCTCCCAATAAAAGGCGAGGGACACTGACCACTGGCTGTACTCAGTTCCCCCGGCCCCTAACCAAGGCCATCAGCCTTAGGAGTCAGAAGCAAAGTAGAAGGTTGAGAGTAATACCAGAGAAAGGTGGAGATACTAGACAGTTTACATGTATTCATGTTAACTGTATATAATTTGAATCAGAAGTGTTAATATAATTATAACTGGACTAATAACTATCCTTAAACTGTTGAGACTTAAATTAGAATAACAATAAATTCCTGGCTTCGTAAATGAGATGTGCTTATTTTCCCCATAAAAAGATTTTGCGTGTAGCAAACAGGTAGAGGTAAAAGCAGCTTACTCTATTATTTGGATGCAACAAACTGGTAACACTAGCCAGGTGCATTCTAATCCAATGTGTTTCTTTGGGGTTTCCAAAAGGTAAGAGGATACATCTCCACCAAGTTGTTGAGCTGTTTTAGGAGATAATGATATAAAGAGAAAGCATCTTCCCAAATTAACCAAGAATCGCCTTGTCCAGAAGCAGGATAATAAAGAGAGTGAAAGATGAGAATCTTTCTCAGTTCATAATAGACTCACAATTGCCATCGGTGGTATCTGCTGCAGCTCAAGGCTTTGTGCTGGATTGAGTACTGCTGAGAACTGCCCGTTCATCAGGAATTCATAAACATGAACCACAATTTCAGATTCTCTCTCCTAACCAGTTTGCTAGAGGTTTATTTTCCATGAGGACAGCTGGATTCTTTGCTCAGGCAGCCAGTTGAGTCTTTTGGGTTTTTTGGTCTTTTTTTTTTCCTCTCTTTTGGAGGAGTTCCCTTTTTAATACAAAAAAATACCATTACTTAACACCCAAAGCAATGATAATCATTTTGTTCTTTCAGTTAAGATTAAAAATGCTTATCAAATAGCATAAGCATACACTTCAGAGTACTTACTATTTTCAGCGTAATTTACTTTTTAATTAGAAAGCAAAACAGTTAATCACAGCAATAGGCTAATTTCTGGCCACAATGAACTCCTAGGCACTAATTTTGATAGAATTTTCTTGTTACATCACTAATACTATAGCTTTAAAATCCCTGCACTGAAATATTTTTTCATTATATTTATGCCAGATATTATTATATTGGTCCTTTGTCCAATACAATGAATATCATGAATTAGGCAGAAAAATATTGCTCCATGGCCATGGTCCTATTAGGCATAAGTAACCAGGTAAAGTTCAAACACTGCATTTATTTATTACTTAGGCAAAGATGTCTGCTGTTTTGAGAGTCTGTGTCTTACTATTCTGTATGTTAATTTCAGAGTCTGCCTTTCTAAATTATTTTGAACATATCTCTAAATTCTGTTACTTAAATTTGAAAACAGTAATAATGATTTGCAATGTGCAATTTTAGATTGCAATAGTAACACTTCTACAGTTACTAAACATAATTATTAGCATGCAAATTCTTATCTGGAATAGCTCCAACAGTATATACAGTTTAACTGTGAATAACAAACCTGTGTGGGACCTGGATACATTTTAGCTATATGAAAATGCTCATTTCGGTCAAGTGTGGCAATCTGCAGTGTCAAAACAATGAAGAAAGAAGGACAGGAATTGAATACAAATGTGTAATGCTTGTATGGAGATTACGTTCCACTAATGAAAATTTTTAAAGAAAATCAACACACTTTAAAGAAAGATATTTAAAGTGGGGAAATAAAAAGTATATATTTATTATTATATAAAGTATAAGAAAAGCAAGAAAAATATGATTTTTATATCTAAGTCAGTCACATATATATCTCCTCTAACATTAAAAATGATGTAGAATGGCTGAAAATAGGTTACTAAAATAAACAATAATAATATTTTGTAATTTTTTCATAGATATCAAAGTTAGCTATAATTACTGCTGTTTTACAAAGAAGATAACATATGGATAATCTGAATGATCTGGTACAGATTGGTGTGAGATCTGTTAGTGTTCAGTCATAGTGTCATCCTCCTCAATCAACCTGGTGTGCGAGAGCAGTCCATGAAGTATTTTTGAGCCACAGTACTATCTTAGTTTTGATTTTGGCAACCTGGCTTTGTTTTCAATGTTAACATATGAAGTATTTTGTGTATAATTGATGTTTTCTAGGCAGTCTTCAAATGGAAATGGATTTCAGTACATTATACAAGTATTTCCAAAGGTGAAATACAGTTTGGAAACAGACCGTGTATATCAAGAAACAGTCTGGAGAATAGGGCAATAAATACACAGGAAACAATGACAAACCTCTAACCCTTAGCTGTGTGGCACTACCACCCAATACAATAATTTACTATATCAATAAAGCTGGATAGAACATCAACAGAAATGCCTCCTCAAGAATATCACTGACAAAGGAAAGGTTAAAACTGCCATGAGCCTGCTTTTTTTTTCTTTGCACTCTGGAGTTTTAAAGAAAAGCTGAAATTTACTCTGCTCAATAGTCAGTGATGTATATAATTAAATAGAAAGGTTTTGGAGGATGTGATTTTTATGGTTACCATAGCAACTAGCACCTAGATGGTCCATATTCCCATCCTCTTCTACCATCAATAAGAAAAAAAAAATCTGTCTATCATGCACTTGAAAACAAATAGGTTTCTACTGCTCAGACTCCCATTGTTCTTAGCAGGCATCTATCATTACTCAGAATCAGGCCATGAGGATAATCTGCTCTGGAAATACGCCTGTAGTTTTAGCAAAGAGCAATATGCATTAACTTTTGAAACGTATTTATAGTGAGAGTAAGTGGAAAGTTTTTCCGCAGTCTCACCTTACAGCCATTTTAGCCTGAAATAAAGACAAACTAAAGCAGAAGCGCCGCATACACTATGACCAGAAAGAAATTTTTACAGGTTCACATTGCTAATAAAATCTCTCTCCTCACCTTTCTCATGGTGCGTCTGAAACTTTAGAGAACGGGACAGCAGAAGTGTGATGCAACTTTGAAGTGGAACAAAGTTATTATCTGTTGTTAAAACATGTCGTGCTTTGTGGACAGTACTGAAATCATTTATTCTGAGTTTTGAAGGCTCCTAATTGCAGATCTTTCTCATGTGACTTTTTTGAGGGACACAACTGTAAAAAATCAGTTCAGTAAAGTAAATAGCCATTTTAGTAAGTTTATTATCTCTTGCCTCAGAAGCTTCACAAGTGCTACCCATCATTTCTAATGTAATCCTTGGCTCCCAGTGAAATTTTTTCTACCATATGTATGCATATAAAAGAAAGAATTAGTATTAACATTAATGTTAAAAAGGCATGCAAATGCTCTTTTCAGTTTTCTCCTGAAATCTCTGATTTTCATTCCAGGCAAGTTTGAAAGCAATTTCTTAAAATCTCTCTCTCTCTCTCTCTCTCTCTTTTTTTTTTTTAAATAAGTAATTGCTTCTGGAATATTAGAAGTGGAAACAAATAAAAGGAAAACAATAACATGTAACACCTCTTTATCACATACTGGTTTTAGGTCTTCTGATAATTAGAATACAAAGTACCTCAAAATTTTATTATTTATTTATTAACTAAATATTTCTTGTTAGAATGACAGCTTCCCCTTTTACATTCCTTCACTCTTTTCCCAGTGGACCTTCCAATCCTTACTTCTAGACATCTTAACTTTAAATCATACTCATTTCCATTCTGTGTTCAGAATATAAATACCTAGTTCTGCCTGGCAGGCATATAAGAAACTACCTTTTCCTTCTCAGTCAGTGAAGCCTCTGATTCTGCCAGGCCATCCTTTTAGAACAACAACAGCAAAAGTCCAGCAATAGGACTAGAGAAAGGTTTTACACAGGCAGTATGCTGCAAGTATCCCTCTAGGCTTTTATGTACTTCAAATCTCCAGTGTACCTGCCAACTCATATGCAGGAGGCAGATGCCCTTCCTTCCACTTTGTTAACTACCTTGTCACAATACATCACCATTTATGTATTACTTCTTGGAGGTGTGGTTTACAAAGGTATGCTACAGTTCCTCTTATACTT
This sequence comes from Struthio camelus, assembly GCF_040807025.1. Lineage (NCBI taxonomy): Eukaryota > Metazoa > Chordata > Aves > Struthioniformes > Struthionidae > Struthio > Struthio camelus. Next base: position 111,092,387 of record NC_090942.1, on the reverse strand, counting down.
GAATAGAACTGGGGAAGTACCTGCTAAAGCTGTGATGTTATTTCATTTTTATTTATTTATTATAAATTATTATATTTACTATTCATATTGCACAGAAATTATTTAGGCTTGTTCTGTGTTCACTGCAGGTAACAAGTTTGCAGAGCTAAAAACAGAAATCATTTCGCTGTCTGCAGGAGTTATGCAGTGACAACTTTGTATTTTCTCCTTGGTGACCAACCTGAAACGGTTTAGCTTAAAGGCTGGCAAGACAACCAAACTCCTAGCCCAATTAAGCAGTTTTTTGATCTCATTCAGGCATTGCCAGCAAGGACAGGCATGCTGCGCTATGTCTAAACTCATCCAGAATTTAAGTGAGACCACTGAATCATTTTCACATGCAATTGAAAAGAGTCACCATATATCCAAAGCTTGTGTTGCAATCAGTGTTCGGCATTTGATTCAAGGACCTTGCAGAGACATGTACAAAAACTATGTACATGGTACGAGACTGTTGACTCCTAAGCGGTGGGTGGTTATCCTGAGCGCTCCAATTGACATTGTTTGGCAGTGTGACGTATGAGTTCACACCCCGTGAATTGACATCAGATATCAATTTACTGACCTCAGATCCAAAACTTCATGTTGCTTACCTACTTTGTAAGGGTCCAAAGGGAGATTGAACCCATCAGTCTCACCATAAAATATGTTCTAGCTTTTTCACTGTGCCAAATAAAAATGCAAAAATGAGCAGCTCACAAGGTTAATAAGCAAAGGTGTATTTTCTGATGTACTCCATTATTTATCTTAAGTAAACTGCCTTATATGTTTAACATAAGTCAAAGATTATGGAAAGAGATAAGAAAAAAACATATTGAATTCTGTCCTTGGTTTCCATGTCGTCTTCTGATTTACACGGCTCTGACTGAAAGTGGAATTGGAATTATGCTAAGGGAGTTGAAGATATCTCACCCTCAGTAAAACATACCCTGCCCTTTTTTTTCTAAACATCAAATAGAACTGCAAAAATAAGGCTATTCAACACAGGGAGTGATAAAACACAGGCATAATTTGTAGGCAGACAAAGAAATGCCAGAATTACTGAAGCACATGCGCACTCCCTAAAATATTCATATTGTAGCCCAGCGCACTGTCAAACTCACTAGCAGAAATAAGGAAGGGGAAGTTGGGAGGGCTGATGTTCACACACCATCAGTCCAAATTTATTTAGCACAATTGTTTCCGTAATTGCAGCTCACTGGGAATGTTCAGTGTTCAATGGTCCTCAAAAATCAGACTTCCAATTGGCTGATGATGGGTTTTGTTAGATGCACACACTGAGCTGTGAAATACAGCCACACATGGCAAGGCTGGAGAATTCTTGACACTATAACAGGTTTTGGGGTGAAGAGTATCTTAACAGTATTTGATCTATTTTTCCTTATACAAACATTTGTCTCTCTTGCTGAAGTAATACATTATACATATATATATATATAAAAGCCAAAGCTACTGAAATTTGGTAGCTCATAGATGTTTTAAACTGCAGTGAGAGAAAAATTACAGTGACAATAGTAAGTATGTTTTCTGAGAAAAGTCTTAAGGAACTTGTGATTAACTATTTCCATACCATTGCCTTTGAAAAACAGTCAAGTCTGAGATGTTACAAAAGTTATGAAATTGAGGTTACCTAAAAACCTTTCCAGATGCCCTGTTTTATTAGCAGTATATACAGCCTCATCTCTCAACTCCTTATTAACACAAATGAGTTGCCACTCTTGTTGCTAAAAGCTGAAGGTAACAGCCTTGCCACTGGAGTAAGAGAGAAACACTGGGGCACCTTCTCCTCCTGGGAATATCAGATGACAGACCCTCTTGCTTTATGCTTTGGGGCGGGGTGGGGGGAGACAAGAGGAGGCCGTGGCTTGGGACTATAAAGGTGCGGGAGCACTTAGCTCTGCTCAGGACCACAAGCTATCTCCACATCTGGAGATTGCGGCAGAAGGACAAAAGGGCAAAGATATGGACTGGCCTGAAACTCCTGGATTCTTCTATATCCTGCTCCCCTGGCAAATCCGCACTTGGACATACGATAATAACGGCAAAACAAGGTGACCATAAAAGCTGTTTCACAGAGGCTTCCATTCTGCAGCAGGATAAAGGATGGCAGTCAGTAACTCTGCTGCCTCAGGAAATATTGTGCTGGGTAAAATCACATCCCTTAGGGGAAGAGAACTCTGTGCTTCAGTACTTGATCTTATTTTATAGATGAGACTGTTCTCCGTTAGGAGAGAAAATGATGGTCCATGGGTAGCAGCTATAAGAAAGAGTATGCTAAGAGTCTATGGGCTGGGACTGAGGAGTTAGGCTGACTGGGGCTAGCACCACGGTAGTGGCGAGCATACCCAGCTCTCCAGCCCAGGTCTGTTTGCTGGCCAGCGTACAGCTTTTTTCCATTTGCCTTGGTGACAATACCCAGCAGGCAGAAGAGGCTGAGGAACCTCCCCTTTGGATCAAGCAGTGGCAGCCGAGGAGGTTTAACTCTCCTGACTGGGAACCAGAGCTCTAGTGGTGCCAGAGCTGCAATGTGAGAGCGGCCTCTGAGCCCACACTGGGGGAGGAGGCAACCTCAGCACAGGCACAGGTGGGAAGTCACAGAAACCTCTGAGAAATGGCTACAAAACGCTCCCCAACAGCACAACTGCAAATTGGCTGTGAAAAACACACAGCATGGTTAGTGCTACCATTGCTATTATTCTTCGCAAAACACTGCGCCTAAGTTTTACAGTGATGTGCCAGAGGAAGAGACTGCCGAAAGCAGCCAGGCTCACATACCCTTCCTAACTAGCATTTACCGTTGCCACCATAGGGGACCGGCTGCTGCGGGAGATGGGCCTTTGCTCTCACCAGCTCGGGCATTTCTCACCTTATACCACCAATTAAATTGTGCAACACTAGTACAAAGCCATAGCAAACAGACCAGTGAATCAAATCCATTACTTACTGGTACATAAAGTTTAACCAAAGCAACTTTGTAAAGAAATAAACAGTGCAATCAAAGCTGCATCTTTCACCATCTCCTACAAGCTGCTTCAGTAATCTGCGTATTTAAACAAAGCTTCCTGGTATTTGTGCCTGAAAGTGCATACTGAGGGAAACTGAAGCCAGATGGTTAGTTGTCAAAGTGACTAAAAAATTGCTTTTAAAAAGGTAGGCTTCCAATAATTAATAGCCCAGATCTTGAGATAATGTAAATCACTGAAGTGAATTGCACAGTTCTGATTTACAGCGCCACATAATCTGATTGTGTGTGTCCAATCCTTATTTGCAAAAACATTTAGCACAGATTGTTTAGATAACTCATTTTGGGGGGAGGGAGGGAATCCAAACATCCATTTGCTGAAAGCCTTTAAGGATATGACTTATTCTCAAGCACTCTAAAATGTAGCTATACGCTAATTAAAACTTCATGCTTTTAAATAATAAAGCAGGAAAGAGATATGACTCCAGCTGGAATAAGCATCCTACTACAACGTACAGTCCAGGCAGAGTTTTAAAGGCACAAATGGCAATGAGGCATCTCCCATTGATAACTAGCGATGACAGGGCGGGTCATGCAACTCTGCACTCTCTCAGCATCTTAACGTAAAGATGTCAAAAAGCTTCTGAAGACAAAAATGACTGTCACTTTTTCTTTGCTGAGCAAAGAAAATTTCGTGGTTTAAGTTTCAGCATAATTCTTGCACTTGTAGAGTGGTGAAAAGATATTATACCTCTTCCCGCCTGGTAGGCTCTTGTATTACACCATGCGTGGCAGTAATGAAGACAGATTAATGCTATTTATTTACTGACATTGACAAGAGTAGCCTGTCTTTGTTTCTGTATTTCATCATTAAAGTCTTGTTTTTCAGCCTCAAATAGCCCCAAGGTAAAGCACTGCAATAATTAAATATATATTAAAAAAATAGACTAGATGAAATCAACAAAAGCCAGGAAATTGTGTGCAATCTGACAGTCTGTCCTTAGCTTATTGCTGAGGTAAGAAATAATAGAAGGAGAAGCGTCTGTTGATATGTAAAAATTTTCTTCCTTTGCATGAGAGTTAGGGAACCTAATAGTGTAGGTGAAGCATTAAAAAAAAAAGAAAAAGAAAAAGGAAAACAAAATAAAGTAGCAGCTGGGCAGATAACACAATGCTGGAGCAATGCTGGAGTGGCTGTCAAATTTGCATTATTCCAGGTTTTCACTACCATGCTAAACCAAGCTGCAGCTGACATGATCTAGCGTGAGTGAGGGTCCTGGGGTCTGAACTAAACGACCTCTAGGGGTCCCTTCCCACTGACATTTCCGTGATTTGATGATTCTGAGAAAATAGTTGCAGGATGGTGTCTGGATGGTAGTATGTGCTTGGGCAACTTAGCCCAGACAGGAAAGCAATAGAAGTACTGCCACTGTGCCAGCTTATGTGCAGGCTGAGACTTTTCCTTTCTGCCTCTAGTAGTATAACTCCTACTGAAACAAGCTGACAGACAAAACCTCTCCTAATTAAAATAGTTATACTCTTAAATAAGGATTTAATTACCATGACAGAGATCATTGATTTTCACACACATAAAGAAATTTATTCTGATGCTTTTATTTGCAAGACCTGGACCATAAATAAACATGAAATTCTTAGCTTACTTGTTCTAAGTTCTTGAGCTGGCTTCTTTGATCTGCTTTATTTTTTCTTTATTAAAAATTAATTAAAGAAAGCTATCAAGCTCATCCTTCTGACTGAAGTCAGCTGTCTCTGCTTGGATAAATACAGGTAGTGTTTACAGTTGTCAGCAGAGTAAAGTCTGTTTTTAAAAGGTTTAATATTTAAAAGGGTCACTGCCAAGGTGATTAGCACCAAATCCAAATGAGCTTTTAACCTATCTCCTTCACTCCATTGCTGATCTGGCTGAGACAGTTCTGTGAGCAATGCCAACCTTAGAAAAACACTCCTTGAAGCTGAACCCCAGCAAAAGGCTTCTTGAAGTCCAAGGAGATTATGCCTACTGCCGTACGCCTGTCAGCTGTCATTGTCACTTCCTTGGAGAAGTTAATCAGATTTGTTCGGCTTGACCTCAGCTTTAACTAGCTTTGACCTGTCTAAATCTCTACCTGTTACGTGTTGTCCAGCGCTGTCCCTTGACAGAGATCGTGGAGTCCCATTCAGTGCTGAAATTCGACTGTGGCTCCATCCCAAATGTGGGTGTCAAATTAGCTCCCCTCTCTTTATTAGCCTCTCATCTCCATTCTCTTGCTAGGAAGGATTTTAAGGTCTCTGCCACTTGTCCTTTTTTCTCCTCTTTTAGGGTTAATTTAGGGATAAGGGTATTCTGCTTTTGTGTTTGACATGGGTGTCAGGTATACATTCCCCCCAGATTCAGCTATGTCATCATTAGGCCTCTTTCAGTCTTGTTTTACACCCTTTATCGGTGGAAAAGCACTGCTAAAACAAATTCAATCAATATCTCTTACATATTCTATCAAAAGAGAAACGAGTCACTCAGTATATAAATAGGAAACCCGTAGTTTATAAACCCATAAATCTTGATCATTCTGGGTGAAATTTTGCATGCTTGGTTTCTGCCTCAAAAGGAATTGAATAATGAGCAAAGGCCCCTGCTTCCTGTTTTTCTTCCCCAAAATATTCCCTTGCTTTAATAAAGTACAGTAGGCTGGGAGCCAGGAGACTATAAATTGCGCTTTCATCATTTCTACTGCATTACACTGATAATTCTGTGTAATTCAGTCTGCAATCAAGTAAGGTGTTATGCATCTTTTGCACAAAAAGCAGAAAACTGTCAGTCCATCAGCTTTATCAGTGAAGTAAAGGGGGTTTTCAAAAGTTGTACAAGGGCTCTGATGCAAACTGAGATTAAAACTTTATGGAAGAAACCTGATGTTGTCCATCATACACAAAGCTTCTAGGCTGCTTGCTTTTGCAAAAATATTAAACAGAAGAAGCCAAGAAATGAAAAGAGCTTCTGCAGTCATCAGATTTTACACTCTGATTGTAGAGGATGCCATGCATACCACATTCATACCATATCAGGGACATGGTCACTTGAGCTGAGACTCCTAGGCTTTTCTAGCTCCCTTGGATACATGGCTGAAAGCCTAAAAGTAAATTTTCCAAGTCAGCCTGGGCAGTCTTATACATATAATTCCTAAAGGTTGAAATAAAAAGGTTTTTTTTTTTTTTAAAAAAAAGAGAGTGAGTTTCCATGCCACTGCACACAAGCATTACATGCTAAGGTGGAGTATTGCTTTTTCTTTTCTCTTTTCTTCTCTTCTCATTCTTTCTCTCTCTTTCTCTCTCCCCCCCCCCCCCCTTTCAAAATGTTTCACTTACTATGAAATGGAAATTCAAGATTTCAGAGAAATTTACACACCTTTGTCTTCTGCACTCTTGTGTCCCCTTTGTAAAGAAGACTGTCCCCAAAATGCTCCAAAGCTTTTGGGATTAGCTGCAGCAGTAGAGAATGCGTAACTGCAGAAGGAACAAGGATTTGAAAGGAAGAGGTGAAATCCAAAAGTGCTCATGCTATCAACAGCTGGGCAGATACAGTCACAAGGATGAGGCAGACACAACTGCCAGGGATCCCTAATTCCAGTGTAAGCTCTGATGTTATTGTTCACTTCTCAGAACTCCCAGTGGCAATACAGGCCAGATGGGGACATACTACAGTGAATCTTGTGAATGGCCACAAAGGTGATTAAGGGACTGGAGTATCTCTCATATGAGAAGAGGCTGAGGCAACTGGGACTGTTCAGCCTGGAGAAGAAGAGGCTCAGAAGGATCTTAACAATGTTGATAAATAGCTGATGGGAGGGGTTAAGAAGATGGATCCAGACTCTTCTCAGTGGTGCCCAGTGATAGGACAAGAGACAACGCGCACAAACTGAGACACAGGAAACTCCATCTGAATATAAGGAAGCACTTTTTCACTGTGAGTGTAGCTGAACACTGAAACAGGTTGGCCAGAGAGATTATGAAGTCTCCATCGCTGGAGATATTCAGAATTTGACTGGGCAGGGTCCTGGGCAACCTGCTGTAGGTGACCCTGCTCTGAGCAGGAGGTTGGACCAGATGATCTCCAGAGGCGCCTGCCAATTTCAACTACTCTGTTATTCTGTAATAGCAGGGCAGCCTTTCTTGCTTCTATTTACTGCTACTACCTTAATAAAATTGGCAGAAAAGCTTTCCAGCCTATATTCTTCCAACATCCACCACTTCAAAACAGGTACCTTTCACCTTTTCTCCTTCACTGTTAGGCTGCTCAGAAGCCTAATGGGGCACAAAGTGCGCAACCAAAGTAGATTTTTGTACTCCTTGGCAATGCAGAAAAGTATGCATCTGTGGTCCAATCCTGATTGCCTCAGCCATGAGAGTAGTTTCATTGAAGTTACTCTTAAAATATGCAGGTTTTACCCCTTGAGAAGAAAGCTGCCTTCACCTTTGGCACTGAATGCAAGAACACTCACTGTTCTGCTTCTGCTGCGATACTTAGGTCCAAGGGATAAGGAAGACAACCTGACTCTAACGTTCTCTAGTTCTGTGAGGTTAACCTTCACTTTAATCTTTCTACTTTTCATTTATTTTTGTGAGCTAGCTTTCTTGAATATATTGGGTCACAAGCTTCAGCAGCAGAAAGAGAAGGGGCAAAAACCATTGTTAGACAAGAATGCTAATTCTGAGAACAAGCATCGAAAGGTTGAGCTAGCCTGTGCCGCATTGTGAGAGTTCAGCAATGCTCCATTCATTTGTGTGACAAGCCTCTTTATGAGGAAGCTTTGTAAAAGCAATTCATTCTAAGGAAGCTTTGGATACAGTTCCATTAGAAGCAGAAAATAAAACCTGGGAGAACTGGGGAAAGCAAAAAGAGCAGGCAGCAGAATCAAGCACAAAAGCATATAAAAATCAGCTCTTTTGCAAGTTCATCTTTTCATTATGTTTGACATTCTTTGGGAGACAGAACTGCACTACGCGCTTGTGGCCTCAGGCATTAAATCTGGGAGAAGATATTTCAAGAACTGCAGAACACACACACAGCTGCATAACACACAAAAGATATAAAAAAAAAACGAACTGACAAGATTGTGATGCTAACTTGCACGAGAATTGCAGCAGCCAAGGTAGTCTATTTTGAAGTAGAAAATTCTACATAATCCTAATTATTGTACTACTCTTAGATGGTGATATGGGAGCTAATGTTCAGCTGAAAAATTAAAGTCAAATCTGTAACAAACAGGTTAGATAGATTTTCTAAAGAACGCAAGCAATACCTGAATTTTGCAAGTGGCTTTTTGAGCATCAGTAATAGTTCTAAGCAAACAGCTAAAAAAAAAAAAGAAACTTGATAAACTTGATAATTACCCTATGGGTTCTAATAACCTCTGGGGTTGTATTTGTCATTTTTAAGTCAACCACATCATCACTGAGAAATTAAAAGAAAACAAACAAACAATGTTTTGTGCTCCCTCTGCTGGTTCTGGAGCAGCAGGTAGCTGAAAAATATTAGACCCAGAGCACTGCTATTTGACAGAATTCAGTGATGCTGAAGTAGAAACAAAAAGCTTTAGCTTTAAATGCGTTTTTGGATGAAGCTGGCGCTGTTATTAAACAATCAAGCAAAAAATAGAAAAGCTCATTTTATCTCCCTTTTAAAGGAAAAATATATTTCACTATTTGAGAGTGATAGAAAAATCATTTATAGTGTTTACTGAATTTCAAGGCACCTTGTAACAATTACAAGCTGATGCTTGAGACAAAGCTCTGAGACTGAATGACTTAGAACAATATAGATATTGGCATACTTGGTCCAAGACCAAGTGAATTTCCGTTTATAAGTTTAGGCCTGAACTTGGTGCTATTAGGATTTTCAACTTCAGCCTAAGCTAATAGTTGATCAAACCCCAGCTATGCTTATTAGTTCAGCTGAGCTGAGGATTTAACTCACTACAGAGATGCCTAGAGAATGTAAATATGGAGGACTTTCTATTAAATGAGGTTAAAGACGTGAGATTAAACATAAATGAACAAACTAGAGTAGATACATATTAGACTCCAAATAGCTCCTTCAGATATATGTAGCTTCAGCATAACTTGTGATTTATTCATGAAAGGAAACTTGTACTCACTGGGTTTACAGGAAAATGTAAATGAGTTTGAGACGTGTTCATATTCCAGTGGTGCAAACAAGGTAGTGTGTTTCCTACCCTGCATCCACAGCTGCTGCATGGAGGATGGTTCCTTTCAGGTAACAACCCCTGCAATGGTACTTCAGCTGACAGTTCCTGAGAGAAGAGGAAGGCGAGAAGAGTGAGGATAGAGTCACCTTATGGTGATCTCATTACTTCTGAAAATGTGTCACCCTTATCTTCTAGTAAAACATGGTGGGAGAGCAGAAGTCCTATGTGACTTCTGGGATGGGGCAGATTTGATTTGTGCTGAGCAAATAACTGCTAAATCCTCAAAGGAACAGAAGCTGATATGCTGCACATAAAAATATACTTGTTGATATTTTAGGTCAGATTTAAGTTATTTTTTTGGTTACAGCGTTAACTCAGCAAAAAATATGCTTTATAAATGCAGATTGGAATGGGGAAAGTACACACACAAACATCACAGACACATATAAACCCAGCTTTCTGACTGGGAACTTGTGGTGCTCTAAAGCACCAAAATAACGGGCATGTTAGTGCTAGAATACATTGCTACAGTTCTAAAGAAGCTATAACACATTACTCCCTTCCCAGCACATGCATGTTTGGAAGCCCTAATTCTGCTAATCCTCAGTCTTCTATCTGCTGTGTTACTACTTCTGGTCTGGAATTGCATTGGTGTCATTCCTCCTATGTGGGCCACAGTTGCAGAGAGAAGGGCAGTTCTCATTTGGTGGTATAACTGTGAAAACAAGTCTGTCACAGAATCACAGAACGATTGAGGTTGGAAGGGACCTCTAATCCAACCACCCTGCTCTAGCAGGGTCACCTAGAGCGTGTTGCCCAGGATTGCATCCAGATGGCTTTTGAGTATCTCCAAGGACAGAGGCTCCGCAATCTCTTTGGGCAACCTGTTCCAGCGCTCTGTTACCCTCACAGCAAAGAAGTGTTTCCTTAGGTTCCTTACGTTTCCTTATGTTCCCTTATGTCTAGTTCCAAAGCAGATACAAGTTCCCTGAAGACTAGGGGACTGCACTAGCAGAGCACCTGTGTAAACAATTGGATGATTAGGCCACTATTTTGCACACCCCACACCTTCGACCTTGGAGAGCTCTTAATCTTTTACGGAACTGCTCTTAAAAGCAATTTTAGAGGGATATAAAATATCTTCCTTCAGCAAAGAACCTTACATAAGGCATAAGCGAAAAAGATGTGAGAAAATTCCACTAGCCCTTTGATTAACTCTAAGGAACAGAACTTGCTAACATAATGAAGCATGACACATCATCAGGAGACTGTGTCTATCTGGAGAAGTGTCAAATAGCACAGTTTTATGAAGCATGAATAGTTTGCATTATGGAAAGAGAAAAAAAAATTAATTTTATTTCAACCTCAGCTATCAGCTCACCACCGGCTCACCATCCCTAGGACGGAGATGTTTCCATATTCAGGATTGTATAGCTTAGAAAGTCATGTGAGTTATTATGGCATGAATAATAGCAAAAGCACCCAAATCAGTCTTTTTTCTGTGTCATAAATGGTAAATAAGTTTTATATTTAACTATATGACATTCTTCTTTTTTTTCTTAAAGAAATCCTAAGAAAAATAATTCTTCCTTTAAAATAAAAAAGAAAAAGAATAATATAAAAATTGAGCTATATGAATTATTTACTTGGTTCAATTTTTTTCTACAGAAAGATAGATTCAGGAAACATTTTCCTTGTGATTCTCTGCAAGCTGTATCCTTAACAGAATCTATGTGCTTAATTTTTTCTGAATAGGTTACACTGATAACACAGATTTGTGTACTATTTCCCTCTGTGACAATTAAAAGAATATCTATGAATCAGGTTTATAACATCCCCAAACTGGAGAGAGTGAGCAGATCTCGCAGGGTTAGGGTCTAATTTTAGAATGCACCCATTAGCCCGATAATCATTTACAGCAGCGACATTACTATGCTTTCTTATGAACTGCAGCTATGTTGCTAATATATTCTAGAATAAAAAAACTCCCTTTGTTCTGCAACTATTTTTGTAGGATTAAACCAGGAGAAAGAAGTCTCAGCTTCTGGAGGAAAAGTACTAACTCATACACAAATAAACTAAGATTCAGCTGTTTCTACCCTGCATGATGAGCAGTTTTCCCAGGGTCTGTAACTGCTGTGGACCGACTCTGCCCAAGTGACTGTGTAGGACAGTAGCAGTAATCTTCGCGACCATTTTTGGGCTATCCTTCCTTTTCTATAGCTGGCACTTTCAGTCTGCTCTGAAACCCTGCTCCGAACTTTCACTTCCTTCTACACAACATCATATATAAAGGATATGGTTCCATACTTCGTTCTCTTTCTCTGTCCCTTCTAGCTTTATCAAACATTATTATTTTTGCTAAGAAGGTTCTTTGGTGTCTTAAAGGCTCTATATTTGATCTTAAGACCATTGTTAAAAGATTTAATGAAATATTTTATTGAGAAAAACCTCTACAAAGAGGGTAACTGAGCTGCTAATATATCATTGTAAGCACAGTTGCAGTATTCATCAGGTCTAGGTAAAGATCAGGAATGATTATTTCAGAGAGGCATCTTTTCCGAAATTTTCAAGTGTCCTTGTTAAGCTTTGAATGAAATACTCTAGCTGCCAACATTTTATCACCTTAGAAACAGAAATTACACAATCAGAATAATAAACAAAGTTAAAAGGAAAAATATATTCATATGTAGAGCAGGCATCAAAACTCATTTCCAACAGGAATATCAGACTGATCTCCTTCCTTTCGTATCTAATTTACAATAACTGGAAAGAGAATGTAAAGTAAGCACCCTCCTGAAACACTGCACAAAAATTATGAGGTTGGTGATACCCGATCATTGTGCTCAGTAATTGTCTACATACTAATTCCTGCACAGCATAGTCTGCTTGAGAGGTGCTAAAGATCAACAGCTGTAAAAACAGACCCATAGCTACACTGAAGCTTCACACCTGCATGCAGAGTCCTTCACCAACTCAGTGAACTTTATCCTTTAATAATAATGCAAAGCAGCTTTTTAAGTGTCATGCTACTGTTTCCTTAGCAAACAATGAGAGTAATTGAAGCTATTATGTCTCCACCAAGCAAAGGGACACCAGTAATTAAGTAGGAAAAAATATGGCTTGGAATTTAATTGGCTGGATTTGTAATTCTTCTACTGTAGAAAATAAAATGTTACCAAATGAAAAAAAAGAGATAGTACATTTTTGTTATTGCACAGGAAATGGCTGCTCTAAACACAATTCAAAGTGAACTGTTATTAATAAATAGGTTTCTGATAAGAAAAGTTGATTTTAGCACAGCATAAAGTAAGTTGCATTGCATTTAGTAAGCATAGCTACCTACGGATCTGGAAATAACTATAGTTGGAGAAAATATGTTAATAAGTAGAATCAGAAGTCTCTAATATAAAAATGAACTGTTGTTCTCAAAGGAAACCTGAGAAATTAGCAGAGAGGTAGGGTAGAAAAAAAAGAAAAGAATTATAATTTGTCATCCTGTGATCATTTTACAGTAGAAAAATAGGTGGTACGATGACTGGAAGAGTTTTATTTGGTTTCTCCAAATCCATCAACTATTTAAATGATGCAGATAGCTTTGATAAATGATTAAAATGGAATGGAACAAACAACAATAGGAATGCATGCCAACAGTTGTCCAAAATGGAACATCTTAGCCTTTCATTTAGAAATATCCAGCAGGTTGACTGAGTAATTCCATGCTGCAGAATTGTGCCCTTGGGATGCACTCCTCCTGGCATTCTTGGATCACCTGCATTGGAAGTACTGTACCATGGGGTCTTAGCATTTGCACAGACTTCTGTAAAAAGAAAATGTCATCTTCCATCTAAAGTCTCCGTTCTGTTGTTACAAAAGATGAACTTGCATAAGCAGTGGCTGGGCTTGTGGATGCAAGATGCACACAGACTCTACATATTTCAGTGACACTGGAATCTACCTCTGGATTTTTCCATCCAAGCAAAGTGATTGTATGGTGAAGATTCAGTAGACTTCAAGCATGTGAAATATGACCTATTCTATACTAGCTGGTAAATGGGGAGCCCAGGAACAATGCTCCATGGACTTTAACCTTATATCGTTATGCACTTCTTATAAGAAATTTTTTTCGAGATACATTTGGTTGTTAATGTGTCTTCCTTTTTAAAATATTTCCCATGTCAGGATGGAAAAGATTTATACAATGATAGACCTTATGTTCTCCCTTATTGTTATTATAAGCCAGATTTTTACATCTCAGAGGAAGCGGTCTGCAAAAAGGTTTATTAGATTGGGGAATGACTAGAGATAAACTACCAGGAGAATAAATCTAACTGCACCCTACAGGATATAGAATAACAATAATACCAAAAATAAGTGTTAAAAATTGAACAGGCCAGCATAAGTTGCTGGTGGAACTTAACACTGTAGTTAGAAACACATGCAGAATGCTTTTGTTTTGTTTTCTATTGTTGTTCAGATTTCTTCTAAACAGGGGACTGGTGAAGTAAACAGCTTTCCATTTTATTTTGTAGATCATCTTGGATCATGCTTGATGGGAAACCAGTCTTATTTACCACAGAATCTGTTGTGATGAAGGCCATCAAAGCTGACATATATCATTGGAATAAATTCTTCTCTTAATGACACTGAACTAATTTTTCCACCACAGGACATATTTTACCTATTTAAGAGCAAACTCTGGTCTGCATACTCTTCAGTACATCTACATCACAACTTATTCAGGCTATGGTTACAAGTGTCTACCCTGTGCTACTTAGCACTGGAGCCAATTAGATTTCTATTAACAAAGAAAAGCAGCTTCTTTATCCAGTCAGTAGATGGTAACAACTGACAGTTTAAGAATCAGTATTTTAAGTCTGGAAATTTTAAAGATACCCTTTGTAACATTTCACTTTTCCAATTAATCCCAGCAGGAGCTGTACTCTTGCTGGGATATAAAGTTCCACATTCAAGGACACGAGCAGGCAATCCCACGAAAGAAATGAATGTTTGTTAAGTATGAGTAAATAAATAAATGAGCCAATAATAAAAAGGCAGGCCTGGGAGTTTCTCTAACTCCTTCAAAAAGCACGTAAATTCTTCCTAGGGAGAGATAAGCTGCCACACTAAAAGATGGCTTCCAAACCTGATACTTTATTGCAGAGAGAGCATGGGAACAGATCCATCTTGGTAACTAGTTACTTAATTTTTATGTTTCTTGCTGTTCATTGCAATGCAGTTACAGCATGTCATTTAAGCTACATACGCTTTGAAAAATTAAGCCTTGATACTGCATTTCAATCTTAAGAATTTATTTCTTTGCCAGATGTTAAAAGGATACAGGAAATAAACACTTGAAGGAAGCCAGAAGCTATGCGTGTCTGGTTACTTCACAGCTCTAAGATCTTCTTTATTCACATACCATAAACCTGTAAATTTCATGTTCCAAAGGTCTCAGAAATAATATCCAATGCACCTGAGTATTTTTTTTTTTAAGATTCCAGTTACTTCTGTGCAGCTGGCAGCTCTGGTTTGTTGCATTTAAGGAACAAACAAAGCAGTTTTAAATAACATAACTTTTAAGACAAATTACCCTTCTGAAACTCCAAAGAAGTAATCTCACTCAGACATGGGAAGATCTATTGTCCTCTCATCCCCAGGCACAACTTCCATTAAAGCAGATCAAGGATAGAATACACTTCCTACTATTTAGATTTTGAAAACTCTCTCAAATCAGACCTGTAAAGAATAATAAGGCCATCGTAGCGGACAAATCATTAAAAGAGGGGGCAAAACACATACATTTGACCGAGCAGGAGTAGCCATGTATTCTCTGCAGGTTGCTACACTAGCACAACTCTGTTTTACTAAATGCAGTATGTTACCCACCTTGACAACACCAAGGTAAATGATAAAACAAAAATCAGGATGTAGGGCTACAGTCTGCTTCAGAAGAACAGCAGTAGATCTCATTGTGGGATGTCAGTGGTTAACTAGAAAAGCTGTAGAAAGCCGTAAGAGACATAAAGAGCTCACGATTAACCTCCCATTCTCCTTGTAGATAACCCTGATTTAAGCCCACTAACCTGTTCATACCTGAAAATCTTTAACTGCACTAGCATAGAAATTTAGTTCAGTGATAGACTAAGCAAGAGTACTGCGCTAATGCTCTGCACATAAATTCTACTTCTTCCATTACAGAAGTCAGAAATGCTACTTTAAGTTTGTGTATACAGCAGCTTCAGAGTCCATGCCACACAGAAATGACTGCGCAGGTGGGGACCTCAACAACATATGACCCAACATTTACCTTGAGAAAACATTCAGTGGAAAGAAAGATACTGTTACTTTTCCTGCATTTCTATCTTTTTTATGTCCTCCTAAAACAGCTGGTAAAAAACAAAACAAAAATCTTTGTTTCTTTTAAGAGGTGAACAAAAGACCATTCAGTACTCTTAGCCTGTCAGATATTCTCAGCACCCTCGAGTAACTGCCCTCTCTGCACTCAGTTTATTTTGGTGCAGAGCCAGATAAAACACTTAAACTTTAAGTTCTTTTTTTTTTTCCAAATACTTTAGTATTCTTTTCCAGTTTCATATGGGAAAACACATTGGGCAGTGTTCTAGTAATACTATAGGTTCATTGTTCACAGAGGTATTGGAAAGCGTCTGTGAATAAATCAAAATAGAGATGTTTTACCAAGTCACTTAAACCTAAACACTTTTTATTACAACTTTACACTTGACATATGGAGCATTTATTTTATGTAATATCCCCTTATGTAATAGCCCTTTTATCCCTTTGTTTTGTTATAATGTTTGAGAAGATTGAGAAGACACCAATCCTTTTACAATGCCTTTTACATTTCAGTCGGCTTCTTCTCTGTTTATAGCATTTTGTGCTATATCTATCGAGTTTGATTATTATAGCCAGAAGAAAAATGATGGCCCATCCTATTAATACATCTGTCCTTTGGCTCAAGCAATTGCAATATAGACTTGCTATACCTTAACTGTTGCCAAGACTTATCTATAATAACAGCTGGTTATTTCTCAGGTGCAGCCTCTTTTATTCTTTTTTTAAAAGAAAAATGCACATAAAGTGTTATTTCTCTCTAAACAGTAAGAAAGAGGGAAAACACAGTTTCTTTCCTCACCTAGCCTGTTTCTGTAACAGCTGCTGTGTTTTAAAAGAGAATATTCTTTTCTCCATCCCAGGAACAGGACAGATTTCTCTTCCTGCTTTCTGACCCTCTACTTGTAAAACACATAATTGGGACTGTTATTCATTGCCCATCTCCTCTCTTTGCAGTCAGCATAGGGCAAATTGGCCTAAATGGCTTAAAGCACATTTACATGCCTTTTCCCCAAAAAACCTATACAATTCAAGACTTAGCTACCCTTGTTTGTTATTGCCCTCCCTGCCCCAAAAAACCTGAAGTGGGATAGAAAAAAGGGTACTATTATTGCCAAACAAAACTGGACATTTTATCCTACCAAGGACACGGACATTCAGCTGCTTACTTTTATGCCCTGGTGCATTTGGGAGCGCTCACAAGTCATGGCTGACCTGCTTAGAGCAGTAACCTCCAGCAAAAGAGCTGTACAGTCTTCCACCGCTCACATCAGACCTGAAATAGGTGGTCTACCATACCTCAAGCTTTGGTCCCAGCCTTTTATTGTGATCCAAGTTCTTGGACAGAGGCTTTTACGGTAGCAGCTACCAATACATAGGAATAATTGCAGCTATGCCAACAATCAAGGACAATCGTATCCTCATTTAGACACGATAAAGGATGCTTGCTTTGGTTTTCTTTGAGTTTGTCACAATGAAGGCTATAACGAGGACATAATATTTGTGTGAAATACATAACATACATGGTAAAAAATTACTTGTGTTGATCAAATTAAGCCTCGTTTTACTGAAAGACCTCCTATCTTTCTCCCAGATCAGCATAACAGCAGGGTCAGTATTTATCCAGTGAACTACTTACACATGAATAGCTAGGAGTGTGCCATAACTGCTCTATAGCAAGTGGACCTAATGGACTTAAAAGAGAGAGCGAGAGAGTGAGAGAGCGAGACAGCGAGATTTCCAGTTTGTAATGCCAATAGTGATTCCTTTTGTCCAGTCCCTCTCCCATTCAGCTGTTTGTGGGGGGGGGGGTAGGAGGGGGAGGCGTTATGCGTACAATTACTAGTATATTCTATAGTGAAAAGGATGTGTTATATCTTATCTGTACAGCACCAAATCATCTTCTCCATTGAATTAATTTAATCTTGCAGTAGTATGGTGCACAATAAAGTTATTTTGGTGAAACTCTCCACCCAGGATATTAAAACATGAACAATCATGCAGTTCGATAGAATTCCTTGGATAAATCACTCCTATTGCTATATCATAAAATATTCCCCTACTTTAATCAAGTGCCATTACTTCTACATTATTGATAAGTGGGCCCCTTTTACTTATTTTCTGCATTTTACTGGTCAATAAAAGAGTATCTAGATATGAAGTGTGAAATTAGAGTTGAGCTTTGTGTAAGGTTTCTATATTGCACCTTCTGTTTTGTTTATGCTTTCCTTTCCTTTATTCTCCTAATATATGCAGCAGTAACAGAAGATATAAGCAAGACATTGAAATGGAGAATGGATTGCAGAAAGTAAACTATTCTTTTCACATGTAATGAGGATTATTGGCTTTTCTTCAGTGCTGATACCTTTCCAGATAACAGTAGCAGAGTTTTTAATACCAAGCCTTATAGCTAGAAAGATACCATTTACTAATACGACTAAACTCCTTTGACTGTGAAAACTAGACTTGGGCCTCCTAAATGCTTTAAGGATTTTGAAAATCTATCTCAAATGATGTTGTGCAAAAGGAGAAAAGCTGATCAGTTGAAGTCTCCTTGCTTGAAGTTTAGTCTACTTTAGATATAATTTGCAGTTATAGGTATACTATCAAAATTTTGTATTGCAGTCACAGCTCCTTCTGACAACAATGAACTTGTATTAATACTACTTAGAGAAGTTTCTCAGAGTATGTCGCAGAACCTTCAAGAGGAAAGCTTTCACTGGTAGATACGTGTTGTAAAGAATCACACCTATAACCAGTCATACAACTAACAAAGATTTCTACCGTAGTTGAGATCTACAAGAAATCATTTTAGCCATCCTATGTAATATAGGCAATGATGTGGCAAGAATATAAAAATGCTGGTGATACCACAGTTGATGTCATTGCTTATTACCTTTGAAACAGGGGTTCTTTTGTTAATACGTCAAGATTTTGACATTCCTTTTTGTTATGGCAGTTGCCTAAACAACAGAACTGTCTACACAACTGTCTACAAAGCAAAATCATAGGATAAAGAACTGGCCTTGTGCCCCTTGTGATGCTCATGGGCCCAAGGTGGGAAACGTCTCACAGCCTCAGTAGTGGCCCCATTGCCAAGACGGGGAAGGCAACGCCTTTCACTGACCTTCATTGGCAGAAAGAAATTCTGCACAGTCTTCCCCAATACGTCTAATATCTCTGCTGCAAGGAGGATACCTAACATAAGTATCTAGAGGTTCAAAATTAATCATTTTAAATTTTCTAAGTACTGTATATATTTTCCTGTGCTTTATATAATACTGTGGAATAATGTTCAATTCAGCATACTGTGTCATTTCCTCTTACAGTTTATAGGCCCATTTTCTGACTAGAGTTCTCTGTCAGTTTTTTTTCTTTGTAGTAATATGGTCCTTCCTGATAAAGAGGGTTTTAGCCTTTTCTAAGGAGAGTGAAATGCTAGCTGCTTTCATAAATAGAAATACTTTGCTTGTTCTTTGATAGTTTTGCATTACTGTAACATTCTGGACCTTCTTTTACCACACTGTCTCCATATGAAAATATATTGTTTGACAAGCTTGATGCAGACTTTTCTTTTGCATTTGTAGAATGTGTAACTACTTTGCTAATGTATTTTAACCCGCACTCAACATTCTTTGCCATCATCCTTTGGTTTGCAAGCTTAAAAAAAAAAATCTCTTCAGATCTATCTCCCTGCTGTCGTATTTTCCTTTAGATATATTCTGAAGAAAGCTTCTCCCTCTGAACTGAAAAATGTCATAGTATGCTTTGTAGTGTCTAATTTTTCATCTTATTAATACCAATAATATATTTGAACACTGCTGTATTTTCATAAGATTCATTGGGGGGTCTATCCTTCTCCAGCACTACTCTAATGTTCAGATAATGAAGCGTGGGGGCTGAAATAGATAGCCTGCTGACCACCTGAACCCAGAAAGATTAAAATGTATGATTCAAAACTGTTCAGCAGATATGCTTCCTGCAAGAAAGATTCCTGTAGTGCTCTATCATTAACATCTAGACACTTCATACTGAAAAAGTCTAAGGAAAGTAGAAACTCTGTTGCTCCATATAGCCAAAAATACATGTTTAGACAAAATGCTAGGCAAAAGAAGAAGGGCCATTGAGTTGCATTTATATGATCAATTAGGCTATTTTAAAAAATGTCCTTTTCCTAGGACTCACTTCTGGGTGAGGAAAAAAATGAACAAATAACTGAAGCAGAACTACTCAGAATCTCCTTTATTTCTACCAAAGGAGGCAGAAAATGGCACTAATAAATATCAAACAAAGAGAACAAAAGCAACATGCTTGCATGATAATAAAGTTTTCTATGACATTTTAGCCTCCAGAAACAAGCTGTCAAGGAAAGCATATCACTAGTGAACTAGAATGCATGCAGTAGTAAGAATATCTGTAAAGAATATAAGCTATTATTAGAAATTATTTTTTAAACATACCAGTAATAGACAAGGGACTGAAGGTGATTTTCAAATATTTTTAATGATCTTTCAAATTTTCAAAACTCATTTTTATAAGAGCTATTAAGTAGCTAAAAAGCATGAAATATTCAGTAACATTCATTTTCATCCAAATTTTCTTTGATAATGAATGCCATCAAAACCTTAAATGCATAAAATTTTGTGGACTTCTGATTAAACTGAAATAACTGTAGTCAAGTAATAGAGAAGTAATACCTTGCCTTTGACATATTCTAGAGTTCTATGAGTTAAAGATTGCGTCTTAAATCATAGCTTAGGCACTTTCTACAGATGGTCGAAAGCAATCCCAGTCTGATTTGATGAAATCTTGGCTTAGTCAAGTGGCTCATTGACTTCACTGAGATCGGGGCTTCACTGACTTCTCTAAATAAAATTTACAGAAGGCTCAAAAACAGCTACAACTGTATTGCTTTAGAGGATATATTTAATTATCAAAACTCAATAACATCATAAATGTTATTGTATTTCAAACGTAGCTGTTCTTTGTTCAATTAAGTATGTTTTGTAGCTCCCTGCCTTCCCCAAATAAAGCACACACTGTGACTGCTCTTTTTCTGGCTTACTTCTTTAATGTTATGTCCAGATGTACTGCATAAACTCTCTGCTAAGGATCATTTGTTGTACCTGGAAGCCCTGAGACTTTGCTTCTGTATGGAGTACTGCTGCCAAATTAGAGTGGTCTGCACTTCAGAGGAATATAAAGAGGTAAAATTCATATTTAGTTCGACACCTTGATTGTGCCTTAAGGCTACAAATCTGAAGGTTTTTGATTAGTGAAAAGCATTGTGGTTGTGAGAATAGGTGGAATATGGTAATTCAAGATGTTCCTGAAGTGTAGTAAGGGATAAGTAGACTTCAATGACTTTGACAGGTGCTTCTAGAAGATAGCTATAACTGCTTCACTCTCAAAGGGTTTTTTGGCCATGAATGAGACTTTTGGTAATCCGTAGGCGTTGTGACAAATTGTCAGCTCTTCTGCATTACTTTTAGAGATCCCAAAGTTCAAGAACAACCCACCCTCTTCACTCCCCAGGCTATTGGGAGACTTCGTTGGCAGCTGCAAAGTTTGATGGATTGCTATTTATCTTGCTGTGAAGTGCAGTTTTCTCACATAGCAAATTGTCTTACAGGGTGTTAACATTTCCCGTTCCCACTCATCAAAACACTTACCACAAAACAGATGCACCAAAGATGAATCAAGTTGGGACTTGATAATGGAGCCTACTGTCTAAAGTACAAGAGATCCATATAGGTAATTCAAATAACATGACAGGTCAAGGGGCAGGTTTCAGCAAGCTGCTCTGAGGAGCTCAGGAGAAATAATCTGTTTACTCCCCTCAGTACTGAAGTTATACAGTATTTGAGCCCTGACCAATCAAAAGGAGAGGCTATGTCAGGAGTTATGAGTTAAGAGTAATTTTTATTACCTGCTCATGGCTCCAGGAGTTATTCCATCATATGACACCACTGCAGAATTGAAGCGCCCTAGCTGTAGGGTAGTTTTCTCTACTTCTGTGTCCTACCTCAGGACAGGAACTCTCCAGTATACACGGATCCTCTGAAGGAAGATCGTGCGAAAAGATAGTCTTGGAGGCAAGGTAGTAAGGAGATGGAATGGAAACAGCACAGAAGCTGAAACTCTGATCGCTCAGGAGCTTTAGGTTTCCAAGGCAAAAAATAAGCTTGTGAGTAGAAACAAACTCAAAAGCAGCATCCAGGTTTAGTACTATATTTAGCAATATTCTCCTCCTACCTGTAATGGTTCATCTTAGAAGAGGCAAAAGAGTTTGACTTGCCATAACAGTGTTTGCATTCTTTGAAGAATTTACCCTGCTAATCCTCATCACAGTCCAGACTGATCACTTATTGCCAGGTACAGCAATATTCTTACTGGTAGTAGAATCCTTTCAACTCTGAGTTCTCCAGGAATTTTAGAAAAAAAAGTTTTGCGTAGAAAAAAAATCATAAGTTAAAGCACTTGCTTTTCACTAATAAATTTGCTCGAACGCCTTAATTCATAGCACAATGAGCAGTCATGAGCTTTTATCATTATGACAGTAAAGAGAACTAATCTGACAGTTTTGCCATCAGTCTCCTTTGCACTTATATTATATCATAATAACTCCACTGACTTCCTGCTTTGTCCTGCTTCGTACCAGGTTTTGAACACAATCAGGTCCAAATTCTCTTATTTCAGCAATGTCCTCATTTTTCACAGAATCACAGAATGGTTGAGGTTGGAAGGGACCTCTGGAGATCATCTACTCCAACCTCCCTGCTCAAGCAGGGTCCTCTAGAGCACGTTGTCCAGGGTCACATCCAGACGGGTTTTGAATATCTCCAGCGAAGGAGACTCCACCACCTCTCTGGGCCACCTGTTCCAGTGCTCTGTCACCCTCACAGTCAAGAAGTTTTTCCTCCTGTTCAGATGGAACTGCCTGTGGTTCAGTTCGTGCCTGTTGCCTCTTGTCCTGTCACTGGGCACCACGGAGAAGAGTCTGGCCTCATCCTCTTGACACCCCCCCCTTCAGATACTTGTAGACACTGATGAGATCGCCTCTCAGTCTTCTCTTCTCCAGACTGAACAGGCCCAACTCTCGCAGCCTTTCTTCAGAGGGGAGATGCTCCAGTGCCCTCATGTTCTTGGTAGCCCTCCGCTGGACTCTCTCCAGTAGGGCCATGCCTCTCTTGTAGTGGGGAGCCCAGAACTGGACACAGTACTCCAGGTGAGGCCTCCCCAGGGCTGAGGAGAGGGGCAGGATCACCTCCCTCCACCTCCTGGCAACACGCTGCCTAATGCACCCCAGGATACCATTGGCCTTCTTGGCTACAAAGGGCACATTACTGGCTCATGCTCAACTTGTTGCCCCCCAGCACTCCCAGGGCCTTCTCTGCAGAGCTGCTTTCCAGCAGGTCAACCCCCAGCCTGTCCTGGTGCATGGGGTTCTTCCTCCCCAGGTGCAGGACCCTGCCCTTGCCTTTGTTGAATTTCAGGAGGTTCCTCTCCGCCCACCTCTCCAGGTCCCTCTGAATGGCAGCACAGCCTTCTGGTGTGTCAGCCTCTCCCCCCACTTTAGTATCATCAGCAAACTTGCTGAGGGTCCACTCTGTCCCTTCCTCCAGGTCACTGATGAATACGTTGAACAAGACTGGACCCAGGACTGACCCCTGGGGGACACCACTAGCTGCAGGCCTCCAACTTGACTCTGCGCCATTCACCACAACCCTCTGAGCTCGGCCATCCAGCCAGTTCTCAAGCCACCTCACTGTCCACTCATCTAGCCCACACTTCCTGAGCTTACCTAGGAGGATGTGATGGGAGACAGTGTCCAAAGCCTTGATGAAGTCCAGGTAGACAATGTCCACTGCTCTCCCTGCCTCTACCCAGCCAGTCATCCCATCAGAGAAGGCTCTCAGATTGGTCAAGCACGACTTCCCTTTGATGAATCCTCGCTGACTACTCCCAACCACCTTCTTGTCCTCCAGATGCTTAGTGAGGACCTCCAGGAGGAGCTGTTCCATCACCTTTCCAGGGATGGAGGGGAGGCTGACAGGCCTGGAGTTCCCTGGCTCCTCTTTCTTGCCCTTTGTGAAGACTGGGGTGACACTGGCTTTCTTCCAGTCCTCAGGCACCTCTCCTGATCTCCAGCACCTTTCAAAGAGGATGGAGAGTGGCCTAGCGATAACATCTGCCAGCTCCCTCAGCACTCGTGGGTGCATCCCATCGGGGCCCATGGATTTGTGGATGTCAAGTTTGGAGAAATGATCTCTTACCTGATCCTCCTCAACCAAGGGAGACTCTTCCTTTCTCCAGACTTCCTCTCTTGTCCCCAGGGTCTGGAAGTCCTGAGGACTGGCCTGAGCAGTGAAGACGGAGGCAAAGGCAGCATTCAGTAACCCCATCTCCTCTGTATCCTTTGTCACCAGGGCACCCGCCCCATTCAGCAGCGGGCCCACATTTTCCCTAATCTTCCTTTTGCTATTGAAGTATTTGAAGAAGCCCTTCTTGTTGTCCTTGACATCTCTTGCCAGATTTAATTCCAAATGGGCCTTAGCCTTCCTTGTCGCATCCCTGCACACTCTGACAACGTCCCTGTATTCCTCCCCAGGGGCCTGTCCCCTTTTCCACATTCTGTACACTTCCTTCTTCTGCTGGAGCTTTGCCAGGAGTTCCTTGCTCATCAGGCAGGTCTGGATGCCCACTTTGCTTGACTTCTTACTCAGAGGGATGCACCGATCTTGAGCCTGGAGGAAGTGATGCTTGAATATTAACCAGCTCTCTTGGACCCCTCTTCCTTCTAGGGCCCTACCCCATGAGATTCCCTTAAGTAGCTCCCTGAAGAGGCCAAAGTTAGCTCTCCTGAAGTCCAGCGTTGCAATCCTACTTATTGCCCTGCTTCCTCCTCGTAGGATCCTGAACTCCACCATCTCATGGTCACTGCAGCCAAGGCTGCCCCCAGCCTTCACATCTCCCACCAGACCTTCTTTGTTTGTTAGTACAAAGTCTAGCAGCACATCTCTCCTTGTTGGCATCTCCACCACCTGGATCAAGAAGTTATCCTCAGTGCTCTGCAGGAACCTCTTTGACTGTTTGTGCCTTGCTGTGCTGTCTTCCCAGCAGATGTCAGGGTGGTTGAAGTCCCCCATGAGAACCAGGGCCTGTGAGCATGAGGCTACTTCCAGCTGTCTGTAGAAGGCCTCATCGACTTCCTCTTCCAGATCAGGTGGCCTGTAGTAAACCCCCACAACAGTGTCACCCATGTTACCCTGCCCTTTAATCCTTACCCGTAGGCTCTCAACTTGCTGCTCTTCATCCACCCCGAGGCAGAGCTCCCTCACATTCTAGTTGCTCCCTCACATAAAGGGCAACTCCACCACCTCGCCTTCCTGGCCTGTCTTTCCTAAAAAGCACATAGCCATCCATGACAGCATCCCAGTCATGTGAACTATCCCACCATGTCTCTGTAACCGCAATGAGATCATGGTCCTGCGACCACACACAGATCTCTAACTCTTCCTGTTTATTCCCCATGCTGCGTGCATTGGTATGCAGGCATTTCAGAGAGCCAGTCAAGCATGCAGGCTTCCCAGGAGAGGTGCAAGAGGATCCTCCATAGCCACGTCCCATGCTGTCTCCCCTGGCTGCATGCACCCGCTGGAGGCATCCTGACTTCAGCAGTGTTTTACTGACTACCCTGTCACTATACCATTCCCCTCCCCTCATCTTTCCTAGTTTAAAGCCCTCCTTACCAGGCTGGCCAATCTGTTGGCAGACATGCACGCCCCACTTGGTAAGGTGGATCCCATCGCTCCCCATCAGCTGTTGATCTTCAAGCAGGGTTCCATGGTCATAGAAACCAAAATCCTGCTGCCAACACCAGCAGCGCAGCCAGTTGCTAACCTGGAAAACTCGTCTACTCCTCCTCCTCCCGTCCTTTGTCCTCACAGGCAAGATTGAGGAGAAAATGACCTGGCCTCCCAGATCCTTGACCACCATTCCCAGAGCTCTGAAATCCTGTCCTTTCTTGGACATTGCTGAAATTTTGAAGTAACCATAAATGGGACCTAATCCTGGTTTATATGTGATCCTTTGAAATGAAAAATTAAGCTGTATGCTATGCAAACTCCCTTGATGGTTTGCTTGGAAGGGGCACAGCTTAGGTCTGCTGTTTGCAAAATGCCCTTCTAACAGTTCAAAATCCTTTCCTTATTACCAAGCAGTCCTTTCATCAGTCTCACCATTTTCTTACTACTTCATATTCTCTCTTCTGTTCTCCCATAGAAGTCTACACATCCTTAAAAGCTCACCTGAGGGGCTGGTTAAAGGCATAAAAGATTAGGCTGTGCTCTCCATGCCTATATGTCTATGTAGTTTCACCGTTTGATGCTTAGTGCATATGCAGTAACGAAGTTAGGAGCACATACGCATACATGAGATGGGGCAGCCAATGTTATATCCAAAATATAGCCAGATAATTCACGCACAAGCCTAGAGACAGAAATTTTTTCAGAGTATGTTTTTACAGGGCTGCATACAAAGCTTGCTGATCAAAGTCATGCATGATTAGTACAAAGGATATGGTACTATTTG
This sequence comes from Struthio camelus, assembly GCF_040807025.1. Taxonomy (NCBI): domain Eukaryota; kingdom Metazoa; phylum Chordata; class Aves; order Struthioniformes; family Struthionidae; genus Struthio; species Struthio camelus. The sequence goes on along the minus strand of NC_090942.1, from coordinate 111,066,236 downwards.
AATTGTAACACAGTTGGAGACTAACAATAACACAGTTAATTTCAATACAAAGTGAAAAGGCTGACTTATGAACTTTATATGCAAAAAGCTATGCTGAGACACAGCAGCATGCTGAGCATGCACAGACTCCATGCTCAGGAGAGCTCATGGATGCATTTATTTGTGCCCACTCAAGAACTCTATAAGGGGTCTCCCTGTGATCCCCTTGCGTATCCATGCGGGTGCCGTTGCAAACTGGGACTACAGTAACAGAAGACATGTGCTTTTTTTTTTTCTCCTTAAAGCAGGCAAATCTTCAGTTTGTCTTTTCTGATCAAATTATACCAGTCAGGTAGGACAACCACACCGTATGGATGAACTTAGGAGCACAACTTGTGTAGGATTCATGCTCATTGCTTACAATAATTGCAAGTCTAACATAACTTGAAAATTAGTTTCATTCTGTTGTTTTATGGGGAAAAAAGAAAACCCTCAAACAAAGCAGACCCGGTGAAATTTCTTGTCTACAGTCATTTCAGATAAATCAAATAAATTACATGACCAAAAGGTTACACAAATTATTTAAACATCTGAGTGAAATCTTAAGGGACCCATAAACATTTCTCAATGATGAAACATAACAATAAGAGTTTTCTTTGTGGAGGTTATACTGAGGTTCTCTTGGATTCTTTATATATAAACCATAAAAAGTGATTCCTGGGATATATATATCAAATGAGGTTCCCCCCACCCCTTACTTGTAGCTAATATTTCACTAAAATCTAATAGCATTACAGCTATAAACACAGCTAAACAATATCCTGTACACAGGGAGAGGTTGAACACTTATTGAAACACACATACAAGAAAAGTATCTAGTTATTTGACAAAAGAGAAGCAATGGAATATGAAGTGTATATATTATAATTTTTTTGAATCACTGACTGCCTTTTTTCTGTGTCTAAATAGCACATTGCAAAAAAGGATTCCCAAACACTAAAATACAACGAGAAACCCAATAACTGCAAATTAAGCTGTTTTTCATTTATATTTTTATTCCTGGTTTCGGAAGATCCAACTTGCCTCTTCTCACTGCTCTGTCGTTCTCTCCCCTCCGTTTCAGTTAAAACACAGCCCGAGCTGCAAGTCACCCACCAGCTGCACAAGGCAGGGGACAGAGACCCGGGCTGGAGCTGAAAGGGAGAGCGAGCCGTGGGGGATGTGGCAGGAGAGAGGCACCAGCGCAAGGCTAAAGTGCCAGCTGAGGAGGTCCCCGTCTGTCCTGGCGCCTTCCTAAACTCCCTGTCCAACACTCCCAAGCATGGCATCAGCTATAATAGCGGCTACCACTGAGGGCAGGAGGACTGTCATCAGCACAACAGAACTCATAACCAGATTTTAAACCACATTTTTCCTCCCATATTAATTAATTTTTGGGCTTCTGAAGAAAAATAACAGGAATAATGTTAAAAATGGTTTACAATACTTAAACATTGCAGTTGGATGTACAGTAGGTGTGCAGAAATACTAGTGGTATGTACAAATTATTTCTTTAAAGACTGTGATCTAACATTTTGAAGTGAGAAAGAATTAAATCGTTTACTTTCTTGCAGAACGTGCTTGTCTTGTAAGCCCTTTACACAGGGTTAGTTGTTTTGTTAGTGTTTATATGAGGTGATGAGATTGTGCCTGAAGCCACTATCAAAATACAGATCTCGAAGCTGTTATTCCAGAGCAAAAATTTGATTACACAACCCTTCCTCATGAAAACATTACTACAGATTTCAATATGTAAGTGTTGAAGTATCAAGAAGTATTTACAGGAGGGAAATATTGAGAATAAACAACAAAATATGAACAACCATAGAAAGATCTACAGTATTAACTATTCTGTTAGCGTTTTTCTTGTGGTCTTAGACATAAATTTCAAATAGAAATTGGTGCAGTTCCATTCTGTCACAAAATTATAGATTTAAAACCACTAAAATTCAAACCCTAGTAAATGAAAATATTTTTTCTTGTCATCCCTCAGGACCACAATGTTATTACATAAAGGAAACACAGGAATAAGACATATTGTCCCTACAACTAATTCTGAAAAACTATTAGTGTATTTTATAAAAATCACCTAGGGGTTGTTTTTCTCTGGATTGTGTTGTTAAATTTAGTCACTCCAAAAATATGTTCACAGTATTCCTGCTCTGAATAGACCTGCAACATTTCAGATAAAAATAAACAAAAAAAGGTTTGAATGTGAGCTATTTTCTGTCATCTTTTTGATTTTTTTTGCTACTTTCATTGCTACACCTCACACACACACACAAGAGTGTTTTCAGCAAAGTATGCTTTTATTCCTTCTTTATCTAAAGGGAAAGAAAATAAGCGATTGCTTGTAAAATGAGGCAAACTAAGTAATCTTTTGTTGAGATTTTCCTCCAAAGATACCAGTAACTGTGTTCTCACTAAATCTTTTGGTACTAGCATAGACCGAGGATATTTTATAAACTGAATGCATAGAGTTAAATCTTACAATAGTGTGCTTTTCTGACTATTTCACTGCCTATAAGATTTTAGAAGATTAACTATTAGCATCAATTAACTGACATACCGCTTTTTTAAAAAAAAAACAGCATTAATGTAGATCAGGCATACTACTTCACAGATGAATTTATATTGGACTTTTATAACATATATTCACCATCATCACATTTAAGACACACACCTTGAATTCTCATCCAAACAAGTCAGCTGCTGTGTAGATGCAACCATTTAATTTCATCAACTGATCATTCAACAGAGGAACCACAAGAAAAACACCTAGTGTTTCAAATATATAGGGCTTGTTAGCTAAAATCCAGAAATAATTAGAATTCAGGAATGGGTTCTTATCAAGATCTGGCTTAGTGGCATGCGAATGTGTCTTCTGGAGCTAATTTGTGCCCAGCTGCTCAATGCAGACATAAGCCTGTGTGTCTAGAATCTTAGCACTAATAATAGGGTGTATCTGATTTTTAAATATAAGTAAGTTCACATCTGCTTTCCCTGAAGTGACAGGGCAATTAAGTTTACATAGGTCACATTTCTACTATTCCTTATAAAGCAAAGCCATTTTGCTCATGATCCCACAGCTCTTATCATTCATTTAATTCTCATTTTTTGAACCAGTGGATTGACAGTCCTGGCACAAGACCCTGCACCCTGGAATCAAGGGGGTTTCAGCGAGAGAAAGCCTTATTCCCATGCATTCAGAAGACAGAGGGCCTGATTTGATTGTAACCTTAAAATACTATTACATATTTCCATCTGCGTCTTGAATACTGGCCATACCAGTATGTCACTGCAGGATAAGAACAACAGCAAGCTCCACTACCACCAACAACAAAGAAGACCCCACAGAGGCAGCCCTTACTTTGGTGAAGATACTCAAGAATAACTCCATCTGTTTGCTTATTGAAAGCCTTGGCTCTGGTAGTATTTTATCTCAAGTTAGGGTCCTCCTACATGTTCTGTAATAAACAGAGCTACTGGAAATGCAACCAAAGTTAACCTAAGGACTCCTGTAAGTTTCCCTGTGTTAGTATTGCCAATTTATATAAAGGATTTAGCTGTGAAATGATCAAGTCAGCTGGTCCCTAATCTTCTACAACATATATTTCTCTAGTCAGGGCAGATGCAAGTTCTGTGTGGATTTGCCCATTTTCCTTGTTTTTTTTACTTGGGAGGGAGTCACTCCATCTTTGCCTGTTTTGTCCTTGGCTTTCTGGCTACAATAGCAGTTTTCCTTTCATTCCTAATTTTGGGGAACAACATGACAATGAACTCCTCCAGTCATATTTGATCAATAAATATGGAAAGGATAATTTTTTGCTTTCTATCAAGCTGACTACTTTATAACAGTTGATGACAACCTCCAAAAAGCTCAGATCCAGCTGTCAATCTCAGAGGCTTATCCTTAGGTGTATTCATTAGTTGAAAAGCGACTTGTAAACGTTTATAAATTTCTATAGCTTTCATTACCAAATACAATGAAAGCATATGAATTCACAACTTTGTGAAACTGTTTTATCTTAATGAGTGGAATATTAATGTTTCACTCAGAAGAGAAATGTTATTTTTCAGTTACGGCAAAAGGACATTAGTAACTATTGAGAACGTGTACAATAACACGCAAGAATGAGGAAAGAAATCATATAGTGGCTTTACTGAACAGGTATCTTACTATAGTGTGAAGGAATCAGAAAAACCCACAAGAGCACACCTTTTATGGATTCTTGATGTACAGAACATGCATACCTTCCACAAGTAACAAAGTCGCCTGGAAAAATTAAATTGAAGACCACCAGTACAGTCAAAGGACACTTCTGAATAATGCTTTCTTTTTACTGTCAAAATGTTTATGATCATGTATCTTCTAAAGCTAAAAATACCCCTGTTGCCTGAAGAATGTACTTAGGGGATTGGCCAGATGAAAGTCAAACATGCAGCTCCTTTTGAAGAACTTGACCCAGCTATAGGATTTCTAGTCTCTTCAACATGATGTTATTTGTTTGCCAGATTTAACTTATGATCTAGCTTGCTGACTCCAGCTATACTGGGTCAGTTGCTTGGCATGCAGCACCTTGGTATAGGGCAGAGAGTGTTACACTAGTCTGCCAAATAAGGAAAGATTATAGCTCCACTTGTGTGAGACTAAAGTGTTCCAGGGCATAGTCACCACAAGGCAATGATACTGATTATCCCTCAGAATTAGGAACGCTCCTAGAGTGGCATAAAATTAAACTGGTTCAACACACAAATTGTCCTGTGGTTCACTTGGTTTCTTCATGAGGCAGCCCTGTGGTACATCAAAGTCTGCCTGCATATATGCTGCAAACCCTCCTATTATTTAGCTACAGGCAACTTATTTAGCTATGGGCAAATTTTGAATATAGTTTAAAGCCCAGATCTGGCATCCTTTGATATGAATAATCAGCACTGAGGCCAATAGCGATTTTGCTGGTAGGATTGAAAGAGTAGTACACAAGCTACCCAACACCTATGGCATCTGAAGCTTTACCTTTAAAAAAAAAAAAAAAAAGGTAGAAATCAGTAGTGACAAGCTCTCATAGGAAAGGAAAAAGGAAGGTGAATGCCTCTGCATGCCTGCTGCAGATGGACAGAGCTGGTGTGAACCAGCTCAGGCACGAGCACAAAATAAACCCTTTCTGAGAGCGCAAGAAGGTCACCTTACTAAGGTAAGGTCTATTTTAAGAGTTTGTCCTAAGTGGATAAACTGTTTGTGTAGGCACACCTCTAGGAGCCATACTTTTGTTTAAGCCGGTAGAATAAAAGCTTTGCTCTCCAGGGAAGGAAAACAAGCCAGCAAAGCTGCAGCACTACCTGCAACTGTGCTGCTAAGAGCATTCACTCCAATGAGCGATTCACGGCTCCCAGGCCAAGCAATGAAGAATGGTTAAACCTGCACTGGTCAGGGTATCCTCCTGCATAACAGACAGGACTCATTCACAGGATATAGCAGCAGTCCCAGGTACTTCCTCAGTGCTGTGTGGTTCCCACATGTTGGTAATACACAAGTATCACGTTCATGCAATTCTTTTCAGTACAGCATCCAAAATAACATCAGGATTGTGCTGCAGACCAGAGCAGGCTGTTCTTTTTTTTAAATGGCGTGTAACACAGGGTGCAGCTTCCATAAGAAAACATGGGATACTTGATCTGCTAGGATGGTGTTAGAGGACTGTGTAGAGAAAAGATGGTCAAACCTGGTGTAGCCTCATCCATACTACCTAGCAGAGGGGTCACGACAGAGAGAGATGACTCACCACCAGAACTACCCGAGGTTTGTCTAGGAGGAAACCAGTTAACCTGCTTCAGGAAGAGTCCTGGAGGGAACCAGCATCTGTGGGGAAGGAGAACTGGAGCTCCAGAACACAGGACTGGCCCCAGGAGCTATATTACTTTACTGTGTGTACTTAGGTGTCTGCGTAAAAGGCACCTGCTAGCACACCAGCAATCATCTCTCCTTACAGAAAGGAGGTCTCTCAGGCTGAATGAGCTGCGCGTGAGCTTGCTGCTCCCTGGGCGCACTACCCTCTGTACATGCTCACCCGAGACAGCAGGAGCCTCGGTGCCAGAACAAGCCTCTTGCTTGCTCTTCTGTCACCCCGGCTTTTCCTGGCTGAAATAGCTCTGCTGGCAGAATCCAGGGTAGAGCTACACTAAGTTTCTGGAAACAAAGGAACGGCACTTAAGGGAAGAGAATATTTGAATAAATTTGTAATACACCAAAGACTGAAAGACCGGATAAAATTTAGATCTGTAATTTTATTACATGGCTCAGGCATCCAAAACCTCCCTATTCTACTCGGGTTCCCAGTCCCGCACCTTGTCATTGTCATTACCCAGTGCCTACTGGCTAGGACTTGGGTTTTCAAATAAATAAAAGGGAGTTTAGTTTTCAGTGGGATTTAGACACCTAATTCTCCCATGATACCTTGATAATCCCAGCATACATAAGAAGTTTTTCCTCTGAGGGGAAAAAAAAAAAAAAAAAGAAAAAAGCAACCAAGGTTTCAACCACAGAACTCAGTCCACATGGACTGAGGAATTCATTACACCATGTTAGATCCTTTTCTAAGGTTAGTGACTGCATCAAAATCAAGAGCATATACACAATAAATTGATCTTATGAAAAGTAGAATCAATGTGGTGATAAAACGAAGTTGTATTAATCAAATGGACAGAAACAGACACTTAAAGAAATGTCTCCCTAGACCGAAATATGAGAACATCTTTGAGAAAAAATAATATTGCAGATGGCAAGGCTCAGGCTAAAGAAAATCTAGTTATACCAGAGGAGAAAAGCATATGTTCCAGATACATACTATAAATAGACTAGGAACTCTTATGGGATATATCTGCATACAGAAGAGCAGCAATAAGAACAGCCAGTATAAGCATGCAGGGCTTCCCCCTGCCCCGCATCAGTTTCCTGCGTTCATCTGATGGCATTACAGTTCCCTGCTCATCATATGTTCTAAAATGTAGTGTTTGATTCAAGATAAAGCTAATCTGCATCGTCATAGTGACTTAACTCACTGGTGTATTATTAGTGTGTAAGCAGGTGTACCAGCAACTGCAAATAAATGCTTGCTGATGGAATCCCAGCAGGGTTTCTGATGAGTTTTCATTTTGTTGAACCTTACCCAGGAAATTATTGTGTAAAAGCTTCGCTCTTAGTTCTGCCTGAAACATTACTTAGCTACACCTGGCCAAATTCATGGCAATTATACTAACTATTCAGAGAGGATATACTAAAAATCCCATCAGCCTTTTTAAATCATTGTCTCAAATCCTGCATAAGAACAGTGAAAAAATCCCCCTCAGATTAATATGCACAATGAGACTTCTGATCCAAATGCTCACTGTATAACCTACATAGAGAAAGATAAAATGAAGGCTTTAAGGTGGAATCTGTGTGACACATCACTGGAATATTTTAAGTTAAAGTATTTTACAGTAAAACATGTAATGCTAAGCAAAATATTTACTTTAATGAGGGTTTTGATAACATATTTGGTCATGTCATTAGAGCTGATTTTTATTTTAATTATTCAGGCTGAAAGCATCTCCAATTATTTTGCTATTTGGGGGCTTAATGGTTTATTCAAATCAATTCAGAACATCCAGGAAATGCTGCAATGGATGCTGCATGTCCCACATTCTACAGTCTCCTATGAAGGAATTATCTAGGTCAATCTTTCTTACCTACACTAAAGAGAAGGAAAAAAAAAGTTTTCAGTGAAAGCAGAGAATAGCTATTGATGCTTCTATATAGATCTATGAGAGTAACTGCCAAGAGCACATACAAAATCCACAGCTAATATTGCATAAAGATTTGCAAGTTATCTTCAAATATAACCAGGGCAATTACTTGAAAGTCAGCAGAAAAGATCAAAATTAATATTTAACTTTTCTACTCTAACAAGTAGGCATTTTCCAAAAAATAAAAAATAGAAAAATAAGTTTTCCTATTGATTTTCCTGTTGATTGTCACAAGTGTTTATGTATTCTCTTAACTGATGTGATGATAGTATACGTAAAATAGAGGAAAACCTATAAAGAAAACTGTGCACAGCTCTATAGAAGAACTGCCCAAGTATCTATAAAGAATACTGACGTGCTGATTATTTTTTAATTCCACTCAAAAAGTCTATACCCTCAGAGCAGTAAGAATTTTTGCAAACTTAAAGCCAGATCTAACCCAAAACCTGATTAGTTCCAAAAGGATATACTATAGCATAGATTTTACTCACTTGTGAAGTGAAAGTCATGAGGCACAGTTCCTGTAGCAAATGGAAAAGGATGACACAGGCATACCGTCTCTTAGCCACCTGGCTATTACAGTGTGACACCTGCACATAGCTGGAAAAAAACAGTATCCTAGCGTGATTTATAAGGGCACCATTTCAGGTTCCATTCTGTTGTATCAGATTACTCAAAGTATAAACCATTCATACAGGTGATACTAATTCTTTCAGAGAGAAGTTTTCACATAAACTTTTTTTTTCCCCTCCACAAGATCTCCCTAATTATATTTTGAAATAAACAGAAGTCCATGTTTATAACACTAGAAGTAGACCTACTGTAATGTGTTTATTTTAACTTGTCACAGGAATTCCTTGAGGAAATAATCATTAAAAATATAGTTAGGGCACAAAGATTTGGATTCTTCCACCTTCAAAGATTTTGACTGTACATGTATTATTTCCAAAAACACATTTTTCATGATCTCTTACCTGTTGTGCTTGCAAGAGCTTTATTCTCTTTCCAATTCTAAATAGCCATTTGTAAGAGCAACAGATCTTCACAATACCACCTTTGCAGAGTATCCACCTCATGGCTTAGCCTTTAGTTCTCATAGCTTTCACTATCACAGAGATACTTGTGGGCTCATCTTGACCTGCTGGCAATCCCTGATTTGGAAGGACTCCAGAGTGGGTCATGAGCCGAGAAGGAATCATGAGCCGGCGTGGAGAGTGGTAGCAGCACAGGTGCCAGCATCCTTCTAGGTGTGACTTCCAAATGCTTTTCAGCTGTGGGAGTGTTACTGGATAGCCAAAGGAAGAGAAGGAGGATAACATGTAGTCAAGGGAGGGTAACATGTAGTCACCTGACTACCCACACACAGGACCTAACTTATCTGAAAGCATCTATTTCAGATGCTTGGCCTACATGTATAAAAAATGTACAACTCACTTCAGAGATGTAACTCTCCCACTTCCTTCCTCTTTGTTGCATAGGTTATTGCTAACTTGCCATGGTTTTCAAGCACAGAGAACATGTGAGGCTAGGCTAGAGAGCACAACACATGCCTTGGAAGCTGTTATAAGGGCAGACTCAGTAATGAGCATGCATGCAATACTTTTATGGGAACTGGTTTCTTTTTTTTTTGGCATCACAGTGACACCACTCGTTAGAAGGATGTCCAGGTAGTCGTACTGATACAGCAGTGGGCTCTCATGGAAGCGGGCTATCACCAGGTAGCTGAAGAGCAGTACCTCGTCCCTGTAAAAAGTAGCTGCTTCTGTTTCCCAGCTCATGCTGACTTCAGCACTCAGCCAAACATGCTGCTTTGGGCAGAGGCAAGGATTCTGTTTCTGCAAGAACAGGCTCCTGCTGCCTTCTGGCTGCTGACTTGGCTCATTAGGAAGGTAGCTCCTGGCTCTCTGCTCCTGCTTGCTGCAAGCACAGCAGTGGTGGGAGCTGCTACCTCTCCTAGAAGCAGGATTTTTGTCTTTATGAGGAGCTGTGATTCACATATCATAAGAACTCCAAATTCAGCAGACCAAGTTCTAGAAAATCAGGAGTTCTGCCCCTTCTTCCTATTTGTCCTCAGACCTCAGGAGAAGCCTGAATCTGAGCAAAGGCATGAAGCCACAAACTCAGCAGGAGCCTAGTAAAGACTCAAACAACTTTCCTCTAGAAGAAAACAAATTTTTTTTAGTTCAGTTCAGATAAGAATAAGAAAGCAGGCATGCCAGCAATACAGTTCATTTAAGAAGAAACGTATAAGCAGCACTTTCATCAGGTCATCCTTGTTAAGATATGGTTGTTACCTTGACAAAAATTCCTTGTCTCCTTTACTGAGATCTGCATGATAAAATGCCTGGTAGAGTTATTAATTGATTCTTTATATTTCTCATCTCACTAAGGCCAGCAAGCATTCCTAACAGTTCCTAATTCTTCATCATGACATCAATTATATTCACCTCGGAGATGTCTAAATGTATTCCATGTATAATGGCAATGTTATGTAAAATGCAACATGACAGGAATACTTAGAATTGTTCAAAGCTGCACTGTAGAAACCAACCTGATTTTTGCTAGCCATCCAACGTGGGATTTGCATATTTTGATTTTCTACAGGCATACTGAGAGGCCTAACTAAGTAAGGGTTTAGACGTTGCAGGTGGACTAATGCTATATCCCTTGTGGCTCCACTATGAACAGAAAACCAAACACAAACAAAAATAATCTATGCAGAAAGAACAGACATGCTGACAAAGATTGTTTGGCATTAGAAAAGCACAGCTACAGCTGCCTACTCTTTGTTACAATGTCTACAGTAAATCTGGCATAATGCTCACAGAAGAGACAAAGAACTACCGCAGAGTACTCTTAAATAGGAGAATTAGACCCTGAAAGGTGCCAATTTAAATAGTTTAACTACAGCAAAGGAAAATTAAAAGAAATCTCTAAAATCTGGGCCTTTCAATTGCAGGAAACAGTTATTAAAAAACCTAGCTTTTCTTGGAAGAAGAGAAAAATAAGGCAGTTATATAATACAGGCAAGAAACTTGAAATATCTGCATTCATAAGAAGTAGTGTATTTTGCTTATCAATATAGCACAATATCAATAAAAGGCTATTATGTCTACTCTTCTTATGCCCAAACTGGGCAAGAAAATTGTGATAAGATCTCCAGCATGGCAAGGTGCCTTGGGTTCACGGAAGCAAATATGGCTTATTGGCTCATTGGTGACTAGTGCCTTGCTCTAGTGCCGTACAGTGAATACTTCATGGGTCTCACTCAGCTTGGGAAGGTAAGAGTGGCCACTTAACAGAAGAACAAACTGTACTAGCCGGTAAAATTAGGCAGGACAATGAATGACTGATACTCTTTTATGAATTGTAGGATTTGCAACTCAAAAGGTGTTCCCAGCTATACTGAAAATAAGTGCAGTTTATTCTTCTGCCACCTGAGGAGAGAAAATACAAGCTTCTTTTGGATTTCAATGTAATGTCCAGGGTCAAATGCCCCACGTGAAAAACTCAATGTGAAACGTAATGTGAGCACAAAATGAAGTATGTGTCACACAAGTTTCTCCAACATGTCTGAGAAAGACCTGAAGCCTTATTCCCATTCCAAATTCACCCACCTATAGATTAACTAATAGTGCTATAGGAAGATACAGAAATATCGCTCTATGGCTTTGCTTTAATGTGCATCATTTCCCACTTATCTATCGGCCATATCTTCTTTTTTTTGTCAGATGAACAGAACTATTATAAAAAGGTTCCTCAAGAGAAAGAATTGAGATATAGATTCATAAATATATGTTGCTTTAAGAGAAAATAAATTGTTCTTTTCTCCGTATCACCCACAAACCAATAAATTCTTTTTTGACATATATCAGAACAAGAAGCCTGTGGAGAACATCTGCAATTCAATACTGGCAAAATATAAGGTCAGAGCAGAAAAACTTATTTTTTTTTGCTTCTGTGCTCAAGCACAAGCAGAAGCATTAGGAACTGGCTCTAGAACCGTTCTCTGCAGAGGATCTAAATCAGATCAGAGGGCAAGTAGGAGAGATCGTGGGCTGAATAGTTGAAACAATGGCAACAAATGATCTAGTTCATATGGTATTCATCCAGTATTTTAATGTAATTCAGGAAATAAAATTCCTTGACAACTAATTGTGGTGGGTAACTTCTCTGCTTTCACATGTGATAACTGGTGGCCAAATATCTAACCAATTTTCTAATGCAGATCTGAGATCCATGGAACTACAAATTAGTAAACTTTTCAGGAATATGAGTAAAAGCATTAACAGAGAGCCTGTGGACTGCTGCACAAAAAAGAAAAGAAGAATTAACTCATCCTTTGAAGGGCAAGTCACAACTCCCAAATTGTTAGATTTTTTTAAAGGAATTAAAAGCACATCAATAAGAGAGACCTTGTTGATAATAACCTCCATGAATTTCAGAAAAGCTTTCAAACCTTTCCATAGATAAATACTTTGTTAAAAGAAAGGAAACAGAAAGTATTACTAAATGGGGAGTCTTCACAGCAACGAGAAGATCTGAAGGGGTCTATGCTGGGAATTTTGCTCTTCAGTATATTCTTAAGTAATCTGGAAAAGGATATGACAAAATCTGCAGATAAGACCAAGTTATTAAGGGTGATTATAAAGACTACAGCTGAGTGAAACACCATAAAAGTACCTCATGAGACAATGGTTAATGATAATGGCAGTTGAGATTCAAGATAGATAGCTGTAAACTGATGCACAGAAAACAATCCTAGCTTGACAGAGGAAATGAGGAACTCTAAGCCTGAGGAACTCTAAGCTGCCTATTCCCATTTGGGAATGAGACCTTGAAAGGATAGTAGTTCTAAGCTGAATGCTTAGTGGTGGGCGAAAAAAGCAAAAAGAAGAAAGATCAAAACTGTTATGTCCCTATATAAATCCATAACACACCCAGAGCTTAAAATTTCATACAGTGCTGTTCTCTGCAACTTAGAAAGTATAGCATAGAATTGGTAAGGGTTCTAGCAGGACAACCAGAATGAGAAAGACATTACATTGTTTCTATAATAAAACTTAGTGAACTATGATTCCTGAACTGGAAAAGGTTAAAAAAAAAAAAAAGGAGATACAATAGAGAACAATAAAATCATGAACAGCATAAATAGAAAGATGAAAAAAAAAGATTATCTCTTCCAGTGCAAAGCCTCAGAAGGTTAGCAGGTGTCAAGTTCAAAACAAAAACGAGTGATCCTTCCACAAATAAGCTGTGGAAATCCTTACAGCAGGATGATGCAAATCCTAGAAGTTCACATCCTTCCTGGGGGTGAAGTTCTTGGGTAGGAGAAGTTCATTCAGGCTTTAGATGGAAAGACAAAGCCTTTGGCCCAAGAAGGCCTTGAGCCAGAGATTATTGGACCCTGGGAGGAAATTCTGTATGTGTTGCCATTCTTATGCTCTTCCATATGCACCTGCGTTTCGCGACTGTCAGATGCTGCCTAGATGAAACTTCAGTATTATCCAGTATGACTATGCTCCTGTTCTAATACTTTCCAAGGCACATTACAAAATGAATCCGGAAAAGAACCATTCTTTCTAATGTCTTCATGGCACACTAATCAGGTGCTGCATAGCTCAAGAATAGTATTCCAGATAAATGAAAGTGAAAGAATGCTTTAGTTTACTGGACATATTTTCCAATCCATCCTTATTAGATACTTACTAATGTTTATTTTACTCCCTCACTCAATATTTCTCATCTTTCTGCAGGACAAAATCGGATCTGAAGGCAAAAATGCTAAGGAAATTCATGAAAATATCTTGAAGAGAAATAGCAAGGAAACATTTCAGAACAAAGAAGAATGAGGCTATTCTGAGCTAAAATGACAATGTAAAATGTAAGGACAGATGAGAAGAATTATGTAAATATATAGTAGAGATTTTTATAAATAGAAGGTGCGAGGGGTTGTTAAAAGTGTGTTTTTTCTTTCTCTAGAGGGGTGAATCTATGGTAAAGTCTTTTTATCTCATCTTACATAATAGAATACACACCGAAGCTGCATATCTTCCCTCTTTATGCAGGAAAGGACAGACAAACAAACCGTCTTCTTTCTTTTTCCCCTTCTCCTAAAAATCTCAAGCAATTCCTCCTCGCAAAGCACATCCTTCCAACACTAAATAAATCAACTCCTAAACTTGTAAAGGGCATTTTGCCAACCAAGTCATTTGATTGATTCAATATCTATTTTCAGAGAAACCAAATTTAAGCTTCACTCCAAATTTTATAGCATCCATAATTTTAACATTTGAGAACAAAGAACAACTAAATTTGGCTTAATAAAGAATAAAGCCTGACTTTATTCTTTCTTACAGATACATTGTTCTTTTTGTCAAGCGCTTTCTAAAAATAGAGGTCTATGAGATTCTCTGCATAATCACACCATTGAAACTCCTGCTGGGCAGCCGTGTAAAACAGTAGCTTAAACTACCCTATGAAGTAAGTATGGGCTCTGTACCCGTGGTATTATCTATGGTAAGTTATTAAACAAATACTACTCATAGTCATCAGAGTTTTCACTCATGACAGTAAGAACATTTAATTTTTCTTTAGTTAAAAAATTATCATTTCTGTCTTTCATAAAGACTAAAATCCTACATATTTCATTTGTAAATCTTAGGAGGCAGAATGAGAATGGAGGCACTGGAAATCTAAGGCTTTGACTGTAGCATTTTTTCAAAATATAAAACCCTTCAAGTAGGAAAAAAAAAGAAGAGAAACTTCTTACTTCTTACCTTGGCAAACTCCTTCTATAGAACTAAAAGAAGATAAGCCTGCAAGAGAAGAAGAAAATGGAAGAGGATTGTCATAGCGACCTGTTAAGAACATATTCAACACAGGAAACAATCTGATTAATCTTTTTTTTTTTAAGAATCATGACACATACTACACCATCCGGTTCAATAATAGGCCTTTTTTTGAAACGTAGTGTATTAAATTTCACTTCATTAAAATTCATTATTTATCTGCAGAGCTTTTGACTCATTCAATGCATATGCAGCTTACAGGGCTGTAAAAGAGAATAAAAATTCTTCTATTTGTTTAAATCAGCTAGACCACAATTAAACTCGCAGATTTTTGGTAAGAGATAAAGAAAAGGTCCTATTACTTTTAAAAATTAGGAATAAATTTTCTTGCACTGAAAACAAGAGTGTTAGCAAACTAAACCAGTTCACAGCTAGAGACCAAATAAAGTAATTCCAGCTATCCTTCTTTTCCATTTTTTTGCTAGCCAATCTACAATGCTGGAGAAACCTCAGCGGCTTCAGAACAATATCTTCAGCTCATGAGCCCACATTTTTATTTTAAAATTGACATCACTCCTTGACCTAGTCCTATTCAGTTTGAAATTAGGGCATGCAGTAATCAATATTGATTGCAATATTGTCAGATTTAAGAAAAAAATAGACACTTCTTTTTTCCCACTTGAAGATAGTCCAGATATAAGTAACACTTTATGAGATAAGTTTCTGAAGGACTTGATTTCAGCTACTGCATGAGTCCCTACAGGAGAATTCCAAGAAAGTCTCATCAGTAGAGATGAGTTAAAAACATTGGCTTTCATTAGCAGAGCTTTTACTGAAAACAAAAGATCAAGAGGCAGCAAACTGTTAAGAAAATGCTCCACTTTTTTTCAAGAAAAAAAATTAAATACAGTCAAAGCCTGCTTTTCTCATAAAAAGTTGAAAATTCTACAAGAAGCTGACAATGTCTTTTTCTACTGATAAATAACTTTGATGGAATTTCTGTTTCCTATTTCATTAAGTACAAGGGAATTTGCTGAAATAATAGGTCATTTGCTGTTCTTTAACTTTTCAGAACCAGACTGCATTTCCTATAAATCCTTTTCTCTGTGTAGCTGTTTTTGTTTAAATAAGTCAAGCAAAAATACTGTGTGAGCTAAATGTAAAGGACATTTATTATAAAATTGAAATGTGTAATTATTTTCTGGGAAGTTGAAGGTATTTATTTATTTCAGATCCTTCAAGAAAAAAACTATTCTTGCAGCTATTAAAAGCTGTATATTTCTGAATTCTAAACGTTTACCCTCAGGTCTTCCATCTGCAGACACAAGAAATCAAAATGCAGAAACTTATTCTGGTAAAAAAAATAGATAATAAATTTGATCTCACTCATTCATTTGCTTCAAAATATCTTAACTAAACATGAAGTCTAATTCTCCACTCCTGCCCTAGGAGTACTCATGACACTGATCAGTGTTTACTCAAGCGTTACACAGGTTGCATCTACTCTCTTTTGGGTAGGCCTTTGGGAAGCACCCTTTCTCTCCTTGGCCAGTCAGCGTAGCACCACTTGCAGCTGTACAGAATGGCAGAAGTGCCCCATGTAGCAAGACACATCCCTCGGCTCTGCCCATTGAAAACTCAGGCCTCCCCAACATACTCTGTCTCTGCCTTGCGCCCGGACATCACCACGCTCACTATAACAGCCTGGCACAGCTGCTTGCCCCCTTCACCATGGTCACTATGCAGCTGTGCTGCTCCTTTCTATCATGTCCCCTGCTGTCGTTGTCACGAGGGAAAAGTTCTGATCTCGGCCACTTGAAACTCTGGAGAAAGGCAGAGCTGTCCTAGCCGAAACAGTCTCCCCACAATGAAGGGTAGATTTAGTGGTGGGAGGCAAGCACGCACAACACTGGGAAAATCAGTAATAGGTGCATTTTTGCCTGATGACACCCTCCCACGGTTCCCTTGTGGACATCTGGTCCAGCAGCTGCAGCACAGCATTCTCAAATCCAGCATCCTGGCAACCTGGCTGCCATTTACCAGGGAAAGCTATCAGTGAGTGCTGAGTTGAGGACAACAGATCCACTATTGCTTTGTTCACACGTGAGCTTTGCAAGGCCACCCCAGATCCGCTCCAACATCCGTATACCTCCCACCAACAGCTCCTGTGACTAGAGGTATTATATATCTTCATTCTGTCTGAGTGATTTCCTGTTAACGTTATTTTAATTATAATAACACCAGTAAACTGCATTCAGGTTTCAAGCCATCATTGTCAGAGGAACATGAAAGGAATACTTTCCCTATCCTAAATAGACCTCTTCTTGTTTTGTCTCTCCCCTATCCTCTCTTCCACCCTCCTTCCACATTCATACACATCTTCCACATCCCTGATCTTGGCTGGCCACAGTAAGCAAATGAGGGTCGCTTTGTAGAACTATTTAAGGTTCAATTTTTAACCATTTATCAACTTATGACAAAAAGGTGTCAGTAAAGTATTAGTGAAGGTGGCAGGCGAAAAACAGCTCTTAAAATTGCAAAAAGGAGAGCTTTGACTTCCATGGATTTCTGACACACTCTTCCTCTCTTTTCTACAAACAGGCAAGATGCTGGTCTGAAAGTAACAAGGCAGATTTGGGAACCTTGGAAAGTCTGTGATGGGGGTGCCTGGGTGTGTACGCAGAAAGTGGAACGGCCATTTCAAGGTTAAAAAAGGTGCTTAGGAGATTGCTGAGAATTTTAACAAAAATACCAGTAACCACATTCCAGAAGAACACACAGAGTGGGAACAGGCTTCTGCCCTACAGGTTGTCCATCATGAGATGCAGACATAAAGACTTAAAGATTTATGCCTCATAATTTAAACTGTCGGATGCCTCAACCTCCTTCTGGTATTTTACATTGCTGACTTAACATAGTTCCTATTTGATATATTCATCCTTTCATCTTACAATAGTTAATTCATGAGTCAAACGCTCAGCTACTAGATTTCAATTTTACCATTTGCTGTTTCACATCCTCTGAGGATTTTGTTAAAATTCTTGATAAAAAGTTCCTCCTATTTTTCTCGTAATACTTGGCCGCATTTAATAAAGTCCCAGCAAAGTATGTATTGAAAGAATACGTTCTCAACTATTATTGCTTTGCGTTGTTCTTGCATTTCATGAAGAATAAAGTAGTTTTGTTTATTTTGTATATAAACAAACTGATTTACAATAGTTTTATGTTGGTCTTATACAAAACCAGGGACAGTTGAACTCATTAGAGGAATTAAGTGTAAAACACTTACAATGTGCAAATGTCAAAATTACAGGATGCTACTTAAAAGGGAAGGTTTAAAAAGACAAAATATCCTCCTCATTCTGGAAACTTATTTTATATGTTAATAGAACATTCTGAACACCTACTCTGGAAACTTACAGGAAATTAAACTTCTTTTTAAAAAAACTCATTTATTTATTTTTTACATTGTGATATAGTATACTTTTTCCTTTCTCTGTATTTAGCCTCTGGATTATTGTATGCAAAAACATCAGCAGAGATCACTCTGGAAGAGTACACATGAATTCCTTCCCCAAATCTCTAAATAGAGGCTAGAAAATGAACTGTGCTCGAATCCACACTGTTTTATCTTCAATACACTCGCAAATGAGAATGATCCACACAACAACGAAGCACACTTAAACAGCTTCCAAAAGGGGGTACAGAAAATTCTTTTGCCTAGCAAAGAAAGCTTTCTAATTAACTGTTACATAAAGCTCGACTGGAATAAGCATGGTTACTTTAAGGTGGTCAGTAATGACAAACTGCCTATTGCAGACATTTCAGTGACAACACTGGGACGTTTCAAATCCATAGTTTCAGCAATAAATAGATTAGATATTCATGCATTATCATGGTGAAGATCACTGGTAGAAATTAATCAGTGACCCTATGGCACTACCCATTGGTAAAATAATTTTTTAACAGAGTATGACTAGCAAAATGACCAGTTTGATGGAGAATTTGCTTTTATGACTAAGGAGTAATTTGCACATGTATGTCCTTTACATACAGTGCAGCAATCTCAAACTCGTACTTGACTTTTTGATGTGAACAGACACTCACGCTTCAAGAACTAGAAAAAAGATAGAATAAAAGGAATCAACAAACACAATAAAAGGTGTATCATCTTTCCCTATGAGATTTCAATGTATTCCAGTTAGATGTGATAGGATTTTTTTCCAGTGGTAACTCTATATTCTATTAACTCAGCTTTCTATAGTCAAATTTTTGAAAAAATAGTTTTCTGCACATGTACATTTTATTTGTCCTATCAGTGAATTTACAAGCTTCTCCAGCGGAGAGAAATAGGGTTTGAAACAAAATAGACATTGGAAAACTCTAACCACAAGCTTACTGTAACCGTCACTGGATATATGAGATAGTATGTAAGAATACATTATAAATACAAATGAACAGTGAAAAAATGGATATTGCTTAGAATGATGTAATTATCAATTATCTCGAGTAAACACTGATAAAATGGTATATGAAATCTTTCTGCAAACTGAACCAACATGCACTAAATGGAGACAATTTTAGTATTTACCTCAAAAATACATTACTACTTGGAGAAGTCAGTAGGAACAAGTAAGAGTATTACCACAGTGGCTCCACATATTGGATTAAAAACAACTAACTTTATACTGACCCTTCTAGTAAAAGAACTGGGGGACATCAGATGAACTGATGGTGGCAGGAGGTGGCAGGTTCAAAACAGTGAAAAGGAGAAGTTGGTTCATACAAAGTACAGTTAAGCTTTGGGGCATCCTGTTCCAAGATGCTGTGGGCGCTTAAAGTTTACTTGAATTCAACAGACAACTGAACAAATGGAAAGACGATGTATGTACTGAGGGCTATTAAATATAGAAAAAAATGTTTCTGGGTTTGGAAGTCTTTAAACCACAAACTGGGAAAATACGTTGAGGACATGTCGTTGAATGAAACTTCTGGAGGCTTTCTATGTATGGGTATCACAGCAAAGGAGAGGCAGGCCTATTCAAATATGTTGTCATTAGCAGGATTCTGGCTTCATTTTCTGATTTCTGTTTATTATCAGTTACCATCATGCAAAACTGTCCTGGGTGGTTTCAAGTGGTGTTTATCTTCCTAAGGTCCATGGACCAATAGCGACTTACAAAATAGTTAAATATAGTCTATGAAGTGTCTGCAAAAACAGGTGAAAAATGTACACTCACCTTCCTGCATTTACAAGGAAATGGGACAAAAAATAGAATTGAAACAGAAACTCATATAGAAACAGCCCAATTTTAACCTATTTCTTTTAAATGTGAAGAATACCACTGAAACACTTCCGAGCAGGATTATTCAAGGGCTTGAGAGGGGCATTGCTTTTTTCTAAAAGGTTAACTAAAAAGATTTAAAAGCAACAATCTACACATTGGCTGCCATGATACAACCATGCTGTGTCATATATTCTCCTCTTATTCTACACCTACACACACATACCAATTACATTTCAAGAAACCAGACCAAAACTACCTTGTTTAAACAAGGATACGGAAGACATAGTCCTATACCCGGGACAACATTACCTTAAATATTCATGTGTTTAGATTAGTACTGCAAACAAGTCTTATTTCATTAGCATATTCTGACATTTTAAAGCAGAAAGGTGCATTGCCCCCCATATTATTCTGTTCCGTACAACTGGAAATGAAGTCACATTTTCTTAGCTAAGTCAAAAACAAAAGAATAAGAGAAAACTTGCTTTGTTTGGGGGCTTTGGTTGTTCGGAAGCACTGGAAAGCTCGAATACTTGAGCAAATCAGACAGCACAATTCATGGTTCATTACGTCTCCTGTTTTTTTTTTTTTTTCTGATAGCATAGTCGTAAGTCTTTAAATCTGCAAATAGGAAAAATAAGTGGTTTTGTGACCAGTGAAACTTAAACAGCTCAGCCTCCTATGTCTTTAACATTCTGTTTCTGAATTTTCCCATTCTAGTCATTTCTTTTTCTTCAGTTGGGCATTCGCAGCTTCACTGTGTTTTTTTCTGGTGTCTAATAACATGGTTGAGCTTGATCTTTCTCAAGATGCATAGTTTCACAAAACTGTTTTGGAAAGAAACTACAGGATTTAAGGTGAAGGAAGCCAAGAGACTTCTCCCGCAATGACTCTGAAAATAACCCATAGCTGTGAGTGTATTCATTTTCATCTATGTTAGCTAATGCAAGATGATGAATCTAATTCACCAGGATTAGAAGCACAGTATCATGTCTTAAAATGAAAAACTACGGTACAGTTGTGTACATGTCAATTGGCAAATAATTCTGTTCTGAGAGTAGTAGAACTATGTCCCTGAGATTTATTATCAGATTTTGTAACTGAAACTTCCTTAATACTGTGCAGTATTTAGATATACTGCATAATTAATGGCTATATTCATTTTATCTTTCTAGTTTTTGAGTAAGTTTATTCATTGACCTGGGGATAATTATTATTGTTGCACTTAAGGAATAAACCATAATTCTACAAATCATAATTTCTCTGGGTTTGGTACAGCAGTGCTGCATTAACAGAGGACTCTTTAAAATTAGCCTTAGAACACTGGATAACAATTTTATGAATTATTACTCATGAAAAGGGAATACATCAATTAAAGATGTGTATATACATGTAATAGCATTCATATCAATAACTCGTGCATGAATTAATATCATAATGTATAGGTATTGTGTATATTGTGTTATATAAATGACTATAATGGATTTACGGTGCTTTAAATGGGTAGATGTGTGGCTGGGTGGATAGATAGGCAGATTTTACATTTAACAGGAAGATACAAATGATTCTGTGCAGGTATAAATTTCTTTTGCATTAGAATATTTGGGAACTTCATACCAAGATACTGGCTCATTTCTATCTCACATTATCTCCTATCCCACATTAATAAACTAACAAATACAAACAGAAGAGAAAAATAAGAATGAAGTGTGTGAGTCTGAAAATTCTGTGATATTTGGGCATGTTGGGAATACTGGGCACTGATTTGATTTCACAACAACACAAGACAAACTGACAGCAAAGAACTCATTTATCCTTAACACAAAGCACAGAGTAAATATTCAGCCTTGTTGTTTGAACGTTCTGTCTGGACGCACTATTCACATATTACATCTGACTACATTACTTTGAACAAGTTCAGCTAGAAACTACCAACAATCCTTTGTAATTTAAATCCCTAAATCATTTTTCTCTTTATATCTTCCAGATTTTATGATGTCTCATCTTGAACCAACTGCCTTGGGCTACTATTGCTCCAATAAAGCTTAGTCTAGAAGGCTGTCTAACCTAATGAAAAAGGTAAAAATCAGAAAGCAGAATCATGTGGACTCTGTTCTCTCAGGAACTCCTGCTTTTCCGGTATACTACTACTTATGCTCCTTATGTTCTCTGCAATATTTTGGTCTACTTTTCCTCTTACTTCTGTATTACAGAAATAACTTTTTCAAAAAGCTACAATATTAGAAATGCCTATGACTATCTCCAAGATTAAAAAGAGTGATTACTCAGAAACCATAACTTGGGCCACAGTAAAATAAATATGGATAAATGTCTTTAATTTACATTAATGCTGTTTTAATATGTCTTTGCAGGCCTCAAGTTTGTAGAGAAGAGCTCAGTAAGTAGTAATCATATGAAGAGAATCCTAAAAACACTATTTTTTTAACAAAAATGGTGTGATTTTTAAGGTGATGTCTCTTTTTAGTATTTGAGGCTATCAGCAAAGTTACCTTGTGCTGCAGGATTTCCAATACAGCCTCAAAAACAGAGGACCCACTATGTCTTTCATAGTTCCACTCTTTCATCAGAGGAATAGCAAAGCAGCAACAAATTCCCAGAGAATTTCGTTCTGCTTGTTCTAGGCAAAACAGAACATGCCAGCATGAACTCAACTAATGCCAACCTTCAGGGTCACTGCTGAGGTGGGTGTTACATGCAAATACGGAAAGCGAGAAAAGAAAAGGAAAGGAAAGAGAATATGTGGAGAACTGGCACTTTAAAGTACGGTCATTTGAAAAATCTTTATGATTGTCCTTCACTGTTGTCCTTCACTGTACCCAGCTCTAGCCCCAGCTTTTTTAGGAAGAAAATGCAATGATTTAACATTAGACACTCTGAGTGACAGAGTGATTGTGAAGTTAGTCTGACTGAAGAAAAGCAAAGGTACCTAGAGGAAAAAAAGGTACTCAGAAAAAAGACTGAGTTTCAAACGCATTCAAGTGATTTATTTTTAGAATATACTTACAGTATATACATATAGGCTGCTCATTAAAAAAAATGCATGTCCCAGGGGTCCAGGTCTCCATCTGAAATGTCAACAAATACACCTTTCCACAAATGCCACATAACAAGCCAAGAATAAATGCTCTAAGGAGCCAGTGTTTAGTGAAGTTTAAATGAGAAAAAGAAACGAAGAAGTAGGGAAGCAAAAGAAGGTTACAAAAGACTCAGGCAAATCTCCGCTCTGGCTTTAGTTTATAAATTAATATATTAAAAGTAATAGTGTTTGGCAATGAGTAAAGGAGTATCAAAGAGTTGGAAGATGTAAACTGATATGGACAATGAGAAACATCTGAGCTGTTCGAGCTGAACTAATGTAAGGTGTCCAAACTGCAAAATGAAATACTGGTTCAGGATGGAAAAGTACATATTAAGGGAACAGAACTATAACCACATTTTACAGGATTTAGTTTTAATTGGTAAAGGTCACTAAATACTAATTTTTTGATGTGCTTCTCTGCCTCTGAGCTGTTAGGGTACCTATTTCTTGGTTACAATTTGTAGACAATTCAGCCTCTGAAATTAAACAGATGGCTAAAATTATCAGAAAAAAAGACAGCCTCGGGTAAGGATAGGCTTTAACTGCCCACGAGCAATGACTATACAGTCCTGGAGAGAGAGTCCTGCATCTCCAACGTTGCTGCGAGGAAGAAAGGCTGAAACATGCTAGAAATTACAATCAGCAGGTAAGCATTAGCAATCAAACATAACTTTTGACAGTCAATTTTCAATAAAAATGCAAAATCAAATTCTAATAAGCCTAAATATAGTGCTAACATCAAAGGGTATGCACTAGAAAGTAAAAATGTGAAAACAAAAAGAACAGCATAACAAGTACAGACTGAATAATTAATGCTAAGCACAATTATAAGGTACAGCTATTTCAGGATATAATAGTAAACAGATTTATTCACCAAATACCTACTGAGTCAGCAAGAAACGATTTTATGCTATTTTTAGATGAGGTTTTGGTAAGCCACAAGAGTAATAAAGAAGAGCTGATTACAGAAAATGACCTTGAATAGAGTGATCATGAGTGGATTCAATTTAAACTAAGATTAATGTAACTATGGATTTCCATTTTGAAAAGACAGACTTTGAGACAGCGAAGTCATCTGGACTTCACTGACGAATTAGAATGTGGAAGAGGCTTGGAATTCCTTTTAGTCAAAAAGCAAAAGGAAAGTGGAATTTGTACCCTAAGGGGGGAATAAAAGCTTGTTGTTTTGACCTGTATCTATACAAAAATGTCTTTCTCTCATTTGCCCTGATTTGTTCCCCATGAACATCTAAGATGTAATTTATGTACTCCCAGAAGCATAACAGTTCTGTATTTGCAAAGCTATCTATTCATTTGCGTTAATTCTTCTCAGAATGGCAAGATTTGCTTGCAGAAGACCTGAGATCTGTACACTCTATAAATAGACTATTTTCTCTTAATATTAAGAAGCCTCATCTTGGCAGATGTGTTGATGAGGCAGGGTGCCAACTCTTGAAAATCACTTAATATTCATCATTAGGCTTATTATTGTGTCTTTGTGTACTCTCAAAGTAGTTGTGGCTGAAGATACTCTCATGTCTGGCCACAGAGAAAGATTTTTTTCCATCTGAGTACATGAGAAAGAAATGAAACGCCTGGAGATCATCTCTAGGCTACACAGACGCACCAGTGTTCCAGTTGTTACCATGAGACGTCTGGATTAACTGCCCACATACCAGAAAATCTCAAAATCCACTAGCAGGTTAAGGATGAACTGAAAACCTTGCTGTGAATAAATACATCCTGAGCAAATGGAACATCACAAATAAGCAGCAGAAGAGGATGATAAAATCTAAAGAAACACATTTACATTTATCAGTCTGGCCTGCACAGTCAAGCAATATGCTATTATTTAACTACTTGTTTTGTAAGAACCTCAAAATTTAAAAATGTCATTCGTATCTACATGACACAAATGTCTACACATACAGAAAGTGAAACTCTGCGGAAGAGGGGCTTCATTACTTATTTCACTTGGTTTCTTATGTAAGAGAATTAACTCAGCAAGAATCCAACAAGTCCAAACGGATGGGCAATTACTAGGCTGAATTAAAGCTGAACAGGAAGTACTTTACTATCATGTAACCCTCAGATACATAGGGAGAACATTAATTTCAAAACAGTAACAAAGTTATTTAATCTTTTTTCAAACAAAAATTTTTTTTGCTCTGAGGAAACACTGTTTCAAGTTATGACATTTTTGCCTTTTTCGAGGAAGGGGCAAGTGCATTCGGATAGATGTGGACAAACCATGTACCAAAAACATCATTCAAAATTGAGAGACTTGTTTTTTCACACAAAAATGTGTTAAATTTCAGTATGATTTAATTTTCAAATAAATTTTCAATTCCATACAAAATGATAAAAACACTCCAGGCTCAGGCAAGCTCCATAAAACAGAATCACTGTTCTCTGGATAGCTGAAAATTAAGATATAATCACCGTTATTGTCATTATATTGTACTGACATTGCATCAGTAAGACTGAGTGTGTCTTAAGCTAAATATATTTTAATATAGCTGATTCGTGTTACTGTTACTATGTCAGTAAGTGTGACTATGACCTAAAGTCAATATATTATATTGATAAAATATCAATGAGAATAACTTTGACTGTAACCATTCCCATCCTTGTAACTAGAAACCTATACTTGAGCTGACATGCCATCACGACTCGTTGACTTCTCCCAGGATTAAGAAAAAAAAAAAGAAAAAGAAGATAAACCAAGACAATTAAGCAAATAATAGTACCTTGAAAATTATGGCTTTGAGTACGTTAGAGGTACTACCGCATGCAAACACATGCCCTTATTTTATACAAAACTAACCCGGTCTCATCACTAGTCCTTTCCAAGAACCTACATGATACGGCTTTCATTTATTTCTTCTAGCGCTCAGCATCTACTGCTAAGCTTAAGATAGTCAATTAAAAAATAATATGAGAATCTCAGTTTCCTCAGGGTGCTATTCCAGTGTAGCCCCAGTATGACGGGATTGTCCTTGTAAGTACACACAGTCTTCCTTCCAAAGTGTTTATCCTCACTGCTATTTGCTCAAGAAGAACCTAGCAGCAAATATTCTTTTTCTTAAAATCATTGTAGCATAATTTTCACTGCACTATTCAGCTTTACCACAGATTCTCTTAACTGAATCTTCTGGATTTTGTTTTTGTTTTTGTTTTTTAGTGCTGATAAAATTTATTTTTGAATCAGTGTTCTTGTAAGTATTTTCCTGTTTTATGATGGTCTTTTGAACTTAAGGCACAGGAAAAAACGTTAATATGCCTTTTTTTGTTGGTGGTTTCTGGCGTGTTCTATAAACCTGTGTTCTTATGTCTAGAAAGGCACAAATCACCTATCTTACACTTCTTTTAGGAATAAGTATGCAACAGTTTTCCAAAACAAAATCAGTTTTGTCCCTGTTCCATCTTTTTGCATTTCTTGCATCTTATATTGATTCAGGGATTAGAGGCCTATGTTGACATAATGGCTATTACTGCAGTGCATTGAGGGGATTTACAGGTTCAGGAAGTTGTAGTAAACTGATTGCCTTAGTGGCTGATGAAAACAGGGAAAGCAACTTGGAAGAAATGAGGAAAAGGAAGAGTGTGAGGACATTAGGCAGCCCCCAGAATGAAGAAAACTAGATTGTGAGCTAATAAGGAGAGAAAGGATTTGTTTGCATGCACTGTGGTGATATCTTCTCTTATTTAATGCAAATCCACCGGAAGAGATGGCAAGGAGGACTTTGCTTTCACTTGGCTGTCAGAGGGAGAGGGACTGGTCTGGAAGATACACAAAGCAGCTGCTTATATGGTGATAGCCCACAAATCTCATTAATGGGTTTTAATGGTAATTAGCTTCTAGTGCAAAATACATTCTGTCCCTCTTGAGCGTGTTTTTGCACAGCTAGTAATCAGAAGGGGCCATAATAGTCACTTCTTCTTCCTCAGTTCTCATTGATAGGAAAGAGGGGGACAATGTGCCCTGAACGATACAAAGCTAGCCAAAAAAAAAATAAATAAATAAAGTGCTTTAAATGCATTAAGGCAGGGTTAGCTATGGCCTAGCCTCTCTGTCACAGTCTCTTCAGCGCTGTCCTGAGGGAGCTCATGGATGAATTCCGCCTGAGGAAAGCAGAATTTCTCACTGAGGCACCCCTTGGAGTTTGTGTGACTGACTCTAGAGAAAAATATGGAATCAATTCTTACTCATCACTGAGCCCAGCGGCTATGATTGCCCACACGGTGGAGGAAAACCCCTCCGGGCACTTTTCCCATCCTCCCACCCCCTCTGACATCTTGCCCCTAAGTAAAGTCTGAACAAAATTTTAAAATGATGCAGGATACCACTGCAGCTTCCATCTTCTCCCAGCATCAGTTCTTTGGGAAAGGATGTTGTGATACCTTGCTTATAAACTGTGTGATACAAAATTGAGTTCTCTGCCCTTTCTCGGCAAAAGAAAATGTAAAAACCACTTCTATAAATACTACATCTGTCTTTTAAAATGTATAGCTTTTAAGCCTATATCACACATGGTGAAAACAGATCAAGAAAACAGATTGAGGCTTTTTAAACCATCGGTTTTATCCTGCCAGCTGCACTTATTCCCACTGTCATTTACTATCAACATTTAAGTGTCCCAAAAAAAGTGTAAAGAATGAAACATATTCTTGAAAAACAGTATAAGCTGCATGCTAATAAAGCCACTCTTCCTGAGGGTCTGTCTCCTGCTATTTGTCAATACAGACATTTAAGTTCTTATAGTAAATAACGGCTGCTCCTTAGAACATATTGCAAAGCACCTAGAAGAATTAGAAGGAAAACAAGCACCAAGCATTGTTACTTTGCTATGAAAACAATAGTGACTTCCTCAGTCAGTCACCAGCTCCCCCCGATACACACTTCCTCAAAATTCTGTCTAATTAATTGTTTTATCATGCAAAATTTTGAATTCTAGAATTCAGCAACACAAATGCTATATAGTAGACAGATCATAAAAATAGAACGAATTTTTGTGAACTGTGAATAATGAAAGGAAGAATCAGATTTGTGCCGTCTTTACTAGCAGCATACACAGCAATTTTAAGAAGCTGAAGCTGACATCTGACTGACTTTATAGTAAAAATTACCCCTGGCTTCACTGACAGGTTTCACCATAATATCTGAGACTGAAACACTGACTGACTGCTGCCAAGCCAGGACTGAGCCTTGGTTTTTGTATGGCCTACTACTGTGTGTCTTTATATAGGGATTTTTGTTTGTTTGTTTTTTAAGAAATGATTCATTAGTGCAAGTATTTACATATCTACTTTACATTGTCTTAACACATAGTAACAACAATTAAAAAAGTATACAAATACTCTCTCCAGTGGCCTAAATAAGATTTGCATTTTCTTATCTCTTAGAATTGTTATTCAGTGCCATAAAAGCCATGAGAAACATGTAGGCATATGAAGGCAGGGATAGCCAAGAGGATGTGCAAATAATTTAGCTTTTATCCCAAATCTAAACAACAATATTCTAGTGTACATAGATAAGCACTGCTCCAGTTCCTTTAGTGGGTTCTGCTGCTGTCTACATAGCATGATATTTATCATTCATCAAATGACCTTCAACCATTCACTTTGCTATGCTACCAAGACCCCTTAATTGAAAAAAGGCCAAGTTTTTCAGAATTATGAAATATTTGTCTTTCCATGAAGCAGCGTTACATACAGCTACATGCGTCCGCACAGTAAAGCACGGCAACACGTTTGCCCTCAGGTACACCTACACAGCTCTCCCAGCAACTGAATTATTCATGAGTTATACAGGGACAGAATATTACCTTAAAAGTACCCACCGGAAATTTGTGTAACTATGGGGGATGAGACACATTTCTGATTGAAATAAAGCCTCCTCGGCTCCAGGTATTGCCTTCCCTTCCCCAGGAATGCCAGTGTTTGAGGACTAAAGTGTTGGAAAAGGCAAGTATTTCATCTATTGGTTCAAATTAGTAGAAGGACCTCATCCAAATGCCTTTAAACTCCTCCACAGAGGTTCTCTCCTGAACCTTTCCCTCTACCTTCCCACAGAGGCGTGAGCTGGCCAGCAGGACTGTCCCACCTCTCCCTGGGTGGAGGCGGGACATTTCTGGAACAGGAGAGCATCCCCCAGCAGAAGGCAGGCACAGAGGTCATCGGGACACTTCTACCCAAACCACCTGTGGTAGCTATGCTGCTATAAGAAGAAAAAAATAAAGCCCTGTTTGCGGGGATTGGAGAGGGCAGATGAGAAATGACCTTCAGAAGATTGTATTAAGGTGTTTTACTCAGATTAAAAAAGAAAAAAAATGGTGCACCAAACCATTTGAAACATATGAAGAAGAACAGCCTTTGCAGTTATACTAGGCAGGATAACAGTTATAAGGGCTATTAGCCTCCGTATTACAGATCAGCTGAGGAGGGCAGAAATATATTTCAGCCAAGGAGTATATCTCAGTGAGGCAGAAGGAATCATTTTAATCTTCTCTGGGCTATTCACTGGGCTGAACCAAGTGATATAAGCAATCATTCTAGAGTTTAGGGACCAGGTCTGACCTTACGGAAAAGTAGACAGAGACAATTAAAATACTAGCGCCTTGATTTCTCTGGCTGTTGCTGGAAGTAAATCAAAATTAGGGTGTATTCCCCATGCTAGAGAGGATTGCCTTGAGCAAGACAAAGGAATCACTGGCTTAATCTGGTTTAGTTACATAACAGTTTATTAGGCCTGCAATGGGAGTAAAAATATAAAAAAGTCTTTTAGAAAGGCGGCTGCACATCTTCCTTTTGATGGTAATGGCAAAGCACTAAAAGAGCCTTTCACGTGATTTTTTAAAAATTAATATTGAATGCAAACATAAGACTCAGAGAAAAGTTAAAAAAGAGACAATAAGGATACATAAAAGCATTATATTCCTCTAGTATTTATGTTTTTAATCTAAAATGGAAACATACAAACTAGAATAACTAGATTCAACATATTCAAATTGTAGGCAAATTTAGGTCAGAGTATGGGTACAGATTCTGCTTTTCAACCCTCTCCAGTAAACATGCCCCAAACTCCCAAACTATGGGGGGGAGGGGCAGGGGATGGGGCTTTAATATAGGCCAGCTAAAGTCTCCCATTGATTGTAGAAGTCTGGCTCATAATATCTGAGTTGCATGCATATATCTGTGTGCCAAATGTCTGGTTCACATAGAACTTAATCTGATGGTATAATACCTTAACAAAAATGTCAGGCAAATACAGAAATCAAAATTATGGTATTAAGAATAGATGTGAGTTATTATAGATTTGGAGAGAGATGATTTTATCCTACAGAAGTATAATGATAAGTATACCTGGTCCATCTGGGATATTTAAAAAGGTGTCTGTGTTTTTCTCTTCCCTTATACGTAGTCTTTGTGTGATAGGAACAGTTATTCTGTTTCACAATAAACATTTAATGCTTCTCTGTCCTGCAAGGTCAACTGCACTTATGAAAATCAAGCTGCTTTCTGTCTGCCTTACCTCGTCACTAAAAATTCCAGACAGAACAGAAACTCCAAAACTCATCAAAATACTATCAGTTAGACTGAAGAGAATTAGAGCTGAATGCTAATTTTTATAATTCTATTATGTATGCAGAAGATAACTATACTTGAGGTTGAAATAAGCAACTTGTCTTGAAGGACTCTTGTTTATTCACACTTTCCCAAAAGAAGAAAAACAACTGTTCCATCTAATGAAGTGAGAAGGTGAAGGTAGTTTTACTTCATAAGTGAGTTAGTTAATGAGGCAATATCCTCTTGAATCTTTGAGATAAGCTCTAGGTCAAAAGTAGACAAATTACCATGCCATTCATATTAATATATTTCAGAATCAGACACAGAAACAACCTGCACTCTGAAACCTGCCTAATCACAGACAGCTAATTTTCAAAGGAGGTTTGGCACTCATTATGGTGATGGATGACAGTACTAAAAACATCAAAACTTTTTTGAGCTCTGCCATGCTCCGTAGTCACTTCTCTTATGTACTCTATGAATTGCATTTTATGCGTTTCATAATTTATTTAGATACTCAGAGATGTAAAATGAGGTTCCCTGTTGAAGATATTTTGGCATGCTGCAACAGTGCATTTGCCTACTTGCAATGTAGATAATCCAACATGGTACAGCAAGGTATACTCGTACTAGAAAGCTGCAGCTCTGCTACTCTAAAACTATTGATATCACAATGAAAAATGCACACAGGCATTTGTGTAAATGCACACGTATGCAAAATGTTCTGTACATGACATACACGTTAGTATCTGTGGACTTTCATGCACGCATGCAGACACACAGAAATACCTCTGTTCTTGTAGCTGTGTATACAGACAGTAGCCACTGTCAGAATATGTATCAACCCGTATGCTATTGTATGTAAATTATTAAATTATCTTCTGTTCCTTGGAATGACAGTAAACACTGGAAACCTTGGCAGCTATGGGCTAACATTGCTGATGCTGTCTAGGAAAAAAAGCAAACAAAGCTGAGGGAACGGATGGGTGGAAGATGCTATTTCTCTCTGAAATTTTTTTGATTAATCATTTTAAAGAGAAAGGCCCCTATAACCATTTCATAAAGTCTTGAGTGGATTCAATTAATTAAGCTAATTTAGGCTAGAGATCTGTTATACATCTGAATAAGTCAACACAATGATCTTAATTCTAAAATGAAATGATTTTATGATCCCAAAATTCAGTGTTGCTGGAGAATGTTTTTATTTCACTTTGAAATGTAGTACTAATCAGGAATAAAAATGAAATGCATCCCTTTGACCTGTGAGGGCTGGATCTGAATGAAAAGGTGTTCAGGGCCCCATCTTAGAAGCGTTTTAAGCAACCTTGGAGATGATAAGTACACTCAGCTTTCACCGTCCACAGTGGAAACAAATGGGTTTTGCCTTCTGGGTTTGGGCTCAATTTGGTTACAGTAAAAAAGAACATAGAGGGTTCCAGCCTCGGGCACTGCAAATTAACCAAAAAGGCATACTGCTGAAGATAAGAAATGACTAGAGTGTGTAAGGCAATAGTAGGGAGGATGGGTATATTTCTTCTGCAAATCACTGCAATGCAAGCTGGCCACGTGCCTATGAGCAGCAGAAACTGGAGACCGAGCCAAGGGAAAGGAGCTCTTCCTATCTGACATGAGAACCAACAACATACTGGCAGCCTTGGTCACAGTGTCCCCTCTCCCTCTGCCAGGGAAGCCAAAAAGGCTCAGGCCATGCCCCCACTTGCAATAGGAGTGGGATCTGCAGGTATCTGGGTGCCAGCAGTAAGTGCTACCACAGCACTTGCTTCCATCTCATATTTCTTTATGACCTCAATATTATTTCTGCTCAATTTCAGTTCCTCTTATATCATCTTAATATTTTCTTCCTGCTTGTCTTTTGAAAAAGTTCTAAGGGAGAAAGGTGGCTATACGTAGCTATTTGGGGCTGTGAAAAGACACACCATGAGGGGCTGAATGAGCCAATCCTTATGGTCCTTTAAGCACTGTTATACTGGTGAAAACGCTGTTATTTTCTAAAGAATCTTCACCTGCTGCTATCTTTCTAAATATTCATGGCAAACACTTCGGGTCTCTTATACTATCTCGGCTGGCACAAGCTCAAAGGTAGGCAGAGAAATTGTAGGTGACATCCCTGTGTGGGGACTTATTGGCATATGTACTGCTAACAGTACAGAGCAAGCAGCTTCAGCACACTGTAAATTCACTCGGCACCCAAAGGCTTCTCTTAGTCAACTGCTAGTATTCCAGAGAGATTTTCCCATTAGCCAGGGACCAGCCATATGCATTGTGTCCTGGGCTCATATCCTTATGCTTGGCCATATTCTTTCATCTTGCAGGAGGCAGGGATCAAAAACTGTTACAATGAGACCATGAATTAAGGGACTCCTCATAAAGAGGAGCTCAATAAAATTTCCTTAAGCTTGATCTGCTGAATATGTGACTACTGAGTAGATATTAATCTCATTTATTTGTAATAAATTTTAATTCAGATTAAAAAAAAAAGGGGGTTGTCATCTCTCACCCAATGATGCAAAAAAATCAAGCCTTAAATAGACATAAAAACAAAAAATGAGTTACCATACTGGAAAAACATGATAGCTCCTTGTTTTCATCTTACTGCAAAATTTCTCTGTGGCTGTAGCATGGGAAAACTGCTTTGTGAAAAGTTTCTGTTCTCCATAGATAGCAAATTTTCACTTCTCTTAGGTACTTAGGAGTTTTCTATCTGTTATCTAGAAAGCTCATAACCATGCCTATCCATTACACCACTGATTCTCCTATACAGAGTCAAACTCCTTCCCCAGCAAGTCCGCTCCTACCTTACTGAGCATTTATTGACCAGTATTGAAAATTTAGCTCTTGTTTCCAGGCACATTATGACAGCAGCCTTTGGCTCACCAAACACCTTTGTGCTTTTTGCTATGTGGAGCCTTGCTCTTCAGAGGAGCTTTCTGCAAAATGCCACAAAGCCATCTCATACTTCTTCAGATGCCCTCTGAAAACATGCAGTTGTATAGCAGTTACATGCCAATGAAGAGCCTGGCTATATCTCAGCTGCTGCTATACCCGGTCGTCAACTTGTACGCTCCTGTCTGTTGACTACTGTCCAGCTATCACTCCGCCTATGGGAGGGACAGCCTTTTTACTCTGTCCTTGCACATTATCTGGCATAAGGTGGTTCTAGTTCAGAAGAAATAGCAAGAGACCGCTGCAGGGTGCAGCCTGAACAACTACAGACTCCTCTGAGCTCTTAATAATCGGGAGAACAGTCCTTCCCACAGCAAGTGGCTGTGAACCACAAGCTGGCTTCATCCCATCGAAGTCTGGGTGCTCACATCACATCAGGTGACTGAGTTAGTCACCTGCTCTCTGCTCCTCCTGCAATCAATGGAGACACATAGACAGACAATCCCAGAGACCAAGCCTGTGTTGCAACCATTCACTGGGAGGGATCCTCACACCAAAAAAATGCAGTATGTTGATGTTCTGTCCTTCCCTTGGAGCTTGACCCTAGGAAACAACGCTAAAATAAGCAGCTGATTATACATTTATGCTGGAGATCATAGTTGATCATACATGTATTTACATGCAATACTAATCATTAAGAAGAGTAAAACAAAACAAAAAACTTACTTCACTTTAAGGGCTGGGAGATTCTTGTTCCTCACTGTCTTTCTGACATTTAGAATTTTCTTAGATTTTTATCTTAAATTTTAGTGCCTCTAAAAAGGAGTACTGTATTTTGTTCCGTGTTTGTGCAGCACCTAATACTATGGAGTTTCAATTTATAATTATGACTCCTACTAGGCTGGTTGCAACCACAAATTAATATTAAAAAAAAAAGAAAAAAATTTTTTTGTTTTTCAGACATTCAGTCACAGGTATCGCTAAAAAAAATCATACTTACTTTTATGTAGTATGCATTTGCGTACTTGTAGTACTATTCATCAGTTACTGTTATAGAAAAAATATCTTTTATGTCTTCACACTGTGCTTCATTTTATATCTTTAGGCATTATAGATTCATGAGTATTATGCAAAACATTACAAGGATAATCGGCACAATGGGAGTTCAGTATTTAATGAAAGTAACTCTTGTTTTTAATTATAGCATTTAAGATCATCTTATTGTCAAGTGGAATACAGCCTTGCTGTTTTATGATTTGGCATCCATGATTCCGTTGGATTGAGGAAATATTCTACCACCCTCTACTTTTACAGTCAACATTATTTCCCACATTTCCAGATAACGGGGTACCAGTGATATGCTTTTTGCAGATGTGAAGGGAGCTTTCCAAAAACGGGACTGAATAACAAACAGATCAAAGGGATTTTATGAATGTGGTAGTTGAAAATATTTTATTATTGTAACATATTGCAAATGAATGAAGGTAGAAGTTCAGTTTCAGGTATATCACAACAAGGTATTTTTAACTCCTGGCATATAAAGTTCCCCTTTTTGCAGCTTCTTCCTCCTAAAAAGCAAATCCTATGATACTAAAACAGCTCAAATGCTAACCAATTTGGAGCAGACGCTTTGGCTGCAAGAGATTAGATTTCACGCTTTCTTATATTTTCAGTGATTTCATTTATATTATAATCAATGTTTTTCACAGGTAAAGACTGGACTACAACTTCCCATCTTCTTGCAATACAAACTACTAAACAAAAGAATAAAAATCATAATTAAGAAAATGTTCCGACTTCATGTTTACACACAGATATGCACTACACATCCGCTATAACAAAAAGGAGTTGTATCTAGACACATATACATTTCAGGATTGAAAATTGCATAATTGCTGTGTTTAACGTTTCTATCTTTTATGTATATTTTAAATCATATCTGCAATTTGCAAAGCTATTTACATGATGCCACTATTATAGACCTATAAAATCCATACTTTGAACAAGTGTTGCTTTAAAACACAATTGTAGCTAGGAGGTGTCTGAAGACAATAGTATATGTATAGGCATACATGTGATGACACTTAGAAGACCACAAAAGCTACATAAAACAGATAAGCCCACCAACTGCCAGGCCCTTTTCCCAGGATAACTGATAGGTATAGCTCTTCCATAATATCAAATGCCATCTTTGCAATGCTTGTAAAATAATACCCACTGGGTATAGCAATAAAGATCTCCACTGGTACCTCAGCACTATTTTTTTCCTGAAAGCTCTGTATTCCCTATGGATGGTTTGTTTCAGCAAGTAAGTGATAAACAATGTGCCATGTTATTTAGCTCTTCTGCATTTTTAGGTGAATTCTTTTTTTTGTGGAACAATTTTTTTTAATCAGTATAAAACCTAGTAAAACTTAAAATGTTTCATTACAAAAGGAGCAGTAACAGCGTTTATTTATTAGGTACTTGAGGCTATTTTTTAACATGAAAATATGCAGCAGATACAATAAAAAGCCAATATCATATTATTTGATCTGATGTATAGAAAAAGCTGACTCCAAGTGCAGAAATTCCTACAACATGTTGGCAAAGCTCAAGGAGATCAAATTTGCAATGAATGATGATAATTTGCACTGAAAGAAATTAGTGCCTATTTTGATTAGGAATTAGCCTTCTGTTCAAATTGCAGCAAAGTAATGTATTCATTCCTGGTTAGAGCATTAGCTGGGTTTAAAAGGTGAAAAGAAAAGCTACTGGACAAAGTAAAAATTAAAAAGCAGAAAAGATTAAAGGGTGATCTCACTAGTTCCATAACTATATTATAGAGCGCAAACAAAGAAATCACAAGTAGTGCATTACACTTACGTACACATTTATCTTGGTACTCAACCATTAGCTAGCTAGGGATTCGTATTCATCCATTTTTTGGGGTTCATTATTCATCCTCCCAGTTTTACACCTAATCACACCTAAATTGCACAGCTTTGGAGGCAGGCAGAATTGTTTCCATTTTATGACTTCCTGAAAAGAAAGCAGCTTTTGAGCAAATGCCATGTGACTTATACATTTGGCATGGTGTGCAGACAATGTAAGCTTTCCCTTACCAGCGCTAACTTAATACTGTGCAAAGCACTTTACTGACAACCTGGCACCACAGGGCAGACGCTTAACCGATGAAAATTGCCATCAGTCTTCTGACCTCAGTAGGCTGCACCAATACACAAGAGATGAGGATGTGGCATGTATTCCTCAATTGCATACAGCTACTGCAAAGCTGAGACTTTGCTTCCTTCATTTTAGCCCTGACCTTTCACGAATTATATTAAGGTAATTCATGTTTAAACCCACCCAGGCTGGCTTCAGAGCTACTGAAATCTTCAACTGCCCTGCTGCAGTTCCTAGCCAGGGTGTCACACTAGCCAGGGCAAGCACATTTTCAGGAAGAACCGGATAGAAATTCAGCTTTATATACTGAAAAAACCTGGCAGAGAACAAACGAATTCCCAGCAATCTCTGCTTGGAGAAAGTGAAAGGCAAAGCGTTGACGGTGATAAAGTGGAACCTGGAAGGGTCTGCCATTCAAGTGTGCAAGCTCTTTGAGGAGTTAATCTACAAGATAAGCTTAAAAAATGCCAGTATTTCTGTTGTGGTGCCAGCTGTCAGGGCTCTGACAGTTTACCTTGGCGCTGAAGCTTCAGAACAAAGGAACTAGGTCATGAAACAGAAAATGTAAGCATATTCCCTACGAAATTTACCTTAAAAGAACAACATTCAGGTTGCACAGTGAAGCACTGAAAAGTCAGAAAATGACAACTTTAGGACTGTGTGTTCAACTTTAACTCTTTCTTTATATATGTGCACTACTGAACTACTAATGATAAGACTGCAGAAATAATTTTATGTAAAGACCATACTTCAGTTGATGGCAAAAAGGAGTGCTTTTACTTAATTTTCAACAATTAATCAAAACAGGAGATTTAAAATATCTCACTGAATACAGTGCCTGCCCATCAGTGTCTTTAAGTTATTTATGATTAACTTGACAGTTAAAATAATTCTTTTTTAAATTGATATTAAAGCAACTAAAAATGCAAAAACCAGTATTACAAATATTCTAAAGGAATTAGGCTAATTATTTGCAAATAAATTATTCAGTACAATGATGATATCTCTCTGCAGGGAAAAGAAAAGGCATAAGACTATCTGGTGTCTACATTGATGACCAATTCCCCCCCCATCCCGACAAATATAACGTAAATTTAGACTACTGAATGAATCTGGGCTTATGCGTTAAGCACGCCTTAACCTAAATCCAGTGAAAGCAGACCATGATCAGATCTAGAATTAATCTGAGGAGGTAACCAGCCCGTTGAGCTGCACAGCAGCAGCCCGGGAGAAGCTGGTGGCCTTCCCAGCCAAGCTGGACATGGCACTGTGGTGACAAGGGATGAGCAGGGGTCTAACATTCCTCCACCTGCCTCAGGTTGCGCGAAAGGCAGCTTCACCAAAACCCATATGACCCCTTCAGCCCCCAGTATCACCAGATTCAGCAAAGGAGCCTAGCAACACATGCATTTTTTCACAGCAGAGACAAGTAGAAAAATCTATGAAGGCTTGTTTTAGAAGGGTAATGGGGGCAGGCAGGGAGGAAAAGGAGCTAGCAGTCTCTTATGGGACTGAATGACACCACCTACTTCTGCATCCTGTCCCCCAGCCCCAACAAGCCCCAGACTCCTTCCTTTCAATACCTACCTCCCATTCCAGAGCTTCATCTCTCACACTCCTGGCACCCCCCATCCCCGATCCCCGTTCAGCTCTACAGACATGCAGATACTCTACTCCAGCTTTCAGCGGCACTTCTACTTTTTGCATTTTATTCCCCTTCTGGGATAAGAAAGGGAAGATGCAGCAGGTGAGGAGAGGGGTCCTACCCATTGCTGCTCCCACGCACTGAGACGCAGCTCAGGAAAGCCAGGACACCTTGGTGGCAGCCTCCTTTTGCCCCAACAGAGAGATAGATACTGGAGCTTTTACATATCTGCTCCCTAATTTTTCAGAAATCAGAATCAGAATTTGCTCAGAGCCAAGGGGTTTTTGACAGAGGACTACTCATTTATGGAAGCCTTTTTCACCTGCCTTATTCCAGAAACTCTTAAGTGTACAGCTCCCAGCATAACCAAAGAGTTAAACTCGAGAGAGAGAAGATTCACAAATGATGATGCATTATAGGTGCATCATGATCATTTAAGGTTTACAAACGATGAGGTACAAATGATGCTACAAGAGCAGCACTGCTCCTACTTCCCTTCTGTCTTTCTGTTCCGGATGTCTCAAAGGCGGGGTAAGGAAACATACAGGCCTATCTCCACTTGTACCTAAAATTAATGAAGACAATGTGTTTGCCTTGTCTGCCTTTCTACCAGCCACAAAATGCATGTACTCCATAAAACACTTTCAAATTTTGCAAAGTTTTTTCCTCCTATTGGAGAAAATAATAGTATGCCATCGTAAATTAAACCTCAGTCTTTAATGAATGGAGTATTTCCTAAGGAGAGACAAAATCCTTTATAAGGCTAACTATTAGAGCTGGGAAAAAACACACAAGCTTTTGGAGATACATCCTTCAGGTCACATTTTCATCAGCTCATGCATTTATGAGTTGAGTCTCTCTGAAAACACCAGTAGCAGGAATGTATAGGACAATGTATAAGATACAGAGAAATAAGGCAGTTTATATCTAATACATATTTACAAAGCCATTGCTCATAAACTGCTCAGAAAATAAATGTTTCCTAAAGCCATTTTAAGCATACTGAAATATGTTCCCTGACAAACACATCCTTTACAACCTCTTCCAAGTCAGAAATGGTTTTCAGTTTAAAAACACCAGATTGCAGAATCACAGAATGATTTAGGTTGGAAGGGACCTCTGGAGATCATCTACTCCAACCTCCCTGCTCAAGCAGGGTCCTCTAGAGCACGTTGCCCAGGGTCACATCCAGACGGGTTTTGAATATCTCCAGCGAAGGAGACTCCACCACCTCTCTGGGCCACCTGTTCCAGTGCTCTGTCACCCTCACAGTCAAGAAGTTTTTCCTCCTGTTCAGATGGAACTGCCTGTGGTTCAGTTCGTGCCTGTTGCCTCTTGTCCTGTCACTGGGCACCACGGAGAAGAGTCTGGCCTCATCCTCTCGACACCCCCCCCTTCAGATACTTGTAGACACTGATGAGATCGCCTCTCAGTCTTCTCTTCTCCAGACTGAACAGGCCCAACTCTCGCAGCCTTTCTTCAGAGGGGAGATGCTCCAGTGCCCTCCTCATCTTTGTAGCCCTCCGCTGGACTCTCTCCAGTAGGGCCATGCCTCTCTTGTAGTGGGGAGCCCAGAACTGGACACAGGACTCCAGGTGAGGCCTCCCCAGGGCTGAGGAGAGGGGCAGGATCACCTCCCTCCACCTCCTGGCAACACGCTGCCTAATGCACCCCAGGATACCATTGGCCTTCTTGGCTACAAAGGGCACACCGCTGGCTCATGCTCAACTTGTTGCCCCCCAGCACTCCCAGGGCCTTCTCTGCAGAGCTGCTTTCCAGCAGGTCAACCCCCAGCCTGTCCTGGTGCATGGGGTTCTTCCTCCCCAGGTGCAGGACCCTGCCCTTGCCTTTGTTGAATTTCAGGAGGTTCCTCTCCGCCCACCTCTCCAGCCTCTCCAGGTCCCTCTGAATGGCAGCACAGCCTTCTGGTGTGTCAGCCACTCCCCCCACTTTAGTATCATCAGCAAACTTGCTGAGGGTCCACTCTGTCCCTTCCTCCAGGTCACTGATGAATACGTTGAACAAGACTGGACCCAGGACTGACCCCTGGGGGACACCAGATAAAGGCTTCCAACTAGACTCTGCGCCACTGACCACAACCCTCTGAACTCGGCCATCCAGCCAGTTCTCAATCCACCTCACTGTCCACTCATCTAGCCCACACTTCCTGAGCTTACCTAGGAGGATGTGATGGGAGACAGTGTCCAAAGCCTTGATGAAGTCCAGGTAGACAATGTCCACTGCTCTCCCTGCCTCTACCCAGCCAGTCATCCCATCAGAGAAGGCTCTCAGATTGGTCAAGCATGACTTCCCTTTGATGAATCCTCGCTGACTACTCCCAACCACCTTCTTGTCCTCCAGATGCTTAGTGAGGACCTCCAGGAGGAGCTGTTCCATCACCTTTCCAGGGATGGAGGGGAGGCTGACAGGCCTGGAGTTCCCTGGCTCCTCTTTCTTGCCCTTTTGGAAGACTGGGGTGACACTGGCTTTCTTCCAGTCCTCAGGCACCTCTCCTGATCTCCAGCACCTTTCCAAGAGGATGGAGAGTGGCCTAGCGATAACATCCGCCAGCTCCCTCAGCACTCGTGGGTGCATCCCATCGGGGCCCATGGATTTGTGGATGTCAAGTTTGGAGAAATGATCTCTTACCTGATCCTCCTCAACCAAGGGAGACTCTTCCTTTCTCCAGACTTCCTCTCTTGTCCCCAGGGTCTGGAATTGTTTTTCTAAATAGATACTGTTTTTCTAAAGCAGTAAAGAAGTGTATATCCTTTTGCATAAAGTGCTTGCTTAGTGAAGATAATCGAGGATGGAAAATACATTATTTTTCTGTTCTATGCACCATGGAAATTAAAAACAACAATTAATTGTGTCAAGGTGCAAAATTACACTGCCAGAGTAACATAAGAGGTCCACATGCAGGGACTGCATCCTTGATTGGGCCAGGATACTACAGAGGGAA
Source organism: Struthio camelus (assembly GCF_040807025.1). NCBI lineage: Eukaryota > Metazoa > Chordata > Aves > Struthioniformes > Struthionidae > Struthio > Struthio camelus. The sequence continues at coordinate 111,025,009 of NC_090942.1, read as the reverse complement.
AGACAGAAATCCTTCCCTAGAGCAATAATCTCCACCTTGTTCATGTTGATTTACTTCACAAACGACCTCACTAACTTATTTCACTAACCTCCATGGTAGCAGGTTTTTAAAACTAAAACCAAGATATTTATTCCCTTATATGGAAGCTCTATTATTTCATATTATTTTTAAATACTACCAGAGAATTATGAGCCATATACAGCAGCAGATTTTACACCCTGTTTTGTAATTTAAAATCAGTTACAAAAGTAACAGAAATAATTCTAAAAAAATGAAAGAAAGAGTTTTTCAACAGCATTCATAATACTACTCAGGGCTCAGGAAGTTCACTTTTCAACACCATTGCTGTCACACCACAGCACACTCAGAAAACACAACATCAAAAAGCCCTTCTTTTTTTAATTATCCTTGTACCTCTACCATCATTGAAATAACTTACCCTAAGGCAAAATGCGGAGAAACAGCAAATTCTTTCTTGAAAAGTTCATAAAACAAACATGATCCATATATCTAAGCTTCTATTCCCATTGTACCTGCAGGGAGAGAGGAATACTATTGAAATGATTAAGTTCATTTTACTGTCTAGCACCTTTGAATAGCATTGTTAGATAGGGAAAAGAATATCACTGAACTCTTGAAGTCAAGGTCTCTAATCCAATGCTAGAGGCACATGGAAGCATACCCAGATACTGTAGAAAATTAATATATTCAGATTTATATTAAACATTCCAAGTTGAAGAGGGCAGTTTCACAGCAATGCAATAGCCTAGCTTAAATGGCTTCGCTGAAACAAGTTTGCTTGTGGTTGCTGACCTTTTTTTGTTTAACTGTTATAAATACAGAGATCACTGTAATCCCTCTTGTTTTTATTCAGACACCTGTCCTGGTACATATTCATAAAGATCTTTCATACCCCATCATGTATCCTCCAGGTTGTTTTTATTAAAGGTCTTTGGGAAGATTTTCTTCTTATTCTCCTTTTTGCTTCTTCAGTGTAGTTAATTAAAATACTTCCACAGAAATGCACAACACGGATCCACTAAGTAGTGTCAGTCATTGTGCAAAAGGAGCCAGCGTGTAGAGTAACGGGTTATTGCAACCCTTCCTTTCACGGCAGCCCTTGTTCTTGATGCCTCAGCAGTTCTGTTGAATCGCAGTAATTGGTGTGTGGTTTCTAAAAGCTTTTATAATTTATGTTTAAAATGCCAGCTTCAACCACAAAGCACAGCAGTCCCATAATCTACAAAATAAAATTTGGGGCTCAATTTCCATTTACCTAAACTTCTTCAATAATACAAATGTGTCTGCTGAAGACATCTGTTACAACTCAGTAACATCTAATTTTAATGGCAAATAATAGAGTTCAACTCCATAAGATTAGAGGTTATGGACTAGGCCTTCTAGCTGCCTTGGCATTCCTGTTGAAATGTTCTGCCAGCCAACTTAATATATGCATTAAAATATCCCAATGACTTGATGTTTCCCTCCCCCTCCTAAGCCTCAAAATAAAGCCATTCTGTCTTCTCTTAATGCTTTGCTCTATTGCATTGTTGAGCCTATGGCAGTGTCTGTTTGATGAGACTGACAATAATATTATTTCTTTTCACTAAAAAATACAGGCTAAATGAAGAGAAAACCAGAGTTAATTATATGGTGGAAACATATGCTCTGTTGGAGAGGAGGTGGAGTTGCAAAAATCAGTCCTTTTCAGGCCAGCCCTGCTTGTGCTCCTGGATTTAAAATGCTGACTTTTTCAATGCAAAGCTTGAGACTCAGGTTTTCTCGGAACTCTCTACCGAACTCCAGCCAAATAGCGTTTTCTAGCATACGCTAGTCACAAAATGGTACACTACTACTGTAGAGGAGGCTTTTGGAAAATAAATACAACATCATCCCCATTCGCAATAGTCAAAGCTCTTGTGAGTTTTAAACTCTAAACCAGACTTCTGCATTCCTTTTTAATCCAAAACCCTGTTACAGGGTATTTATGGTTCTCCTGGGTAACGTATACTGTAGTGGAATAACCAGATTTTGAAATGCCTCTGGAAATCACGAGTAGGAAAAGGATACTGCCACCTCACCCGGCCTCTAACAGAAGCAACCCATCCAACAAATCACTAAATAGAACTACTCGCTAGGCCATGCATGAATAAAGCTGCAGAAAGCCATTCATCAGAGACTGAAATGCTACTGAATAAGTCTCTGTAAAGGAAACTTACAGAATCTAGGTACATTGTGCCGTCAAAATCAATCTGCCCCTTTTGAAAACAGAGTAACAGAAATATTGTAAACTTGGCAAGTAAAGTGAATGGACATACCACAGACTTGCTGCTGGTGTTGTAGAGGTCTAAATGTCCTGCTGGGATTTTTGAAAGAGAAAAAAGCATAGGCCTAGTCACAGTTTGGGCTTTTTGCCCCGCGGAGCCCTGCTGTCCCTCAGGGCATGCACCCTTACTCTGGCTGTCACCTTTCTCAGTTCAGCAGTTTGCACTGTTTCTCCCTCTTTTCCAGGGACTTGAGCTCACCAACTCCACACTTTACTGTGTAGTAGGGCTGACTTCAGTTTGTTGCCTTAACTCCATGGGCTCCTTCAAGTATACTGCTGCTCGATGTTCAGAACATAGTTTTACAGAGGAAAACACTTGGTGGACCGCATTTAGATATATTATCTACTGCTGGGGTGGTGAAGCCTTTTGCATGAAGTCCGGATAAGAACAAGCAAATTTATCATTTGTGCTATTTTGATTCAAGAATAAATGATTTCACATCCAACAGGCACTTTGCATTGCTGCAAGTCCCTTGTGTCACTGAACGAGACCCAACCTGTGTGTGCATCTTTCCTCGGGGGTAGGACTTGCCAGGCTGCACAGTCCAACCATGGGAGCTGCACTAGCAGTCCTACTGACTTCATTTGACTCATTCATGGATAACAAAATCACTAGGAACCTCGAAAAGAAACTCGTAGCACTTATAACGTGAGTATAACAGTGTTTAAGTATTCTATGCATCTAGAATAATATAGCCTTTAACTATTCTGCAAGCAAAGCACCTGCAGCAGTTGAGACATGTAGGGCCTGCCCCACAGTTTATTTAAATGAAAATAAAAATCTTACCATTTTCAAAGTTATAAAAGAGTGGGCAAGTAGAGGAGAGGGTTCTTACCGTGTCACTTTTTCAATCTAGAAATATATATGACTGTTGGAAAGGCATCTATTTTGAGAAATCTGTTGCTTCCCTCACACTCGGCATCACAGTGTTCAGTCTCTGCCAGACGTTGGCTTTCTACATAACCAAAAGTTATGTAGTTAAGGAGTTTTATTCAAGAATAAGGTTAGCTATCTTCACAGAGACTGAATACACTGCATCAATAGCTCCTTTGCCCAAGAAATGAAGGAAATAAATTTGAGTCTCTGCATCCAGTTGCCTAGATTGGAAGAATAAAGTGCTGTATTGATAGAAGGATGGGAATAAATTCACATTATATGACTTTGATACTAAGAAATAAATAAAAGAAAGAGTATTAACAATAGTATTTCACAAGTACATTAAACCTGAAGCTCTTAAAGGGCCTTAATTCACATGTTGCTTGAACACAATAGTTTTTTCTAGGACAGTAAGTAAAAAAGGTACTATTTCTAGTGCCTTTCCGTGTGCAGATGGTGCCTACAGAGTAGATTTATCAAATCGGCCATTTATATAACCCAAAGATAAAGAGATTGCAATTCAGGAATGGGGAGAGTGCCCTGGAATAACATCAAAGACCATCTACCCAGCTATCATCAGGCTTTCCTCAGCTGTCACTCAGGAGTAGCTTTTCAATATACTGTGGTCCTGATTCCTCACTTTATCACTTCTGGGGCAGTCATTTACAGCTATACAAATCAAGTAAAAATTAGGCATTAGGCAGCTTTATTTCATTTTGGTAGTGTTTTATGAACTACTCTATAATGTTTGGAAGTGAGCAAACAGCTTCTGAGGAGAAAAGAAAAAAAAAAAAGGACTAAAAACTAAAAACTTTGGACAAACCAGTTGCATCTTTTACTCAGTTGTAAGTAAGCTGATAAAAATATGATGCCCTTCTTCAGTCCTGACTTTTTGCTCCTTCTTGTTTCCTCCTCTGTGTTAGGGTGAGGGCTGGTCCCCAGGCCTCCGTAACTATATGCCCCTGCTACTGACTGGCTGTGTAACCACAGACACGAGGGAGGCAATATGGATGCATATAGCCCCGAGTAAAGAGACAGCAGTACCAGCATTTCAGGGGCTTTATGGGGACAGTTTCACACTTATAACTGAGACAATTTAGTGTTTGCATCCGTGAAAAGAAAACTTGCCCCCACCCTCCCTAGTACTGGCTCTGCCACTCACCTGACTACTAGGTAAGTTTTCACTAAGTATGTAAAATAAAATTTACTTTTTTCCCCAAGTATTTCCCTCCACTCTTTTTATGAGCTGTTACTGTTTAGTGGGAGCTTATCTGAGCACCCCACCGTGCTCAAGAAAAAGCTGAAGTGCAGGACTAGCAGAGGAGAGCTGAAGAGGAAGGAAGGGAAAGCCCTTTTTCAGAGATGGCAAGCAATTAAATGAGCCAAAGCCATTTCATGAAAACACACCCTCCAGGGAGTGGGGAAAGATCTTCAGACTTAGCTGAAGAATCAGGAGGAGGGTAGGCAAGACTTACCTGCTGTTCACTCTTACAAATGCCTGGCTAGGGAACAGAAGCGGAGAAAAATACAAGTGGGAAAAGCTCTAGTGCTCTTTAATTGTAAGGTAGAACAGCTGAAAATAGTATTTATCCAATGGCCTAAAGGACCTAATGCCCACCCCTGAGAAAGGGAGGTTGAGGGGACATTGTAATCACAATCACAGCTCATTCTCTCTTCTGTCCAGGGGTTAAACATTCATTCACTCACTCCTGTTTAGAAGATGTTGCAAAGCAACAGGCTGTCTAGAGGATTATTTTTGTTCATTGTGGCTTTTTTGAATGGATAAATATTAAGTAGTCCTACTAATTTTTATCTTCTCTTGGTGCTGTAACAAGAATCACTTTCATGTCTCTCTGTTGCGCTGGACATATCTGCAGAGCTCTTTAGAAACAGAAGATTGGTCATCACCCAGCAAATCTTTCCTCACCTCTCGCAACTCTATGATATACTGATTATTCAATTATCAGAAAGATGAAAGGTCATCTTTATAAAATAAACAGCTTATGGCTGCAGCAAATCATGGGTTTGAGATTTATTGGCAAAGGCTGTAAATTGTCAGTCATGGCATTGCACAAATAAATCAGATAGTTACTGCAAATTGATTAACTGATTCCAATTTTTTAGGAAAAAATTGTTGCTGCATCCTATTTTTCTTTCTTCTTGGACAAAATGATCACTCTGTAGTCCAAGTGAATGATTATCTGTGAGTCCAAGGCCACAGTTATTGCTTTAAGTTGCTTCACACACACACGCTTTGAGCGTTGTTCAACACAGTTTGCTTTCGCATGAGCACTGCTCCCTGTCTGAAAAGACTGAATGGTACAACAGTCACCTGAGATATTGCGAATAATATTTTAATAGCATAATCAGCATTATATTTATATATGAAACAAACCTACAATTAATATAGACTTTTTTCAAGCTTCACAATAAAAAGAGGAGATCAAGGCTAATTTCCTACACTGAAAGAGAAACAATTAAGACTCTCACTATACCTGACTTGATGTAAACATATTAATAACAGGGGATGAGAAGGGGAAAGGGAATTAATGGCATGTTTCAATAACAAAAAAAAAATTGGCTGGAATTCAGGACATTCAATGCTGAGACTGCAATGAATTTTCATTCTTAATGAAAATAATTATGTAGAAGTACATAAAATCAGGAGTTAAAAATGGACTGAGCATGTTTAACTTACTCTTATTCTCACTGTATTTGCACCATCTGCATGTCTCAAACATATTCCCCAGGGTCACAGCTAGTAGACACATTGGTTGAGCTTGCACTGTCAATTCAGATTACTCTCTGTTTCGTTTCAGAGTCTTATTCCTGTGACCATCCTTACCACATGCCTGGGGGATCCCTTCTGGAGAAAAGAGGCAGGTTGCTCTCACCAGCTAAAATCCAGGCATGGCTCCACGGTTAGATCAGTTCAGGCACTGCTCATATGGGTGACATAGATATGTCTGAATCAGGTTTTACTCCTGCTAGAGAGCTCTATCCTACAATGCTAACAAGTCTTGCATCCTCACACTTCTTCATGGCATGTCCTGCTGCAGGCAGGACCTTAAGCGTCATGTTATCAAAACACAAATGCAAAAGGCTGTCATCTCTAGTATACTGTAAAGAAATACAAATTATTAAAGTACCTTAAAACAGCTAAAACATCTCAGGACCAGAAAAGGCTACCCAGGGCCACTAGGCTTATGCCTCCAACTATTTCAGAACAGAGAGTATTGGGCAGGGGTGGGGAGGTGGAGGAGTTCATAGTTGCAAGAGCCTTCATGGCCACCTATGGGAAGACATACCAGCTCAGCTTGGTACTGAGAATTTTAGAATAACATGATTCAAAACTGAAAAACTAAAAGCATCCTACTTGAAAGCCCATCATGAAAATTAGCATGGATTATATGAAAAGTATGGAACAGCCAAGTTTTGTGCACAGATTTTATAATGTACCAGAGGGGCCTATGGGTGAGATGGTACAAAAAGCTGTGTAATAGGTATTAACCCAGGATCATCCCACTTGCTGTCCTCTGAAACTAGCAAAAGCTCCTTAAAAGAGCTCTCCATGAATGACCTGAAACAGCCAAGGCCAAGCGCAAGCAGTTTTGCGCAATAGCAGCAGATGAATAGGCTAATAGGTGGTGAGGCCCTTACATTTGTGCTATGCATGGTTAAGGGGGTTACTTTAGACTAGATTTAGCCTGGTCCAATGGGCCATATATCCCCACACCCATGATGTCCACAGTAAAAGCAGTCCCACAAATGTTGGTGTTCTCACATGCAGTCCCTATACTGGAAACCCTAGGAAGCTTTGTACAATCTTTTTGACTGTCTCATGTAGAGGACTGTAGCATGTCACTACTTCCTCCATGATTGCCTGTAGAAAGCCTCATATGCAGAAACAAGCCTTATTTCTGTTCCTGCTTATTCCTGGTGCCTTCCTCCCAGAATCCTTTCTTACTCTGATTATGTCCATTGTCAAAACGAAGGATCCGTAGGGGTAGATGAAATCCGGCTTCTGCTACTCTGGGACAATATTGCGCGTGAACAGACTGGGGTCCTTCTGGACTCCCTTTTGTATGAGAAACAACATAATGAGAATTACTTCTAACCACAGCAACTATTTTGCCAGTGGCAAACCCAAGGCCCTGGGTAAGTCAGTCAGCCACACTGGTGGGACTGCATTGATGTCTGGAGATTACCACCGCAGGATGTGAAACTTTCAGGTGTGATGGGACAGAGCTGAAGCCCTTAGCTGTGACTTGGCATTGCTAATTTTCATTCATTGGACAAAATTCTGGAAACCCAAATTTGCATTCAAGAGGGCAGCTATGGCCTTGTGACACCTTGTGACCCTGGTTCCTACCAGACAGCAGCAAACTAGTGTGCAGAGAGGTAATGGAGGTATTCAAGCTATTAAATTCATGACACGACGATGCCAAACTGGTGACAGTGCATCAGCTCTCTGCTCTGTGACGAATATCCTAATTCCAACAGAAGCCTTTTGTATTCCTTTTCACCCCATCTCCCCTCCCTCACACACCCTCTGCCAGCTTGACTACAAAACTAGTGCACTTGCCTGGGATGAAATCTGGAGCAGAGAGGGCTCCTCATGTAGGCCATGGTGGGGAGTTTGGACAAGCTAACCATGCCCCAGCATGGCGTTCTTGGCGTTGCCCAAGAAGGCCAACGGTATCCTGGGGTGCATTAGGCAGCGTGTTGCCAGGAGGTGGAGGGAGGTGATCCTGCCCCTCTCCTCAGCCCTGGGGAGGCCTCACCTGGAGTCCTGTGTCCAGTTCTGGGCTCCCCACTACAAGAGAGGCATGGCCCTACTGGAGAGAGTCCAGCGGAGGGCTACCAAGAACATGAGGGCACTGGAGCATCTCCCCTCTGAAGAAAGGCTGCGAGAGTTGGGCCTGTTCAGTCTGGAGAAGAGAAGACTGAGAGGCGATCTCATCAGTGTCTACAAGTATCTGAAGGGGGGGGTGTCGAGAGGATGAGGCCAGACTCTTCTCCGTGGTGCCCAGTGACAGGACAAGAGGCAACAGGCACGAACTGAACCACAGGCAGTTCCATCTGAACAGGAGGAAAAACTTCTTGACTGTGAGGGTGACAGAGCACTGGAACAGGTGGCCCAGAGAGGTGGTGGAGTCTCCTTCGCTGGAGATATTCAAAACCCGTCTGGATGTGACCCTGGGCAACGTGCTCTAGAGGACCCTGCTTGAGCAGGGAGGTTGGAGTAGATGATCTCCAGAGGTCCCTTCCAACCTCAACCATTCTGTGATTCTGTGAGTCTCTGGATGCTCCTTTGCAGTGCTCTTCTGCAGGGCTCAGGAACAGAAACTTGAAGCAGCACCAGAGATTGCTCTGCCTTTCTGGATGTCCCACACTGTGAGCCCAAGACCTGCAATGTGGGCACACGAAAGAGTTACTGCCTGAGAGCGGTGTTCTCACCTGACCATCCATGCAAAGTCTGTGTACTAGAGACACAGTTACCCTGTCACTTCCAAAGGGAGATTATTGTACCAGGTCTTCCACAATGAGGGCTTCATCTTGATTTTAATGTGTCACTCTCTGCTGGTCGGCATGTATGTGATTGTAGGAGTGAGTTTAGTGGCTTGCTGATATTGCCACAGGTAATGCCACCGTCGGAAAAACTTCTGGCCCCTCAGGGCACAGGCAGATGTCAGTGTCATTGGAGCACTTTTCCGGAGCTTGAAAGGACAATGAAGGGGAGTATGCTGCCATTTCTAAGGAGGGCAGGAAGAAAGGAGGCAAAATGCTCTTTAAAAAGGGGATAGAATAGAAAGGTTCAGCAACAGTAGATGACAACTGAAAGTAAGGCAGTTAAAGAAGGGAAAGGATCTTGAGCCAAGAGATGGCTGTTTATATGAAGAAGGAACAACAAAGTCAGCAGGAGTTGACTGCTGCTAATTGCCTGCAAAGGTGAAGGCACATATTCCATATGGAACTTAATACATCATAAAGGAGCTCTTCTTAGTATTGCAGGAGCTCTCATTGGATTGTAAACCTTCAAACCGCACCTACATACTTGGTATGCACAAGAGGCCTTTGTGCTAATGTGAACCAGTCACTGCTGCACCCCTCAGCAAGGGTTGGAGCATGTCTGGTGTGTCCTGGGAGGAACTTCCAGCTTAGTTTCCCTTGAAAGGAATCAAGTTTGCACACACTATGCTAATACTACGATCCAAACTGACAGCTGGATGATCTGTGATTCACTTCAGAATGGTACTAGATGTACTGCAAAGAAAATGTTAAGGCAGCCCAGCCACTTTTATAACACATACATAGTGGCTAGCAGAATTGTTTACACTATCATGAAGCAGCAGCTCTGGCAATGTAAACAGCGGACCTGATTAGCAAGTCTGATTCACGCTGATCCCTCATTAACATCTTATCCCTTTGTTTTTACAGTATCACAACGTCTTCTGAAATATCCACTTTGCCAACATGAATACAGCTGAAAAGAAGTTATTGTTAGGTTTCCTGTATGCAGGGATTCCTAGTCTCTTGATACTGGAATGGCCCTTGTAGCTATGGGTTGCCGGTCACAAAGCAGACTAGCTTGAGGATAAATGCTTATTGGCAAAGATTTAACTGGCACCTAGCAGCTCCTGAAAGAAGGAGCAGAAAGATAACTGAAATGTCACTTTTTCCCTTCTGAGTTTGCATAAAAGCACAGTTCAGGCAAACCAGAGAATCTGGGCCAGAAAGCTGAAACAGTGGATCACCTTACACTCAGAACAGCAGCGTACTGGGTATTCCATGTCACAAATTACTGCTAGGCCTCAGCTATTCACCTTTTTAGGAAGTATTGCTTTCAGAGAGGTACAATAGAGTACTTGGTTCTGGTTTCTTTGTAAATAGATCGATGAAATGCCAACTATCAGATTTGCTCATTATATAACAGCTCATGACTGTTAAGGGGTCTAGAAATACTATATACTTGTCAACACACTTAAAAACAAGAAAAGTGGTTGGATTATCCATTGAAAATAATACATTAATCTAGTTAGGAGCTGATCTCACAAACACTAATGATGCACAAGTCAGTATTTACTGATCTTAAAAGATCAATAATACCTAGTAATTCCATTTAGGAATTGTTTAAGCGATTTCTTCAGGTGGACTGGCTCATATGCATCGATATGCTAGATCCTTACCTGGCGCAAATCACTTTTATCCCATCAACTCAAAAAAACATGTCATTACTTGGAGCTAGGCTGATGACTCCATGATAGACTCCATCCTGCAAATGCTTGCAATACTAGACAATTCAGACAATACTGAATTCAGTGAAGCAAGGCTGATTATCACCAGCCTCATCCTTCCTGCAAGCATGACCGGTTATTTTTGGGTATTTTTCTAACTGTATCCTGAATATCTTTTAAAAGTTTATCAAAAGTTTCATGCTTTCTAAAATGGGCTCTAAAACATTAAAAATCTCTATAAACGTTTTAAAGATTTAACAAAGTCAAATAAAAAAAAATCTCTGCAGGTTCACCCATTCCTGCTCTGAAGTTCCCTGTGGGCACACTGCTTCATAGCAACTCTTTTCCAAATGTAACAGAATACCCTTTTAATGGCAAAAAGCTGTATTTTTATTCTTAACTCTTAGACCAATATTTGCTTTAGTTACATCATAATGAAACCATTTCTATATAAATCAGCTGGAAAAGCTCCCAGTGGAACTGTAACAAACAGAATCTGCCATCAAGCACGTTAATTTTAAAAGAACCCAGTTATTTCTTCTGCTAAATCTGGTTTGATCCTTATAATATACTTTCAAGTAGCACCAAGCAGAGCTGTTGAACTTCGCTTTTCAAATATCTTTTTTTCTTTTCTTTTTCCTGTTTTGCCCCGAGGTCTCTGAACTTTGGTGAGTACATAAAAGCCCTCAGAATCCCCACTATTTTCTTTCTCTTTTTTCTGTTATTAGCCATCTTCTGGGTTGCTACTAAAATGTCACACTGTTGCAAGCCAGCTATAGATATGCCACTGTCTCTTGACAGTCAGGCCCAAAGAGCTGAGCAAACACAATTCCTATTGGACTACATTGAGGGTGTCCAAACAGCAAAACATCTTTCAAATGCCCAGTAATGGAACAAGTAACATGTTGATACTTAAAGAGAGACTTCATTAACTTATCTCTCTGAACATTTTAACAATATGTAAGTAGTAAGCAAAAACATAATGTACTAGATTGCTTATATTGCTCAAGCAATTCAAAACCTACTTAATCTACAAATACTACTGACAAATCTATCCTGAAAGGGGCATGTCTGGATGCATATATCAGAACTTAGAAATGTGAACGTCGTCTTGTACAGTTGTGACATTGCATTTTGATCATCTCTACGAGAGATTTACATGTCCTAGTGAGAAACTCCCGAATACTCAAATACTGAGTTTGAAAGCCAGCAGCACAGAATAAAATCTTGTGGTTGTTGAAGTTAATGAACAGATTCCCATCTGGCACATTGCATAATCACAGAATCACAGAAAAATCGAGGCTGGAAGGGACCTTTGGAGATCATCTGGTCCAACCCCCCTGCTCAAAGGAGGGTGACCTAGAGCACATTGCCCAGACCCTGTCCAGCTAGCGTTTGAATATCTCCAAGGATGGGGACTCTCTGGGCAACATGTTCCAGTGCTCAACCACCGTCACAGTGAGGAAGTGTTTCCCTGTGTTCAAGTGGAATTTCTTATGTTACAGTTTGTGCCTGTTGCCTTTCATCCTGTCACTGGGCACCATTGAGAAGAGTCTGGCTCTATCCTATTTACACCCTCCTATCACGTATTTATACACATTGATGAGATTCCCCTGATCCTTCCGTTCTCTAGGCTGAACAGTCCCAGCTCTTGCAGCCGCTCCTCCTATTAGCGATGCTCCAGTCACTTAATGGGCACCTTGTGGCCCATTGCTGGACTCATTCCAGTAAACCCATATCTGTCTTGCCCTGGGGAGCCCAGAACTGGACCCAGCGCTGCAGAAGTGGCCTCACCACGGCCGAGTAGAGTGGGAGGATCACTTCCCTAGAGTCAGGGAGGGAAGGAGGAAGGGAGGTAATAATCTCTGCGGAGAAACAAATAATAACACAAGGTTACCAAAGGTACTCTTCATTTTGTTTCAAAACCATTAGATAAGGACCCAAAATAGTCATATTCCTTTGTCAAGCAAATGTATAGCCTATCATTTTAAACCAAGCTCCAGAACATACTTAATTCATTCCACCACCATCCAAAAAAGAGGCTGTCAGTTTAAAGAAAAATATTTTCCTTTCTTTTGTCCTATATGTTTTTAATACTGCCTTAAGCTGTTAACAAAGACATCATAGCCTTTCTTGTCTTCTTGGTGGCATTGCCATCCCTGAGTTAGTATGTAAATTACTGCAATCTGGTTAGCTCCTTCCATCTCTTTCCTTAACAAAAGGGGTCTGCAAGTGCTAATCAAAATGTTGCAATTTACATATTAATGAAGTTTTCATAATGGTAGTTGCTTCATATGCAATGTGCATGTTATGGAGACTTTTCACTCTTCTTTTGAACAGCCACTACATTTTGATTTCATGAAGTAGCTGAAGTGCATTTGAAAACAAACTGTAAGTGCATCTCAATATATATCTCTCTATATATCAATATATCTATATGTCTCTGTTATCACTGCAGTACACTCCAGTGTCTGAAGCTTAAAAATAGCTTCCCTTGTGCCTGCGGACTGTCGTTATTAACAAACATTCCCTTGAACGTGTTTGTTGCAATCATTCTGCAAAACGCTAAAGGCACATTTTTCTGCTGAGACAGCTGAACACAAATAAGTGGTTAATCATTTTCCAGTTTAAAAAAAAAAGAGAGAGAGAGAGAGAAAGAGGGAAAGTTCAAAAAATACCACAGACTTCTGCTATGAAACGTTGAAAGGTAAAAAAAATTGCCCTACCTGGATAAATGTGATGTCAAACAAACCGAATAATAAAGCACATTCAGAATACACTTTCCATTTTGCTATTATTTTAAAATACGGCAACCACACACAGCGTCTCAATACTAAGAGTTCAAAGGTTTTTAATTAAAAGATCTGTGATCATATCTACCTGTGAATGTAGCTAGGTAGACTTCCCTGTATTGATTTCTATTTTCAGTTGAATAGCTAAATGTAAGAAATGTTAAATCTCTTAAAATCTTGATTTAAAGATAGGAAGTGTTAGGGAATCCATCACAATACGTGGTATTTAGCTCCAGTGACAAATTGCCATCTGTGTTCAAAATGAATCTCCAATTGGCTTTTGTCTAGCTTCCATTCGTGCGGTCTTGTTTAGCCCTTTCCATTTAGATCAGTGTTCTGTATCAAATTTTTATTCCTCACTAAAACACTGAAAAGAGGTTCGTTGCCTAGTTGATGCACCAAATAGACTACATCACATCTCTCTAAACAATTTTCTTTAACCTTTCTCTTTACTCTTATTTGAACCTTTTCCAGTATTTAAATATGTGCTTCAAGAGTGGGCTCTAAACTTGAGCGTTCCAAAATCACATATTCTGGGTGATATAAACTCCTTACTCCTAATCATTTTCCCAGGTTTATGCTCTAAACAATTGCACTGGCCTTTTTGGCCATAATGGTCCACTGGGAGCTCATTTTCAGGGGGATAACTAACACACTTTCTGACTTCATAGCTCTGTGTGATGTTCTTTTTAACAATCTAGGCACTTCAAGGTAAAAGTAGCTTTATCGCTGCTCTCCTCCCCTGAATTATTTCTGCTGCTTCTTCCTATGTATGTTTTATGCCCACAGCTATTGCGGCATGACTATCTATGAGCCATGAACTGGACTGAGGAACTGATACTAATCACTGACTGATTGATTCAGATCAATTAGTCAATTCAGATAGACAGAGTTTTCTTTGCCAGGATGAGATTTAATATAGGATTACTTCCATGCTGGATGCAAAATATTTTGACTTTGGAACCTCTACAATGTATAGGTGGCAATCTTGTAAGATATTTGAATTTTGTAGCAAGAAAATTTAAATGTGTTACTCAGATTTATGACCTCATCAGAATACAGATTTACCTCTATTTTAATAAAACAGTTGCAGCATAATTGATAGATATTCAAGGTACTTAACTGTCTTCCTCTTGCTTATTTATGAGTTAGTGCTTTATCTGAGAACACCAATCCAGGAGCTTACAAATTATTTATCTCTAAATTTTCAGGAACCCAAAAAATGAGGAATTATATTTTTGTGCAGAATTTCACTGCTTTTTTCCATTTACCCGCTCAGCCTCTCTAAACAGGCTGCAATTTAGGCCCTAATCCAAAGCCAACAGATTCAACCTTAGCTAGGCTCTAATGGAAGATTTGCTTTGCATGGAATATGTTTTTTATCATTGAGAGAGACCTAGTGATGGATATACCTGAAGCTTCTTAACAAATGCTTGAAAAGCTGATTGAGGAAAGTAGGAGTTATAGAATGATATTAAGAAAAAGGATAATTTACATTAAATTTCAGGAAAACACTTGAGAATAAGATTGATTTGGCTATAAAGAATATTCCCAGAGGAGCTGATAAGTGTTTCATTGCTTGGAGTATTTAAAACCAGTGCTAGAGAATAAACATTTTTTATTTTTTTAGTGTAAAGTGCTGAAATTGAAGTAATGTTCCTTTTTTTCTGTAGCTTTTTTTTTGAAACTGACATATAATAGATATTTCTAATTTACTGAAATAGCTAGTTTTGAAAAAAATGATTTATTTCAGCAACTCTTGCAGTCATAATCTCAATAACCAGTTCCGAGTTAATCCAGAAAAGGCACAAAATAATCATTAAAAAGGTATTCTTAAGAAATTTACTCTATGTAAGTGTATGTTTACAACCAGAAAATGTAGCCCATATGAAAATGTAGAGCGCCTCTATTTAGAACAAAGTCAAGTAATGCTTTGGAGATCTTGCTTGCTCTTTGCTCCTCCTGTCCAGTTCTTCTCAGTATTTTATTCCCTGAAGGGCGAAGCAGCAAAGACTCATCTCTATAGGATACCAGTCATCATAATGGTGTTTTGTAGTGCTGTGCAGAGGAAAGATGGAAAATTTCTTGTGTAACTGTTCTCCTTGCCAAGGCATTTTATGACTCATCCAGACGGACAACCCTTTTAGTCTTATGAACATCTTATCAAAAATATCAAATGATTGAAAGCCACCTGGCACATCCCACATACTTCAGAGACTAAAAAGATGAGCTCTGAGAGTGGTTTAATTGAAGCACAGGAACTGAAAAAGACGTACTTGAACTGTTCATAAGCTACATTCAAGAAAAGAGTTGCAAGTTGGCCATCTTGAGCTAAGTGAAAGTCAGAATCTTAAGCATGAAATAAAATAACGAGTACACTCCAGCACACATATTGCATAGAGTGTCTAATAACAAATAAGGAAGCTTTGAAACTTAGTCTTTTACCATAAAAATAATTTTAAAATAATGTATAATTTCTATGAGGAGTTCTACCAAGACAGTAGAGCAGAACCCAACCTTATTTTACGGTCAAATCATTTATCTTTAATTTTACCTCTACCAAATTACTTTTATCAAAGGCTGAAGATTATGTTTTAGCAAGGATGATGCTGTATTATGTAAAGACATAAACTTCAGTGTTTTTATCAGCAGGTGAAGAAAAGGGATGGCTTTCTTTGTCATTTGGAACCTGAGATAACATAAATATTACAAAAACAAAGTAATGCTTGGGAACTGTGCTTTATACCATTGTATTGTTATAACAACTGGTACATTTTTGGTTTGTGCCCGCTAGCTCTCTTCCGAGCAATTCCTAGCTGGAGCTCAGAAATTAGGTCCTTCTGGAGCCATTACCACTGAGCAGCGTGTACGCAACCAGCCTTGGTTTGAGAAATAAGGCATGTTACAAGCAGTGATGCACATTATCCTCTGACACTTGGCCTCATTGCCCAAGAGCCTTTCTGTTCACTTTCAGTTTACTAGCACAGATGTAAGCCAACAGTTCTTTTGAAGATAAGGGGTTTGAATACACTGATTTATTTTCCTAAATCCTAGCTAACTTTTTTTCTAGGCTTCATGCACCTTCTGAGCAAATCAGGTACTTTTTCCTACCTGTGATCTAGTTTGGAACCTGGTATTTTGCTTCATTGTTTATATGTTTGGTGGCCTTTTAAAAGAATACATGCCAACTGCAATAAAGGCTTACATAAATGCTACAAAAGAAAAAATTAACCTTCTAACGTAGAGTTTTGCTCTGATTCCACAATAATGGTGGAAGTATTATTCTCAAAACTGAAAAGCTCAGTTTTGAGGCATACCAATAACCTTCCACAGTTGTTGTTTGTTCCAGAAGGGATAGCACGTATTTAAAATCCTGGAAAATAAATGACAAATTCACCATCTGCTATGAGTGACAGGGAAACCTCAAACATGACACTATATAGTTTACCTGGAAAAACAAAATCAAAGAGTGTTTCAGAGAGAGTTCTCAATCAAACAGTCTTAAAGAGAACAAATTTGTGGATACATACTGTCTCTGTTACTTCTCATCCCAGATCAAATGTCCCAACAGAATTCTTTGTACAGGTACTTAAAAAGACATTACAGATGAAATGATATCGAGCATAGCAAAACTGCCTTGCAGATTTTCTATTTTCGTACAGATCTGCAGTGCGTTCTGCCTCTCAGAAAACTCCAGCAGAGTTCCTTCTGTAACATCAGTTACCTATCAGATTTGATCTGCTTAGAACAGATTTAGCAAAGAAGTGGAAGCACAGCAGCAAAAGGTTTAAAAGCATTCCCTGGGAAATATACTCTACAGGACACTGGCATGAAATTACAGGGGAGGAAGGAAATGGGAGAGAAGTGTATTTCTAGGAAGGTGTTACAACTGTGACATGCCTGACTGAGGTATGGGAGGAAACAACAAAGATCAGCTAGCCACCTAAATAAAAAACAGCTAGCCAGCTGTTACCCAAGAAAGGCTCAAATAATTTAAGCACTTCATTTGTGAGTACTATAAAGATTAAAAGGTATTAGATAAAGAAGCGGCAGAGAGGGCAGGGAAGAGAATAATAGTGCGCTATTGTGTGCTAATGCTGGTGGGGAACCTGAATCTGTAGGTGCCTAGAGGAGCCTGGCCAGTGAAAGCAGAGGCCCTGGATAGGAGCTAAAGAATCTCTCCAAGCTTAGGAATTACAGAATATTACATTATGCATAGTTGCTTCCATAGAGAGCTGCAAGGGAAGATAGCATAAAGCTGGACCACCAGTGCTGACAAGTTTCCTTGCTATGCAAACTTTTTTCCCCACTAAAACATATCTAATGTCAAATTGATCCCTCATACTCAGAGTAGGAAGTTCAAAGTTCCAAATAAACGTACTGCTTACTTCCTTTATTTACCCTTTTTATCTTATAACGCTAAAGAAATGACTTTAAACTAGGTGCCATGACATCAGAAAGAGACCTAGATTGCTCTCAGCTTTTGCTTTGTAATGAATGGCAATACCACACTTCCATAAAATTAAGTTTGGACTCCAGCCAGAAGCCTTTTCTGCACTGTTATTTCATTTCCTTTTAGAGAAAGGTGCTTTTAGTAATAACATTCCAACTATGGCCAAGGACATGTGGAAGAAAACATGTCATTGCTTCACACTGAGAAACAAGTGATAGATGTCATTGTTCTAGAGAGACTAGGACACTGTATAGACACAGAGTTGAATGACAATGATAGGCTATTAATACAACCTCCCCTGTTAATCAGCAGAAGTATGCATGTTTTCACATGTTTAAAATTGGCATGTCTAATTTAAGAGCAACGAGGAAATGTGAAACAACTTTTCAGTGGAGAAAATGTGATACTTGGGATTTATGGTAAGAATTTAACAAAAGACAATCTACCTGGAACCCTGAATGCGCAGATTCACATTAAAGCATTTGTCAAGTCCCCGGTTTCATCTAGGAAATACAGCTCTTTGACTTAGCTCTACATTTTAAATATATGAGCAAGCAGAGAAGTGGTCTGGATCCATATGTCTAGAGACCAGTTACTGTCCAAAACAATCACTTCCTCCTCTTTTTCTAACACTTACTTCCCTATGCAAACAAAAAAGCCTATTCCAAGTCACCTCACACCAGATGTGAACAGAAATTTCTTGCTTTTCTATGGTATTTGTGTTGGGAACAATTGCCAAGATGTCCAGACTGTTGAATCACAGGGAAGTTAAGATTTAACCTTGGCAGAAGGCCATGTGATTGACATTTCCATTGCCAGAGTTTGTCCAAGCCATTTCGAGAGCCAGCTAGATTTCATTTTGCCTTATCTGTGAGTTATCATTCTTATGAGAATCATCTCGGTCTGGCGGGATCTTGATTTAAGGCTTTAAAACTCAGCCGGGCTCAAACTGATTTTGCAAGGTCACAAACACTGCAGTTTCGTTCCATAATACAGAATTAGAAGATTAAGTGCCAGTCCTTTCAAGGTCCTAGCAACAGTTAGATGTGCCTCCCAGTCTCATTCTCAATTAAGGCAATTTTTAAGGCTGTCAGCAGCTCACAGTTTTATCTCATGATTCTCCTATCCAATATTTCTTCCACGTGTGCAATACTGACAAAAATTTGCTTCCCTACTATTTGCAAGCTGTTTGGAGAGGCTCCCTTTGTGTTATACTTAGATAAATATAAATTCTGAGTTTTCTTCCAATCAACTAACACTTCCCTTTGCAAAAGATATCTGTTACTGTAACTGACTCTCTTAACCACAGGGGCGTATTAGATGCAATGCCTGCTTGCACCATGTTGACTTATGAAGGACAAGCCCTGCAAATGTATTATCATATTTGAATGAATTGCCAATTTTTTAATTAACTGACAACAATTAGTTATTACCAAATAAACTGCTGGTTTTTACTTTAAGCTGTTCCCAAATAAACAGTAAGCACTAAACCGCTTGGTAAACTACACTGTAAGTAACTGCAGGGCATAGCGTTACTGGCTTTACTATGGAAACGCTATGATTTAACTACTACTTTCAGACTTTACTTTACCACTTAATCTACCACTTTGGCTAGTCACTTTTTTATCCATTTGATTGAAAGAGAGTAACTAGCCCCAAATACTAGGCAAGTGGTCATCATATATGTGTCAGCTGACTCTGAGATGCAGAAGTCCTACTGTGCATGCAGATCAGAATTGATGTAGACTGCATACATGTGAACAATGTGATATGGTGTTCCAGCATGCACTCTTTGTAAGTGTCTGTGTTATGGCTGAGCCTGTCAAATCAATTGTACAGAGCAGGCATTGTAAGGCTGATGAGTCCTGGACACGTGAAACTCATTACAACTATGTTGCATGAGGATTTTTTTCTGTATTAGAGATCTGAGACCAAAATCTGGGAGCCTTTTACCTAATGGAGATTTTTTCATTTTGAATTTAAAATGCGAGTTAGTAAGTATTACCTGGATGTCTGACAGCAACATGCAGCTCTGCATACATAAGGTACGTTATCTGGGGAAATGCCATTTACTGGGAAGGAAAGCAAACATAGCTAGCTTTAGCTTTTGAGAACAATAGTAGCTAAGAAGTATTTTAAAGTAGCTTAGTTTATCCCCATCTCAGCCACTGCTAATTTTTATTGTTAAATGTATCTATCTTCCTCAAATTCTTCTACTAAGTAATTACTACATAGAGGATGCTCCTCAAGACCAAAAGAAAAGAAATCACATGCAAGCGTTTCATTAATAATGTAGCAATGACGTTCCCTGAAGGAACAAGGTAACTCTTCATAATCAAGCATAGCTAGAGGGTAGTTTTTGACCAAAGCAGCCAACAAGCTATACAGAATTGTATTTCCATAGCACTGCCAAATAGCACTATTACTTATTATTTGCATAGTAATAGTATCAACAACAGAAAGCTACAAATCTTTCCCAACAGAGCTTTGGTCCCAGTCCAACCTCGCACTTGAGCAAATATACAACTCCAAGTAAACCTACTGAATTCAAAACACAACTCACGTGCTTCAAGTTAAACAATGTGTTTAACAACTTTTCTGGGTCAGGACCTTAAAGCCTATGAATCTCTTCTTGGAAAACAGACTTAGCAGTGTTCAGCTATGGAATGCTTTATCTAATGAAGAATATAAAAGCTTCATTTATATTTTTCCTTCAGCCTCTTCCAGTAAGAACATTTTTCATTACATAGAAAATTACTTACTCCTGAAGAGCGCCCCACAAACATACATGTCACAGATTGTTCCTGGATCATAAATATAACCATTCACAATATAGACACCCAGGGATAGTCCTGTTATTTATTATATATCATAAAGAGCATCTTCTTCCCATCATTTTGAATTATCCTTGATGCTACCTTCAGCACGGCACTAGCTTTGTTTGAAAAGGTCATGAAATCAAATATGGTGAACTATCTGAAGTCTGGCCAGTAGCTTGTATAGAAAACAACAGCATTTCAATTTCAATATCCCTATGGAGATGCCTCAATAGACTGTTCATATTTTCCAGTGCCATTATATGCAGTTAGGAATTCAAGGACCATTAAACAATAAAACCCCTTTTTGTCACTCGTGTCTAGAATTTCCTACTGCTGTTAGTTTTTATTCTTCATCCTTTTCCTCTTATACATACAAGGATGCACTTTAGCCTACTTGTGACAGCCTTAGAAACTGAGGGAAGGAGGGAAAACCAAAGCCATTTTCACTATTGTGAATTTTCCTGAAGGTATGAGCATTGCAAACTTTTTGCCTGATAACGAAAAATAGCAATTTCACTGTTATAAAAAATGCGTCAGATGACATTTTCATTTCTCTGAACCAGCAGCATAGCAGCTCCTGATCCCAGAATGTAAACCATTCCTTAAAATTTGCCTTCTTTACAGATATGCTACTAGTAATAAATTGTGATACAATGATAAGTTTTAAGGCTTGCCAGTCACATGAAAGAAGAGGCAGGCAATGCTAACAAAATTTGAAGATGCTACTAAGTGGGGACAATCTGTTGGCACCACACAGGAATACAACTGGTTGAACATTGTAAGTGTTTTCAGACACTTCAGAGGTGTTCTGTACTTGCTTTTTGATTAGATAATTAAGTTCAAACCCCTTTTTGTTCAGTGTATGTCAGTCAATAATTCACATGACTGAAACATAACTACTTAAAGAGTTCAATAAGAGGCTGGACTGACACTAGGTATAACCTGAGAAGGTAAGGCGTAGTGGCTAACTAGGTCATGAAGCGTTTGTAAGGTAGCTATTTATCATCATTAAAAGCCCCTTTTTATCTTCAATGAGACATAAGCTAGAGAAAGCAGGTCTCAATGTGTGTAACTAGTGGGAGAAAGCAGAAATAGCACTAAGAGCATGGGACTGGGAAAGCAAGTGGAGCCATGAGCTGCTTAGGTGAGCAGCTGCTCAGTGTGGCCCTCTGCAGCAAAGCCAGCATCTAACACTCACAGATTACTCTTGCTAGTGCAATCACTGGCTGACACATAACCCAGAATTTCCAGAATTACTTCAAGATTTTGCCTGCATGTTCCTGGAATGTTACTTCCTCAGTCACATAGCCCAGCGCTGCATGCAAAACAGCCACAGTTAAAGAAAAAGGGAATACAGTATCAGGTAGAACAAACAAAGGGTAAGATATTTATATGAATAATGAATAACTTGGCGACAGACTATTATTAACTTGATTTTCCAGCCATTACAGTGAATGCTATAGATGAATCAGACTTCTAACCAAAACAATATTTGTGCAATAGTCACTAAACCCAGAGATGATTATTGCATGGGTAATTCCATAACCAAGAAGACTCCACACTTCCTGGAAGAAGAGAAATGGGTCATAAAGATGATTACCCCCAAAGTCCCAAGTTCTGAATTATTTTGCTCCTTCACAAGCAACCTTTTGCCTAATATGTTCTAGAAACTACCTGGAAAGGTGAAATCACCAGACAAAAAGTAGCACTACATTTAATGAAAACTAACCGATCTACAAGCTTCAGTCCCACCTGCAAAAGTGATGCACAATATGTCAAAGTCAGAAGACTGAAGTATCCGCTGACGGGAGGGGCTGAGTTGTGGTGATACAGAGCTCCACAAGAGCTAGCTAACCCTGCCTCTCTGCCACAGCTGAAACAGCGGAGGGTGCCATTTCAAACCTTACTTACAGGAGAATCGGATGAAATGGGTGGAATAGGCTCAGTTTCCAGATGAAAAGCATAGAAATAGCTTTGCCTCCTTCACTAAAATAATCCCTTCATGAAATTAATCTTTGTCAGTGGTGAAAGCACTAAAAATACATTAAAAAATAAAGTGATGCAGAAAATACCACACAGTAAAAAGTGGAAAAAAAAAAATCACAATTGAATTAAGCCATACCAGATTCCCATAAATTCATGTTACTTGTCTCTAAAGATTAAGTACCACAGCATGCTCCATCAATGACCCTACACATTTTTGTTAATATTTTTCCATAATTGATGTCACAGACCTATCTCAGACTAATGGCATTATGTTTGCAACTTTCTAGTGCTCTCATCAAGGAACTTGAAAAATAATTTCCCAAAGACTTCATCTACTTCTATCTTCATTTTATCGAAGTCTCAGGGCTATGTACTACTTCCATTCTGGTATTTTCTCTTTCCTTAAGATGCTAGAAATTTTCCTTTATAGTCATATCTACAACCAGGAAGACCATGGCACTAAATCATTACAGAACATAAACTTGTTCTTAACTTCAGGTAGAGGAGTGGTCTTTTCGAAACTAGTGGAAACATTTATAACTTTAATTCAGACATGTGCTTTGCAAGCCAGGGTCCAATTTTTCCCTTGGGCTTTATGACAGAGCGGATGGTGGATGGGCAGACAAATAGATGGAAGGATGGAAGGAAGGAAGGAATACTTGCTTGCTGCCTAGGTTTATAGGTTGGGTTCTGCATGGATACAAACATGTACATGGTCTGTCCACTCACATGAGTGGCTAGACCCTCTCTTCCTTAGATATCCCAAACTATTCCACATGTTACAGGTTCCTATAACATTCCTAGTCCCTCCTGCAAATGATTTCAGGTAGGTAGAAACCTGTGCCACTGCTGGCTTCCATGCAGCTGTGAGAGGAGCCTGTAGATATGGAAAATTTTGTAAAATAAGAGCCACAGAGAATTTAATCCAATTTAATTCAATTTAATTCTCATTCTCTTGCTTTTTTTGGTACCTCCCCCTGCCTAAAACAAGAATTTGGCACTCTTGCAAGAACAGGAAGGGAAAGGCAGGGAGCTATCAATCAAAAAGCCCTTTAATTCCTTCAGTGCTACCAGTTTGATTTGCACCAGGCTTAGCAAATCTCTGTCTTTGCTCCTCTATCTGTAATATGGAGCTGACTCCCTTATATCTCTTACCAGGCAGTACAGGCCCTGAATGTGTTAAATACAATGTAAGTGTTGATAATTGGCTTCATGAGGAAATATAATCTTTGCCCTGAGCAGCTTGCCGTCTCCCACCTCTTCTTGAAATCTGTAATTTTATTAGACTTTTTTTCAGTTCCCCAATCTCCCCTTTAAGTAGATCACTTTCCCATTTTATTCTTCATTTACTGTAAATACAGCACCAGAATCCTTTGTTAGCTGCAATACCCTTTACAACACAGTACTGCTAATTATGTTCTTGACTTACTTATGCTTATTTTTAGAGATTTCCCTATCCAGCCTTCACTACATTTTGTATATATTTTTAAAGAAGCCTTCTGTTTATAATTATTTTTACATTGACACTTAAACAAATTTACATCTGTTGCCTTTTTTCCCTTTAGGCTGAACCAGGATGGATTTTAATTGCATCACCAACTGTTTCTAAAGCACTTCCTAGAGTCTCCACTAGATTCCCTCTGCATAATAAAATCTTGACCAATAAAATACTAGCCAAAAGCAGTTAGACCATTTCATATTTCTTCAAAGTCAGCTTTCCTGCAGTCCAGAATGTTCACTTTGCTTCCACAAGCCCCCAAGAATATTTTGAACTAATGATATTGTAATGTCCTGGGTGCTTCTTTGCTTCAGTCCTATTAATCATACTTGGTATATTTTCTAGTATTTGGTCCAAAATAGCCTCTACCCATCTGAATGCCTCAATAAGCTGTGGAAGAAAGCAGTCCTGAAATACCTCTCAAAATGTGTTCCTCCTCTTCATTTTTGTATTGAGTTGCATCCAACTCAACATCTGAGTAATTAAAACTCTGCCAGGATCAAATATCCTGCCTTGTTATAGGATTCTCCAATGTATAAAAACATTTGCTGATTCTGTGTTATTTTATTTTAACTACCCTAGAGATGTAAACTCTCTCTGTAGCATCCTAGAATCAACTTACCGTTTTATGGCTCTAATTTCTGTACAGATTTCTGTGCCAGCCATAATATTTCTTTTCACAAATCAACATTCTGCCTAACCAGCTCTCTTACCCACTGCTTTAATTTACTTAACCCTTTGACAGATTCTGCATTTTTCATATTGTAAAAGATTTCTGTGTAAAATTATAAAAATATATGTATATTATTTATAAAACTATAAATATATAAAAAGTATGCAAAATATATAAAGATAATATATAGGCACAGAAAAATATTGGCAAGATGCATACTCACAGAAGAAAAGGATTCAAATCACTTCCCTTCAAAACCTAATTTATTAACCCTCCTACATTTTGCCTAGTATTCTTAGTGGAGTCACAGCATTTTGTAGTCACAGACTCATGATTGTCCCTTGCTGTCAGTAGAAATGCTGCTGGAAGGAATGGATAGCGGTTTACCCTTTCAAGTGGAAAACGGGCCTTGATAGATCACAGAAGCAGATCAGCGGAGATCAGAAAACAGGCTGATTAGATTTTTGATCCCAGAATAATTGAAAAAAATGGGGGTGCACCTTCCAGGGCAGAAGCAATGCACCAGCTCAGGAGAAGGGCATGAGGAGAGACAAACATCAGCAACGGGAAAAGGAGCCCAGTCACTGAAGTAAGGCAGGACCTGGGCGCCATCTCAGGGAGTAAACCTGTGTAAAGGGAGGAGGTGGAACAACAGGGGAGTTACATGGATAGACAGCATGAAAATCGAGGGTCTTTATGCAGGATTCAAAAGAAAATGAGACAAACAAATTTCAGAGGTAAAAGGGGAAAACCATGAATTCGGTGATGCCTGAGTGTATTCAGGATTTTTACCTAAATTAAATTTTTTTTTTGGCTCCACGTACCATCAACAAATAAGAAAAAATTATACTCCCTCTCATTTTTAAAGATTCAAGTCAAAATCTAAATTTCTAAAATATCTCCAGTTGCGTTATCTCCCATTTGATATTCATTCCAGGAATCACAACAAACTGCAGCAGGTTCATCCTCCTTATTTCTCTCTTGACTCACTAATTAACCTTCTCATTATCCTTCCTAACATTCGGTCTGCATGGAATAATCATTTTCCAATTAGCCTTATGCTTATCCTTAAATGCCTATCCAAAAGCAAATCAGTTCTCACTGTTCTAGTAGAACTTCCACTGTGTCCTCTTAGCTGATGCCACAGTCCCCTTCCTTTCTTCTGCTGTTTCATACATCCCCTTCCTCTGACATGTCTACAAATGCCAACAAAGCCTTCATTCACTTGGACAGTGAAATTTTTAATACCGTTCTTCTAACTAGTGTCTTCTCTACACTTAGTGATAGTGATGGATTTGGAAACAAAACTCCAGATGAGTTCTGAATTTCAGAGAGATATTATCAGATCATTCTGATAATAGGATCCTGATGTCTCAAAGAGATGGCATCACTTCAGTTTTTAAAATGCCACATTTTCTGTAGGAAAAGAAGAGCTTAGAAATACACTCTAATGCATCTCAGCATTGGGAACCCACTGCTTCAGAAATCCCATGCAGGGAAGGACGAGTATTCGGGTTACTGTTGCATTTTTTTTCTGTCATGGCTTAAATAAGAGTACAGGAAATCTGGGACTAGATTTAACACTGTGGCCCTTGAAGAAACAGCTCTTACCCAAACTGTATTCTCCTGAGTCTCGTGCCGAGCCATGCAGATTACATCTGAAGCACCTAGATCCCCTCAGCTATGGAGATGCCAGAGCAGGACCACCACAAGGGGAGCAGATCCAGCAACCTGTCCCCTTGCTTCTTTCAGCCATCATGTCATCCAGAACCCCAGTAAAACCTATTTGGTATCTCCATACTGAACCAAACTCTCTAAACATAGCCCAGGTGCCTAACAGTGCCTGGTGGCGAGCACCAGAGGCTAGCTGGATAAGCAGTCCTTTATTTCTCTGGTCCGGTGCTTGATTATCCGTGCTGTACTGCTGCTCCTCCATGACACCTTTTCACTTCACTGCTATATTAAAACTGGACTACTGATTTTACTCTCCAATATAAATGTCATCCATGAAGCTTAGTTTACTTCTTTCAGAAAATAAACAAATAAATGGCTTACTAAAACTCACCTTTAGTCCACCCAAGTTAAATGAAATAAATTGGCCAGGTGGTAAGAGAAATCTGAGGTGCTGGGGCAGAAGTGTTAGGGACTCCTTCCCTCTAGCACTGGCCGTTGCTCATGTGCTGATCATGCTGTGGTCCTGACCACGGAGTGCTCAGTCTGCAAATGCCCTGCAAAGAGCATCAATTGTCTATGTTATTCTTTTACAAATACAGGCAAATTATCCACTTCAGGTCAATGAATGCTTATAATGATGACACAGGGTTTAATATCTTTGAAACTGTCAGTTGCTTATTGACTTTAATTCAATATACACACTGGGGTAAATGATATGGGAGAATGGAATGTTTAGCTAGTCATTAAAATAGTAATGCATTTATTTAAATGTTAATATTCAGGCTACCTGACATTCTGGATTAAATATATGTTACTGTTTGTAAGTATAACCTTTTTTTCTTAAAAATAAATAACACTTATTTCATGTAATTTTCTAGAGGTTTTTGTGAACTTTAAACCAACAGTACTTCTCCCTTACACTCCCATGGATTTTTTTCCTAGTGAGAAAAGTAAAAACAGAGAAAGAAAGAATAAAAAAAAAAAGGAAGGAAAACAAAAAGAAAAAAAGTCACTCTGATTAAAAATTCATCTGCTTTTTTTTCAAAGTAAGCTTTCCCCCTTCCCCCATATTTAAAATCAAATACATCTTTTACTTTGATTTTTTTATACTCTAACAGGAGAAAAAAAGACCATTTTTAACCTTTTGACTAGGTTTATTCTGCAAAATGCAGACACTGGGAAAAAGTATTTCACATATTATGGCCTCCTTAATTGTTATAGCTGTATTGTAGCAGAGGACGAAAGGTGTATGTCTATCTTTGTTGACAGAGGAAAAGAAAGGAGTGAAAGAGGAAGAAAGCCAGCTGGATTACATAGTGGATTATACAGTGTCATCATTTGAAAGCCTTGCTATTTCAGCAAAGCTTATTTTATTTAATTCTCGATTTTCCTAGAACAGGACAACTCAGTCCAGAGAGGTGGCACAGATACAGGAGGTCTCTACTCATTTCCAGCACTCTGAGCGATGAGGCTTTGCAAAACCATTTCTGAGATGATTAATGGCAGATTTGACTCTGGGAGGTAATTATAGGTTTTGACAAGAAGTTTGAGACTTTGGGGATGAAAGTGACTGTGAAGGTTTCACTGAGGAAGCCAACCCCTGACAGGCACAACATGCTCATTACAGAAATTCTGAAAAAGCACAGAGATCTGTAAAATAAGCTTGGTACAGAAGAGAATATTTTTATTAACCCCATTGCTGCTGATGGCAGATGCATCCTCCTTTTTGTTTGGGGACTAATATAATTTGTAACCTCAGAAACTGCGATCTTTTTAAGATGCTGTGGTTCATTTGCTTGTGAACTCCCTCCCATCCTCCTTCCTTCACCCCTTTTTCCTTTTGAGAGTGGAGGGATGGAAGGAGTGGAGGGAAGGAATATCAGATAAATAGTGTCATGAAGAATAAATTATGACTGATCAGAAAATTATTCCCATAATGCAAGTAGTTATAGTTACTGCTATCATTTTTTTTCTGTTTGGGTTTCAGTGGTGTTATGAATAAAGAAAATACCAAAGCAGCATATGCACGCCTGAACCTCAGAATACTTATTCTGAGCTAAAGTCAGAGAACTGGAACAAAGCTTAATTAAAAGGGCTTCCTTCAAGGAAAAGATCCTTAAAGACAGCAGGGTCGCTGGTAGGAGATCTTAATGTCAGCAAGTGCATTAGGCTATTCAAAAGCAGCAGCTTTCACCTGTGCCAAGCTACAGTCAGGGATAACTATCATGTTACTCCAATTCAAAAATACGCTGGCCAGGCCCTTACTACAAAATCTCCTACTTTGCAGCTCCTCCTGGCATGGAGAATGAGCAGCCTGCATCACGCAGCAGAGAGCAGAGTCCAAATGTGAATTCAGAACAGAACTTTTCCCCAAAGAAATGTTTTTTCCCCTCAATAAGAGCATCGAACTAGAATCCTGCTCAAGGAAAAGGCCGTGAAAAGACACACTGTCATGTCTAAACGTATTTACGATTCATATACTCCTCTGCACACCTCGCCACTATCCAGATTCAGATCTAGTTTCAATAGTACCTTCTGGCTCCTTTGTGCCTTTTTGTCAACATAAACCAGTTGTAAACCTGCCTGCTTTGGCCAATTAATTTGTTTTGTATTTCTGGAGTGACACAAGGGGAACTCGCCCCTCCTTCCCAGTTTGATTTAATAAAGCAGGGATATATGAGGCACATAGGAATCACAAAAGTCAGAGTGGAACAAGAGGCATGGGCCAAATTTTTCAGCTGCAGTAATTCAGTGACAATCCAAGGGGAAAGCTGCAATTTATGCTAGCTGGGAGTCTATCTCTATGAGAGTCCATAAAAGCTGTTCTGTCAGAAAATAAAATGACATTATTACGCTACCTCTCACCAACATTCTCAGAAATATATCTTAACAAACCACTTGTGGGTATCTCCGAAAAAGGAGCATATGCCCACATTCATTTTTATTAGATCGCTTGTATTATTCCATATTAATTACGAACAAATGCCCCAGCACAGCGGGAGCTTATCAAGAAAGACTACGAATCTTTATGTATCAAGAGGATACACCCCCGAACAGCGTCAGCATGGGGCTGCTTTACTTCCCTTCACAGTCCTATTTTGAGGTTTGGAGTAAAATTTAAATCAGAAGTTTGGCCTGGACTTCAGTCCAGGAATAAATCTCACCTGCAAGGCATGATGAAAACCTTAACAAACAGAACCGAGGCAAGTAGCAGAGCTGCTCCCAGTGACGCATTAGGAGTTTCGCTACTCTAGAGAGAATTGCGTCCTTATTGTTAGACATATACGCCACCGTATTAAAAAAGTTATGATTTGGATGATTTCATTGTATTTAGGCACCTAACTTAAGCTATGATTCATTCCTCCTAAAGTCAGATATCTTAAACGTAGAAGTTTCTCCCTGAGTTAGCCACGTTAGCATTGCACTGCTTTAGAGTAAAATGAACCATTTTCTAGAAATGCCTTTCTTTGATGTCCTCTGCATGCATATTTCATTGATATCTTCTGCATTTCAGTCCAGTAAATCCAGTCTTTGACCTCTTAGTTTCCCATTGACTGGTGGTGAGACAGAGTGAGATGATCCAGACAGCAATTCAGAGTACTTGTGACCCGAACTGTCCTTGAATGGTTCCTGTCTCTCTCTGTCCGTACTGACTACAAAGGGCGCCAAAAGCGGTGGCTATAATGAAACAAACACTTTGAGAGTGAAACTCACCACATGAGCCTCACGCAGAATCCCGAGTAAAGTGCATGAAATTAGGTGGAATGCGTCTAGGTCTGCAAGTCTCTATCTAACAGGGATTCACATACTATACTTTTATGCTGACGTGTTCATTTAATGGTCTGGTCTTATACAATATACAAGATGAGTAAGAGTAGATGGCATGCTGTAGCACCTCAATAGTTTTGTGACTCCACCTCCAACGTTTAATGTCACCTTCACCGCACAGTGAAAGCAGCAGCTACTGGGAAGTTCATGGTCTCAGCATCACTGAGATGGATGGGTCCACTACAGATGGGTCTCCACTACAGAGAAGAATGAGAGAAAATGACGCAGAATGTGAAGCCTCAATGGTAAAGCTAGTTGAGGTGAGTGAATGGAAAAAATCTGCAAGGGAAAACGTTTGAAATCTGTGAGGAAGTTACTTAAATCTATATCTGCACTAGCTTTTCACAGATGACCAATGTATACACTGAAAGCAGCTTCAAAGTTGTATGCATGAGAATCAGCAGAAATTCACCTTTACTTCTGCGTATAACATACTCATGTAAGAACTGCTTGTTTTTCATACAGGCTGGGCATAGAAGTACCATAGGATTCAGGAGGTCAATCGTAGCTAATCAAGGATCAGGTAAAAAGCGTCCCATTTATTTCAAAAGAATTAGAGTACATGGCTCCCTTTTCAAATGAACCCTGTCAAGACATAAAATTAAAAAACTCAGAGAGACATCTGTCAAATAAAACTTTAATAACATATGAATCAGAATAAGTTGTTGCCTATTGCTTGAATATTCCAACAGTAGAAAGGAGGTTAAATTCAAATAAATTATTCATTGAGTATAGTTGCTCGTGTCTAGTATCTCTCTGTAAAATTTAAACAAAAATAAAGGTGTGCCACAGAATAAAATGAAGATTTTTAAAATTCTTCATTGAATCTACGTGATGCAATTCTCCATCTCATTCCAAAATAATTATTAAACACTTGGGAAAAAAATACTAATGCATAAAAAATATATTCAATTGGCAGACAACAAATATATTATTTATTGCTTCAAGTTATTGATGAGCTTCCATGCCACCTCGTCATTCTGTTTTGCTCTGTCACTCATGAGCTATAAGATCATCAGTAATTCATAATAAATAATGTATGCATAGTCAGTCCTTCAGGTAGCTACCCTTATTTATCTAGATATATGTACATGCATATGCACTTTTTCATCAAAAGAAATGGTCAGCATATTAAACAATGCTGATTTGCAGAGGTTTCAAATTATGGGGAAAAGAAAGAAAAAAAAAAGAAAAAGAAAGAAATTGAGGACTAAAATATTTTGGTAATGTATTTTTTCCATTCTAAGAGTGAATTGCTAGCACAATATGCAAATGTGGAAGAATATAATAGGATCAGTTCAAACCACTTTGTGTGTTAAACCTATAATATATTTTAGTTCCTCCCATATTTACCATAAATCAAAATCATAATGAAAGCCCATTTTAGCAGATTTATTTTAAGCAAAACAAAATTAATACAGAGATTAGTTTAACTATTTGTGGATAACCTCTATGCAGTGAATAGTTTTAAGTTTATGGAAAATATTTAGGAAAGGTTAAAATGGAAAATAAATTCAAAATGTGAGCTGTTTTTATAAAAATGACAATAGCACACAGTGTTGGACTGAATAGCTGCTTGGGATTATCAGTGAGAAAGGACAGATTCCAGTACAATAACATCACTTATAATAATAAGTAAATATCTAATATCTTTTTCTCCTGTAGCACAAATATTTCTAAATACTTGCACTGAAATGCTGATGCAGAGTGATCACTGACAAAAATTGCCTTTCTTTTGACCTGTATCATATTTCAAAGTTGTGTACAGTGCAGCTATTAAGTCTTTCTTCAACTAATGAAGTAAAAATTGTGTTTGTTCATGTCAGCTATATAATAGTATATAACCTGGTTAACATACTAACACGAGTAATGATTTGTACTTTAAAAAAGCACCAGGAAGGGACTTTTTCTATACACTTCATCTCTGGGGAAATGAATTGCTGGGGTCAATTGCTCTAATGTTATATGCTGCAAGTTGGATTATATATTTTTCTGTTGTTTTATTCACCTTGTTTGGTATTTTACTCTGCACAATCATCTGTTGTAAATGACTCAGGAGAAAATATAGTGAATTTGCTGCATAAACTAGATGGATCAATGAAATGTATAAACAGAATGAACACGAACCATTGGTGCATTTTGATTTAAGAGAGGTTAATGTGATTGCACGACAACACAAACAAAATATTTCCATAAGGCTACACAGTCTTAATTCTATTGTATAAGACCTTGATGATAATTTACGTAGAATATTATGAGGATACTACGCATAGGTCTTACCAAGCATACTCAAGGAAGATGGCTTCAAACTGGAATAGAAAGAAAGAGGGTTTTGTAAGAGAATATGAGGACAAAAAGTGCTTATGTGTTCAGTTTAGAGAAAACATGACTTTTCATGCAAGTAGGTATGTATATTTTGCATGCGTGGGTGTGTTACGTGAAGGGAGGGATAAATGCTCAAAAGAAAAGCCATTACACTAAAAGACAGTTTAGTCTTTGGCACAAGAGCATAGAGGAATAAAACGTGGCCAGGAATAAACTTGCTCAGAAAATGAGCAGATTTCCAGAGGAATGAGGTTTTGGAGCAAATTTCTAGAAGTACTAGACACAAGGAGCCTAACTGAACAGGGAATCTGATGAATAGATGAATAACATCAGGCAGAAGGCAATGGCGCTTGATGACCCTAAGCACCTTTCCTACGTTCTTATAGACTACAACGTGATTTTTCCCCAGTAAAGGCGAGTGCAATTGCACACAGAACTGCAAGGCAGTCTCAGCTCCTTCCCACCTGCAGGAGAGGGGGAAAAAAAGAGCCACAGATGCCCGTGGCACCTCTTTTGCCTGTGCTTCAGCACTATGATGTGGTAGATGGGTGGAGGTGCAGTAAGGCCCTCCTTATTCCCTGAACATAAGAGGAAATAGCAGATACTGTTGTCCCTGCCCAGACTTCAGCCCAAGGAGCTCACGCAACACAGGGCAGCTGCTCTTTATATGAGGCCACTTCCGCAACATGGATGCTCAGTGATGGCCCATACCGTGCCTAAAGCAAGTAGAAGGAAGAAGAAATAGTTAAAAGAAGCATCTAGTATGCAAAACAAAACAAAACAAACAAGACTCCCAACATGTGGGCTCTCAGCTGCTTTCGCAGTGCCCAGCTTACTGGGACCATATGGCTAATGTCTTGTCTTAGCAGGGCACAAAGGCCTACGCTTTGCCATTTTTCTTCCTTTTGCGTAGCACCTTTCTCTACAACAGAAAGGTAAGAGGCTGCTCACCAAGAAGTAACCTATACGTACTGCTTTCACTTATTAAAAGAACCCGAGGTGCTTACAGAAACAACGGTGACTCACGTCAACTAAAATCAATAGGTATAGTCGTTGAATGCATAGAAATAAATAAAGAGCTGGCATGCCAAAAATCATCAGTGCTACCCACTGAGTTCAAAGACGAGTGCTAGGAAAACATCCAAATTAATTTTGTGTGTGTTATTAAAGTTTTCTATCATGCAAGGCAGAAGTATCCTGAGGCCCAGTGCTGCAATGAGCTCTCCTGCAGCACGTGCATGCAGCTACGCTGCAGTCGGTGAGAATCAGAGCACGTCAGTCCTACCACATCCGACTGAGGCCTTTGCACAGCTGCTGCTTAAGGCTTGGATTCTGTTATATGCCAAAAATTAGAAACCAAGCTCTACCTTAGCACAGTGTAACAACCCAGTGCCTACATTTGGGCCCATTTGACACAGTGTGCATAAAGCAACCAATTACAGTAGGAGGCTAGTTAAGTGTCTATGATTTTTTTTTTTAAAGAATAAAATGAACGAGTTCAATTCCCCACACAATCTCATTCTCCTCCTTTTCAGATCTGACATCTGCTGTCATACCCAAAATTTTACACTAGAAAGCAGCAGCCTGGAATTTCTTAATTGCGTAGATTTCTTCATATTGCACTGAGATGGCAAGAGCCTTACCTAACCAACTGCATCTATTCGTCACCTGCCCAGCAGCATTCACAGTTTGTTTACAGTCAACTGCAAGGAGATATATAAACTTCCCCAGAAGAGGCAGATGTTGAATTTACACAGACAAGCAACAAATGAGCTCAGAATGAGAACGTATACATGAATAGCCTACAGTATGCCATTATATCATGACATAAACATATGACAACTAGCTCCAAACAATGCCTATGGCAAATGTACCCATGTGGTACTGCCATTAGAGTAATTTCTTACATGTTGCAGTTTTTTTCCTTCATCTCTCGTTCTAAGGTAATAATGAATAAAATGGCACCTATTAGAAGGAACAGACTGTAGTATACTGCATGGGTTTCAGGACAACAGTGTGATTATTCCAGGTTTCCTATAGTAAGTTAACACACCCCATTTCTTGTGGAGCAGCTTCTGGATGCCAGTAATATACATCACCAGAAATATACACAAATATAAATACACCCTATGATAAGTCATAAGAAGAGATAAAGTATAATCTCCCTATATCTAGCAGTATACCTAGACTTTAATTATAACAAACAGAATAACCTACCTAATGTATCTGTAGTGTAATACAAAGTGAAGCTTTTAGCACACATGAACAGCAGCCTTTCAGAAAATGAATGGACTCTGCATAACTGTTAGCATGGGATGGGAGCTTCATCCTGTCAAGCAGCATTTCCAGCTCTTTCGAAGCTTGAAAATCACCCCTGTGCAGAGAAACAAACTCAAAATCTCCTATGTACAAGTGAAATCCTCCCTAATTCCTCAAAATGAAGCTTATCTTGAAGGAGGCATTGCATAGATCTTGAGCTGATCCTCTGCAGGTGAAGGAGTATCTTTGAAAATGAGGAAAAGGTGGCATCAGCTGTGTCAGCTTCCGCAGTTTCCACATGTTGTTAGGGGAGATCAGTGCAACCAAATCCTTGTTCCAGTCTCTGATACATTTAACAAGTAACATTTCAGCTTTAGAAAGGCTACCTTTTGTAGCCAGTGAAACCTCCCATCTAACATACCCAAACTCAGGTGTTTACAATATGAGGATTACACTTTTTCAGCTTGAAGCTTTTCCCTGTCAGTTACTATTCATACCACTGCACTGTTGTAGTGACAATTTAGCTGAAGACTCTTGACAAAGCAACCCACCTTTACTCAGACAAAGCAACCCACCTTTATTCAGAATAAATACAAAAAACAAATTTATTTGGAAGAGAGAGCTGAGGCAGGAGTCGTGGCTCAAAAGTAGGCCAGCCAGTGCTGGTTAAAATCTAACCAGAGAGTTTTGACTGAATGAGAATTTTTTTAAGATGACTCTAAAATTTCCCATCAGGAAAAGAAGAAGGTAGCAAGAAAACGTCTAGACAGTGCTACAAAAGCATGAGTGGTAAAACCTGAAAAGGGAGAGCTGTAAATGAGACTCTAGCTGGAATGGGTTTGAATTGTAACCAAGGATATTGAATCCTAGATTTGATTCGTAATGTTTTCAGAAGACTGACACTTTGTCCTTTTTTTTTTTTTTTTTTTAACAAGGGAGAACACAGCAAGGAAATAGCTTGGAACTGACTCTATCAACTGTTTCTCTCTCTAATGGATATAATCCACAGGATACCAATTTTGGCTAACCACTTAATTCAAAAAAGTTAGTGCTTTCTTCTGTGTCAATAAAAATGTCATTGATTTTGACATTTCATGCAACTATTTACTAAAGGCAAAGGAGTTATATACCAGAAATTGTGAACCAAGAGCCTACCCCCAGACACCTTCTCTATGCTGGACAAGTCACCAGCTGGTCTCTGGTCTTCCTACTCTGATATTGTGGAAAAGTGATCATGGAAGGTGGCTGGGATGGAGCCACAGCATGTTCTGGCCAGGTTCTTATTCAGGATAATAGAAGGACTGGGACTTTGTATGAAACCCTGGCGCTTCCTGCCCACTCAGCATAGATGTTACTGTAGTTACAGACACACAGACTGTGCATTCAGTGCAAATACTACTTTTATTTATTATTATTATTTAATAATAATGTATGTAATACATACGTATTTATCTTACTGTTTGTTTGCAGGAAAGGGGTGCAGTATTGTTAAATCCCAAAACTCTTCCAGAATAAGCCATCCCAGTATGCACCAGTATCACTGCATCTGACACAAAATGCCAGAATGACAGGAGTTGCACTGAAGATACTCTGATGAAAAATAGGAATTGCACTGAGGAGAAAGGAGCCTCATTATACCCTTATGCAATTCAATGTGCGAAACAATTTTCATCTTCAAGAATAATATAATTTACATTCAACTTTGCATAGCCCAGAAGAGCTGTCCCAGTTGTCAGGCATATCCAGAGTAATTCAGGCACCTGAACACAGTGCTATTTTAGATGCCCTAGAGTACGGCCCCAAGCCTCTCCTACAGCTGTTTCTCTCTACAGATCTTCCCTAAGTCCCGCGCCACGTTTGCTGCCCTTGTGAGGCTGTCTCAGGTACCTAAGGGTCTAGACGCTTGTGTCTAGGCAGCTGAATCCCACCCATTATTTTTTCCCTGTTACGTTTTTTATGTTGAGGCTGTAAAGAAGATGATAGTCTGTTTCTCTGCCACCCTGGGATATGTTCTGTAGGAGAAGAATGGTTACTCTAGCTTAACAACCCCTCTGTGTAAAAAGCAGCATAAAGAGGTCATATCAGAGCTGAAAATTGGGCCAAAGAGAGTATATTTTCCTCTGGATGCACAGTTATAATTGCTATTATGTTTAGGGAATTGGGCTTGATCACTGAATGGAAAACACTTTGCAGTTAAGAGGGTTGAAAGCATAACTAGATTTGAATAATTGATGTTAATTTCCATTTGCAGAGTAGACTATCACAATCCTGAATCTAAATGCCATATACTATTCTAGCCCTTTCCCTCATTTTTTGTTGCCATAAATTGCAAGGTAATGCTAACTGGAGGGTCTTGTACAGAATTGCTGTATGGATCACATCCCATTATACTTCTGAGATCAGGAAGAATCCACTCTTGCATTACTCATGCCTGTGAAGCAAGTTCTTTCCTTATTTGGCTATACAATTAACTTGAATGAAACTGAATGTAATGCCTTGAAAACAATACTAAATTAAATGGTAATGCAGTAATCCATCAATTACAATGGGGCAACTAATGGCTTGAAATAGCTTTGCACAAGAGTTTCTAGCAGGATTAATAATATAATTAATGTTATGTACTCACCATTAAAGTAGGAAATAAAATATTGTTTTAGTTAATTTCTCCTTGTCATTGATGGGAAAGTGTAATTCCAAAATGAATATTCACTGCAGTTTCTTGTAATGTAGCGCCTAAGTATGCAAGTATCTATTAAAAAAAAAAAAAAAAGGATTTGCCAACTGTTACAACATAGTTGTTACTGACGTTTCTGTAAGTTTCAGAAATCGTAAACATATTTTTAATATCCTTATTTGTTCTAAAGGCAGTAATAGACACTTTAGCTTTATATAGGTTAGAGAGAGAGATCTTGGTAATACTGTGAGCTGGTAGCCTCAGTATTCCGCTGGTTCACAATTGTTTTAGAGATGCTATCATAAAAACAGAGACAAGAAAAAAGTTAGGTATAAATTATCTGGCCAGCTATAGCAAGAGGGAAAAGAGCAGTTTACGTTTGGAAAAATGATGCGAAGTTCACTCCTGCCCTCTTTGATGTTACAGAAGCAGATGATCAGCTAATGTCTAAATTTTCTATTGACAACAAAGCTCAAGAACTGCACGAATCTGTAGGCACGTGCGTATGCTTAGCGTCCCCGTGTGACATGCATGCAAAGGGGCGCACAGCAGGTGTTACTCTTTCTGATCTCTTCCACTAGACCCTGGATCTGAACTATGCTGACTGGCCTCTTGGTTTATTTAATCTACAAAAGCAATCTGTTCAGGTGCCTACAGTTGTAAAACAGCTACCAGCTCCATGTTTCAGAGCAAGAATATCTCAAATCTACTCAGTGGAGTCGAAAAACAGGGCTTTTCCATGCTGGTGGCCTGCTGAGGCAGCAGAAGAAAGGAAACCAAGGGAGAAGAGACCGGGAGAGCTCCTGCTCCCAGCATCTCTGCAAGAGGGATGTGCTCCTACATCTCCAGTGCAAGGGGGGGCAACTCAGCACAGCCAGCAGTATTTCCTCAGTCATGCTATGCTTTCTAATGGCCTAAAGTGGAGCTATGAAGAGGAACCCAAAGATCCGATTTCATGCGGCATGCAGGAACTCTACCCAAAGAAAACTGGTTAGCATATGACATAAGCTACAGACTGCAAGATTTAAAGCCACCATACAAACAGAATAAACAGAAATAGCAACAAATATGTGCATAGACACATCATCATCGTGATGGTATGTTTACAGTGGCCTTTGAAGCAGGTATAAAAAAATCTCCTTTGCAGGAGGGATCGCTCAGTGGGTCCCCAGGAGAAATGACTTGCTCCTATATGCCTTTGGGCCAATGAAGTAGAAAGCAAAGGTACTGCCCTTGTTCCTCCTTTCTACTTTCCCTCTCTCAGGTTTTGTCTTGTCCAGCGGCTGCATAGACACAGTTGTTTCTGAGCTGTGGAAAAGCAAGAAAATGGCAGTTCTGCTTATTTCCTAATGCTTTCCCCTAACTCCAGTAAAACACCCTGTAGGCAAAGTATACTCAAAGAGAGTGTTAGCACATAGTACAGAGGTCACTTACAGAGCCAAAAGCTATCTTGTATTATTTACAAGAAGTATTAGATAACATTTTGGCCACGAAGACACAAAGAAGCATCAAGAGATCATTAAAGCTTTAAAGTGCATGTAAAACAGAAGGGTGTCTTTTTAAGAGGTTATCAAAGGATCCCACATGTGTATCAGGTCGACTCTAGCTGAAGCAAAAAGACATATGCCAGTTAGCGTTAATGGAAACTGCAGAGTGAGTAGAAAGGCATTCAATTTGACTGCTTCTGAAAACTGGATAATACATGTTTCAGCAATACTGACATTTTAACTTGTGGTTTAAGGGAATCGATACATTTTCAATGAGAAGCATAGCCCATTAGATATCAGGTCGAATAATCTGCAAACATTTAACATCCACATAAGTAGATTTTTGTTGTCTGTTATTTAAGGGGGAAGAGAGGTAAGGAAAATCAGCTATCCACACTATATTGATTTTATTCTGCTAAGGAAGATGGAAGAAAACAACACAGGATACCAGAAGACCCTAGGGGGTGAGTCAGGCAAAAGGTTAAAATAACTATACGGGACAGGGTCACCACTGACCTTATGCATTCTGTGCTTTAAGTGGAAAGTGGGTAGAAAGCAATTGTAGAAAGCTGCCTTTCAGATTGACGTCATTTTGTATTTCCTTGGTGCTTGTGGAAGAACTATAAAAATGCAGAAAGTGTAAAATCAGGCTTCCATGAGATAACTTGAATAGGGTAAAATTAAGAGCATATCCTACCCAATTAAGGTTTTATTTTGTGTTACGGTTATGCCTAGGTATTTTCAGAAGACATTGAAGATCATGGATAGTTTGTGGCTATACGTCTGTGTCTCTCAAGAACAGGAAAAACCGTTGACGAGAAAGCTGCGGTTTAGGGGAAGGAGCAGAGGAAAGGGAGTATAACGAAACCAAAGGGGGGTGGGAGATGGAGGGGAAATTATACAGCAAGAGCAAGAGAAAGAGGAAGAGAGGAAAAATCATTTCGGAGCTAGGTTTTGCAGGGGGGATTGCTTAGGCGGGGTTTGCTGTTGTTCTTTGATAACTGTCTACAATTACCCAAGGTGTCTTAACATCTGGAACAGATTTGAATTATTAAGGGAGTGAATAACTAGGAAAAAAAATCTCATTAAATTATGAACGGATAGATTTTATAGCACCTCAGCAGGAAAACACTAGCTCAAAGAGAAATCTATTCAAGTGCAGAACACTCTCCCTCCCATAAACCACAGCTCCCTCCCACTATTTGGGATACCTGGATAGTGTGATCGGGAATGTGAAGCTGGGAACAATCCTGTATGATCACCCTTTACTATAATTTATTGACTGCTCTCATTGTATGTGGCCTGGTGCAGACGCTGCCCTAGGGTGTTTGCCCTCTGAAACAGACACAGATAATAGAACTCAGACACAAAATACCAGGGGAGAGTCGGAACCAGATGGAGACAATCCATTTTATATCACATGTGGCTTTGACTTCCTGTTGGGCTGATTACTTCTTGCTAGAAGAGCGCTTTACTCAAGGGTTTAATTGAAAAGTGGCCATCACTTCTACCAAGACAAAGAGCTCTCTTGCAGGAGGTGCAGAGTAAGTGCGGAAACTGTAAACTGAGATTAGGGAGCACCATTGGGAGACGCCCTATGACTAAAGATAGTTTAGCTGAGGTTCTGCATGCAGCAGAGCCACTTTATGTAGCGCTGCCCTTGAGTAATTACTATATTATGAAAAGGCTACTCTGCATCTGCCAAACATGGAAAGCAGGCCACACTGACCTGCCACCATGTTCAGAGCCAGCTTTTATTTCTGTCTGATCTTCCATTGCACGAGCTATATTTTACCCAAGAGGAAAGAATAAAGCTGAGCGATACTGGCAGGCTCTTTTGTCTACTTTGGCTATTTAGACTCCCAACTCTTCAGGGATCTGACTGTGTTTATGTATAAAGGCGGATGCCACAGTCTGACAAGCACTGAACCAGTCCAGACCATAAATTTTAGCAAACCTGCTGACACACCTTTAAAATCATCATGATAAATACCCCCAAATCAGAGTCCCTAGGTCCGACAGCTGCACAGCCCAGTGCACCAAACACCATGCAGAGACTGCTATACACGCAGACGAACTCATGGGCAATCCGTTAAGGACAGAAAGCCTCAGAGACTCACATGAGAATATTTCCCACAAAACAATCACTCACACCCCTGGTCTCAGGATGAATGTGCAAAACATTTCCAGACATGAGCTTCAAATAGAAAATTCATAAATCCACTGAATACCAAAAATCACATAACCTATAAAGGTACTGGTTTTAAAACTTTCTCCTTCCCATACTCACCTGCACTCCTATTAATCTCATCAAGTTCTGGAGGCTATGAATTATCATTCCCTTTTTTCTTCTGCCTTATCATCCCTTCCTACCAGTAACATCTCCTCTACTTCCAACAGACCTAATAATTTTGTTTCTTGGTCTGAGGCTTAGCTAAATAAACTCAATTTATATTTAGCTTTGAAGTTTTCTGTTTCTATTTCAGACCCAAAAATCTGTGCAGAAAAGGTTATTTCCTTTTTAAATTCTACTAAAAGACTTGGTAAAAGATGTTATCTCTGCCTAGAAACATATTGGATAGAAAATTAAGATGCTGAAAAGTTTCTAGAGGGAAATTTCAAATTCACCAGCATCTTCCATATTTACCTTGATGAAAAGCAAAACAAATACTATTTCAAATGTAAATATATTCTCCTGCTGAACTGAGCCCAGATATTAAGTTTTATTTTGTACATGAAAGACTCTGAGCTCCTGTACCATAAGATCCCATCCACTCAGCTTTTTTTTCCAAATTACGTCTTTTCTAGTATACAGTGGCCACCCGTCTTATGCAAGTGCATAGCACCGCATGGGATTCACATGGTCATACGTTTAGCTGTTACATTTAAAAGTGGAATTCACGAATACAGAATGTTTTTATTTGCTTCAATAATTGCAGCAAACTGGATTCCTTGAATCCTCATTCACGTTTTGTCTATTTTGCTCTGCAATTACTTTCACTAAAATGAATGGGACTACTCAAAATCTAATGCGTGTCTCAGTATGGGC
Source organism: Struthio camelus (assembly GCF_040807025.1). Taxonomy (NCBI): domain Eukaryota; kingdom Metazoa; phylum Chordata; class Aves; order Struthioniformes; family Struthionidae; genus Struthio; species Struthio camelus. The sequence continues at coordinate 110,983,051 of NC_090942.1, read as the reverse complement.
AAGTATAGTGGAACCAAGCCACAACAATGGATAAAGTAAACACATTATTTTGTTGCCATCCTTCTATTCTTAAAAGCCCTATTTAAAATAGTCATCAGACAAAGATGATGATGAAAAGGCACAAAATGAGGCCATGAAAAACAACACAATTCAGATTAAGAATTCTCACATAAAATGGCCTTCAGAATTAATAAGCCATTCAAAGAAAAAGAATGCCCTCAATAAAAACAACTATTTATGTGAAATCCTCCCTTTGTACCTTCAATTTCGGCAGAGCTTTTTTCCTGAGCTGCTGTTTCGCATGTATTTATGTGCTTCAGTCCACACCCAGGAAGAAAGAAAACCTGTCTATGGCCCATACAAATTATACAAAATGAGTCAGAAATACTGTCACTGTTACAGGAGATCAAAACTTAGATAATATAAGTGCATGATGCAATTTGATTAGTTGCTGGATAATTTCTAAATTATCATAACATTTGGAAAGTATTGACTGATTTATTATGGAAGCCACTGGCAGCAACTGTGTGTATATACTTTGCATGAAGAAAGCATTCAAGTAGCTACAAACTGTAATATTAAAACTAATATTTAGATATAGAAATCATTTTAAATGCACTTTTTAGCCGTCTAATACAGATTAGTTATAAAGTCCATAAAATGGTAATGTAATATTATTGAATTGCATGCAATATTAGATGATTCACTCTTTGTTGCAGGGCAGCAAAAATTCATACTCCATGCTGCCACTTTCTTGAAAAAATTGCATGTGATATTGTAAGAATTTCTCAACAGCTCCTCTTAATTATATAATGACTGACATTGTCCACTACAAAGACTCCTGTATGGCTGGATATAAAATATCTTTTTAAATGATTTGTTAGGTTTTATGCTCCTGATGTCTATCATTTTCCTTTCTGAAAATCTATTCCACCCAAAAAAGTCTATACAGCCGTTGTGCTAACAGGACTTTGTTAAAGCTGTACTGGCTCTTATCTCAGAAGAGAGTGGTATTTTTTCAGTGCTACAGTGCTACCGTGAGTTTCCTGAAGCACTTGCTTTTTCTAAAAAAAAAGTTTTCTATTTAATTTGGATAAAGAGGCTAAATATGAAAATCTATTACAAAAAAAATGAAACATTCTCAGAAAGCAAAACACAAGATTCATTTTTTTCATCATGTTGTGCGCTGTTTAAAAGCACATGTGTGAATACCTGAAAAGCCATTTTGCAACTGAGAAAAAGGAAAGAGGAATAAGAAACCAGACTGAATCTGTGAACAAATCTGGGATTTTGTCCAAAGTACTCAAAAAATAGCAGAAGGTCAAACAACAACTTGACAAAGGAATTCGTTTAGACTGAATCAAGAAGCTATGAAGTGATAGAAGGTGCTCAGAAATCAAATAAGTCCTTATCCAAACGCTACAAGACACCCAGGGAAAAAAAAAAATCACAAACGTAGTACAAAACTGGAGTCTGCAAAAGCTTGCCTGTGCTGCTGCAAACAGAACACGCCAAGGCAATATCCCTCTCTTGCAGAGAAGAGAGAGCTGTAGCAGTTTTCAACGCTGTAAGAACTTGTAAGTGTACCAACTGCAGATTTCAAGACCATTAAGGCAGTGTATGAATGACATTTGTGATTAGAAATGAGAAAAGATAAAACTCGAAATAATCTCAAAGGAGAAAACATCCTTTTTGTAAGTTAAGAACATGGCAAGTCCTTGGTCTGCTAAAAATTGGCAAGGTGGGACACAAGTCACTGGAGATGTCACGCGTGGCATGGAAAAGCTCTTAACAAACTACAGAAGGAATTTGAGGAACTACCAGTGTTCAAGTCAATCGACAAGTTCTCTCCATTCTTGCAGCTCCAAGAAACACAAAGCAAAGGATCAACAGACTCACCACCCTCCACAGTCACTATAAGAAAATTATGAGGGAGGGGACACTGGTCTTATTTAAGGATACTAATAAAATATAGATATAAAAAATCGTTCACTTCTTGTAAATATAAATAGCCAAGGGCAGATAACTGAAACTTAGTTCTCTGCACCTCGAGCATCAGGACTGTCCTAGCTTGTGTGAGGATGCGCACTTGCAGAGCACACTGAATTCTGCTGCGGAGGGTAAGTTTGGTGAACTGTAAGGCACTGGAAATAAAGACGTTTAAAAGGAAATCTGAGGGCCAATAAGGACTGAGAGATACACAAGCACACACACACAAAGGAAGACTACAGGATTCTATATTCATTGCAAATATAAAGTGATATTTTACAGTAAAAACTGAGCCATGTAACATAGCTCTTTTGTTAGCAAAAAATTAGCAGGGTGGACTTTTTTACCTTGGTTGTAAGAAACTATATCCCTCTCTTAGACTGCTTGGATTCATTTTCTTTAGATAGTCTTACTACATGATACCTCAGTTCAAAAGCTATATTTGCTACCCACTATCCCTGAAATGGTGGGTATGACTATGCAATTTTCAGCAAATTACATGTTTTGACATAATCTATTGAAAATCTAAATAGAAAACACTGAAAAACACTTTAAAGTCAGACCTTAATCCATATTTAGCACTGCAAGATTATAGTTTGGAACCAGTGAAATATAGGTTGCAAGCTGATAACATTCGGTTTGCCTAAAATCAGAAAATAAGAACGTTTGCACTTCTGTGAAAGGGACTGGAGGCTTCCAGACAGACACGGCTAAACAAAACACTCAGCATGATCTGAAGGTGAGGAAACTTCCACCAATTCCTGAAAAAGGCACTGAATAGTCCTTCCTTTGGACAAAAGTCCTTCCTTGTGTCCTGCCACAGGAATTAGTGCCGGAGGTCCGCCGACTGCTGCTCCAGTCACATAGAGAAGCTTAGAAAAAGCACATTATCACTTGCCATAACGTCAGAGAGAGAGAAAGATTGGAGTCGATGCTCCTGCCATCCTGTCAGACACACAACAGACTGCGACTGCTCAGCCTCAGGACATGGAGACACCAGAAAAAATAGTACTGACAGAGTCCAAAGAGGAACACACATGTCTGTGAAGCAATGCATGGCACTTTGGAGACTTCACGAACATTATTTGCAGAGGGGAGGGAATGTGCCTGTGAAATTTCACCATTCCTCATGTTGTTACTAGTTAACATCACTGTCCTTGGCTGCAGAAGGAAGGTATGGGAAAATGAACCTTTAAAAAGCCTTTGCAGAGGACAGCTGAACCGCTCCAGCTGTTGTGCTGTTCAGAGTGTTACGTTACACAGTGGTGAGCAGCCAGACTCTACACAAAGCAGAAATCTGTCCCATTCCTTGGTTTTGAGGGATTATTGGCCATTCGTAATGTTAGCGAGTGGCTGGGGCAACTCCAGCGACAGCTTAGGAAATCGAGAGCATGTTGCCCCCCGCAGAGGTAGGGCTCATCTTGCTCTCCCTGCTCCCCCCAGCTGGACAGTCAGACCGGTTTGCGCTGGGTTTGCTTGCCACCCCTTCGGTCCATTAAAAAGCCATGTGGGGCGTCCAAGAAAACGGCAGGGCTGGTTCCCCTGACAAAGCAAGCGGCAGGAGCCCCTGGCCAGAATTGCCAAGGGGAATATGACAGGTGGGAATAGCCCCCCTTTTCGGCAGCAACAAGCTATTAATTTGCCTCAGCCACGCTTTGTGGAAGAGCCAGAAATCAATCTCTGCTCAGCATTAACTGCAGCAGCAGAGCATTTCTGACAGACTAAATGTGTGCTGTGAATGGAAAGGAAAGAAAGCAAGTGGTTTTGCTGTGCCATCCTCCCGTCCTCAACTTCTGGAAATTGAAAAAAATGTGTTGCCCCATCCTGCTTTGGGGAAAAGGTCTCACATTCCTCTGACCAATGCAAATCTACATACTAATATTTTTCCCAGGAATAGAAGCAGTAAATAGCAGTTATTAACCAGTTATTAAGTGTGCTTGTTGGCTGAATCACATCCATTCAGCAGTGTCCCTGCTATGTGGGAGGCAGACATACTGTAACGGGAATGAACCAAGTGCCAAGTAATACGGTATTTTTGTTACAGCTTCAGAACAGATGTCATTTTGTCATAGCTCCTGAAATAATTTTGAAGATAAGAAGATTTGAAGATTTAGTTCATGATGTTTTAAATCTAAACGCAGACTGGATTAAAGCTTTAAATTTAAACATAAGCTAGATACAGCCTTGCAACACAGGATTATATCAAACATATCCTAAAAAAACATTTAGAAAAACATACTATTTTTAATTTATGGTAGCTGTTGTACTAATGCTGCTTCAGCTATTATTTTACCTTCTGATATATTATTAACCACTCTTTTCGTAGAAAAATGATGCAGCCAGAAAACCTGACCCAAGATTGCTGTTCTGGACAAAAAAAAAAAAAAAAAAAAAAGAACTAATGAGGCTTGGTTTCCTTGGATTAAGGTCTATTGACTTTAATGTCTAGGATGATGTAAACTCCGGTGCAGGCTTTTCTCTGTGAGTGAGATTCTTAAATGAACATCTCCTGTGTGGGTTCTCTGGTGTCTAGTAGTGTATGAGCTCATGCTGTAGGATTTATTGCAGCTGAGGACGTTACAGAGTTTCTGTTTTCCTCCCAGTCATGTGTTTTCAAATAGCTTTGCAGGATTAATAGCTGTAAAAATGATGCACCCCCATTCAATTTTGATTGATTAGCTAAATTGTTTTGAATCTATTTGATGTGAGGAAAGAGACATCCACCCATATCTGAAGAGACAATTATCACTTAACCCTTGTTTGAGCAGAATCTTGCCTAAAACAGTATCCACATTGTAATATTTTTAGTGGGTTTGTGACTAAAAAGAGAAATATAGGACATTGTCTACACCGCAATTAGAGCTGCAGTAGGAATTTCTTTAGAAACTGCCAAGTTGATCTGAAACTACTCAGCTTGGGTATGGACATCAGATTAAGAAGTACGGAGTTTAGTACACAGTACAGATAGATAAACATAAGAAAGGCTAGCCCATATTGATCTCAGGTCTACCGCAGCTAACCTAGTGATGCTCCAACTAGATTAAGCCTAGATTAAAGGCTACGTACGCTTTTATATCCATGTAAACTGACGTCACATTGTTGACTTCAATGCAGGCTATACACCTGCAGCTGTATCCAGTTTTATTCCTGATGTGTATCAGCAAAAATATATTGAAGACCAACCATCTGAGGAAAAGGAAAAAGCACTCACTTCACAGAAATGAGTCCAATCCACGAAAGCTTAAGCTTTTATTTTGAAAAAACTATATTCTGTGGTTCTGCGACTAAGGAAAAGGAAAACTAAATGCTGTTACTTATTTGTTAAATTGTTGCTGTTGCAATATTTTTAAAATATTGTGTAAAGATTTTCTTTTACTGTCTAAATAACCTTCGTAAAAGCCTCTCATTCAGTCTATATATGTTACTATATAGTTTCATATAAACCATATAGTAGTAAAGTATTCTATATACTTTCATATAAATTTTACATGAAACCAGCATTTGTTTTCTACTGAGGTTTGGTCATGCCTACAGGTACTGTATCAAATTTCAGATACATCAAACCATATGACAGCTGAAAGATATGAAACCAAATCGAAGTCTTGCAAAGGTAGAAGAAGTACTCCTAAGACTTTTGACAGTGATTGAGCCTGGTCTTATGGGAGCTTTCAAGTCTTTTAGTAATATCCACTTAAAACTCTTCCTCTATGTATAGAATCACTATTGAAAAAATTACTGCAAATGCTTATAAGTATCTTTCACTTCTGATACATTTAATAAGACTTTCAAATAAAGACCTCACATAAACATGCTGCCAATGGCCTGAACTGGTAAACAGCAGTTCATAAAACCCACAGTAAATAGACTGAGCCCTCGGACTGGTGAAACGATTTTCCTGCCTCTTGTTAGGCATTTTAGCAACCTTTCCATGATCTTCTGACCACACAGTTGTTTGTTACTCATGTTTACTTCTAGAGTGGAAAGTTCATCCTTCCCACTGCTTTGTATCAGCACCTAAAGTTCATTGCTACTGAAGTTCAAACATTTTTGTGAGTAACATGCAACTACCAGTCTCTCACACGAACACAGAATAGGAAAAAATGTCAAACTAGCCAAGTCAGCCTGGCACTGTACAGGCAAAAGAATTGGCAGCAGGCATTGAATTATTTGCGGCTTCCACTAACAGAGCAGCATATACTGTATTTTACTCTATTTTATGCTAGCTACATGTATAAGAATTTTCTAAAACATCGTTTGGAAGTGTAAGCTGAGGAGGAAGAAGCAGAGAAAGACTGAGGAAAACTAGCTCTATGTACCATCAAATAATTCTCCCAGGAAAGAAAGAATTCCACCATTTAATACAGGACTGGTTTTATTTTTCAAATCTAAGTTAAGACAGGCAAAAGGGGACATTCTGTTCTGCCTCTATCTTGGTTCCCTGACTGGAGGGTACAGAGTCAATCATCTCTGCAGATATGTCCTAGTCTCTTTGAGCTTTTCACTTAACATTTAAAATAATCTGCAGTGGACTCCTGAACTCAGGTAAACCACCTGGAGTTAGCTAACTAGTCTCAGGAAGGATTCAACCCGCCTTCTTTGAAGTGTCATGCTCTCTTGCGACTTCATTGATTTATAGGGATTTAACGCCACATCATGTTTTCAGAGATAAAACTTACCTCATTGAACATGGTATTCATTCACCACTTTTTGCGGAGCCTCATGCAAAACGACCTCTCATTAGCTCTCAAAAGAAGTCATATCCATACAGAAAAGGCTGATTTGAGGCCTGATATGAAGGTAACTTCATCAAGTTCTATTTAGCTGAATGGAAAAATCACTAGCTAAAGTTAGTCCATCAGAGAACCATATAAGTCACTTTCCTTTTGAGGTACACTGAAATTTCCAAGGTTTAGGGGGGTTAGGGGTTTCTTTTTCTTTTCTTGTCTTGCCTTGTCTTTTCTTCTCGTCCTTTCCCCTTGAATATTTTGCCTTAACAACACTCCTACTCCAGGACTTTACTTGCTTTTGACTTCAACAGGAAAAGCAACACTTGCTCCAGAGTGCATGGCCACGTCTATGCATGGAAGATTCAAATATTTAGTAGTCTAGTACCCCATAGCTTGTTAGACCTCCTACATCAATGTGTTTTGGTTGTCAACGCCTTGTCTATCATTTTTTCCTACTGAAATATTAAGTGTACATTTTTTTAAGCTTGAAAGGCATTAGCTTTCTTTTGGGCCTTTGAGAGACTGGGGGATAGGAGGCCAATACAACATTCCTGTGAAATGCAAAGTGAAAGCAGTTATATTGTCCTTCAGCTCTATTAATTGATACAGGTGACTATCATCCCTCCTGGGTTCAATATACAAGTAAAGGCTTGTGTGTTGAATTTTAATTCATGTACTTGTTTCTCTCTATTGATTTCCTGCTATTGAATTTTCAGAAATACATGAAGCCTGTAGCTGTCATGTTATATTCAGTCAGATAAATGGTTAAAGAGCAAACTATGACACAGTCAAGTACCTTGCAATCCTAAGAAATGGTTGCGAAGTAAAATGGGTTTGGCCCTCTTTTGGTTCTCTCCAGTTCAGAATGACTGAAAATGGGAATTTGTTATCTTCTTAGGCTCTATTCTGCTTTAGTCAGAAAATTACTTTTCTGCTCAGAAAAACAGATAAAGTTCTGAAAATCAAAGCTCTACAAACTTGTTACACTGTACAGCATACAGGGTCACTATAAATAGTAGCTGCTTAGGATATTAAAAGTGTTTACCAGCATAAAAAGAACAAATTAGAATCTCAAGACTTAAAATAAATCAAAATGTTTGTGCCAACACCGTCACTATCCTGCTTTGCAGCTCTAGCGGGAGGAGCATTGGCTTTCTTCACTGCATGTAGCTCTCTGTATGGATACTTGTGTATGGCAGAAAGGCAGCGGTAGCATATAGTGCTCTGGCTCCCAGGTTGCTCCTACCCTGTTGCTCAACCCAAGTGCAGCCGTGTGCAGCTGGAAGGCTTTCCAGCTCCTCGGGAGGGCAGGCAAGGAGGAAGAAGGGAGAACCACCACCCACAGACACCTCGCAATAGGATGCAAGAAACACCTGAGAAAAAGTGACAGCACGTACACCTCTAGATCTTCAAAAGATAGAATGGAAACTCTTTTTGGAGACCCAGTGGTTAATTCATGAAGGTTTTTTATACCTAAGAAAATTAGAGAAAGTTTCTGGAGTTAGAACAAAGATGATCTTCTTTGCAAGAATGCAAAAGGCAAGAGGTCAGTCTTATCCAGCAGTTTTCCCTACGTAAAATACAAATGTTCTAGGTTGTACTCTAGAAAAATTTTGTTTTAGAGGGTCAAATTCCCCATTATTTTTACATGTTCTTCTTTGAAGGGAGATGTGTGGGCAGACCCACCTTGCATCCACCATTTACTTGGGGTCTTGTCATAGCACCAACTGAGCACCTGACCTCAAATGGCTGGCTTTTTGTTTATTTTGTTCTTTCTGGATTGTCACTCATTCATCTTTTGCTGGCTTCCCTTTTATTAAGAAATTATTATCTCTTTATTATTATTTTATCACCAGACAAGAGCCTTTTCTTTGGAATCATGAATTTTCTCATGGTATTACTTTAGACTCATTATCAGACTCCAGCCCTTTTTGACAGACTAATGTGGTACAAAAGTCTCGGAAACCATAAGGGCAAAATTCTCCATGACAGGAAATATCAGAGCAAGCTGCAGGCTATTCCCTCATACTTCTCACAGAGGACCGTCCTGGGAGGAAGGGGAGACCACTATCAGGGATAGGACTGATGCTATTGAGTGTAGCGCTGTTGCCTCCTCAGTGAACAGTGGCTACCAGCATAATCTGGTCGAGGAACTGGATTTAGCCATACTGATGTCCACAAGCTGCCTTGCATCAATCTTATTCCCTGGGACACTGAGCTTTTCCTTCTTTCACCGCAAGTAGCCCCACTGCCAGCATAGGGAAAGAAGTCGTCTTCTCAGAAAATGACATGGTATTTAAAAAATGAAGCTCGGTTTAAGAAACAATAGTTAAGATAAAAGGTTTCTGCGTACTTCAAAATTCAAAATTTTCCACGGTCCTTACAATAAAACCTATACATTTTCATCACTTGGCTTTGCTGATACCTACGTACACATATACACAGAGTGCATGGCTATGCAATACACAGTATAGCATACTCATTTTTCCCTCTCCTCCCTATTGTGCAGTAGCAAGTCTCATAAAAGCAAGCATAAAAATAACAATCAATTTTTTATTGTAAAATAATCCACACTATCAGATGTATCACCATCTGTGTTATTCCGTACTACTGCTCTCTGCCTGCTGCCACGAGCGCAGGCCCATTCTCGGAGAAATTACAAGAGGAGATGCTTGGCTTTATGAGAGAGCTTGAAACTGGTCCCAGAATCGACTCTGACACAAACCCCAAAGCTGGACTTATGTATGTATTCAAATGGTGTCTCCTGCTGTTATACAACCATGGGCATATCTGAAGCGAACGGTCTCCACTGTTTCCTTGTCAGTGACCAATGTGTTAATGTAACTTTCAAGGCCAGAAAATGCTTTGTGTAGCTGTGTGAGGAGAATTAAAGGTCTCAGTGACTCAAGCTTGCTTAAAACATTCACCTCTGCGGCTGTCTTTGCTGTGGTATTCCAGAAAAATTCTTAGCATAAAGCCTGCGCATGAATCAGACATCAAACCTGTAAGCCAACTTCCACAGAATTGCCAGAATCCAATTACTATTGGCTGAATCCTCCTGAGAAAAAACCTTTTTCACAATTTGTGGAACATTATATTTTCATTTTTCAGTTACTTCATTGCTTTAAAATCATGCCCTAATGAATGCTGGTCAACGTTAACATAAAAATGAACATGCTCTGTGTAGAATTATAAATACGAGAACATTAAGACCTTTTATGCTTGTAGTAGGGTCTTTGTCTTATTCCCTTTTCCCTCACAGCCTGAAGTGCTAATGGAGAATGCTTTCTGATACGAAGAAGTCTGTGGCGGTTTAATTTCCAGTGGGCTGGTACTCGTTTTCATTTTATTCTAGGCAGTTGGCATTTTGAGATTAAAAGGTTATGAAAGCCTCTACAAAACTAAAATATTGAAAGACTGAGGGATGTTTCTGTCACCATAACATTTTAACTAGTTAAAAGAAAAATAATAATGATAGTAATTAACCTCAGCAGAAAGCACAGGTTAGTTACAAATAGTTTGTCAGCCTTTGGCCTTTTTCTACATATGCATTCACAATTCAAACTGCTATCTATTGTATCACAAACAAAACCTGCCAGATGGACTAAAAATTGGAGGTAATGATTACAGATTAAACATGGACTAGGCAAGGTCCCAGTTGTCCCATTTTACCCATGAAGGGCCTGACAAAAATGTAGGAGGGGTTCCTATACAAATATTGCTTCAAAACTGTTCAATAGATTTTTCATAGCCATGACATTTTGCCATGCCTTTATCAGTAAAATCATAGTGAGGAAGCGCAAAATGGTTCAGAATGGCTTAGCAGTCAAGCTACCTCCTGTGATTCCTCCACAGGTTTCTACAGTTTTCATACTGCTTCCAAATAAACCTTTGGCCTTTTCAACATACTCCCCATCTGTGACAAACCTTATTCCCCTTCCTCTTAGCCAGATCTGAATCCCTGAACAATCTGAAGTTGGTTGATACCTGTCAGTCACCCACCAGCAGGTTTCCTAATGTAATATTTCACATTACACTGTAATAACACAAGTCAATAATATAATAATGCAATATAATATTATCTTTTTAATTGCTCTGAAAGAATTCATGAGTGAAGGCAAAAGTTTGTTCTGCTCCAAAGTTACGTCTTCCAAAGCTGATTTCTCTCTTTCACTGCCCCACCCAGATCTAACATGTGTCAACAGAATAAAGCGGTGTAGCTAGACAGACCTGTATGTTATAGTCACTCTTAAAAGATGTCACATTATAATTTTACAATCATGACATTCACTTCACTGACCTTTTTGCTTTTCAGAACAACTGAAGTTTTCATTCATTCAGGCTACTATTAAAAAACATTCATATATATGCTGGAATCATGGTAATGCATCAACATCTCCTAGAAGTATCAAAAGACGAAGAAAAAAAAATCCACAGAGCTCAATAAACCCTATAAACCATGTCTGAAATGACAAAAAATGTACCACCGCAGTAGATTGTAACCTTGAAAGAAGGATGACTCAACAACATAAATAAGCATAAAAAAGCATTCCAATTCTAAAAAATGGTTTAAATAGATGTAAAATTTCCATGATACTACTGAAACAATTATATTTGATGGTTTTGTCTTTCATATTCTTCTTTCCTTTTAATGCTATGAATGAGAAAGAAAGAAACAAAGATAAGAAAAAAGAAACCACAATGAGAATAAAAGAAAGGAAGAAGGCATAAAGCAGAAGATTAAATTGTACTCTTTTTAAATTTAGCCTTACACAAAATCTATTAAACTAAAAAAGGATGAAAAGCTTTGTTTTATTTTCTTGAAAAGAAAAATTATTTTTGGTTCAAAAAACGTTGGCTAGCTAAATGTAGTGAACGTAAAATCTTAAACCTAGTGTCTTTCACTGGTACATTAAAAGGAGGCTCTTGGCTTTAGAAGCTCAGAATACAATTCCTTTAACTCATATGTTATTGTCCTATATCTATTCCATTTTCTTTTATTTGTTTGCTTGTTTTTTTTTTTTTTTAAAAAGCTCTTCATCTATATTCCTATTGGTAGAAAAGCATATGCATACAGTTGCACTTTCACATGCTTTAATTATTTTAATTGAAGTGCTGGTGAATTTGGAATATGTTTTAAATAAATTTAGCTATAAGAAAGAAAAAAGCTAATGAGAACTTCACTAAGCATGAAAGTTAACTGTGATATGTTAATTGAGGTTGAATTTCAAACAGAATATGGACACTCGTAGAGCTTCAGTTACATAGATGGTACATTCAGTTCAGCATAATAATAGCGTTCATTCTACACACGCTGAAAATTTTATTGAACTAAACAGTCAAGAATTGTTAAGAAATACGGGCATCACACTACACGGTGTCTACCGAGTATGGGTGTTTCCCAAACACTGGTCAGACTAGCATATTGTGTCACTGAGAGAGGGTTCGTGTCCAAATTTAGAACAAATTTGTTTCAAGGTTACTTCTATCAGCAGTTATTTTTCAGGACTGGATTGACAGTTTGACTGAGTCCATAATTTTCACAGTCTGAGTTTCATGATTGTCATGGTGATGGGCACAGCATATTGGGAGAGTCCAGGATTCTCTAAATGCCCCAAACTTCATACTACGATTTGCCACCCATATTTTGATCAATCAACACAGTGTTCAGGTCATGAATCATTCTTTTCACTCACAGGCAGGAAAATATTCCTGATCAACAGTAAAAGGTTCTGATTTTGAAGTTTATGTTCTTCTCTTTGTGACACTAACATTTTTTGGTGTTTCTTCAGACATAGATACATAGCTTATTGTGTTGATAATGCAGACAAAGACAAGAAAATATTTAGATCTTGAGTGAAAATTTGTCCTCATATGCTTTTTGGGCTATAATCTCTGCTATTATTAAATCAAAGAGCTGTTTAGCACCTGCATCTCCACTGAGATAAATAAGAGAAAAGAGTGGTCCGCACCTGGCAGAGCTGGGATCTAAATGGTTTGTAAAAGCTCAGTAGCAGCTCCTCTGATTCAGAATAACTTGCACTGAATATGATTTTATGTGTAAAAAGGATTTACCAGGCTCATAATAAAGATATAACAGTGGACTATAATGAAGATTGTCACGAAAAGTAAGGAGAAAGAGCACAGCATAATGGAAAAGAAACTTAAATGCATGGAAGACTGAGGAGAGCAGAGGGAGAAAAATAAAGCTAGTTTCTTGTGAAAATCTCTCATTCCAGGGCTTCCTTCTGCCCATTACAATATATTGCTACAGAACCCCCAAACCTCCCTTCTAGAAATCATCTTTGAAAGTTGTTTCTAGAAACTTAATTATAGTTGAAAAGTCAACATTATCTGGTGAGGTTACCAACCTTACAACTGCTGTTTCATCCTTCCTTCTTACTCTGCCCAGTTATGCGTGCATCTTTATTTTTCTTCTGGCAGCGTATCTCCTCTAGTTTAAGTTCTTTTCAGTTCATGGACCAAGAAATCCTGCATCATCTTCTTAAGTGGGATGTAGTGTAATAGCTGAGACTCTCGATTTACTTTTTTGGCATGGATTTTCTCTCTTGCCTCGCAGCCCACAGGAGTAAACTGTAGTGTAAGCAGGGGGAGGATGAAAAGTCAGTGAAATAAATAGCCTACAAACAAGTGCAACTCAAAGGTGAAATGAGCCTGTGGGTAGCTGTTGCTCGATTAATGGAAGAAATAAAGTTAAAACACAGGCACCAAGACAGCTAGTTGTCAAAGTGTCAGAGCTTAGGTAAGCCAGTTTTTCCTGGACAGAATGTAAAATAACTTGTCGATATCTTTGTGAACTCTGTGCAAACAACCTGGCCAATGCAAGAAAGATTGGTTTTTTTAGGAGATTAAACCTGTGCTTCTGTGTCCTAAAGACAAAATTCGAAGAATGTCACTGGAGCTGCGGGGTAGGTAAAAGGGATGACAAACTCCAACACACCTTATTTTCAGTATTTTCCATCTGAGTTATTATTTAGCATCCTACTTTGCTTATCAGGGAGTGCTCCATTTTGGAGTGAAAACTTGCTAAGAGCCAAAGGTACAAGTAGCTGCTGAAAGCATTGTTCTTTCTTTCATCTCTGCTTTGCTTACTGAATATTAATGTGACTCTGACTTTCTATCACCAACAAAACTCCCCAGCCGTACACTGGCCACAGACTCGTTTCAGGATTTTTGCCTCATTTCTACTCTGACAGTTTCCTGGTACCTGTTTATTCAATATACTGCCTTACACTTTTTGTGGGGACAGGTTAACAGGTCCTCTTCCATTATACAGCCATAGCATGCTACTTCTCTTCCATAATTAAATACCTGCAAAAGAAGCAGACAGGCGCAGTGACGGATGTGTCAGAGCACAAAAGAGTGATGGGGTGGGCATGTCAGCAAGGCGGCTGGTAGCGGGGGGGCATCCTCCTAGGGAATAGCCTGAGCGAGGGGAGAGGCATAAGCACGGTGGTTTGGCAGAAATGACTGTGCAGTCATTATTCAGATGAGATGTCTCCAGCCAAACAGAGTGCTAGAAACTACATATCTGTGAAATAAGTATATGGTCATGGGTCATTAACTCTACAGTATCTCTGTTCTCTATTTGACAGGCGGAATAACATTTGACTGCAATTTTTAAGAATGTTTGTGGTCAGAGGAAGGTTAGATCTTGCATTTGCCAGATGATTTTTTTGTTTGTTTTCCATATGAAAAATTGTGTAAAATATTCCTGACTCAGTGACCGCTAAAGCAGAGCTCATATGTTTTCTTTATGGTCAAATGATATCATGTATGTATGCTTTTCCTGGGCTAATCTGAAAGAGAACAGGACAACAGAGCTGGTCCTTTTCCTGCAGGCTAATCAGGATATTATTGATCATGTCTTTTGCCCAAGTACTCTCTACCTCGGCCAACAAAGCTGTTCCTTGAGCTATAACAAAGCACGGAAGCTCATGCCTTTTGCGTGACTAAGGAACTTCTAGAGATAGCCCTAATCTTCCTAGGTAAAAATGCTTTTTTCTCCTTTTTTAGCTGTGTCTAAACATGGTGGAGTCTTGTCCATCATGACCTCCCTTTTAAGTACTACACAGCCAAATGTATGTTTTGGAGGATTAAAATTTTGATCCAAAGCACTTGGCAAGAGACAGAGAGATCTCTCTTAATGACTCTATGACTTCAGACCCACAGTGTGCATACCACACTGTATTATCCTAATTTATTAGCATTTGTACCCTCATGATGATTTAGACTTCATTAGTTAGTGCAAATATGGAAAAAAATTGAGCTACAGCTCAATTTGCACTAAGCTTCCAGTTCTTATGGAGACTTTTTTAGCTATTACAAAACACCCACTTCTCTTCGGGATAATGAGTCACACAAATATTTCCAACTCCCTTATCTCCCCTGTCCCTCAGAGGAAGGAAACATCTTTCAGCTCCAGATGCAGGGCAGTACTGCTAAAGAATTTCAGCATGGTAACAGCTCCCCAAAGCCTCTCATCAGTACGGCAATGAAACACAAACTTTCACATTATTATTAATCCAAAATAATAATCAGCATGACCATTTTTAATGTATCCTGCAGCACTGAACTGGAACTTTCCTCACCATCCATTCCTGTCAATCACTATGGCAAAGCTTTGCCTGAAAGCAGAACTGATTCAGCTCAGCATGGAAGCTGAAAGATTCAGCTACAAGGCATTTAGTGTTAATATGCTATCAGAAATGACATTAAGACAGTGAAAAGTTCTCACAAACAAGAGTAAATAAATTGAAAGCTGTGACAAAAATATGTTCATACACATATTTACAACTGACTGTTGTGTGATTTCTAGAAATAAAGGGAAAACTGCTTTGCCTTTAAAGGTTCACTGTTACACACTGATGTTTGTTTTAAAGCAAAGCCCTAAAACAAACAAACAAACAAAACTCCCTAAATCTTTCTGAAAGTCTTAGTTCAGCCAAGACTTGCAGCCTGCCAGATCCCCATTCACTTCATAATATGCATATTTTTTAGAACCAAATTACCAGGATAAAGGATCGGGTCTCTAAGCCTAGAGAGAGTCATAAGCAGGTCTTCAGCCCTGTTTCCTTGTTCATGTGCTCAGTGCACACCACTCTCCCTCAGCCCAAAGGGCTGAATAACTATTTCCACCCAGCGGCATTAGTTACGTCTTGTATCCTGCCCTCCGGTAGGATGAGCACAGCCCCAAGCACAGGTTTGCCCTACAAGAAAAGGTGCAGAAAAGGCAACGAGGAACTGACAGAAGGGCAATGCTCCATCCCAGTCCATCCTCACAGTGCTGTATTTGCTGCCGGGGGATTGCTGGGCCCTTGCCTTGCAGCAGAGGGGAGCTGCCACTGGGGAGCAGAGCCAGGGCCATGGAGGTGCACAAGGCACATTGCCCCGGTGGCAGCACGTCTGCACCCTTCTCCCAAACAAAGAATGTGCCTCTGCAATGCAAACGGACCTTGCTTCCTCAGGGACATTGGAGTGTCGTTTTCAGAATAAACAGCTAAGTTTCTTTTTCTTTCTCTCTTTCTTTCTCTTTCTTTTCTTTCTTTTCTTCTTTTTCTCTGTATTTTTTCTTTCTTTCTTCCTTCTGCTTCTTCTTTTTCTATTTTCTCTTCCTTTTTTCTTTTGCTTTCTTCTTTCTCACTGGGTAACTCTTTTGCACAGTTTTGTCTTTCTCCCTCTCTCTTCCTTCCCTTGCCTTGCCTTCCCTTTCTCCTTCTTTCCTTTTCTCTTTCCTTCTTTCTCTTTTCCATCTCTCTCTCTTTCTTCTTTTTCTCTCTTTCTTTTTTTTCTCTCTTTTTCATGTGAACCTCCTTTCATCAGGAAAGAAATTGCCTTAGTGTACACAAAAATATTCTTTAATGGTGCTGCTAAGATATTCAAAGACACATAGTTTGCAAGCTGGAATCTGTACCAGGTCTTCCCCTAGGAGTTCAAAGAAGGAACTGAATGCACAAAACTTTGTGGAGATCCCTCAAGTTCATTCAGTTTCCTGGAAATCAATTTACAGTGGCTTATTTAGCACTTGTGTCTAAGCTGCAGATTAGATGGAAGCCAGGATATAATTAAAAAAATGTACACAGATATCCAGTACTCCTCTTCTTGATCACCACCCTTCAGATCTATCTACCATGAGCTATTCAGCTAACAAAAGTGTGACCATTTTTATGCTCAACTTCTATTCAGAAAAAATAAAAATAAATAAAATTCTTTTCTGGATTATATTTTGTGCAATACACCAAATTTGAGCTTGAAGCAAATTTTTACAGCTGAGTTAAGAAGCTTGAAAGGCAGAATTCACAATGGAAATGATGACCAGACCATTATTCTGCTAATAATAGTCATTTCAACCATCTAAAATAATACTGTGGCATAAAATAAAACAGCAAACTGCCCCAGCAGACAGAGAGACTGAGTGAACAAAAGTCTGCACAACCATATCATCAGACTCAGTTGCACAGTCTAGGTTAAATATTTGAAACGATATGAAGGAGATTCAGCCACATGATGCCCAGTGACATTAATGGGACCTTACACAGCTAAATCCCCCCATATAGCTACCCCTAGATTTCTGAGATAATAATTAAGCTACAGGATGTGACAGTGTGTGAACTGTGTTGCACCAATTGACACCTACACTGCTAACCTCATCAACACAGCCAGGTTAAGATTAACAGTACACAAGTCTTGTGCCACTGCACCTTACTGAGATTAGAAAATATTAAAAATATTTATCTAGTTAATTAAGCGACGATATTCTGGAGCTGTTACTGTAACCAGCCCTATCCACCGCAAGCGAGTTCAGTGTCATGAATGGTGTTGATTAGTCATGGTTTATAAGGCTTTTTAGACAATCAGATCACACAGTAGCTCACACCTATTTTATAATTCTTTAAGAGAGCAGTAAATGGAATTTTCTCCAAAAATAAAGTAAATAATACCTTTTTAAAATTTATTCGATGTAGTTAGCCCTCTGCCAACTTCTCCAGCAAGAATCTCCTGAGTTTTACCAGGCATGGATCTGGCTCACATCCCATAGACTTAAAAAGATACCTTTAACTTTGATCTTACTTTGTGTTATCTTCTGTGATTTATTGAGCGATCACACTTCTGCAGAACAGCTAGACATATTGGTGTATTTTAAAACTCCCAAATCAGTTTCTTTTTAAACCACCTTTTTCAATTTTATTAAGTTCTATTTTAGCTCCGTAACAGTGAATAAGCTATATAAATCTGTCTGTGTTAACACAGAAAGGCCTTAATCCTAGCAAGTTAAGACATAAAGAGTCTTCAAGTATTCATGAAGGATGAAATAATGTTGTTTCTCTAATCGCTAAATAAAAGAGAGTCAACATGTCAAAATGTAACAGTTGAAATCATCACCAGTAATCCACAGGAGCTAAGCAGTCTACTGAGACTGCTTTGTTATCTACGCTAGCTGACTAAAAGAAGTGAAGAAGCCCACAGTATAACCGATCTAATTGTTTAAAACCATTTGGAAGGGGTATATTTTTCCTGAACTATGCAACAATGCTGTTAGCCCCAGTAGCTCAAACTCAGGGAGCTCAGGGTGCTCCTATGCTGCAGTAGTCAGACAACACATGAACAGAAGGGATGATGACCCCATGGGATTTCTAGATCGAGGAAAGCTAGATCTAGGCAAGATCAAAAAAATCAGGGAGCAAAGATTGGTAGAGAAGTTACGTGCTTGTTCTACTTGCATAACTTGATGAGCTTAATACGCAACATTTATTAATCTTGTCAGGTATATCTGACAAGATCTATATCACCTCTGACAAGATCTATATCACCAGGTATAAATCTGAAGGACTCTGAATAAACTTAGCAGCAAGAGATTACTTGTCATTTAGTTATATATCCAACTCAAACAGATTATTTTAATACTGATCTCAGTATTACTTTGTTTGCACAGGCTGAGTGTTTGCCCTCCTGTGACTGGAACTGAAGAGTATACCCTATTCCCTAACGCCAGTACTATGCTTTGTTTCTGCTTAATGAAAAACATCATGGTAAATGGTTGCTGTAAATGTAATTTGAAGTACTATTATGAAAGCTTGAGGGGAGTAGAGGAGGACTTGTGTGTGTTACTTGGATCCAAAAGGAGATCCAAGATCCAAAAGGAGATTCTGATCTGCTTAATCAGAATTACTCTTCCAGTAAATGTTACCCCAGATTTTCCATCAGGTTTTATGTCATGAACATAGGCAATTACTGAGATTGCTGTACACAACTAAGACAGTGGTAACCAGTTATCAAACTTGTAACAGTGATACAAGGATTACTGTATGGACTGAAAGAGCAAACGTGAGCTTTCTGCCTAGAGTAAAAAACATGAAAGCAATATTCACTGTGCATTAGAGAAACTTATAATGCTCAGTACTATTTAGATGACACATAAATAATAAATTGAATAAGCACAATGACATATAGTGACAGTATCAATAATAAAATGCAATCAACCTAGAAAAAGACATCAAAGCCAGAAAAAAATCAAAATAATGAAAAAAGAGAACAGCAGAATATTTGTGAAATAAAGGTGTAATAAGTATCTGGGTAGCACAGAAAACCTACTTAGTGCTGAACATTATTTTTGAAAATATTAAGAATGATTCAGGGAAGAATCTTTTTTGGAGTCAGCTGGGCTCTTGTGAGTGCAACTTCCAGCTGCAGATACTGTGTCAATGTGCTTTGCAGATATGCTGATGACAGGTTGTGACCTTTTCTGAAAAACAATTTAAATTCTCTGTTAAAGGGTGTAATGAGTGCCAGTAGTTCCGTAAATAGTACTGAACTTCTATTTTTTAGAGATTCCACACCCCATAACCAACAAGAATTCAAACAGAATGTCCATACAGTTCTTAAATGGATTAACAAATATTTTGCTTTCCTACTGTCATGATGTTCAAAATCAGCTTGTGTTAAAGTGCTGTGACTATTTATCAAGGACTTTTACTGAAAATTTACAGGAAAATCATCTATGTTTTAGTTTAGACAAAGCATTAACTTTTAGATTCAAGTAAAGGTCAACTGCTATAGTCAAATAAAGCTGTATTGAAAACATGTTCTGCTGAATAGTGAAATATTTCTTTCGGTATTCCGTGTCAACTGCCTCTTTAAATTAGCTATATTAAAACTGTAAAAAAAAAAAAAGCACCCACTAATCTTTCAACTGTCAGGTATGATAAAGTGTTAGAGAGATGTGAATTACAGGACTGAGACCGGAAAACAGCACCAAGAAGAAAATAAAACTTGAAAAGTCTGGATTATAATTAATGTTGTGATGGTTTAAAAAGTAGCAGGGCTACACTGATATGGATAACATACAGATACTCTAGAGGCTTATAGGATTTATAGAATTTTAGACTATGACGTTTAGAACAAAAGAGTACAATATTATGAAGGGCTTGGTCATAGTGAAGAATAAGGAGAGCTGTTCCTTGAAATTCCATAGCATTTGCATTGCACTAGGAGTGTAAGTATAGAGTCTGCTTTAATTTACACATACCTTTGATGACCTCTTTATGAACTGCTGTCATATAGGGACTTTGATGCTAAAGTGAGAACTTGGCCCAGGTTACTTCTGAGTGCGATTCCAATTTAACAACATTAAGACCTCATTTTCTAGATCTTAATGAAAATATACTCTAAGACAGCATTAAAAACATTTAAAGAATTATACTGTGCATCATACAGCACTATAAATTATTGATAAAAGTATATCTTATAATGGCCATGTTCACATTAACTTTTACCAATGCCATACTTAAATTTTCTAGGAATAAAGCTTTTATCTTAACATTTGGACTCTAACCAAACAGACTTTAAAAGCTAGTCATCATAGTACTTTTCATCAGAAATGTAACTACTGTACTTCTAAAGATTTGCCATTAGAACTATCTGCCTCTTTGTCATCCTTTTGCATTATATATATACATAGATTATGGTATTATGGTTCAATTCTGTTTTAAGGGTAGCTTGAAAGACGATGATACTGATCCAAGTAGGTGTTCACATCATTAGAGTTTGGAAGTTTTTAAGTAAACCTGGATATTGAATGAAAACTATGCTTAAAGGTCTCCAACCAAGATTAAGATCATATTTGCATTTTTATAAAGCCAGAAGGGTTTGGTGGAAATTCTAGACTTACTTATGCTGGCATTTTTAAACTTCAGTGTCTAGATAAATCCACAGCTAGACAGAATAGAGAATTGTTTCTCGTTTTTTTTTTTTATTCCCAATCAGAGCCAAAATTTTCAAAAATTTTCCAAGAAAATATTACAAAAGTAAGCTAATAATTTAGAGAACGTTGAAACCTTTCAAATCAACAGCGTTTACATTTTGCGATGTTAACATGTAATGACAAAACAGAACTGACAAATCAATAAATTGAGAAATTCAAAATTAGCCATTTTGCCATTTTCCAAGAGAAAATTGCCTGAGAAGAAATACAGCTCCGTGAAACTTTTAACTCTGAGCAAATTAATGTTTCTTTTGCCTTTTTTAGAATAATAATTCTTATTATTCTAAGAGGAATGATGGCTATGTGAGCAGCCCAGAAAAAAATGAGGCCTTCCTTAAAGGAACTACCTGAGATGCTCAAGCAGAAATGTTCTTCAGTGCAGGATGAAAGGCTAGCTCAATGGTTTAAAAGAAAAAAAGAAAAAAAGACTTAGTATCTTAATACTGTAATCTTTTTTTTAAGGAAAGATGGTGGCAAAGGAATTCATCTCACCTAAGTTTAGGCATCAGCACTGCAGATACCTGGATCTTCGCTAGTCATCCTGGGCTCCTTGCATAGTCCATCAGTGAAGAGAAATAGGCAGTGTTAGAGTATGATTTCTCTGATCTATTTTAGATATGTATCTGAGGATAAAGTGAATCACACCAAAAAGCAATATTTCCTCTCCCATTCTAGGAGCGGTCCTAGTTCAGGTATAGACATTCGGGCCAGATGCCTCCCACCCATGAGGTATCCATTACAGCAAAAACAAAACCCAGGGAGACATCAAGCTTCTACCTATAAAGCATTCATGTCATCCTGCTAATTAAAAGAAGAGAAAGGTATATGTCATCCACGTATCTATATGCCCAGTTTTTTTTTTGTAAGGTTGTTGCCTAAACACAGCAGCTGGAATGAATAACTCTTTTAGACAAGTTTGCCTTCTCTGTATTTTTCTTTCTCCTGAAGGACAACATAAGATGTAACTTTGTAATTTAATTAAATGTGACATATGTTGCTATAAGCTACATACTTACAAGTACAGTATTTATGCCAAGGATGAGCAATACTAAAGTAATCATGGTTTATGTTTTACACAGGGCATGTCACTCAGCAGACTAGTTTCCTGAAAAGACTGAGAGAAAGAAACGCCAGAAAAAGAAAAGGAAATTATGAGCCAGAGGGTTTAAAGCTCCCAGCTGAATAAAGTGTAACTGGAAAGTCTCTTAATGACAGAAGAGCACGATATGATAATCATCATCATAAAGCTAGAGTTTAAGGTCAGCTGCCAAACCAGGCAATGTGTTCAGGTTGCTGAGAGGCAATTACTCCAAGACTTGCTAGGAGAAGTACTTTTTCCAAAGATCTGCTGTGGAGCCTATGGCACGTAACTCCCTTTTAATGATCTAAGCAGTATACGAAAATAAACGTCAGTAGGTGGGTACAGAGGAGTAATGTTTACTGGGTGGGGTGCATGATTGCACTCATATGGTAGACTCCATCTTAAAGAACAAGCTACAGATCTCATGCTCCTGTGTATAACACCACTGGCAAAAGCCACGGGAGGGATCACGACAGGCAAAGAAATACACTAAGATATTTTTGTATCGGATACAATTTTCAAAAATATTTAAATGCAAACTACACATATTTGTTGACTGAGAATAGATATTCAGTTTAGATTGGTTGATTTAATCCTATATAAACTCTACAATGATTACAAGTATATTGACATTAAAGTATCACGTCACTGTAAGGTACTTTAATATCAGTAAAACCGTTATGTACTATTGTAAATGTCCTTCCCCTTTATGTGTGCGATTCAGCTATCTAGACAGCAACTTTGTTATACTGAAATATTTGGGAGGTTGTAATTCTGTCATTACACAGATACTTAAAATTGCACAACTGTCATGTGAAGTTGGCGGCAACCTATTTGAATGTAGCAAAGTTTGTTCCAGGGCTAAGTCCTAGGCCCCTAAATAATTTAGGCATACTTGAAAATTATTTCTTTCAGTTTTACTGTTAGGGGTTTGTGCGGAAAAGGTGCATGCTCAGGACACTGAATCACTCACACGTGCACATAGAAAGAAATGAAAGCAATATGTAACACTCTATAAAATAAATCAAACC
Organism: Struthio camelus; assembly: GCF_040807025.1. Lineage (NCBI taxonomy): Eukaryota > Metazoa > Chordata > Aves > Struthioniformes > Struthionidae > Struthio > Struthio camelus. Next base: position 110,959,942 of record NC_090942.1, on the reverse strand, counting down.
CACAGGCTAACAAAATTGCTGGAGAAGCTGAGTTACCTCAATTAACTGCATTAAACTAACATGTGAAGGAGCCTGTTTTCTCATCCTACTCTTGAGTTCACGTATGAGAGTTAGTGCCTAGTGTCAGAGGATTAATCCAGGCACAGATGAGCCTTCCTTGGGCCTGGAGATGATCTGGTCCTCATTAGCATCCTAACTTCTGTGATCCCGTGGTAACTCAAACTTCCTCCTGGATGCCATGTCAGTACTGATCCTATGGCCCTCCTGCCCCTCTGTATTTCATGAAATGGACTTTCTGGCTACAAGGTATTTTATTTTCCCCAGCTTCTTCCATAATCTTATAGAGAGGTCCTGTTTCTGCCTTCTGGATCATTGCCCCTCTGTGTTTTGTTTTGTTTTGAGCTTTACTTTTGGAGGGTGCACCTTCTCCCTTCAAATGCTCATTTCCACTTCCTTACATTTTTTCTCTAAGCTATCTCAGACATTCAGATGGTTTCTTTCAGCTACCACCTTTCCAAACAAATTAAGATGCCTCTAGTTCAGATTCATGTTGGGGTAAAGCATTTAACGGGGGATCCATTCCCAAAAGAGGAGTTATTATTTTCTGTTTATCCATTTAATCATCTGAACAGTGCATCCAAGTTCACCACTACAGCTTATCTCTGACTATAGGTACTCTGCTTCCTTTGCCATTTCTCCTAACTGCTAAGATAACTGTTCAGTTTTCTCTTTCTAGCTTTAGATTGAAGTTTGGATGGAAAATCTTGACTTAAGTATTAACCTTAACACCCTGCTCTGGAAGTGACTGAGATAGATACTCAGTCTTTTTAGGCTGTTTCAGAAGCAGAGTTCCAGAAGCCACTGTCAGGGGAAAAGTTGCACCTTGCGCCTTCAGGAATTCCCTGATGAGCCCAGCTGTCAAGAGTTGCTGCTGAGGACTGGCATTTCACTCATACTTTAAGCCAATTACTCTGGGACCAGGTAGAAACGATTCTGGACTTATCACATGTAATCGCAACAAACAGCCCCTTTTCCATGTCTGCCATAGTTCCTGTTAATCAGGTATAACGTAGGCAAATAGCACATGTAGTATGCTGCAAATTACTCCATGCAGAGTGCTGGACTCTTCAGCTCTGTTAGAAAGACAGCAGTTATGGAAAGTGTACTAGAGGTAACTTTAAAATCGTTTTCAATTCTTAATAACTGCACTGTGAGTTCTGACAGATCTCTCATTCTTATGTAAAATTACTTACCGATAAAAAAGTTGCGCCATGATATGAATGAAAACGTCTTTTTACCACAAGCATATAGTTTACAAGGAGCATGACTGATTAGAAAGAGTAGATACATCCAATTTTCTATAAAATTCATCAGCTAAGCACCACAGCATCAGAATTCAACAAATTGTCACATTTGTGGTTTTACAGGTGCTGAGACAATGGTGTTCATATCTCCCTCTCTCTGCTGGAAATAACTTCTATGAGATCTCTGAGGTTTGCATTTGTTTCATCGGCAGCATCTCACTGCACACTCACAAAACATCTTGGGATCAACAAACACATTCATGCCTTTCTCTTCCCCATAGTTGTTTTCCATTGATGAATTTCCAGCATATAACAGGCATTCTTATTAATTCCTAAAAGCATGACCTTGCATACTGAATTATTTAATTTCATCCCATTTCTATTACTTCAGTCCTCAAGGTCCTCCTGTATACTAACAGTTGCTCACAACTTTTGTGCTCAGTGCATTTCATTAGCAGACTCCTTTCTTTGTGCCAAGTACTTAAATGAAAATATTAAATACAATTGTCCCAAAATTGATCCTTGAGGAGCTCCACTGGTAGTCTCAGAATATCATTAAGCCTTACATTTTAACACTAATTATATAATATAATATTATTTACACTATAGCAGCAACGCCAGACTCAACCTTCCTGTAGCATTACACATATGTATACATAGTAAGAGGCAATCCTTGTCCAGAGGAGCCAACAACCTAAACTAACAAGACAAATGGAGACAGGTTAGAAGCAGTGTTCAGAGTCTAGTACCAGATAACAAGCACAAGGTCATCCAAGCAACTCAACACAGCCCTGCTGGGTCCAAATCCAGTATCTTTGTTGTAAAGCCATTTTTCTGCTCTAAGTATTACTCTCTCTATCAATAGAAAGATATCGTTACGTGTACATAATTTTTGAAGTTATTGCTACAGTCATCCCTTCTCAAACAATAGGGTAGATGCTGTTCATATTTCAGAAGATGTTTTAATCGAAGACATTAAAAATTCTTAACTGAACATGACACAAAAGGATCTGCACTATCTACTACAGGCAATAGGCTGTCCCTTTGATACTTCTCCATTCAGGGGGCACTGGCAGTGCACCTTCAGTATCAGACAAATGAACTGCAGTGGGTGTTGGGGGAGAGGGGAAGTGGGGCAGTCACCTGCACCGGTTTCAACTGCGAGCACCAAGGTCAGACCACTAAGTTCTTGTCGCTGTTAACAGGAAGAGACAGGCTTCTGCAGAGGGCAGTGCACAACAGCTGCACCTTTGCATCTTGGTCTCCGAGTCACCCGCTGGACTACAGAGAGGCCAAGCGGGGCCCAGCTTCACGCCAATGTGTAGAACAGGTAAACATTTCACTTACTAGTTTTGCTGCTGATGATTTTAATCGTTTTTGCCACAGAGTCTGGGATCCTCAGATGGCTTAAACAAACAGGTGTTGCTTCCCTGTTTCGCTTATCTTGTCAGTGAACTAAAAAAGGCTTCAGACATTCCTTTAAAAAAAAAAAAAGTGTATCTTCATACATTTCCACCATTTTTCATTCTCCTGAATTTTGACAGGCCATAATCTCGATGTCATTAAGGTAGCTGTAATAATGAAGATTATCTGAGAATTCAACATTCTTTGAAATTTAGATTTCTGATATTTGGAGATTAAAAGAGTTCCTGCTATAACTTATTCAACTACAAGAAGGATGATCTAAGGTCAGTAGAAAATTTGCAATTTTAAGTAGCGTAAAGGAAATTGACAGTGCTACTTTGCTTTGCTACTAAATCAATTACAATGCCTCAAAAAGTATCTAGAGTTTTCCTGTTGATATTGTTCACAAATTGGATTGTTGTTACACAAAACTTCCCTGTACCTGTTGTATAAGGTTCCTAGCCATTTAATAGAATTTTTTTTTCAACATTACCTTCAGAATTTTTGTTTTTTTAAACTATTTTTCTCTGACAAAAAAATTAGTAACATAACAATAATTAGAATCAATGAAGAACTGTTTGTTTCTGATTGGTAAACTTTTACAGCTAACAAATATTTAAGGAAAGTATCCTTTTTTTTCCTTGCAGATTTTATTTGATTCTTTCTACAAATCAACAGCAACACTTGAATTAGTTTCTTTAAAATTTGATGAATTTATTGAATTATTCAATTTGTTAGGAACTGAATAAATGCATCACAGACAACTTATTAATAAAGCATTCACAATTAGCTGGACTAACATCTTCCACAGCTTGCCCTCAGCAAGCAGAGTAAAGGAACTGAATTTAGTACGTATGTGTTTTCCTGGCACTTGGAAGCTATACTTTCACCGTGCAGGCATGATGTCACAACGTAGTGAGAGTGTGCACGCACCCAAGAAAGTAAGCCTATAAGCAGTGAGCAGGAAAAAAAATTCACATAAAATCTATTTTTTGTTTTCCTTTTTTTATAATATAGATTTATTACACTTCGGAGGTCTGGTTAACTAACTAAAAGCTCTCCAAACGCTATTGAGAAACCATCTTGACTATGATCACAAAGCAAAATTGACAGAAGTACTGCTACTACTTATGGCTTATATAGAAAAGGTTCACATCCAGAGTGCCTGACAGACATTAAATTAATCCCACTGTATCTTAATTCTAATCGTCACAGGGAGTCAGCATGTTCTAAGCCGCGTCTGCCGCAGAAGTGAAGTGTCTGTAGCACCTATCTACGACAGGATATTCATAGTTATGCTTCAATTTGTCATTTTAGTTAGTGAGAATATTCTTTCAAGGATGTTTTGCTACATTTTAAAACCTGACTCATAAATATCCTGGTTTGCATCTTGTTGGCACAGCCTTATTAAGCTCAGTCCTATAAAAATGAATGTAGCTGAAGGTTCTCATTTGAAAGTTTTACAACGATTAACATGATGGTCAAAAATGACAATTTCCATAGGAAATATCACCAGTCATTTGTTTTTCTAAATCTTTCATACACAGTAAACTAGGAGTACAACAATATTTACTCATTCTTCTTTCAGTGAAGGCAAAACCAATTATTTTTAAAGCACATTTTCAAAAAACCCACCTTTTTTCCAATTCTGCATCTTTGTTCCAGGACACGTAACACTTCCGACAAACTCCTTTCCAAACATTTGTGCATTTAATCAGCTCTTCACAGATCAGAATGCAATGCCAGGAGGACCAAATACTTGGAAGACTGACACCCTGATTTCTTTTATGCTCTGAAAGCAATATTCTGGAAACAGCAGCTTCTTCATGCGTGCGTGTATGCGCGCACACACACAAACACACACAAACAGCATTACATCTAGCTTCATGTTACTGCCCTACATAACTACTTCTCTGAAAAATATCGGACATAGGCCAGCAAAAGGCAGAGGAGAAGAACATGTGGATGTGTACATAAAAAAGAACTGTATGAGGTGTTGTACAAGTTCAAAAGAAAAAAAAAAAGATCCTATTCCCAGAATGTTAGTAGGTTGAACTGGAAAACCCCTCCCTATTTTTATAGGCATTTATTAATGTGGAATGAAGGAAAACATCGTAAGACTTCAGAAACTGAACATCAGCACTGTGCCAGTCTCCCTTTGCGATTTTGATACATTTTTGGAATCACTCTGAGAATGTAAGTATTAGCTTGTATTCTGTGCAGTCGAAAAAAAAAATCGCACAGGAATGAGGATGCCTACATGAAAGGCTGTAACAGTGAGAACAGCTACCTAATACATAGGCAGGATAGTGTGTTTAGTAGTGCAGGCTTTGGATATTTCTCTTGCAACCATTAGGTTTTGGAATACAATGGAATCTTTGATTCCATTATAATTAACATTGCAGATATAAAGGTTTTTGGCCATTATTTTCATGCTATTTAAATGTTTTAGGAATATGCCATTAGTTACCATTTGCTGAAAGAGTTGGGGTTTTTTACTTCATTTTGCTTTTGTCCTTCTGTGCATCGAAGACCGTAAAGGCCTCTTTGCTGTTATCCCTTGCTGCTGATTTTGAATCGTACCTGTGCTTTAAGACTGATGGGAAGCCACAGAAGAAAAGTCGATACTAAGTAGATTTATTCTACATTTCCTGAGGTCGATCTTGCTAAAAATATCTTAGACCTGAAAAAAATTCAATAAGCACAATTTTTATCATCATGGATTTGATTGTCATGCTCCAAAAAATCTGAAAAGCAATTGGCTCCACTTTATGCCAGATAGAGAGACTAGAGCTGAGTAGGTTCCATCCTCATTATCTCATGTGACAAGGATGCTGAATGCCATGGTGAATTAAAAGCCCACTTTCCTCTTCTGGCAGCTGAAAATGAGCCCATCTAATGTATATTTAACAAGGAGATAGAACAAAACAAACATGCAGCAAGGATTTCACCCTTCTTCCAGTGTTTATCACACTGTGATGGCTATTGTCTTCCAGTTTATAATTCATTCCCAGGTCAGTTCAATTGAACAGGATCTTTGCCGTTAACTTCAACAATATCTGGATTCCTTAATTCCTCGTGTTCTTTTCACTTTATAAACCTTTTATTCCCCTTCTCCAGCAAGCCATCCTGCTTTAAGGGTTTCATAGAGACTGGATTCTGGTTTCACCAATTCCTTTCCCTCTTTCTGAATAGCGTGGAATTTTTTTCCCCATCCTCAATAATATGAAAGGGATCCTTATTTGTACGGTGTCACCTCAAATCTTTGTCAGTTTCTGAGATCTATGATTCACATTTCACTGTCATGGACAGTATAATAGTGCACTGGCTTTTGTGAAGATTGAACTTATAGACAAGGAAAAACTCATCATACTAAAATGAAGAAAATATAAAAAGTCAGACCTGGGTAAGCAGTTCATACTGAGGTCCACAGTTGTCACTTATTTTAAATATTCAACTTGTGATTTTAATTCTGAAGTTTTCATTTAGTTCAAAACAAAACAAAGATACTCAGGATAGGTTCACTGCGGATGATGTCCATGACAATGATAGGAGTTACCCATGCCAGGGTTGTATTTGTAAACTTCAAACACCAATAAATATATTCACCTTTCAGCTGAGACTCTAGAATAGACCCTCGGCTCCTGACCTTCACCTAAGCAAATACAAATGTGTATACACATGTAAATCTGCATTTGCAGATAGCAGTATCTTCATGTGCACACACTAAACAAATAATGCTTCTCTTATACATAAGTATGAGGATTTTCATTGGCAAACAAAGAGTTTTCAGCTGTAACCCTTTAGCATCAGCAAAAACAATGTACATTTTCTCCACTTTCAAGAATCTACTTTCATTAATTTGGAAGCTTCACTTAGTAACAAAATATTTTTCTCTTTTAATAGATGTATTGTAAAACTCATGTAAAAGAATCTCTCAGTAGCTGGGAATACAGAGGCTGGAGGTTAGATTTTGAGAAAAGCATATTACAGAACGTAAGCTATTCTAGGCAGACCCTATGTTTTTCGCAGGAAAATTCTTTCTTCCTTAAGATTATTCAGGGAAGTTAGTGCATTATGGGACACTAAAGTCGAAAATGTGCAAAGTTTTGTGTAAAGCAGCTACTTTAACAATAAATTAACTAGGTAGCTATTTTAACAAATTGTTGTTTCTGAAACATAGGAAGTAAGGTGGTAGACAATCCAAATGTATTTTCAGGAGTTAAAGAAAATTATGTTACTTAGATTTAATCTTCAGTTTCAGCTAACCTTATTCTATACAATTTTGGCAGATACAAATAATAACATTTTAAATTTGCATTACTCCAATATAAAATGACTTTTTCATTTATTCTTAAAAACAAGTACTCTTTGGAAAATAAACATGCTAAAATGTGTAGCAAGGCATTATAGTTCTGATTTTTACACACTTTCCATACTATCATATTGAAATATTATCTTACTTTGAGTAAAGTCAAATTTAATAGTTCCTAATATAGGATTTCACAGAGCACAGTATCAGAAAAATCCAACTTTTACATTCATTATATTAATTCAGCACACAAATATTAAAGGACTTTTCTAGAAGAATATTTGGTCTTTGTAGGCATTAACTTGGAGACATATAGCACAATTAAAAATTCTGCTGACTATTTGCTTCTATTGTGTTGATTTCCCAATCACTGAATAATTTTTTTTATGTAAAGTAGCAATGAAAAGATAACCTGGTCTGACTATATCTGAATGCTGAAGACCAAATCAAGTCTATACCAAAACTGGATCTACAACTTTAAGACCAAGCTGTTGCATTTTTTATCCTCACTGCAGTATTTCTGGTAAAATCATAATGTACTGAGGAACCAGCGTGGATGAAAGAATTCTATGACATACTGTCTTTTCATTTACTCATTTTAAGATATCATTCATCACGACTGGATGTAATCACAAAACAATCCAGAAATCATCAAACTAACTTATAATAACGGTTAATAAAAAAATTCATTGCTTAAGATTTCCTACTTACCATTATTTGAAGCTAGAACTTTAGCTCAGGTCTGACTCATGAAGCTAGGTAGATTTACATCGCCTCGCAATCTGATACTTGGCTTCCAGTATTTCACCATGCCAGTAAAGAATGCAGTGAGTACCAGTTATTTCAGCCATGTAGCACCAGACTCTGGACAAATATACCTTACAGACGTCTATACGCTACAGCTCCTGGTTTCGTGCCAAGCTGCAGACCTCTCAGGGAACATGCCTCAAGTTCCACCTCTTTCCCCACACACTGGTACAGCAATGGCTTGAGCCTAAACCATCAGGCCATTCCCAGCATCCGGAGAGACAATCAGCTATTGAAGCAGTCTGTGCCCATCACACAAGCCATTCCCACCTCCTCCAAAGGCAAGGTGGCAGGCCAGATGGAAGTCTCCTGTGGCACGGTCTGGTCTATGGGCCCCTGCCTGGATTATGATGACATCTATAACACATGGCAGTCTGAACTCGGGCGTTAGGATTGACAACAAAACTCCCCTTAAGCAGCATGTAAAGATAATATATTTAATTTACTCTACTATCTTAATACCTGCTTTAAAGATATAATAACAGAAGAAACTGTATTTGAGACACAGGCCTGATTAAAGCTGCCAAGGTTTTGGCAATCATCTTCCGTGGGGAGACACTCAGTGCTGTATCAAACACTCTGCAGCATCTTAGGCTCTGGCTCCAAATGTCTGTTCTAAGATCTTGGGAAACAAGTAGTATGACAGTCAAAAAGACAAGGAACAAAAATGCTCTGTTGAATAAAAGACTGTTGTTCTTGTTGCACCCTTTGCTGTCCTTTTATTTTTATTTTTTAAACTGAGATGAAGCTGGGAGGGTAAGGAAGGGCAGGAATAAAGTGTTCAGTAAGAGTAAAGGGCTACGAACACGCAGGAAAGGAAAAGGGATTGTTACGTACTCGGTCAAAAATCCACAGCAGGATTCTGCAGAAGACCCCAAAATGGTTAGAGTGGAGGAGGCAACAGTAGGTACTTAGAAACCTTGTATTTATGCAGGCTCATAAGACTCATGATCTTCCTTTCCTTAACTATTTGAATTTTATTTCCCTCTTAACAAGTGTCTCACCGAGGAGGTGAATGCTATTGTTGGTACAGATTTTCTTCATCAGCTCCCTCTGGAAATTAGCAGGCAAAGAGAAGTTTTAGTTATCACAGCTCATGAAGCATCCACAAATCAGATTTTTAAGATAAGCAAAAGAAAGATCAGAATTGGCCCTAAAAATAAATTTCAGGGAATACATGAAACTACACAAGAAAAATAATGTATTTGAGAACATTTTTAATAAATAATGTGACAAAAATTACTTTTCTGATTATTGGATCCTCAGTATGCAAAATTATGGCTAAAATATGAGGTTTCTTACATGAACATAATGAAAACATTAATCACATGGATTGTTCCTTTAGTACTGCACACCCTTTCTATGTAACTGTTCTTTAAAAATTAGCTAAATGAAAAATTTCAGTCTTCGGTAAACACCAAAACACTTTTTTTTCTTTTTTTTTTTTTCCATTGGGGCTAGTCCTGATAGCTGTCCATAAACAAACACACAATTTTCCATTAGCACCAATGACAAAGCAATTTTATAATTACAAAAAAGATCATAAAACCTACAGAGAGAGGCCATCATTTGGCAAATTCAATGCAACAAATGCCTCTGCTTCAGCTTTAATGAAAATCCAATGTTGAAAGAGGCCACAGCAAAATTGAAAATTTTCTGTAAGTCCAGGAAAAGTGAGAAGTGTTCTGATTATGGCCCACATTTAGGTTTGTTACTTTACCATCTGTCATCATTCAAATACTCCAAATACAAACATAGAGCATTAACAAAAAGATGAAAAATACCCCAAACAAATGCTTAACATTTTCAATAAGACAAAAAAGGTTAATAGTTACAATGGTTTACAAACAAAGTTTAGTGATTGTGCTTTTAAAACCAAAAAAAAAAAAAAGATAAGCAGTGCATTACAAAAAAAATAACCCCCAAGATCAAACAAAACTTCTTTAAGTGGCACTTCTTCAAGGTGAATTGAGACAAGTAGAGGTCTGAGATTTGGGCCAGTAACAGTTAATGATATTATCCAATAATTATTAAAAAAGTCCATTGATTTCCTTGCTCATTTTCATAGGCATTATTGAGGCTGAAAATTAGAACCAGTTTCAGATAAGCTTCCTCATGCCATGATTAGACAAACAGCATTTATATCGGCTTGCCTCCTGCCTATCCCAAAGGACATTTTTAATAAGAATGTACGTAATGATGAAAATGGGAAGACAAATTAAAGTACCACAGGGGATTTAAAATGAGTACATATTTACAGTAAGAGCCACCTCACCCCAGATTGATTCTAGTTGCATCTGTAAAACTGTTGCTTCTGCAAAAGGTCAGCAAGAGACTGGCAAACTGTATAGAAACTGCAAGATACCATTTGCACTAACTGCAGACTACAGGAAAATCGCTATAATAAGAGTGCTCTGTGTGATGTTCACTTTATGCAACTTTACACTCAATGCCATATGTAACATTATTGACTGGCTCATTGGTGTATGAACAGTGTACTGCCCACTGCTTTTTAGGGGTGAAATGTAGGGATTCCAGCTTTTGCAATCCCCTCCTGTTCTAATCCTGAAGCAGCAGCTGGCTTAAGCACCACGAAGAGCAGCTTACCTGCCTTCTTGGGCAGCGAAGGTGATGCACTTAGCGTTATGGAAGAGGCAAGGGCCGTTCCTAATAAGGAGGGTTTACAAAGAAATAGTAAAATAAAAACTAGCATTCTGATGGCAGAAAGAAAAAAGGAAAAATTGTACACTCTGATTGCACTGAAGATTATTTCTGGCGTCAAATATCATCAGACTTGAGGCATCTTAAGTGATATTTTTTTCTGATTAGATTTTAAAAGCCTGTTACAGTACTTCTCATGCAGTCTTCAGCTTTCTGTTTCCTGTAAAAAAATAAAAAAATCAATAGCTACATGTTAGATATTATCAAAGTTTGCTGCACATACTTTTTAGAGATTCATTAACTTTAAAGAACAATTACTTTTTCTAATAACGCTCAACACTATGGCAGCCTGCTGGGCACCCCTACCATAATGAGGATTTAAGTTAAATTAATATCAGAAGGAGCCAAAATAAGGAAAAAAAAAATCACATTTCTTTCCATATCTAATATAATCTAGAATTATAAACTTTCAAAAACAGTGAAAGAACAGTGTCAAGGTGTTCTGAGATACTCCAACTCTTTATTTTCACGTTTGAAAGTATCTCGATAACGTAAAGTACATATTTTAATATTTTATTTCTGAAAGTTCTGCTCCGTAACTTTTAGTATGAAGACAGTTATACTATATTAGACCTTACTTGGTTTTTATGTTTTTGATACATTCTTGAACTTTCTTTTCTTAGGATGGGGCATAATGACAATGGACAGATAAATTTACTAATTTTCCGAAGAGAAATATTTCCAGTTCTAAACTGTTTTTTATTGGTATCCCTCTAAGAACAGAAAATGGTCTTATTCCATTTATTTCTAGTAGTGCAACTGCAGTTACCTCCAGCTCTTCTTCTTCTTCTTCTTCTCCTTGTTCATACGCTCCCAGTACTTGCATTTCCGCAACATTCCTTCGCGCTATGTTTGCTTGATCTGCTCTCTGTCTACCTCCTGATCCTCTTGAAGACATAGAGCTGGAGGAGCTGGGATCTCTAGGATTATTTGATGTTGGAAATGTCGGTCTAGAATATGGCAGGATGTCCTCTGTATAATGAAATATATACACTGTTATTTCTCAGAGCAATACAAACTCTGAGACACTGTCATTCTAAAATTTCTGCATACTATTCATTTGTTTTATTTTTTATGGTCCTCAGAGGGTTTAAAGAGATGCCTGACAGGAATATGAAATAAGATTGTTTCCATAATAAAATTACAGAGGCTTTCTTGAGGAAATATATAATATTCACGTTGTAACATTCACCGCAGAAAACTAATTCACGAATAACGTCCACTTCATCTTAACTTATGATCTTTGCTTTATGTTCTACGGGAAAATGAAGAAAAAAAAAACCCATTGCAATATATTTTCAATATGACTGAGTAGGAAGAAATGACAATACATGCATGATATTTACTAGAATAAGGAGCTCATTGCATCTAAGTATTAGACCCCGTATTTTTTAAACTGTGTTTTAATAACGCGGACATTCAAAATTAGCAAGCATGTTTTAAAATATCAGCACCATCCTTGAAGGTAACCTTCCAGTAACTTTTATCTACAGCAAACCACTGCACTCAATAACAGTTTACTGTTTACTTATGTGCCCATTTAACCAACTTACTACCCAATCTCCCCTGCTTTGGACCACGGACACTTTAACTAAGAAAGGACCATGCATTTATACAAATTTCTGTTGAAAGCTTTAGTGAACACTAGGCAAATTACATTAATCATGTTCCACTTATCAATAATCTTACCAATAGCCATAAAAAAGAGATTACGTTGATCAGGCATGAGTCATATAATACCATGTTATCTATTCTTTATAACCAATGCATCACTACTGTAGCTTTTTCACTTTTACACAGGACCAGGTATCACTCTGGCACCTTTTGCCTTTACAAATATTAGATAAAACTGGGTCAAGCCACCAGTTCTTTGGTAGAAAAATATTTAATATCAGATATTTAATATCTGACTTATAGCATTTCAGTCAGCCACTTATAAATTAGATTGTAATTAGATAAGATTAGATATAATTAGATTATAAATCTATGGTAAGGACAAGGACAATGCTCCGTATGGCTCTTGAAGAGTACTTCTTCTCAAGCTTCTTCAAAATTAGCTTTCATACATGATAGGTGCATAAGGAACGTAAGATAAAGAGAATCTATGTTTTCCATAAGCTTTTGTTTCCATTTTGCCCTAAAGAGAATCAGCAACTTGACCTGTATCAGCACTGTGCATTTTCTCAGGTAAATGGTCACAATCCAGCAGATCCAACTTGACTCATGACAGCAGTGTGTGTGACCTGTAAGGAGATAGCCTCTTCCCTACGATCAACATTCAACACTTTATTTAACCCAGAACACGCAAAATTACCTTGAAGAAGATGAGTTTTTGCTGGTGTGCCTTCTCGTTTTGGTGCTTTATTTCCTCGCAGCTTCCCATCATTTTGCTGTTCCTGGGATTCTCTCCTCTCCCCTGAATTTGTCCGCACATCCGAATGCTGTCTCCCATCCACCCCTTCCCTCCCCTTGTAGCTCGCTCCTTTTCTTTCTGCCGATCTGTCTGTCCTCGGTTCTATAGAAGCAAGTTTTGGCAACATGACAGGCCGCACCTCCAGCTGTGATTTGGACTGGGAGGTTGGTGACTTTATAGCGGGAGGTGGCACGGGAGGGGGTGGCAAGTCTAAAAAAGTTAGAAAAAGAATAATAATTAAAATGACATCATACACTAATAACATTAGGAAATAACATTTGACTTCCATTGAGGAAAAAGGTGCTGTAATTAAGGCCTCCCTCTGCTCTTCTCTCTTCAACTTAAAAAGGATTATGTTACTGTTCCAACTGTAGATGGGTGTTTTTCCAAACCTCAAGTATGAAAAATGCAAGGTAAGGACCTCTCACTGCCTTTTCAAATCACAATGTTTTATTAAAAATCATTATAAAAAATCTGTTATAATCTTCAGGCACTTAGATATTGTCACTTCAGCTATTGTCTTTGCAGATATTTATCATCCTTGTTAAGCCCATCCAACACTAGAGCAGCTTTTGCTACAGTTGGCCAGGCTCTTCAGCATACTGAGTTCCAAAGCAAATTGGCTGGTGTGTAAGAATGTATATCAGACACACTGCTGATATGCCCAAGGCTAAACTGCATTAATTATTAGATTCTTCCTTCAAACTAGTAAGTAATCAGTTCGTCTAACACTCAAACCTGATGTCTGTGGGTACGTCATGGGTTAATAAAAACATACACAATGAAAAAAGCAGTATGCTCACAGGAAGAATAAAGAAAGAAAAAGACAAAACATTTCAGATTTTGTCTCCTTAATTTATCTTTTGCTGCTAGATTGCAACATAGTTCAAGGGGTTCTAACATTATCTATATTTTAAACTAGCGTTTTAAACACGTTCTTTACTTCGTTACATTCTTCTGTTTCTGTATTAAAACGTTTAAAACTAGAATGTGTAAACTGTTCATCAAGGTCCAAAAACACTCTATGGAATATAAAACATGAAGAAAAAAAATGTAAAAGTCCGAACAAGGAAACTACAATTCAAAACTGTTTCACAACAAAGCTACAGAAACAAACTGTTGCGTACAACAGGTTAAAAAATGTGAGACGTAGAAGACATTTCTGAGGCTATACTCTCAAGTGAGATTGGTAACAAAAAAAAAAAAAAAAGACAGCACTGTTAAAATGTAACTTCAGCATTTTGTAATAGTGTGCATTCATTCTTACTACTTTCACAAAAAAATCTTGGAGCAGCTATGTTTTTAAAATAGCTTTACTACGTGTTCAGCTAATTCACAGTCTATTCAAGAGGAGAACATTTGACCTGAAAACTAACTAAACTGGCCCAGGAATAAAGCTGGGATTCCTACACAAGGAAAAAACAAGAACCTAACAATACATAAATAGGGAGGTATGGTAGGTGTCAGAAATATTTGAGAGGTTTTCCTGTGACACAAAGCACAAATGAGATGATCTAGCTGTGCTGAAAGGAGTAGCCATGCAGAACTTGGTGCTCTGTGCAAGCTCACTAGGCACCATGCCCCATGTTAAACTGGTGACATAATTTGGAATTGGCCTTGGCCTGTTTTAAATTAGTCTAGGAACTGTGTCAGTTGTCAGCTGGCCTGGGATGAAGAGACAGAAAGATGGTTTAGAGCTTGTTTCCTAAGTTTGGAAATACTTCAGGTAATTCAGACAGGAAACATCATTCTTGTTGCATTAGCTCCACTATTATGTCTTGGTAACAAAAAAAAAAAAAACCTATTATTGTTTTAATGAAGAGTCCCTTGCCTTGAGGCAGGGATCAAATCCTTTTACAAGAAATACAGAAACTTCTGTCCTTCTGTTCCTCTTGGCTAACTACAAATTGGGGATCTGGCTGTACATCCCCTGTAAATTCCATGGGGTTTTTTGTTTTTTAAACCTTGGCAGTTTGGTGAACGTGAGTTTTAGAAAGTAGCCAGAAGTAAACAAGGGAACAATGACACATAATTTTAAGTAGGTACTTAACCCTCACCATTTTCAGATGTCCTTTAAGGAAAAGCATTGCCTTTTCCAAAACTTGAAAAGGCACAGTGTAAACCATCTGGAAGGATTAAATGAACGGGAAGCCTGCATATACTAAGTGGCTGATTCAAAACAATTCTACTCAGGCAGTGAGAACCATTAGACTAAAAGGTAAGAACAAAGGCAGAGCTGTGGGCAGTGGATCGGACTTGTTTGTCTGAGGGTATGACAAATGTAAAATAAAATCTTCTCTATAGGGTGGAGAGGCAACTTCTTATTGAATTAGTTAGGAATTATAATGGATTTTGGCAAAAAAAGCACAGAAGCAGTCATAAAGCATTCCTTCACTATCTGTAGCTCTTCGAAGGCAGTTTACTGAGGTATCCTCAGTCTAAAACAGATTACACAACCTTAACAATGAAAATCTGTAATTCCAAAATCAGAGCAGCATTCAGACTGCTCCTCTGTGCATCTAAAAAGGCCCTTTGTGGGCTCTAGCCACCTAAAGGCAAACCAAAATGCCTCACCTGTGCTGCTCAGCCCTGCAGATGCTTAAACTCAGGATGAGCCTGCAAGTTCGGACATCTGGACCACAAGGTCCTCTAACCACGTGAGCTTAAATGTCAATATCCGCTCCAAAAGAAGTTGGTCTGAAGTAACAAACACTTTTTACATACATCCAGTTGTAATTCAACAGCTAGCTGAGAAATGATGTGAACTCTGCTTAAGATCCCAGAACAGCAGCCTGTGATATGTTCCAAGAAGTCCAAGCACATCAGGTAGTACCAGCTCCAGCTCAAAGCTTATGAAACATAACCATTTTTCTTCAGACACATAGCTGGAGATGGTGATGGTTCCCACCTTTTGCAAAATGCTTTCAGCAATTACAGAAACTGCTCAAGATTCAGAAAGCCTCACCAAACTCTTTGACTTAGCCTAAGAAGATTCAAAAGATATTTTCTTTCACCAGGAAAATATACTCCTCACAACATGTCTGTTCTCAGAAAAGGACACACTGAATCAGAAATGGATGGAGATACTCAAACTCAGAATCTCTAACTCAAGAATTTGGGCTTCTGGAACCACAGCTGTTCAGGTAATATCTTATGTCTCTCATTCTCTACTGACTATTTCTATTAAGTTGTTAAGAGCACTGAATTGCCTTCTGTGGAGCCCACTGGTGTAAAGGGAGTCTAGGCACTCTACATCAGCATTTTTGGTCACCCTGGGAGCCAGTCTCCAGCAGTTTTGGTACAGCAGTGCACTGGCTGGGTACTTAAGCCAAGGGACCAGAATCTTTCCGGTATCCTATAAAATATAACTGAGAGCCAGCTATTCTATACAAGAATGCTATCCAGCTACACAGGACGAGGAATAAAGTGCTGTTAAGTCTTGACTATGTAAAGGAAAATGCATTGATATAGAAAGTTTCATAAAATGGCAATGGTACAGTAATAACTAAAGAAAAGTGATATTCTCTTTTGAGAGCTTTGACACAACCTGCAGGGAAACTATAAAAATCCTCATTATAACTCAGTACTCCTTGCTGAGAAGAATCCTTTACAGAGAAAAAAAGAAACTTTTCAGAGGTCAACACTATTACACCCCTGTGGTATTTATTTTAACAGCTCAGATGACAGAGAAAATCCAGATTCAATCTGCCTGCCTCTAGTATACACTGGCACACTTGTTATTAAAAGGAAAATGGAAGCTTCCACTGCAAGAAATAAAAAATAATTCACAGAGCAACATCAAACCAATATAAAGAACTCAGAAGTATTTGGTAAAGGTCAGCTGTGCTCACATTTCATTTATGTCTCTGTATTGCTGTTGTACTTCTTCCCATTTAACTACAATGATTAATGGATGCCATTTTATAACATAGTCTACAAGGGAAACCTTCCATATATGTCTTTTGAAAGGACAGATCATAATTTTCAATAAGATTCTGAATGAGAACATATATAGGAATCACTGGTAAACAAAACAACACCACGGAAAACAGCCTGCTAAGCTCTTTTTACACTGAAGTGGAGAAACCACAAATTAGTACAAAAAAGATGAATCGTAAGTAGTGACAAAGTAAGTAGGCCTTATTAGACATCTCTCTTTTGTAAGCTGAAGATTTCTACAGTCGTATGCTGAAGAAAACAGCAGACAGTTAGAGATTTGATACAAATAAGATAGAGAGTCAGATTTTCTCTACTGTGTATTTATGCATGCATGCATGCAAAACTCAAGATCGTTCCTGACTCAGTAAAACTTTAACATCATTTAAGACTTTCAGATGTGTAATAACCTCATCTAATATTACTTATGTACTGAAGTTATTTTCATGTTTTATCTTTCAAGAAACATAGCTCAAACTGTACACAAGAATCAGGTGAACAGATACAGAAAAAAACAATACGATGTGTGAAGGCAGTGGGTCATTTTTTTTTCTTTTTGCTCATATGCACATTTACATAACATTTTTATCAAAACAATTTGCACTCTACAAGAGCTCCCTCAGTAACAAAACCAACATCTGCATATATTTCACAACAGAATGAGAAGTAAAGACTGCAAAGAGATCAGATATCCAGATATTATTACCACTCAATAAGAAGCTTGTTTTTGGTAGCGGTAGCAAATATATTCCTAGAGATTTTTTTTTTTATCTTGTTGAAATGTGTGAAGAAGATTTTTTTCTACTGCACAGGTAGAGGGAGACAAAAGTACAAATGATGTTGGTATCCACAGTGGCTTACATTTCAGAATGGAAATTCACATAAATATTTGGCAAATATTCATTAACATCTGCCTTTTATGAGAAATGCAGCTGCCCTAATATCCTGTAGAAGTCAGTGGTAACACAGTCAAATAATTGTTGTAGACTCAACCAGATAGTTGTCAATATGTTGTTATTTTTTTCCTATTGTCACTCAGAGAGTTAAAAAAGGATCAGCGTTTGGTCTCCAGCAAATGGTGTCATCGGTATATTATCTATTGAAAGACCTACAGAATACAAACAACTACAAAGAACTTTTACCCAGTTTACCTAAATGCTTACAGTTCTGAGGGCTTGTAATTACTTATAAATAAATTCAAGACAACACAGGTCAGAAGAGGTTTCCACAGACACAATTTTAGAAAAGACAGGAAAATATTCTTCTAGAATTTGATTTCTTAAATTGAGTACGTAAGTAGGTCAGGCGAGGTTGGGAAAGAGCATACATCTGTTGTAGGTTCTCATAATGCACCATTAGTATTTAACTCTCTAAAAGGCTAGATGAAGAGCAATTAAAAATTCATACATTTTAATCCTTACCACCTACTGAGCAAAGATTTTTAGCAACAAAGACGGAGAACATTTCACTGCCTGGAAAATTGTCAAGGAACAAAACAACAGAGCTGAAATTCTGTTCCACATAGAGTACAAACTGATTTCAACTAATATTAGCAAAGAATACAGAATTTTTATCATTTGTGCAATGCAGAGTAAACCAGAGAGCACCCTTCTTTATTTAAAAAGGGATAGTGGCATGCCTTCTACTGCTACATTAGAAACCTACACACTTTTAGAAAATACCAGTCCCTTTTAACAAACCTTTCTGTATAAAGCAAATAAGGATAGAATTTTATAGGACAGACATACAATGCTGCTAAGAACATTCTTGGCATTTGCAGCCATTCACGCAAAGACTGAGGTTATGCATGTATCTTTTTTGTCAGCCAATTTTGTAAGTTCTTCATGACACAGATATTTCATAAAATTGCTAGCTAATATTTACTCAAGTAATTTGGGAAAACATTATTCTAGTAATTTCCTTTATTTGTGAAAGCAAATTCCATTAAAAAGGCTGAGAAAGGAATGAAGTAATGTATTTTCCTCTTTTTAATATTTATTTAATGGTTCTAGCCATCAATAAATGCTTAAATTCAGAATATCTGCTTTCCTCCTCTATAAAACTTGCATGCTCACTCACTATGGGGAAAAAAAGAATTTTCTTTGTATTAGGTGCTCCTTTATAAAAGAAATAAATTATTGTGTGACATCAAGACAATAGAAAAACCTAAGAAGTACCTGGGAAAGGTCAATTGTACTCAAATGTTTCATTCGTTTCTTTATATCACTTTTCTCCACTTAAGGAAAACAATTAGTAGACACCATTTTATAGCTAATTCTAAAGGGATAATCTTTAGTTGTGCCTATTAAAGTGAATGGTTGTAATTTTCCATAAGCTTCCAAATAAGGTTATATAAATAGATGGATGGGAAAAAAAAAGCCCCCTCCCCCTTTGAACTGGGTTTTATTGGTTCTGCAAAAATTAAAGCCATAATTTGCCATTCTCTGAATGACCACACTGTATTGCACGTTAATTATAACACACAGGTTAGCAGAAATTCATATTTAATTAAAAGTGTGCTGAAGTAAGCAGGTGCTACACAACACAAAACAAATATTGATCATGATTGTCAAATCTGTAGCAATATCTAACCACAATGCTCCATGATTTAACTTGATATAATTACTTTCACAAAAACCTGTCATCAAATGTAGGTCCACCTCTTATTTATTCCTGTGTTCGAGGGAAGAAAATGGCAACATAAAACTCCTGTCCAGATTTTTATTTCTGATGTCCTAGCTACTGTGTTCGTACCAGGGTTTGATGCTCAGCCAGTTATTCAGTTAAGAGCATTCTCCCCAAGATAATAAAAGCTGATAAAATGTCCATAAAGTCTTGCAAAATGCCATTACAAGGGTCTCATAAATGTAACATTTCTGGTACAGTTTTGGGATTTACACCTTGCGTTGTCCTTTCACAGAAGCAAACATGCACAAAACCACTGTAATAACCTCTCGAAATCAGATAATATTCCGACAGCTCAGTTTCACTGACAGAAGGGGCCTGGGCATAAGCCAAAAGGCCCAGGTGCACTGTGTCATGGCAGTATTTAATGCAGTCTAATATCAGATAGATGCTAGTGAGAGAAAATACTCAGAATAAAGTACAGATAATAGCATGGACAACCACTCATTGCTAAATTACTTCTGCTCATCGTGCTGTGAGCTTTGTATTAAATTTTTTTGTCAAGTGGCAGGAATCATAGGGGGAAGTAGCTCAAAACTCCCTTCTTGTAACCCTGGATAAGGATCTACAATATTAGGCTTTCATATGATAATGGCAAATGATGCCCCTCTTTGAAACATTTCTGACTGGTAATGAAAGTCCTAATCAGATTGTTGTTGCTGCGAAGCAGGAGGTGGAGAATGATGCCTTTTTTCCCCCCTCCCCCTGTTAGCAAATTCAGTAAACTTGACAAGATGGGTTAAGTCTTCGAGAATTTATCTTACATGAATTTCCAACAAAGCCCTTGGGTTGTTTTATAAAACTGGAAGGTAGTGGTTTAATAAAAGCTGCGCCACCTGAGGCATTTTCATTACAGGCTCTCTCTAGACAACATCACAATGTTTGCATTATCCTTCCATACTCCCAAGAGAATACAAGCACTACCTTTTCAGCAAGAGTTGATATTCTGTGTGAAGGCACGACAGAAGATGATTAGATTTTGCTTTTTGGTTCGCAAAGAAACTGCTTGCAACAATACTCTGGATAGGATTAAAATTCTTTGATTTATGCTGTCTTCCATTTGAATGGTAAATTGTTACTGTAAGAAAAAAACATATTCTGAAGGACTTAATATTTAGTCATTTCAGTGAAGATTTTTTAATCCTATCCACACATTATTCCTCAATGACTGTACTATTTATGCTATCTGGGCGCTTAAATAATGACAGTAATTAGCCGATTAGGATACTACAGAAAACAGGTGCAGGGCTGTAGAGTGGAAGCATCAATGCGCAGTATTAAGGAACTATGGCATTTAAAAGGATTAATCTGTTCAGTCTATTTAGCAACAGGAAACACAAATCACTGAATTTTGAAACATAATGTTATCTCTGTGGAAAAATTTCACACACACACACTGAATGCATTTTTTGAAAGGTTCACTGACGTTTTCACCCATTTCAGTGGACTCACCATCTGTGTAGACTTCTCTGCGCAGATGTCCTGGCTGGTGTTTTTGCTTTTTGGCAGGTCGGACCTTCTGTATTACAACAGCACTCATGTTGCTGTCAGTAGACACAGGGCTGGTGGGTCTAGGACAGTGTGATGCATGAAAATGTCTTCGGCCTGAAAATTGTTATAGAACAATCATTATTTTTCTCATACAAAATCAGACATTTCATTCTTTCTCTTTTTTTTTTAACATGAGAACTATCTGGATTTACGGAACTTAAAATTATACTGTTAGAACATTAATATAATTCTCATTCTTACTGTGATCAGTTTTAGCGCAAGACACGACTAAAGTGAAACATTTGCTATCCCAGTAATAGGCAGGCTGGCTTAGTTTCACAAAAATTATCCAGCTGGTTTGCAGCTACTAGCTTTTGCTCCAGGAATCCAAACTCTGTCTCCAGTCAAGCACAGATAGGCTTCCAGCCCAGCAGCCTCCCATAAACAACAAAATGTCTCACTTTCAAAATGGGTTTCATCTCCCCTAGCTTGGACAGTGTGTAGGTTCACCCACAGAGTAAGCAGAGCAGGTTACTAGCAGGGTTTAGTCTCAGATGCCCCCCGTATGGCTTTGAGTGAATTACTAAGAATGCATCTGGGATACATGACTGGTATTTTAGCACATCTTATTTGCAGACAAAAAGGGGCACATTCGTAGGATGTGCAGTCAGGTACAGGTAAGACCAATACAGAAAAATCACTCCACAGCATGAAATTGACTGTTTTAAAATTATTTACCTGTAATAGCAACAACATGCAAAAAGAAACCTTTCCTAAATATAACATATATAATTTTATACATATACACACACACACCCACACACATATATTTGTGTGTGTGTGTGTGTGTGTGTGTATAAAAACATATAAACATATAAAAAATGGGAAACGGGCAAAATCCTGGCCCCATGAGTATGAATGGGAGTTCTGCCACTTACTGCAATGGGCCAGGATTTCATCCAAAATTACTAAATTACCTCCCCTCTCATTCTTCATGATGAACAGCTGTGTTGAGATGAAACAAAGGGCTGTTAAATCAGAGAGGATATTAGAAATGAGAGAGGAATGCTGTAAATTTGTGGAGTCAGTGTGGACACGGTTAAAACTGAGTTCCTCTTGTCTAAGTTTGGTAGTTTCATAGGACTGGCAAAATATGCATGGATCTGCTTGAAGCTAGTATTTCATACGGTGGTATTCCTGTTTATTAGCTGAAATATAATAATATCCATCTGGTAATTAGCAGGCTTACTCAGGTTACTGATTACCTGTATACATTCAGTATTATTAATAACCAGTATGTTGTAAAACATTAAATATTTCAAATATAGTATTTCATATCTCTAGTGGTGATTCAGGAGAAAAAAATAAGTCAGAAATATACATATATTTCCTTGCTGCATATTCATAATCTATAATCTAACCTATCTCTAATGGCAGGCGTCAAATTAGGAAGCCAACACAAACCCAGTTCATCTCAATAATAAAGTAGTAAGAGCTTAAACAGTGTTCTCCAAAAGAAAATAATGAAATATAAAATGGAAAACAACTGTATTAACATTTTTCCCCCAAATCCTAGGGAAATACATGTCTGAAGGTTTAATATTTCCTCACACATTTCAATATGGAGGGATTAAATCCCTCATGAAGAGTGACTGAAAACACCGGGAGCATTATATTGGGAACAGGGTAGAGTTCTCTAATGCCCTTTTAAACAAAAACAGTCCCTGTTAGAAGAAATCTAATTGGAAACTTATTCACCTTTCTACAAGAATATAGGAATATTTAGTTAAAATGAGATGGCAAATTTTCTAAACTATGAACAAGTTCATTTTCCCGGGTTTGGCAATAATAAATAAAAGCAAATAATTAGGAACTACTTATGTCAAACTATGTACTACAGTAATTTACTTGAACTGTTTCACCAAAACTCCTTTTCTTACTGTTCTACCAGTTTAAATTGACTCATTTTCTGTATGGTTTGTTGCAAGAATGCTAATCTAGGATATGGACGCAAAACACAACTTTCTGCATGTGCTGAATTTCTAAATGTTGTCAGTGTGTGATTTATTATTAAATTATTAAAGGAATTTAGGAAGAAGTTGTGGATAAATACATGCCATAATGGTGATATTTTTTCTTCTCCTCTCAAATATAGGATGAACTCACCTGCTGCAGCATCCTGCATTTGACGTCTGGCTACTTTAAGGCCAGCATATTCTGCGGCTGCTGCAACAGCCTGTGCAAAATCTGCATCAGTAAAAAATGATCCATCTGAAGAACTAACACTGGACCGTCCACTTGAGATGTTGTCTTCTTCAGAGGCTGAACCCCAGCCGTTGATCATAGACCCTGTTACAGAGCTCTCCAAATCCCCCACACTTGAGGCAGGCGTCTGCTCAAGGCCACGCAAAAGGAGTCTTCTGTTCTGCATCTTGGCAACCTCTATATCTGCATCATCTTCTTCCTCCTCTGGTGCATCAGTATCCATATCAGAGACTAAGGGCCCTGAGATATATCCATAGGTATGTGGAGGAGAGATAGGCCTTGGAGGGGGTGGAGGACTCACAGGTTGACGTCTGCATAAAAATACAAGGGTAAGAAGAATAGAAGTTACATAACGTAATGAGATGAAAAAGCAAATTGTTGAAAATATTTCTTTCACTCTTCATCCAGCTTGATTTGCCACTTTAAATCACTAGAATTTATGTTCGAAAGCTTCAGGGTTTTTTTTTAGTTTTTATTTTTGCTTTAAATCAGAACTGATCAACGATGTAGTCTGAAATCTACCAAATGGGCTTGTTTTGCATAAACCTCTCCAGGTTTCTTCATACAGCTCACGTACAGCTAGGAAAGAGATGGTTACAGTTCCTGCGACTATTTAAAAAAATCATTTGCACACCCTTGAGAGTATGAGCAAAAGAAGTGTCTATATATTCCTTTAGAAGCTTGAAACTACCAACAGATACCTGTATCCAAATACATTCCTCCATCATCTCCCCTCTCATTGATTCAAAAAGATAGGAATGGAGATATTGCTGTTTAATGATTTTTGAAATTGGTCTAGGAGATAATGTAAAGAAAAATTATCATGTTAGTTCTAGGTTTTAAGGATTTTGAAATGCATAAAGATGCATTGATTAATATAATCTGAGCTTAAATAATCAGTAATGATGTCTCCAACTTAAGGAAGCAAAGTATTAGATGCCATTAGATCAATGTTCATTTACTTAATACTTCACTCAGAAGTCCTTGTAATTAACATTGTCAACAGTTTCTCTTCTGTGCCCATTCACACGGCCTTTCATTGCCATTTGTCCGAAAGGAAGAAATACTTGGTGTAGCAATGGCTGGACTGTTGACTTTGTTTACCTGGAAATTCCAGTGCAGCCTGGTTTGCAAAAATTTCCAAAGCAATTTTTCTTTCTCAAATTTTTCCCTGATTATCTCATTGACAGTATAGCAACTCTTATAAACTTTAAATCTTTGCTTTTTAGGGGGTGATTTCTCTTTAAAAAATGGAAATACTTACTGTTTTGAAAGGAAAAATGAACGACAAAAAACCTAATACTTTGTGGCCAGAGAAAACTGGAACCTCCCTGGACTGCATCATCTTACCAGTGCTTTCCGCTTGCTGTGTTAACTACCAAATGGCAATGAAGACAAGGTCCGTTAGAGATATATACTCAATAATCTTTTAATAAAAAAAAAATAGAAGCCATTGCTTCACGGGAAGTTCTGCCTGCCTTTGACTAGAGACCTTGCCCAATAAAGTTTTACTGCTTTAATTTAAAGCTCTTGTGACATCTGTCCTTGTAATATATTTGCCAGCCTTCCTGTTTTCTAGGTTTTGGTATTAGGAGACAGGCAACTGGTTACAAAACATGTTACGGTTCCTGAAATTATAGCTTGCCTGCCAACCCTTAAGGATAGGCTAATTGAGAGCAGCTGTTCATGGGCAGATAGATTTAACAATACTTCTTTCACTTTATCTGATGCAGTGGCTCTCGCTTTAATGGTGACATCGTCTCCTACCTCAGCTCTCACTCTAACATTGACATCATCTGCTATCTCACTAAATCTTTAGTTTCTCCTTTGCCTGCCCAATCTTCCAGAGCACAGACTTCTATTTCAGTTTACCATAATTTTAGCAAGCTGACTGGACAGAGAAATGTTACCATAGACAATCATCATCACAAGAATCATATTCTGGATGCCAGCTTTGGGTAGGGAATGGAGATAATATTCAGCAGAACTACAAAGATCAAATAGAGCTAATAAAAAGTATGATAGGCTAATAAAAACCAACATAATGTCACTTCAATATAGCATTAGGCACTATTTTCACTATACAACTACCGTTGACCAAGAAAATGAAAACAATACAGAGAGATGCACCACTCACAGTGTATTCTTAACTGGAAAGTATTGTCACACAGTATTCAAACAGAAACCACCTCCCAGAATGGGCTACAGCTGTTGAGCACGCTACATCCAACTCCTAAATAGCAATGCCATGGCTCACATCAACACCATTAAATGGAAAAGGTAGTCAGTCAAGCCTTGCTAATCAAATAGATAGAACTGTGTGAATCTTTTTTAATTGAAGAGCTAGATGCAGCACAGAGACAAGAAACAGCATTAGAAAGAGTAAATAAGAAAGACAAATTTAGTCACTAACAATTCTAAGACTTTCAAAAAAGCTAGACTTAACTATCACAGGCATAACAAAATAACAAATATATGTTTTTTTTTCCCATCTACTTAGTGATTAAGCCGTATGCCCTAAGAATATAAACCAGAATATCTTTCCAGACAAAACTCAGTCTTCTTCCACTATTTTTGACATGCTATGGTGACCAGCCATAACTCTGTGTTGAGAGAACTTTCTAATTTCCAGGCAGTTGCTGGCTTGTTCTGCATATTTTCATACATGTGCACCAATGCCTACTCCATCCTGTATCTGTCAGTATGCATCTCACACTTTCCAGAACATAGTATCTGAGGTCACTCATAACAGATTGTTCACTTAACATTTCTCTTTTCCATTAGTGTCCAGCAAGTCTGACCTCTAAATCACCCTTTAAAACTGGAAGTGCTTAGGATGAGCACTTCTGTGCCCCAGTACATCAGGGCCAATGAAAATTTCAGAAAATATTAGCAGCCACCCACTAAGAAAAAGATTGATTGCAAAGAATCAGGAAGATAAAGGAAGAGAAAGAGATATACAGTACAAGAAATGTTACCATAAAGAACAAAGAAATGCAAAACAAAACAGAAATAGTAGAAGAGGGGAGTAAAAGTAAAGGCAGACATAGGCCTTTTAGAAACAATCAGATAAGGTAACTACTGCATACTTAAAAGAGGAATATGCAAAAATAAACTAACTTTTCCCAAAAAATTCTGGAAAATAAATCCATAAATGTCCAGTAAACTATACTGATGAACTCAAATTATCTAAACTACACAGCAAAAGCTAAATTCACTAAATCATAATCAGCCTGCAGTTTTCTAAAAATAGAATGGCTGGAATATTACAGGTAAGTTGGTATATTTATGATATTAAAAATATGTAAAAACAACTGAAGGAAAAAAAATGAAAGGAATATATTTCTGGATGCAAAAGCAGTATTAGCTTAACAAAAAGCCAAGACAAATAAGGATCATACATAAAAAGTCTAATTCAGAATTCACTGTTTTATGGAACAGAAGCTGTGAGAGAGCATATGCAAAATAGTTTGCGCTAAAAGCAACTCAAGGAAGAAACAAAATTTTCCTGTAACAAATATCTGTCTCTATTAATGTTGGTCATTTCTGTAAATGAGGGTAGGTGGAAACGTTAAGAAAATTTGCAAGTAATAATTGACTGTATTGGGATTTATGAGAGGGGAAAAATCTATAGGTTATATAAATTATATATTTATATATATCCATACATATTGGTGACAAGTTAATTGCACAGTTACTGTGAAATAATGCATGCTATTTTATGGTAATAATGCAGTAAATCTATTGGAAACAATGGAACTGTAATTATATGGTAAGCTGTGTTAACGATACCACTTTAATATCCTGATGACTGTGAATTTAACTTGTGTCAGCATTGTACGTAGCATAAAGTGATATACTGCATTTCCTTCCATGGTATCATAATAAAGCAACTTAATTACGTATTTCTAAGGCTACAAATAGTTCTAGTGTCCCAGATTGTAAGTTAAATATTAACAAAATAAATATAACGGGGAAAATCTTGGCCTCACTGAATTCAGGAGGAATTCGCAGTGGGGCCAGGATGACCTTTGTCACATCTCACTCTCTACATTTGCATTGACACACCTCCGGTCGGGTTGGTGTTGTATGTGTCCCAGATCCTCCTGACAGTCCTGTAACATGGGCTGGAGTTCTTCCTGGGGAGAGGGGGTGAGGGTGGCAGTTGACTGGTGGCTATAGGAGACAGCGGCTGGAGAGGAAGCTGCTCCTCGAACAGGTGGAGTAGGACCTCGCTCATCTTCTTCCTCTTCCTCTAGCTCATCCTGCTGCAGATACATCCTTGCAGGTGGGACTGGACAAGGAATTTCTTGGTCATAGCTAAAATTAATTTTTTAAGAAAATAAGGACTTAAATTTTTACTGTGTTATTAGCATAGCTGATATATGTATAAACAGCCCAGAAAAAAACACCTTTGCTATTTGTGCTCTTGAAAACAGCTTAGTAAGGATGCACCGACTGCTACACCACTGTCACTAAGAAATCTCTCTAATGAGCAACAATACAGCTAGTTGAGGAGCACCAGAAAAGCACTGAAGGAAGGTCTCACCGCCAGCTTGTAGGGCAAATTACAGTTCAATTAGCTAACCACTAAAATAAGACATGGATGATGTATTCGTGTTTCTTACCTTTCATCCACTGAAAGACTGTAATCTTCACTATTGCTATGGGGAGGTGGATGTGCTGGAGGGGGTGGAAGAAGATCTGCCCAGTTCATGCCAGCTTGCTTGGGAGCCTTTGGAGTACGAGCACCCTTCTTGTGCCCTTGACTCCCTATGAATAAAAAGTAGTACATATTTTTCATTTTTGTAAATATCTCCTCACCGTTTACCCTCTGGAAAACAAAATGACCATAGTCCCTTCCAGATCTTCCTGAATTCTCTGGAAATTGATTGTTGTCTTAAGTGGGAATAAACTGGCATCCCTCCTTGTTACGTCAATTTGTAGCTGCTTCATAGAATTATTCCACATTTTTAAATTGTTGATTTTAATCAGAAACTTTACTACAGCAAGAAAAAAATGTATATGACACATAACTTGGAATATTAATAAACAGCCAAAATGCAACAAAATCATAAATGAATTTTACAAGCAATGTCATTAAGAGTGAGCTTCCTACTTCTATTAATTATATTATAGATTATCATCTAAAACAAATGAGCTGTAGACATATTTTCCAAAGTGCCTTTCTATTATTTAATTGCTGGAACCTAAAATACAATATGATACAGATATGATCTATTAAAGTTCCACTGTTGCATTAAGTTACTGAATATATGTAATTTGTACTTGTCCACTGAAACATTTTAGGCACAATGAAACTACTAGTTTTAGTCTAAATGGCAGGTGCAGTTGAAAATAATTGCTGGAAGAACTACAATAGCAAAAAAAAAGGAGAAAGAAAATCGATGAAGTATGGCACAAATGTTTTGAACTACTATTACTGGGAAATTATAGCTCATAATAGAACAATGCAGCTTTAACAATTCCAATAACTTTGAATCAGGCCAGTTATTCAGGTGCTCTTGAATTTTAACTTTGGACATGGCTACGATCAGAACTGACTCTACCGTTGCTCATTTGTATACACGTTAGCGTTTCTTTGTTACTGTTATTTCTTTAATTGTAGGTAAAGCCATTGTATTTTTGAGCATATTTTAAAGTTCTTATTTATCTCTTCAACTGAGACATAGTTTTATATTAGCATTGTTACGCCTATTCACATAACTAGAGATGTTGCAGTGAGACTTAAGAAGCTTGCTTTTCTCACTCCTGCTGTCTCAGATTTTCCATTCTCATGGAGAGCAGCTTTGCTTCTTATTGTCCCACATTAACTGCCAGATATCAATATGTTTTCGCTACGTACAGTTATTTCTCTGGTATCTTGGTATGTCAAGCAAGACCCTAACTATCCCAAGGAGACCATCATCTGCATTCTGTTCCCTAAGCACCATGATATCTACTAGGTTCAGCACAATTAATTTACTACTTTGGTCATCTTGCTTCACTCCTGCTGGAGTCCTTGGTATAGGACTATAAATTGTTAGCGTTACGAATAACTGTAACGGGTGTCAGCATGGAGAATACTACCTTCCCATTTTTAATTTGCATGGGTTCATACCCATGAGATGTTCTATGCTGAATTTCAGATCTGAATGCCATTGAGCTCAGCAAAATATCCTGATGCTGTAGACCTGGGAACAGGCAAAAGGCTGGCTCCCAGAAGAACACCCCCGAGCAGTTGGGAGAATCAGGTGCCTTACTTATCTGACCCCAGTAACTGAGAATTCAGGTCACCCAAAAGTACAGCAGGCTCATTTATATGTTTATACCTCTTCTATGCCCTAGTTATAATAGGTTAAGACGGACTGCAGGTTAGGATTAAGGCAAGAAGGCTATCAAAGGAGACAGCAGAACAAAAGCTGAAAAGAAAAGCCCTAGCGTAGATAGTCCAATAAGATTATGACTGTGATCCATAAATCCCCTTATAATCAGCTTCATGTAGGTAAACATGGGCTAAGCATTAAGCTTATGGTAAAGCCTCAGACCAAGCCTGAGACTTGAACACTTAGCTTTGAACATTTTGCACACCTCTATCAAAATTCAAAGCTAAAAGTTATTGCCAGGTGATGCCAATATAAGAAGCAATAACTTTTGAATTAAACCCTAGTCTGTGGTTTAAAAGTACTAAGTGCAATTTCAGTGTCCCGCTCAGATTCTCAGGCACAAAAAACTAAGTTTCATCTCAAGATTTTTACAAAAAGATTTTTAGATATTTTGCATAGGAGATGCCTACAGAAGAGAAAATTTGACTAATTATCTATTGTCTACATTTGAATGATGTACAAGAATAGTTTTGACATATAGCTACTGAATCTCTAAAAAAAAGGGAGACTTACATATGCACATATATATGCAAGTATACTCTTTTACCCAACAAAACGTAAGGGATTACATTAAAAAATGAAAAATTTCTTAAAGTAGTTCTGTTAGATATCTACAAATGTTCGGGTATCTTCCGCCCCTTACGTGAACAAGATTGTCTCAAGTGAGTAGAGCCAAAGATGGAAAAGAAGTCAATAAAGTACCAGGAAGGTAATATGCAAATTAAAACTCTATTTCTGTGACAGCTGAAAAGGAATTTCTAGGATTTGTCTATTTGGACATCATATCATTAAACAGCAGGGCACGAACATTTGGAAATCCATCTAACTTACTATTTGATTTCATGGCTTTCACAATCTTGATCAAGCAATTAATTAAATAATTGACATGCAGATGGTACTAAGCTATCATGACGATGTAAAAGTAATACAGACTATCTATTTGGCCAGTTTTTATGCTGTTTAACATCCCTGTGCTATATTGTTTTCAGCGGGTCCCTTCCCCTCATCGCTTTTGTAAGTCCAGTAACTAGTATTAACTATGGCTATAAATTCAGTCTGTGTCCAAACAAGAAGAAAACTGCAGTTTGGAAAATGTAGTATACACTCACCAGATGTACTACTGCCTCGATCCGAGCTGTTGTAGGATCCACCAGTATTCTGGTCATAGGACTGGTTGTATGGAATAGTTGGAGCAATGTTGTCATTTACCCGGTAATCTGCAAGTTTAATAGTATAGTTAATACTACTCTTCAGAAAAAGACAGACTTTTATATAGCTGCTTCATAACACAACGTAAGACAACAGTGAGGAAGAAATAAATTGACTTTTTGAAAGGAAAACCCTGCTATAATTATGTTTCACTTTTATCTTGTTTCTAACCACAAGTTTAGGGAGAATCATGGGAACTTAGTAGCTCCACCGCAAAAATAAACCTACGCAGAGGGTTGTTTCAATGCTCCTGCAATGATTGAATCTCAAAGGATGTATATGACCTGTGTGAACATTTTGCATGAGAATAGTACTGTCCACTTGATTGATTTTTTCATGGATTCTGCTTAATTTACACAGGCAGGGCAGCCAATTGGCTGTGGTAGCTACTTTTTGAATTTCAAAGGTGACAACACAATATGGGAGTGACAACACTACAAGGGCTGAGCGATCTGCTGGAGCAACAGCGCGGCTCCCCTGAACTCAGTTTACAACAGCAGAGGTCTTGATTCAGTGTCTACTCTCCCCAGAAAGACTTCTATTTATATTAGGTCACACAGGTTCTAGTTATACAGGGACTTTTTTTGCTAACAGCTATTACAGTAACTTGCCTTTCCAACTTCAAAGCACTTGATACGCGTTACTTTTAAATCTAGACTTGGCAACCAGATCTGCAAAACTTTATCAGAAGTAAAATACTCATCTGACAATACAGTACTTTCATGCCAAAAAGTATTTACAATTTACAGAGAACAGAAAGGAGCTGAGTTGCTCTTCATATAGCAGATAAAATTGAGACATAAACAGAACCACGGACATAAAGTAGTGACAGTGAATCACAGCATGCAACGCATCAAATGGTTATTTCTTACTACGAAAGCTATAGGTATAATTTTCAGCAAGATGATTTTGACTTAGGAAATGAGAAAACCAAGATCAGAATATTGACTCATAAAATAGCAAAACAAAACAAAAATAAACAAAACTAAGAATCCAGTCCCCATCTGCTGCAGCAATGTTTGTGATAATGTAAGCATGGGAAAAAGAGCAAAATGATAAATTCCACACCGCAGTATATTCCATAATAGTTTCTCAGCCTAGTTGCATTCCACAGACCATGGTGAAGCCCTACATACCACATATGTTTACACAGAGGATAAACAATAAATCAACACTCTGAAATATGTATATATGACTTGTCAGCAGACAATGCTTTAAGGGGGGCCTTTCCACACTACAGTATGCTAGAGAATATGCAGCTGTAACATAGTCAGTTTGAAAGATGCAGTGTCTTCCAGGGCATAAAAACCAAACATGCTGAAACAGATATGTAATACACAGTTCATAAAAGAAAACATAATTACAAGAAAAATAAAGCTTTCACCCTCCAGTAAGGAGCCACAAAAATTGAATTTTCTTTTGACATGTTTATGTCAAAGGAAGGAGTCACATTTTATATTGCCCTTTGAACTCCTCTGTGGGTAGACAGGTCCGGTAAAGAAATCAACATTCTTGTAATGAAATGTGTCTTTTTACTGGATAACTTATCACTATATGATCATCTGAGTTACAACAATCCATTCAAAAAGTTCAAAGTTAGAATGGGTCCAGTTCCTAGCGATACTGTTTTGCAAATCAGGTTATTAAAAGAGGTTGCATGGTAGCCTGGAGGACTAGCAAGAAATCACATACCTATTTCTTCCAACTCCCACACATTATATTAAAGAAACATGCCCCCAAGGCCACAAAAGTACATTCTGATATTTCACGTTAACACTGAAATCAATTTATTTTTAGCTTCTGGATCCACAGAATTCAGTCAGGGTAACAAAGGAATTTAGTTTCCAAAACTGTGTGCAGCAGAATTGCCTCTCAATATGTGAATCGGAGACTTGCTAGGAACATATCTAAAATGAATTGGATGGCTCCATTTCTGTCCCCAGTGTACAACATAATACAATTTTACAGAGTTTGATATGCAAAATTTCATTCGTTTACATGAACCTGTAGATTTAATTAGTCTCCATCCACGACTGGGAAGAGTGGGTTGACCTATTTAAAATTTAAGGTAGAATATAATGTGAATACCATGCATATGGCTTATGAAGAAAATATCCGGTCTCTGTCCTAACCAATCCCTCAACTACTATTAAGTTTAAATTAACCTCAACTCCATAGGAAATATATTTTACTTAATACTTTGTAAAGATACAGTTTGCTATTTGTTATAATGAATTCAATCTCGGAAGGTTACTGTGGTGCTAATTAACTCTCTGACACTGTTAGCTGTGAATTTCTAAATCAAAAGAGGGAGAAGTCTAAAAGCACCACAGAGGTCTGTACTTGCTAACCCTGAAAGCTTTGGACTCCCAGCACCAGAAGGTCACAACACCTCTGATGCCTAAAGAGGAGAAACAAGCTAAAAGCTCTTCACCTTTGTTTAATTTGTTTTGCTCCATAATGTTGTACTGTATGGGTGCAACCTCTTGCTTTTGCTGAACAGAGGGTTTCCAGTGTTTCTCATTCATATCCCCGCTGCCATTGTTAACATTATTGCTGATATTTGACTGGATGAGTTGAGTGGTGGCATAAGGAGTGGGTTGCCCGGGTTGGCTGACAAATCTTCCATCCTTTAGATTTGGACTATTGAAGGTTTTCATCTCATTGATTTTGTTGCTTAGGTCCACGTCACCATAAACAGTTGACTCAGGCAACATCAGGTTTGTTTGCTTGTTGTCCAGCTGATTGTTGTAATTTGCTATACAATCGGCTAACCACAGAGGAAAGAAAAAAGAAAAGGTCATTCTGTTCGCTTACACTATACTTTCAATGAAATACCCTTTAAAAATTTTCTAGCGCGTAACTGTATGAC
Source organism: Struthio camelus (assembly GCF_040807025.1). Taxonomy (NCBI): domain Eukaryota; kingdom Metazoa; phylum Chordata; class Aves; order Struthioniformes; family Struthionidae; genus Struthio; species Struthio camelus. The sequence continues at coordinate 110,926,137 of NC_090942.1, read as the reverse complement.
TCACTGAAACAGAGCTAATATAATTAACTATCTAAATTATGGAGCCTCATTTTCCTTTTAAGTCACTGCTCATACCGCTCAAGTATCCAGACCAAAAGTAGTGTTCAATGTTTCGGTCCACTGTAAATTCCGATCTACTGAACTGTATCTACAATGACTTACCTTTTTTTTTGCTTTATCTACATTGGCCATATAAATATTTACATTTAGACACTATTCTCAAAGCAGTATACGTATCTAATTAACAACTGTGGTTAAAATAATTTGCATTTAAAGGAAAAATAAACCAAAAGCTAACAGTAGGAATAACTAAACATGACAGTCATCTCATACCAATATAGAATGAAGAGCACTTAGACTTTTTGGAATTTGTGGTAAGAAACAGAAAATACAACAGATTTTTATAAAACAGATTAGAAAATAATTACACATTTACAGAATTAAAGAGAAACAGTACAGTGTAAAAGGTAACTCAGTACCCTGTAGCAAGACTTTATTCGACCATTGTTTTCTTGTACAATCTTATATGTTGGGTTGAAACAAAAAGACAGGAAAGCACCTTGGAATTTTTGCAATTTATTGGATACTGCAGAGTAAGTAATACCACTGTAATACCATTGCCCTGTATGCTAAATATAGACAGTGTGAATTCATTCTTCAAATAATTATTGTACCATGAGATCAGTACTCATTATAGTCATACGTTAATTAGGCGTGTACTGATACTCTGGCTGCTGCTGTGTGAACCAATGTGCCTGCCTTTCAGAATTTTCTCATCTTCTGTGTGAGAGCAATTCTACATATTTTTTTCCTCTCCATATCCAGTCCCCTGGAAGGATGCCGAATGTAGTAACACAGTCCACGGGTAGGCACTTAGAAGGTTTAGTGAAACCAGTGCTGAGTGATCATTAAACAAGAACTAGCATTCACCAGCTGATCAATGCAACAGTAATTACATAACAATCACCAGGTATATAGTTTCCCTCTGTAAAAATAGGCAGCATTCATGTTAAAGAGTCTGATTCAAATCTGAAGTCCATTACTCATGGAGGCTAGAATTAATTTACTAGAGAGGGTGCCAAGTAAAACTAAGTACACAATTCAGGATTTGACCATTATACTATATGAAATAACCACTACACATAGAGGGTGTTCCATTTCAAAATAGTCCCTAATACAGACATCTTTCCTAAGAAGTAACTCCTGAAAAAGGGCAATAAAATAACACTTGAGAAAGAAAATCACTCATCCACATTTCCAGTGATTAAGGAACAACATCAGAACATGACACATACAATTTATTCATTGCACCTCTTATGCCTCTGGCTTCTGTTTTTTGAAGGTTTTACCACTTGATATATTTTTCTTTCTTATGAGAGCCATTAGTTATTTATTGCTTCATAGTCTTCAACTTCTGGACTCCTACTTCTTAAATGTTTTAATTTCTGCTTTTTCTCTGACCTACTGAAGCCATCCTAGCCTTTCCCCCTTTTCATGCCTATTCTGTTGAACTGGGTATTTATCCAGCATTCCCATTCTTTCCTGATACCTCTTGCTTGGCTATAATACCCTTGTAGAGTCACCTACAGCATATATTTTACCTACTTCCATTTTCAGCTAGATATGATTTTTGTGTCGGGCAATATAATTGATACAGTATATGCAGTGGATACACTTTTTGCATAGACATATTAGAATTCTTCATACACAGTACCTAAACAAAACTGGTTTACCTATTTAACAGAAGATTTATTCTATCTGTTAGATTTTTTAATAGTATCTACTTTTAGAATAATCTGTTCCCATTCTGTAGAGGTGGAAGGCAGTACTATATTTAAAAGAGATAAAAAAAAAAAATTGCACTGTTACTTAAGCTATTCACAGGGTTAGAAGGGATATCCACCATTCTGCTCTGAAGCGTAAGCCAAGTCGACATAATTAAGAGTATCTGCAGACTCAAAAAATTTCCAGGACAGAGGAGACCACTGTAAGCACTGTCTGACCTCAGGGCTTTAAGCCTTATTTGAAAGGAAGGAATCTCTTAGCAGGACAACCAAACTTAACATAAAAGCTAAACTGAGAAAGAATCCGCTCTATCTCATGACAAGATGTTATAAATAGTTTACAGCCCTCAGAAACGTGCGTTCTCTTCCTTTTCTGAATTTGTTTTCATTTACTAGAACTTGGTATGTTTTTGCTTGCTACTAGAAAGTATCTCTATATCGGAAATCTTTTTACATAGGTATTTGTGGACATGTTATCCTTAGGCAGGGTAAGACACTAGTCTCTTATGTTAAAATCTCTCACCTTCCTCTGAAGCACCTGGCACTGGTCACTGTCAGACAGGATACTGTTAGATCAATTACCACCTTCACATTATGTCAGGGTTCACATTAATTTCACCAGAGGTGATGCTGTTTTGCACTTATGCAACTTCACTATGGATAATCATAATCTCTGCAAAATACTGGGAAATGCTACTACCAAAAAGCAGCCAGAGTTGCTGGTAGTGTACAAGCAATGGAGAAAAAAAAAAAAACACTCGTTTTCATTCCTCACCAGCAACACTAGCTGGGTTACACCGAAAGGATTGTCAGCTCTGTTTAAAACAAAACCTGTAACAAATAGCACTTCCAGATATGTTTCCCCTGTTGTGTTCCTGGGGAGCTCGTGAGGTTTTCTTCAAGAGCATACTGAATCCTGCCCAAGCTCCTGGGAACTAACGCTTAGCCTAACATTTCACAATTGCTTTTAGGTCATGAAGTCAACTTTCCTACCCACACACTCTAAGCTAGCCAGTTTTGTACAGAATGGAGCCCCACAGAAGATTTTAAATGTGCCCAAGTAGACTAAATGTCTTGCAACTGTCTGTAGCAATGAGTCATTTCTTCCTTCCCATCACCCCCAAAACAGAATGAAAATCTCACTAGTATCTTTTGGGGACTTCTGTTTCTCAATCCAAGCAACACAAAGATGTACAGAACGACCTAGAAATAAAAAGTTATCTACACTTTTTCACACGTTTGAACATGTTTTTCAGCATGACGTTTGGTTACATATAACATTGCAGGGGCTCATTCAGCTTTTAACAAAGCTTGTTACAACTGGCCATAAAAGGGAACAAAAGCACAACCACGACAAAGAGGAATGAAATTGTATTAAGTCTATACATATTGGAAAAAAAAAGGAAACCTATTCTCCGGTATTTTAAGAATATACTATGTAAGAAAGATTCCTTAGCAAGGTAGAAACATATCTAACCTGGTCGACTGTATGTTGTGAGGTTGCTATCGCTGTTTCCGTTGCCAGAGGTGCAGCAGTTGATGGAGCAGTCGTTGTGATTGTTCCCTGTGTTAGGCCAAGTATCCGCTAGCCATGGCTGAGTGGCTGGTTCACTGATGTTTAGGAGTCCTGGCCTTTAAAAACAAAGTTTGGTTGTTTAAAAAAATTAAGTCAAAGTATTTTCAGCTTGTAATTATATTATTCTGAAAAGGTTAGATATTACAAAATAGTATTCTATATTTTAAGGCTTGGACTGTAGGCAAATACAGTGTGATTCAACTATTTAATGGTTTCTGGTCTCTTACATAACTTATCTCTGAAATATGCATATATGTTTGTGTGCAACCTTTAACTGTTTGGAGCACTTTGTTTTTTGGGGTTTTTTTTGAGGAGGGGGAGGGAGGTTTTGTTTTTACTTTCCTGTCCTTTCTCCCTCCTTCTTAAAGAAAAGATGGCAAAAAGGGAAACTGGCAAGTTAAACAAATAAGCAAAAAAATCAAACATGGACAAGAGATGGAGATGCAGAAATGAACAGGAACAGGCAAACATCATGGCTGAACTAAGACCTAAGTTTGGATCTGAACAGTTCCAAATTTTTGGTGATTTATGAAGCCAGGCTCTAATCACCATCAGACCCTACTACTGTAAGGGATCAAAGGGAAGAGCAGATTACAGAAACCACAGTCACTTGGGAGTATTTGGATCCCACTAAACACACAGTGCATGTGACACATCTGTGTTAATGAGTAAGCCACTTCCTGAATCTTTAAGTTGGCGGAACAGCAGCAGCTCCTAAGCAAGTTTAAAGTAAGTGGGAATACTCAACACCTTTAAAAATACCCAGGTATCACCGCTACACATTGGCTGCATTTAGGATAAAGTGTGTTTCTGCCAGCAGCAGAAAAAATAGTATTCCTTGGTCTCCAAGTTACTGAATTTTTCTAGTCAGTATGCAAGGCACTGAGGAACGTGTTGTAGAATGCCTGGTGCCTGTTCACTTTGAACACTGACAATGCAACAGCACATTACAAAGTCCCACATAAGTGGCATCCTCTAACAACTTGACGATTACTTTTAATAACTAAGATACTTTTAAAGATAGATAAGTTTAGCCACAGTCATATTAAAATAATGGAACGTGTTCTCTTTCATCACTGGTTTTAACTGGCCAGTTTCCATTGTAAAGAAACTAGTCTCCATAATATTAGATGTGATGCTTTTAAAAAATAAAACATGCTAATACTCTTAAACTGCAAATTAAGAATACAAACTACACCAGCAGCTAGTTCTGGGGGGTATAGGCTGCCAATGCCACAGGATTAAGTCATAGTCTTAGAATAGCATTTAAAAATATATATACATACACACATACATACATACACATACACACACATATATATATGTATATACACACACACACACACACACACATATTTATTTCTGCATTGCCTATGTCACCTGACAATTTAGCACAGTGGCTGATGAGGCGTGACTTACTGTCAGGCTAACAAACCAGCCAATACATATGCATTAGACAAGGGTTCTTTGTACAACTGAAATAAATGCACAGTCCTGCAAGCAGTTCAGCTGATCTGAAACTTCCTGCATGTTTTTCCTACCACTGTGCTCACAAAATGAAAATATACCTCAAGGCATTTAGAGGAGACAAAGCCTTCCAGAATGTTTCAGCACTTTCAAGGCCTGCATATTGGATTTTTTGATAGAGAGCTAAAGGCCTCTCTCTCCGTTTCTCGAATTTACTTTGCGTTCCAACAAGCTGTCATGTCAGAACGTGTTGTACTATAAGTATATATAAGCGTATACATAAGTAGAAGAAATTTCTGCTGCAGGTATTTAGGCGGAACTATGTAGAAGTGAGGATTATGCTGAAATATCTCACTGTAGTATTTTTCATTCTGAATGATGCTTTAATGTGCTCAAATATCTGTACAGAGCAAAAATGATAAAACTCTCCAAAACATTACAAATATAATGTAAGGAAGTGAAAAAAATTAAGTTTGGAATTCAGAGTAAAGGCTTCATATTTGAAAATAAATTTTTAGATTACAGAAGTATTTTTCATATTCCACAAAACGTTGTGCAACATCAGATGTTCTGCAAATACTATATACTTAAGTGAACAAAAGAACCACGGATTTTAGCACCTTGAATCAATTGCACAGATAGATTGTGACACTGATCCTTAAAACTAGGACAGCAGAAAACAATGCTGCTACTCAGAGAACACAAAGCCTGTTAACTGTATATCTTGCTGAACAACTGCATCAGGGAAAGAGAGGTTTCATCTCCTTCCTCTCCCATTTTCTCACTGTCCTGGGCTGAAGGCAGCAATCTAGTGATTTACAGATTTATCCATTTAAAAATTACACGATAAGCGTTCTACAGGCTTTGCTCCATGGCTTTATGGCTATGACTCCGCAGCAGAATACGGACAGGGACATCTGCACTAGTTCTGACCATGCCAGGTGGAGTGCCACTAACAGCGCAGCCTCTTCTCTGCCCAGCATTCAAATGTACACCAAGTATATCTGATGGGAATGTTTAATTTTATGCCTAATCTTCATCACCACTAAGTTTTTGTACAGTTTTGCAAATTAGGAATCACAGAATACCACTGGTGAAATAGTAATTTATGACTCAGTTGTTCTCTGAGATTTAAAGGCTCACTTCAACATCATGCCGAACCTTTAACTCAAATGCTTACAGAAAGGCATCCTTGCAAGTGACCTACAAAAAAAGTGTGCTACTAAAGTCACACAGCTCTGACCTGCCTTTTTGCTAACACTGTTACTCTTTCTTCTGAAGAAACAATGATCTCTCTACAGGAAATGGAAATTACTGTTTTGCCCATTGCTATTCATTAGGTAATAAACTAAACACAGTAAACACGTTTTAGTTAAGCCCTCAGTCTGGAATAGACTAGGCTCTCAGAGCACAGAGCCTTTAATTAGAGACCTACCCATTTCCCTGTCAGTGTACCTTTTTCTCTTACAAGTGATGCTTTAACTATTTTGCATTCACAGATCTTTTCTTTAAAAGACACTTTATAAGTGGTTTGTGTCTTCAGCAAATTCCTCCAATAAATGCTTTTTGTTCTTTATAGTATTTGTGAACCAGCTACATTTCTTAATCTTCATAAATGCCATGACTTAATTACTTTTACTCCCTTAATCAGTTGCTAAGTCAGGTCTTTAATTTGAAGTTAAAGTGCTCCCTCTGCTGCTTGTTTTTTGAGATGCAGTTTTTACAGGTTAACAAAGCAACTCAGTTGAAAATACTATGACTCATTCCTTGGAGATCAATGCAAAGATGCAAATCATATATTCTCCTTCTAAACAGGAAAATATATGGCTAAAATGTGCATTAATATAATAAATTAAAAAATAACTTTGCAAGTGATTATTCTGCAGTCACTTATAAGGACAATTATACACTTAAAATCTTTGAATTTGTTAGCTCACAATTTACGCTTATAAAAATAAAGCATATAATTACCTGCCTCCACTGCTCACGGCATCTCCTCCTCTCTGATAGGTTACTGAAATATTAAAAGATATTAAAATATTAAAAAAGATTAAAAAAAGTATAAAGGACTCCTTAATAGCAGTATTAAGTCTGCCTGTTTTCATTTTAGCTAAGACAATAAGCACGGTTTATATTTTGAGTCCCACTCTGCAAGTGTTATTCCTTCATACGCAAGTTTATACACAATACTTGTGTTGCTTGATCACTGTTACTCTTAGCTCTATCACATTTTGATATTTCAGTTCTGTTATGAAAAACACAAACAAAAAGACATGTATCACTTAAGAAAGAAGGAAGCCATACATCAGACTGAACTTATCCCTAATGTAACTCTGCTGACCTCAGTGGAGTTACTCCGTGGAAGAATTTAGGTCCTATATATTTACTTCAAGAACAACTTGCTCTGGAGGTTTAAGCTTTGCTCTACCTTAATATTTCGGTAACATAAAGGAGGTATCGCGATTTTGTAACAGACCTGACTCTCGGTGTAAGCAATGGCTCACTACAGCTGAACCTACTGCAAAACCACATGCTTTTGCTGAATTCATGGACCTAGCACACTCCAAAAGTCCATGTAAGCTTACTATTTTATAACATTTTACAATTTGGATTTATTAATGATCCTTTTTATCTAAAAGTTTAAATATAAAAATCCTAGTAAAAAATGCCTTAAAGAAAGAATACATCCAAAACTAGTAGGAACAATTGTGCTAACATTTCATAAGCACACACATTAATAAAGCGCATGTCCATATGCATTTTTTTCTTGACATGAATTGCATCGACTTCAAAGTAAGCTTTTTAGGATGCATACATCCAAGAAGAAAATACTATAAATTCTCCAAGTTTCCATTGGATTAGGCAAAGGGTTGAGGAGATTAGCCTCCCTGCAAATGCTGATGGATTCTACATTTTCCAACTAGGAATGTGTTGAAAAAAAGCAGCCAAGTTCTGCTCTTTAGAAGAACTCCAAGCTGGGAGTCTGCAAGAGAGAGATAAATACTGGCAGCGATTACGATAACAGGATTAAAATGTAGGATGCATTGCTAGAGGTAAGTCTTTTACTACAGGTAATGCTAAAGAAGAGCCTCTGGTACCATCTGAAGTCCATGGAACTAACTACTGGGATCCTCGCTGAATGAAAAAGGATTTCTTTTCCTTTAAATGTTTTATATACTTTTATTTTTCCGTTTTCTTCTTTTGAACTCTCAGTGAGGTTTATTTTGCAGCTCTGACATCTCTTACAGAGTTCTGATAGTTTCTTCTAAAGTTAAGAATCCAATTGAGAAAATGTGCATTATCTAACCTACCAACCTCTGCACAATTTCAGTAGCATACTACAATTGCGATTGCACTAGAAGCCCTACGATAAGCCAATTAAAGTAACAGCAAAATAATAATAATTTGAATTAGTTTCCCCTGTTTATCTCAAAGGACTTTAGAAACATTAAGGGCCACTTTGACTCATGCTGAGCAGTAAGCAACTCCACTGAACATAATAGGATAACTTTTGAAACAAGATACTATTCAGTATGACTAAGAACGTGTGGGTAAGAGTAGCCCATTACGATTAGGTCTACATGGATGAATGCAGACAGACATGAGATTGCTTCATCTGCACTCCAAGCTGAAAGGATGCAACCCAACTGCTGCCTGGAGGCCCCATTAGCACAGTGCTGAGTTTGAGCTAATATCTCCTGCTAACATGAGTGGGCAGAGGAGTGTGGTCTTTTTTAACCTGCCTGGGAATATGCGACTTACAAGTCTCATAGTGAAAATAAGGCATGTAGACAAAGGAGGAAAATATGACCTGCCTGTTCATTCAGGTTTTAGCTGAAAGGAATGTGTGTAGCATAATGGTGGGTTGTGAATGTGTAGAATCGTATCCCGTGTTGAGGAGAGCAGCTGAACTCCCAGACTGTGGGACCGACTCAAGGTCAGGTCTACAGAATGGAAAGGCTCCCACTGACTTTGCTGGGCTATGGCTCAGGCTAAGTCATGGTCATATTTTATACATTTCTAAACAAAAAGAAATAGAAGATGTTTTTAACCACCCTGAATAGGAAATGCCACTTTGCTTGTGGCAACAGGATAACTGTTTTAACACTTCATAGCACAAATACAGTTTAAGGCAGCAAGCAAAGAAATCTAACCGATACAGTATTTTGCTTTGTGTGCCTTCCAAAGTAGGCAACTCCTAGGACACTGCTTCAGTGAAGACTCAGAGGAAAGAACAGAAGCAAACGTTTCACCAACTTTAATCCCAGTGGACCTCCTTTCAAGTCAGTATCTGGGCTCTGCTAAATCACTTCTCCTCCATCAGGAGTACCTTTGACATTACTAGGTGCAGATGGTCACACTACTGGATTGTAATGCAAGAATAGAGCCCAGGTTAGCTTGTATGAACTGACAGAATCATGCTACAAAATGATATGCTTGCGTTAATATACATCAAGCGGTATGTTACTAAACGGTACACACAAATGGAAGAAGGTCAGCCACAAAGCAACTACACACGACTTCTTAGAGAACACCAAAAATGATACCTGTAATTAATAAAATTGTTTTAAAAACTTCAGAACAGCTGGGCTGGTTATGTCAGAAAGAGAAACAGTACCACAAACATGCTAAAGTAACAAAGAAGGGGGGAAAAGTGCAAATATATACCTGTTGGTGTGAAGGTAAAAGACGGGACTGAAAAATCAAAACAAAATACAAACTGGTTATTAAGCTGAAGAGAGAAAGGGAAACATACCACATTAGTATAAATCTAGCAGACAGCTGAACATAAAACAAATGTAAATAACTAACCCAGTAGTTCATTCACATTAATATAGAAATAAAATTAAATTTGTGACTCAGAAAAAGCTTGTGTCCACAGGTAGCATTCTGAAGAAAAGCATGATTTTAAAGCGTTCCTGAGCGGAACTGAATGTGGTTTAGCCTCTCAGTAGCCCTCAGTTTGCTATCTTACGTTTTACTGAAAAGCCTAGTACAAAGAAAAACCTACACTGTTAATCATTTAAAAATGCAGAATGACAAATTCCTTAACAAAGCCTTATCAAGGTCCTATTGAATCTTATCTGCAGTTCACTAAGTAAATGCTCATTACGCTGAACTAATAGGCACGCTTAAGTATTCAGTAAGCAAATAATAATCATATAAAGGAACAAAGAGAACTGCTGTTTTACTCTCTCTGAATCAAGAATGGCACCAAATCGCAATGTAATGAAGGCACTACAATCTACTACAGCAATTCATTCTGTTTTCATAGAAGAGAAAATAAGAGACAGAGTTATTAATCTTTCTTTCTTAAATAATCACTAAAAAAGGTAAAAGGCATCCCTCGCTGCAACGCCTTCCTACCATGCCTTTAAGAGGAAAAGGTTAACAATGGAACAATAGCATTGCTTGACAATCTTCACTCGCACGCCTACTATAAATCCTCTTTGGATCAATAGGGCCTCTAATCCGCGTACAGAGCACCAGCATCTGCTCTTCCTACTAGCACATGCTCCCCCTCCTGTTGACAACAGCGTATAGTTCTTGTACTATAGGATGAGCAGAAAAAAAGCTAGTATTGCCCTTTTCAGTCTAATGAAAGTAAAGAGAAACGTAAGAGAAACAATACAATCTTCACTAAAAGAAGATGAAGTTTGATCAACAAGTCTGTCACAGAAAGAAAAGGCTGTGGCTAAGAGAACGATTACTTAAAGAGCTTAATGTAATTTTTACAATAACACTGATCTTTTGGGTGGTCTCCAGAGTGTCTTGTTGGTATAACTTCGGATATGCTCTAGTTTTTCCTCCCTCTTACCAAGCTAATTTATTTCCAGGAATATTATACTGAGCAAAAAAGAAAAACCTCTGAACATCTTGCCCATTTCAGGCTTCATTTGTAGCACGGCTTTTTATCTTGGGAATTCCATTGTATTTCCTTTGAGCTAGGCCTTTTCACACAGTCAGTGTAATTTAGCCGCCTTCAAAAATATAGGACCATACTAACAGCAGGCTTTCATCAAAAATAGAAGGTGCATTTAAACCAGAGCTATTCAAAAGAGAATGAACTGTCCTAAAATTAATTTGCAATCACAAGGACACAAAAAAAATCTTGAAATATCTGTCTCTCTACTCTCCTGTGAGCTAAGTACTAAACTTAGCTTAGATTTTAAGGAACTGAGGAACAGGAAGAACAGAGGTTGAGCTAAATGAAATCTTCCTAGCTACCACATGAAAGAACAACTTAATTCTCAGAGCTTCTATTAATAAACTCTCCTGAGTGTGTAAGAGCACTTGTACAATATGTATGTGAGGGGGTCATGAAATATTTCAACAGATGTCAGGTCTGAAGCTAAATATAAAAACAAAAAAGTAAATGCAAGACTGAAGAAAGTTTGCACTCATGGACCTGGCTTGATATATTGCGGAGGGAGACTACCTTGCAATTTCTATTTCACTAAAGATGCTTTTTTTCCTTGAAGAATACTTGTTAATGGAGATGCAAACCCTACTTTTCTGTATATTTTTATTAAAATATCCAGCAAATTATGCAAAAGACATTTTTACAGCCATTCAAAAACACAGCTGTTTTGAACAATACCTGATGTCATTAAAGTAATCATTTTTAAAGACATATTGTATGCTTTTTGCTCAATCACAGATACTGCTGAAAGCATAGTGATATTAGTTTTAAAGCACTGTAGAAAGGCAGTATGGCAGCATGCTATTAGTAAAACAAAACAGAGCAGGCCAGCGCAGCCGTACATCAGGGTCTGTGTTACCTAAGAAAGCCTAGAAGAACAAAATCAAAGGTGAAATTTATCCCTGATGTAGGCAGTTGCAATTCTAATAAACCACTGTGACTGAAGTCTAACATAAGCCTTGACACTTCAATAGTATGGGGGCCAGCTAAAGTTCTGCTACACCTCAAAATTATTTGTCTCCACTATGCAACTCACTTGCTGTTTTTGCCATTGCTTTTTTCCTCATAGCGACACACTACTACTGTTCAAAGGAATTTGTCTTATATTTGCCTATCTCTCAGGCCCATCACACTTGCATACTTGAAGTGACGAAAGAACATAATCTCATGACAGCTTTCAGAACATTAAGATTTGTGTGCCTTTTAAGCCGAGGTCTATCTTTTAATTGCTAAATACCCAAAACCCTCCCTTATTTCTTTAAGAGAAGGACTGTTCATCCTGATTCATTCCAGAATTATCAGTAATTGCTCTATGACTGTTTATGTGGTACTACGAAGCTTTGAGTTGCAAGGAATTGTTGCTTACTGAATTCAGCTTTAAATTCAGGGCTTAATCAAAACATTATTGAATCAGGAGAAATCAAGTTTTTATTCCAGAAGATCTTCCAGGCAGAGATCCTGGGGTTTTTTTTGCCACAGAGTACACTGTAAAGCATTGTTTGCCACAAACAATCTAATGTAAAAGATATCAATAACATGAAAACGAAGAATGCTTTAAGCTAGTCCGAGAGCTGCCATTCTACCTGAATGCAAATGCAAGAAATGATAGCCCCAGAATTCAGCCCGGAAGAAGGACCTCACAACAGCATTTATGAAAGGGTCTTAGAAAGTATTCCTGACTATTGTGCTTTCTTAGACAGCCACTTTATTGCATCTCCCCAGAATATAAGGCAATCCAGGTACACACACCAAAAGCACTACATTAACCGACACCACTGTTAGTACTCTCAGCAGCAGGCAAAAGACTGAATAAAAGGGACAATGAACTACTATCCAGTTGGTTCCTTTTCAGATGATACAGTGTCGGATAGCAAGGGCATAGTGGAAGCTGCCAGCCTTAAATCCATCTCATACATTTCTCATTTGTATGAGTATCTTCTATGAAAAGCTAATCTAGGTATTTTGCTGAAGGCTCTTACTTAAAAGCCAGGTATTACACATTATGTAAATATTCATGTTTCCCATACTGGGTTCTGATCCAAACTTCCTGACAGCTTTGAAATAATTTGGTAAATCCTGCATCAAGTCTTAGAAGAGTGAGAGACTAATGACAAAGAAAATAGCCTAGTAAACAGGCATGTAGCAGCTAATGGATTGAAACATGCAATATGGCACCTTTTCTGATACCAGCGTAAGTACTAGTGAGTCCATTTCGCTTCTTCCTGTGGCGATACAGCCAGATGCTGAAGACCATAAGGATAATCCAACAGGCTGCACCAATTCCCGCAATAAAGGCAGGCTGCTTTACTACATCAGAAATCTGCTGGGCTAAACTGACTTGATCTTCCGAAGACACAGGGTTTCCATGAGAATCTGAAAAAAAGGACACCCAAAATCTCCAATTAACTGGCATTAGTAAATGTCAGCAAAGAACACAGCAAGACAATAAAGCTGAAGTACAAAATAGATGCTTCACCTGTTTTTATAGTTTTGCGAAAGCATAAAAGCTACACAACCATACATTCTCACATAATTGAAAATCACAGAAGAAATACAAATTCAAAATACATTTATAAGGTGGATATTGAGTGAGGCATATTAATTTGGCAGTTCCCGAGAGAGGACTTGAATCTTATATTACACAGTCTAACATTCTCTTTGCAGTCTCTCACTTTGACCTTTTGCAGTCTCTCACTTTGACCTCAAGTCAAGAAGTCTGAAAATTTAAGAGTACATAAAGAAGTAAATGTACAAAATAACCAATTCTGCCCTCCTGACATGGATGAGCAAGCTAAAGGACGACTAAAAAGGAGGCATGAATTGGTAAAAACGGTCAAGTAGTCTCATTACTACCGGAAATGTAATCCTCTTTAAAAATTGCTTACACTTAAAGATCAGATCAAAATAAAGGATGTACTTTTTGCATACAATTTTGAATTTTTTATACAGAAAGCATCTGTAAGAATCAGTCTTTTGTTCTCTTTCCGTTCTACTTTTGCAGGAACCTTCTAGGAACAGTAGTGAGAATTTTCAATTACTGAACAACGCTTTCCAACCGTAATGAAGCAGCTGAAAGATAAAATACTGTCTTCTTGTTTTTTTTAACACCACAATGACTGTTCATTGCAAATTTCATTATTACACAGAGCGAGGGCAAGAATATGAAACCTTTACCCATAGCAGATATTGCTTTACACATTCCACAGCTTAGTCTTTGAAATATCCTTTTTTTGTTTTAGTGTAAATCCAACAGTTAGTTTTTTTCTACTACAGATAGTAATATCAGATTCCGGATCTGAGATGAGTATTTTAAGGAGAAAGGTGCTGTTTACTCACCACAGAATTATTCTCAAACAATTTTATTAATAAATATGTAAGATTAATATAATAAAACATGTAAGAAAAGAAAATCTGTCTACTTAAATAATACTTTTCCCTAAGAACTAACCGGTGAGCAGGTTAATTTTTTTTCATTATGGTGTGTCTTGTTGAAGCTTTACTAAGATACAAGTAACCACAATACAAAAGGGATATGGAATTGCAACAAACTGTACAAGTAAAATCAAAAGAACCTCCTCTGGAAAAGAATACCTTTATGAATGTGAAATGGTTAAATTAATATTAACTTTTTTCAAGTGCAAAATACAAGATTTCTGTTTGTGTGACAACAAGGCCACACACCTACTTTGCCAAGGAATTGCTGCCTTTGACTGTTAGTTTATTGGAAATTTTATTCCATATTTCAAATCCCTTTATCTTCCGTGATCCTAAGTGCACTGCCTAGTCCGAAAGTTCACTAGGCAAGCTCATTCTTTTCTTACTAATACACCTTTTGTGTCTGCTGGGTTTATAGACTTTATGCCTATTTGTGCAAGGTTAAGAAGGGTTGCTTCACATTTTATAGAGACAGCCAAGTGAAGTTCCACACAAGTGGCCAGATGGGCTTAAATGTATAAAGTATGCTGTGACTAATGAATTAAAACTGTTACTCTGTATCTCATCTTTTGTCTCTTTGCAGCTGAGGCCGTATTAAGATATGAAAAGTTGCATCATCACTCTGATTTCAAAACAAGCAAGCTTATATTTTCTGTATTTTTAAACCGCTATACTACCTTGTATCTTTTAATGGAACAGAAAAAAGATGCCTAGAGCACCAACAGTTGTGAATAAATTTAGAAGAAGGTTGATATTTTTTCTCTTGTCTTCCAAAAATATATACTTAAAGCAAAAAAAAAAAAAAAAGAAAAAAGAAAAAAAAAGAAAAAGAAAATTCCTAAAACAAACAACACAGGACAGAACTAGGGAAATTTCACAAACTGAAAAACTCCAGGCCAAATAAGAATGTTTTATAAACGTACGTCAACAATACAGCCATACATAAGGACAATACCTTTGTATATACAAACATTTTCCATTGCTCAACCAACATGTGTCCCAAGATTACAAAATATTGAAGAATCTCTTTGAATATTTATTGTTCTAATCTTTAAAGTAAGAGTCATTACATGGTATTTTGTTGTCCTTTGCAAGCATATGAACAGTATAATAATATATTTGTTTTTAAGGAACAAGATTTGTATCACACAGTATATGGGTAGACTGTTAGGGTCATTATATTAACTGGTATTTATTTACACACATGATAAGGAGAAAAATGCATGTGTGTTTGTGTATAGTCATATAAACAGCATCACAGAAAATAGCACAGAAGAGCCCTCAAGAGGCCATATTCGACCCACCTCCTGCTCCTCTTTTAATTTAAAAATAGAAGGTAAGCTAAATATAAAGCAAAGGGAATTAAATCTAGTGAACCTTATTGCTAAAAATTTCAATATACAGTATTTAGGAAGCCTTTTTTTGAGAAAGGCATTTTCATTCTTTGTAATAGTCCAGCAAAAGCTGTCAGGAAAAAAGCTCTTGCACTAAAAAAGTGCTTTTTCTTCATCCCAGGAAATTTCTGGAAGCTTTGACTGAGATATAAATGGTTCGTAATCAACATTCCTGTTCCTGCTTGCACTCCTCAGGGAAACATGCCAAAATAATAAGTGAACATAAACACTCTAAGGCAAAGCGCATCTTACTGCCAGAGCAGCAGCCACAACATATAATGTACTTGAAAATGCCTCAGAGTTGTTGGAGCAGGCTGATCACTACTCCCTGAAACCAGCATATTATCACACTGACTCATCCCGTTTTCTTCTACCCCAAGATAAGAGCCTTCTTTTTATCACAGATGCTGTTGCTGTGCCTACTGTTCCCAGGGTACTGGATCTGTCTGCAACCTCCAAGTTCACAATTTAATAACAATTTGTTAAAATTTATATTGAACAGAATGAAGTTTTCTAATCCAAAATATACATGTAAGTAATAATGTAAAGATCATCAAATGTTAGAGTCGTTAAACACAGTGTTAAAACACAATTAAGATTGGAATGGCAAAGACTTAAAAAAGACAAGAAATTCCAGGTTCACAGGTGTGCAAGCAACCTTAACTTTATCCTGTATGTGTATGCCCTACGGCATGCTATTTACTACGTGCTTGCCTGTCTCATTCAGTACACAGAATGTATGAACAGTAAGTAGGAAGATTTAGGTCTCATGCATTTCGCTAATTCTGGTGATTCAAAATGGGCAAAGCACTTGAAATTGCAACATACTGTCTGAGGTTTCCTTGAACATATGTGCATGATGCAATATGAAAATTATTTAGTAAAACACTACCAGCTTAAGATAGACTGTTTTTACTCCTTTCTAGTTATATATATTTCCATAACTGGAAAAATATAAGTTTTGCACTTCAGTTTTACGACATAAAATTTGTGAGGAGACAGTACCAAGCTGGTTTGGAAGGGTTTGCTGTGAGAAAAAACAATCTACTTAATTATTAAGTCATTGGCAGGCCACAAGACAAAGAAAAACATCAACAAAAAACCTTATAGCTATTGCACTGTAAAAGCAGTTGTGGGGCTGAAAGAATAATATCCCTAAAGGCAGGCACAAATCACAAGTTCACAGATCACATCTCCTAACGGAAGTGATAATAAAGACTCAATGAGACTTGTATTTTGTACATTTGAGACACCCACTAGTTGAATAATGCACTCAACATTTATAATTATTTTACAGACATCTCTTAAAAATAAATGCTTTCAATATACTCATACGAATTATTTGTTTATGAGTAATATTAACTGCAGAGCTATCATAAGCAGCTTCCCATCACTGCCAAAGGTAAAGCCAGAGATCAGCAAACATTACATTGTTCTGCTAATTCTCAACTTTCTGTACAGAGCATTTTTGTAACCAATGTCCTGAAGTTACATGACAAAAGTCATGTCAAATTTCTTACTACAATTTTATGTCCGCTGGATAGTATTATAAATGCAAAAACTTAAAATGAGCTGTGGCCATTTCTCATGAAAAGCGTATCTTTGCCTTAACATCAGAGCTCTTGCAGTCTTGTTGTTATGTCAAATATCAACTTTCGTCTTAAAAACAAACAAAAAATGGTTTTCTAGCCTTTTCAATTTCAGAGGAAGCTTGAAAAGGTGGGTCAAAACTAAAAATAAGGTTTAAAAGCCTCAAGTGCAGTTTTAAGAAAGACACACGATTTTGCAGTTGGTATAGCGAGTATATTGCTGGCCTGTCCCAGGTGGCCCTGGAAGCATGAGGTACTGAAGCTCAGTGAGCTGCTTCATGTCAGCTGAGATATGGCAAAAGAAAAAGGTTTGAGCTCGCAATTTGTACCTGTCTTGGTAACAGGTTAAGCGTGTGCACAAGGTCAGCTGCCACAACTCAGCTGATGCGTGGGGCAGCAATTGCATGTCTCAGCTCTCAGGGACTCCAGTTTCTCTTGTCCTCTCCTCTCAGGGGGTTGCAGCTTCCTCGTGTCACACACCCGCGGCTGAAACTTTGCCCAGGCGCGTCTCCCAGGCAGAAACCCCGGAGCATCCTGCACAGCGCACAAATGAGGTTGTGCTGTGCAACGGAGTATGTTACATCGGGGAAATAACCTCGCACCTTTGTGCATCTCTTCTTTGGATGCTCCATAGGCAACCCCAATCTAGCCTCACGTTTTTGTAATGAAATTACACTAGGAGGAGGTGTACCTTTGATTTCCATGAAAAGCTGTTCAAAAAAATAAGTCGAGGCCTAAATCACACAGTAGATCCCATTTGCGCACACAGAATTCTTAATTCAAAAATGGAAGTATTATACGAACTCAGGTATCAGGAAAAGACTTCCAGAAGGAAAAGTTGGGATCAGTGAAAAAAATGAAGGATCTTGAAATCAACTATGGCAAAAGCCAGCTCACCAAGCATGTAGATATGAGGAGTCAAGACTCTTTGAAATACTCTAAAAGTAGCATCCTTAGCCTTTTCCTCCCCCCTCCCTGGCCTCCCTCTCTTTTCTCTGCAACCATTTGATTTATTGCCTGTGAAAGGTGCCAACTGATGACATCAACAAACTAATTTTCTTTCTTCAGAAGAGCTACCAGGAAACGGCAGTGCCTGCTCCACTCCCATGCTGGGAGCACAGCCAAGAAGGCGACTCTGTGGGGGCTCTAAGAGAGCTGGTATCAGAGGGAAGAGTTAGGTAACGCAGAGGCATTCTTGTGCCTAGACTTTAAGCTGCTCCGGACTACTAAAGGGGCACCCTTCTTAACTTTAAGTACTAATTTCAGGTAGCCTCCTGCAGTCGCCTAAAGGAAAGTAGCACTGCCTAGAAACTCCTTTGCACTGCTCCTAACGGCATGGATCCATCCCCACGCATCTCCTGTCTCCAGGTCTTTGTCATGCAACTGAAGCAACCAAATTACAGAACTTTTACTACAGTGTATGTAACTCTGGCCACTTAATCAGAAGCAAGCAGTGACGAATATGAAACTACACCCAAATCATATGGGAATATCATCTGGGAATACGTGGCTACTAAAAAAGGAAGTTGAGGTGAAGAAAGCGCCTGGAGTGTTTTACCAGTCATCCCTATGCAGGAACTAAGAACAAACCAAGTTCTTGCTTTCAGGGAGCGCAATGTTTGTTTTAGGTTAGCCCCAGAACGTATGATCTCATTGCCCACTGCCACCGTCACTAGCTCATACAGCTTATAAAAGTATGGGGTTGATGCCTAGTTACAGATAGACATATGTGACACTTTGACCAACAGTCTCTTGGGGACCTAAACTTCAACAAACTTCAAAAAAACTTGAACATAGTGCTAAGGGATGATGCATTACTATACCAGCAAAGGGGTGGCAGAGGGCTGTGCATTAAAAGGATAAGACAGCCTTAATGGTCAGGTGTTTGCTATGTTTTTAACAATTTCAGATACTGTATTTATATATTGCATACTGCATACGCATATGCAATATTCAGTCGATGTTGAAAATTATAGTGTTAATTATTAACATAATCAGCTGTAACATTTTTGTCAGTACGTTAGGAACTGAACTCTTAGCACTGACACAAAGGTTACTAAACATCAGATTTTAATGAGCTAGTCCTTACAAAGATAGATAAACTGGAAAAGATAACCTGGAACAAAGATACTTTCAAAGGCAACATTGAACACCTGAATTATTTAGCACCAGTTTTTCAGCGTCCTGATATTTAAATATCCAGGTTTCAATGAGAATTCTTTCACTTGTACTGTACTAAAAAATGTATTAGGAGAAGATGTGCAAAGGCTAGGAATTTGACTTCTATTGGCTTTTACAAGGCTGTAGCTGTCCTAGTACATCTGAACACCCTCTGAGTTGTGCGATCACTTTATGCTTTTTAATATAATCTCAATAAAGGCCAGGAACCTAGGAGCAGGCAAAAGATCCTGCTCTGATAGAAAGTCTGATTCGCTCCTTTTTCTGCTTACCAAAAACCCAAACTGATTAAGTAGCATTATAAAATTCACCTGCAATTAGCATTTGTTTATCATCAGAGAAAAGACAAAAGTGTGGTTATCGAGTCTTTGGTTTTGAACATCAAGGTTTCACCGTTATTTTACACTTCACTGATTTAAGGTTTTCAAAATCTAAGCTGTATAGGAAGAACTTTAATTCCTGAGAATGGATGCTGGTTTAGGAAAAAACATTCAAACAAACACCAATGGGACTGTACATGTCTTACTGAAGTACCATGTAAGCCATGTATAACTTTGTCATAAAAACTATACTCATGTAAATGGGAATAAATGGGAATCATACACTTACATAAGTTAAATGTGTTGAAGATGACCTCCATTTTAATAGTCAAAGTAACGTACATGTAATTTCCCAGAGAATATATCATTTGCTCAGTCCTTTTTCCATATCTAATAATTATAGACTTTTAAATACTAAAAAATCAAATACTAGGAAGATATATTGATGACATAAAGATAGAAAGGGGCACAAAGTCCAAAGCAACATGCTGAGGTTGCTTTTGGCATTGATAACACAGACTATATATTGTAACGATAAGGTACTCTGATAAAGGCCTACTGGCAAAGCAAGGTATGACTGCACCTTAATCTTATTCTTATGCTAGCCAACAGAGAGATGTTTGGTGCAGATAAATTTAGGATATCAAGATTACTGTAAATCATCTGCATACCTCTTGTCCCTGTACTGCAACTGTTTACTAAGGTTCTCCCATAGCTGATATTTATTGTACATAATTGTAGCATACTCTTGGTTTTTTGCCTTAATAAAGAAAGATAAAATCTGATCAAGACAAATTACATCCCTAAGCTAAAGTCAGCCAAGACTTAAGTGATTCATACTCCTCTACATGTTTTATTACACCATTCTTAGTGTGAAAAATTAATTTTAAAATCAACAACCAAAAAGTATTGCTGAATTGGGAGATTAAAAAAAAATAGCAAGAGATACTATAATAACCCCATCTTTAGAATTCAGTTTTAAGACAAGTTTAAAGCCAGAAATGCCAAATCCTGCTATTCCAGAGATCAAGTAACACTATCTGTTCCACTGGTCTTGAAAAATATTTCTGGTTCCATAGAAGACAAAAGCAAAGAAATAAAAGTTAGTGAAACGAATAGGAAGGATTATCAGCAGACTTACCTAATTGGATAAACTGTGGATCACTTTTCACTCCAGGTCCTGCTCCAGTACTTGCTGCCACTTCCACGCTATATCGAATACCAGGAACTAGGGAGGGGATGACTACAGAAAAGGTGGAACCATCCACCGTCTTGTTTATATGGTATCGACTTTCATTGCCAAGGCACCAAACCTGCAGGGAAGTGAAGTGTATCGTTTATACAAATGTTCAAAATTAAACACTGAAAGGAAAACTGGATGGGAGGATGACATAATTCCTTACTGCTGGATAAAGAGACTTGGAATTTGTCACTGCTGAGATCTGCAGTCACGGATCACTGCTCTAGGCATCGTATGAATGCTAAGAAGATACTTCCCGTTCCAAAAAGCAGCTCCAACCATTAAAATTATTTGATGGGTTTGTCCTAACACATTTACAACAACCCATGACACGAGTGCTAATAAAAATAAAAGCATTAGTAACACTGAACAAATAAGGTAAGCTTCTTAGCCAAAAATCACTCACATAAACAACAGAGTAAGAGCAATCAGTTAAATGAATTTGCAATTCTCTTGTTCAAGAATAATCCATCCAGCAACGCTTTCTTCACTCGAGTGCAAGCCCAAGTCTTTCATCACATGGCTTCACAGGCGAATTGATATTACGCTGGAATCATAAAGTTATCTTTTTTTTTTTTTTTGGGAAACAGCAAGGGTCAAGTAATATGCCGTCTTCTATTGAAAGGCAAAAACATGCTGTTAGATCTCATCTTTTGGATGAGATCAGGACACATCTAAAGGCTTCAATTCACCATTTTACAGATGATCTCAGTGATACTAAATGATTGGGAGAAACAATCTGATGTAGTTTTTACTTGTACGGCAAATGCTTTTAAAAATATGGCTGAACTCCCAACTGCTATTAAAGGTGAAGTGGCAGCTAATCTAGACCTGACGAAAATTTGATGAAGCTCTGTTAATTTCTTTTTTACTCCCTTTCCACAAATGTATTATTACTCTACCATGGACATTTATCCAGAAAGTGAAATTAGTTAAATTCAGCACTTTCTCTGTGAAGAAATAACCTTTCCTGGGAACATCGGCATTTTTGAATCTGTGCTGATTGTAGCTAGGAGGAAACATTGTGACATACGGAGCTCCTAAAAGATTTACCACCCAGGTATCTGTTCTTAGTCCCTTGTGCAATTCTGCTGCTGAGGAGATTATCCGGTGAATGAGCTGTAGCTTCACTTTTCAGGCACAGAACAACTGGTAGGGCATTTTTTGTGGAGTCCTTTCGGCTTGGATACTGTAAACCTTCTTTATTTCACCTTCAGGACATTGTAAGACCCTTTTTCATTCTCTGCATGCTAAGGACTCAAAGAAGGCTAGTGGGACACTGTGACGATCTGAAATGTATTTTAAACTCCTTAGGAATTTAGCAAGTACATAACTGTTTTTGAAAAGCTGGTCAAAGCACACTGAGAGAACAGAAGAGAATCTCCATTTTATATTCTGATATTAAATACATATTGTTTCAGTCATTAGCAGTAGTAGTAGAGTTTTGATTATTGCTCTTAAATTCTAAAGGATGGTCTATGGAAAACTATTATTTATATGAGAAGTTCATAAAACTTAAGCAAAAAAAGATTTAAATATACATTTTGACTTAGGAAATTTTGACAGAACTGTTACTGCCACCTTTATAACAGCACATATGCAAACAATAAAATCAATGTATTACACAACGGCAAATATGCACGCCCTATCTGTGGTGAAAATATTTTGTTCTTAGGCACTCAAATACATGGAGAAATTCACAAACTGAGAATGTGAGATTAAACATCACATTGTTCAGTGTTTGTCGATACTACAATTGATTGTATACCTAAACAGGGAAGTGGAAATTAATTTTTAGAAAGTTATGAAATAAGGAGGAATTCTCACTATAGCAGACACATCAGTGAAGAAAAAGCTAGTATAGCAACTGACTTTCTAACTTCATGCTAGCAGATGACAGAATGATCTATACTGTGATTTGAATTTCTGTGTGGTTTTTTTTGAGCGGTACTGACACTTCTCTAATTAAGATAATATCCTTTTCTCAATTTGTTTTATCTTGAATTACGTAGATATATTCTTGCTCTGGATCTGAGTTGTTGAGAAAACAAAGAATTCCCCACACAGATGCATACTTTTTTTTAGGGCAAAAAAAAGGAGATAGAAAATGGAAAACAGAAAATTGTACAAGACTTGTATTTCTGTTTTACCCCCAGTTATTAGTTCTTAATCTCAACTCACTGCTTTTGCGTTTCTTTAATTTTTAGATAAAAATATATTAACTAGATACTGCTCATATAGCACCTACATATACATTCATTGTGTCTCTGTTCTGTCCAAGGCAAACACCACAGCGGAAAATAATGGCATGTCCACACTACACGTAGGAGTTGTGAAATGTGCCACTGTGCCATCTACTGCTACACAGGCACTACAAGATGTTTGCTCTTACACCTGAGAGCCTCTCCTCTCTAAATGCTGGGGGATGTGCTGGATACTATATCCACTCTCAGATGTGACTTTCTTGTCACTGTTGTTTCTCGCTCACAACCTTAACATTCCTCTAATGCAGTTTCTTGAAGGGAATAATTCTTTCCCTTCAGTTCCAAGGTCTGCCTTTTAATGAAATACCTTTGTGAATATATTTTTTTCCAGTTGCATTATATACCTGAAACTAAGCCACAAACTGATTTTGTAGCAGTCAATCCCTTTCTGAAAGGTGTTTTATTATTTTAAATTGACCATAAAGCTTTGTGATCTCTTCCCTTTCCTCTTTCTCGTGAGGGGAAAAAAAATTGCAGAATGACTTTTGATGGCTAGGAATAAATGTCTATATAGCAGTATTTTACCTCAAAAGAATAGCCAAGATCAGTAACGCCAATTTGCAAGAGACTGAAACAGACCATCCTGCCACTCAGTGGCTACAAAGCAGACTCGATACCCATGACGAGACATGTAAAACATCTGAAGCTTGCTCAGGAAAAGTCAACTTCATTTACTTTGCTACATAATTTATCTCAAAGCAATTTAAACAGAGAATAAATACAGTGTCTGTTGCTAAATTAACATCAAATAAAAAGTATTTTATGATATACTTCCAGTTTGTTAAAAAATATATAGCATAACGAGAGCTATGTTTGTGTAAAAGAACAGGAATATTTCTCTACGCTAAATACATTTAATTTTACATAAATACATTCTTTATTGGAAAGTTTTCCGTTTGTTTTAACTACCCCAGTTACATATAATTTACTCAGAGCTGTTAACAATTATCTGTTAATAATTACCCCTGAGCTTTTCAACTCATTAGGCCTGTTTATATTTATTACCTCAGCTGATATCTTTGAGTCACAAAATGGTTCTCAAACAGGTATATTTCTCTCTCAGCTTGCCTATGTGTTTCTCAATTTATAATGAAGGCAAGAAGGTAGTTATTTTAATTATGAACGTTGACCTTTCGCTTGGATTTATGCAGGCTCTTTTAATTGCTTTTTACCATTTGGACAGAATTACTAAATATGGGGTTTGATTCAAAGAAGCAATTTTCTGGCCCATGCGCTCTTACTTTAACCAGTAGATGGAGCCAAGCATCCACAAACTACTTATCCATCAATACTTTGCCGAAACTTGCCTGGGGATAAAAATGTATTACCTTATATTCTTGAACCATTCCATTCTGGTTATCCTCAGGGGGTGGCTGCCAGGTGACCACAATCGCAGTCCCATTCCCATCATTTTTAGTTACTGAAACACTTTGTGGTGGAGCACTAGGAGCTGTTTATTTGGAGGGAAAGAGCGAATGGTTAAATTTGTCAAGTGCAGCAGCCAGCTTTTTTAAGATGAAGCCAGTTTCTGAAGTACACGTGGTCTGTTCTGGGCTATGCAAATGCATTTTTTTACTCCCCACCCTTCATTAAAGGCAGTTCTTGCCCACGAGCTAAAGTGATGAACAAGGAAAGCAATGTGAACCTACAGCCAGGCTCCTGAGTTCTGCTGCAGCCTCTCCATGTAAGATTGGAAAAGTCACTCAGGTGTCAAGATTTGCCCAAACTCAGGTGCCCTTTACCTGAATGCCAGAGTTTCTGAGCACCGAATTCCTCATTGATCTCAAATCATCTCATCCAGGATCCAGACTTGTTTTGAAAAATACAGCCTATAAACTGACTCGAATGGAATGCTAAACCTCAGTTCCTCTACAGTGTAAGTAATAAATAATATAAGCTTAGTAAAATCAAGACAAAGTGCGTTATCATTAACATTTCTATTCTGCATTTTAAATCGTCTTTCTAAAACTAGATGCTTAAACAATGCTTAGGATGAATGCATTTAAGCACACTGCTCGAAACACCCACAGGAATAATTTAAGCCAGAGCTAAACAGTACGCCTCTTGGGAAGGGAGAGGTATCCCATCCCAACAGATGCACTGAAATCCCTACTCGGAGGCCCTGGCCATCTTGCATACCTATTATGCCTGAGCTACCAGAAGAGCTATGACAAAAGGAACAGCTTTATGAACCTTCCCTTTTTAGCACATGTATGAGATGGAAATACATAATTCAGTCCACTGTATCTGTTGCCCTCATTCATCTTTTCATTTTGAACTAGTGATTGATCCAGATATAAAAGCCTTTTAAAAATGTGGTTTCCATTCCCTCAGCTACAGTGCTTTGATGATTTCTGTGGTGTCTGCTATCTACTCAAGATAGTGATTAGTAAGTGTTTGAATCTGACAGAAGTCACTTGTGACCAGACCATGAACTCAGCAGGGAGGAGTGCACACAACATTGAAGATAAAAAGCGCATTTCCCATTGTGTGTTGGAGGGGGGTTTTGCACATCCCTCTCTCTCTCCATCTCTCATGCATCGTTCTGAATATTTACTTCTGTGTCACCAAACAATTCACATAATGATCGGTCTAACACAGTCTCTCCTCTGCTGCAGACTGCTGTTCTCCAGCAGCCCACACTTCAAACAGAGTCAAATAATGAACAGATCAGAGAAAAGCAGGCCAGGATACTACTTCAAAAAGGCAAGATGAAGACAGCCTTGCTCCTACTTGCCTTCTTCGAGGGTTTTGGCAAATTTCACTTCACTGTCTGCTCCTTGAAATTCATTGAAAAAAGGGCGGGCCTTGATTTCATAGTTTACACCTTTCTTCAGCTCTGGAATGATAACACTGTTTTTGGTTGGAGTCCTCACTTCAAAAATTAACCATTCTGATTCTCCATAGGACGCTGGCGTAGGCCTGTACAGGATTTTATATCCTTGAATGTACTGGGATTGCTGATCCACCTGGCAAAAAAGCAGAAATGCACATTAGGACGCTTTACAAATTATTTAATAAATATGAACTGTGAACGGTGTCTGTGATATTATGCACAGTCTCTGACTATTTTATTTCATTCCAGGTAAACACCACCACCGAACTAGATAAAAGCTCCTCGGATTACAGCAAGTTACAGGCCTGGTGCACAAGTGCGTTAATCTATTTGATGCTGGTAGAACGGCACCAGTTTCCGTGGAGTTATGAAGGCATTAAAGGGGGATAACAGAGTTGTATAATATGCCCTAGTGCTGAAGAAAAAACAACCTTTACATTTGCAGAGGGCCTGAGCAGAGTAGAAGGAGCTCTGCCCGGGTGCAGGCTTCTGCTCACCTCAACGTGCTCTGCAGACCAGCGGGCATGAGGGGAAAGGGAGGAGGGCGAGGGCAGGGGACCTCTACAGCTTGACAATCCAGGACAACGACGAATGCAGAGATCAGAGAAACCTGCCAGCTCTGCTGAGGTGCGGAAGCCTCCCAAAATCCATGAAATGAGCGCTGCTTCCTCCCTGCTTCCTTCTGGAGAAAGTGATTTAAAAGGGCAGCCAACTGGCACTATCTGCCTTGCACTGATTAGTTTTGCCTCAGGCAAAGGGTAGATTTATCCAGGCACTTCCTCCACCTCCACTGACTCAGCAGGAGGCTACTCTGCTGGAGAAAAGGGGCTGGTTTAAGAAGGCCTTGAGGAGGCCCATAAAAATCAATATAGCAATCGAAGAACTACTTGGAAGAGTGGGTAAAAATGATATTCAGTGGTCCTGACTGTTTTTTAGACTGAGGATATACCACTCGTAGGGAGAAAGAGACTGTAACGTAAATGAGGAGGGACTCAATAGATTTGGCTATAATTGAGAGAGAAAGTCACCTTACAGGAGTGGTCTCCTGTGAAAAATGCACTACCCTTTAACTGCTGGTTTCAGTTTCTGATGAATAAGAAAGTTCAACAGAAAGAAAGGCTTTTTAAAAAGATTGCCCCTGTTTTAAAAAATGTCATACAGTGATATAATAAAACCGCTTGCTTGCAGTTTTACTCCAAAGAGCAACATGCTTTATTTTTAACAATCATGTAAAGAATACATGTGTTAGCTAACACTGAGGTAATGCTTACTTTTGAAATTGCCGAGAAGCCACAGCCCACCCAAGAGACTGACAAAAACTGGCTGTCTGGAAAAGGTCGTTCTGTAAGTAAAGGTCAAACGAAATTGCGCTAGGAACCTCAGAGATGTTTTAACGTGATTAGCTAAAACACGAGGTTGCCTGCTGCAGGTGGCCTTACTGCAGGTGACGGTGTAATTACTGTGCAATACAACAGATATTATTATTTGTTTTCTTGCAGTAATAAGGAGTCCTGGTCATGGACCAGGACTCCATCGGGCTAGGGCTAGTAGTCTATGAGGTCAAAGCGCTTTGAAAAACAGTCTGCCATTGCCTGGCAGGGGCTACATCCTTTGCTCTCCTACACCTTCTCCTATTTACTTCTGCAGACAAGACGCTGAAAAGACCTCCAAGTTCCACTCCTTTGGGATTTATTGTCACACTAGTATAACTGTCCCCCGTTTTTCTTCATTCTGCATTCTGTTTTAAAGCTGGTCTTCTTTGAATTATATTTTCTCATCTCATCATTTAAATACTTTAGCTTTCCTGTGCTCTTCTTTTTTTCCTTCACTTCTTTTTATTCTAAAATGTCTTCCACTGTAAGCCATTTTTAATTCTTTCTTTCACTGAGGCATCAGCCTTGTAAGCTTTCTGGAATCTGTTTCACGTAGGTTCTCATTCCCCTCACTTCAGGACTCCTGCAGTATCTTTTCCTCACTCTCTCATTTCTTCTTCTTCTACATTCTCCATATGTCCAGCTTCCTGATTCCTTCTGTCATGAGTCAACCTCAACAGACCACCCCACCACTGTTTGCCATTTTCGTCTCTTCTCCCTGCACCACGTATATTCACTTTCAATGCACCTTGGGAAGAAGTGAAGGTTCAGATGAGGCTTTAGAGGTGTGGGTGTATTTCTCAGTACGTATGTAGGAGGGAGGTAACCCCTTCAAAGAGGGGATGCACTATATCCCTCCACCTAATGATTGACAGACTAGGAAGTGGCGATGTTATCTCAAAGGCGTTAGGGCACTGATACACTCCCTGCTTAAAGCAGTGCAAAAGCCTCAAGTGATATGACTTAAGAAGGCTTTGATCAGTCCTTTAGCCTCCAGGAGAGGACTCTGAAACTCTCACTATATTGTAAGCAGTACTACCTACAGAGACACAAAGTGGTGAAAAGTGGTTAGAATTTAATGATGTAGGCTAGCAAAGCCCAAGTAGTACTTAATTCCAAAGAAAAACATTTGCAAGCATACGAAGTCCACAGCTTCTTACAGCGTGACTCCATAGCAGCAAAACAGTGCAATCCAGCAATGTATATAACCATCTCCATGACACTGATTTATACTTACGGTCCAGTGAACTTCAATTGAGGAGGAAGAAAGGATTGTGGGGTTGTGTAGATGCAGTACCACATCCCCTAGTTCTCTCTGGACCTGCTTGTGATCCACACCTTGACTTGTTGGTGGAATATCTGTAATAATTTAAGATTCCATTCTCACAAATATATGTAATTGTTAAAATAAGTATGTGCAAATACAAACAAATATATCATAAAGTTTATGATGTTATCATCAGTAAAGTTTACCCTGAATACTTTCCAACTATGTAAGAAGGAACTACCTGAATCATTTTCTTGAGCAAAACACCAATGCTTGGTTAGTACCTAATCAATACACTGCAGTTCCTTTGACATAAAGGAACAGGAGACAAATGCTGGATAAAAAGAAAGAACCACTCTCAGGGATATCTAAGGTAAATGACTATAGCAGCATCTCTTTATTCCTTCCTGCAGGGAAGAGAAAACTTTTTCCTGCCCAGTTCAAATTCCAAGAGATCAGGAAACCTACAACAAAGGGCAAAAGCAGAAGCTGGGTCTACAAATAATACATTAGCTTGCTCATGAATGTATTTGTAATTGCAAAAGACGTGTAACAACAGAACAGAAGAAAAACCAGTCATGTGGCTGCTGCTTCGCTGATAGCAAATGACTTTTGTAAACAGAAGGCAGACCACAGTTGCTGTCTCACTCTCCTAACATTTGGGTTTGGCATCTTATAGCTAAAAGAATTGTTCATACACAAGAAGAAGAAAATCCCCTCAAAATATTCAATGGTTTGAGCTTGTACAATGGGAACGTATTTTCTACAGGCACAGTCCTTATGCAGAAAGCATACCTAACCGAAATGGAATGGCTGTCCTAGACATATATAAAATTTATGGGGCAATCACTAACAGGGTGTCTAAAACATACATGTACTATAGACAGCAGAGTAACATAGTTTCTATATTGATTTCATATGTTTCCCTTTGATCACCTCATTTTAAACAAATACCATGCTGACAACAGTTAAAATCACAGACTGAGAAATTCATGAAAAGTACTTGAAGTGATTTTTTTTTTAACAATCCCAGATACAGAATAATGCATTGCATGCATTTTGCTCTAGCCTACTGTTTTCCCCGTCTGACCTTCTCTAGTCATTAGGCAAGATCAGGAAATCTTCAATGCTTCTGTTCTCTGAAATATTCAGTAAGAGCATGGTAATTTCCATACCTGCCTGCTCACAAGGGCCAGAAAGAGAGTACACAGAAGCAGAGTAACTATTTATCTACAATTACAACTACTGTAATAAGTCATTGCAGGTGTGTAGACTATCTTGAAAGCTGAGGTCTGGAGAGTGCAACTGATGCTGATACAGAAAACGCACATATTAAATGAAAGTGCAAGAGTTGTAAAGCATACTTTATGACAAGGTGGTTATAATTTCACTTAACCAGCTTTTGTTCATGCCTAAATAATGATAAAAATGTTAGACTGTATTAAAAATACTGGCATGAAGACAAGTTTATTTTTCAGAAGTACAGCTCCAGTTTAAGAATAGGAAGCCCATGCCACTTTGCTCTCTTATCATACAGTCTCCTTCAAGGTATTCACAAGAAGATTTATTTAAAATTAAAGAAGCAAAGCGAGATTAGCACATAGCTAGTGGGTGACAAATCTGGCTTCTTAGAAATGTGCACAGAAAAAGAAGAAAAACCCCACCCCTGAGTCACTGCTGTACCCCCAAGTAATGTGTTCTGTCAAATGGTCCTCATATTAGTGCATTTTGCCCTCTCAGTTTGATAGTCTTAAAGACAGAAACTTCTGTTTGGAGAGTTGCCTATATTTCTAGCCATTCTTTCCACTTAGAATGTAACAGGAAAGCTAGTTGAATAAGTAGTGATATTTTCTCTACTAGCCACAAGAGATGAGTTGCTAACAATATGAGTAAAACCATTAAGAGGCTCAGCCATTTGCACATCTGTGTTATGCAATGCCTATTGTCTACCCAATATTTGCTTTTTTAGCTCTAAGTGTCCAGGACCAGCAGTGTCCTGTAACAACTTAAGCCTGTTGTTAATGGTGGTAAAGCCAACAGACCAAGGTAGGTTGCTAGTCTGGACATGTACAGTACATTTGGTACAAGAATGCAAAGTCCTGTGAACACAAGTTGAGTGGGAAATGTCTGACCCAACTTAGCTAGACCACAACTTCCACAAAACTGAAATGGTATTGGAAGAAGAGTGGAACTGCTTTAAAGAACTTCTCTCTTTATAATATTCTTACTATGGCTGAAAATTTTATCTATTGTTTGTTAGTTTCCTTCTCAGGCTTTGGGTGGCTCTTGATTCTTCAGCTCCACCAGCTGCCCAAAGGACAGCTGAACCTCTCCCTGCCATTCTAGCCCAAGCGATTCCGTGCAGGGGCAGGATATTCTGCCTCATTCAGCACTTATCAGAGTCAGGCCAGTGATCACTTCATCTGGGACCTTCAGACCTGATACTGCATCTCATCTCTAAGCATGAAACCACACTGTAAGAAAAACTGACTAGTACGTAACATTGCAGCCTACCTGCATAATAACACATGTTGACCACAGGCATGTGCTCTCCCAGGAATATAGAAATCACTGAAAGGCTATTAAATCTCTGCTTGGTAACCGACCCAGGAATTTGTGGGATCCCCACTTTCTATGTGGCCTTGACTCTACTGCCTATACATCCAGCGAAACTGCCACCGAGCAGGAGAAACGCATAATGGCAGAGGACTGCCGTCTGAAAACTATTCATTCCACGTCAGAGACAAGAAAGGCTTGAGTTCAAACCAACTTCAGAACAAATAAAAAGTCACTAACTGAAAAGCTTTGTTTTCGTTCAGGAACTTCCTTTCAAAAACAAACATGTACTTACTTACACAAACAAAGAAATAAACATATAACAGAGACGCTCTTTATTAGTGAATAGGTATAGTTCTCCAGTAAAGTACGAAAAGTAGAAAAAAAGAGAAAGATGATCTCTATTACTGTTACTTTCAAAAAGAGTATGTTCAATTTATTCTCTATTTGTTCGTAAGAATCCAAGTGTTCACACTGGAAAAATGGAGGTTGCGAAGTTACAAAGCATTATTCCCTGTCCACCGCCATAATTGTCATTTATTTTCTATACTGAACACAAATTTATTATGAATTTTACATAGCTGGATTCAGGAAGAGTGATGATAGCTTAGACTCCTTCCTCCATTATTATCCAGTATTTCCGTGGGAATGCAGAAGCTCAGATTCTGCTTGGCTACCTGTAGGAGTTGTCTGTCTTCCCTACTCTTCTGCTTTCAGTAGTAGTACTCCTGCAATACTTCTGAGATATTGCCAAAAAACTCTTCTTTTTTGGCTCATGATGCCCACTTCCTCCAAATTTTAAAATTCTCTCATTCCTCATGCAGCAGAAGCCAATTTAGACTATGTGCTGTTTCTCTCTCTGTCTCAATCTTAAGGATCATTTGATTCTCCAGATACAATGATAAAACTTCCATTGAATTCTGGCAGTTGTGTGATAACTTCAGAAATTAGAGACTACTTTTGTTGATAACAGAAGCTATCCTGGAAGGTGAAAATATCTTTTGGTAAGAAATGCAAGGATTCCTTTAGATAATGCAATAGGCTATCTAAGCCACTTGTAGAATCTCTGTTACAGGGAAATGCAAGTTTGAACCCTATGTTTTACTATTTAGTATACATTATAAGATGCATAGCAAGATAGTTGAAAGTTGAATCACTGCATCCGTTATTGCTCAGTGTATTTGTGACAGCCACAACAGGTACTTAAAGTGTTCAATATTAAAAGCTTACCTTGAGTTTTCACTGGATCAGATATTTGGCTAGGGTCACTAAGTCCATATGCGTTAGCTGCCCTCACAAGGAATAGATAAATTGCACTAGGTTTTAGACCTTTAACTGCAAAACTCTCTGTTTTCACATTTTCAGCTACAGTTTGCCAGCTGCTACCAGAGGCATGGCTAAGGATAAAACACAACAGCAGGTTAGCATGTGCTTTACTCTAGCAATACATTTTGTATATATAAACAGAAGTACAGCAAGATCACATGAGACTCTCATACCTGAAGGCCTCAATTACGTAAGAGGTTGGAGTTGCACCTGAATTCAAATTAGGTTGCCATGACAATGTTACTGTGTTTCTGCTGACATCTGTAACCTCAGGCTTCGATGGAGCGCTAGGAATCAAGTTTGGGTCAGTGGGTCTTGGTGGCTGCACTGGGACTCCAAATTCTAACAAAGGAGAGAGAAATGCAATGTATAGACAGGAAGCAGCTGTAAGCCGAATGCTGTACACATTCGCATCTGCACTGGCAATTTATGACAGTGTCAGATAACTACTGCATTTCAATTTCTGATTTTCTTTTATGTATTTTCTCCCTGCAGAGCAACCCTAATTGATTTACCTTGGACCTCTATGTAAGCACTCCATGTAGCTTCGCCGCTTGGGGTTGAAGCAATGCAGGTGTACCGACCAGTGTCGCCCAGCTGAGTGGGAAAAGAGAAGAATAAATATTTGACAACAATCAGGCACTCAGTGGGCTAGGAAAGTAATTACAGATCTGTATGTTCCCCCAAGAATATGGATAAACATATGAGAATGCAGAAACTTCAAACTAGAAACTTCTTAAAGTAAAGGGTATAATTTTACATGCTATAAAATGAAAAGGGATACATATTTTTGAGCATTCTTTAAAAAGCTGGGATTGCTGCAGATGCTAATTAAATATTTCTCATTCTCTAATGAACAAAATGAAGGACAAATCTTGCAGCATTTATTCCATGCTCTGCAGAGCTCTTTTCAAATAAATTGAGAAGGAATTCAGATGACAAGGCCCCATGCAACCCTCAGCCTTCTGCCTAAATGATGCCTAGGGATTTGTCTGGACTGCAGCACTGGAGAGAATGTCATCCTTCAAGAAAGCTTAAACATTGCACAGGGCTTTGTACATATTGGGTTCTCTCTGCTAGTATAAATTTCACTCTACAGGAGACCCAATAAAGGATCTCCATATGCTATTCTCATCCATTTCTGAATGCTGGATTATTTGTCCATATGTGACTTAATCACATTTCAAAAGAGATTTTTTTTTTTTTTTGCAAAGAAATGCTACTCTCCTGAGGTCTCAGTCTCCACAGATGAGCTAAAAGGAAGCACTCACAAATCAGAGGTTAAAATTCTACGACAGCGTAACTTGTAATCGGTAATAAGGCAACTCTAGGGAACACAGTGAAGTCACATATTTGGCCTAATTTTAAGAATTACTATGTCTCAAACCACAGAAACAATGGCAGAGAATAGCCAGTATGCCATAAATTAACATTTTAAAACATTTTACAGTTTGGTAGGCATGACCAGCAAAACCAATCAGGTATCTTGCTCCAGTTCCTTAAGGAAGCCATTTATTGACAGGTGCTAACCATTTTAAACTATGCTTAAACTGTCAAGTAAATAAGTTTAAAAATTTAAAAGTACTTCTAAAAAGCTGTGTACACTGCTCTATTACTGCAGTAGCAAAGGTATGCTGAAAAAAGGATGCTGAATGAAGGCATGTTTGAAATAATTAGACCATTTTTATCTATGAGTGCCAAAGTCCAAATAATTTAATGAGTCATCTTACTGAAATACAAGCTTTGCTTCCTCATTCATGTTTTAAGAACCAGACAATTCCCTTAATTAGTACTTCTTAGAAGCATTTTTCCTTATGAAACGTGAAATAATGCGCCTTAGGCTGAATAAGCCAAGGTGCTGGGCATATAGAATGAACTATCCGAAAGCATGAAGTATCAAACTGAAACATTTTAATGCAATTACTTAACATTTCATTAATTCTTAAAGTGGGATTTGCTATATTAAAAGTGCCCTAAGGGAAAAAACAAAGCGAAACAAACAGCAAGAAAACCCAGCACAAAAAGCAGAGCTTGTCAGTTCAAGTCACCTTGGCGTATCGGATCTGTAACGCTCCAGTCTCTAACTGCTTGATGCGTGAGTCTTGGGTGGACATCAGGGCCCCATCTTTCTTCCAGAGGATAGTGGGCGTTAAAGTGCCTGTGGCCACACAGTTCAGTACTAAAGTACCATCCACAGCCACAGTCTGATTCACAGGGCCCTGTCGAATGACAGGGGGAGGCCGGTCTGCAATCACTGCCAGGAGAAACAACAGGAAATAGAGTTCTGCAACTGGAAGCAATTTTCTAATCATCTAAGCAACAGCAGTTGCTCAAGGCTTTGAAACAAACTAAAGATAATTATACAACTAATTAAAGTTGGAGGCATGCATCATCCAGGGCAGGGTGCATTAATATGTTGCACAGCTACAGATTTTTTGAATGATACACAATACAACATTTTCAGAAGGGAAAGAAGCATTGCATATTTCATACTGGTATCTGCTAGACATTCTCTAAATTCCAGTGTCTTTATAAAGTGATAACGAAATACGTGATTTATAAAGTGATAAAGAAAGGACGTCCCAAATTCTTTGTAAAGGTACAGATTTCACTTTGTTCATCTTCTACCATGTACTACCTCTATATACCAGAGTCTGTACTTGTACCATTTAAAGACGGAGAAGAAGGAGGAAAGCAGGCAGGGGATAACTTGGCAAATAATGTACTTTTCAATTTTTCTTTTCCTGTGTACCACGAACTCATCCTTGTGCTGTTTCCTAATTGAGAGATGCCCAGCATTAGGGTAGAATAAGCACAAAGCTAACAAACAGGACCATATTAGATTTTTTCGACTAAGAAATACTTCTCCAGCAGTTTCTGACTTGCAGCTCGATGATGACTTAATCTGTCAATACAAGTTCAAAGTCACAAGAAGAATCTCACAATGTATTTACATCAGTTTTAATGCATCTTTCACACCATAAAATTAAGTGTATGTATGTGATGAGTTACTTAATAACTATGCACAGAAAGGTACAAAGCTATCTCAGTATTCGCAGAAACAGGAATGACTGTCTACATTCCTTTTTTCCCCTTATCAATGGATAATTAAGTAAAGTAAAAGCTATCTTATTGTATTTCGGTAGCTTTCTTACTGTATTTCAGTTTTCTCCTCTACCTGTATCATCCATCATGACATGGACTGATGATCTAAAAACAGTCACAACTTCAAATGACATACATTTGTTTAGCAGTGTCAACAGTTGTACTGATGCAACTTACAGTCTGGTTTGGCAGCTGAAATATAAAACTGAAGTTCCGATAATTTGTGAACATTAAGTATTTCTAGATCACTTTTTTAACAGGAGGGTGTTAGCGCTTCTTTTTTGGCTAGATTCCAAGTTTTGCAATTTCATTTGCATGCTTAAATGACACTGTGTTTTCAATTGCATAATTTATCTTTTACTTCTTGTCCTAACCTGCTGTAATGCACTGCAATGCACTGTTAGGCCACTAGTATCTTTCTCTTCAGAGACAGCCAAAATAAACCCACACATAGTCTGCATTTAACTTTGCCAAGTTTATAAAGAGCTTTGCAATGATAACAGGTTCTACATAAAGTTTGGATGTAATTTTACAAGCAATGTATTTCATTTGGGCTTTATAGTTATGCCTTATTTTACTATTAACTAATACTATTTAATGCTAAGTAAATTACAAGTTGGCATAATAATAAACAATTATGGTAGCATGTTGATATAATGTCAAATGTTAAAAAGCATGTAAAAAATAATGCACATAAGAAGTAATATGCATATGTTTCTATTCATTATCGACCACAGTTGATTTCATAGCATCTTTATTCCCCCCATCTGCCCCAAACAGCCACCTTGATGACTGATCTGTGCTCTACAGGTGAAACCCAATACCACCGAAAGCGGTGAACAAAGCTACACACAGTAATAGGGATAAAGAGTTAGACAGCAAGCACTCCGAAAGTAAACTAAATCTAATGAGGGAAACTAAAAAAGGACAGATACATTAACAGACTGGACAAAAATCCGTAATCTGAAGTGTACTTATTGAACACAAAGTGGCACTACTGCGTTCCACCGTATCCAAGATTTTAACCCCTTGACAGAGACAGCAGAAACAGAATTTTTAGATTCAAAGAAATAACGCATGCAACCTGCATTTATGCAAAGCAGATATCAAAATAGTTTTTAAATAAAAATAAAAACTTGAGAATGATAAAATAAAGGTATTTTTACCATCAGTAACTTCCAAGTAGGCTTTTGTTATGATACTTCCTGCAACATTCAAAGTCTGGCAGATATAGTACCCAACATCAGATCTCTGGACATTGGTGATAGTGAGGTCACCTGTCTGGGAAACTGAAAAACGGCTGGATGACTGAGGAGGCTGGTATGAGAAAAGCAGATTCTAGAAGATGCACAGGAGAGAAAGGAAAAAAATGGTTTAAATAAATTCAAACATCAGTAAGTTCAAATATCAATAATCTTAACTTTAATACGGCTAAACAAGTTTATCTTTTCACATTATACACATATATATTCTGCTATTGAAATATTTCTGCTATTCATATCTTAAGCATGTCCCTTCATACAGTAATGTGAATAGCTTTTTTAGGATGTTTTAGGATGAAGTAGGTGCAGATATGCACATATAATTGCATAAGTCTTTTCGGACTGCTCTAATGCCCTCTCTAGTCAATAATAGCTTTCAAACAAAGTTTAAGAGGCACTAGCAAAAGCCTGATATGTGTAGGCACCATAATGGTGCAAACAATTGTGGTGAACCTAAATAACTTGCTTCAACATCCTTTCTTCAGAACCTAATCCAGGGCATTCTATTTCTTCTATTTCAAGAACAAATGTTGGTTTACTTACTGGTATTTTAACTTTTGACTTCCTAAGAAGGGGACAGTTTTATAAAAAGAGATGCTATGTAAGTCTCTCTGATCATAGTGTTCACGTTCTATAACTAGCATTGTATTGTATAATTAGATCCTATGTCAGTTTCTGCTTAGATAGTTTTGGTATAAAGTGCATAGTTTGTTACCAAGAGCGGTTAAAAGTCAGAACTGAAACTATAATAGTACGAGTCTGTTATATCAAATACTGGTTTCAAATTTCTACCTCTGGCTGAACAATCTGTGAATGAGAATATCTGAAGTTCACAGAGCCTACTTTTTAATCTCTCTCCCTCTTGCCTAGCTACATTTTGCATTCCCAAAAACCATCATATGCAAATCCGAAAAGTATTCCTGAGTAAAATGAATAGAACAAAAAATCTTTACTTTAGTGTTGGTAAACCTGAATCATTGACCTGCTCCACCTCCCTCCTTCATCACAAATGGCCAACACTCAGCATAGCCAAAATTGAGCCAGAAAAACTATGTGCTAGACAAACCTTGGCAAAAAATAGGTCATACAGAAGTGTAAACATAATATACCAGTTTATTTATATCATTAAAGATTATTATCTGAATGTGTTTACTAGTCTAGGTGTACTTACGTATTTAGACAGAAATGCTGCAAGCAGAGTAAAGGAGTCAACCTCTAAAAGTTCTCAGTTTCTCTGGACTATTATTTTGTAACGCAAAGAACCCTATCATATGCTATTGCAACTATTCATTCCTTCAATCCCAGGAAAAACGGAATTCCATGCTCCTTATTTTTCTTCAATAAAGAATACTTTCTGTAAGATCACTCCTTCAAAGGAGGCCCTTGAAAGAAAACTGTGATTCCTTTGCTCTATTATATTCTGTTTTATCCACAATCTTTTGAGATTCTTCACAAAGAAGCTGAAATTTTCCCTCTCATTCAAATAACAAAGCTGAGAGAAAAAGTGACCTACTCAGATACGACCTGCCAGCCTGACTGAGTGGGAAAGTAAATCTCCTTAGTCCTAAAAGTGTGTCCTGTCCCTGCAATGACACAGATCAATATGGCACTGTTTAGTTTGCCTGAGACATATAAACATGGCAAACTGATAGCTCTACCATAAAGCCAGAGCCAGAGCCAAACTTTCAGAAAATCTGGGAGCATTTACAAAGATACAGCAGTTCAGACTACTTCAGCATTATTCATGTCTACCTCTCTTAAACATTTCTCCCTGTTAGCTGAAAAAGATTCATGGTATGTTTCTAGTTGGTTCATAAATTTATCTTTATGTTCATCAAACAGGAGTTTGAGCAAAGCATAGCTTTCCTTTTCAGTGAAGTTGACATCACCTACCAGGCACGTGACTTAAAAGTTGAGAAGAAATGTCCAGCATCTCCAAGTTCTGGAGCTATTTTTCAAATCTTAAAAATGATAATTAAAATCTTTTTCCCCTGTGAGACATCATCTCCTCAAGAAACTGCTAGGAAGAATGGTCAGAAAGTCTCTTTTACCTGACTTCCCTCTCTCCGCCAAAAGATGGCTGGCTGAGGGTTTCCAGTTGCTTCACACTGGAAAGTCACTGTTCTTCCCAGTGCAGCTACCTGATCACGAGGCTTTACAACAAACTGGGGAGGCTCTGAAAGAGGAAAATACAAAAAAAAAAAAATTACACTGCTGTTAGAAGACCAAAGTTTGGCTACTTGAAAGCCACAATTTGCCTACTGCCTTTAAATGGTGTAAAGCATAATAGTTGCATCTCTCTAGCATGGAGAGACAGCACAAAGAGACATCAATCTCTGACAGTCACCGCTTCATCTTCACTCAGATCATCTCTTCTGTTGCTGGACCTCCCCATTAAAATCCTGACTGTACATCACTTGCTTTTATTAGTGACCACTTATAGAGGAAAATAACTCCCACTGACTTAATGGGTCAACCTCCAGAGTAACATTCACCAATTTGAACAAATTTGTTACAATTTGGTTTTTAAAGAGGAGAATGGCTAAAAGTCACAATGGAGAAATCTTTGAGTGACAATTGGCTCACATGCCACACTTTGGCAAGGGCTATATTAAACACTGTTGAGTAACTATGAATTCAAGTTTACACGGATAGAGGTCGGCATCTTTGATTTAGGAAAGCTGAGGTGAGAAAAAGCCTTTAATTACTTGTATAAGAGACTTTTGATGTAGTCAGGGTCTCAAAAATTTTCAATTTAACTCAAAAGCCCCAGAAATACTATTGAACAAATTATATCCATTTAAAATCTTCAATTCAGTTACTGAACAGGGTTGAATTTAAAGCAACAGTGTAGCTGAATGTCTCCTTCATTTACATAGGCAAGGGCATGTTGAAACAAAATATATATGCAAATGAAGGCAAATTTGAAACATCTGCTCATCCTAATATTATAACTACTGCCAGCATTGTCCAAACTGTTTGATTTATATAGACTTCAACAACCATTTTATCCAGTAGTAAACAGAATGTCAAACAATTATGTCAGACATATTAAAAACAAAAAGTCAACCTAGCTGACAGCATTAGATATGCTGATGGGGCTGGCAGAGAAAACAAAATCTAGCTTGTTGCAGGCTGTTCACTCTCACTACTTGAAAGATGTGCATTAAATGAAAGTCCATTTATTGGGGTTTATGCATTTTCAATTCCTTTCTGATCATCTGTCCAAAACTAATTATTCTCTCCCTCTTGTCTGGGTTGAAGAATAAAGAGAGTGTTTTGAATCCGACTTTAATAACTTGAATGTTTTTTTGCTCCTTTAAAACAAATCTGTATTTGCAAGCATTTCTTTAAAAAGAGTGTAAATCACATCATTTAAAGATTCAGCTCAATGTGTTTTATAAAAATCAAATAATTGTAACTTTAACTAGACTGAATTCAGTAATACTCAAAGTCCTTTCTAGACAATCTGTTTTCATTGGTCATGTGGGCCATTATTTTTAGTTATCTGTTTCACTTGTCTGTGTCTCTGCCCCCTGTTGAGCTTTTAATAGAATATATTGTGTCTATTATCCTCTGCTTTGGGGGGAATTTGTAAAGGGTAACATGGTGTTATTTACTTTTGGATGTAAATGCTACTATTCCCTAGACTGTCCTTCCATAAGAAACTGTACGAAGCTAAGGTTAAACTGACCTACAGTAATTACTACACTTCAAAACATTTAACTATGAAACAGTTAATCAAGATCTTGAAAGAGGCTGGGGGAAGATTTTGACATGACAGCATGTTTAATTTAGGACGGAAGGTGAAAATGTTGGGTATTTGCCACAGGGTTGCAAGGTAGGACTGGGAGAATGGAGATGAGGAAGAAGTACCTCCATTACACTGTTGGAATTCTAATAGCAAGAATAAATTTAGTGCATTTAGGGCTGGGCTGGCTCTGTACTAGGCTGTGACACAATTACCACACAAAATGGCACTCAGAGTTTCTGAGCTCTGAAAACGGATACAGTTATCAAGAGATGACAAAAGTTGTGATCACCAGAGAAACAGCTGAATCCTTGTGATTCCTGCACCTGAAGAAGACTGTTCAGGAAGTACTGAACAGGAAAAATGAGGGGAAATTTAGTCGCTCGGGTAACTATAGTAGAATTTACAAATTGTAAATATGTATACACCCCTACATATAGTATCCTAAATATATATTATGTATGTTAATTATTCTAAATGTACATGTGTTTATGCATTATTCTAAATCTACTCCCATTACAGTAAAAAATAAAAATCCTATTAACTTTAATACTAGGAGAATTAAAATAGGATTAAGTAAAGCTTTGTTTTTTATTTCCACTCAGTGCTGCATGGAAGCATTTTCATCATTTTTTTCTTATTTCAGCCTTCTTTCACACCGAGGGTCACACATACATGCATGGTGTGTAATGAATGTAATGTAAAAGATGCTGGAATAATAATGCACTTAAGGAAAAACAAACAAAAAAAACCTTCTTCTATCCATGCGACCTTTATACTAAAAATGATTTTGCTTTCTAGAACACTTAACTTCAACTATATGCAGTCACTGAAGAGAAAAGATATCAGGATTCAACTCGTTACATCATTTAAAAAGAGAGAGAAAGTTAGCAACCCATTACCTTTGCTCTTTGCCATAAAGTTACCCATACTTCATGCAGAATCTATTCTGTGCGATGTATCTTGTCAATAACAAGGAAAAGATGGGAGCTGACTGGTTGAAGGACATGGAAGGGAATGGATGGGAAGGGGAGGAGAAGTTCTCGTCACAGTGATACGATGATTAGAAGATGGCCAATAAAATTTCAACTTACCAGACACAACTAAAAACAAAACAAAACAAAAAGAAAACATGGAATAAATAAAATCGAACAGACATGAAACAAACCAGAGTAAAGCAAAATTAAAAAAAAAAAATGTAACAGGACCCTTGGTAAGGACCTTAGAGAGCACATATATATTCTGATCTATGAAAAGTAGGTTAAAAATATTGAACCACATATTTTGCATATGATTTTTAAGCAGAACTCTCTTTTTGGTTTTGAAAGAAGGCTATACAGTAAATGGGTAACAGACTAAAATAATGGTCAGGCAATCTACTGCATTCTGCTCCAAGCCTTTCCAATGAACTGTTGTGTAACCTGGAATTAAATGTTTTCAGTAGTATTATCATAATTTTTTTCTATTAATTTCTCTGCACCAAGAGCTTTCCATAATAAAATTCACTTGAAACTTCCAGTAAATATGAATTTACATGATTGCTGAAATGGAACAATGACATTTACACCCTTTCCAAAGTATTCAAACATCTACGAATGGAAAACACTTTCCTGAGGCTAACAACTATTAAAGAGGAAGTTTGCTCAAAAGTTAATAATATGCGGAGGCATTTAGCCCACATACCAATCTTTCCAGTATAATGACTGCTGTATCGAGGTCCTAATGGTCAATATTAAATTCCAAATGCAAACTAAATTGCTATTAAAATTAATTTTAAAAGATTCCTAACCTTCTTCTTCCCCAAAAATCTCAGTTTCAATATAATATTTAAAGAAGAGATTTATTGCAAAACATTGTACTTCTCAAAAGAAGTAACGTAGTAAATTATCCTTCAAACATAGTTGAGACTTTTGATAACTGTTAAAATGGCATAGATCCTGGCAGGCTAATTTCACTTATAAAAGAAAAGCATTTTCAAAAGCGCTCCAACAACATATCTCTAATTTAAAGAACAGATTCAAAAGAAAGGTAAAAATCATGTATTTCTAAATACTCAGTTACTGACAAAGAAAGTCAATCAGAAAAAGGGTAGTTGGTATAAAATAATTACACTAAATGTCCGGAAATATATAATTTCTTAATGCATCTTACAAATACCAAGCCCTTCAACACTTTGGTCTTGTCCCTTTATGTTGAAATTAAAATAACTATTGTTCAGCAGCGGTACACTTTCAGAACGAGTTCGTAAGCACCTGCAATACGCCCTTCTTTGGTAAAATGCTCAGAGGAAACTAATAATATGCAGTCTGCCACAATTCATTAGTTAGGAAGAATACTGACTTACTGTTTAAATATATGAAACATACAGAAGACTCCAGGTGTACAATGTAAATGAAGCAGAAAGAGAATCAGCTATAATATTGGAATTTGGATCAAGTTCAAGCCAAGATGCTGCAACCGAATGTGCTCAAACCAGGTCATACATAGATTCACTTTTGATGTTAATGAAGACATTTTTAGGAAGCAATCCCAAACAGAGGAATTTGAATTTACAGTTTTTCAAAGTTTTGATTTTCAACTTTAAGGAAGGATTCTGAATGTATGGCAGCCTTCTTAAAGGGGTTGGGTTCAATGTTTCTCAAAGAAAACACCAGCATGTATTATTCTGCTCAGATTATCCTGGTGAATCTAGGATTTACAAAGGGAGCGGCCAAGAAATGATACACAAGAATTCTTGAGAGAAATAATACACTCCTCATCTCCAAGACTGAGCTCCTAGCTTCTCCCTTCATCCTATGGACGTATATTACACAGTAACCACTCCTTTTTAACTGAAAAGCTCTCTACTAAACTCGGAGTCCAGAATACTTGCAATTACAGTCTGATCTGTCCTGGAATTTGAAATGCTTCTCCACAAATAATGACTCATATTCTAGACAAAACAGTCTGATAGGAGAAATAGTGGGGTACCATAATGATTTGAAATTCTTACACAATGGAAGGAATTCTGAATTACCAATTTTCCATTGCTTAAAAACTGCCTAGAGGAGAAAAGTTAAGCCTTCTTGCTAGCTATGCAAATCTGCCTGCGAGTCCTCTGCTGAAAGTTCACTTGAAATTTCCAACAGATAGGAATCTGTCTTGGTTGCTCAATTTCATTTCCACAAATTAAATTAACTTGTAAGTGCTGAATTTCCACTTGTTTTGTTATTGTATGTCAAAAATAACCTTGTCAAGCAAATGCATTTTTGCCCACCTGTAAAAACATAGGGGATAATGATACAGGAAAATAAATCCCGATAGCAACAGAGCATCACGTTGGTTGAACGTTTGTGGTGAGGGCAAGGGGTGAAAC
This sequence comes from Struthio camelus, assembly GCF_040807025.1. Taxonomy (NCBI): domain Eukaryota; kingdom Metazoa; phylum Chordata; class Aves; order Struthioniformes; family Struthionidae; genus Struthio; species Struthio camelus. The sequence continues at coordinate 110,882,136 of NC_090942.1, read as the reverse complement.
TTAACAGAAAACTTTATTCAGGTCTTTCAGAGGGGCATCATGTGGTTTAAAAGAACTACAACAAGAAAGATAGACCATTTTCTTTGTTTGATTTACATGCTACTGATCCTTAAGGTTATTAAAACTGAGAAGTGAATAGTTTTTCCCCCATTTTGGCACATTTTATTTGACAGCACTTTGTTCACAATTATTAAGTAAATTAATTTCCCCTGTGTTTATCACAGCTTTTCATATGGCAATTAGGGGGAATAACCTGTTTCTAAAGATAAGAAAGTAGCATGTGAAACCACAGATAACAAAAGAATAATATCTTTGCCTTTTAAATAATTTCCTTGATGTGTGAGATTTATCAAGGAAGACACATGTCCAGTCACTGAACAAAAAACAAAAGAAAAGTGGTTTCCAGATTAGTGACATGATCTTCTAACACCTTATTGCTGACAGCAATCCTATCCACCTCACTGGGACTACTTGTCTCATTAAATCTACTCTCAGGAGCATGAATTTGCAATTTCAGGACCCAAACTACAGACCTGTATAGTTGCCAGATGTTAGTGGAGCAACTACTGTACTTAACAGATGTAGGATCACAGCTCATATGACAGTTCCGGTCAGAAGGGACCTCAGGAGGTCTCTAGACCAACCTCCTGTTCAAGTAGGGTCAGGTGCGAGGTCAGACCAGGTTGCTCAGGGCTTTGTTCGGTCAGCTCTTGAAAATCTCTGAAGACAGAGACAGCACAACCTCTCTGGGCCACCTGCTCCACTGCCTGGCTGTCCACGCAGCAAAGATATTTCTCCTTATATCCAGTCTGAATCTATTTTGCTTCAGCTTACACCAGTCGTCTCCTGTCCATGAACCACTGCGAAGAGCCTGGCTCTGTCTTTTTGACAACCTCCCCATTGGCACTGGGGGCAGCTGTTAGGTCCTCCAAAGCCATCTCTCCTCCAAGCTGAATAAGCCCCATTCCCTCAGCTTCTCTTCACAGGACATGCACATCCAAGATCTCCATGTACCATATGTAATGCCTGTACTTCTAAATAACACATTTTGCAATTCTTCCCACAAAGGTGAATGCAAATGTTGATCTACTGTTTCTCTATACTTGATCTGTTGGCTATTCTTTAGAATCAATATTATAGACTTGGGCCTATTTCTTAGGAATATTGGAGAAGTTACAGTCTTCACATACCTCATTCTTGAAAACTGTGATAGTAACTATCTACCTCCAAAAGAAACAGTAAAATGATAGAGGTTTTCAATCAATTATAATAATAAAGTGCTTTTATGATCCAGAGATTCAAGGCAGTATTTAATTACTAAGCAATATTTTGTCTTGTTTACTAAATAGTCATTAATTATTATTATGACTATTCCTATTCATTATTATCTTTCAGGCTCTCAGAACATATCTTGTTATTTAGCAGATATAAGCTGAACAAATTTGATTTAAGCTCTGTGTGTTTTATTTTTGTTTATTTGAACAAAAGCTTTATGTCTTCAAGGACTGCTTGACACACTTAGAGCAGATAGAGGCTGATATACAGGAATCAGTCTAACACCAGAGAAATCAAACAACGGCAATCTTCAGGCCAACATTTATACCACAACATCTTAGTTTTCCTATAAAACCTTGTGCTTATGATAAACACTGGATATGCCAGTCACAGTAAAATTTCATATTACTTTCAATTATTTTGTGTCACATTAATCCTAGTTCAAGTGGAACTTGATGAAAGGTTGGCTATGCCTGTAGAAACAAAAACTGGGAGGAGATGGGACGAGAGTCTGAGGCTACGTGCCCGTATGTGCTGGAAGAGACAGCAAAACTCTGGGAGCAGGCCTTTAAGATGTAGCTGGCCAGGTAGAGACTAGACAGAGAAGAAACTCTGGAGCTAGCAATAGAGAGAGCACAGAGATAGCTCTGCTGCTTGGAAGGAAACATTGCAGTTTTCCAGAATGACTGAAAGTTTTTGAACCCGCTGATATTTATAATCTCTATTTTAAAGGAGCAGCTGAACAAAGTAGAGAAAATCTGGATATTAGAATTATATGCAGAGGAAACTAGTCAAACTCCGACTGCTTACTCTTAAAAAAAAAAAAAAACCAAAAAAAAAGATCTCTATTTAGTCATGTTGTAACAATAACTCAGCAAATCCTCTTCTGGTCATAAACATGTTTCATTGCTCAGCCCGCTAAATTCTGAAATCTAATTAACTACTTTTTACTTTTAAAACCATATCTTAAATTCTGCCAGCATTAGTATCTGAAAAAGGACCACTGAAGGCCTTTCTGCAAAGTGACTACCAGTTTTTTGGGTTTTTTTTTGCTGTTCTGCAAATAGTTTAAGGCAATGTGCCGTCTTCCATTTCTCTTCCAATGATTTGTAGGCAATTTTGTTCTTATCAAAGCAATCTGAAACCCTCAGTATCCTCGAGATGCACATTTCTTTGCAGTCATCTGTAGAAAGTATCACTTTCTACAGAGAAATAAACAAAGGCCAAAATGCCTACTTCTGAGAAAATATAAATCCTGCCATTTCTATGTCTGCAGGCGACAGCCTGGGAAAATTATGGGAAATTAATACCAGGTACGTTATAGAAGAATTACAGTATCTTTTCTCACCCTCATTCTTTGGTCTGTATGTATTCTCAGCTGTCGCTTCTTAATATCTGGATACACATATACATAATTTATATTTTCCCAGATTTTCTGCTAAAATTCACATTCACATAAGACTATACTGGGATACCCTTCCTCACCATGGATGCTTAAATAGTACATAGAGCCTCAGGGCATCAAATACGATTTTCTGCATCAAACACGATTTTTTCCTTTCTGAGGAAAGGTCTAACACTCTGGTTCCAAGCATGCCACAAATATATAGTTCAGCCAAAATCTTTATATATGCTTTTTAATGTTTCAAATCAAAAGTGCTGACTTGTACTTCCAAACTCCAGCAAGGAAGTGACCATAATTAATTCTACTTACAACAACTGGGAAAACTCTATATCAGATTGCTGCTGAAATACCAGATAATCCATCTTACATTTATAGGAATAAGCGACCATGCTAGTTTCAAAATGATGAAAACCTGATGAAAAGGGAGAAGATAGAAATCTAAAACAATTGAAGAAGAGAAACAGATAAATCGTTTTCTATAATAGTACTAGAAGTAACAGGGTGAAATTCAGAAAGCAAGCAGTTGGCTGAACATCAGGAAAAAGTTCTGACAGGAAGAAACTGATACAAAGTTTCAGATTCACACACAGAAAAGCTAATTATGGAAAATCTCAGTATCAGTTGGCTGCTGGGTTCCTCAGCATACTTCACGCCAAGTTTATTTATTCATTTTTTCTTATCTTTTATCTATAACTGACCACATTCACTCCTGCATAAGGAGCGTGAGTAGTGAAGATCTGCCACGCGTTGGGCCCTAACGCAGAAGTGAGCTGGCGAGAGCCCGCGCTCTCCTGGAAAGAGCCACGGTTACGGTATTCATGGACTGTGCATTTCTCCTGCTGCATCTGAGCCAGCTGCCACGAGACAGCTGCAGTCTGGGAACCTGGGAGCCACATCATCCACAGGCTCCCTCTCACCGAGCAGGGCAAATTTATTCACTCTAATCCAGCACGCAGCATGTGACGGGCAGGCTGGATTTGGCCTGGTGGCTTGGTACCCAGAATAAAAAAAGGGCAGATGATCATCCGTACTCTGGAGAGTTAATGCAGGCTAAAAGAAAGTGCTCTGAGGAGGGAAAAGGCAAGTACTGCTCCTTAATGCTGACAGCGCAAATAAAGCCTTGAAAATGTAATTACATTTAGAGTTGGTACACACATCAGGAGAGAGACACATGTGAGGCTATGTCATTACAATATTTACTCGAAAATGTATGTCATAATATATACAATGTGGCAGTTTAACAACATTAATTCCAGAACCAATTTTAGAGATCAAATTAAATTGCCAAATGTTCAAAATCAACGATTTTCTCCATCGCAGCAAGCAGAAATGTATCTGTCCTCAGCTCTGCAGCGGGTGCAACAGACAATGGGTTTGTCCCTTTTATTATTGGTGTCAAAATGTCACTAAGCTGCTTAACTCTCTTCAGGGGCTTCAACCCCATCCTGCGCCCATAAACAGCACGAGATGTAGGCAGTAACCACACCCTTCCGCTGTGTGCTATTTTGTTTTCAGGAGCTATCAAACGGTATTTTAATTCCTGATGAATTTCTGGCCATTTTGAGATTTAATGAGGACCAAGAGGTTTTTTTTTAGCTTCTAATTTTAACTGAGGGGGCTGGGCAGTATATCTGACTATACCTCAGCTGTGTCTCAGTTGTGCAACTATTTTATATTAATGCCTGCTTCACAGCAGAGCAATGAATCTTCCTTTTAAACATTTCAATATTTAGGATGAAGAGGGCAACACAAGTGAGTGTGTGTGGGAGAACCTGCTGCAAAAATTTGTGGGAGGAGAACAGTGTGAAAAATGTACTCACAAGAGATTTTTTGACCTGCGTATGACTTGGCTGATGCTAACTACAAAATAATAAAGTTCATAATCTCTCCTTCTGCAGGAGCGAATTAGGAAGATGTTTACAGTTAAATCTAAAAGGTGGAAATAGACTTTGCAGCATGGTTTTAAAAGGCAGCACTTCTCAGGTCAATACACGTAGCACTCTCAGTTTAAAATGTTTATAAATCCTGTAGTCATTGCCTTGAGGTGACAGGGAGAAAGCTGAAATGGAGTGGCTGAGAGGAAGGGAGGGATTTAGGTTCTTTCATCTCCTTATCTCCCCTCCCCCTTCCTTGAAGGACTTAGTCCTCCTAAAGCACACCATAAACTAAAAAAGGTTTAGTGAGCTCACTTGGGACTGGTCTAACTTTATCTATTGAAAACCCGGAGTTATGCAGCAAACTCTAGAATTCTGGTTCCTAGGCTTCATTTGTCAGCGAAAAAATTGCCTTCCTCTCTGTTTAAAAAGAACCTAGGTGATTCTGGGCACTGCTGCAATCTAAGTAATTGTAACTACAAATATTTATACTACAGTATTTTAAAAGAGTGAAAAAGACAGACAACCTTGAAACAAGCTGGGCAAAAGTACAAGAGGCTTATGATAGCTGGATACTACTGGAACAATTATTAGGAGCTTCCTATTGCATTTTTTTGACTTACAGAAAAGATATGAGTGCTGAAAAGGCAATAGAGTTGATTTTTTCTCAGCTGCTTATAGCACAGTTTTCTAGTTGGAAAAAATATTTAAACTCCATAGCAACCTTTTTCTAATAAGTTAAAGATATTTGTGAAAAGCAACCAAAGCCCAATGGTAAATGGATACCAAACACACACGAAAAATGGAAGGACCATACATTTCTACAATGAAGTAACTTTTGATCATTATAAAATGTTATTTGTGACATGCAATCCTCAGTAAGGAACACTGTCGAGTGAAACAGATGAGATGCTGCTGGTGGAAGACTGGACCACAGCATAACTGAGGTGACTTCTTGCTCTGCACAGAGAAGCCCAAGTATCAATACGCTACCTTAACTGTGTCAAAAGAGAGAGCAGGAGAAATGCAAGGGCGAAGGGAGCTCCCTACATGCCCCTGAAGGCAAGGCGCAGAATTCCCTTCAACGTGTGTTTAGTGAGCCTGGGACTTCCATGAGAAGGCAGCACACAGAGGTGTGTGCCTGACCTCCACCCTGTCAGCTTTGCCGGTTTTTTTGTTATTTAGTCCTCCCATCCTTCGCCATCATCAAATGAAAAAACATCTAATCCCAAACTTTGGGAATTCATGTGTGGTCACAGGGATAAGAGGAGCAAGCAGATATCTGCTCTAGGAACTAACATGGACATACTTGTTATTTAGCATTTTAACCTGAAGAAGCAAGTCTTTTCTTACACTATAAGATCCTGACATTGAGCTCGCTAGGTGACACAGTTCGCATGTGAAGACTGCAAGGTGCTTTATTACCACTATCTGTTCTTGAGTGTTACTCAGCACCTAACAATAAAATGTTTTAGTGTTCAAACAAAAAATAATTCATAGTCACAAGCTGTACCTGAAACAGCTTATCAAAATAAAGTTTGAATGCAACATCTGTTATTAAAAGTCAGCCTTTTTTGTCAACAATTAATTCATAGAGATGATTGATTTGAACGATGCACGCAATCTAAGAAAAATAAGGGAGTGTATTTCTCTAGATTATGGCAAGTTTGCATTTTGTCAGGGTTGAGAGCAAAGGTTATTAACTTTCTTTTTACACTTTACAAGGAACATTAAGAACACTGCATAAGGATACTTCTAATTATCATATCAAACTAAAAAGATACATAACCTTCAGGGTATCTGCTATTTTTTAATGATAACGACTATATAGTCCATATGAAAATTACATGTAGCTTAGAAAGAAGGCAAAAAAAAAAGGCTTAGGTTATCATTTTAAGGATGTTTAGCATAATTTAATATAGCCTGAGTTTATTTCAAAATGAATATATAGAGCGCAGGCACTTTTTTAATGAATTAATCAACTAATGAAAGCTATTATTCCTTGCACTCTGTTTAATTTTATATATAAAAACAAAAATCCCCACTCAACAACTTGCAGTAAAATGCTACTCTGTCTATTCCAATGGTGAAATAATTGAAATGTTATCTTCAGAATAACAGCCACAAAATACAGTCTGCAACAGTGACGCCTGCTACTAAAGTATTTGATTTTTCTCTGGCCATAGGGCTAGGAAATTGCAGGCACTAGGAAAGAGTCTTCAAATTTTCTTCACTATTTTTTAATTGAGTGCTGAAGTATTTTATAAAATCTGTTTTCTTAAACTCTCACAGTGAGTGATTAAAAGGTATCATTTTTAAGAACTTTACAGCAAATAAATCCTTTTCAGCAGGAGAAAGCCTCTGGCTTTAACATATTTTTATAGCAGTATTTCTCCAAATTATTTGGACTTTTTCTGTTCTACTTATTGAGAAACATCTGTCTCACCTCCTTGTTTCAAAGTACTAAATTGCAGTAAGGGATCTCCAAACTTTTTAAGCGTTATTTCCCTGTAAGCAATTGCTGTTGTTGTCATGAGACGCTACATAAAAAATTGAAACTCCAGTTAAAGACCATAGAAGCAGCTATATATTAAAATATGTTACATGGATTTGAACTAACTATAAATCACTTTAATTTCTTTTTTATTTCACTGAAATATTTATTGATTCCTTCTTTTACCTGTATTTTAGCAACGCTTCAGGAATCTTAAGAGTTCATCACTCACATCAGTAGAACAAGCCCCTTCAGGGCACTAATCTCTTCTTCAGACAGTTTCCTCATATGCAGTTCCTCTGATTAACTTTTAAGATTTATATTCATTCACTAGAAATAGGTAGCAGTCAAACTTCTCAGATCACTGATAGAAATCTCACATGCTGTCATAGTTTACAGCAGTCATTAAGGGGAAAAGGGCTGTTTTCCTTCCAGCCACACAAATCACAAGAGGTGGCTTCCCTCATTTCTCCTGACACAAGTTTATTAATTAAGAACTCCTGAAGTTCACTAGACAATCACTAGTATTCTTCCTTTTTCTTTCAGGGGGACTGAAGACAGAATATGACCTAAAACCAATTCTTTCAAAAGCACACGTATTGACGTATAGGGACCCACGGAGACAAACTCAGATTTAAATCCGGATCCTAGTTTTAAAATTTGAGGGTTTAAATTCACCCATGATTCAGTGAGACCCTCACTCTAAAACATACCATATATCTGTATAATATAACCACCATATTTTAACCACCCTATATCTGAAAAGTATTTTTTTAATTTCATGAAAATCTACATTTTGTCCTTGTCATTTTAATGTATGTAGCTCAGATGCCAATAAAGTAATTATATTTACAGCCAACTACAATGTGTACCAGCAGTCTGATACAGTGGAAAAATGTATATAATATCTGACAGATAAAAGAGCAACCCCTATTTCTTTTCATTCATGGTGGTATTCTCATCCCTGACCAGAAGCCCAATCAGATAGATGATTTTTATAGCATGCCTTGAAGCTACTTGGTACCAAAAGGAGGTGGAAAGAGGAGGAAATTCCAGATCTTAAGCATGTGCCGCTTTTTTGCATTAAAATTCTTTGTTAGTTGACTAGTGCAGCAAAATCACACCCAGTAGTCATTTATTGAACATTGTGGTCACTTTCAGCCTTACAGATTAGGCTCTGCTAACCCTAAAGTTAATGACATCACAAGCCAAAAAACCTTTATCAAAGAGCACTGCTGTACAATATGAATTTGCCAGAGTCATTTCCAGAGGAATTCTTCTTTTTTCCTGCCAAAACAGTAACACAGAATGTCTTTAGTACCTTTGAACGGCAAATTTTACAATTCATAGTTCAGTTACTGCTGCTGCACGTTTAAGCAGGTATTGGGAGCACCTCCAGGGTCATTGTTAGAGGAAAAGAAATGGAAGAAGTTTAAGGATTGCTGTTTACTACCATCCTGTTGGGCACCGAAGGGCAGTCACCAGCAGCGGCAGTCTTTGCATTATTCTTGTGAAGTCCTAGTCAAGACCTACTTAACCTGTTTCTCTTTCAGTTCCTGCAGAGAAGTAACGACACTGTCATTGCTACAATGCTTCTTGGCCAACTGTTGAATAAGGCTTCTGCTAGAACCACAATTTCCAGTTGTATCAGAGAGGAAAACTTGCTTCAGCATAAATCATAAACCCAATAAAAACTTAGATGCTAAGCAAAGCTTAATTAAGTGCTGCAAATGGGAGCAATGCAAATGGAAGTAGGAGAAAATTTGCGAAACCTCTGGTTGTCAGACTTACTTAGAAGGACTTTCATGATTAAATGTGAAATTTACAGGTTTTAGAAGAAGCTCTGCTGCTATTTCCATTAACGGTAAAGCTAAGGCTTTTTAGAACTTGAGTTCTGAGGTATGTATCTTTGATAAAGTTTGTTTATGTCCTAGGACTATGGGCTTCAACTGAATTGTATATAGTACTAACATATTTGCAGCCCGGCTCCAAGATATAAAGCTAAGCAAAACACATATTAGAAATATCCAAGAAAACATGAAAAGCATCTTGCACATACATTAAATACATCCACAATAAATACATCCAACTTGCTTAGGGCTAGAGCAAGAGAGAGATGGAGTGGGCCACGAGGCACATTTTCTGCCATCATTTTCTTCTCCTGGAAGATATCAGCTATTTACTACAGATGATTGGTAAAATATTGCACCTCGGACTGTTTCTTAGCAGTGAAAGACTGAGACTGACTGAGATTGTTTTTAATAATTAGTCATCTCCTGAACGGAAACTCTTCCACATGTACTAGTAAAGCTTCTGGATGCCTTATGTATGTGCTACACGTTTACTACAAAATGAAAACAGTGGACTGTGACATTCTGATTTTAGCAAAATACAAGTAACAGCAGGAATACATTTTCATAATTTAATTTTCTAAGGAGAAAAGAAGATAACTTGCCAAACAGTTTCAAGGACAGAAATGCTTTTAAGTTGCAACAGTAAAAAATTAAGTGAAGGATTTAGATTTCTATGCATAAGTGGACATAAGTGAACATAATTGGAGTTGCAGCAAAAATCCTGCATCTGCACATCACACAGAGAGAGGAAACACTTATAATTCCCCAGGTCTGGAGCCTGAATAGAGGGAAATATTGCTTCCAATAATCAGCACAGAACAGAATCTGTGATGCTGGTGCCATGAGCAAAAAGAACATCAAAGTGAACTTGATATACCTGCCTATCATTTGTATTTTCTACAGTTAGCATCCAGTTATATAACTGTTGAAGAGGTGAATTATCTGAGTTGATGATTTTCTACTCCACAGATAAAGACAGAGTTTGTATGCAGAAGTGCCAACAGCTTAGATGTAGCATTGTGCAGTTTTCCTGAGATACGGAGCAGTGTTGGGCATGTCTTACGCACTCCGGTGCCTGCCAGATGGCGTAGGGTCAGTATCGAACTAATGCTAATACGACAGCTAGATCCAGGCTAACTCTCTGTGGAAACACTACGTTATCAGTTCACTATATTTCATCAACCTATTTTTGTATGTCGCGTGTCAGTCAGTATAGCAATTCTACTGTATAGACACTTACAAAGCATGACTACTCCTTTCCTAACACAGACGTACTTCTTCTGGGTTTACCATCAGTAACTCTCGAATTCTTTCTTTGGATGATAGTCTAGCATGAAACCACTCCTGTCTGCTCCGAGACATGGAAAAGAAAAGGCGGGATCTCTTTGTCCTTTGCTGAATTTAATGAAAGTACATGGTGGCAGACAAAACTCTGAGGCTGTGGTTTGTAACATAACCCTCTATTTACAAACATGTAGCAGAAATAACTCTGGCAAAACAGAACACACTCTTATTCATTAATCCCTACACCCAATCAAAAGCACAGAAAGACTTGTCGCTTCCAGTCCTTAAATCACCCTGAGAAAATACTATTCGTATTAAAAAGATGTTCCTCAATGTTTCATGTGTATCCATGAACACTGTCAGATTAACGTCATCTCAGCAGTGAAAAAGCAAGATCAAATCTATCTATCTCTGAAAATGTAGCATAGTCAATAAGCTCACCCTTTAGAAAAAGCCATGTGTGTTTTAAACAAGAAGGAAAAAATGCTCCCGCAAAAAGGAAGGAAGAGGGGGGAGGGAAGGAAAAGTGGGAAGGGGGAGAGGAAGAGGAGGAAAGGAAGAGGAGAGAAGAGAAGGAGAAGGAAAGGGAAAATGTGACAAAAATCTGAATGGAAAGCATTTTTTACTTTTTTTCCATAAGCCTAGGTATCCTGCATACTCTAATAAATGGATTTTAATCATAATTTAATACATCACAAACTACAAATTAGCCTCAGACATTAGAATTTCTCACATCAATCCATTCGACGAGGCCATTAGTACAGAAAAACGCCTCAGAAGGCAATCCACTCACACAGGGAGACAAATTATCCCGTAACAACATTCACAGAGCAAAGCTATTACAACGTAACTATCTACTGTGTAATACAAGAACTTACAAAAAAATAACAGAAAAGATAGCAGTATCAGTACAATAATGACTTCTAGTAAGGATTTTTTAATTGCATATTTACTATCTCAATATATTTCTCAATTTAAAAAAATAAAAACCAAAAAAAATACAAAAAAATGCCCAAAGGAACTAATCCACACCAGTGACTAATATCTTATATAAAAAACTGCTCTGAAATACACTAATCATGCTATTTATTTCTAATCTACGAAATACTAGAAAGAACAGCTCAATTTTAAAAAGCCTACTGTCTCCCCATATCCTTCTTTGCAATGAAATGTCAAATGTAATATTCTAAGAAGCAGAATTTTTCTCTGAATCAAGATATCACCAATTGTATAGGCAAGTGCTGAGATCCTGAGGTTTAACAAGACAGTACTAGGACTATTCCGAATTCATCTTTTGAGCATGATGCCTTCATTAGATGATCCTCCACTTAATGTAGTGAACATGTTCAAGCCCTGATAAGGTCTAACTCTACACCCTAATATAGGCCTATATTCCTAAGCCCACAACCCCTTCGATAATGAGCTGATGCAGTACATTTTTAAAGTTGAAAAATATCCGTTAGAAAACGTCATGAAATATACTGAAATAATTCCAGTCATCCCAGGCCTTGGACTAGATCTCCCCTCCTCCACATCGGTACTGATCTAGAGAACAACTCAAACACAGGACTAACTGTAAGCATCTCATGAATTAACTATGATTAAAGCATGGAGTTTTTCACATGCTGCGTAAAGCACAAACGAAACTAGGTACATGCTGAAGTGTTTTGCTGAACCAAGGCTTAGGTTATGAGCCTGTTCCTGAAAGTACTGTTGTTTGATAAAAATTCCGAAGTTCTTACTCTAGATCTCTAATATCTACGTACTTATTTTATATCCGAGTAGCACCATTAACCTAAACGGGATCACAAGACTCTATCTGCTTATTATGAGAATAAGACTATGAAGGATTAGGGCTACCGATACCTTAGTTGCAGAAATGTAACTGCTCAACTAGTCATAAAACAAGTTTCCTTAATATTAACATTTTAATTTGGGTTTCAAGATTAACAGCTGATATAAGAAGTGTTCTCCAGAACAAATCACTGGTTTTAAAATAGTCCACTCTTTTTCTTTTGAATAAGTTGTGTTTATTTTTCATGTGTTAACCTCTTATTTTAAAAGATAAGCATAAAAGCTGATTATTTTGCAAACATAAGGTATTAGTTTTGATGTATAAACAGCAAGATGACTAACAAAACAGAACATCTCAAAATGCTTGGTTTTATGAGGACTTCAACAAAAGAATTCCTTCCTATATTTTTCTAGCAGCTACAGATGCTAAGGACACCAAATGTTCCTTGTGTCAGGCACTGGAAAAAGCGGAGCAGATTAAGGACAAGACCTTTGCTGTTACAGTAAATGTGTCAAAATGGGGGCCTGTTACTAAATAAAATACTTTTAAACCAATACTTCTCCAGAACTCCATAATAACTAATTCCCACTGAGCAGAGAAAAGGACAGAAGGAACATCAGTGCTTAGCAGAAAAGCATCAGTATGACATCATTGCCTGTCTGCTAGCCAGGAAAGGAAGAGAGGGATTATCTGAATGGTGAACATCTGGATTGTGTATATAAAGGCAATGAAGAATTTTTATACATATTAGTTCCCTGAGTTCCACTGAATTTTTATCTTACAAAGAAACAGTAGTACTATAATATGCTTTTATAATGAAAAGGCAACAGAAATTCCAGTGGTCTGGGTCAGTGTATTAAAAGATATACATACACAGATTTATCATACACTACTACTTTACTACTTTAATTGACAAAAATCAGCAGATACTTGAACTTATAAGTCTTCGTTTTCAAGTTAAAGCAATGTGCTTTGGTAACATCAGTTTCTTCTTTCTGTTAGGGTTTCAGATATAAAAATTGTAACATGCTTCCAATCATACCCAAGTTCAAAATGTAATTAATTCCCCATTCCAGTATTGAAAAGAGCACTTACAGAAAAAGCTGAATTTGAAACTCTTAAGTTTCTTAACAATACTACTCAAACCAAAATTGTATTTCCACATGGTTTCTTTTACAATCCTGAACAAAGTTACTTATCGTTACAATAATGTCACTGCATAAAAAATCCATTTTTCTTTATTCTGGGTTAGAGTATTAGATAAAGAAACATTCTTACCTTGAACCGTTAGAGTTGCTGATGCTTCAGCTTTTCCAACCATATTTTCCGCAACACAAGTATATGAGCCCATATCTCCTGCCATGACTTTCCGGATTTTCAAGGTATGATCATCGCGGATTTCATATCTTTAAATATACAAAATAATAAATAATGACTACTATAGGAATAAGATAAAACTTTGTACAATTTCTGTAAAATGTAGGAATACTGTGTTTTTGCTTTAAAATATTTCCATTTATATGCTTCCTTGCAAAATAAAAATCTTTATAAAATACTACAAATTGAAAATGTAAAAATCAAAATTTCAAATCAAAAAATATGCAAATATTTGAAAATCTCATTCTGATTTCATTTGCAAAGTGTGAATCAGTTTCACTGACCTCAACAGAAGTTCACTGGTGTAATACAGACGTAAAGCTCTAACATAGAATTTTTTTATCATTATAACTCTTTTAACAGGTAAAATTAATAATATTTACTATTCTTCCTAAAATTTTCCATCCGAATCTATCAATTTGTTACACATGGTTGAAAAGAAACCATTGTTCTCAAGAAGATAACTCAAGAACTGCTTCAAGTCAAGATAAATCACAACTCGTGCAATCATTTTTTAAAGAAATGAGGTGGCCTTATACTATTTCCTCTCCTTTCATCACCTTTTTTCTCTTCTTTGTATAATACAGTCAATGTGTTTCTCTTCAAGGAAAGTAGATTTTCCTCTTAAAAATGCAATAGTTTTTATTAAAGCTATAGTCTAGATTAACAGGAAACTAGATTTGGATGACAGGTACCAACTGTTAGTGTTTCTTCTTTCAGCCCCTCAGACTCCCAACAGCTTTTTCACTGATGATTGGGAATTTAAACAAAATGAAGAAATAATCTATCACAGAAAGCACTTCTTATTAAAAAGGTGTTTTACTTTTTACTCTGAATTAGAGCAAGGACAGAGAAAAAGTAAACTGGAGACTTAATAACAAAAAACATATGCTCCACCAGCAGCTTTGTACATTAACATACTACATTTTACATCATTTGCAATTCTTATATATACTTCTTGATGTTGTAACCTAATTTATTATCTAATATACATTCTTTGAAAGTTTTAATAATTACAGTAGACTCTTTAAGTGAAGAATTAATCTATGCCAGCTATTACTGACTGAACTTAGAACTTTTTTTGTTGTAATTGTTCTGTATTTTCATGACAAATGCCTGAACACAAGCGCTTCCTAAGTATTAGTATAATTTATAACTGCAATAGCGCACCACGGAAATTAGAAATGTCTTATTAGATCAGCCCGGCCTCCTCCACTGAAGTGAAAGAGTTGCTAGCTGTCAGATGTCAAAATGCTACATTATATACTGAACTGGATCTTATCACAGAGATAGCTGCATTTACTGCACCTTGTTTTTGGCAATTCCCCATCATCTTTCCTCCATCTTACTGTCGGGACTGGGTCACCTCTTGCCTCACATTTAAACTCAGCACTGTCATCCACAGTTACAGCCAAATTACTTGGTCTCTTCACAAAAGATGGTCTTTCTAAAAGAAAAGAAAAGAAAAGAAAAGAAAAAGAGGGGATTAGAACTACAAATCCAGCAGTTCTGTGCCTGAATTGCTATTTTCCCAGACCTCCTGTTTCTAGGGCAATGAGAGCAGCAGCGTGAATGTGATGGAGGCATTTGTGCCAATGCTCCTTTAGCTCCTGACCCCAGGACAAGTGCTCTCGGCCTGGAGGCAGAAGGTCCACAGCCCTGCAGGTGGCTGGTGCTACGACCATCAGCACAGGGGCACACAGCCTCAGTGGCAGCTCAGGATCCACACATCAGCTTCCTAACTTCTCACATATCATCATATTAAATATCGCTAAAAGAAAATACAACTTGCACAGAAAATCTAAGCACATACCAATCCTCAAACAGAAGCAGACTTGCTGCAAGGCCCCGGAATAACGATTGCCCACCTGCTGTGCTGCTTCCAAAGACAGAAGGCACAAACTACACATTGTCTCACTGCATGTCTAAGCCCAGCACAGCACCTCTGTGAGAGTGCTTGCAGGTGTCAGTAGCAACTAGTGTATGAGGCAATCATCTCAAATGCTTTGTTACAACATTTTCTTTCACTAGCACACAGAGGGTAAAACAAGCCAAAAAACCCCACAATGTCGTCTTTGTAATTCTTGTTCCTGAAAATTGCTGTTATCCCTGAATCACATCGTAGGGCATGGATGACCCCAGCCCTGGCTCACCAGAGTCAGATTAATTACTGCATACTTTTTCGGAGGCTTTCTGAAACAATATAGGATCTCAGTACAGGCTATGTATTTCTGGCAAACCCACTGCCAGTTGGAAATTTCAGGGAAGGCATCAATACACTTTTCTACGTAGACATAATAACAGGGTCCATAGCTTTAAGATGCTAGGATATTAATAGAGTTTCACTCCAGACTGAAATGCAATGCAGTTTGCACATGCACAAGGAATAAAATGTTGTTAACAATTAGAGGGATACGCCAGGAAGGATCACCCATCTAGAAAGACAGCATCTGATGACAAAAGGATGTCCATGTTTTATAATCTATAAAAGAACAGGAAAGGTTTAACAAGGGAGTGCTGTACAGTTTCCTTTGCCTAAGGCAGATGATCTTGCTGCCTATAAAGCTGCAAAAGCTCTGAGGGAGTTGAGAAGACAGCTGCACGTTTTGACTTGCATATACTAAAGAGAGAAATATCATCTCCCTGGAACTGGAAGAGTCTCAAGCCATTGGCACAGTCAGGAACTGAATACCCCAAAACGTGCCATAAGTTTCTCTTAGGAGTACAAAACAACTGGACAGAAGGATAAAGAGACAATCCCATATTCTTTGTGTCTGCTGTCTGTCTCAGGTTTGACAAGGCTGGTTTGCAATATCACTTTGGCTTTGCAAACAGATTTAGAGATTCAGTACGAAAAAACCTTACTGAATGGTTCAGAAAGGACTGAAATGGAAGTGAGGACTAAACAAAGCCCTGTAAAAGAACTGCCTTCATTTCTGAGGATGTCTAGACCGACTGGACACTCACGTTAAAAGAAAATTTGCCTATGTCTGCAATGTTAGACAAGTAATGTCAGATAAAACAACAAGTTGACCTTTAAGCTGTCAGACCTAGGTTAGGTTCATCTTTAAGAAATGAGAAATAAAACATCAGCCTATAGAAATGAATCTAATTGTGAATTAAAAAACACATATATAAACATCTTAACCTCTCCTATTTTCTTGTAGGCGCAATAAGCATAAAATCCGTATCCAGGATGAAATATTCCAGATTAAACATCAGTGTAAGAATAGTTTTGAGAAGAATATTCAACTAAATTATGCAAGAGAAAAAGAACTGTTCTGGTAAGGCCAAGACTGCTATGCAACACCAAAAAAATGCAAGAGGCATATAGTTTTTAGATCATTTTCCTAAAAGAAGAGTAATAGTCCAACAAGAGTTTTCCTCAGCCCATTCATACTCCTCTTATTTAAACACATAAATGGATAAGGGAAATCAGCACCAATGCTAGCGTAAGTATTTATCTCTGTCACACAATTATTTGGTAAATAAAAGGGAAGCTTAGCAAGGATCACTTCGAAACTTTCTAATATTATGGTTTCTGGCATTTAATCCTCCTCCCCCCCCCCCCCAATCTAAAGTAGAGACATAAAAGCAAAAGTTCAACTTTCAAATAACCACAAACCATAAACAGAAGACTTATGTTGAATGATATTAATGTATGAAGTCAGCAAGCTTCTCAGTCTAAGACAGCCCTGAGTTGAAAGAATAAAGTGTATTAAAGACTGCTAGACATAGACTGATAAGACATTCAAAGCTTTACATTCCTGTTAAAAAAAAAAAAAAAACTTACTTGTTTCTCCAGGCTGAAAATCAGAAATACATTTGAAGAGAAAACCAGACGTAGAAAAAGAAGGCAAAGCAAGCCATCTCTTTGTAATGAATCCCTCTTACAAGTTTTCAGTAAGAGAATCAAAGTAATACTTTCCAACATGGATTACACAGCAATCCTTGTTATGATTCTTTGCTTAGGAGTAGAGTGTACTGATGGATAGTTAACCAGATCAATTAAACAAGAGCTTAGTGTCAGAACTATTGCCATGAAATGCCTTTAACTCTATATTTTGCTTGGAATTTCTAAATCAATTTGACAATAAATTTCTCCTCCAACTGCCTTGAAGTGTCTACAAATAAAAATAAAAACTAAAAGAAACAATATGGCAGATCACAGGAAGTCTTGCTTAGCTTCTAAGAAGTTACTGCACTATCTCGCTGGATGCTGGTAAGTTTTCAGCAACTTTAACATAACATATGTTCTCATCTTGCTAAGAAAAACGCTGATTCATATACAACTCTGATCAGGACTTCAAGTTGCCTGCACCTCGATTCTAAAAACACTGAAGACAGCTGAAAGTGCCAAAGACTGAGAAGTCAGGTCTTAGATCTGAATTAAAAAAAAAAAAAAATAGAGCAAGAGCCAGGATAACTGCCGTAGCACTGGAATCAAAACCAGAGAGCTCAAATTTCTCAGTTTGGAAAGTCCTATGATGATAAAACTTCTGTTCCTTCTGCAAACAGAATTAAGCTACCTCAAGCATTCCCTACTTTGAAGTAACACCAGATGCAATCTGAATGAAAACTATCAAAATTGTATCTACAGAGATCTGAAGATAGTCTGAGATTTTGTGCTGGAACTATAACTTCTTTTCTGCAATGGTAACAAAAAATATAATTTTCAACTATGTTATCTTGAATGAAAATCTATTTTTAAGGATCATTAGGATGATTTGAACAAGGAGACCTGTTGTATCTTCGTAGCACTCAGCCCATGCTACTATAACTTAAAAGATAATTGTTTAGAATAAAAATTTAGAGTAATTCTGTTTTTCTTCAATGAGAGGGAAATATTAAGGGCCTGCTTCATGATGTTAATTTTTCCTCTGTTATTTTTATTGTTCTGATGCAGTTAGTGAGCACTGGAATTATTTTCAGTTTGAAAGCCCAGTTGAAAGTGAGTTCTGATAGCAAGAACATTCCAAGGTGGGCTGCAAAGCCATGAATCATCACCCATTTGCTAGAACACAACTGTGACAAGAACACTTTCAATACAAACACCGAAAAGGAAGCAGAGGACAATGATCCTTAACAGAAAGTTTCCTAGGAACATGAAAGTTGGACATTTTCATTTTCACAGACATTATCTTTAGCAGACTCTTAAAAGTAGAGTTCTTACCCAAAACAGTGAGCTCCGCCACTTCACTTTCTCGCTCTCCAACCATGTTTGTTCCAACACAAACATACTTGCCAGCATCATTCTTTCTTGTGTATGTGATCATAAGCTTTCCTCCTCTGATCTAGGAAAATCAAGGTTATATTTATTAACTTGAAAAAGGCCTTTTTGTTACAGATAATGAAAAAAAACGAGTGAGCAGCGATTTTTCAAATCATTAAAAAAGAAAAAAAAAACCCAAACTTGCTACTAACTTAGTTTTCTTATGCAAAAAACTTGCTTATGAAAGTATTGGTTTTACAACTTGCTTTTAAGTTTCTCAGATTTGTACCCCTTTTACTCTTTTCTAATTTCTCTCTACCGTAATACTGGCTCTTCAACATTCTGTTTAATGCTCACTGGCCAGAAGCACTATACTTCTTTTATGAGCACTACTGTATTTTGATATAATTAGACAGAGTACTAAAAATTAGCACTGAATATAAATCCTATTTTCACATCAAGTGTTACAGTGACTTTTTCTTGATAAGAAATGTATGCATTATCCTACTGTGGGTCAAGTTTACTATTCTGAATGAATTTTGCTCTTGTTTTTGTTTTCATTTTCATTCCTAAAGGAAACAATGGAAATTTTTTACCTTTTAGCTCTTCACCTTTAAATAAACAGTTTCACAGGAAGATAAGCAGTTGGGCAGAAACAATTAAATCCTTATTGAGAAATGAATTAATAATGTTCTGCTCTCAACTCTTAATTCAGTTCTTTGGAAGATAATGGAATCCCAATAGCCCCAAAATTAGACCACATATTTCCCCTTTGTGATTCCAAATTTTATTACTTTATTTAAAAATATATGAAAAACATATGAAAAAAATTGATCTCCCTTTAAAAACATTTATTCTCTCCCTTGTTTTCCAAAATAGTTGAAAAGTTTCAAAGTCCACCAAAATGCAGTGAAATTGAATAGGCAACTGAATACATACCATGTTTACTGCAATTATGCTAAAATATTATTTAATTATATTAATTACATTTTTAAGTGAACTTAGACTTATGACTCCAATCACATATGATAACCACTGAAGTTCAAGACATGGGTGGAATGAAAAAATAAAGCTACATTAAAGCGTCTACTGTGGTCAGTGACAAGAAGGAGAACGTTCTCAATATGAGGCATTTTGCTCAGGTTGCCTGTAGCTAGAAATCTATCCCTGAAAATTTGACATCTTGAGCAGTGTTGGGGTCCTTATTATCATTGTAAGATGCATGCACACAAAGATGACAGTCAGTTATTGAGATAAATGAACATGCACTTGTAATGTAGATAGAGTTGCACACAAATCTCATTCTTTTGCCATAGAGTTGCACACAAATCTCATTCTTTTGCCTTCGGCACTCATTGTTTGAGAACAAAAAAGGTATGTCTTTTATCACCCAGAAATCTAGCAGTGCTGAAATTTCATGGGGATGTGAGGCATGAAGAATGGAAAAAAATAAAGGTGACCTGCAAATACATTTGCTACAAGCAGCTAAGTGCATTTTTAGATTGTTGATTGCCTCAAATGGTAAGCATGAGAAGAGAATGCAACATGTAACTAGAAATCTATTTCTATTTATTCTTGCTTTACACTTCCCTAAATCACAGAAAGTTATTTATTTTCAATTAATGTATGTAAAGGATTTTTAAAAACAATTTTATAAAAATTTCTATGTGCATTTTGTGGTACTTAAATAAATACATCTAGATATAGGTACAAAAATGTATACATGTGTATCAGTACTGGAGTGCACGGGATTTAACATAAAAGTATATTTGCAGGTCACAAGAGTTACTGAATTACCTGATGATTTCAAACCCATATAGCTGAAAGTTGCGATTTTCATACGCATCTTAAGAGCTTACGCCCCACTGGTGCTCAATAGCACTTGTGCCTCTTTGTGATTTTAGCACTTAAGAAAATCCCATCCAAAGCCTTTACAATGTGGCATAAATGCATATTTTGTACAAATCATAACCTCCAGGAAGAACTATTCTAGGAATGTCTTATAGACCTTATTAGATGTTAAGTGAAGTGCTGTCTTGTATCTACCTGCAATGTCAGATGCTTTATTCATCACAAGTTTAAATCTTCAAAGCTTAGACAGAGGAAAGAACTAAAGCAGAAACATCTGAAACACCTAAAAAATTACTGAAAGGTGCTCCTCTTCCAAGTTATTTAGAGATTTACATCAGGAAGGAGAGACAGTGGCAGTATTCTCATTCATGCCCTGCATAAACCTACAGAGTCTCTCTTCCTAGCCTCACGGCTGTCATGGTCTTTGAGACACAACTTTCAAAGACACAATACGGCTAGTGAAGGTAGTTACTGTTCCAAGGCGGAATTCAGAATGCATTCTGTTTTTTTTTTTCTGACGGTTTTTTATTTGTTGATTTTTTTTTTTCCTTAAAGCAGTAGAAGGCTTAGAACTTTAGCCAGCATGATGGCTATGGGGGTATAATAACATTTCAATTAAAATGTGTACGTAAAATGTGGAATTATATATATCTGCAACTGTGCATTCATAGATGGCTAAAAGAAAAAGTGTACTTCCTCTGTTGGTTCACTACCCAAGTTTTCCACTAATTTTTAACAATCATCTACCCACCATCTGAGTAAGAGTGATGAAGCCTTTCTATATATTAATAAGGTATTGCAAATCAAATCTGTAGCTATGACAAATCCATACGCAGTCTGCCATGTTTTCTCTCAACAGGAAATCCTACAGATACCTACGAACTACAGATAATTGTTTTAACTAACAGAAAGTACACAATGAAATACACACGTGCATTTTTGTAGGCATTTGTAAGAAATTAGCGCTACATTAAAACTCATTTCCTTGTCTTACTAAGCTGTAAGTTCATATCCAGGATTTAGAGCAGCAAAGAGCCAAATCACCTTTGGAGGTAGGATCTGAAATGATGCAAATTAAAACTATTTATAATGTGTGGACACTTAGCAGTCACCAGGAGTCTTAATTTGAGTGTTTTGGCTCTTCCTTTCATATTTGTGTCCCTGCCTGAACACATCAGCTGCACTTTATAGTAGCAAATGATAGTATTTCACACTGAAAAAGTGGCAGATTGTGTAATATTTCATCCCAAACTACCACAAGAGTTATTATCATATTAAACTCAAAGATAATTTTTTCCTAGTAAACAAGATACACCAAACTCTTCTATTACACCTCTGATAGATATCACATACCATGGGAAAAGAACTCTGCTTTGCTATTTGCCAAAGCTTTAAGTCTAATTCGGAAGTTGGTATCATGTTTCATTTACACAGAAACAATGTTAAGGCATTTTTTGACTTTTTATATCTCCTCCGGATTTTGTTCTGTTCCGCATCTACCAATAAACTTATGAGGGCTGTGTGAGCAGAGAATGAAAATAGTACTCAATGCTGATAAGAGAAACATTGTGACAAGCAGTTCACAGCAGCTGCTTGTAACACATAGGGATTGTTGCATATATGTCAATAGAACATAGGAAAGCATGGTGATTTATAAAGATTCCTTGAAAGCGATTTTCTATGACTTGGTTGGCCATATTTTGCTACTCACGAGCAAACTGTTCATTCAGGCAAGCCCAATTCATTTATTTCTTTCAACAACAGTAAGACGTGTTCCTACAGAAAACTTGAGGCAGTCAACTAGGCCTAGAATAGAAAATTATGACCACCACCAGGAAAAAATCATATACAAATAAAGGATCAAATTTCTCTTTCAATAAACGAAATCCATAAAAACTTACCTAGGGGTTCTACAACATACCACCCAGTGTTCATATAGCTGTACACACATATACTTATCCTAAGACCATATTTTTTATATTTGAGTGAGTGTTTGTAAATTTTTGTATGTACAAATCATATATTACAAATATTTTTAAATATGTGGATGATTCATGTACTTTTCACAGAAATGTGACATGGAATATGAAAAAGACAGAAGACATGAGAAAAATTTTTGTGAAGTCCAAATATAAATATCACTGGCATCTTCTCATTTAATTTATTTTAACTCCTAGCTTCACGGCAAAATAATTCTAAAGCATGCCTAAATCCATAAGGAAATGAAATTCAGACTGAGGAGTTAAACACTGACCCCTGTTCATGTAACCTCAGCTCTGTATATGCAATATCATAATATTCACATATATATAATATCACATATTATTTAGAAGGAAAATGTGATGGGCACGTGATATTAACCTGTCAGACACGGTCTGTACCTTAAAAGTGTACCACTTAATTATAAATGGCAATACAATGATTAAAGAACAGTGAATACAGGTAATTGTAATTAATGGTTTCATCAGGGGTAGATACAACTGAAGTGGCGTGCTTTTATTTCTTACCTGGGAAACACAGACTTTGCCCATTTCTCTCTGTGTGGCCAAAAACAGATGAGTATATCCATTTTATTACCTACCTTTGCATCATTGATTGTACGGAATGGCAGGTCAGCAATAGAAAACAAGTTTGAAGTTTTAAAGGAGTTTGGAAAAAGACAGAATAAACATATACCTAGCGTAAAATTTTATTTAAAAACATGCATATTGTTCCAAACTTTGTGAATCCCATGAAGCTTTTCCTACTCATTACAATTTATTTAAAGAGTAGACACTAGACATAAAAAAAAATGTTGGAATAACTCTTCAACAACGATTAAAATTTGTTCTTGTTCACTAACGTTGAGAAAGATGAGTCTTCTCCATTTTTGGTCCAATTTTATCAGACCTAATGAAGTTACGTGTTGCCTTCCTCAGCTCAAACACATACAAAATTCTATTTTAGAAAACTTTAAAAGATATTTTCAATTGGCCTTTCTTTACCATAAACCTGCCACGACAAAATGTAGGTCACTTCACTTCCCACTACCACGCAGATCAACAAAACAGTCTTACAATGATGACAGGCCTGAAAGTAGCGTTTATAGTGAATAGTGCCAAATGCATAGAAAGACAGTGCTACTTAAAAAGAAAAAGATTTAAGTAGATATATTAACAATAGATCCAAGCTGCTGCTTTTGGCACCCCTGTCAATCTGGCCAGGACATGTGAGACTCAGAATCAAATACAATTCTGCTCATGAGAAAGTCTTAGTGCTTCTTACGGCCTCTTCTTTAAAGACTGAATCTACAAGAAGATTGATATCAACAAGTGTGTTAAGGGTTTGCCGTGCCCTAAATTGTTTGGTGACTTCAGAGGAAGCTGAAGGTGATTTAGCACTTGGCATTATCACAAGACACCAAGTATCAGAATTATCAAGCATCTGATACTTCCTCCAATAAACAAGACAGTGGGAACAGCCAAGACGTAGGTAGCATGTCATAAATGATCTTCAGGAAAGAAAAATCCGTATCTTAGCATAGACAGTTTTCAAAAATTTAACATGATAACAATTCAAAACTTACTTTCTACAAACATTTGGCTTTTGTTAATCACAAAGGAAGATTCAATTCAAAATAGCCCATATTGGCTCACATTCTCACATAAATCAGAACTAATTTCTGAACAGACAGCTATGTTTATATGAAAATATTTGAACCAGGAAAATACTTTCCTGTATCATTTACACAGCTATAATACAAAATATTTATTATGTAGTACTTCCTTTGTTATTATAAAACAAGATTAAAATCCTCCTACAACAAAAGCTTTTCACGACTACCCCCATGTCCTTAAATCTGCCTTACTGAGATCTAGAAAAAAAAATAGTAGTGACCCCAGGCCTCAGAAACTGCTTTCCACAATAGTATTTACTGTGTTCAGAAAACTTAGTAACCTTAAAACTGATTAGCAACACATAAGCACATCTTTGGGTCAGTAAAAAATCTACGGAGCCAAGCAATCTTTCTGCAACACAGAACACACAACTGAGCATAACTGTCATTGACACCGAGGGGAATGATGTGCAGGTAACTGAGACTAAGATATTTCTGTAAGGCTGTAAATTTGGGCCATTGCACGAATCTATCCTGGACGCGCTGAGGCATACAGAGCTTTCATTGCAATCAGTGATTAAAATCAGAAATAAAAATGAACTTGAATTGAACTCAGTGTCTGGTATGTCTTCATTTCTCTCCCCTTAAGCAAGTCAGATGATTTGAAGTATCTGTTACACAGGATTTTTTTTCAAGCATCACCACCACTAAGTTATTTACACACCTCCAAGGATAAAATCCTAGACCAACTGGGGTTAATTATCCACACAAAATCTCTCAAGTTTTTATTATGTTACCTAAGGTATCATAGATGTAATAGGGAAAAATAAACCTAACAAATCACAAATTTTAAGACGTTTAAAAAAGAGTCTATCTACTAACCACGCAAGAAACAATATAGCCCAAATCTATAACAGCATTTAGCAGGCTATTTCCCACTGAGCATGTTTACATTGCAAAAGACAGATGAAAGGCGATCCTTTAGGGCTGTTCTGAAAAGTCCACGAGAAAGAAGCTAAGTGTGGTTTCAGCTCGGCTCGCCAGAGACCATATGGGCCTATTTACATGACGAGGGCCAGTGATGTAGCATGCTGAAGAGGATGCCTAAACTGTCCAGTGGGGGGAAATACTATTCCAGAGGACTCTGCTGCTGATTTCAAGGGGATCTCAGCTCCTAATTGCCATTGTAGGTACTGACCTGTGTCTTCTTCCTCTTCTAAATCTGGAGTTACGTTGAGTGGATAATGATGCAGATTTAATACAATTCAATATTATATGGCATACTTCCTAATTACAGCATTTGAAAAACATTACAGATTGAGACAGAGACAGAAATTTTTTTGAGACAGATTTTTAGCTTGGTGACTAAGCACTAAAGAACGTATTCAGATGCCCTAAATGCTACCGGTACGACATGCTGAATGCAGAGTTCCAGTTACGCTCTGACAGGTCCAAATGCCCATTTTATTATCCACATCAGTTTGGGGCAAGTCCGGAAGCTACAGTGATATAAAATTACTGCCTGTGAACAATTAGACCTAAAAGACACTAAGAAAAGAGAAGCTGTGCAGCATATGTGTCTCCAACAGCAGAATTTTAATTTTCAACTTCAAAGCTTAGAAGCATGGGTGGAAAAATCTTCACTAAGATCTCCAGTCTGACAAAAGACATTTCTCATAGCACAGATCTCTCACTACCATGCTGTCAAAACATGAGATTTTTCAAGGTCCTGATATAGGGTCTTCTAATGGGAACTGGTCTGACAGGGTTCAAGTTATCAAGAGCTTTGAGGTGGAAGTTCACAGGCCTGCAATGAGCTCCTAAAAGAAAATGAAATGCTTTTAAAATAAAAAACTCAGATTTTATAGGACTTAAAACAACAACCACCAAAAAATCTACATTTTTTCTCTTGCTATAAGTCTGTGCAGCAGGTCCCTATTTTCAGCCTTAGTTTCAGTTTGCTGACTTTGCAGCAAATAAATGTTGCTTAGTTACAGCAAATTTTGTGCAGATGCCCCTTGCCTTGAGGAAGGCGGACGATCCCTTCCAGGTGTGGCATGCCAATGCTGGTTCCTCACTGAAGGGAATAGGAATTACAGCCTCCCGGATCCTTCCTGTGACTGTCTCACTTCCAACACCCGATTGTGTGTGCAAGCCTTCCTCCCACAAGCTGGCTGCACAGCTGTGGAGGAATTCCTTCCTTCCTTCCTTCCTCTGGGGGTAAACCTGACCTCCTCATGGTACAGGCTACAATCTGAGAGCCAAACCGATCAAAGGAGCTTGTCAGAGATGGCAAAAATGTGGGGGTTTTTTCCCCCCAAACATTTCCAAACTGGTATTTTCATAGTTTTGAATTTTGAGAAAGATTTGACTTCTCATTTCACAGAATCGTTTAGGTTGGAAGGGACCTCTGGAGATCATCTAGTCCAACCTCCCTGCTCAAGCAGGGTCACCTAGAGCATATTGCCCAGGATCACGTCCAGACGGGTTTTGAATATCTCCAGGGAAGGAGACTCCACCACCTCTCTGGGCAACCTGTTCCAAGGCTCTGTCACCCTCACAGTGAAGAAGTTTTTTCTCAGGTTCAGATGGAACTTCCTGTGGTTCAATTTCTGCCCATTGCCTCTTGTCCTGTTGCTGGGCACCACGGAGAAGAGGCTGGCCTCATCCTCTTGACACCCTCCCTTCAGATACTTGTACACGTTGATGAGATCCCCTCTCAATCTTCTCTTCTCCAGGCTGAACAGGCCCAGCTCTTGCAGTCTTTCTTCATAGGAGAGATGCTCCAGCCCTCTAATCATCTTGGTAGCCCTCCGCTGGACTCTCTCCAGGAGTGCCATGTCTCTCTTGTACTGGGGAGCCCAGAACTGGACACAGTACTCCAGGTGAGGCCTCCCCAGGGCTGAATAGAGGGGCAGGATCACCTCCCTCGACCTGCTGGCAACACTCTGCCTAATGCACCCCAGGATCCCATTGGCCTTCTTGGCCACAAGGGCACACTGCTGGCTCATGTTTAACTTGTTGTCCACCAGCACTCCTAGGTCCTTCTCGGCAGAGCTACTTTCCAGCAGGTCAACCCCCAGCCTGTCCTGGGGCATGGGATTATTCCTGCCTAGGTGCAGGACCTTGCACTTGCCTTTGTTGAATTTCATGAGGTTCCTCTCCGCCCACCTCTCCAGCCTGTCCAGGTCCCTCTGAATGGCAGCACAGTCTTCTGGTGTGTTAGCCTCTCCCCCCACTTTAGTATCATCAGCAAACTTGCTGAGGGTGCACTCTGTCCCTTCCTCCAGGTCATTGATGAATATATTGAACAAGACTGGACCCAGGACTGACCCCTGGGGGACACCACTAGCCACAGGCCTCCAACTTGACTCTGCGCCATTCACCACAACCCTCTGAGCTCGGCCATCCAGCCAGTTCTCAAGCCACCTCACTGTCCACTCGTCTAGCCCACACTTCCTGAGCTTACCTAGGAGGATGTGATGGGAGACAGTGTCAAAAGCCTTGCTGAAGTCCAGAAAGACAACATCCACTGCTCTGCCCTCATCTACCCAGCCAGTCATTCCGTCATAGAAGGCTATCAGATTGGTCAAGCATGATTTCCCTTTGGTGAAGCCATGCTGACTACTCCTGATCACCTTCTTGTCCTCCAGATGCTTAGTGATGACCTTCAAGAGGAGCTGTTCCATCACCTTTCCAGGGATGGAGGTGAGGCTGACAGGCCTGTAGTTTCCTGGCTCCTCCTTCTTGCCCTTTTTGAAGACTGGCGTGACATTGGCTTTCTTCCAGTCCTCGGGCACCTCTCCTGATCTCCAGCACCTTTCAAAGAGGATGGAGAGTGGCCTAGCGATAACATCTGCCAGCTCCCTCAGCACTCGTGGATGCATCCCATCGGGGCCCATGGATTTGTGGATGTCAAGTTTGGACAAAAGATCTCTAACCTGATCCTCCTCCACCAAGGGAGAGTCTTCCTTTCTCCAGCCTTCCTCTCTTGTCTCCAAGGTCTGGAATTCCTCAGGACTGGCCTTAGCAGTGAAGACGGAAGCAAAGAAGGCATTCAATAACTCTGCCTTCTCTGTATCCTTTGTCACCAGGGCACCCGCCCCATTCAGCAGCGGGCCCACGTTTTCCCTAGTCTTCCTTTTGCTATTGAAGTATTTGAAGAACCCCTTCTTGTTGTCCTTGACATCCCTTGCCAGATTTAATTCCAGATGGGCCTTAGCCTTCCTTGTCGCATCCCTGCACGCTCTGACAACGTCCCTGTATTCCTCCCAAGTGGCCTGTCCCCTTTTCCACATTCTGTACACTTCCTTCTTCTGCTGGAGTTTTGCCAGCAGTTCCTTGCTCATCCATGCAGGTCTCCTGCCCGCTTTGCTCGACTTCTTCCTCAGAGGGATGCACTGATCCTGAGCCTGGAGGAAGTGACGCTTGAATATTAACCAGCTCTCTTGGACCCCTCTTCCTTCTAGGGCCCTACCCCAGGAGATTCCCCTAAGTAGGTCCCTGAAGAGGCCAAAGTCAGCTCTCCTGAAGTCCAGGGTTGCAATCCTACTCATTGCCCTGCTCCCTCCTCGCAGGATCCTGAACTCCACCATCTCATGGTCACTGCAGCCAAGGCTGCCCCCAACCTTCACATCTCCAACTAGACCTTCTTTGTTTGTTAGTACAAGGTCTAGTATTGCACCTCTCCTCGTTGGCGTCTCCACCACCTGGGTCAAGAAATTATCATCAATGCTTTGCAGGAACCTCTTTGACTGTTTGTGCCTAGCTGTGCTGTCTTCCCAACAGATGTCAGGGTGGCTGAAGTCTCCCATGAGAACCAGGGCCTGTGATCGTGAGGCTTCTTCCAGCTGTCTGTAGAAGGCCTCATCGATGACTTCCTCCTGATCAGGTGGCCTGTAGTAGCCCACAACAGTGGCCCACAACAGTGTCACCCATGTTAGCCTGCCCTTTAATCCTTACCCATAGGCTCTCAACTTGCTCTTAGTATTTAAAGTATTTTGTTTTGAAACTCTACAATCGATTTTACTTCAAAAGAAGTGTCAGAGCTACCAACCTAGCACTACAGACACAGAAATACTTTGCAAAATGTAACCTCGAAAAATATATTTTATAATATAAACACTAAAAATCTGCCGATTTTCTGACCCTTGCCAAGATCAAGGGACGTGGAGATTAGACCACAGTTCAAGAAAGCACATAATTGTTGGTTAAATTTCTATTATATTTAACTCTAAATAAGCCTAAGCCTAGCAGAGCTCAAACTTTTATTGTAAGACTATGTTGGACATACAGAGTTGTGAAAACTCAAAACTTTTTGCAGCATTTGTGTAATGTACTTTCCAAAAAAGGAACATACCCACTCTATTCTTCATTTTTCACAAACAGTTAAATACAAAAGTCATATATTTATCTGCCATATTTCACTCTCCCATCAGTAAGCAGTGCAACTCTGTCAGCTGCAGCACATGCAAGTCATAAATCACGGAATTCCATGTATTTTCTGTGGCCTGTACATGAGCTCTGTGTTATGGGACTGAGGCAGAAAACCGGAAGTGCAGTCAGCCACAAACAAATCTGATTATTATTGCCGTTTTTATTAAAGCAACACTGCAAAGCCACTGTGCTGGGCACTGCAGGTACACATAATGTCTACCCTGAAGATCTTAACATTTAAAATTACAAAGAATAAGGAGGAAAATGTATGTACAGAGAGATAAAGTTCAAATCCCCAAATCTCCCCAAGCTCACACAGAAGCCCAATGTCATTAATTTTCATTTTCACTTCATGCTCAACTTCAGATCCTCCAGACAGACTCAAAAGGCCGTAAGCGACCTGTAGAGATCTCAGTCACTTCCCAAATGTTCAGTCCTCTCCTGCCACCAGGGACTGCATGGTATATATCGATTTTCAACAGCAGTCGGTGAAACCAGGACCTACTTGGGAGTTTCTGCTACTGCTAAAATAAGCCAAGAGCAGTTACAACCAAGCAGAACGAAGCAGATGGTTCTCCCATACTCTGTACATACTGGTCATTACTCACTAGCACTCACACGTTTCCCATCACCGCCCTTTACCTGCAGTATCTCTGAGAGCTGTTGTTTGGGGGCTAGTGCTAGGCTTAGCCCTGAGAAATATGGGTCCGGTCTTAGTGATAACACGCTGCCTCCATCTGCTCTTCCCACTCAGCCCTTACCGTCAGTCAGTGCAGGAAAGGCCTTAAGGCTCCGTGTGTAAACGGAGGCGACTACCGCGTGAATAGCCGAGGAGCTGAGGGGACCCACGACACCTGAGGAGCGGTCGGTCCCCCTCCCCTCGCCTGCCCCCCGGCCGCGGCGTGCTCTTATCTGCTCCCAGTCGGGGGATGCCCGAGCTACTGAGGGGGGCTCTGGCGCCCCGCTGCAATAACTGCTTCCTTTGCAGCCGTTTCTTGCTAGTCCTCTCCAATGCCACGGTGTGTTTAAACTCTTGGGACAATTTCTGTTGTAGTTAAAAGGCTATGGTAAACTGCACTAACGGGGGGCGGCGGGAGAGGACTGGCTATAAGTAGGGAGATATTGTTTTGAACACTGGAAACCTCAGCTGCTCAACCTTTTTTCCATTTATATTTACAACACAAAGAGCAAGTTGGCCTAGTTCCGTATGGAAATTGGTGTTTCCTGTCTGCGGCAGTTTGCTGTTGGTAGAATGGCCTTGTAAAATGCCTGAGAAATTAAAATTGCTCAGCACTTTCATTTTCCCAGTCTCTCCTGGGGCTGTGTGCCAGCCTTTTTTTTTTTTTCTTAACATACATAAGAACTTGCATATCTTCTATGTGAGTGGTATGACACATATATAATGGACAGGAAGTGATATTTAGAGAAAATGAATTAAAACCTGATCAGACTTCAGTTCCTTTGGTATGAATTAACTTTTTTATTACATTGGCAGGAAGTTAAAAACTGCTATTGCACTTCCATAGCAAACCTTTCTCCCTATATATACAGAAACAGCCACACTAAGCCTCCAAAA
Organism: Struthio camelus; assembly: GCF_040807025.1. Classification (NCBI taxonomy): domain Eukaryota; kingdom Metazoa; phylum Chordata; class Aves; order Struthioniformes; family Struthionidae; genus Struthio; species Struthio camelus. The sequence goes on along the minus strand of NC_090942.1, from coordinate 110,851,109 downwards.
CAGATCAAAAAATAAAAGTAAAAGCATCCAGTCTGAATTAATTAATTACTTAACTTTTAAAAACATTAACTTTTTTAACCAGCTATTTAGCATGACAAACAGAAAAGAATATGCACCTTTCCATTTAAAGGACTCCTCTGCTTAAGATCCTGACCCAGTTTTTCCAACACAGGTGGCTGAAGTTAGGAGCCCTTGGCTGCTGGGTATAAATAAGGGGATACTCAACACTTGTGACTTTCAGACAAATGTATTGATCTGTCCAGGAGGTTGAGCTTGCAATCTCACTTTCAAAATCTTGTCCTAAATGCACGGCATACAAGGGCACTGCTTTGTAGCCGATGACAAGCACAGACTGAGTGTCATCCTGAACGAACTGCTACTGCTTACAAATAGGACAAATAAGAGCAGCCCTCAGCTGCAGTGCCCACCAAGGGCTGAACACAACTCCTGCGATGCTCTACAACTGCACTCTGCACCCCTAACACACACAAACATTTCCAGGAAAAAAATATTTACATGACTGGCATTTCTCTGTATTATTCCTACTACCGCAAATTTTTGCTTTGCTGACTTCTTCTCATGCTCATGCACCTCAAAGAAAAGTAACAAAAGTAATGCAAAAACATGCACTGCAGAGTGCCGGACAAAATTAATTCATGTCTGAACAGACATGAAAGATACGATTTAATGGACTGCCTTGTTGGCATCTATACAAACAAAAGACCTTATTGATAAGCTTCCTCGGTCTTCCTGTCCCCCTTTCCAACACCCTCAGTCCAAGTTCACCCTCTGATATGTTGGAGAACACATTTGTCCCAACACAGATCTGCTGGTTTTGCTTATTTATGTCCAGAACGGGTAAAGAAATTATATTTGCCACCCCTGCAAATGGATTTTTCCTGGAACACTACAGATGTATTTTCAAACCCTAAACGGAGAAAATATTCAGAAATGGAAGGAAAAACTTCTAAAAAAACCCTAAGTATGTTAACTTCAAAAATAATAGAGAGCCAACTGAGAAAAGACTTCATCAACTACGTTACGTGTAGCATTTCATGTTCTTCATATTGACTCTTTTTAAGACAGTCACATGACTGGGGAGTGTTTTGAAGAAAAGAAAGCCAAACTCCCCTGAAAATAGAAGACTGTCATGACAAAAAATCAGAACTTCAGAGAATGATGGATACATGAGACAAAAAATGAGTTCTGATGATTCCTTTCATTTTTCAAATGTTTGCATGTGCTATCATACAATTGACAAGAGTGATATAAAATCTTAAAAAGTTTCCTTCCTTAATGAGATTTAAAAAAAAAAAAACAGGGCACTTGCATGCTCAGTTTTGATTTAGTGATTTCAGTGGATGGCAATGAAATGCCACATTTCCTCCAGACCTAAAGTTTGAGCAAGAAATATTTGGTGGAATATAATACAAATACTTTTACTGTTTTTCAGAACAATGCTTAAACCATTCTTAAATGTCTGTATACTGAATTCTGAATACTGAAGTGTTAGGAGAATCTGAAAATTCAATTAGATTCAAACTTTTCCCCAAGACTTATAAGGACACTGTACTGTAGATATTATTAGTGACATTTTCAAACATCCATCTCAAGAGCAATCTGACATACAGGCCATTCTGTGCATATAGTATTAAAATACTGCATATACTGTAGTTAAAAAGTTGCCTGTATTAATGTCTCATAGGGTGATAGGCTCATTCTGTTTGCACAGCAAGCTAATTGCATTGCAGAACTGCTGGGAAACATACTGCAGAGAAAGCAGTATGAGCTTATGATCCTAAAGGTTACTTTCCAACAAACACTGAGAAGAGGTTCCCGCTGAAACTACAGCACGGCCTCCGGCTGAGCCTGACATAGTGGTAGCCTAAAGCAGCAGCTCGGTTTCTGGGATGCACTAGGAGGAGAAAACCAAAGCAGGAAGCGAGATTTAATGAGATGCATGCCTTCCCGAGGAGAGGAAGACCAGAAACTTCTTAAGTGGGAATTCGAATATATTACACATATGGATTCCAGCAGAAAGAACGTTTAGATGTTAAATTAGTCAGATACGCACGCAGATATTAAACTGGTTTAAAGTGTCACTTCCTTTACTATATGCTGTGATTATACGGTTAAGTAAAAAATATTTTTCCTTTTAAGAAAGCTCTTTTGTGTCATTATCATCTACTGTTCAAAAGCTTCCAAAGGGAAAAGCCTACGGTATCACAGCTACCTGGAGTTAACGCAGTTGTTACGCTGATTTTTATAAGCCTCTCGAGAATTCTGAGAGGAGGAAAATGACATGGCTCTAACTGAGAGGACTAAGGGACTTAAGGCTTGCTACCCAAAGTGTTGTGTTCAGAAAGACCAGAGAGAGGACAGATATTAATATTCCCATTAATATTTCAGCTCTCCCAACTCAACATAAAGGGAACACAGGGCAACTTGTACAGTCTACATGCTGCAGGTAATAACTGCTAGATGTAATATCTAGAGTCCTACTTTAAAGACTGCATTTTGTCGAGGGTAAGGAGAAAGAATACAAAGGTATAATACAGGAGGCTATGCATTGCTCGGAATTAAAAGCCATCTCTTCCATCAGTGGAAACAAAAATTGGATTGGCATTTGCTACTATATCTGAAAAAATAGATCGTATTTGCCTCATAAAATATTTCAACAATAGCTATTCTTAATTTGCTAATGAGAACCTGTGAAAGATATATGAAACAATGTAGGAGGGAGAATAAAATCAGTTTAATATCTATTCCTTTTATTATTTCATGAACACAAAACTAATGGCCCTAATAGTGTACCCAGGAGCAGACTGGGGTAATCAAATGGCATATTTGTTGTATCAGAGGATATACTCGACAAAAAGATGAAGTTTGCTTAGAGCACAGTTATAAGGCATGAAGTATTAAAGTAACGAATGTTAATACGCATCAGGAAAACCAGTGTCAACAGATGTCTCTTTTATAAGAGTTCCCTTAACTAGATATTAGTCCCATAGAAGAGAACAGTACTTGCAAATATAATTTTCTAGGTTGGCAGATCAAAACCCATTTTAGCCACAACAGGCAGAGTATCTAAGGTGTCATCTTGGTAGCAAAATTCCAAATACAGGAAGTGCCACTAACATGTCAGTAGCTAGAACTTATCCCACAAAGCCGATACGTAGCGATGTCCTTTGGTCTGTAACCACACACTATTTTGCACGGCACAGCTACGTAGTATTTTAAGAACAGTGCAGGTATGTAGCTGCCAATTTTCAAATGCAAAAGTAAAACGCTTCCTAAAATTTTAATTTTGGTTTACAGTTACATAATTATTTTAATAATGCAGGAAAAACAGGTATGAAACTGTAATTTTTTAAATTTCACACCCACTTTTACACAAATCAGAAAGAAACATAATTCAGTCTCCAAAATAAACAAAATATACTCCTACAAAACGACAGTAGGAGATCGAGGCTTCTGTTTTAAGTTGTTTGAAACTGTCCAGGCTGATACAGGATAAAACGGACAGGTCTCCAGAACACAGAAATGGACGTTGCCAGTTGTAACGATGCGTTGACCTTGGTGACAGTCAAAACAGAAGGGTCAAAGGTTCAGCTAGCGTCCCTGGGGATGATCCTCCAAGGTAAATTTGAGACGTACCCGCAGCGCAGCATGGTAAAGCTGACGCAGCAGTCTGAGATATGTATCTCTTGGAAAGATAAAGAGCTGTGTTCTTTCTTGAACTTTATATTCATAACAGTATAAGAAATGGCATATTTTTTGAGATGGTCAACGTATGGAGAGTGTGGTTCTCCACCTGTTGAAATCCTAAAGACAAATATTTTCATAGGTTATCTTCTATTTTCAGATCAGAAATAGTTAGTAAAGCAGGCCTGCGGGTTTATTTGCTGTGGTTATTCCAGCTGCTCCTAAACATTTTGTAAATGTTAAAAGTTGTTTTCCTATGTCCTACTTAAAATGTCCAGATTGCTGACATAAAGTTTTCTTCTCCCATTGCAAAACCTACATTTCTTAGCTTCAAGAATAAAAGCTTTAAATTAGATAATAATTTCTAAATACAATAGATGACCTGTTATAGCACCAAACCCCTTGGTTTTGGAAGATAAAGGCAGAGTTTTAGCTGTCACCTCCAGTTGGGCAATTCTTAATATTTGGGAATCAGAAATCCAAAAGATACCAGCTAAAAATATAACAAGGAAATTCTCTTAGCAAAAGACTCATTAGGAAAAAAAAAAAAAAAGAGAGGGAAAATGCAATATGTCCATCAAACTCCAGCTGGTAGAAGGAAACTATCTTAATGACAAACAAGCCAACAACAACAAACAGTGAAGCAGCAACAACAACAACAAGATGAAGAACTTCAACTCATTCAGCACTTCAAAAAGAGGCTTTTAAATTATACTATATGCTTTCATGGAAAGGGTGAAATATTAGTCCCAGTGAAGTCACTGGTAATACTCACGCTGACTTCAGTAATGCCAGAATTTCACACCGAGAGGACAGGATGTGCGTAAATTGTATTTGCATGAAATATCCTAATCATACAGTCTCTATGAGTACCAGCCTCCCATAGGAGTTATAATCATGCAAAGTACCTACTACAAAGTCATTCCTAGTTTATTAACAAACTGTTAAGATCCTGGACTTCAAGTGACAAAAATTTCAAAATCACTTCGACGCTTCAGCGTACAATTTGTGCAGGGAAGAAATGTTTTCCTTTAGAATAAAATAAAATCTCAAGATATTTACACACGGGCTAGATCCTGCAAGCATTTATACAGTCACAAACACCTGGAGCGGAGCATGGTCTGGGTACGTGAGCGAAGATATCACTCTACTGTTTTGTCTGCCAAAAAGAGCATATTCATGACACAGGAGGTAAGGGCACTTTGCATTGTTACTTTGTTGTAATAGTGTCAGAGTGCTTTACCTGTGTGAATGAATTCACTCTCACAACTCATGAAATGCCGAAAGAGAGAGATACTGAACAATTTCATGGCTTGCTTAAAAACACATACGAAGACTGCAGGAGCAGCCCAGCAATCCGCTTTGCTTAGCTTGTAGACTTTCTACCTCAAGGCAAGCTTTCCTTCACTATATAGTAATTTTCTCTGTCAGAAAATGTTCTGCAGTTTGCCTGTAAAACTCTGCTGCACCTAGTGGACAGTCTTGTGGGAAAAATAGTGTATCTTTAATTCTATTCAATGTACAGGCCTGATTGATAGAGAAAAGCACCATTCATTCCCGCAATTTGGAATATCTACCATGAACTACAAAATGACCCCAGTCAGATACTTGCAGCTTCTATGGTAACATTATACACCAAACACGCAACTTTTTTCCTTCTTGATTTGTGTCAGGTTTTAAAAAAGCTTGGAGACAAAAGCTCCAACTGAACACCAGGTTTAAAGTAGTCTTAAAAGCTAAACAACTGCAGGCAAATCAAAAGACCAAAATCTACAGATATTAAAATGGGAGGAAAAGGGAGCACAGGGAACAACGTTATTATGTCAACACATTTCTCTCTCAAAAACTCAGTATTCTGAATGGCATAATCAGTTGGAAAAGTCGTGATGCAAAAGTATCAAAAATTACAGTTAAAAGATCTTGAGCGCATTTTGTTCAAAGAATCAAGCTTCAAATTTTGTGAGGGAAGGTAAAATTACATAAGCGTACATCTCTATGGTTTGTTTCAAAATTAAGTATTTTCCACGTAGACTAGAAAGATTTCAATATCTACTTCAGGAGAGCATTTCACTTTCTCAAGTTTTATTTTCTAAAACTGCATTATTTTCCCTGGAAGTTTGTTTCTCTTTTAAACTTGTAGGGAAAAAAAAAATCTTTTACTTTTTTCCCCCTATAACTGAGTAATTTATTCTCCTTTATGCCTTCTCCTGCAGAACAAGGAGGCCGAGCAGGGGCAAGTAGATGACTGTCAACAACAGCGAAGACACAGGCAAAAGAAAATCTGTTGAATTAGAAGAAAATTAATATCATTAGATCCAAGTATAACTAACCACCCCCACTTCCACTTTAAAAAAATGGACAAACTTTATGTGTCCATGTGTCAAATAGATTATTGTTAGATAATGAATTCTGAGGATGAAAAAAAACCCCAATGAATTGCTAAATGCAGCAAAAATATTAGCAGCAAATGCCCTATAGCTAGATAAGGAATGAGAGTGGGTTTTTTGTTTTTTTGTTTTTGTTTGTAAGAGGGAAACCAGAAGAAGGCAGTCTTGGTCCTGCATAATATTACACGGGAGTCTGGAATAACACCCAGCAATGTGTATGTTAGTCCCACGCTATTGCACATGGTGAATATCTGAACTTGGCAGTAAGTAATTGTGAGTATATTATTACCTGGAGAGAGAGAAGTACTCTGTTGGGTTGAGGAAACCCAAGAACTGAAAAATTATTATTTTTGAAGTGCTGCGATTTGGACTAGACTTTTCACATAACCAGAAGCATCACAGGAAATTTAGTAAGGCAAAACTATCCAAACAAAGTGAAATAAGCAAAAATGAAGTTGACAGAACTTTCAAAAAGTAGACCAAAAAAATCAAAGCAAACCAAACAAGAAGCTCTAATCACTTACATCTGTGGAAGGCTCCAAAAATGGGCACTGTTCTTCTCCACTATTTTTATTCTACATTTTTCTTTTGATTATGAGACCATAATATTTGCAAACTCAGCACACAGATTGTTGAGGTTTTATTAAACATGCTTTTAGAGTTAGTGTCATTTTTACTTTACAAAGCTAATTCTTAAAAAAAAAAGCACGATAAACAATAAAGTCTCAGTTAGTAGTTATTTGATATTTAGATTTTAAGTGACAACATGTGGTTGCTGCTGTGTGCGAGTGACTAGGAATAACAAAAATGCCAAAAACAATCAAATTTATAATGTCCACTACAGACTTTCAAGAACAAAAACGTACATTTTTTCCCCAAAAGTAGAGGGTTTCAGTGTTTAGAAAACAGAACCAGTGAGGAGTTGGGTCGATTCACTTCACTAATACAGACTCGCCACAAATAATCCACCGATTTTTGTTGGATAGTTGCCTGTTAGAAGGTCTTTCACTCTATATCAGTGGAAATATTTTCTGTCTACAAATACAAAGGAACTGTTTATTTAAGCTTTTCTCTGGACTTGGACTTCTGCTTCAAAGGCTCGCAGGTCCAGGAACCCACACCTAAGAACATGGGAAGAACGGAAAATTTCTAGTGCTATTTAGCACATTTGATATTCGGGGATCCTCAACGCCACGTATGGCAGACTGAACTCTACCTTGACTGCGTTTTGTGTCTGTATACACTGTGCATGCTACACAGTGTCTGTCCTAAGCGCACCTGTGCTAGAACTAGAGTGTCAGTCTGTCGGGGCACGTTCATACGCTCAGCAGATCTGACATGTTGGGCACCAGATCTGCTGGGAACTGCCTATGCTTTCATGGTCTGGACAACATAAGAAATAATAAAGATGGAAGGAACGAGTTGTTCACACCGAGCACTGCATATTTAGCTCTTTCCAGAGACCAGAAAGTAGCACTATGCAAATAAAAAAGTGCTACGAGGTCTACGTAAGAGTATCTTTCTATAGCTCCAAAACACATATATTTTTTCCTGTGAGAAAATATCATCTGAAATGGTAAATTCTGGTAGTTGAACACGGGTGGACTCTAGAAAGAAAGGATTCAGGATTGCTTATTTTCCCCTTTTTTATTTACTTAATACAACTTGTAACACAAAGAAACGACTAGCATTCAGTGCAACAGCTCATTGTGCTTTGTGAAGGTATGTTTCCTGCACACTTGATACATTTTTTTTTCCAGGATGTGATTCAATGCTTTAGTTTCAGCTTAATGGGCTCTTAGAAGTTTCATTCTTCAAATACTGCTTTCCTCTCACTGCTTCTGCTCACGATTTGGAATCAGAGAAGGCATACTGCCCAGCAGTCCCTAAGAGGCTGGGAAGAACAGTCTCTCCAAAAATGGATTTTTCATTCAGAGAAGGATGTCCACATTCCACATTTAGGATTCCCATACAGATGATAAGGGGAGGGAGGAGAAGAAATAACTTTTTAAAACTGATCTGCATCTTTATTGTGCATAATGCAAGCAAAGTCTACTTTCCTGACTGCTTAAAAAAAAGTCAAGCAACAAAAATGTTTCTTTTTTATTAAGAGAATAAAATGAATGAAGAAACAATTTCCCTCGCATGTCTTTCTTTCATCTCCCTCACCCATCCCCCCCCCCCCCCCCAAAGCAACAACTAGAGTATCAGCTAAACAAAACAAAGGGCTTACTTTCTCAACATAATAAATCACCTTTGCTCCTGGCCATTCAAATCATAAAGTTCTGCATGCTCTGGATATCTCAAGTAACCTAGTCTGAGATAACAGCCACCTGTTTTTCCTTGTCTTTGATTTTTTTAAGGAGGAGAAGCTTCCCAGACTCCACTTCTATCATTTCAGATGGTCCCAGAGGTTCAAAACTCTCAATAAGCCATTTTAACAAGAAAATCCTCATAGTCTAACGTCTAGGCTGGTGGAAGTCTCAAAACTCAGGTATCTAACACATATCCTATTTGCTGCAGGCATTTATTTTCTTTTACTATCTAGGTCATCAGTTCATGACCAGGGACAAAAGAAATCCGTGGAGAGTTTTGACTCAGTCTAGGAGCTTTCAAATTCCTTTAAGTCAGCAGAGCATCTGCAAGAGAACTTCGTTCTTTTTTGCTTTATCTTTATATTTAAAAGTAGAAATCATTGTAAAATAAAGTTGAATATAGAAAAATGCATACCCATTGCACGCAAAGGAGTAACTTCTATTGCTGCTGGGTCAAACAATACAGAGAAACCATAATTATACACATCTTCATGCCTAACACATTTTAAATTGCAAGAATAAAAATAAAAGAGCTGAAGCAATGTGCACCACTGATGCAAAAGGAACATTTTTGAAAGTGACCAGAAAACAGAAGGGACAGATACTCTTAGCTGTAGGGAGAAAATGATTTCCTGACGCTGGGATCAGCAGTGACTTGGTTTAAAATGCCAGTAATGAAATGACCATAACTAGCCTTCTAATCTAACATTGAATTACGATGAATTTCTATTTCAGTAGTTTCAGTTTGTGTCCGTAAGTCTCATAACCACACACATGCCTTATTACAAGGCATATCTTTACAAACACAAGGAGGCCAGTCTGGCCCTAAAGGAAAAATTGAGTCTCTGTGAAACCCAGCAAAAGCCTAACTGCATCTGCCGCCCTCCCCAGTCTGCAGATGTTAGCTATTGGCCCATTTGCCAACCTGCAGCATTCCAATATATCCCATTCCAATATATCCACCCACCATCCTTGGAGATGTCTACTGAAAGGAGACATCCTCTGGTTATTCTCTACCTATATCCAGTTTCCCAGAGACTGGTTCATTAGCCTCCTTCTCTGTTCTCTTCTGTGTAGATTCTTCTACAACATGTTCTGTCAGTGTGTCCCAATGCAGGGCCTACCATGTCTTACACTTTATCCAACAACTTTGCATAGAAGGAGAATGAAGCTCAGGCAGCAAAAAAAAATCATTTAAACCATTTAGAGCACCTTCTGGCACTGAGTATGACTCACAAGTACTTTATACTGGCTGGTTAACTGGCACTTTCTTGCAGCAAACACATCACATCAACAAAGAAAGCAGCTTGTCCCCCAAAGAAGTGTTAGAGACAGTTGAGTGTAACACGCTATTGAGAAGAAAGGGAATGTCCACACGGGCATTTTCAGGCCATTTGCATTGGCTTGGAGCGTGAACGCTGCAAGCCAATGCAAGCTCCTTTTGCCTTTACGCTCAGCTCAGCAGAGGCTGTGTGGCCGTGCCGTATTAGTACAATACCGTGCCTGAGTGATCTAGCCTGTCTCTCAGCAGGGCTTATTAGCTCAGGCTCGGCGCCACATTAACCGCTGCCATATGGCTTCTGGTCGATTCAAAGAGCAAACTGAATGAGCTCACATCTGCCTGATAAAGTCTGCATAGCTATGCTCTTTAAAAGGGCAAACCTGCAAAGGGCTGCAAAGGGAGAATCTAGAAATAGGTTGGATTTTCAATCCACATTTACCTCAGTGCTTGTACAAACAAGAGCTGTCACTATTAACAGCTGTGCTCAAGGCTGGACCCAACTTGTGAACCTTGTAAGAGGAGAAAAGTTTTGTCTCAAAGAGCTGAGTGTGAAATAAGGTGTGAGTATGACAGCCTCTGCATGGAGTGGAGGAGGGGAAAGAGGACAACAAATATGAATAGAAAATTGCATGTTCAAAACTTTCTCTTATTCTTTCGTTAATAAGCCAGACATCCTTTAACGGTACTCAGGCTATTAGAATTAGTCAGATTTTTTCAGTCTTGCAAGAAGAGCAAGGTCTTCTGTAGAGGAGGTTAACGTTTTTAGAGCCCAGTTAAAAAAAAATAAAAAATTAAACAAACACCCACAACGCACAAAACTAATTGAACTACTAAAACAATGTGACTAATGCTAGCCATAAAGATTAACGTTCCACTGAAAAGGGCTCAGATATCACTGCAACAATATAAAAGTGACATGGCAAGTAACAGCGCAGCAGAAGATACCATTAGAACCCTTGGCCTAAAGGCTGGAGCCATGGCAATGCAGATGTGAAGAAACCAGAGTGGGTTTAGACACAGGAGGGAGGAAACAGGCATGCAGGGAGGATTGAGGAGGAAGACAAGAAATTTGACCTGAGGATAACGCAGGAGACAACAGAAGGACATGCCATGATCGGAAAGCCAACAGGGAAGACTGATCAGTAGATATATTTTGAATGATCTGTGTGTTAAAGAATCTGAAGAGTAAAGGGAATCCAGCAAGCAAGAGGGACCCTGAAATAGAGCTTTAAGTGTAAACACAGAAAAACAATGTCACATTTTGGAAAAATTCAGAGCAAGAAGCAGCAGGACTTAGAAACGTTCTCATCGTCCTCTGGGATAGCTATGGCGTTTCAAACTCTTTTTGACAATCATCTTTTACATTTTTTCCCCTTTGGGTGCAAAGTTAACACACAGCAGCTCCAATTGTGTTGCCAGAGGAAGTAATATTAATAATAGAAGAAATATAAATCATTAACAAAACCTGCTCTTGATCCTTGCGAAAGCTAGCAATGGAGGGATCAGCAAAAGGAGGAAAGAGAAAGGTAGACCAGGGAGCCAAACCTCTCAGGAAGTGAGAAAAAGAGAGACAGAATGGAGAAAAAGGACTGGGAAGAAAGGAAATTGCTGGGGGGACCAAACACATATTGGGAATCAGATGAAAAAATATACTTCTCTTTCTAACTCTCCTGAGGCATATAGGAAATTGCTGCCTGCCCTTTAATCTGCTCCAAAAAAGAAAAACCATTAAAATGAAATAAAACACTTAACTGTAGTTACTTGGCCCCCTACCTTACTGCTTTCTGTGGTGTGTACCCAGCCTGTGGTCTTGTATGCCGTTCTGCATAGGATAGACTATGCTATCCCAGGAGCAAGCATTACTTTTTCTACTAGAATATACGTTCCTTTGATATGTAACTAAAATATGTATTTTGGGGAGCTGTAGAATAAAGATTAAGAAATTAATAAAAAAAAGAAAATGCCAGGAAAAAGAAGTGAGAAATAGAGGAGAAAGAAATCAGGATAAGCATCTTGAATGAATTGACAGCTGCAGCACAACAGTACTACCGGAACACAGCTTTATGAGAGCGTGATCTGTGGCAGGAACATGGCTGTTATAAAGAGCTGAGAGCACTATTCTTGACCAAAAACAAACTCTACTCCATTAGTTTCTCCTTCCTCTTTCTTGATTCATCTCCCCTCTGCAATTTTTCCCACAGTAATTTATCTTTTGAAGGAAAGGGTCATTCAGTAGATAGGGAATTAATTTCTTCTTTTTCCACTGTTCCCCCCTAATCAAAACAATCCTTTTGTCTTTTAACTGATATGCATAGTAATTTCTTTGATTCCTTTTTTCTTTCTTGTTATGCCTGAGATGATGTTGGGATCACATATGTAGTTTTAAACTTGTCAAAGTGAAGTGAGGCTGTGAATAGCCTCTGCTGATACGAATGAACCAAGTTCTTTTTGGTAATTCATCAACAAAAAATTGGGGACAAGCAAATAAAATGTTTTCCTGTGGATGATACCTCTAAGGTGGTGCTCCTGTCACAGAGGAAGATCAGAGGCTTTATTTTTGCATATTGTTAAAAAACATTTTCATCACTCTGTTGCATAAAAATAGCACTATGCAAGACACAACTACTGCTTCATATTTTTGACGTGCTATTTAAGGGCCAGGATAAGAAACAGGAATCAGGAATTCAAGTTACAACTTACCTAAAATGAGAGTGGAAGTCATTCAGAACTGTTGATATCACAAGACAGCCACACAAAAAGGAATGAAAACCTGTATGCATTATTCATCTTGTAACTTTGATCTTAAAAGCTAAGAATCTTGAACAAGGAAAGATAAATGGCTTCTCAAGGTTTTTCTTTTAAAAATCAAATGAGGATGGTTCAGGATAAATGATAGATAAGTCTTAATATGAAAGGGGGAAAATTGCAATCGCAGTACTGCACCAAAGTTCCAATGCAAGAGCTTTGCTTTTTGTATTCAATTACAAAGGGCTTCTTTTTTTGGTACCACCATCCCTTTTCATGTATATGTAAACGATTTTACCCATTAAAAATTCATGTTCAGTATGCATAGCTCCTTTCTTCCACCACCCACACCATTACTTCATATGAACAATTAAGCTGCATCCAGAAGCACAGGCTATGGTTGGGCAAGGGGAAGGAACAGAAGCTGTGAAATTCTGACTTCTAATCCTGGCTCAGAAACGGAGTTGCTGTGGAGCTTTTGCAAGATATGTATACATTCTCCCACAGGGCAAGTATTGATAATCATAGGCGCTCTGATCTTTTTGAGTTTTAGTTTATTAAGCAAGCATTGCCCCTAAAACATGAGACAAATTGAGAGAGAGCCAAAAGCGCATGGAAGTTCCTCTGTCTAGATGAGAGATCCAGTCTCCTCTTTGAACCCTTTGAGCTCCTAAGACTCTGTAATTTTTGCCAGTTTTTGCCTGAAGATACGCCCAGAGGCGCCACCATCTCGGTAAGTTACTGATGTCAGCATCTCCTGCACAAGCATTCACAAAGAAGGAGAAGCAGCAACCAAGTTCCTTAAGGGAACTCTCACGCAGACAAACAGCACTGTCTGCATTACAGAACACAGCACAGCAGCCAGTCACATTAAAATACCACCAAAGGAAGAGTGCCTTTACCCTACAGCATGGAGCAGCACATTTTGCTTAGCTGAGCTTCCAAATTATTACCTCCACACAAGCAGTTAGCATCAATTAGATGATGGAGTGGGGCTAGACAGGTGGGAGAGAAAGGTTATGTGGATGGAGGGAAAGGTTGTGAGGCAGAGATGGACAATGAGGTAGACGTTTCATTATAGTGATGTGTGGTAGGAAAGCAGCAGGGACAACATTTGGAAAGCAGCGGGAGGTTTTGAAGTACTACAGGAAGATGGCAGAAAAGAAAACGGAGACACACTTTCTGAAGGTGTTCATGGGCTTACAAGAGACCCCTTACAAGGGGCAGCCCTGCTGCAATTGCTGTCAGGACTCGAGCAAGTCATTGCTAATGGTACCATAGCTACTGATGCTCCTGCCAACTGTATCTAGACAAAATAAGTCTGGAAAGACCTGACCCAGAGATTAGAGCAGTCAGCAGAAACTAGAAGATTGACTCCACTTCCTCCTTAACCTAAGGGAATTCAAACCCATAGCTTTTTTTTAAGTACCTTAAACATTCGGCCATATACTAATAAAACTGGGCTGCCATGCAAAGAGGACAGCCAGACTGATGGGGTTGGTAGCATGCCCATTTCAGGTGAGGATATCTAGAACCCAGGAGTCCTGGCCTAGATCCTCGCTCCAAGGAATTTATGGGACTATGAATTTGATCCGGGTAAGGCAACAATTGCAAATGCATGAACAGCACGGAGCTCTGGACCAGGACGATGAAATTCCCCACCCCAGTGCATTCCTGACTCTTTTATTCATAGTCAAGATCTTATATTGCCTTTCACCACAGTGGCTCAGCTTCAAGAGGAGAGTTGCACAGACACTCTTATAGCAGATTTTTTTCAGAAAATTGGAAAATATATTTTATTTTTAAATGAAAGAATGAGAAATTAAAGCTATTCACTGAACTGCACTGAAGCACTCAATTTCAGATACATACACATGAAAAATAGGAGGGATTCTTGATTCCAAAATGATCCCAGGAGAAAAATTAACTAGATGTGCACAGAATCTTACCAGTTCTGCTCTGGCCTCATGGTAACTTCTTTGCAGTTCAATAAAATTAGATTAAGGTAAGCATCTGCCTCACATGCAAGACACTCATTCCTGCTTCATTTGCAATAGATGGAGAGGGAATAAGCCCGTCTACAAGCATATGTTTTCATACCATGGTGCAAAGAATAGACATAAGGAAAACCACGTTTTCTTCCAATGCATTGAGAAAACTATTTACAGACAACACATTCAAGAGCAAGGAGAAAAAAATGTTTTGACACTGATTCTTCATCAGATGCACCCAGTGGAAACACAGGGAACAGCCTATACTCAGCCTGACTTGTGCTAAAACTGAGGAGTACTGGGAGAGCTACACTCAAAAGAGAACGTCTGTTTCTGTAATCCATCACAGATAGCTAGGTGCCTGTATCCCTACTTTCATTTCATATTTCTTCCATTCACTGCTGTTTATAACCTGAAAGACATAAAAACTTCTTTCTCTTCAAAGCACATTTATTTGCCCTACAAATGGACCAAAACTATGCAAAGGTTACTTTGATTTTTATTATCTCACCTACATAAACATATCAATTTCCTTAACCCTACCAGTACAAAATAATATTTGCTTTTTATTGCATTCCAGAGGAAGTTGTGCCTTAACTTGGATCTTATTTAACTGCCATTTATCTCAATCTCTTGGTTCAAACTTTGTGTCAGGAACCAAGCTACCACCTCTGTTTCTCAGGCACCCTTAACGCTCAGTCTGTGAAACCCAGTTCCGTTGACTTGAAGACTGACATTCTTATTGCCCAGGAGAAAAAAACTTTCAAATATTTACAAGAAGGTTCCTTCACGGACAAACCTTCTTTTTGCAGGAGATATAGGTATGTATCAGAAAAGAAGCATCATCCCGTATTCCAGAACAAGTACAGTCTTAATGCTTATTTGAAACCTCTTGTCAGAAGAAAAAATGCATTAATATTAAACGTTTCAGATAGCCTTTGATGCTTACAGATCTCTTAAAATGGGAATGAGTCAAAGATGAACAAGTCTTTAATAATAAAAAAAAGAGGAAATGCTTTAAAAGAGGAGCCACTATAAGTATTTCCATTGACAGTATGTCCACTGGTATTGCACATATATGACACACCAGGACATGTATTTTGCCATTTCCTTATCTGGTAATTTCATGTCCTAAAAAGAGGAAGCTAACTCTTACAAATTATACTACCTGAAATTTAGCCCTACTGATCTGAATGAGCATTTTGCCATCCGTTTCAATGGCTCTAGGCATTCACTTCAAATATATGCACAAACGAAAAACATTCTGAAAAAAAGGGTTGATTTCATGTAAAAAAGAAGTGTCTGGCACTTAAAAAATGTTCATTCTTATTTCAGTTATTGTAGTGATTTAATTCTTATGTTCCTATTGCTAAACTGAAAAGAAGATATGTAAATAGAAATGGAATAATTCTAAGTCAGTTTTCCACATTAATATTTTTTTGCCCATCTGTCCCGTAGTGCCTTGCCCATTCCAGGTTCCAGTCTCCCCTTGTCTCCCAGCCACTAGCAAGAAAATACAGATGGTTACTGCGAAGCTGCTAAGACACACATCTGAATGCATATTTATCTGCTTGGCAAGATCCTGCTACAGCTGTAAGTCAATGCAAATCTGCATTACAATGTAGCTTTAGTCTCTTGTCTGTGTGAGAAAGAGGCCGGCCATGATATTAATAGCGCTTTTTAAGACAATGCCAGGCAAACAGGACGCAAATTAATGCAGTGGAGCTAGCTATCTCAGCACTGTTAATTTACACCTCTGAACACAAACACCCATCTCCCAAACGTGAAACAAGTGTATCTCTACACCTACATCAAAACTCATTTTCATTTGTTTGTTTTTGGAAGCAGAAACTGATAACACTAAATAACTCCAGCAGATGTCGTGCTGAAAGAATACTAGGTGGGTATTTTATATAATCACCAGAAAACAAAACCAAAATGGGGGGCTTTATTCCGTCATTAGCACAGTTTTAATAAAGTACAGGTTGTGATGCCAATCGGCAATAGTTGCTTTTGTTCTGGCTATGTCTTTGTTCTGACAGCTGGGAGAGGGGCAGTTTTAACGCACAATAAAGAAAAGGTTCTGCACTAGAGAACACCTGAAATTCCTTCAAGTGAATAAGCTATAGCAGTAGAAAATGCAAGTTTAGAATGCATTTCCTGAAGAAAAAGTAGTGCTGGATTCTTCTGTTTATCAGGTCAATGGACTTGTAACATTAGAAAGGAGATCTGAAAAGGAAATTGCAAGGGTTTTTTCTGTATGCTTGGAGGTATTTTGTTAACAGCCAGCAATCAGTACAAGGTTCTATAGGATACTTAAAAGTTTAAATGTACATGTACACCACAAGTGTGGGATGCCTCAGCTTTGTCCCATTTGTAAGAAACAAATGACACAAGAGGCAATTTAAATCTCCCACAGAAGTTGTACTTTTTAAATTATGTTGCTGGGTTTTAAGTGTTCTTCCATTACAAATTTCCCCATTTCAGCGTCTGATTAAGGTATAAAGTGTATATGCCTCTGATCTTCTTTTATGCTAGTACATTACCCAAAGGATCCTATATGGCATGTACTTTCAGATGATATAGTTTCCCACCATATGGAAAGAGGTTTTGGATCACCATGTTGGCAGCATAAAAATGATTTTGGAACTCCTTATTTGCTTCCATTTCTACAAGTCATTTAGGCTCGATAGCTTATTGTTTTATATGTCAAAAACTAAAAAAAGCTGCTTCTTCCATACACTCTTGAATAACTGTGCACTTGAATAATCGTACTCAGCAAGCTACAGATACAAATGAATATGACAACGCATCTAATGAGAAAACACCTCATTTTGAGAGACTAGGATAAGCCATTTTCTCTCTAAAGAAATGCAGCTATATCCCCAAAGCCCTACTATCCTTTCTAACATTGCACAGTTTTACTGCACTGATTCTTTTCAAAGGAATTACAGAAAAATCTCACCTAGACTACTGGTGGGTTCCTCTTTCCAACTAAAGAAGGCAGATTATGTAGCCTGCAGAAATTTGTAAGTTGATAAAATGGAAGAAAATTACAAGACAGTGAATGAATCTCATTTTCAAAAAGCTTCTAATTCCTTTAAGGAAGAGAAGAATATAGGTTTTGCACAGTTCACGTTAATAAACAGAAATGCATAGCTTGCAATGAGATAGTGTAAGACTGAAGGACACGCTACTAGCCAAATGCAAATTAGGTTTGCCTCCAAGGCAAAGAAAGGACAGAGCGCAGAAAGTACAGCCTGGCTTGAGGCTTGCACGCTCAAGAAACTAATAATTTTAGATTAGCCCATTTTGCCACTAAACTTTTTTCAAACAATGCCTTTTTATACTTACTGTAATTCTCTCATCTTTGTCATCTAGAGGGGTCCCATCTTTTTTCCATGATATTGTGGGTTCCGGGTGACCTCTTGGGGGCTGACATTCCATCACAGCAGGCTCCCCCACGGCTACCATTACATCTGATGGATTTTGTCTGAAGTCATCCCGCAGAACTGAAAGAGTGAAGAAAATGAAGTCAGAAATTACCCAGCAGTACACCAACTGGACAGCAGTGTTTTGGCCTTTAACAGCTCCTTTTATCATGTTTTTACTCATATTCATGAACAATTCAATGAATTAATTTCACAATATTTCCACAGAATAACAGAGAAAACCCATTTATCCTATCATTAGTATTTAACATCCAAGATATGAGCAAAGTGACTTTAACAATGACAGAGATGGAAGGCTGACAGAGAGGAGTGTTTGCACTGAATAACTGCCTCAATACGTGTATCTGGCATAACTTCTGCCTAGAGCGTAAGTACAGGACTCCAATCACAGCTGAAGGATATGAAATGCCATCTGTAATGCGGAAAGTCACTCGAGGAGAAGCATCATGCAGATTGCTTTCTGACCCTCTTTTTCCAAGGCACAAGGTCAGCCTGCCAGCAACTCAGAGGTTTACGGTTAAGGCCACTGGCCATAGGAATTGCATTTATCCCTGTATTTAGGGCAAAGATGTCTTCTCAGCTCTGAGAAGACATTATAAGGAGGACAAACACCAGTGCAGTCTAAGCCAAACAGGTTTTTCCAATTTGTCTTTTGTGTCTTTTCCAGGAAAAAGAAAAAACCTTTCCTGATCCCTATGAGTCACCCTTTTATCAGATCCAGGACCACCTCCTTCATTAGGTTGAAGTCAATTTCATGAGCTTTTCAAAGCAGGAAATATTTTTATTGTGGTATCATTACAATATTTTTTTCTCATCATTTGGCCAAACCTAGGCTTAGGAAACTCTATTTTCATCCACTCAGTCCTTTCACGAATTTCATCAATAGCTGTGTGATTATTTTTCTTTTTTGTGGGGAGCAGAGACATCATACTGTGCTCAGCAGACCACTACACAGGGCAACAGTTTAACAGAATAATGGCATTTCTGAGTCTTGCCAAGTAAGTGGCACTAGGTTTAATGTAAAAATAAATAACTCAAATGATAGAAAATATAAAATTTTAGACCTCTCCACTGCTGTTACTTCATCTACACTGAATAAAGCATATAATTATGGACAAGTACACTACAACCAAAGAACTCTTAAGGTTTTGACAAAGCTATGGGTCATTCTTGCTACCTGCACCAATCTTGTGTCAATAGTAAATAGTGCCAAGAATATGCAGCAAAAAATACGTCCCAAGAGCCATGGATCTCAGATACATGGCCATTCATTACCGAACAGTGGTGTGGTTGTTAATGCTTTTTCAAAGCTAGGTGTGATTTATTGTTAGACATTAAGGAATGTAGGTGCACCTACAGATTGACATGTGGGGCACTCAGGCTGCTAAGACCTCTCAAAATGGTCTGAGGGCAAATAGGGCATCTGCCTTGGGACAAAGAGGGAGTATCTTCCTTGTACCTACTTTCTGCTATGCTGTATAATCTCAAATGAAAAGGGGAGTAAAAAAGGACTTTTAGTTCTTTGACCGTTTTTCTATTCTTTCTTCTCAAATATGTCTGCTTTACGTTCTACTACCCTATGATGCAGGGTTACAACCACAGGCATATGTGTCCAGCTATGTCCATTATAATATACAATAGGAAAATTTCAAGATTAAAGTATAAAAGTGTAAATTGGAATCAAAAGCAATAAATATAGAATATTTTACCACTGTTACAGAAACAGGATATAACTTCTGTAAGTACTAAAGAATATTTGAGTACCAGGGCTATTGAAGTATATTCCAGATGTTACCAAGCATCTTCTGAAAACATCAACCCCCTACCATACTGAAGCACTGACATTTCAAGTACTTTAACTTAAGCATCAGACTTTCTGAATGTGCTGGAATCAGTAGATGCTGATGCACTGAAAGAGGATAATCAGGGGTAAAACTGCTCTAACACTTTAAGGAAGAAGAAATCATAGAATAATTTAGGTTGGAAGGGACCTCTGGAGATCGTCTAGTCTATAAAAATGTTGCTGGATGAACACGGTCTCTTGCCTCAAACAGACCTTGTCTAGAAAGTTTATTTCAAAAAAAAACATTGGTGCACCTATTGTCTGGTGTAGAAAGACTTGAGAAAACATGCTCCATCTAAGAGCAAAGAATTTACCTCTATAAAGTGCAAATAACATGAGTATTTTCCTTCTACGGACTAGGGAAAGCTGAGAGTTTTCAACAATAAAACTCATCCAGGTTACATCTAGGTGATACATGTTTTCAGAAAGGAGGACCATGTCATTTGTAGTTATCCAGAAAGGCAAACCAAAAGAAAGATCAATCCCTTAGCTTCCCTTCTTTTTTCAACGAAACTGTAGTAAGTTCATCTTACTTACTCTAAGATCAGTCCCTTAGCTTCCCTTCTTTTTTCAACGAAACTGTAGTAAGTTCATCTTACTTACTCTTACAGCTTCCTTATTGCATTATCCTAACTATTGATGAAACAGAACTGAAAACACCAAAATACTCTGGTTATGGAAGCATTAAAACGGCTACTTACACACACTGACGGTTGAATGCTTATATTCAATATGGTATTAATAACAGGATGTGAATTGTTGTGTTTCTAAGTAACCCCCAAGCCATCCAGATACAATAAAATGTGTAGTATAAGGCACTGGGCTGACACTGCTTCTGTTCAAGTCAAAGAATTTTTTCTATTTACTTTTAATAGAGACTGGATCTGGCCTGGAGCCACTGGTCATATTATTACTTCTTTTTTTTTCCACTTCTCCAAACTACAGAACATAAAAGAAACAGCAACAAAAGTTGCACCAAGTTACTAAAAAAGCCCCATACATCCAGTTCCCAGTACCAATAACACATGAAAGTGTAGAAGAGTTTATTTGCTACACCAAAGTTCTATTACAACATAATAAAAGGGCTGTTTAGACCATAAGAAGCCTGGAGATTATATCACTTGGATAAAGCTAAGAGATATATAAAAAGAAGTGCCATAAAGTTTAAAAAAAATCAAGTGAAATGATCTTAACAAAGTATAAGTGCTTTTCAAGTCTGTAAGACCTCATAAATCTAAGAAGAAAACCTATCAGATAGCGCCTTGGATGGCTTTTAGCACCTTTGAAGCAACAAAGAAGTCCAGTACTTGCCTAATAAAAGCAAATTACTTGAGTAATTTCTACACTTGTTAGTCTTCCATTAGCTTTACAAGCTTAGTACCTTGTCTGTAAACCAAGACCTTTCACAAATTAACTGATTCATAATAAAATGCCTTAGGAGGACATCAAAGCTCCAGGCCATAGATACATCAAAATATGTATATTTTCCATTTTCTATGAATTATTTTGGCTCTAACATTACATAATGAAAAGCTAACAAAATGTAATCCATTAGAGATTACTCCACAGATAGTGGCTGTGTAATTATTTTTGCAGCTGTAAAGTAGATACATGCTCTGGATTTTGCCTTAGGCCCTGGAAATCTTGCATAAAGTTACAAATTTAAAATTTTCTTCACTTAATGAAAAAAGTAACTTTTCTTTTCTGTCCTTCAGAGCCAAAGTTCACTGTAAATTGAGAATATATTTTCTTTTGAAGATAGATTAGAAATATACTTTGAAATTCAGTACACTGCACTTTCAGTTACTAAAGGGTCAAATTTCACCACGTGCATCTCATTTCCAACATATGCACAGTTGGTATAAAAATGGACAAAGTAAGAAGATGTGTGGTTTCAGAAAGCCAGTGGACAATCTTCATATACATAAAAAAACACTGCATTTCTGAAACACTCTGGGCAGGTTTTCTAATATTTTACTCTAACATTTTGTAAAACACAACAAATAATGATCATAATTATTGTCATTGCACAGTTAGAACAATAATGATGTCCCTTGCACAGCTGAGCAACTCCTTCGTGATCTCGCTGTGTGAAGTTCAAACTCCTATGCTCGTGCAGAATACATTTTCATGCTATGCTTGCTAAATTAATCAAGCTCAAGAGCAACTTCGGTAAGTCTGCTTACCAAAAGTCAACTACTCACACAACCATTTAAAATCTTGTACTTTCCAATCAATGAAGCAATTACACCTCCCCCAGAATCTTTCCCAGAGCAAAAAGGAATTAGTAATTGCTTGAGGATAAATTTTTTATTGACAAGCAACAAGTAACAAGCAGAGATAGCGTTTTTGTGTAAATCCTAAACTTTGCTTTCCAATATGCAGCACCCCAGTGGGTTTTTTTTTTTCCTGCAGTTCTTCACTGGCTACCATGAAATAGAGTAGGGAGTCATTACTGGGTGAAATGACAACTACATTTAAAGATTCAGACATAAGAAGCTGTACAAAGGTGTCATCAGAAGGAATGAAAACAGCGTTCAGACAATGAAAGAAGAGCACAGCTTTTTTAAAATTTTATACAGCCAAATGTCACTACTACTAGCTAATACAGCTATGCTACTGGTAATTCGATAGTCCAAAATGATACCCTAAATCCCCAAATGGTCTTTATTCTCCTAGAGGCAGCTATTTGATTCACACGTCACCTGACACTCATGGGTAACGCAAGAGCAAGTGGTGTTTACTGGCGGGTTTACCACATGTTCAGCAGCATGTTCAAGCTTTGTCTTGTAACAGACCACAGTGAGAAGCATTACTCTTATGTTTAATACCTAACTTTGACTTAGTCGCCTCAGAAAAACAATCTGTAACTATGTGTAAAGGTAGCTGCCAGGTAGGCAGTTTTTGCACATACACATTGAAGACATTTAAGAAAGCTTACTGCTGAAGGTTATCATTGTATAACCGTGCTCTAGTTTAAAGAAAGTAAAGATAGATAAAGCAGGACACAAGAACAACATACCAGCCAGAAAGCTCTAGTCACTAAGCCAAAAGAGTGAATCTGTAAGGAATATGTTAATTACCACGATACATTGTATATAGCGGATATCATGCCTTACCAGGTGGTATCATTTCAAAAATGGAAATTAGAAAATCTCCAGAAAATTTTGATTATAGGTTTTACATTCTACTCAGACTGGTTAGACACCTCACACTAAATCAATTCAAAACAGTGCACCAAAATACACTCAGGTTCCCTAATCAACAAAGATATTACCCCCACGGTCACCTGATAATACAGAATACCTTTGGAATAGGCTGTAAGGGAAACAAGGATGTTGAGGGTGCAGTTTCATGATCAGATTAAGGTAATCTTAATCTATTCCAATTCTTCTAAAAGAGACTGTCCAGGCTTGCTTCTTCTAACCCTCTTGCACTGCCATTGACAAATCTTGCTATTTTGCAAGGCTAGTTGCTAGTCAAGTGAGCAGAGATTAGCGAGAAAAAGTATCTCACAATCAGAAAACAAAAGAGATCCCCACAATCTCCGCTCTTTCAAGATGAAGATAATTTAAAAGTTTCTTTGCTTTGTAGGACATGCCTCAATCTTCTTTTGAATTCTGACCCTATGCATCATAATATTATGTTCCTGATTGCCACGTTCTTCATTCTGATTATTTGGGAATCCTAAGGACACTTAATGTGGAGAGTTTTTCTTCAATGTAAAAAACACAAGAAATGATCATTCCTTACAGAGCTTTAAAAAAAAAAAAAAACAGATCTCAGCTAATGAGCAAGCGTTCTCATATCAAACAAAAATGTGCTAATAATAGATTATGTGCTAAGCCCATTCCTTAAAAAAACATGTAACAGACTAATTTTTTTAATATTCACCAATTCTATTATTTTAATTCCTGTAACATTATAGCAAGTGTATTAGTGCTTCCATTTCTGTTCCCAACAAAGAAATAATGACTAACAAAATACAAGGAATAAAACAACAGAAACAAATGCTTCATAGGAAAATGCTGTAAAATTTGGAAAATTTATTGGATCCAGGAAGTTAAATGAATATTCTAGGCTCAAAATCCCATGAACACATAACCAAATAGACACTAATTATTTTTAGTCAGGATTGAGCTATTACTCAACAACAAATCAGTTCCTGTAATTTAGGACCAGCAATGATCCCTTTCCCCCTTACCTACTGAACTTGTTCCACTTCTAGCTTACTGAGACACAGCAGACATTTTTGACATTGAAATATACTGTGAAACCGTTATGTCAGTTGAAATAGTGCTTCAAACCAGGTGCTGAATTTTAATTACAGCTCACTTAAGCATTAGCCAAAACTATGTTACACTGTTTAAAGATTTTTCTGGGATAAAATTTATGCAGAAGTCAGAATATAATTTTTTGAATACATGCATGTCACTAATAAGTAAGTGTTATGATCCTTAATTAAGTTCAAAAAGAACAAAAAATGCGGACATGGTCAGATTTAAGACCATGTACGTCTTGCCAAAATGTATTCTGGACTATATTAAACTCTAAGACTGTTACCTGGTTTGACCAAAAACTCGATCACTTCAAAATTAGGAATACTCTGTTCTGAAGATAACCCCCAAGAAGTTTCCATCCAGCTGTATAGAGCTAAAGGAAAAACTAGTTACCTGAAAAAACTGATTTATTTTCCTTTCTGAAGACATTAAAAATTGGGAATAATCTATTGACGATAACTACACTGCACAGTTATTAAAATGGAACAGAAGGAAGATGGCTATAAATAAAGAGAAATTTTAAGGACAATTATGATCACCTAACAAGATCACTCACATAATACAAGCGATAATTTTATGCAGTGACTGAGCCCAGCAATATACAATTGAATGTTTCAAAGAATGTCTACTCTTTTATAAAGCCTCCAACAAAACAGGGAGTCATTGCATTTTTAGCAACCTGTCTGGTGGCTCACTACTTTCATCATTTTCTTTTCGCATCTTTTCCCTCATTTGAAGCTTTTTGACCTCAGCTACTGGATCCTGTTACTCCTTTGTCAGCTGAACTAAAGAGCCTTCTAAGGCAGGCAGATACCAATCAGTTCAGTATCTAGATCTCACATCTTCTTTGAGTCTTCTCTGAACTTCAAAACTACCGAAATACCGGGTACGTGACCTGATAGTTTAACCTCTCTTACATGGTCAGCCCTTCTCAGGATTTCCCTGGTAATACAGTCTGGAAGTCACACTGAATAGGCTGCCAGATGCGCGAGACTGCTTGTTGTAAAGAGACTGACCCTAAGCGATCACCATCGCTTAACATCATCGCAGTATAGATCAACTGCAAATGTTCAGCTGTACTTTTACAGTGATAGATTCAAGGTAATGTAGTGTTGACTTCTTCTGCTTTAAACTCTGCCCTTTAGTAAGCATCACTACCTCAAAGCCTTAAGAAATCAAATTATTTTAAAAATAAGTGATATTATTTGCTTCGTATTCAAATGTATTAATATAAATTCATGTTGACAACCCTGTCCTGAATCTTTACAGCCATGATCGGAGCATCATATATATTTGTATTTCAGAATCTCCTTTCAAGCTTAAAAAAGCAAAGTTAAAATAAACCACCACAAAAAAAAATCTGTATTTTTTGTACTCTACTATGACTGAGACTAACTAATTTAGTTTAAATAGCTGGTCCAAAAAAAAATTCCTCTACTATGTCACCATGGAAGAAATAGTACGGTTAATGAATGCAGGAAGAGATTGTAAAAGTCCTTTTATTTTCTTTCTGAATTGACGTGGAACAAGCTTAAGATCTGTCTTTTATTATTATGATGTTCTTTCTCTTCCTAGCCTTTCATATAACACGCAGTGCTTGATTTTTAAACTTTAATTTACAACCTTTTTAAGATTTTATTAGACACTGTAATAGGCAACAAAGATAACTCATTTTCTTAAATACCAGTAGCTTTTGAAGTCTCTTCAATATTCTATGGTGCATTTCCACGTACTGTACTATTTAGGCTCATTTATCTATTATTTCTCTGTGCATGTGTTAGCAAAAGAATGGTTTTGGATCTTGTATTGCTACGCACTTCAGAAATGTACCTACAAAAGAATTACTGTTCAAAACAGCCTACACATGAAATAGCAACAACTCATGGCCTAACATACTGAAGTCCTTGCTCTAATTAGTTCTTAACTCTAATTAGTTCCTAGCTCTAAGTTTGTTAATACTGCATTGAAGCAAAAGAATCACAGTTGGCTGCTCTGCTTGAATCTGAGGTCAACTGTACTTCACACAGAAACCCTCTTATTGCAATCTATAATATGGACAAACCACAGTCAGCTTTTTCAGTATCTAGTAGAATCACAAGATTTACAAATCTAAGCTAGATTTTTAGAGTAATTGCAAACTTTGGGTATCTCAAAAAGCACATTAAATAGGATCAATTTGCCAAAGAATAGCTTCATTTTTTTTTAAATCAAAATCCTTTAACGTGATTCAGAAAAATTCTAAATGGAGGTATCCAAAATCACTAGCCTTTAGACGTTTACTTGTACTAATGTGTTGGCACTAAAATACAGAAGTCCAACACAGTTCAACTGGTTTTTATCCAACAAAAATATACCAAATGTGAGAAAATATTTGGTTAGTTTTCTATTTAAAAACTAACAGTTATATTTCAGCTCTCAGTGAAGTAGGAAACAGAACCTTGTAACTCAGGGCTAGATTATGCAGTACAATGATAAATCGGACAAATGGGTACTACCAGTAATTTCAATTTCTTCTGCATGCATTATTAGTGAGAAACAAGAGTATTATTTAACCTGAATGAATGCGAATGAAATGCATGAATTAAAGAGTGAATGCTACACATCGAATCCTTTAAGTACTTCTGAGAAGAGAAGTTCCAAAAACTTGTATTCCCTACCATAGGCAAACAGAGTTTCAAGCAATGGAAAACTACCTATTTTCATTCAATGTGCAGAGCCAATAAATATTTTACTGAATCTGGTACCGTATGCTTCTGTAAGAATGCTAATAGATCAAAGATGTCAAAGGTTGGTATTAAGTTGACGAAAGTACACTTTACAAAGTTATCTAACTTCGTATTAACATTATTCGTACTGCCTAGCTGATAACACTAGCAAAGAGAATTGGCAGACAAAGCAGCTAGGAAACACAGCTTTGTTACAGTGCTCATTAACAGAGATACAATCCAGAACCAGTTGAAACAGGAGTTAAATACAGGCATTAGAAGAATGAAATAGCAGCAGCCTCCTTGGCTTATGAAATTAGATCACACTTTTAAGACATTAACAAAATGTACTGCCTCAATTGCTGTAACCTTTAAGTTGTTTAAAAATGTGTTTTCTCCAAAGAGTGATGTTTTTGATAGATTGTTTTTTATACAGCACCACTAAATTGGTATATTAATGTCTACTGAAGGTTAATAGTTACCTCCTCTGGAAAAAGTGTCATTCCCTATTACATTTAGCAATACATGTTAGTGAATATAACATCTGCATGCTTCTATGCTATTAATGCTGAAAAAAATGAAGGAGTGTGGCACCTGCTGGATCACATCGCTTTTAAAAGGCGCTGATGACAAATAAAATACTAAATCAAGCAATATGCTACATTGCAAAAGCAATTAAATGTTGAGGCATTTGGCAATAAACATATTGAATGCACATACAGATGTTACAAAAAGTATGTTTATTCAGTCTTTTGTTGTTTGTAAGTGTTCTTAAGACACAATTGTTAATAGAAAGAAATATGCTTAAGAAGCAGGCTCCAAAAAAGATTTCTGTAAAAACCATTGGCTGAAAGTTCTACATGCTAATTACAGAAGATTTATAGAAACCAGTCACAATCAGTCTGACTTTATTTCATCAGTTGCTGACCTAGACTTTTAGGGGCAAGCATTTCTGGGGCAAGATAGATGTCATCCCATAACAATATCTCCATGCATGAAAAGGAAAGTGTAAATGAACCAGATGACGAATTGGGAATCAATTAAATGACCAAATCTGTGAAGCCATATAAAAAGCAATATTGGCTCCTGTGAGA
Organism: Struthio camelus; assembly: GCF_040807025.1. Taxonomy (NCBI): domain Eukaryota; kingdom Metazoa; phylum Chordata; class Aves; order Struthioniformes; family Struthionidae; genus Struthio; species Struthio camelus. The sequence goes on along the minus strand of NC_090942.1, from coordinate 110,823,310 downwards.
AGGATAAGTGACAGGCCTAAGAGAACACACTGGAGCACTGGGAACCCTAATTAAACCCTGAAGTATCTGCGATGCCTCAGGCATGTGACTGAGAATATCACTTAGGTTGATTCAAAATTGAAAATAGGTAAGGAAAATGCACCTAATTATTAACTTGATTGACTGTGTACAAAATAGGACGCTCCCCAAGATCTTCCACATATTATGACCCAGGACAAGGCACTTGCTACCCATAACTCAGAATCGGGCTCCTGCAAGACTAAATTCATCAGTATAGATCTGAAGAAACAGTTTCCCTTCACTTTTTTTAAACAACTACAGTTACTTTCTTTCCTTTTTTTTTATTGTACCTTTCATTTTAAAGTTCTTGGGTTATCTGAATCATGTCTCACTAGAAACAATACTTTTAGTGTCACTGAACTCAGCAGATTTCAAAAAATGTGGACACAAATCAATGGGTTTTAGACAGTTCAGAGAAGAGCTGTGTCTCTGGGAGATTCACCCATCAGTCTTCTCTAGACAAAGAAGTGCCTTCATTTTCAAAACCGTGGATTTGGGTGTGTTCTAAAAACAAAGCACTTTTTTCACACATTGCAAAGTCCAGGTCCCAATGCCCAGTTTGAAGTGAACCGTTGGCTGCACTAGCCTTCCCTCAAAGCAGAAGGAAACGGAGAAGAATAATCAGTTTAAGACGTTGGAGCAAAATCTTGTCTTGGCCCTCCAAACTCAAGGATAAAGAGATAACTGGAAAGACAAAAGAGATATAGGAGACCGAAAGAGGAGAGAGAATAGGTGAGAAGACAAATCACCAAAATACTAGCTCCTTCCTTAACTACTTCACAAACCTTGTTCCAAAAGCGGGATGTTTTCCCCTTTAAAGAAAGAGAGCGTGACCCCACCCAGAAATGCCAGTGTCCTGGCTGCTTTTGTCACTTAGCATTCAAGGGAGAAAAAGAATGAAAGGAATTCGGCTACAAGGACAGAAGCAAAGACTTAGCCAATTTTTAATGAAAGCTTAAAACTCTGATAGATGGCACTGGCAAATTGAGTCCGACTGGAATTGATTGAAAAGGTGTTGCTGTCATAGCTATGTTGGCTTGAGATTTGACAAATTGACTCTCTTCCCACAGTTGCTGAGCTGGAAAATCCCCCACTGTAGGTGAGACCTGAAGGAACCTTATTTGTCTTAATTTACTATGTTAAAAGAGGAGATATAACTATCGCACAGCCTTGCCAATGAAACTATAGCAGCAGTGTTTCTGAAGGATAGGCAAGACTTAAATGGCCTGTGCTTGTACAATTGCTTTTACTCAGCCCTTCAGTCTGAGGACACCAAAAATGTATCACAGGAGACATTCTGAAAGAAGTAAATAAGCATGTGACAATCCCATGGCTAAGCATTCACATACTTAGGAATGACAAGGTTTATGCACTGTGCACAACCCTAAATCTGCAGATGCACTATCCGACTGTTTGGCTAAGCTCCTGCCTCAAGGTAGTCGTTTTAGCCATGACCCCTCCGCTTAGCATTCAAATTTTAGGGTGTTAAAACTGTACCACTACACTCAAAAGTTTTCTAAAAGGACCCTATTTCCATGAAAAAATCCCTGCTACGCTGTTAAACTGGTTGAAAAATGGGACATTTTAATATCAGAGAATATACGCTACCATTACCACAGTCAAACAGCTAAGCCACTTCTGCTTCAATATTCCGGACAACGTCTTTCCACCGTTACATCTGAGGTCAAGTCTGAAACATCGTCAGTCAGCAGGTGTAAGACGTGGACACCTCATATGGTTAAGTGGCTAATTCAGAACAATAACAGAACTGCAAAGAGAATGCAGGATTTGTTGGCACTACACGCTAATGGCAAAACCACACAGCTCAAAAATGTTGCTGCACTGTTACATTCTTCGTATGCAATTTTATTCTACTGAAGGAAACTATTAACTGCACAGCTCCAAAGTCTTCTTTCACCTCTCTGGACTGTTACACAGGAGGAGTATACTTTAGTGAGACAGTAGACTTTTAGTTCATTATACTCTGTAAATCCAGCTGCATGAATATGTAATATATCATTCTTGTGGTAACACTATCCTGTTTCTCTACCTTCTAAATCATGTAAGATGTAAATTGGCAGACTGTCACAGTAAGAAAACGCAAACTTGTTCAAAATTACATTCATGCCAAATATCATACACTCTTCAATTTACTATTTCCTGAATTTTGCTAGTTTTAGAAAACATTCTAGGAAATTGCCTCAGAGAAAAATGGCAGACGGCCTTCTATAGGGGTCAACAAAGAGCAGAATAACTGACCTAGGGACAAGCTTCATTTAATTCAATAGACCGTTCTGAGATTGATCCCCCCGCAGTGCAGACAACTGTTTGCTCTATTTTGGACATACTCTAATCATTTCTTAATGTAAAGGAACATGGCTCAATATGATATATTCAATTTTTATTGTTCAAAATTTGAAAAATTTCTAGACAGATGTAATTCTGAGGTACAACGTTAGCTCTTTGTTTAGCCTTAATTTTCTGAAGGCTTCAACTACTGAAAAATCTATTCAGCGCATTACAGGAAATGGCAAACCTAATAGCTAAAAAAATGAAAAATGGTGTTGTAAAAGAACAGACATTACCAAATTCATGTAGCCTGAATTCTGAATGGCAACTCAGAGATATATATACTATAGTAAATGGCAAAATACAATAAAACCATGCAGAAAAATACTTCTGCACTTGGGCTCTTATTCTGGCTTTAATCTCAATGAGATATTCAAAGGCAATATGTCGACTGATCAACACGTTAGTATTTAATGCACAATAACTGCTACTGAGTAAAAATCAGAGAGAGATTGCCTGAGAGCAGAGTATGCCTTATTGCTGGCAGGAGAGAGTGCATCAAGTTCGGGATTGCCCCATGTGGTAAAACAGCAGCCAGAAGTCTGAATCAGAATTAACAAAAGGAAACGGAGGGGGATGCTCAGCGTGAATACAACTGCACATAAAGACAGCAAGATTTCATTACTGAAGATTTAATTTTGATTAAATGCTTCCTTTTATATTGGGTCACTTTCATTGTTTTCAACTCTGTGTTTTCATTAATATTTTAATACATACAGAACATTAAGTTGAGTAACTTCAGTGCTGTGGCTAAAGATAACATCTTTAATAACAGTTACAAAAGAATAGAGGCAGGCATGCCTTGACGTCCAACTTAATAATGCCGTGAGGCACAACGGACTGCTATGGACTTTGTGGCCTGCAACACAAAATGCTACACCTGCACTCACCAACAAATCAAAGTGGATGATTTTAACATTTGTTTAGTCCGTTTGAATAAGAAATTAGACATGCATTCAAGACGAACCAAAACAACATAACGGAAATGGCTGCCGAAGTCTGAAAAAAGCAAAGCAGAGCCCTAGGTAGAAGTTTTGGGTTAACCTTTATTTTGTGTCCTCTAAGAAACTGCGATAGAGTGTGACTCCTTAAAAACTTCCCAGGAAACAACTGTAGTAAACAAATCATAGTATGTATTTTTAGCTACTGATTGTTAGCTTTTTTCCTTGTTTTTCCTATTTCTAACCCCTACTGAGGAAATTTAGATTTGCACAAAATTCAAGAGCTGACACCTTCTCTTGATAAAGTGTGAACTGGGATACAATTAGCAGAAGTGTTTAAGTTTGATTTCCCTTGTCATTACAAACCTGAGGTGCCCGGTGCAATGCTACAACGCCCTCTCAGCCCTGTAATTCACTTCCTATCAGTCCTAATAAGCAGCCCATATAGGTTAATTTCCTGGTAAACCACAAGAGTCTTATGTTTCCATTCAGAATTGATATGGAGGGAAAAAAAAAAAGGAAAGCGACTACAATGTGGTGTGAGACACTGAACGAGATTCTTCCATTCATGCTTACTTATGAGCTCCGAATATGATTAAATTTTCAAGTCAGTCAGTGTAGTGGACTGGTTCTTTTGGTATATTTAAGCACAAAAATACTGCAAAGCAATCTTGAAAAGCATAATGAGGCTCAATCTAGATTAGCAATAGATGCACAACAATAAAAGTCATAGATACACACATTTTTAGGATAGCTTTAACAAGCAAATACACTGGGATTGATTTTGGTAAACAGGATGATGAAGTTAGTAAATTTTTAAGATAAAAGCTATGGTTATCTTCTAATAAATCACACAGAAAACAGAGTTGAGGAAAAAAAAAAAAAACAAAAAACATTCTCTGGGTTACCAAATTCCTTACACTTGCTTTTCTGGCATACTGTGAAAATACTATTTTGCTATCATAACATTTTCTAGTAATCAAAAATTCCAGTTGCTTCAGTGATGCTTACTTCCACTGGTAGGCACACTGAAACTTACTTTTGAATGGCACTGTGGAAGCTATGTCCCTATTTCTCATTATGATTACTGCTGGCTAATAACAACATGGCTTCAGCAGTCTGCAATTAATAAGAATTCCAGCTTCTGGTTGTCAAACCTGTCTCATTTGTTTCTTCACAGAAACTGTATCAAACAGGTCAGAATTTCTGTTTACTTATTAAGTGCCTTGCCTACACAGCTATGGGGGCTGACCTCTAGTGAATATACAAGATATAATAAAAGCAATGGAGCCTTAACTTCAACTTCTTTCCCATTTGCTCCCAAAACTGAGCAAAAATAAAATGCAAAAGAAAAACCGAAGTCCCCCTATGGAAGTGCTTATATCAGTACTTTTGTTTGGATTAGGAACGTACTTCTGAAGCCTTTCTCCAGATCTTCTCAATTCACTTTGCTTTGATTCATATCAGGGAGTAGGCATGGAATGCAAAAATTTGATTTTTTTTCTTTTTCTGGATGAAGCTAGACCAGAAGACGAACACCAGTTGCCAAGGGATGTGCAGCTGACAGACCAAATTAGAGTCCAAAGTCACCCTCCATGAAACATGCACAATGTAGACACTCTCAGCCCCAGCTGTTTCACTCTATAATACACCTCAGCTGGGCTGCGCTACTTGCAACTACGCTATCAATATAGCATATCTATAGTAGAACTAATAAAGCCTGCTATCATGAAGATTTTTGTCCTATATCCCCTTTTTCATATCCATCATAACGGTGTCGGTCCTTCCTTCTCCCACTTCTTTCAGCCGCCCCTCTGTGGCCTGTCCATCACTCCCTTCAGCAACACCTCCTCTGGGACCACTACATTACTAGCGGGTCAGAGGAACCGCAGGCCTCTTGTCAATATTTATGTGCTGTTTGCCCAGCCAGGCGGCCAAACAGGACAGACAAGTTTGCAGTTCATATTACAGCTTTTCTTTCAGTGGATGTACTCATTTGATAGATTTTGGCCCAGTTTGCTCAAAACCAACTGGGAGGACAAGGGCTACCAGACAGATGACACAAGCCTTCTTTTGTCAGGAAAGACAGCTAAATACAAGAAAGCAAATAAAAAGCTTGGAAGTCCTAATGTTCCTTTACATAAGAGAATCTAAAATAAAAGGAGACATTCTCTTTGCTACAGAAAGTGCTTGTTGTTGTTTGTGTGCTTGAATGATGTTGATTGGTGTCTTTCAGTGCCTTACAATGACTAGTGATTACTCAGAATATTTTCTGAACTTTCAGGCTGAAGCCCTACCCTTACTTCATGGAGAAACGTTTCTAAGTAGATAGTCCTAATGTTTATACAGACCGTAAGGAGCATATATTTACTCAGTTTTCTTTAACATGCTTCCTTTTCCTTTCATAATGATGAGATACTTCTCTGAGAACTGAAAACTGTAGAGCGTACTATGTAGTAGAGGAAATTCAGAACATGTGGATATGTTCAAATATTTTTGCACATTTTTTTTCTGGCTTATTTGTTCTGTTCTCACTAAAAACATAGAAACCACATTATTATATATTCACAAATCAGGTGAATAAACCCACCTGGTCTAAAACTGGAATGCTTAAGAATACAATACTAAGCCAAAAAAAAAGAAGAAAGGATGTATGTAAGTGTATAAGTGCTTCTACCAATAAACAGCAGTAAGCAGGTCTATTAGCATTTATTCCATTACTTTTTGTCAACCTTTTGCTTTCACTATAACTATGAATAATACCCAGGTATCCTTTATTATTTTAAAATGCAAAACTGCATAATGGACAAAACTATATGATCTTCTTCAGAGGAAAAATTTTTAGACAGTAAAGTGGTAATTCTATAAGCATTCATCTTAAAACCAACAGCAAAAACCTAAATTCTATCAACATTCACAGAAGCAATTGGGATTTATACATACATCGTTTGGATACAGGCCATTATCAAACTATCTAGAGAGTTAATCAACAGAGGACACTTGCAGCAAAACAAGACTGATGCTACATAATCAGAAACACCAGAGCTGTAAACAATGGAAATGCACATTGTTCCCAAACAGCATAAATAATTTAAGACTTCCAGAACTGAAATTAATCTACGTAACATTTGAAGCATACACAATCACCAATTCAGAGAGAATAATGAAAGGTAAGGAAAAAACATACATACAGTAATTAAAAAGATACTCTCTAAGTGGGAATACACCTAGCTTGGCAATGTTAATAACAAGTAAAGAAATAAATATTAAGGAAATCCTATTACGTACATGTATATTTTATAGGATTTTTTTTTTTTTCCAGAGGGGAGTGGGATATTTTCACTGCTGTGATTGGATGCTGAATCTGCTAGATCCATCAACACCTATCTGATTAGCTCTTCAGCTCTTTGAAGCTTCAATGTTTGATAGCACATTATTTGCACAGAAGTTGAAACAACCTGCATTGCCAGTATTTGAGATAGGCATTCTTCTTTCAGTCCCCATTGCCGCAGAAGCCCATACCCTTTCTTCCCTGGATGAAGTCTCAACAGCTTACTTCAAAGGAAAAAGACATTCATGGTGTCTTAACCTTTACTTTGAAACTGAATCTCTATATCCAGTATCATCTAGCAAGGCTAATTGCATAGTATGCAAGGGAATTACTATTATTTCAGTATAACCCACTATAGAGAAATGATGAAAGCTGAGGCACTGTTGTAACAAGCTTTCCACAGAGAGCAATGCAAACACACTATCCAAGGTATCATCTTGCACAGGTGAAACAGGAAGCTCTCACAAATTATCTTCATAACCTTAACATTCACATTCAAGTATTAGCCTTCCTATCCTGAGAAGAAAATCTTAGGGGAAACAAGAAATAATCAGTGAATAGAAATATGAAGAAGATGTCTGATTTCACTGTTAGATGTGACTATATAGCTTTCACCATGTTAAGTCACTGTACTTGCTATTTATTTTACATTTCAAATCTCTTTACCCTCTACATATTTTACATTTTGCTGTACTGCAAGTTCAAGTTACTCTATAACTCAGTTTCAGATGAAGTAGAAAGAATATGGAAATGCAACTAAGAAATTCGTAAGAAAATTTCATTGAAAAAGAAAAAAGGTACCAATGTCATTTTCTTCATTAAACATTCATATTTAAGATTGTTTACCCACTTAGAAACCTAGGCCAAATATTCTAAACATCTTTTACAAGTTCTTGACAAAAAGGAGGTTGCTACTTGATTATCTTACATTAAATATTCATATTTCACACTGTCTATCCACCTAGAAATTTAGGGTATATGTTTCAAAAATTTAGTGACAATATTTTTGAAAGTCAAAACCTTAAGAATAAAAAAGCCTCTTCCTGTTAGATTACTTAAACTTCTAAAGATCTCTGGCTTCTAGGAAATTATTTTCCATACCACAGGAATTTGCTGTAGTAACTTATTCCTCTTCCACTGATAGATTTTCAAAGAAGTTTCTTTGTTTTTGTGGACCTCTTTTTTAGCGGTAACACATGCATATGTAGTCAAATACACTAAAACTATTGTTATACTTGGATTCTCTAAAAAAGTGGTATTTGCATATTGCAATTATATTGCTTGTGCAACAAGCCAGTGGTAAGAAACTGAGGAGAGTTCTATGTGCACAAGCAAAAGATCTGATCTAATCAGCAATTTGGCAAATTCTTATTATATGGAACAGCTCATATTGCAAGAATGAAACAAAAGGTAACTAATTTGGGGACAACTAGACATTTTAAAGAAAAAAGAGGAACTTCCTACTCTTCACCATAAAAATTCATATCTTAAATCAGTTCCATGAACATGAACTTTGCAGAGCAACAACGCGTTTAGAATATACTCCAAAGTTTTTCTGAATCAGTGAGAGACCTGACCGTTTTCACTACAAATGCTGAAAGCAAGAAAATGGACTTCAGCCTTGTTCAAATACAAACACAAAATGGTGTTCAGGTCAAAAACAGCACCCTGAATAACACGGATAACCACAATGTTCACAAAATGGGAGCTGTATTCTCATATTCCTTTCTTTCTTACAGAAGTGTAGGGAGGTATGATTACCTTAGTTACATGTAGGCCTGTTTTATGCTACCTGTAATTACACATCAGGGTCCAAGTATAATCTTATGCAGAGTGCAACAATTCAACCTCAAGTCTTAAAGGCCTGGTATGCAACAAGAAGATCCAGCTCCACGGGAGACACCAGGGGTTCAGAACAGCTTGGTCCACTTATGAAATATGTTCAAGGAATTTTTTATGATCAGCATGTTAAAAAGTTACAAATTTTTAAAATTATAACAGAATAAATGCTTTTGCACAGATACAGATATTTCCATACCGTCCAGATACTTGATCAAAATATCTTTTGTCTCTTTTGCTTCAGAAGCAATATAGCTTACTTGCAGGTATTACCTATCATACAGTAAAACATATCTAGAATTTATACATACCTTTATTTTAGGCAACACACTCAATCCATAACAAGTCATATATTTAAAGGCAGTCAAACCCTTCAGAAATGGACTGGATGTACTTAGTAACTTTAATTATTTTTCCATGTGAGTGGCTACTAGTAGCACCCATGTCAGCAAATGTTAAAAGAATCACTCAGTATTTTTAAGGACATTTTATGTCAGATGTAAAAGCTAGACCTGAAATCTCTGATTAAAATGTTTTTTGAAGAAAGAGTCATGCAAAAGAGCAAATAAAATAAGGTTATTTTTAATTGAACTCAATAATTAATGTACAGCACAAAGTAACACATTAATGTGGTAAATGGAAATATCGTATTCTGAAAGATAAATACATGAGAAAGATAGAAGGATCTGGCCCTATTTTATTATGTATTTTAATAGAGGGCAAACCTAGTTAAACAGATGGCAATCAGGATTTCTCAATGAATTCAGCATCTGTGAATACATGTTGCATAAATGCCAATTAAAACGTGTCCGAGTAAATTTAAATCCCTTGCTGATAGAATGTAAGCCAATCTAGCTGGCTTAAGATCAAGGTTAAACTTAATCGTCTGCTGAACTTGCAGCAAGTTGCTCTCAAATTGTACAGAAATTCCCAGTGAAGTAATAAAAACAGAGCTCCTATTGATTTGTATTTATTTACATTCATAACTCTTAAGCTTTGGGCTGAAACACAAAGGGAAAAGAGTACTATGTGAATTGTCTGGCAAAGCTAAACTGAAAAAATACTTCTTTGATTAAAAATGTTTCTGCAGAAATGTTCTGCAGAACTTCCCCTTGGGGTAGTTTTATGAAACAATTACTTTAAAAGTGCCTTGATAATTTTTTATTAACCACACGAGCCACTTTTTACTTTCCTTTTTTTACTCCATTAGTGACACATTACCAATATTTTACATTAGGCTGTCATCTAAATTTTTCACATAATGCAAAGTAAATGTTGAATACTTAATTCAGGCAGGATATATACTTTTAATTCAAAATGTAAAAATGTACCATGTAATAAAATTTTTACAGAAAATTTAAGGCAATGCCATTATGCAAGCCTGCAGAAAATCTGTTTCAATCTGACACTGTACTATCTTGTAATAAAAAATGCACAGAGATGCACAGAGAAAATAGTACCTTTGTTTTTTGTATTAAAAAAAAAAAGCTCTCAAAGTGTGGCATATGTTTGAAGAACTAAAATGTGAAGTCTAACAAACAGGTCTGTACCCAGGAAGTTTGAGGATTCACCCACATGAAAAAAGAGAAGGCGGTTTTGCAATGTGCTGAGCCATCCATAAAGATTCGGTGTCATTGACTGAACTGGGACAAACCTACACCAAGCAAAGGTTGGCTGCTTTGCAAAGCTAATCAGTGAAGTCCCTTTACACCATAACCCATCCACACAGTCTTTTCCCACTCCAATTATTTCCTGCTGGCAACGCGGTGAGTGGAGGGAAAAGCCATTTAGAACCTATAAAACTCATACAACACATCAGCAAATGAAATTAAATGCCTAGTATGCAAATTAATATCTAGGAAAGAAATTCTTAACTATTCATGCACATATACGTACTGGTAATAAATTAAAAGCTGGTGGTCAGGAAAACAATCTAAGTGTGATTAGGAAGAGCGCAAGGAAAACATTAGTGCAATACTTATCAGCCATAAATTGAGAGAGTTCCTTGAAAGTGGGGAAAGCAAATGGTTTATCACTGTTCTTTATATAGTAGGAATAAACTGACCCAGCAAAAAATCACACATCCCTATGCATCTTTAAAATACAGAAATCATACTGGGTTTTGAATAGCTGCTTATTACTTCATCAAAATCTGTTGCTTAAGCAATTCTGGAAGACTGGATACAGAAGACATGAAAAAGTCTTTTACAGAAGCTCAACAGAACTGCCCATAAGCAGCCTGATTTTCAGACCTATTCATCAATGACCTGTTGAAGCTTTGGTTGGGGAGTGTCATTGAAAACTAGGCCCATAAACATTTTAATAACAACAGACAATGGTATTGGGAAAGAAAACAAAAAAAAAGCCAAAAAGTCAGGGTCACCAATGGATGTGCTTCCTAAATTAAATTATTAATTTGGTAACGTCAGCAGAATTTTCAGACACGAATTTAACTGAATATGGAAGGCATGCTGTTCTCAACTGCCTTGCGACTTGTGGCTTTTTATTATAGCACAGAGTGACTGCAGTAGGAATAGTAAAATATTGAAACGTTGAGGTACTTGAAGGTCATATAGTACAACGTGACTGACTACACAATTTACAGGGAAAAGAAGCACCTGGTTGAAAATACAGTCAGAAAATTTGTCATTTGAAATATCATTGCCAAGAGAAACAAAACAAGAAACATTCTGTGTGAATTTCTGAGAAGAGGTAGCACTAAATACAGAGGGGAGGCTGGGGGAAGCAAAAGCTGAGGGGCAGAGGAGTAGGGGAGGGCCAGGGAAGAGAAAAAAAAAAAAAAGGTCTACGTGGTGTGTTCTCCTTTGGTACTTCTTTTGCTTTCCAGTTGTTATTCCTGATTGCAGCTGTGCTTGTTTTCATCTACTGGCTAATATTTGTAGCCTCCTCAGTGATTTTGGATCCTTGTACAGAAAATTTTCATGTAAGACAGGATAGGCCCATTCCCCCCACACTTTCAGTGTGCAATGGCTGAATGTCACACATGCCACTGCAGACGACAGCATTTTTGAAAGTGGTTTCAGACATTTGAATGGTGGAGGCATCCCTAGCTTTACGAATAACAAAGTCTGCAACTGATATTTCAGACATTTGATTTGGAACAGACATCTTGGAAAATGAAAGGCAGAGCAACTAATAGGACGGATCAAGCCCTCCCCAAACCTTTCCAAGTAGCAATCCGTACAATGACTGCAATGATACTTGGACTAGATTCTTTACTATAGCTTGCAATGCACAAAATTAGGCTAGTAATGCTATTCAGCAATTGCTATAATTCACTGCAGTTGCACAAAGAATAAACACTTAAAGATAAAGGTTCAATAGAGCAGCTTGCATTGTTTTCCAACGTAAATGCTGCTTTATTTATTCAAAAGAGGCGACCTTCCAGTAACCTTGTTTTGTGGCTATGAATGAATGGAAATTTGAGATTGACCTCAGTTTATAACCTCTATAAAAAGAATTACACTACAATGATCTTGCATCTTTATGTCAACATGCCAGATAAATATTTTATTCAATTGCTAACTGGATAATGCATTTTGAAAAATCCCACAATACTGAATGTATTTGGAAAATATATTGCTAAATGAAGCAAAAATGGAGCTAATTCTGTAATATTTAAATATATTTGACATTTGTGAAATATAGGACTCATTTGCCCTGGAGAGAATGCATTATGCATTAAAAAAAGTTTTAGCTTCCATTAAAAAAAACTATCTATGAATAATATATCTCTTTCTAATGTCTTCTAATGTCTTCTTCTGCACATGAAAATGTCCATTTGTACCTAGCCTAAAAGAAAGCTAAATTACAGGTAAACCATCTAATGTGTCCCTTACTACCCTCTGGCAAGCTTAGTCTAATCGGAGTTTTTCCACTAAATTACCCAGATCAACAGAAACCCTGCACAATTATACCCTGCTTTCTAAAACAGCACATGATCTTTGCTCATATGGGTAATTGCTAGGGTGGAAAATTGCAGTGAGGATGATGGTACAGATGTTCTTTTTCAGTTGACCAAACAAAGCGAAAGAAAACAAAGAATTCCTGTTCCATATTAACTGCTACTTAAAATGTGCTGTTTTATACACACACACACACACACACACACACACACACAAATAATGTGGATTTTCTGTATTTTTTTCTAATGGGAGATCTCATTTTTCTATCGAGGGTGCAAGAAAAGATTGGATTTTAAGGTAGAGAAAGTATTAATAAAGCATCAGCATGTGAAAAACTTTCAACATCTGCAAACTATAAAAATGTTCTCTATAATATTTACTAAGTTAAAGTTGTTGAAGAGTTTTGAAGGCAAGATAGACAGACTGATTAAAATCTTTTAAACTTGCATGTGAAGACAAAAGACAACCAATCTCAGCACAGACAGGATAAAAAAGTTCTGCCTGTAATCATTATTACTCTTACATCTATTGGACCTCATCAGTGACCAGCTGGAACCATTGCTTGCACTTTAAGGGGACAAAGGTAAGGCATCAAGAGCAGTGTCCTAGGTACTCATTAGCGACTCCCTCAGATCGTGCCCACAGAAGGGGCATTGCAGGACATCCATTCTCCAAATCACCCAGCCCCAACCCAGCCCCTGCCCCGGGTTTTCTCACTCAGCTGCTATGCCTTCCTCCAGATACCTTTGTCCACGAATTGTTCTCCCTTACATGTCTAGTCAGTGAGATTCTACCAAGTTATGGGGTTTTTGTTCTTATAATTACTTCACATCATACTCTAAAAAAATCATTGAGCTGTTAGCTGAGGTTTCTTAACATTTAGGTTACTCCCAAAGGGTCCTGCTTATTCTTAAATACAAAGCAAAAAAAAAAAAAAAACAGCTCCAGCTATTACTTTGAATTGATATATACTGGCATTTGTCTTCAGCTATGGCATTGAGTTCACTACAGTAAGATCAAGACTGGGAGACCTGACAGGGAAAGAGGGAGATAGAATTAAGGACAAAGGTTGGAGAGCTTAGAAGAGAAGCTCTCTAAAGGCAGAAGACCACAGAATCCTCTCGTGTAAGTGACAGCAGTGATTTCCATCAAAACTAGTAGCTTAAAATAGGGAAGAGGAAGGTGAGGAACAGAACTTGTATCTATTTGCCAGAATATACTAAGAGCAGTAATGAAAAATCAACTACCTTTACCTCTATTGAGAAATATCTAGGCTAGCTTCCATCAGGTACCCAGAAGCCAGGAGATGCAGATAGCACTATGCGCTATCTGCCTGTCAGTCCCTCATCACCATAGGCTTTTGTATACGAGAAGCAGAAGGACAGAAGTTAACAGGTGTCTTACGTGCATTCAATTTTGCGCTCGTGAGGAGTGCCAGAATCTGCACCTCAACAACAGCTGCATAACAAATCCTAGCAAGGTGGGCACAGGCCAGAGACAATTATTGCCCATCTTCCACAGTCTAAGCAACAGTGCTTTCCTGTTTTCTATCTAAAAGTAGACTTCTGTCCCTAGTTTTGGATTGCTTGGGTACATAGAATACTCATTTTCTTCTTATTCAGTATGGATATAAAAAAGATTGAGAGGCATCTTTGTCACATCTGGACAGCATGCTGGTATCACCTTATCTCTAAGGCTCCACTACATCTAATCTTAGCAGTAGAGAAGAAAGAACAACTCAAAGTCAACATGAGACTGGGGACTAGATACGGATTAGCTACCCCGAGCCTCATTACTCACAAAATTCAGATGGTGATGCTTCTAGGTTAAGGGAAGCTACTGGCAACAATCAGTTAAAGTTAGCAGCACTTTTTAAAGAAATACAGTATCCATTTGATGCTTTACAGCTGAAGATCTTGCAAGGTGTGTAGTGGCTGCACAACAGCCTGCTGGCACCCACTGTGACCTGTCCTTCCAGCACCTGGTCCTGACAGCATTACTGATCGTTTTTTACAGATGATTCCATAACTTCTGCCTAGGACCACTGCTTTGCTCTGCATTGTAAAGATCAGATATATGTCAGAAAGGGAATAAACATCAATATAGGATGTAAACTGCAACTGAAATCAATCATATTTTCTCAGATGTCTCTTTACAAGTCATGCTGCAAGTCATCTGCTCTGTGTTAAGCTAGATAGAAGAAGCAATAGAGGAAGTGCCTTGCCCATGTAAACACAAGAGAAGACAATCTTAGAGGGTAATAACTGAGTCTTAAACTCTAAGTCTATTACTGATTTTCCACTTAAATAAGAGAAATAAAAAGGACTGCTTTATATAATAGTTATAAAATTTCCTCTTGTGATTTGCTACAAGATCATAGAACAAGGCACGGAAACAAATTTTGAACAGTAAGTTACATCATTTTAAAAGCATGAAAAACTAATGACTTAAGGAAAAAGTTGCAGAACATTAAATAGAATAATTCCTTTCATTCAGAATTGTAAAATGCGTAACATTATCAGGAAATGACTGACTTCAGTCACTGGTATTTCTTCACCGAACAACTCATCCTTCAGCTGCAACTGCTGCGATAATGTGTTTGTTTTTTAATATTTATGAAAATATAAATTTAGGCTAATATGTTCATCATAGAGAACAGAATATGCAATTATTTTAAGATACTGTATGCACTGTTATGGAAGCATATTCCTGTATTATCTCCAACCATGAAGAGAGATGGAACTGTTCTTCCTGCCAACCTCAAGTTTGTGCATTCTGTTTATCCTCATTTACGAATACAGTAATCAAAAACATCTGACATACTTAACAATATAAAAATATAACTACTAAGAGTTATAGACAGGCAAAGCAAATCCACTATTTACTGCAATCAGCAATTGATAGTGTTACTTTTTCTTAAGACACTAGAGGAGGAGGTTCAGTCCGCATGTGCTCCTCTGCAGAGCGTATATCCGCAACTACAGGCCAGGATCATGCTCTCTTTGCAGTTCAGCTTTATTGATAACTGAGACAAAAATTTAACATGCATTGGGCTACATTCCTCCCTAAACCAGCCTGCCAAGGATCACTCGTAAAAGGTGGGTTCCTGAGATGCCAGCCTCCTCTCCTCCACACAAGTGCCTCTGTCTCAATGAATCAGAAGACCCATTTCACCTCCACGTAATGACCTAACGCCTGCAGACTTAGCTGATGGCTAAAAAATCTGTCATCCTCTTACACTTTCTGATACTTGCTCTAAGAGAGTGGAGGGCAGAAGGATAAAACAGAAAAATTTACTTTATCTTTATAATGAAAGTAAGTCTGAAGCATAACCTCCCCATTTCTCCCCCCGAACCCAAAAACAAGTTTGTGTTGCAGGGCTTTAGCTACTTATCTCTGGTTAAGCTAAGCATAGATTTAGCGGTTTCTTCTTCACCTGGCCTTTGCCATAGTTCTGGCTGATTTATCTGCTTCTTTTTGAGAATAGTTGAAAATAGTTTTATTCTGCAGAAACTACCAATTTCAGAAACTTTGTGAATTGTTTCTGGATTTAGCTTGAATCACTGAATAACTTCAACTTCTCCATTTTAATTTAGGGAATGTCACGTTAACTATACTTAAATCACCTCACAAATCAAAATGTGTCCCTAACAAAAAAAAAAAAAAAAAGAAGTATCAGCATCTGACACTAACAGCATATATGTACAGTGGCTCATACAAGTTGCCTCTCACCTGAGAGGTCAGCAATCAAATTCCAATGTCCATTTTGGATTCATGAAGAAACTTCTACTGCGTCTTTCAGAACAATGTCTCAAACAATAAGCTTTCAGATTTTCTAAATAATCAAAAAGAAGATTGGCAGTTCATCCTATTCTTATTTATGAGCTTTGTTCTGTACAAGAATTACTACCTGTGTAATTTAGCATGAAACAGTTTTAGGTTTTAGGCTTCAAGCCGCTCTAAGTGTTTGGTGCTGAAAATTCTCTTTTACAGTGATATTCTCAAAATTATTTCCTTTAGCAAATGTATTATCATTTAATATATTAAAGTGGTACTTGCAGGTTATATTAAAACATATTATGACATAGGCTGTATTTTTGATGTTGCATTCACAGAAAAAGCTGGATGTGTGTGCAGTGGGATTTACCAGTATTCACATGGTGCTTCAGCAACACAAAGATGGATTAATCTCTTGGCGCTTCTAAGAAATGGTAAATTCCTTGAAACTGTTTTAATGGATAAGTATTTCCCTATCAGTATCAGGATTCAATTGGTCAGGTAATTTTTTTTGTTTCATGACTAAGTTTGACTCCGTCTGTGGAAAGCTTCCAAAAAATCAGTAGTTTTAGAGATGGATCACATTGGGTTGTCCACTGAGTATAGCACTGCCCTGGGGCACCTGATTTCGCTCCTGTGCCACTGAACATTTCCGGTGTCACTTGGCCTGACCTGCTTAGGGTGGCTCTGCTTCTCACAGACTCCCAAGCTGGCTCCCACCAAACTGGTCCATCCACCCTGCACGGTGCCAGTGACGTGGGGATTACACTGCAGGTCTGAAATCAGTGCAGCCACATCATTTCAGTAGGACACCTGGGTTAACAAACCTGAGCTTGTAAGTCTGGACACAGACCCAGGCTGATTACCTCTGCAGTGCAAATATGCCTTTAGTTTCTCCAGTCCCAGTTTCTTGCCTGTGAAAAAGCACAGCTTACCACAAAATTGAAGCGCGGAAAACATTAGAAAGATGCAGGCCATACAAATACCTCAAACAGATGCAGAACATGACCTAAATCTAAACATGGATAGATGCCAAGAGGATTTAGGTCACTTTGAGCCCATCAAAAACTAAAATGGCTTTATGTTCATGAAAATCCTTCCACCCTCTCCATACCACAAAGTCCATGCACATATGTTAGCAAATTCAACTTGCTCATAGCTTTCTTTGCATAAGGTCATATTTTTGCCACTAAGAAAGACACACTGTCCTTGACCAAACTAGCAACGTCTTGACCAGAGAAGATACCAACAAGATGCGTCACTGTACTTGTTAATACTCACATTAAATTCTAGAATGAAAGCCTACTAACTGGTCATTCAATAGATTTTTAAATCATATTGAAACTGTGTGAGATTTTTCTATTGTCCATTTTTAACACAAAAAGCATTAAAATATGAATGGATCTGATAATTTCCATTCACCTGTTCTAATGAGAGCATGACATTAGTAACAGACACAGATTTCAATGAAAAGTAACATAATCAGAGCATCTTTTCAGTTGCTCTCATATTGCCAAATCCTACAGAGTAAATGGCTTTCTGATTTCTGGGGTAAAACACATGAGGACTTTACATCACTGATTTTTATAGGATAATGAGGCTGTCAGCACTTTTGAGTCCATGCTACAGGTTTATGTACGCTCTAATTAAAATTACATTTCCAAAAAACTTATTGTAGCTCTGCTGATATTGTGTGTTCTCTAATTACTGCACTACTTTAAAGTTACAATTAATTATGTTAATTTGAATTAAAGTCAGCTTTAGAATTCAGGAACAGCTGCAGGAAGTCACAGGAAAAAAAGAGCGTAGTTTAATATATTCATGGATTTGGACTACACGCAAGCATTGTGTCCTTCCATAGGCCGTACCATGTTTTCATAATGCCTAAATAATGACAATTTTGGGTGACAGGACAATAATTCATAATCTGCTCAGAAACTGCACCTTGAATGATCTGAATCAATTCAGACTGTGAATGATGACCTTGAGCAATCTTTCTTACTGCCTGCTAGCCGGTTTTCACAAGCAAAATCTCCAGACTGTGATTCAAGAGTTCCACCTCTCTACATGCTTAAAACTCAACGAACATATTTATATATACCCACACAAACATACACATACCCACGGTCATTGTTTGTCTTCCTGTTGCCTGAGCTATCTGCGCTGTCTCCCTGTTTTCTAGCCTCTCTTCTCAACCACATCGGATACTAAATTACAAAAACAAAGCCAATGAAACCCCATAAGGTTTTCCAGAAATTCTCATGCAACCTCTTTAAGAGCTAGACCTTTAAGAAAAATACTACCTATCAAGAAACTCGATCAAACTGCAGGAACTGGCAACAGTTTAGGTGCACAGAGAGGATGGGCACTGGGCAAAAGAGTGCAGGAAATTGTCCAAATAATCATTCAACCCACAACGTTTCTTTCAGGACTACTCTATCTTAAGCAGCAGTTCCAAAAGAGCAGGCAATCGATTAAAAATACTTATACTTCCCCATTTCCCAACAGTAGCTTTTTGTCCTTCCAATTTCTGCGGAGGCCTTGGGCTCATAACAGTTATCCTGGCACTAACACATGAACCTGTTTCCAGCCTTACCTGTTTCCAAGCATACTATCATTTTATTTCAAACATTTTAAGAGACTCAAGCACAGGCCAGCTCTTACGCAGTTTATGTGAAAACTTTTTTCAGCTAATGCTAGGAGAGCTGTGGCTCTGAATCTGTAACAGTGTAACAGCTCTTTGATCACAAGACATTGCTGAACTTTTTTCAAAAAAAAAGTATGGTAAGAAAATAAAAAATGTTACAGCACAGCCAATCACCAAGCTTAAATCAACACAGCAAATTCAAAATTTTGGATGAAATTTCATTCCTCATTTACTGCTTTGGATAACTATTTATGATTTTTTATTTGAATACACTGATGGATGGTACAAGATTTCCAAGCATTATTTGCTAAAAAAAAAAAAAAAAAAAAGGCTGCTCTCCTTTTGGTTTTCTTCGGATTTAGCTTGTTATGATTTTGAAAAGGTTAAAACCTGCTTCGTGAAACAAACTTGTAGCTCAAGTACAAAGGCATTCATATGTTTAATGAGTGCCATGTGCATTTAACATAGTCCATAGAGTTTTCTGTTCAAGTACTTTTCCATCGTTAATGGATCGTATACGGTTCTACAAATTAATTTGTTTTATTAATTCCAGTGTGGAAGGATCAATAAAACTTCAGATTCTAGTCTGCATTTAGGTTTGTATTACACAGCTGTGATCATGTGACTAACAGTTTTGTGAACTTACACCTAGATCAGATGAGTGAATCGTGGGTCTGTAAGAGCAGACTCTCAGGGGAAGAAGAGCCAAACCAGTAATTTATAAAACTGAAATCCATTTCAGTGACACTAAAATAATAAAAGGGTTTACAAATAGTTTCTCTCTTTGTTACACTCAGATTACTGTGTCATCTGGGTGAGACTGTAGACTTAAGAGTATATCACCCAAACAAACAAACCTATTTACTGAATCTGAACTAAGTGCTGAAGTTTACCTCTAATGATTGTTGACTGATCTTGGCAAATAAAGTGAATTAGACCACACATAGTTGAGCTCGACAAGTCATCACTAGTCAGTGTGTTCTGAGGGGATAGAATGAATAAAAGTTGCCTCTCGGCTTAATTTTTTTTTTTAAAGGAGCACCACAGTCATGTTGAGAGTAACACTATCTTGACATCCTTTCAGAGCTGTTGTTAGCACTGGGAATATCTTGTCTTTCTGAGATT
Organism: Struthio camelus; assembly: GCF_040807025.1. Classification (NCBI taxonomy): domain Eukaryota; kingdom Metazoa; phylum Chordata; class Aves; order Struthioniformes; family Struthionidae; genus Struthio; species Struthio camelus. The sequence continues at coordinate 110,803,315 of NC_090942.1, read as the reverse complement.
CTTTTTTTTTTAAGATGTTAAAAAATGGAGCCATTCTAACAGTTTACCCAATTTTTATCTATCCAAACACTTATAATACACTCATCGCCCTAGTATTTGTAAGCCTGATACTTGAGTGTTGTCATACAAAGGATTAGTGTTCAAATCCCACGGGGCTCGGAGCGCTCCACATCAAACAGAAGATTTCATCCCCAGTTTCTGTGTCGCAGCTCTGGGGTGGCAACCAGGTCTACTCAAAGAGCACTGCACTGCGAGGCTGAAGAGCTGCCTGTTTTGACTCAGCTTTTTTCACATCCTGAACACCTCTGTGCCTCAGTTTCCAAGCAAAAGAGAAACAATGATACTTCTAAAAAGCCTTCAGTTCTATACCTGAAAAGCCAAAATACAAATTCGCTCTATTATTATTCGCTATGAAAAAAAAAAAATCACATGAAATACCAGCGAAAGGTTCAAGATATTAGCCACATCTAATTCCTTCCACCAAAAGAAAAGTTGCAATGACACACATTCTGTCACTCGCATGAAATTAAAATAGGATAAATAATCCTGACCTAATAAAAACATACGCATAAAACCCTGTGCACTTAAAAGTCATGTTGCATTTATTCATTTGAGAAGAAGAAGAAAATTTTTTCCATTTCTCTAATTTCATGGACGTTCAGTTATGACTCAGATCTTGATTTCAACTTTCATGAACAAAAGGTAGCATGTGTCCTGTGCATTCGCGCTGCTCTCTTGGCCTGATTATGATCAGAAGAACAGAAAAGCCAACCTTTTTGGATGTACTTTTCATCACAAAAAAGTACCTTTGCTAAATTACTAACCTATCGCTCCCGGGACATCTTTCTTCTAGGTATTACCGTTGCTTCATTCACAGAGGGCGGCAGGACAGGGATGGGGACAGGGCGGCAACGCCCTGCCCTGCAGCCACGGGGAGCACCCACCGCCCCAGCAGCCCCCGCTGCAACACACCAGGGAATAGAAATGCTGAGGGCCACTGCTTTAAAGGGAGTAAGGAAGGTCACCTGTGCTTTGTTGTGTCAGTAAGACTCGGAAAGAATACACACAATTCAACCTTTCCACATAAGTAAATATATAACTGCATTCCTTAAGTTCAGCTTCTGTAACTAGTCGTAAATTGATTTGTTTTTCATGGATGCTTACATTTTGTGCTACTTTTTACTTGGTTTAGGTAAAAAGTTGTATTGCTTCTGGCTTCCCACTATTTCCTCCATAGCTGAGTTGTCTTTAAAATAAGAAAATTCACACACCGGGCTACACAGAAGTGCCATAATTGCCAAATAAATCAAGCCTACCATAAAACTTAAGTGTGAAAACAAAATGAAGGCAAGATAAACTCTTCCAAAACAATCGACAAAGATTCAGTCTTATTTCTCATTTGCAGAAACTGCAACCTCCGATGACATTAGGTTTCCATCGCCCATCTCCCCATCACCAAAAAAAAAAAAAAAAAAGGAACGTTTTTACTTTTTTGGCAAGCTGCAGTATTCGTGGCAGATGATTTTGAGCATGCAACTGCATGGAACACACAGCGCTGCCGACCATATCACCGCACAGGAAGCTGGAGCTCTTCAAAGGTTATTTTAGAGACATCAAAACCATCTGCAGTCTAATACAACACTAACATCTTTTTAAAAGTATCTATGAATCCTCTCTGTCCAAAGGACACTGAGCTCATTTGCTCCCTGGAGATTTTCAGCTGTGCTGTATATTAGCTTGTGTGATCATCAAAAAGCAAACACTACATGCTCTAAATTCTTTTGCAAGTGCATTAGAAGCTATTTCTTAAGTTCTTTTTAGCTACATCTTTTGTCACCTATGTTTTTCAGATATCTAGTAACTGAGGCAAAAAAATGTTGTTTTAAAAAAAAAGAACTCAATCTCAGTGTAGTGTAGGAGGAATAAATTAGCATGCTTTTTGCATACAAGCTTCAGTTGACCTGGAAAAAGTAGAGGGAAGTGATGCTTCCTCTAATTGAAACCTAGTACACAGATAAACTTGCACACATCTAACCTTTGTTCTCTCCCTACAAAGCTGCTCAATTACACATGAAAAAATGGAGCACAATAAACACTATGGCATCCATTTGCACCACAGGAATCCAGTTTAATTATTCCCACTAGGAGATATGAAGTATTTCCTAATGCAAATACTGGACTTCCAGAACATCAGCATCGAAGATCTGCACTATATTTTCCCCCACAGGGAGGGAGAGTAAAAAGTGTTGCATTTTTCACTCAGTTTAGGCACAATTTTTTCTGCTGGTTCTACTACAGAATTACAAAGACAAATGCTAGAGCTTTCAGAGCAGATCTTATAATATGAAATACAAATTCACATAGCAAATTATTGTCAAATATAGCTATTTTTGTAAATATTGACAGAAATGTAACAGAGTAAGCTCTGCATTTATTCATGGAGTGACTACATTTTAGTAAGTAACTCTCTGTAAGCAGCAAGTGTTTTAGTGCTGTTTCAGCATTAGCTATGTGGCTATAAATTACCACCAGTTATAACCCAAACAGGTAATCAATTTGTAGAACATATAAAAATCTGGTATTCTTCATTTCAAAACAAATGGCTGGTGAGCAGCAATAATAATCTCTTTAAAGCAGGCTGACTGATTTGTTAATGATTTAATCAACAATTCAAAAGGTTTTTATGACACAAAATTCAAAACTGAAGCTTCAGCCTAAACTAAACAAATATATACTGCCAAACACTGAATCCAACCTCTAAGTAGGGGAGTTTCATCCCTACTCCTTGCCAGTACTGCTCTGCCTCTGACCTTGCCCGTGACCACCTCTCTGAGTCCCTTTCCATGCACTGTTTTTGCGGGCTTCCTTTTTTGCTTCTGATTTTTAACTTGACACGCCATTTCAAGAAAAACAATGCTGGACAAACGACATGTTTCAGGCAAATGTGGTAGATTCAGCAGTTTAACTTGTGTACAGAGACACATACGCATCTTTGCCATACATATAGCTTTAAAATTGTTACCATGTGCCAAGTAAACTTTTACAGATGTCCAGCAACAGAGTTCAAAGAAACTGCACTGTGTCTTCCTGGATATATACCAGTCAAATATATAAAAACAAAGAAATGTCAAGATATCAAATGAACTGGCCATTGGGTGCAGCTCAGATAAATGGGAGATCCAGGACTTCTGCTTTTTCTTCTAATATTCTTTCTTTATCATTACCTGAACTGTATTTACAATAAGAGTCTGCAGTTATTCTGAACTTAAATCATGATGCATTCCAGCCAAATTAAATTACTTTTTCCTTCAGTTTTCAAAAGAGTATTTCTACAAAACAGAACATGCGTGAATTCTCCTTGTGAGAAAGTTTTGTGTGCACACACATAGCCATTCTCTCACTTTCCTTCTGTAAATCCATTATACATGTTATTCTGAGACAAATATTTCTGTTGGTTTGGGGTTATATACATAAATTTAATCACAAAAAATATTTAAGCACTTTGCCTGGTAGAACCAATAATGTTCTACATAAGGTATGTCTGAAGAAGGCATCTGCTCTGCCCCAAAGAATCTGCATTTATTTTTTATCGCTTTAAAGACAAATATATTGCTAAGTCATGTAATAAATCTAAAACCTTGTAATGAAGCCGGTAACTATTTAGAAGTTTAATTCATTGCGTACCATTGACCACTCACCTGTTCTCCAGATCTGTGTTCACTAATCTATTTTCCCTAAGGCTATTTCTAACATTCCTAACATTTAAATGTTTGAACAGTTTCAATCACTTCTTAAAAAAAAAAAACAAAAAAACCTGCCCCCTACCAACAAGGAACGATTTCCTTTTCTCTCTCTCCATTGTGGAATTTCCATCTACCCCTTATCCCCAAAATATCCACCCACCACTCCAAATGACACTTCCCTAAGGCACAGGACAAGCAATATTCAGTCCTGGAACAGTGACAGGTTTAAAGTATAATATTTCACAGCCCATTAGGGCTGGAAAGAGAGTCTGTTTATCATTTAGTGAGCTACAAGTTCCCTTTCCAATAAGAGAAATCTTGCTTCTACTCTGAGTTACTCTCCATATATACATATATATACACGAGTGTGTGTGTGTGCGCGCGCGTGTGTGTATGCATGTGTGCATGTATAAATATAATGTATATATATGTATACACAGTGGCCCTCCAAATATACATCTCTTTATATACATCAATCACAGTTTAACAAAAAAGAATTTGTGGAAATTATAAGGCAATTTTTAAAGTTTCTACAATTTATTACTTACAATTTTGCCTTCTTTTCTAGTTCCACACAGGTGGATTTGTTCTATGAGGGGAAGTCAGTCAGGCAAAGAAAGAGATGAGGGATAGCATCAATACAACTGAGAAATAATTCAAGAGAGTTTTACAAAACTACCTTTTTCTTCCATGTGAGTTATGTGATATATGGAGAATTCATGGTGTTTTGGTATAACATAAAGGCTTTATTTGCCTTTGCTTAGGATGAACTGCACAAGTAACTTACAGCTCCCATACACAATACCATCAAAAGCTCATGCCAATAAAAAGTACTACGCTATTACGCTTTCTTCCTCTCTTAAATCTAAAGCTTCCTCTCATATAAAAGTTCTTCCCGCATTTGCTGCAACAAGCTCAACATGACAATGAAGCTAGGGCTCTAATCACATCCAAACAAGACATCAACATTTCATATGCAATAATCTATTCCAAATGCTAGTTATACGTGTCTTGATAATGCTGGTTTCCAGCAGGTCACAGGAGCTATATTTTCTCCTCAGTGCTCCTCCAGGAAAGCTTCCCACGTGCTGCAGTCTGTCATTCAATATGGGAATTGCACAGTTTGAGTGTTTAAACCAAGGAGAGCAAGGGTTGCCACTTTCATACCAATTCCAGGGGTAAAAAAGGTAATCTTGACACCTTCTACAGAAAATGCAACCAAAGACTCAAAAATGCAGTTACATTTTGAAATAATCCGGCTCAATTTTGCAGTGTGCTGACCATATTGCTAGACCTTCATGAACTACTCATAAAAGAAAAACTCTCAACAGAAATTTTGGATCTAGAAATAATGACAATCAAAAAAAAAAAAAGCCTACAATCCTAACCGTAACAATTTTACAGCCCTGTCTCACACACAAGCTGCTTTCCTTTGCTTTCCCAAATCTAGCGGTCATTCTCTTTCTCGTGTGGAGTAAGATTCAAGTAAAATTCACTTAATCATCTCTGCTAGAGAGATTTGGGTAACAACTAAAGGAAACGAAGAGCTATATACATCCAATGCTGAGGGTGCAGCCAGGTACCTGTCCTCAGGCTATATGCTGATAATAAAGAATATCAGAATGTACAGTAGAGCAAAGAAATGTTATATTCTCAGTATGTTCATATGTGTGAAATAATTTGCATATTACAACTTCTCAGTGTTCAGAAAACAAATAACATGGAAGCACGGTACAAACTTTGTGAACATCGACATAGGCGTGATAATCTGGATTAGTTATTTCAGCTGAAATATGTTTTCTGCTCACTCCTCTAAAGTTTGCTTAGCTCTTTTCAAAAGAAAAATGAGCCATGCAGTTTTGCTGTGCAATTTATTTTTGGTACAATAGGCAGTTTTTTTCCCCATTTCAACGAATCAGTAAAACAGTTGTTGAGACAGGGCCTCTTAAGCAGAGCACAACTGTGCGTCTGCGTATATGCACATTTGAAAGACCATTCTCAGTTTTACCACTTTTTGTTTTTTTATTTCAGATGTCATGTTAGATCTTTCTCAAATGCTAGGGACGTAATGATCTTATTTAAGAGTTTGCAAAGTACATGTTTCGTACAATGCACGAAATATAAAGCACTCCAGTTGAGATGACAATGCAAGAAGGGCTTTGACTGGTAAAAGGAACACCTCCTAGGTAAGCACTGCATATTCCACTTACTTAGCAAGGGCAGGCAGAGGCAAGCATCAAGAGAAACCAGAAAATGAAGATATGAAATGTAAATGTCAAAATTAACTCTGTCCAGGATGACTCTACGAACATTTCAATTGCATTTTCAACAACACAGTGAACTCATATTTAATGATATCACTACATCTGAAGACAGACTGGACTAATTTTGAAGGCTCATTCGCTGTCAGTGGTTATCCGGTGCATCAGGAATATAATCAGAGGCCAAGAATCAAGGAAGGAGGTTGACCTGAGAAGTTGGTCTCTAGTGTGTGTGCTTGAACAATGTTATCAATGCTCCCTATTGACAAAGATTACCAGTACCGTTTTATGTTTAAACCCTGTTCAGTGTTCAGGATTAGAACTGTGTCCTAATTACGTCTTGTTAACATACTCCTTTTGCAGATTCCACTCCAATATTGTTCTCATATGCCTATTCTTTTACTTTGCCAGAATAAATGTGACTTACTTGTATCTATAAACTTGTCTTAAAATAAGAATAACTTAAGATAATTTGACAGACACCAAGGATGTTATCTCTAAGAAAGATTTTTTCTTTCTTTCTCCGTTTTGTTTTTGTTTAAGAAATATGTAAAACTATCTGGCTGCATTTTCCCTCCAAGATGCGTTTTGGACTCTTCAGAATCAGGATGCAATTTTTAGTTTGAGGCTGATGTCAGATCAATGACAAATAATCTCCATTGCAATGTGCAAACTGATATATAATGGCACGTTACAGGGAACACGGAGCTCGAACTGATTCCAGGAATATCCCAACAGCTTTACAAAACAGTTATCCAGCATTTTGAAATCTGTAGCTTCACTGCTACTACTATGTTTTATAAAAGAAGAGTAAAAATGTTTGTCTCCAATATTTTTATTTTGTTTCATTTTTGCCTGCTCATATATATCAAAAGTATTAGGAATTTTCATACTATGCATTTCTTTGCAGCAAAACTCATGCATGGATGTTTTTATGCATCGAAATGTTAATTCAGCCCCTCTCTAAATAAGAAGTAATGACTGTATATTTTTCAGTTTAAAAAAGCAAAAGCGAAAGAAGGTCTAAAATGAAAGAAAAGTTCTGTTTTCTCAGTGAATTCCTAATAAATAAAGTAAAATACAACTGATTTTCATTTTGCAACTGCCTCAGGATCTGGTACATCCTGGATCAGCTTGCCAGCACTTGGCTTCTGTTTAGTTCACTGGAAAAAAATCTTTTTGGCTTCTGGCAAAATCCTGTTCCCTCCTGGAAGCCTGCCCAATAGTTGTGGTTCCTGATCCTTTTTTCTGCGGACAGCTCAGACATCTCTGGGCTAGCTTGCCTTCTGCAGTCCTCTAGATTTCTTTGCTGTGCTTTTTGGACCAAGTTCCAAAGAGCTTGCACTCATAAGCATTCTCACAGCTCCCGCCTTTGGCATGCTGTTCTGGCTTCTGAGCTGACTCTGGCATCGTTTTCCAATAGTTCCTTTCCAGCAATGAGTCAATCTGTGGTGCAAGTCGCAGCACAGCCGCTCTCTTCGTCTTTCTCTTATTTAGCTAGCAGTACTCCTCTTAACATCTTGTTTAAGTCTAAGCTTTAAAACGATTTGTAGGGGTCAGTAGCAGCTTTGTTCCCTTTTGTCTGGAATATATAACTCCTTAAAGGCTATTTCCTTCTCTTGAATAAAGCTTGAATATGAACAGATTCTATTCACTTTTCTAGCAAGTTTTCAGACATAGATGCCTTCTTAGATAGTGCAGGCAATACTACCAGCTGAGAAAATGGTTGTAGTTCAATAAAAAAAATATAGCACCATCTCCTATAAGACTTGGCATGGGGATTGCTTTAGATTTCATCTATTCATCTTTAATGAGAATGATCGCTTGCTGGCGCTCTCTCTCTCTCTCTTTTTTTTTAATCCAAAAGCCAGTGCAGCTACAGAGCACTGAACCAGATCTGACTCTGGATCCTAATGAGCACAGTAAAATAGCCTAGTCTCAGTCCCCATCTTCTGCCTTGCATCTGTGCAACCATAATGAAATGTAAGGAAGTTAGGAACTCCTCTATGAAACCTACACTGCCAATGATGATAAAGGAAAAATATCATTAAGTATTAAGGAGTCATCAAGGACTTGCTTCTTGTAAAGACAGGGTCTCTGACCTATAAATCCAGTAGTATTTACATACAGTAACTTTGCTTGCTGCTGTTGCAGAAAGACCTCTAAAGCAGAACCACATTTCTAAAAACAGTTCATCCTTATTATTTTGAACAAAAAGCATGCTCCCTTATCATTCTCCTGTGGCAGCAAATACCTGGTGGCTTTGGGATTTAATGGCAGGCCTCTGTGTAGCTCTTAAAGTCACTACTGAAGCCGCAAGGTAGTTAGGAACTCCAGCATGCATCTAACTGCAAAACCGTAAAGGGTCCATTCTTCTTAACACAGAGCATAGGCTGCATTGGCACATCAATTCCACTTGCTTTTTTATGCTTTTAAATAATAAAGACATTAGTACCATCAAGAAGATTTAAACAAGGACTTCTGTACAGTACCTTGCTCAGCTTTGTCCTTCTTTGTGCATTATAGCATAGCACTTCATAGTCTCTCATTCCTACCTTCACGCATTCCTTGTTAAAGTGGTGTAGCTACTTCCGAATAAAGTAGTTTTAATTAGTCAGTCTCCTCTGTTATCTTGAATTGTCATATCATAGAAAGATATATATGAGTTTAGGAGTTGAAGTGCAAATCGAAAATAGGATTCTGGCATTTGAAGGTTATTTGTCAGACTGAGGTTCATGCCATATCAGCCACTTTATATATGACTACAAGGGAAACATCTGCAAGGTCTAACAGCTGATAAGGAGTAACCTACACTGCTACTAAAAAAAAGGAAGACTATATTCTATTCAAAGGCTGCAGATAAGACTAAATGAACTGAGATTTCATAATGGAGAAGTGATGGATAACATAGACCTAATATACCCCATATAAACAAGGCACTAAAAATTTGTTAAAAAAGAGATTCTTAAGCTGAATTTTTCAGGTGTTTGCAACCCTGCATAAAATAAAAAAAAATCACAGTTTTAAATAACTCTCTCTTTCCATACCATCTTTTCCAAAGATACTATTTCTAAATTAGGATCATGTGATTCTCCTCTGTCTCTCCAACCCATGTTTTGGCAAGCATTACTAAAACACATTATTTTAACCAGGATAGAACATGCAGGCACAGAAAGAGCCTTGGGATATTTGCTTTGCTGGCCATTTTCACAGGGAAGGGACCGAGCCACATAAATTTTAACAGTACTCTTGCTGGTCAATTCAGAGAGAAGCAAAGCTGGTTGTGGCATGGAAAAGAAGGATGGAATTAGAAGTTTAAAAAAAAATCTTTTCACTGACAATAAACCAGCCTGACCTTTTGAAGGAGGCTACTCTTTCCCAATACTAAAGCTTAAATGAGCTGAAAAGGGGATCTCAGCACCACAGAATGATCTATAAATGGAGGATCGTATAGCAGAGGAAAAGAGGGATGGCAATGGTCTGAGGAATTAATCCACAAGACTGAAAGCGGTGTACTGCATTTAGCTAAGTCTCAAACCAAAGCTATTTGCATGTGCATACTGATTTAACTCCTCTGTTTAAAAAAGGCCTAACACTACAATAGGAAGATAGCTTCACATCTCTGCTGAAATGAAATCAAGTCCATCTCGTGTTAAGTAAATCTAGGACAATACATCTGGCTAAAGATAGTACTATATGCTGGTTTTAGTTTCTCAGGTATTAAGATACCTTAGTTGCAAAATGGAAAGAAATCTCAGAGCTTAACAGACCTTCCAGTCAAGATCAATTCTATCGCACCCTAACCCTTCAAAATATTTGTAGCCTTGTCAACAGTTTTTCTTTAAAAATACATTGCTGAATCCAAACTTTAATCTAAAACATTTTATTTGGCCAGGAGCTGCTACTTCTCAACCAACCGCTAAAAATGTTGTGCCAACATTTTTTTTTCTTGTCTCGTAACTCAGAGTTGTACTCTCGAAAAGATTGTTAAATATGTTACAAGATATGTCGTTCACAGCAGTGATATCACACTCGTAAGTACAGAGGCTTTCATCATACAATAACTATTAGCTGCCAGCTTTCTTTACTGTGTATGAATGAATAAAATGGGATAACCATGTGTCATATGAGCATAACTGGCTGAAGTGATCAATTTGATTGGCTTCCAGTCATGCGGTTTTCATAGCTACACAAATCACTATGTATTTGCCTAATTGCTCAGTAGGTGTTAAATAACAGAATGTGTGTTTTAGGAATGGCATTTAAAAAAACATTAAAACCATTTAAGGTCAGTAACTGCTCCAGGAAAGCCAAAGGTGAAGTATCATGCCAGGATTTCCACATTGTTTAAAAACAAAGGAAAAATCCATGCAGGCAAACGCATCTGGTGAAAAAATTATTCTGTAGAATGCATTGGAAAAGTAACTTCATTCTGTAACTACTTTCATAATTCAACTCTTATGTTACTTGTAATGCTCCCAGGTCTAGGAGGGACAAAGGGAAGTTTGCATCCAAAAAAGTAATACACATGGTTTTAATTGCTTTTTTCAGGGTCCAATGTAAAGAAAAACTATTCCAAACTCCAGCTTGCAAACTAGGTTTTCATGTGAAATTTTCCAATAAAAAAGGCAGCAACAGATGTGGCTGAGGCTATTAACTTGCTTGGGACATTTCTTTCAATCTGTCCACCTCCAGTCAACTGCCATCTACTTCTTTCTAATCAACACTGTTTTAACTTAGAGCAGTCAAAAGACTTCCTTCACAAAATCGCTTGCCACAGGCAATCAGCTGTACATACAACAATGAGCATTACTTCCCTTATGTCCTCTTTTTTTCAGAATCTATTCCTGATTTTTTCCTTTTATTCCTGATTTGATAGATTTCATAGAGAATATCAATTTATTTTAAATAAAGTAATGAAATACGGTATCAAGCTACTGCACAACAATGTTGCTGGCTGTTTTAATGCTAACCAAAGCAAAAGAACTCACAACACTGAACTTTTATACGCTACAAGCAACATTTTCCTAATTTGATTCCTTGGCCTTGGCTACAGTCATTTAGGCTGCTAGGCAGAGTAAGCCTTCACTTCCAGAAGTTATATCCAATGTCACAGTACTATTCTAATGCCCTCAGAATAAGGGCTATCTTTCCTTAAGCAAATTCATTGAGAATTTCCATAGCTGAAAAGTATCAGCTTTTACATACCCTAGGCTCTCAATTTCCCATGAATGTAAGTAAGTGTTTAATTCTGCAAAAGAGCCATTCCTCTTTTTGTGGAAAACTTCAGTGCCATAATCAAGTGACTTTAAGTAAACCAGCAGTTCAGGAATAATTTGTTTTTCTGTGTTTTCCATGTAACATTTTTCAAGGTCAGGGACAGAAGAGGAACCACCAGTGTGGAAAGAGAGGAGACAAGAGAGACAGAGAGGAGGAGGAAGTTTCCCAAACCTGCTCTAAACACTGTATGGTGTAATGCAGCATTAGCTGATACAATGTATAAATACACAGATAATTCCACCATGTGAGACTTTCACAATTCCTCCAACAGAGCGGGAGTCCAGCAAATACTAGAATTTTGTTATAAAGAGCTTCTTCTTTTCCTCAGCAAAGAACGTCTGCATTTTCTGTCTGGCATGTATGTACAGAAATTACGCTAATCTGCAAGAACAGAATTTTGATACTCAGTCACTCTCTTTTAAGACCCTTAAAATCCTGATCAAGGAAGAAACAAAGTCCCAGGAATTAAAGGATAATTAGGTTTTTGTTTGGCTTGATTTCATTCTCCGATTGTTACGTTCTTGCAGCTCAGATCATGTCTTTTACATCCTTTATTTCTATTTTTCCCATATAACATTGCATCTCTCCATGATGGGCTTCCAAAGCAATATTCCAGTTGTAATGGAGACATGAAAAAAAATCAGATAGAAATGAAAATACTGTACATGCTGATATAATATACAATTCTATAAAAATTTATAAAACTACAAAATTTAGGGGAAGTATAGGTAATAATAACTGTTGGATTACAACGAAAATTCTTCACTGAGGGCCTCTCTTCTTCTACCATTTTTTACTTCACAATGAATTTGTGTCAGGAGGAGGTGGATATCAGAAAGGGATTCATGGATAAATAAACAGCTTCCCAAAATTGACAAGGTCCCCCCTGGAAAACAATTTATAGATCAATAAGTAACAATAATGTTTTCCTACCACTCATTTTTTGCTCCCCAATGGAGGGGGAAAAAAAAAAGATTGAACGGTGAATCGTATCTGCCGTGTCTGTATTTCTCACTAGGCTCCACGCTGATGTGTCATTGTCTCTGAGAAAAGCATCATGCACACTAATTTCAAAAAAAATTATAATCTCAACTTAATGTAAGGATTGAACTACACCCAAATGTTAGAACCTCATTTTAATCCATAGCTTACCTTAATTTAATGAAATTTAGGTATCTTGCATTTTGCCTGCAAGAACATTTGCCTGCAAGTTGCCAGTGAACACAAAGATAGGGAATGCTCTGAGAAGCAGAGTGAGGCTGTCTTTTTATATATGTTCTTACCATGCCATGACACCAGGTAGGTACCACATTTGGTGAGAGAGAGAACCCCTGACTATACCGAGCATAACCTTTAGTTCAACAATACCTTTTCTGCGATGAATGTTTTCATAAAGAAATTAATCCCGTTAATAAAAAATTGAGTTTCTCAATTTGAATGAACTCAGAGACTAATGGGAAAAGGCAGTCCAAAAATGAATTTGCCAATTGTGCAGCACAGCAGGCAGAACCAATGAGATTAGTATTTCAAGACAACCTGAGAAATGTTTTTTGCTCTCCTTCTTGTCTGAAATTTGCACTCTGCTCTCTTAAGCCTTAGAATAAAAAGGAGGAGAAGAAATGAATAGACAAAATTCCAAAGGTTTTCAAACACATTTCATGTTGTCCTTTCTAGTTCTTTCATGGCCATTCACAGGGCTTAAAAAGTCTGAATCCTATCTATGATGACATCTTCAAACACCACCTGAGGAGGGGGAAAAAAAGGCTGGATGTTCTCAATAATTATGTTTGTTCTTAATAATTATGTTGTCAACTGTGTATTTTCAGGTAGAACTAATCAAATTAATATGCTTTGGCATATGTTAAGCCAATACCCAGCATAGACTTCTTTCAGGAAGCATTCCTAATAACTTTAACATACTTTTAAAAGGAAGTTCCTGGATGTAACTGGCTGATGTTTAGCTCTTTAGAGATTGCAGACACATACATCCTCTTGAGCGTTAATTTGGCTGGAAGTTTGGAAATATCAACAGTTTACGGACTAAAGAACAGTTGCCAACAACTGATCCTGGAAGAACAAGAAAAAAAATCCTGTTTATAAGAACACAGCAGCCATTGGACATTTGTCAAAGTATTACAAAGGGCTCACAAGGTCCATTAAAAATTATATAAACCTAACTTCCTCATTCTTGAGAAAAGGCATACTGCCTCTATATGTAATGACAAGGACGTACTGGACACGGATTTTTGCATCTAAAAATTCTTTCATCAAGAACAGAAAAACACGGAGCACTACCTATGTAATTCCTCTTCTCAGACTAAGGTTACAAATTACTTGATCACTGGAATTTGCTTAACAAAAGATACAATTCAAAAACTTTTGCAGTTTATCCTTGCTGTTCCTTGTACTCTCTCTGTTTCTTCCTCGTTTCTCCTCTGTAACTCCTTCTCTGCAGCAACATTCAAATCTTCATTCCTGACTGGTCTCATATCTCCATTCTGCTAAACAGATCAATAGTAGGAAAACGTCATACCGAAGCGACTTTCAGGTCTGAAAACGGAATAAGTGTATGGGCAAAGACAGCTCATACTTGTGCTTCACTGCACTTTCAGGCAACCACCAAGGCTGCCAACATAAAACTAACTACATAAAAGATGCTATTTCATACAAGCTCCATTAATGCACTATGTTATACAAACAGCTGTTGGGTTAAATGCTTACATGCTCACCTACAGGATTTCTTGGAGCAAACAGCAGCACAAGCCAGAAAAAATATGGAGTTTGAGAATAAGAAGCTTTGCAGGGTCTAACTGCAGGGAAGAGAACCAGGCTCTTCAATGTCCGGAGCAATCTCTATTGCCTGTTAGGGAAAACAAGCAAACAGCAAATCTGGCTCCCATACATGTCTACATACCTGCGTGTGCTTATGTTTAGGCAATTAAGTCTGCATTTCAGATTTTACCTGAAACATGGGTATTTTCTTTAATCGGGGATGGAAATAAGTAGCTGAAAAGAAGAAAAGAAAGTCCTACGGTATAGAAAGAGTCACCTGAGTGAAAAGATTAAGTTAAGTTAAATGACTAAGCAATAAGTCAAACATCCATATATATTCTTCTTTCAGTTCTTCCTCTTACACAAATCAAATTTCTAGACATCTAAAACATGTGTCTAACCTGAGCATGTGAGAACTCCCACTGATGCTAAAGCATTTAAAGTCCGCATCGTGCTTGAGAACTTCTCTGAACCATACTGTTAATACAAGCCATGAACTGAAGTATATCAAGCAAGAGTGCTTAGTTTTCTCTCGTTTTGAGATTGTAGTAATTTTGGCTTGATAGAAATGGCTCAAAACAATATGCAACATTAAATAGTTCAATAAGCACAAAAAATGAAAGAAATAGTTCAGATGATCACCACTGAAATAATAATGAAATTCTGGTGTTAGCATGTAGCACTGACAGAGTGGCGGAAAAGGTGACTAGTTTGCACTTCTATTGCTAAAATTTAAGATTTGGAGGGCCTGATGCTGCAACTGCCTGCATGTCGGTTCTAGGATCCACTCATTCTCCAGAAGTAAGCTTCAGGATCAGGCCATCTGTTAGGCCTGTAGGTGCTTCATTTCCCCATTTCTGGCTTTCTGCTAAAACTGATTTTTTTTTAATGCCTATTTATTCACAATTATTTTATATTTCTATGATTTAATATTGATCCATTTGGGATTAGCAGATGGGGAGTTTATTCTCATTACTAAAGCATGATTTTGTTTTTTTTTACCTTTCTAATTCATGGCCCCTATCACCCTGTGAACATCCTCATTAAAGAATGCCCTCTGTTTTTTAATTGAAAAACCATTTTTACAATTTTGTTTTTGTTGGTTTTGTTGCTTTCTGTCTATTTAGTTAACACTCTCAGGATTTTATCGTCTCTCTTTTGTTCCCTCATGCTCTTTTATATCTGAAAGACTTAGACCATACTATTTCCCTTGTGGCTCTAACAAAATACCGTGGGAAATCTTTAATTTTACAACTTTATAATTAAGATAAGTGAAGCTAAATAGAAAACTGCTCTTATAGAACTAAAGAAATTCAAAGAAAGATTTGTAATTAGTAAAGTCTCAAAAGGATTCTACATAAAAAATGTGCAAATTTGTACATCACAAAAGAGACTCTCTTTTAAGGCCAATGAGAATTAATATTTACAAATTGTTCTGAATCCTTTTCTCTAAGTATACAATAGTTCACTTGTTAACACTGACATATTTATCTGGCCTTTCCCAGTCGTAGGAAAAAATTATGTCAATTTTCCCTCAGACTGCTTTCCTATTCTGTCACACACATTATTTCATGAAACATGAATCCAAATGTTCTGTTTCTTTTCAATTTCCTTTCACCACAAATTCCAGAGCCCCCCATTCCATGGCTTTTAGTAACAATTCAGTCTTTCTAGTCTAATGGCAAAAACGGAATACTGTTGTCTTTAATCAAGCCACTTTTGACATGTCTTCAATACTGAAGATTCAATCCTTTGTTAGAACTACTTCTCTCCAGGTCACAAGTTATGCCTATGGTTCTACATTAACTATCTATTCTCATAAGATACAGCAAAGTTTGACAAGATGACTGAAAAACACAGAACACTCACATAACAGAAGAAAATAAAACCCTAATGGATATGAAGAAAGAACATTTTTTTTTACAAGTCCTAATAAGAGGACACTTCTAAGTGACTCAGGTGACTGTAGTTAATGTGAAGGCAACCCATATTACTTGGAAAAGAAAAAAACCAAAGTGACAATTTGTAAATAATTAAAGGGAAGATCTTTGTCACTTTCTTTTCCAAACTGAAAAACTATTCCTTAGCTGGTTCATACCACCTATGAACCCGAGTCTGGGTCAGAGGTGATAGCTGAACAGCTGAAGGTCCAAAGCAGCTGAGTTCAAATTAAGACTACAAAAATTATGTAATCCTGACACTTTCTACCCTAAAGAGCTCACAAATACAAGATATGTGGCAGACAGTACAAATAACGGGACACAATTTACTGATGCATTCAGTAAATCAGGGAAAAAAACATCATTAGTGAGTGGACTTTCTTCACTAGCTGCAGTTTTTGAATGGTTTATCCTGTTGACAACATAATGACAACTACAACCTTGCTGCAACAAAAGGATCCACAAATACACAGGGGAATCCCTGTAAAAGTAAAGAACGGCATATCATTTGATTGGAAGAAATAGATGTCTTTCACATAGTGCAGAAAGGCAAATCCGCATTACAGCCTTTGACATAAGGTCTGAATGGGAAAGTTTTCTATGTTATCATAGATTTACCTCATCTGAGACTGTTCTTGCTTCTGATTAACAACCATCCTTGATTAGCCCTGTCTCTTTCTCCAAAAGGAATGGAACACTCCAAAGGAATTCCATATATCACTAGAAACTACACATGTGAATTGAACTTAATAGCAACTAAGAGACATGAGAAAAACAGAATCTACATGTCACTCACATCTCTCTTTGTATGCAGGTCTCATTCCTACCTGGATCCATGGTCCAGCTGATACTACGGAGACTGATGCTCTAAGGAGCCTTTACGATTGATTTTTTGTTATTCAACCAACCATATATACAATAACGAAATAATGCCACATAAGCGGTGAGACCATGAGATGCTGGGATTAAGCATTCTGAATTTTATGTTTATAGGACAGATTTAGATCTTACTTCTCACTGAAGTCTAAAGAAGGGAAAATACTATGTGTAGACTTCGTACTCATCTACAGAGACCTGCTGCTGGCTGCAGACTCTATATATGCAATATATATGTATGCAATAATATGCATTTTAGAAATTTGTTTAGATCTTTTTTTTACTGCAGGTGGGGAATATGTTGTGAATGTATCTGCAGGTGGGGAATATATTCTATGGATAGCCTACACTACAAATTGAAAATAGCATAGGAAGTGGATCTCAGGATAACTCAACATAAAAAAAAAACAAGGACGTAAGTCTGTACCATTGGATTGTGTACAGTTTAGGATTCCATTCAAAAAACCAGATGTTTGGTTTTAAAATGTATACATCAAGCTCAAAATTGGTTACTGAAACGAACAGCAGTTCTGATTCAGATGTGTTTATAAACATAGAGGATATACTGCAAGATATACAGGCACTTAAAAATGTTATGTATATTTGTGTGTGACTATCTGTATGTAAACTGGCCTCAAGCGTTATGTTTTGGTTAATGCCTAAAAGGCAAGCTTTCAAAAATAAGGAAATTTAGAGTAACAGTGACCACAGAAATGATATAGAGCACAGGTTTACCTATGAGAAAACAATTACTTCTTGAAGATTGCAGTTTTAGCTCACACATCCTTCCTTTTGCTATACCACTGCTTTTTAAGGTGACAGATGGACACAGATGGTGGACACAGATTTGCTTCAACAGCGTCAGCACCCATGGAAGAAATAAGCAAGCCACAGATTGGGAAAACCACGAGAAAGACAGCTCTTTAGCTTTGGAAAGATTTAGCAACTCACAGAAACAGCAGAAAACAAAACCACAGGTTGTCTCTTAAACGGGTTGGGCTACGTACTGATTTGAAATTACCTAAATTGTTTTAAGTTTTATCTAACTAGGTCATCTGGAAATCTGTTCATGTCAAAGCATTCTTTCACTGGATGTCATCAAGGAAATGCTAAAAAGTGGGTTTTTTTAATTGCAGCAGCTTAGATAACACAAATATTCAGATATACTCATCCTGTCAAGGGGAAGTCAACCAAAACAGAACACAGCTAAAAAAATTTTAAGATAACTCATCATGGTGAACTGCATACCACAGAGGATCCCTAACGGCATACATGAATTTTACCTCTTAATCATTGGTGTGCATATAAACTGGATTACAAGTGGCTGAAAATTCTTGCCCTATGATGGTAATTAGTTGCTTTAGCACTGAGTTATAAAATCAGATATTTGATCCTAATGAATAAACATAGCTTTTTTATGTATTGATATTTATTTGCCTATTTAATAGATGATCTCTATATTGCTGCAGTTTGCAATAGCAAAAACTATCGGTTCCATTTTCCTCTCTGAGCCAGCACTAGTAAATGGTTCACCTTAAGATATAGCTGTTGGAACACTAAATGTTAAATTTCACCACAGAATAGAGCACCCAAAGAAGAAGAAAACAATTTTCAGAGTGTGGAACTTCATATCAAGAATGACTAGTATTGTAGAATGCCATTTGCTTTCTAAGAACATCTTCATTCACATCTCACAAGCTGAAAAAGAAAGAAAAAATGTAAATATGAAAGCATGTAGAAGCTGTCTTAGGCTGAAAAGTACTTCTGAGGTTAGATCTTTAGAAGAAAGATGGTTCTAAAGAGTGAAAGAATTAAGGCAAATAAAGTGAGGTACTGCAATCAGGTTATTGTCCTAAGGTCTAATTCTAAGAAGGCAGAAGAAAGAAACTTTTGAAGTGCCTTTCAAGAGAGTTATTAGAAAGGTGCAGCACTTGTACAAAACTCTTCAGAGAAAGCTGTAACTGAATATACCAGAATTCACTACATTCTTATAAAAGCGGAAGGAGATATTTTGGAAAGACCAAACTCCTTTTGTTCGGCTGTTAAACTGAGATTCTCCTGTTTCCAATTCCCTGACAGAAATTAAAGCTCCCAAGATCCAGGTAAATGTTAATAAAGGGTAAAGAACTGAATTCACCTGAAGGCAAACAGAAGGAAGGGAATGCCTCATAGGAAAGCTACTCCAAGAGAGCTATTCAGGCCTTAGAGAAAGAGTTTCCCAGAAGGCTGATGCCTGAAATGTAGTTAGAGCCAAGTAGGATTTTCACAACATACATCTAGGGGATGCACAAATCATTACGTCCGATCAAGCAACTGCGTTGCTATGATCTTGCCTGTATCTGAGGGCTTCAGAATAACACTGTGAAGTAGGAAAATACTGTTATGCATATCCTACAGAAGGAGAACTGAAGCACAGATGAGCCAACATCTCCAAGTTGTTGATGACTGCTGAAGTCAGGACAAGGGAGTATCAGAGAAGCCTGCTAACTTTTTCGCCCCTCTAGCTGGGGACCACAGAGGATGACTTCAGCGTTTCATAGAGAAGCCAGCCTGCGTCATAACCACTGTGCCGCTTTAATTCCTCTCTGTGTAAACAGGTACTTTGTACTATCTTAATCTGGAACTGGTCTGACAAAGAAACAGAAACTATAATCTACATGTAAAACCAGTTACTGCAAAAATGATCTGTTAGTCCATTAAAGATTTGCTTAAACAAAAATTTGGAGAAAGACGGAGCAGAGTCCTCCGTACGGGAAAATTCCAACATCGGTCGGTACTACAAAACCCGAAATGCCTGGGATTACATCTAGAGTTTTTTAGCATACTTGACTGTGACAATATTCTGTTTAACAGATTCCGTTTTTTCATCATATGTATGTACCACACATCTCTGTGCATTGTAACCTGTGTATGACTAGAGAATGTACTTGAAAATGTACACTATTTAGCCTAGCAGGTATAGACAGAGATAGTGATTTCATATTTATCTTGACATAAAATCTGACCTTTTTTATGTACACACAGCTTAACTGAAATCAGTGAAGCTCCTTCTATTTGCTTATCCTAAGTATCAGGGCCAAATTATACAGGTATGATAAACCTCTAAGTACCTCATCTCAACCATGCAACAACACTTTTATTGGACACACTGATCATTCATTTCTTTTTAAATTATTAGACTCTATTTAAATAAATTATCTCATTTTGTTTCCTTGCTTTTACTCAGATTTTGTTACTAGCAACCAAAAACTTTCTCACCGTCTCTTGGTACCAGGAACCCCAGAGCCAGTCTATAAAAATTGATACATGTCCAAAAGGCTATGTTAAGTGCTTTGACATGGCATTGAGCCAGTAATATTATTTTGCAGGAAACAGACCAAACTGGGACGTATTTTCTATTTACACTGATAAAGTCAGTCAGTTGGAATATATTAAAAAATTGCTGGCACTAAATTAAATTTTATAGTAACTGCATCACCTGACAAAGAAGTAAAAGAACTTCTCAACTTTAATGGATTCATTTGAAGACCTGTTAATTTCAGATTTTAGGTCCAAAACCATGACACATGAAACAACTTCAACTCTGCTTGAAGCTGTACAGCTCAAGATCAAGTCCATACCTTTCTGTGGTTGGAAATAAAAGTGCACTCAATTTTATATTATCTTTAATAAGCAACATATGTGATTATACTTGTTGTTAACATTACTCTGTTTATAGCAACAGTGGAAAGAAATATTTTTCAGTAATCAACCCACATTTACAGATACTAAGTTTTAATTGATATACATCGGTATTTCGAAACAAAGTTGTGAAATACGATGCACTTTATAGAAAATTTGATCTTCTGAGGAGTGAACGAGGTTCCATAAAAAAGAAGTGGAGGCCATAAGACACAATCTGGTGACTTATTTTAAGGTTTTTTTTTTGACATATGTTACCACCCAAAGATTTTAACTTTTTCTAGCTTAATTTCTAACCCTTTATATGGAAAAATGAAAAATTTAAATTAGCAGTAGAAATATGGTAGTAAAAAAAATTAAATAAATAGACAGATAGATAAAAGCTAAGGAAATGTTTTTAAATAGAAAACCCCAACAATGGCCAAACCTTGGAAACTATAACTAAGGAAAGTAAATTCAATGTCCTAGCAACAAATGCTTAGGATCTACAAATATCAATAGTGCTAACCAGTAGGACGAGCAAACAAACTTTTTATCTTTTTTTGATGGTATTAGCCCTCTTTGTTATGTTGATAATCTAGATTTGTATTTCCAGTTTTACAGCAGAATTTGTTTTTATTAAGAGCCTGTATTATATGTTTTCTCTTAAATGACTTATTGGCTCAAAATGAATGAGCAGAACTGCTCTAAGGTCCCCAGAGACCTGTTCTTAGTCCACTGCTATTTCCATTTTTTTTTTTTTAAACAATGATCTAAACATAAAATCTTTTTTGGAAGCATGCAGATGGCAGAGAGATTAGTGGGTTAGTAAATAATGAAAGAGATCAGGCTACTGCTACAGAATAATCTACCTGCTCAAGCAACCGCAAATCCACAAAATATATTTTATATTGCCAAATTCAAGATAACACATTTGGAAGTTAAAATATAGCTTAGAATGATGAAAGAATAAAATCAAAAGTTTGGAAGGTCATCATACAGCAGAACTACACTGATAAGAGATCGCAATCCCCCACGCAAGCTACTCTTGGACCTGGAAGAAGTATAGCTGCAGCAGTAGGGCGCCGCGCCAGAGCCACGGTAACCTTGGCACAATACTGCACCGAGACAATATGGTCACAAGCAAGTGAAACCAATCTAAGATTATGCTACCACTGGAACAGGGTTGCAATTCCCCCCACCTCTGGCCAGAACGCAGCTGCAGCGCTCATATTGCCTCACAGGGAGCTGGATCAGCTTGCTGATCCAAATGGCGACAAGGGTTTTCTTCCATGGTAGATTTAGTCTGATGAGGAAACCAATTCACCATGCTACAGCTTAGGCACTGCAGCCCACGCAGGGGAAGGGATGGGAATATATGGCCAGGGCTGAGAAGTAAAAACAGACTGTTTCTTTCAGCAGTAGTGCAGCTCTTGACCAACTTAAGCCAGCAAATTGCTATACCACTTCCAAAAACCCACCAAGAAAAACATGCCCTATATAAATACTGGCAGTTAACTACCAGAATATGAGTTTCTAGTGTAATACCACAGCAGAAAAGCAACACAGCAATCAGTGTATGTATACAAAGAGAAACATCCACGCAAGTGGAGTATTGGCTCCACTTTAACACAGTGGGAAAATATAGCCTACCAGTTTTGGCACCCAAAGTTCAAGCTACATGTAGGGCCATAACAAAAAAGATCCATAGCCGAAGCAGGCTAAGATGTCAGGCTCAACTCATTCAGCTAATCAAAGACCGAGAGACATTTGATCGTTGTATACTCAGACATAATGGAGATATGTAATGAAGAGCAGCAGACAACCTTACTGGCGAGGGACTAACACGATCAAGCAACTGAAAGTTGAATTTAGATTAGTTCTACCTTGAAGTGAAATATGGTTTTGTAGAAGATAAAAGTAACCTAGCACTGGAAGAGTTTATAAGGAGAGAGAGCTACCATTTCCAAGTCTTGAGAAAGTATCTATTCTTCCAGGCTAAACTCAGCACTGTAGGTAAAACCCTTTCTCTATTTGAACTCCAGTGAGTCTCGATCACTGTGTAAAACGATCAAACGCATTCTAGTTTGTTTGACTGCTTTCACCTTTTTTTGCAGGGTAGAGGGAAGAGGTTGTTCAGTTCTAGGAGACATGAAACAAAAATACAACGGAAATTCCTAATTCCTTTGAAATTTTATGTATTGCTCAGACTACTGAAGTGCTATTTTTCCTAGATACCAGCTCATGTGTGCCGTTTGCCTACAAAAAGCCGTAGTGATTATGTAGTGCAGTCAGACAGGATGCATACTGCCCGTCTTACTGACGGGAAGGGAGGGAGGAAACAAATCATCTTTCTTTTCAGCAGGTGATATGACACACCTGCTGAGATCATCTTAGCAAACTAATCATTTTGCATAGACATCAATAATTGATAGTGCTTTTGCCTCTGCTGTTCTCAGCTGTTCTAAAAAATAATTTCATTTATATAAAGTTGCCAGTCTTAGCGTGTAGATAGCTGGGTGAAATTTAACGGATGCGACATACATGGTCCCAATGAGACTAAATGGTTTATTGATTCTTCCTGGCCTTAAACATTATGAAAGCCAGAACTGAAGCGCATAGGCAGACAGATCCGAATTATGATGAATCCCCAGGTGAGAACAACAACCGGGGCTAATGACAATTTTAGGGGAAGAAAAAGCAAGGTAGTATGAAATAATTTCCACTTGAAATAATTCCTTTTGACTAAGCATGCATCTGACTGCATCACGTATGGTTTGGAGAAGTTGTTTATTGCACGTATGCTTAGGTGAGCTTAGGCAGATGTGCGTACCATCAGCTGGAATGCACAAACCACTGACTGTCCCATGCTTGGTCTAATGACACTTATCAAGGCAAAAGATCTGAGTCACAGCCAGAGGCACAGGGAACAGTAAAAGTCTTCTTACATTAAGCTGAATACATGCAAATCTGTTTTGGTTCAACATTCACAAATTAGAAAAACAAGACAACTCTTTACCTAGACATTTTTCTTGCTCCTATTTTGATAAACTTTCCAGGTTACGCATTGCTCTTACTGCATTTGTACAGTATCAAGCACAATGTCCCGGTCATACTGAAAATCCCTAGGGCCTACTGTAATATATTTAATAAGTAATAATGCAGTCTCCTGCTGTTTCCTGTGTCTCTAGCCACTATGCTGACCTTCTTCTCTTGATAAGGCACATGACAGCAGGCTCCATTTGCTTTTGGAATTAGCATTAAAATGGCAGTCCTTAGAGATTATGTTACAGCCAGAGTGATGATAACGGAGATTTTGAAATAATTTCGGAGATGGGGGGAGGAGGGGAAGAGGGAGAATTTAATTGCATATTTTAAAATACAGCATGATTTACTTTTCCTACAATAATATAAAACAAAGCTAAAACTTACCATGAGTTTTCCTTAAAAAAAAAAAAATAAAATGTAACTTTCAGAAGTTTTTGATGGGAAAAATATTTCTCTGTCATTTGTGGCCAAGTCAACCACTGGGTGCCTTTGTCTGAGCAATGCCATCAATGAGATTTAAACATCAGTTTATCCTAATGGAAATAATTATTTTTTTTTTCCCTTCTAGAGTAACTACTACAGTCATAAGAATTCTTGTAGTCCTTGACCAGATTTAAAAATGAAATATAAGCTAGACTAAGTTTGAAAATCTTGATCAATGATTCTAAGGTATGTAGAGGAAACATAATAATAAATAATAATTTCTAGATGTATCTAAAGTGATTGGTTAATGAATTTTGCATGGGTGTTGCATCTTAGACGATTCTTATCATGCTATATATCATATCAAAGTTGTTATACAGTAAATCTAAGTCATAATTCTTTCTGTTGAACTAAATTGCATTTGCATTGCCTGCCCTTTACCTGAAGCTCACTAGGAAGACACTGTCACAATAGATTTGCAAGATCATAAGAAAGTTCAAGGAGAAATAAAATTGAGAAATAGCACACAAGATCACCTTTAAAAAGCCTTTTTGTTCTATGATGATTCTTATTGTTTAAGGTTCTGAAACTGAGTTTATACTGTACGTTTATAGTATTTCTGGTGAACACAATATATTTGAATTCTTTCTGATGTATTTATGATGCATGCAAAATATATAAGGAAATACAATGATTTTGCACTACAAGCTATTAAAAATGTACAAAAAAGTACAGTTAAGTAGTTCACTTTATTAATGATTATTTTTTATGTCTTGATAATGTTTGCAGTATGTCAAAATTAAAATATTACTGCCTGGTTCAGTATCTAAAAGGAGGAACGCTTCTAGTAGAAAAAAAGTATTCTTTACTTTGGGAAACAAAAATATAAGATTCAATTGCTGGAAGTTGTAATTAAGACAAATTGAGTCTAGAAAATACAGTGAACACTTAACAGTCAAGGAATGTGGTAGATTCTCTCTCATTTTAAATCTTTTAATCAAGACAGAATGTCTGTCTTAAAGACATGTTCTAGTTAACCACAAATTGCAGGTTGGATGTAGAAATTACTGAGTGAATCTCTAAGGCCTGCGTTATGCAGGAGGTCCAGCCAGATGATCATAAGGGCCATTTCTGGTCTTAAAATCTATACATTTGTACAGAGATAAAAAGCACTTTTCAAGTAAGTAACACATAATTAGATTTCTGTGAATTTTGAAGTCAATTCATATTCTTGGCAGTCAGAAAGGAAGGATGGAGGCACATACATTGCATTCTCCTTCTAAATGAAGAGTGTAATTTACTTTTCTCACATGGCAGCACTTTTCTACATATGAGTAATACCCATGCTCTAGAAAATATGGCAATGCATTAGAATACCTCAAATATTTAGAGTATTCTTTTTAATAGGAATAAATGTTACTCACTTAACTGATTTGTCATTGTGTCATTCAGACACCATCTCAACTTACTGCTCTACAGATCTGCAGAAGAGATCAGAGGAATAGTACCACCATTAAAGATAAAGCGATTTTTATTACTTTAAATACTTAGAAGCAAGTGTGCACTTTCATTCCTATTAACATGAAATAGAATTATACTGGATCTCAATTACATGCATGTGAAAAAATACCTGTGACATGATATAAGGATTTTATAATCTCTTTCTATATAGAGCTGGGTGTACTACGCACAGAACCCACCACACAGTAACTCAAAAACCTCTCAACAAACTGATGAGAATTCAAGATGAGCAATAAAAAAACCTCATTGAAATATTTTGAGGAATAGTTCATGCAGAAGTGTGCAGACAGCCGTATTAGCTTTTCATTTCAGTAAGACATGAAATAGAACTGGCATGAAAACGCGCTACAGGCAACAAGGACGGCAAAGACTGCACAGCTTTGCTGCCCTTATTTACATCAATAGTTAAACTGAGCATTGAACTCCAGGTTTAAACCCAAAGCGCACAACTTGCATGTGTTTTTTAAACTCAGGGATGGCGCTGTGAGCCTCCCAGCCGGGGCCAGGCCAGGCCAGGCCGAGTGAGGCCGGGGAGGTGTGGGGTGAAGGGCTGCCCTGAGCTCCCCAGGGTTACCTGCCCTGCCGGTCCTCCGCCTGCTCATAGTGCACTGGCAACGGGCTGGCAGCCGGGGGCCCCTTGTCCTGCCGCAGTCATCGGAGGGATCTGGAGCCAGGACAAGTGAGATGAGCCTTGCAGGGAAAGGTGGGGTGCTTGAGATGAGCCCTGCAAACCCTGGAAGCAATTACCCTCACGAAACCTGCTCTCCCAGGTTAGCTTCCTAGGCTGCGCACAGCTGCAGGAGGAAGGCTGGGGCTCGCCTGTGCCGCAGGGGCATCGCAGTACGCCGCAGCCCTCGGCTCGGGCACAGCCAGCGCGGACAAGCCGTCACGAAAGCCTGGTCGTGCTGGGCATTTCAGCTGAGCAACAGGTCGCGCGCTGAACACTGCGCGCTGTCAGCACGTCACAGGCACGCGTCCAACGCCTCGCTCCTGCTGACATGATTACTTCTTGCCGCTCACAAGTGTTATGTTGGAAAACAGCTCTCCTCCAGACCGGCTAAGTTGGATAATCTCAACTGGATTTACCTCTGCAGTAAACAGAACATGAGCAGGAGAACGCAAGAAACTAAATAAAAGGAAAAAAAAGAAAAAAAGGAGTAGTGAAACTATCAAATAGCTTGTGCCAGACTGCACCAGTGATGTGAAAGATGCACCACTGATTGCTTAAATACTTTAAACATGAATTTAACTGCTCTCCTTCAGGGAGTAATTGGGCATTGCTGATGGGATGATCTAACAAGTTTCTCTCCTCTATGAGTCTTTGGCAGGAAAAGCACTTAATTTTAAAATACTTACTTGCCAGCACTACGACGTTAGCACCTCTGACCATTCTTACAATACCAGTGTTATTTCCCTGTTCCCACTGAACTCAAAAATAACTGAGATGGCAAAGCTGTAATTTTCATCAACAAATAAAAAAAAAGAAAACATTTTTATTGACAGAATTACTCATTAACTCCACAGCCGCCCTTATCTGCTACCGAATGAGGATCCCCGAGCTGTCTAGCTGAGCTGGCCTTAGGGAGTTGCTCTGCTATCAGCTGCAGTAGCAGAAGGCTTTGAAGTCATTCTCTTGTAACATCAAGTTAAAAGGAAAACACGGCCTCCAAAGAATTCTAATTAAAGTATTTCATTTCCAGGAACATAGTTTTATACTGACCCAATGGCTCAAGGAATATACACTTTTGTCTTTCCACTATGATAAATTAATGAAGTAGAAGACGTTTTTAAATGATGTTTCCCATGCCTATGGGATTTTTTTTAATATGTAGTAAAAAAAAAAAAAAAAAATCAAGGTCAGAAACTATCTCCAATAAAACATATTAAACTATAATGCGGATTAAAAAACAGGTCATTCATCCGCCTTACAGTTCTATTTACAGTGTGTCTATGTGGATTATTTACTAAATTGTCTATATGAACAGCTTAATGGGAATCCAAAAGAATACTACAAAATCAATAACGTGGAGAATGTAGACAGTTCAGTTTACTGACAGCTTTTGCTGCTACAACTAAATACAAAACAGCTAGGTAGGCTGTATAGTTTTATTTCTTTATGAAAGGCTACTTTACCCGTATTTTTATCGTGGCTAGAGAATGTATGTGTGACTTACACTAAAAGCTATGTAGCCTAATTTGGCAGTTTTAAAACATTTTAGCATTTTGCTTTTCTGAAGATATCCAGGAAATCCTTACATCAACAGAACATCATCAGGATATTCTTACATCAACAGAAAGGTAATCACAAAGCAATGTCTTAGTGTGGACAGGTTCTGGTGAGCAGGTAGAAAGAAAAGATCACTGAAGTAACATCGCTAACATTTAGAAAATCTCGTCCATAGACTTTAAAGAAAGTGAATCATTGTTAGATGTTTTATACTTTAGTTTTATAAATATGGTTATAATACAAGGAAGACTGAAGTAAGCCTACGCAAGAGTAATCTACATTGTTTACATTACAAGACCCTGTTCTAATTTTCTACAGGGAGCACTTAGTGTTAAATTACAAAGCAATAATTTTTTGCATAAAAATCCTACTGGGAAATGATATGACCTGAGTGTTATAGAGGCAATATGTCTAACTGATTAATTATACCAACTTAAGAATTCCAAGTTGTCTATATTTAACCAACTGGGAAATGTACATTTCATTGTATTTTTAATGCTATATTAATCTCCAATATTTCAACTTACCAAGACAGTCGAATTAAACATTTTGGAACAGCGTAGTGATACATCTTAGCTTTGTGCTAGAGACATTCCCCACTATGAGGACTTACATATGCATTAGGAATTCAGGTGAAACAGAAAGGACTGATTAATTTAAAGACAAAGGATATTTTGTTTTACTTGTCTTTGAATACCATTAAAGAAAATGATAGAAGGCAATGGAATGAGTTTAGCTATAGTTTACAATGTATAAATGCAGCGTTTTACTGATCAAATCAAGCTCTCCTTGGGAAAGCTGGACATAAATTTTGTATCTGCCACAGATGGTAGGTGGTGAATAAAGAATTCTGCCTTCCACAGCTCTTCTAGTGTTAGAACTTGCATCACCCTAGGCATAACTAGAAGTCATTTCATTTTATTTCTGCCGCTTTAGGAACAAGGTTCTCTTATTGTCCCACCAGGTAAAATGGGCTTGGGCATCAGCAAGTGTCCTTTTCTAATGATGTCATATCTGGAAGAACTATGAGACAGCACTGCAGAATCTATGGCACCTATATCGCTGAGAGGGAGCAACATGCAAAACAGGCACTGGAGGACACAAAATAGTGAGAAAAGTTTTGCACTCAAATTTTGGAATCTATATCTCTAAAGTTATTTTCCTATATACATGTTCATGCACCCAGGTGTAAATGGCCCACTAGTCATAATACTCCACCAAGTCTTACATCAGTAAGCTGTACTATTTAGAAACTATCGTGTTATTTAGAGATGTTAATATGTAGTTAGGAACCTATTAATCACAGAACATGCACTTATTCTTTGTAAAAGAATACAACAAGGAAGAAACAATACAAACAGGAAATTTCTACTGCATATACAGAAACTACAGTCCCTTTTCTCTCTCTCTCCCAAGTCCCTCCCCCATAATACTGTCTCTTAACTGAACAATTCATTAATTATGTCCACATATAATCTCTATTCTTTGTCATGTATTTAAAAGCCATGAGATTCTCTCCTGAAAATCCTTGAACATTTTAATTAATGGCTCTGGCAAGGCTTTAGCTAGAGATTGAGCTTTGGCATCACACTTCAGAAAAGATGTCAACTAACTAACTGTAGAGAAGTAGAAGACCAGCAAAGCATGCCCAGAAAGTCTAGTCATGCTTTCTATTACAAAGCATGCTTCCCCTGACTCGCATGCAAAGTATGAAAGGGAATCAAGAGCAAAATTATTGTACAATTAAAATTATGCAGCATGGTATTCTCAGGTGTCCAAATCTCTGCTTTCGATTGGCTTAATTTTAATGCTTCAAGTTTTCTGCAAGAATTTCTGTCAAGAAGACAACAGAATGATCTCCTAAGGCTTTTGAAAGCATGGATTAGAAGAATGATCTAACAAATTTCAATCCAGTTAAACCCTGGTACTATACAATGCATGAACAGAGATTTCTGTGGTATTTTCTATAACTATCCTTCTTATCTTTACTTTCAATCATAAACCGAGAAAGATATAAAACCATATTTTTGACTAACAACTCACTGATAAAAGGTAACCTCAAAGATTCAGTTAATTTCCAGAAACTGCATCCCACAGTTCCATGCAATGATACTTAAGCAATCTTGGTTTTGTCTGTCACGACAGTACGGGAAGACAGGAGGCTAATTTTTTTTTGTTTGTTTGTTTAAATTCAGTTACATTAATTTATTCTGGATGAAAGCAGTGGTACGTTAGCAAGTTAACAGATGTTAAATGCTAATTTCAAAAGTTTCACAGTAGTAAGCAAACTGGCTATACTGAAAGATTTGACATGTTTTATGTAGCAAGATATCTAACACAGCAGACTGGCAGGGATAAGAATTCCAAAGACTTTCTTAGTATTTCTAGTCAGTATCTCAAGGTGAATAAATCTTTCAATTTCAGATTTTTGTGCATGACTGTGTAATTACAAAGCCCCAAAATGTTACCGTAACGATAATGAAAAAACACAAGACTAGACAAACGTGCCTAAATGTACAGTGTTCACCTGAATGGTAGAGTCAAAGTTACCTTAAGAAGCCAACTCTTGGTAAGTATAACTCTGTACTCAGAATCTGAGGGCTATCGCAGTGAGGTCCTTCTATCCAAACAGAACGTGTTTTCATCGCGCACTTTCTTCTTTACTGCTGATGTGATAACATGGACTTCATAAAAATAACCCAACCAAACATGAGATTTGGTACACAATTCTTTCCCTAAAGAGGGATAAGACAGACATTGGCTGTCTGACTGCCTAATGCACAACTCAAAGACATTTCAATAGTGAAGGTGCTATAAAAATGTATACAAGAGAGAACTATTCAATGCTGAAGTCTTAAAATATTACCATTGCTGCAGGGGATATTTCCACCCTACAGGATGATGTCTGTAAGAACAAGTTTCTACATAGTTCCTAGCATTATACCCGCAGGATATATGAGATTTGAAAGACTGAGTGTTATGTGAGTGATGCTTTTAAACAGAAGCAGCTTTTTAGACTGATTTCCTAAAGTAATAAGGCTCATATGAATTCACTGTCTATCTGCCTGCTTGCCTGCCTCTCTCTAATAACTTTGTAACATATCGGCCAGTTTCAACCAAATTTGACGTAGGGCTAAGGTTTCCAAGACAGTCACGCTCCTACACGTTCTGTGAAAATTAGTAGCTAGAGATAAAAGAAAAAGTCTAAATCAGTGTTTCCAGGGAGAAAAATGCAATCAGAGCTTTTAGGCAGCAGTTGGCTCACAAATAAGCATATACGTGGTTAGCCACAACACTCCTGTGATTACCGAGCAACACAGACGACAGAAATTTGGTGGGGTTATATGTATACCCATGCATATGGTGACAAAGAATCAAGTACCAGCCGTCAGAATTTGTGATACTTTCCCCTTTGGCTGCCTGTGGCTTTTGCACTTTAACAGAAGGAACTTCAGGTACCAGGACAGGGAGCACTAATGTGGAAACTTAAATGTTACCGAAGCTTTCCATAGTGCTTCTGTACATCTGCCAGGGAGAGGCAGAAAACGCTGCTGACCGACTTCCCCTCCAAGCCCTTGCCCTTCTGCTGTTAAAAGCTCAGCTCTGTGCCTAGTGACTAGGCCTGTTGCTAATGGAGGGTATTACCATATAAACATAAGACATTCTTGACCTTCTAATAACATCATCAAATCAATACAGCAGTAAAAACACTTTGGTTTTAATGATATAACCATTTTGTGTTATTCATGTGCTGTAACTGATATGGAGTTTCATAGAGCAAATGAAATGAGAATGAGAAAAGGACTGGACGATAAAGAAAATTCCTGTCCCTTTCAACACAATTGTGCGTAAGGCAGCGCATGTCTGCGTAGCCCAGTTTTCCATTTCTCCTAATTAAAAGCAATAAATCTTGACAGTTTATTGCCATGGTTTATATTTTTTTTTATGTAAAGATGAATATTTGACTTATTAGTTTGACATCTTCAGCATCTATTAACAACTGGGCCTCAAAAGGGCATCTTCTGCTGCAAAGTTTAATTTCAGATCCATTCCAGAGCATACTAACAAAAGTCTTTGGACTGAGAACTCCCTTACATTTACAAAGTATCGCCACAGGACCAATAGAGGTCACAGGATAGGGATGGCAACATTTTGTCATCAAAGGACAGAATCGTGATGAAATTTCAGATTTGAGTAAAAACATTATTTGCTTTTTCTGCATATTAGGCTCTTTCTAAAAAATGATGTAGGAGATTCCCATAAACTAGCCTTCGACCAACCCGCCCTCTCATGCCCTCATACTATACAGCATAGCACACTGTAGAAACACCGGTTTGGGTCTTCAAAGCAAGAGTATACTTCCTTATTGTAGTATGGTGCCCACACTAATAATTCTTTTATTTCCATGAGAATACAGATTATACTAAGGCCATATGACACAATCATTGCTACCTGTGCCCCACCGCTTAAAACATATCAAATGCTATTCAAGATCTTTTTCTTAAACTATATTTCATTTTGACCATAATTAAACAATTAACATTAATAGTATAAAATAATAATTAAAAAGTAAAATTTGAGTGAGAGGTTGACAGAATTGCTGAACTAAAACAGTGCTTTACAGTTCACAAAAAACTGTCAGTTCAAAAGTCTCCTTCTGGTAGCATGACAACTTTTTGCGCTATATGCAACAAATCGTACCAGGAACTTGTGCTATATTTTCATAACTTGTAAAAATTATTTTTAAAATGTGCAGAATCTCTACCATAGCAATGATCTGGAAATTTATATTATTTAAAAATAGAGTAGATTAAAGTGGTAAAATTCTTTTATCTCTTAGTACCACATCCTTTGAAAATTCCTGTAGCAAGAACTTCCTTTTTTTTTTTTTTTTTTACCATTACATTGCACTGTTTGTGGAAGAAATTAAGAGAAAAACAGGAGTACAATAGCTAGCCAAAAGAAGTGAATTTGCTCAAGGTGCAAAAAAAATCTGTTTTCCACTTGAGCAATCACAGAGCTCTTTTTCTAAGTCCATTAACGGGTAAGTATTTAAGGAGATGAAGCAATTTTAGTCATATGACTCCTGTTAAAGTCAAGCAGAGTCCTGTTGCTAAAATCCCAATTACCACTTCAAGAACTTAAGTGTTGATAGAGGCTTCGACAATGCCATGTGTCTTCTGAAGGCAGTCGACAGCAAGATACTTTTTTTCTTTATGGAACAAATAACTTGGGTCCAAACGGCAGCAGAATGATGACCATAATACTTTTGATAAACCTGTTGGTGGTGGTTTTCTTAGCTACTCCAGTCAAAGCTAAGTATCTCAAGGCAAATTCTGATCAAGGATACACAAAGTAAAAGCCATGCTGACTTGATGAAAAGGCTCCCAAGTTTCTAAGCAGGAGCATTATTTTTGGTATTTGTTTATATTCCTCTTGCAAATCTGAAGTAAATGTTTTAGGAGGGGTAACCTGAAAATATGTGGAAAGCGTCCCTTGCTAAATTTAATACTGAATATTTGTGAGTTGAAAAAATAAATATGCATTTTACAATCCCACAAAGTAATTCAGTGCAAAGCGTGAAATGGGCAATATAGCTACAGTGCTTGTCTACAGATAAATTTATCAAATACTTCTACAACTGTGCAATGAAATTAGGTATTTCATCCCTTTATTTTAGTCTGCAAATGAAGAAATGAGAATGATTCCAAAGAAGAAAATTACTTTCGCACAATTTCTTCTTGCATAACAGCTATCCTTCAGCTACTGCTATAGAGTTCATTGTATAATAATGGTTTTCCATAGGATTCCCTTATTTAGGCTTTGTAGGGTGATACAGAATATTAAATGGATAAGGATAACTGAGATATCTAACAGCTATATATATAGTATATACACGTGTACACTAAAAAAATATGCATATACATGTATACACAAAGAAAGCAAAGTTAGTTTTATGTGGTTGTGTGATACCACTTACTGCTGAAATAATAAAAAAGTAGCAAAATATCATGCCTGTTCTGACAGAGACAAATTTTGCTGTTTTTCCCCTCACTCTTCAAAAAGAACAAGTGCACAAGCATACACCATGAAAAACAAACATCTATTCATTCTGTATCTGGCTCCACAGACCTGTTTGTAAACCCTTCTGTGACTTCAGACTCTCTATGACTGGATACAAGATAACACTAGCACAAAAAAAAAAAAAAAAAAAGGTGCAAAAACTATATCATGGGGAAGAAAAGATACCACAAAGGAGAATGGGAAGCTCATATCGACGCTTTGGAAGTACTGGACATATTTATATATTCTTAACTATCCTTTAACATCTATTGTTTCTATAGTCAGAGCATTTAGTGGCAAATTAAGGTGGGGTTTTCAAAAGCATGCAATGTTGCTTAAATCTGGTAATGGGGGCCAGATTCACAGATGGTGTAAATCAGCTTAATCCTATCAAATCCAGCTTTAAGAGTTTTATCACTAACTTTACTGGGTATAGATTAGGCCGCTGCTGAGTCCTTTGAAAATCCCACTCTCTAATTCTTCTGCACACAGTAAATTTAAAGTACAGTAATTAAAAAAGGAGAAAATAAAATTCGAGGCAAAATGAGGCTGCTAGCTCCAGGGGATTCAGTTTTTCCTATCAATAATCATCCCAGCTAAGGCCTGTAATCAGAGTTTACAAACACAGACAACTTATACATTATATCATTAAAAGAATCCCTGCCCTCACTTTACAGAAAGTAGTAATACACTTACTAATGCACAACCACCTACTCACTTGCAAACAAAATATTCGCAAAGTTTTGCCCAGATAATTATGATGTGTTCATCTCAAGATGCAACTGTACAACTGTAAATATTGGTTTTGTTAAATTTGCCACCAATCTTAAGAAGTAATTTCCTATGTAAATGGCACGCTAAAAGCAAAGAAAGCAGCTTTTTGCCATAAGAGCATGAGGGATTACTTACTTTGCAAGGCTATAAAATTACCGGACTGTAAATTTCAAAAATAAAGTGATCATTGCCTGTGTACTATTAATTTTTGTCTATGTAGTCCAATAACAAATTCAATGGCTTCAGCTATATCAAAGCATTTTCATTCCTTAGAAACAGTTTTGTACCACAAAGAACTAGAAAGACTGATGTAATAATATGTCAGGGAATCAACTAGGCGCATATGATCAGGATACGAATATCATATAGTTCCTATTTCATACAGTTTGGAAAAGCAAACTCCTCCACAAAGTCCCTTCCTTCCTGATGTGCAAACCCTAACTCTGGATGTGGCAATCACTTTCAACTTAAGCATCAAGGCAGATCCCACCAACAAGACTTCTTAGAGAGGGTATGTTTAGTACCATTTCATTTAGCACGCAGTGTCTCTCTGTGACGATATTTTGCTGTTACAAAGCCAAACAGGGAAAAGAAAGAAAGAGAATAAAACGCACTTCATCAGTTGTACATCAGGGAATGGTATAAATTCCTAGCTGCCTATGCAGGTCACCAGACGAAATAGTCATTTTCTTAATGATGAGGGTTGTGAGTGTGCTGAGGGCAGCACAAGAAATTGTATTCTGCCCAGAGCCCAGGAAAGAAGTGCAAGGTATTCCCTGGGCCATCTCTCTCAGGAAAAGCTTAAAACTCTAAGCATCACAAATTGATAAATTTTCTTGCAGTTAGAAGAACATTATACCCACTCCACACACCTTTCTTACAGTGCCATGACTTTTTCCCATGCCAAATGTCTTTAAACCAAGCAAAAAAGTTATGCACGTGACTTGGATTTCCATGCTATCATGACATAGAACTTGTAAGAAAATGGTTTCTAAAGTTCTTATACTCATTTGATTAACCATTGTCAAAAGCAATCAGTGGCACATCACCATGTCTCTGGCACAGAAAAATAAAATTACTTCTCAAGTGAGACCAAGAATATGAACTAACAATTTAATTCTCAGTATTCTTTGAGACAGAAATTCACAAATGGAAACAGATATTTAGAAAGACATTATCCTCTTTATCCCCTTGAGAGTTCACTCACACAACTGAAGAGTATGCATTTATAGAACGCTTTTACAGTTTTATTTTGGTAACACATTTCTAGTGGTATTCTCTATGTTAATTTTCACTTTCAAGGCCCCTTAACGTCTTAACTCTCCATCTAGCTGTCCACTGTATAATCAACATTGTCCTTCACTTCATTTTTCGCACAGACAACTAGGTCTGTGATATCTAAATAGCACCCTTCTGTAACAGTAATGTGTCCCACAAAAATTTCAAGTCACAAAGTAGTTTGACCAAAACTGTACTATTGCAATATTTATATAGAACTCAAAAAGTGCCAGGTACTAATGGGCTTCCATCACCATTTACCATTTATTTCTCTCATTATTACATTTCCTCTGGCTGTTTTTGCTTTATTCGTCTACCTTCTCATACCATAAACTCACCCTATGCACTGTATCTTATACTGTATACATGGCATACAGTTTCTGCTGCTCCCATTTTCCTTTTTTGTTTAACAACAGAAATGACTGAACAGCCACTGCTTATTGCAGTGTCAGAAAATGATAGAGGGACGAAAACCAACAAATAACAAAACCCCCAAAACAAGAACCACCTTTGACACCCAGATTCAAAATGCATTGCCTAACTTTCCAGTTAAAAGTTGCAAAGTTGAAACTTTCCACACAAAACTAGAGCAGAAGTGCTGAGCTTTTATTTGCAAGTGCACCCTTTGCATTCAGTTCCAGAAAGTAATGGATTCCTTAAAATGGTGCTGCCAGTTCTCAGGTTCTTTAGCAATATATTGCATCGTTCCTTCAGTTTCTTTCTTTTTTCTTTCTCTGGAAATAGAGAGAGTGACAAATCCAATTCCAAGGACCCAAATAAGAACTCCTGCATGGTGCATCCCTTGATAAGTACATGTGTTCTGCCAAAGTTGCTTACGAAAGGTAGGATTTCAGGAGAAGATTGTTGAAGGTTGCTCTCCATAAGAGAATGTAACTACAATAAACGTGGCATTCAAAAGGATTTACGTACAAAATCCAGGACAGAAATTAAAAAAAAAAATCCCTCTCAGGCGTTAAATCTTTAATCCTTGATTATTTGTCCAGCAAGGTGACAGATGGCAAATCTACTGCTTTTATTAAAACTCTGCCTCTGCATTGGCATCTGTTTTCCCTAGGGTAAGTAGAACTAGGGAGTTTGCCTGCCTAACCAAATCAACTAAGTCTAGATATGACTCCTTTCAGTGTTTTAATATTGCACATAACTACGTATCCTCACATTGTCTACTAGCATCATGACTGCTAGCTATATATTGGGTTGTCATGATATCCTGTTCCAGTCTTTGCATAAAGGAGAATCTAAGAAGATATTAATTTACACCTACCCACATATTTCAAGTACATGAATTACTAGCATAAATAAAGAGCAAATATTACCAATCTCTGGTATCTCAGAGAACTGCAACTGTAGTCAAGGAAACAATATCCAGGCACCAACTTCTCCTCTTAATTTTCTCTTCAGGATGAATGATCATTAGAAGGAAGTTAGTATTGACAAATTCTTTATACAGTCGTGTGTTCCTGCAAGAGTATCTGATCCCCTATCTGACCTAGACAAAGTCCTAGACAAAAAGGAAGCTGGAAGGCTATCTGCATCTATGGAAATGAATGGGGAATCTATGTGCTCGGATGTACAGAATGCTGGATTAATAACACAGCCATTCTACTTTACAAATATTCTTCTTTGCTTCAGAGATCTGGAGGTACTAGCAGTTACCTGTGATATTTAACAAGAGTTTGCCACCCAGCTCAAAGGAAACAAAATAACATTTTATTTCATGTAAACTATGTAAAATAGGCAGGGTAACAAAAGGATAACTTGCTGAGCTTTTCCTCAAAAATAGTCAATCCTTTTGCTTTTGTTTGGAGTAAACGCAAATTCCAAGTGGTGCGTGGCAGGGAAGCAGGGCAGCTCTATTTTCTCTTCTTTCAGAAAGAGAAGCAGGAACTAGTTCTGAATCCTCCCAGTAAAGGACTCGGTTCTCTCTAAAACCAAGTTAGAGTCTTCCCTTGTAAATATAAAAGTAGAATTTTGCTCTAAATAATATTTAGCAACATTCTGGATTCCTAGGAAATTTTATTTATGTTTTAATGGAAATGCTAAGCATGAGATGTTAGATTACAATCATAAAATAAAAGATAATAAGCTTTGAGATTGAGATGTTTATTATATGCATAATGCTATACATCTATATCTTGCAATGCTATACTACAACCTACTTTGCAGAAATAAACATTGGGTATTTACTGCACACTACTTCTTTGCAAAGCTACTTCTTTGCAGGGGGGAGAGGAGGCTCAGGGTTTCAATGACCATAATTCATTCAGTTTCGTGCCCCTTAACTGCTTTTTACAAACCTTTTTAGATAAACCAAATAAAGACAAACCAAAGAGAAGAAGCCATCTGTACAGTTAAATGGTCAGTCAGCCCATTTAACTTACATAAGCCACATTACTAAACAATGTAAACACCATCTCCCCAAGTGGACATCCTAGCAAAAGGAAAAAAACATGCATCTTCCATGTGGCTGAGGTTGCTGTGAAGTGGGTATGCTTTGCACTAGAGAAGAGGGCAGGCATATCACGTTTTCCCTATAGTGAACATGTGGGAAGAGAACGGACAGTCTCAGTGGTGGTTAGTTTGGTCTTTGACAGACTGAGCAAGTGAAAAAATAAGAAGCTTAACAAAACGGAAAAAGAGAGATCAGGATCTCGTCTACCACTTTTTTTTTTAGTCAATACCGATTTGAGTAAAGGGATACGCGAGAAGGAAGAAAAATGCATGGAATAATGGAAGGAAGCTCTCTGTTGTGAAGCACGCACATTTACTGCCTCCTGAACACACTCATTTTTTAATTCAGATATACTTTTTTTGCCTTATTCAGGTTTTCTGAACTTCTTAATTATGGACAATTTGCTTTCTCCTGCCACCTAGGTTATTAAGCTGGTTGATTTATTTAAAACGAGCCTTTTGGCCTTTTGAATACGAAAAGCCTATTAAACAGCATGACTCAGGCATGTGCCATAATTTTTGCAGCAACAAACAAAAGGTCAAAGGCTGAGCTTCAAACTGACAGGCTAGCTGAGCTGTAAATCAATACTAGCCTTTGTTGACCACGGTGATAGCTTTATGGATAAAGGTCAAATCATTTAGAAGGTTCAAAGAAAAGTAATGAAACCTTGTGCTTAAATCCTTCCATTTTGTTACACCCCCAAAATACACTTCTCCTATGTTAGTCTTTTACTGAATAGAAAGATGAAACTATAAACAACAAATCATTCAATTACTAATCATAAATTGAGGAGAGACAGAAATCATCATCCATAAACTCTCAAAGTTCCCCTGACACCCGAAATTAAGAGGATGCTGCCCTTCCCTGCTGGCCTAAGAGACTGAGTGCCAGCGCTGTAAAATACCACTTAATTTGGAATTCGCCATAAGATTACTAATTGGGTCAATAGCCAGAAAGTGAAAGTCGGCAGTGACAGTCTGTCACTCAAGCATGCTTTAGCTATCTGCTTAGAGAAATAGTATGCATCTGAAAGGAGCCCTTAGCAGTAGGATGCAGCTGCAATTACCCAGGAAGAAGTGATGACTGGAGCAATATTAAATGGACCTGGGTGGAAGGTCGCCGGGTCCTCACACTGCAACCCATCTGTACCCAGCTAATGTTTCCTGTAGCACTGCTTCACTGACCATCCCATCGCAAAGCAGCACTCTGAGCCAGGCCAAACAACAGGAACAAGTTCAGGGCTAAGCTAGGAGACAACATTTATGTTGAAAACAGAAGTGCCTTGATGAATCCAGAGTAGTTCTGACTATCCTTTGCAAGTCAAAAACATGTTTGTTGTCTACAGGGGAAAGTTACAGCTAATTCATGCAAATCTTCTGTTGGAATAGACACATCTCATCGGATTGTTGAAATCCATAACAATTAGATAAAATCAGACCATAAGAGTAAAGCATTTAATTTCATAACTTGCAGAGAATTAACATTGGCACTTTTCTTGGTACAAACGCTGAAACTGTTGCTTCCAGTGGCTGCTGTGTGAACGCATTCAGAAAGCAAGTGCCTTGCCTGATCATTTCTATCGACCCACTAAAGTGCTATTCGTTTCAACAGTTTCCTGCTTCTGACTTTGCATGCTGATCAGGCAGCGCTTGGATTCCTGCCTATTGACAGCTTTCCGCTTAGCAATTGATGTAAAAGGCTGTAAGCCACTTTGTCACTGCTCTGCAGGAGAGCGAGGCTTTCTCCTCTATTTCATCACCTTGACAATCACAGTTTTGGGATCCTGAAAAAAAGTCAAATTCTTTCCTCTCAGTTTTGATGAATGTCAGCAGCAGGGATTTCTCCCTCACTGGTACCACGGATTATTACTGAGGCCACTATTATTATTCTACACTTTGCCAGAGACGGTCAGAAAAGGTTAAAAAGTCTGAGGTTCTCTCTGAGGTCAGAAACATCAAAAAAGGAGTAACCTATGGAAGCACATGGGCTTACCTCACCCTCAAATTTTCTCCTCCCACTGCACTGCTATTATTTCATGCATTTCTGCCCACCCTGCCAACTTAACTTATAAACAATTTGCAGGTCCTTCAGGGACTTTTATCTTCCTTGTAGAGCAAAATACTGCCTGAAACATAGTTCAGTGTGCAATCTGATTCAGACATCACACCCTTCACGCAAACATCAAAAAGATTCAAAGAAACCTCTTAAAGTCATAGCTGCTTCTTTATGTGCAATGGGGCCTGCTGGTATCACTGCCTTTTTTTCTTATTGTTTAAAAAACAGCAATGAAATTCCTAGCCTGTCTGGAGGACAGGTCCATCAGTTCACAACTGGCATCACATATAGACTACTTAAAAATGGAAACATTAATTTAAAATGGACAGGCTTTATTTAAAGAAAAATATATATATACCTTCCTGTGGTTTTCCAAAAGCATTCCAAAGAGGTTACTTGCATTGCTTTGAAATTGGTTTGAGTTATGGGAAGGCTATTGCCCGAGACCAGCAGCTGAGACAGCAACAGAGATGAAAGTTTTTTAGCTTTCAGATTCAAGGAGGACCACAGCTGCTACAGCTGGTCCTCTCAGATCTCAACACTTACTGTAGTGATCGAGAAGGCGATAATGTGCAGTGTCTCAGTTTGAAGAATGAATTAAAAACAACAGTCCTTAAATAGACAAAAAAAAAAAAAACCCTCACCCAATTAATCAAACACTAGACTTTTAGCTCTGGAAATTGAACTGGGCTGATTTTAGAGAAACCGGGTTCTGTTACATACTGACTTGTTATCTCTACATGAAATTGCCAGTGGTATTAAGCCGACATACTTTATTTAAAAGATAGAAGCTTGTTTAGTCTAATTCCACAAATTTTAGTTTACAGTTTTCATTGATGTATGGGAGAATTTGAAATAGGAAAGCAGCATATATATGAATTAATTACAAAAGTTTCTTGTAGGATGTGAGAAAAGACAATTAACACAATTAAACGTGGATATATAATTTCAACCACATTGCGAATGTCAGATCTTTTTACAAACAAGAACTGGTTTTAAAACAAAATGGTAGAAGAGCTGCAGTCAGTGTTAAAGTATCCAACGTGAAGAGATTCATACTGTTTTAACTTAAATTATTCAGAGCCTGGAGCACAACATAACGTTATAAGCACAGAGGAAAGCATCAAACTAGAAACTCAAGTCTGAAATTTTTCAAAAAGCCCGGTTTCCCACTGAAAACAGTAAGAACTGCTGAACATAAAATAATAACGCCAACGCTACTTCAATTTAGGTGTCTAAACGTGAACTGAACAATTTTGCTAATTTGCCTTCTGCAGTGCTGTATTCGCGGCCAGCAACCAGTGCCTGCAACCAGGCCAGTGACGACTTCTTCAAAAAACGCCTTCAGAAGTATTTTGCACTGTGACTTATGTAGCTTTATAAAGGGGAATGTATCTCAAATTTGGCATGTTTTTTAAATACAAAAAGTCTCCTTTCAAAGGAGATTGGTAATTATTTTGGTAGTGGAAATACTTCTAGAAAAAGTGACAAAAGTATCTAGATAAAATTACAGAACAACTTGAGAGCTAAAGCTAAACAGCTGCATCTGAAAGATGATATAATAATACTGTATCAGACCAGTTCAGCAGCATATAAAAACTTAGCATAAGAGAATAAAGAAAAGTTTATTCCCTGCCCCCCGTTCAGTCATCTAAAGCATAGTGTACAAAGCCGATGATTTCACTGCCACCAGTCAAAGAAATAACAAAATATTCTTGTATCTTAAATTACCTCTAATGAGTTTTAAAGCATTTTATATGTTTTTATGTACTCTTCATTGGTTACGGTAAAAGGTACCCTTCAAGACTTGGATCACAAATACTTTTTCCTTATAGAGAAAAAGCTGAAAACAAATACTTGCTTGTAGCAAAGCATCTTAATTCTATTCACTTAGCTAAATCACCCAGGCAGTTGTAAGTCTACATGAACTAAAAGCTGCAAGTCGCTATGAATGAAAATGCCCAAGATCCAGAACTGTTTACTCAAAATTTGCTTTTCAACTATAATATGAGCAGTGATGTTTTACGTCACAGAATGCATAAGGGAATTTTGCAAAACTGTCCTTCTTATTTCATTGTGATTAATTAAAACTGTAAATAAACCAAACAACGCTCTCCACAATAAACCTCATTTAAGCACAACTAGGCAACAGGTTTGGTATAAGAACTATTGTTATAACATGAAGAAACTTCATATGTTCAATTACGAGCCATACACATAAATTGTAAGTTATATTGCAATTAAATAACCGAAGAAATGTCTTGTCTGAAATGAATCCATCCAGTTTTTATTTTTCAAGTATTAAACAGAAACCAAATGTTTTTCTTATTTTATTTTACTAAATTATGTACAATTTAAAAATAAATGGTGGAAGCTTTGTATCTGTAAAAAGGATCAGATAATTTTTCATTGTACATGCTCAAGAAATAAACTTCACAGGAGTTTGTACTATGAAATTATTATTTGCTTCCCAATGGCAGGTGCAAACGTTTGAAGCTTTAGTTTCTGTGCTGTGGGAAGTGATTCATTTTAATGTTGTTGTTTTTAATTACCCTATCCTTGGAGCACAGCTTTCAGACTCATTATTTCCCTGTGCAACAAGACAAACGCTCCAATTTTAAGTTGAAAGAGTGCGTCAGGAAAAATAAAGCTCAACCTTCCTGAGAAACGCAGGCGTAAGAGGAAAATGTTAATTTCTTTCAGGTATGACTCTGCACCTAATTAAGTCAATAGCTGACTATTGTGGGCTGAGAACGTCAAAACAGTCCTTTCTAAGCTAGTGACAGGCCACCATGTTTTGGACTCACTCGCTTCCTGCTTCAGAAGCTTCCTATACCAGTACGAGCGGCACTGCTGAAACTTCAGCAAAGATACACAAGTAAGTCTCCACTCAGGTGGATTCCTCACATCCAGGAGCCTGAAAAGACAGTACCACACTACCTGTTTCAGTAGTTACACAGGGCAAATGGTGCCAATATCTAAGCTGGGGTCACGAAGTGTAAGCTAGAAGCCAGAATGCAGCAGGTCCTTATGACACAGGAGCAAACACAGGCACCTGGCAGGGACAGGAAGAAAGCTCATGCTGTAATCCCCTGGACTCAGACTAGTCTTCACAAGAAAACTAGCAAAACACTATGACACAAAGGGCAAAGTGATCACAGAGCAGATCACACCCAACAGCCTCTTCTGTCTTCTTCCGTTAGAGCATTATTTTGCTCCAGTTTGGTTAGTATTCAGTTAAAACCTTAGTTTTCAGTAGTCGCCACACTTGGTTCTTTCCATTCACAGCCCTGGCCAGGCAGGGATCCCATCACACAACATTACTACGGTGCACAAATATGCATAAAAGTTTAAAAAGAGCAGTCATTTCAAATTTCATATATCGCTTTGTAAATCCAATCACAGCTGCACATCTCAGATGAGGAATAAATACCAAAACTAAGTATTTCAGTTCACAGGCCTAGACTACCAAAATGTCATGACCTCAGTAATTCCTTTGAACATTTAGCGTTAAAATGCTAGCCCTTGGATGTCCCTCAGCAGCGATGCAGGTTTGAAAAAAATTACCATTGAGACTATTCTGCCTTACCAGAATAGTCTTGAGTTGCTTGAGTTATATCATCAGGTAATTGCACTTGATTAATGAACATGAAGTGCATTACTTTCACTTAGGAATGCTTTAAGACAATTACATTGCGTTTGGGATCTAGCAGATAAAACTTCAGAAAGAATACTTAGCATTTAAAACAAAATGAAATCTCTATGGCTTTTCAATAGAAGCACTGGTATATAAAGAAAAATAGTATACTCTTAATTTTCTCAGTTCTTATTTCTATCTAATGTCATTAATCTATTCAATTGTTCTTAGACCATTATTTTTCAGTGAAAGTTTAAGTTTCCTAAATAAAGCATCTAGCCTTCCTAAACTTAAAGTAACTGTAATCAGTGAGGTTAGAGGGTACGACAGTGAATTCACTCTTGCGTGTAACAAATGTGTTAGAAAAATCACAACCTTCAGAGAATTTGGGAAAACCGTCTGTGAAACATTACGTGAAATAAAGGCAAAAGGTAGTCTAAAATGGTGCTACTTAATTTAATAAATTGTCAGCTGGCACTCACAAAATAATATCAGCTAATTTTAAGAAAAAGATTGCGTTAATTACATATTCATTGGAATGTTGGTTTGAATTGCACATCTGAGTGATGCACAACCAGCAAGAGAGATGAGTGGAGTTTAAGAACAAAAGCACAGCTCTGTGGGAACATGAAGGTTGTTCATGTTTGTGGAATGTATTTAGGCTTTTTTAGCTAAAATATATAGCTATTTCTCACTTTATTAGATAAGGCCTGTGCAAACAGACTCTCAGTCAGAAGTGGAAGACTAACTTTCAATAGCCCTATGAGTCAAAAGAGATTCAAAT
The DNA here is from genome assembly GCF_040807025.1 of Struthio camelus. NCBI lineage: Eukaryota > Metazoa > Chordata > Aves > Struthioniformes > Struthionidae > Struthio > Struthio camelus. The sequence goes on along the minus strand of NC_090942.1, from coordinate 110,758,503 downwards.
TCACCTCTCCTGCATCTTACAGCGGTGGTTCCCAAGCAAGCACTCTGACTAACAGGCTGCTGTATAAAACAGAACAGTGCAATGAAAATTAGCTCTTACAGCTGTTTTCTCCTTAAAGGGAAGGTCACTACAGGTAAAGCTGCCATGCTTTCTATCAAACCCACATAAATGGGGTAACCCTCGGTTTCGAACCTTTCAGGTGGCTTTGTAGCATTCAGTTTGTAAGTCTCGAAGAGCGTTAGAAGCGAACTCTCTAAAGAGATGTTCACCTTAGGTGGAATAGCATTAATTCTGAGCCTCACAATCATAAAAATGTAAATGCTTGACAAAAGCATCAGCTAGAAGCAACCTGCCACAGCTTTTTGAAGTCTGTATTTGGATTAAGATCCCAAATTCTGCTGAAATTTTGTAGATCTGGGTCTCAGCCATCACCTTTGGCAGAATGTAAGCCATTCCTTTAAAACACATATATTTCTTTCCTATTGGGAACCATAAACAAGATATTAATCAAGTGACACCTTCCTCTGTCTGCTACAGCACACGATTTGTAAGCATACTCACTATGAAGTTAAGAAAACCTTTGAGCTTTGCTATTGCTTTTACAGAATCTTGTGGGGAGCAGCAAAACTGTAAATAATCACACCAGTGCCACACTACTGCTGAGTCAAATGCTTGAAAATACATCCAAGCATCATGAAAGTCAGGAAATAGCATTATTTGTGGGGAAATATGACCCAAAAGCTGTTTTTATTGTGGGGAAATATGACCAAAAACTTGAAACTGGGGGAACAAAAAGTCATGGAGTGGGAGGTGGGGGTGAATAGCAGAGATAAAACTTTGTCTTCCTTCTCTATTTCCCAAGAATCTTCGCCATGGGAAAGCAGCTGAAAACTCTTTCTCGTCTTGCCCTCAGTGCTAAAAGAGAAGTACTGGCTAAAGACAAATTCGTGAAATTCTAAACAAGGACCTGATCAACACCAGAAGCTAAACTGAACAGTTGGTTTCACACGAATATTGGGCTCTGCACGAGGTCACTGCCTCTAGACTTTGTTCACGATGTTTTGAAGATCTATGTATAAAATTATTCTTTTTATTCAAACAAGGCAGATTCTTCTCAGATTGGGTGATCTAAATGTTTCTTTTCTAAGAGAATTCATGAAAATAACAATCTCTGTAATATACTGCTGTAAATTAAAGTTGAATACACTAATGGAGAGGTACTTGAATGAAACTCAAGGCTACAGGTGATACAGGTATTGACTTCATTGTACGATTCTTTATTTTCATACAAAATCTACTAACCCTAAAAGATTACAAAAGTAAGTGAATAGGATAAGTCAATTTTTCAAAGACATCATTACTGCTCTTCAAAGACATGCATTAGTAGCAGAAAAGTTAAAAGCTTCAAATTAGATGTCAGAAGAAAGGCAGCATTATAATAATTACACATCAGACAGACTTCTTCATTAAGTGCTTTCTTAAAAAAAAAAAAAAAGCCTATGAAAGCCTACAATTTTGAGATGTCATAAGCATGTGGAGCCTCGACTCTATTCTTACGCCTTGAATCCTGAAAATAATACCAAGAACTTTTGGACACCACACATAGAGTAACATGTTAACTAAAAAAAGTCTGAGAGTTGCACAGAACTCAGCTGAAACACCAGACAGTTTAAAATTTCATGTCTGAAAGAAAGTTATATAAAGAACTAACTACAAGATATCTTACTGGTTAACATCTGGTATCCGTAACTACTTTTTTCAAGTAAGCTCTATATCAAAAATTATAACATTAAACGAGCATACTTCTTTTATAAGTAAGCATTTCTTATAAATGTTATACAAGCTACAATTAACTCACAAATGTGATGCATTAAAATATAACACAGAGTCCAAAGCTTATTTCTCTCGTTCAAAAGGCCTTGCTGCAATCCAGTGATCCAGTTTAACTTGGTGCAAAAAGCTGGCAAATGAAACACCACTTCTGGTAGGCAGTCAAACTTGTTAATGCTTTCTATCAACCTGTAGCCAACCTTGAAGCCACTTAAGGATCTTATTTAGAACTATGCCACATTTAAGATACATGTTTTAGTATGTTCTAGGTGAAGCTGAAAAGATTATTTATGAAAACATTCTTTTCCATTCAAGATTCGTTTGGCTGACTCCATAATTTACAATTAAATCATATTAATTAACGCTCCGAATGCTCCCTTTTGTTTTTAGCTGTCATTTTTACTTTTGTTCTATAAAGAATATTTAAAAATATCACTAAGGCTGTAAATTACACAGTGACTATTTAATTATACTAGCAACAGTATATGCCATGTACGTTTTCAAAGAAAATTGATTCTATGCGAAGTGTGTTTCTAAAAGTCACCAAAATGAATGGCAATACTATGGCTCAAGTCTCTGATTTGACTTCAACCCTGAAAAATGCCAATGTTATAGAGTCTGATATCTCATTTACTTGCCTTCCTTTCAACAATCCTCAGACAGTGATTGCAGCTATTAAATGAAAGCCTGACAAGCGAGCATTTTCTATTCAGTCATTCACAGGCAAAAGTTTCTTTATCATCATCTAAATAAATAAACTGCGTGCTTTCAGTAGAGATAATGAACTCTCATTAATTTCATTCAACAATGACTTTTAATCACTTAGACCCACACTTATTTCATAACTTCCCTGCAATTAAAAAAACATTTATCACTATGTCATTATTTGTATACATTTTTAGACCTCAGTCTTGTAAGGATTTATATACTAAAAATATGCTCCTGTGTTGCTTTGCATTTCCTTCAGAAAGAAGCCATGGTTTGTACTTATTTTTAAGTTTGTAAAGTGCATGAAAAATTTTGCAGCAGAATTAAGTTATAATGGAATGCATTCCAAATTTTTACAGCAAGTTAAAGTGAATATTAAAGATTTTTCTTCTCTTCTGGGTTTCAGAGAGTAATGACATGGAGACTATGGCTGCTTTTGGCTACGTGCAGATCTGATGGTCGATAGTTTAATGCGGACTCTGAAATTTACAGGATGGCCTGCAAATTTTTGCAAGTTTAAGCATGAAAAACCGTTAAAGAATCACATACGCATTGTCAGTTTTCAGCCCGGAAAAACAGGCACGGGTTTAACAATATATCGGAGCAATGTCAGCAGCTGGCCAGCAATCCTATGGCAGCTAACTCACAGCCAGCTCTTGAAAAACAAAGGTTATCACTTTGTGATTTAAAGACAGGTCCTTTTGCCTAGACAGACCTTTCCCATCCAAATAATCTCTAGCAACAGACAATTATCTTGGATCTCATGCATCCATAAGACAAGTCTGTGTGTTGTCTTTAACAAGGAAAACACAGTAATTTATTATGCACATCTAACAGATTGTACAAGTAGTCCCAATTACTCATTAAAGCATTCCTAAAAAGACAGTATTTTTGTGTTATTAGCTTAAATGTTCAGTTTAAATACATTTTAGCATTTATACAGAACTACGCATATTTGAAAGGATGATAGCTGAACTCTGACAACACTCCTCTGAAGTACATAATTACTATTTTCTTGTTTTGCTAATAGGTAAAAAGAAACAGTAAGAAATTACTAGAAGAGGCAAAGCTACGAGTTGGGACATGCTGTACGATTTCTTCTAAACTATTCTAAATCCCAGCTGAAATTCACCTTTGTGAAATGCTATGGTGCATTTGGGTGAATTTCACCATACAGGAACAGCCACTTAAATCAAACACTCAAAAGTCAAAAGAAATATTAAGTGAATATTTCAGTAAAACAGTTTAACTGTCTCTCATAATTATCTCTTCAACTCAGCCATATAAGGTGGAGCCTGCAATGTTTACAGATGCTATACCCTTTGCTTTAGACTTGTAAAATAACCCAACCGGTACACTTCAAATTCACAAAAAAGACGTGTACATAGCATTAAGCTAAGGTATTGTTATACCTTAAAGATTTTTTGAATACCTATAAAATCCTAAAATTATCTAATTTATAATTATAGACCATTGATACAAAATCATATAGCAGAATCATATTCAGAAGAAGACATCGGGAATGATATTGTGACGGCATCAAGGGACAGAGAAGGCAAAACAGAGAATAAAAAAATTAAGAGTGTTCATAGACCGTGGAGCAAATAGGTGCAGATTTAAAGAGTGAAAATGGGGATGGAGAAGGACATGGCAAAATGCAGAGCAGAGCAGTTCAATGGAACACAAAGAGAAGGTGAGGGAAAGTAAATCTTGCTCAGAAAATGTGACGGGGACTAAGCAGAAATAGACTAAAATACAGGACATACGCTTAGAAATCAGTCAACGGGTATGGAAAAAACATGGAGATAGCATGTAATCGGGATGTCTATCTGTTTTCTCAGTGGAGAATGGACGTAGACAGTCAGTGGAAAGTAGCAGAGTTATCTGTTTGTGATAAAAGATCGATCTCTAAGTTTCTTTTTGTCTATAAGACAATCACAATATATATAAGAAGTAATGTTTTTTTTTTCCTCCTAGAGGTAATGCTTATTACAAGGCAGTGTATTAACGAGATTAATTTGTAAGATAAAACCAATCCAAACCAACCGAAATATATTTAAGAGTAACCCAAATATTCGAGTACTCTCCTATATGAGAGTAAAAGATTTTAATTTTTTAGAATTTGCAGTATGGAGCAATAGCAATTCAGATATATGACTTACATTTTTGTACGTAGAGCAGAGTGTGGTGGTACTGATTGGAAAAAGTACTACGTGAAAGACTTTAAAACATATGCCATGGCTATTGTCCAAAAGGATGCCAGCATTTCTCTCATATCTAATTAAAATATAACATTTGATTTTCTGTATCTGCTCTTGTACAAAGAATATGACTTCTGAAGCATCAAAGCACGCTGCAACTAGAAAATATATTGTAGTTCAGAACAGTAACACCTGTCAAAGAACTATCCTGCATTTTATCTTCTCATAGTTAATGTGTTGTCACTCTAACGGCAGCATACAGTGAAAGTTAATTCTTGCAAGAAATGAATAAGGCAAGAAACATTTCAGCAAAAAAATGAAGATATAATACATTAGTAAAACTAGAGGATTTTTTTACAGGCAAAGTCTCTCAAAGGTACCTTCTAATTACTAATGTTTTTGTGACAGTTCAGCTATTTCATCACAGACCAAATCAAACTGCATTTATTTCTTACGCATTAGGTGAAACCGGAAAACTGTAGTGATTGTATAGAATACAATACAGAGAAATAAAAAGATGAAGAAAGTAGGAAAGTAGTTATTCTGAAATTTGCAGTAGCACACTCTCAGGCTACCATGATTCTGTTTTAATACAAAATTGGCAGAGTTTTTAAAGATTTCTTATTTTAATATACACTAGAGAGAATACAACCTAGCTGTAAAAAGTGCTTCCCTGCTTAGGAGCATGATGTGATAGCTTAGCCCCAGAGAGAAGTCAATAGTCATAAAATGGAATTTAGCTTAGATTTTTGGCCATCTTTAACTAATTCAATCAAAATTAATTTAAATGTACAAGAAAAAGAAGAGAGGAGACTTGGCAACTCTTTAATAATTAACATAGTCAATTATTTGGGCTTTTAGTTATATAGATTTGCACTGGCAGTGTTTGAATAACAAAGAGTTAAAAGTAGTCCCCTCAAGACCATATGTAAGGATTTATATTTTCAAAAATACTGATTGACAGATTCTTTACTCTGCCTTTACTGAAAACTGAGGGAGCATGGAAAAAAACTCCACATCGCTTAGTGAGATCCCTAAAATATGAATTTTAATGTCTGATTTAAGGCATTAGATAATGTGAAGTTTTGACTGACTAGCTAGCCTTTCTCTGAGTTCCAGATACATATATCTGTTAGCTTTTCTATGGCACGTTTTTCTTTTATATGCATATATGAGAGAGAAAGAGAAAGATGGAAAGCCACAACACAGTAAACTTCCTAAGAAGGCTGGGGGAGGGCAGGGGGAAGCACACAAACATTCTGCTGGACATTAAAGATATTTTTTCCTATATGGCAATCTCAGTCATATAATTAACTTGTGGAGTTTTGCCAAGGACTTTAACGAGGCAAAAGTTTCATCCTCTGGGAGAAACTTCTGCTTGGGTTAAAAAGAAAGAGTGAACCAGAAAGTGGTCAAAAAACTGCTCAGACAATGAACCTTCAGCGACATCTCCACTGAAGGACACATCATTGTGGACTTTGCCATGACAGGTAAAAACAATTTGTACACAAAGCACTTTGCGTGCCTACAAAGTAGTAGGCTGTATCTTGAACTGCCAGGAATAATTTTCCATAAAAACATGTTTTATAAAATTGTAAGGTTTCACAGAATCTTTTATCATGGTGTAATTATAACAATCTGAAGCTACCTTTACACTGTTTAAAAAGTATAATGGAAATACTGTAAATATAAACTGGCCTGTCAGAATGAAACGGCCTTCTAAAACACCCAGGCAGGCAAGATCTAAAGTCCGTAAGGTTAAAAACTGGAATAGGCCATTTGTCCCACCATTAGAAGGTTCTGCTCATTCACAGATCAGTGACTTTACAGAAAATACTGTAAGTCAACTTACCTCTCATCACAGACGTGCAAAGAAGTTTCAGGACTAACTCTATGTTTGCCTGGAGGACTCCTCTCACACCCAGGAACTGCTTAGAAAGACTGTTGCAATATTTATATTTTTGGAGATGATGAAAGAGCAGTGAGGGATGATGGAGTATATGACTTTGGAATTTAGACTATGATTTAGTGGATTTTGCATGAACAACGCATTCTGAAATCAGCAGCTGCCACATGAATCACGGGTAATTCAGAAAATATTTCAGCGGAAAAGATACACACAGGCCCTTGTTAGCATTTTGGCAAGGCATCATGGCAGTTTTTCTGCCAGACGTGCAGAAGTCGAACTGGCACAACATCATGCTACACGCGGTACATCCTGCACGTATCTTTCAGCTGCGATTGCTCTTGTGTAACAAATGGCATCTGAGAAGCCATAAATATCAGTAAACAGTCTACTAATAGCTGGCCTTTTTTTTTGAAATGGCATTTCATACAAACAACAGGCCATTTCAACTGTTCTGAATACACAGTATTTCCTTTCGGGAAAGGGAAAAAGAGAGAAAGACAGACAGAAAGACAGACAAGATAGTTCAAAAACAGAAAGATGCCCAAATTGCTTTTTCTACAAACACCGAATATATATATAGAATTCATCTAGCATGAAATAACTTTACACAGGTAACTCATTGACTGAGTGCCACTAGAATAAAACTGTTGTTTGACTTTTTGCCACCGCTTCCAGGCAGGAAACATTAGCAATTACATATTCTCAGTAGGTTGTTAGCAAAGCCTAGGTGAGACCTGTGGGTGAATGTTGTTCCTGAAGACACTTTCATTTTTACCAGCGTTGCTGTTGCAAGCCCAGTAGCACGCACATGAGAAATCTAAATCTTCTTGCATCCAAATCACTGCTTGTGGAACACAAGCCTACCTACGACAAGGTGAAAGGATTTTTCTATAATAGAAGTATTGTCTTGCGAGCTGATGTTGGAATCGAGCAAAAAACTGTATGTTAATTACTGCTGACACTTAGATGAAATGAAGCTCATTAAATGTCACTAAATGTTTCCAAATAGAAAAAGCAAGAGGCTAAGGTACATAATAGGATTTGCAGCACAAAACGTCCCTTTCATTCACTATAACTCAGGAGCACATTTATATGAAAAGGAAAAATCCTAAACAAGCAGTGGAAGAAGTTCAGTCATCTGACTGCCCTAAAAGCTGTTAAACAAAAACTATAAAGTTAACCTATTAATCCACTAAAAGGACTACTGTAGAAATAATAATTTATGCAACCTCCCTGGTTACTCTGACGTTTCTATCTGTAGAAGTGCACCGACCCCTAACCATCTTTGACCTACTAAAGTGCTAACAGATCAAATGCTCAACAGCTTTTAATATTTTCAGTTTTAAGAGTTCTTCTAATGCCATGCTGACCCTTAAGTTCTCCAGCAATTAATATTTTGTAACATTCAGCCAAATACTATTACAGTCAGAAATTATCAATCCCTGTGTTTTATATGCAATATAATCTCTGCATACAATTCTAATGACTTTTTCCCTAAATTCTTATCATTTGGCAATATCAAGGAATTAGAGGGAATAATATCAAGCATGGTAATAATACTTAAATAATAAATCAATCTAAGTAATATGAAGACATTTTTAATCTATAACATTACATATACTTACTTCCTAAGCAATATTTCCATATATCTGACAGGTGCATTTGATATATTATATTCACAACTTTATACTGACAGGGAGCAAGAAGTGAAATGTTAAACTTGTTTTTACTGAATCTCTATCTCTGCACGTTTATCACATTGGCGTGGAAAAAAAAGCTACTCTTAACATAGCACCAGATGCAGCAACATTTTATAAAAATGAACACACTGAATTATAAATTGATCTACTCTACTGCATTAAAAAGAGAAAAGACTTAATGATGCAATCAAACAAAATCAAAGTGAAATAAATGGTAAACACGATCTCCTAATACAAAATACTAATTTCTGTAGAAAGAAACTCTTTCCTTAGATATTTGTCCTCAATTATTAAAGCAAAGGTAGCAGAATCAATCTAACAATGTATAATAATCAGTTTAAGTTTTGTAAAATATATGTATATATATTATATTATTATTATATCAATATCCAGTTCTGTCGGTTTCCTTTATACGATGACTTGGGGTTCATAAGGGCTTTATAAGGAAAGATAAAGAAAAGATTAAGATAAAAGTTGACTGGAAGCTACTAAAGTCTGACATAGAGAGAAAGACTGGCATTCCCGCGAGTAACCTTTTCTGCACAAAACCTCAGAAATCATAACCTAACCTCCCTTGGGTCACTTCTACAGCATGCAAAACTTTATTGCAAGCTTGTCTCTATCCGGCACAAAAGAAATGGATATTATTAACATTTAATATACTACCTGAATGCAAAAATAACATGCTAAATAAAACCCTTCCAAACATACAGAGTTAATAAATCCACGCTATTCAAAAGAGGGACTGAAGAGGCAAACGTAATTTGCAATGTGTGCCAGTAAGTAGCTTACCTACTCGTGAACTCAAATGTGATGATTTTGCTGGCTCTTCAAGCCAAAAATTGCTTGCACCTTAGCAGTTTGCCAGACGGAAAACAAACTCTAAAGCACCTTAAAAAGCCTAACTACTGAAGAACAAGCAAGTGCATATTTGAACAAAATAATTATACAATGTGACAAAGCTGTGGTAAACTACAAATAATTGAGCTCATTAAAATAAATTACTGCTCTTTCATTTTTACAATGGAAAATATAATACCTTTTGAACATAGTTTTATTAAAATACTTCTTTGTCCAAGTAAATTTTAATAATACAGCTTAAAATGGGAAAATTACAAATAAATTCACAACCTGATTTATCCTGATCATCTCATCTTGCTAAAATGAAACTAACTGGCCACCTTCACTCATGACATTGTATAAGAGGGAAGTTGTTTCCAAAGAAAGCCCTCAGCCTGTGATGTGCTAGTAGCTCATATTGTGAATTGAATAGAATAGGCTGGAAGCATGTACTGCACCTCCTTCATGGTAAGTGTAGAAATAGGGTTGCAGAAGAACGCAAAGGGACAGCAGAGCCTTACCCACCTCTCTCTAGTGTACAGAATAAGCACTGCCTGGAAGCCAGCAGGGGAACTTGCGTTGTGATCTTATTTCTCTGACGTATCCTCTCTCTGGCATCTGGATATTTGAGTATTTTCAAATGAATAAAGTTGCCCCAACTTAAGTTAGAGGCAGTGATAGTCTCTACTTTCTTTGAAGGCTTCACCTTCAGCATTTCTGGGGTTTATATGGAAAGAGAAACCAGCAGGAAGCACAAGTAGCCTCTAAGAGCCCTATCTGAACCACGGTTTAATATACTTAGCAATTAAATGATTATATTCACTGTCAGTATTATAAAATCAGCAATGTGAAAAGAAACCTTTAAAGGTGATCATCATTTTCACAGCTATCTATTCAACATTTTATATTTTTTTGTATTCAAAATCTGAACTTATTTTTACTTATTAGTGTTCAGTTAAACCACAAAGCTTTCGAAGGCTTCCAACTACATGTAGCCAAATGCATGGCAAGATTTTCTAAGGCAAAAGGAGAACTCCTATGGAAACCAGTAGGACAGTGAGAGAAACCTCCATTTTACAATTCAGGTTGTATACCTCCTCTTTTCCGTGGACCTCATCCCATCTCGTCTTACCTTCCTTATGTCTCCAGCCCCTCTGCTCCCGTCTTCTCCCTTTTCCCCTTTTTATGCTCAGCTGAGCTCTATGAGCTCCATAGGGACCTTATGATGTCATTGTGATGTAAGCCCTCGCTGCCCTTGTTATCTCACATGCTTGTTCTGACATACCAGGATTTATGATAACTGAGTAGCAGCCACGTCTTGACCTACAAAGCCCTGTCTGCTGGGAGTCCTTCAAATACTCTAAGGCAGCACTCCTATTATTACACTTCTAGTTTAGAAACTGCTCTTGAACACAAGAAAGTCAATGTTCAAACATTTTTGTATTCAAAATCTGAACTTATTTTTACCTGTTAATATTAAAACCACAGAAGTCTGATGGCTTCAAACCAACTGTAGCCAAATGCGTGGGAAGATTTTCTAAGGCAAAAGGAGAAATTCTGCTGAAAGCAGCAAGAGGAGAAGTGAAACTTCCATTCATCCATTTAAAAGTATTACTCCAGAAAAACCTTGAACGTGGGGCAAGATTGCTGCAGAGCTGCACACCGAGAAGCTTCTCACTCGTGAGGTGGGAGAGAGCAAAGTCTAGAATTGCTCAACATTTTGGATTTGTGGAAATACAGATGGAGGAATGAAAACTAAACACAGAAAAATAGCATACAAGGAAATCCTACGAACCATTATTAAATCTTATTAAACATTAACCAGCAAATGGCCTAGGCTCTTGTTTTATCAGCTATGTTCTTAGCAACACGCAAAGAAAGAAGAAAATAGCAATTCATCCCGTATGGTATTATTCTAGTTATTACAGACATTGAATCAGTTTTAGATTTACTGTATGGGAGGCAGTAAAAAATTCCCTTTTATAGACTGCCTTCTCAGGAGGTATGTATGTCAAGAACTACAAAGCAGATGAAGAAAGGAAAAGCATCCCAAAGGAGGAGAAAGCAAGATGGTTTTAGCAAACAAAGGACAAAGGGAAGGGTGTCAAGTGAGTTAAAAATTAAAATATATTTGTGTGAAAACTCAAGACAGTGTCTTGAGATATTATATCCTGGTAATGTTCCCATGCAGAAACAAGGCTGTTTTCTTACAGGAAAAAATTGATATTTTCCAGTTCAAAAAGGAGCTTAAACTTGTTTCTTCTAGCTCATTCAAAATGGGTAGATGGCGGGAGAAAAAAATGATGTCTCTTCAATTTTTTTATTTTAATTTTGAAAATATTTTTAGAATAGAAAGAATGTACATTTCAAATCCTGGAAAATGACTTTTCCTCTAGAGGTAATGGGCAAAACTTGGAACAGAGTAAGAAAGAAATTGAAAGATTTGGCTGTTGCTTTGCATTTCAGTCTAATAAGCAGACATCTTTTAAAATTTTTTTTCTAAAAGACAGCCTACTGAGTGCTGGCATCACAAGCGAGTGGTTGAATCTGTATTCTTAACTAGACATCCTATGCTTGAGTCCCAGAAGGCAGTAACACAGAATACAAGGGCACAATACAAAAACCTTCAGCTTTTCCTAAGTCTCTCCCAATATCAAAACAATTTTTATATCTCAGACAAAACACAGAATATTTATTGTTAGTAGTCATTTGTATTACCTCTACTCACCAAAGAATATTTACTCTCCTATCCTAACATCAGCAATGACATTTTAATAAGACACAATCACAAAAAAATTAGATGCTATAGGAAATAACATCTCCCATTCAAAATTATAAAACATCATTGGTGATATCCACACAATAATCATATTTTTTATTTACCATAATGTAGAAATCACAACATGAGTGCTTAGTGCTTACACACAAGTATTAGTTTCTTCAAAATATATCAAGATATTATTGATGCAAATATTTAACCTTTAGGTCACATACTTGGACCTTTATCTATAGCATGTGGTATTAATTCACTAATAATCACATTTGCATTAGCTGTAACTGCACTTAATAAGAGAGATAGAAAGTAAATATGACTTATATCAGTCTCCAAGTTAATGCACTTTTGAAATAGGCTTTAAAAAATTTAAGTGCAATAGAAAATAGAAAACAATAAACAACAAAATAGGAAAAAAATTAGCTGTGACTTTAAAAAAGTTGAATTTTTAGTAAATGAAAATCGTTCAATGTTATTAAATGAAAATACAAATATCTAATTCAACATTTTAGAGATATATTTCATAAAAGGCCTGTAACTAAATGGTATAGATACAGATAGCTCGATTGTCCTCCTATTTCTCCCAATTTTGCGGTGAAGACAATAGAAATATTCTGGGGTTTTTTTTTTTGTTTTTTTTTTCAGTAAAGAATAACAATTACATATGTTTCAGGATAATTAATAGGACCTGAAAAAATGATCTAAATTGTTATGTGCTTTATCTTGCGTATTATTTTCATATTTTAAAATCATACTGTATTTTTCTCTCCCACTACAAAATAAACATGAAATGCCTTCCTCTGACATTTAGCATAAGTGAAACCCCTCAGATATGAATGAGTACTGCTGAGATTTTCCTCTTCATTTCAGTAGGTGATAACAAGTCAGACAGAAAACAACTGCAGTAAGTTGTACACATGCTGGAATTGCAACCAAGCTCAGCTTTACTGTACTTCAGGGCTTGCAGGTTTTACATCATACCATCAATTTTCTATGATTATAATATCATTACCAAAATACAAAACGCAATCTTGAGATTCTTCAGAAATGAATGCTACTCAACTTAAACTTTTATACTTTGTAGTAAACTGTATTTTTATAACAAATCTAAGCAGTAAAGACATAATAATGACTTGAGGTAACTTTTTTACTCTTCAGAAGACAAGAAATCAAGGTCTCATCCAAGAGAGAAATATCTAGCAAGTACAGAAAGAACAAGCCGAGTCAAATGAAAAACTGGCAAGGGAGTTTAAAGGACATCATTCTAGCAGAAGTAAAGAACACTTATTCTCAGATCAAGAGGGTATGCATAGGTGCCTGTGCATACACATCCACAGAGAAAAAAAATCTTTTCTTCATTAAACTCATGCTTTATTCTCCAGCCACAAATAGCGCACCTTGCTAACTGAGAGAGTGACAAGCTATCACATCAAGATACAATGTCTCTAGCTGCCCAACCAAATAGGGTGCACACTCTGAATTGCCAGCAAATGGTTTCTGCAAGATGAAACTGCATCTGAAATTGCTAGTTGAAAATTCTATCTCACGCTCAGTGAGCAGACAAAAAATACTGGGCGTGATGGAAAATGAGCACATTCAGCTGTATCTTTCCTGCATTATTTTACATAAATATTGGATTTGAGGTTTTGACAGTGCTTATTTGTGCTTTTAGACAACAATGGTCATTAAGTTAGTTAAAGAAAATGCAAGAGACATGGAGATGGACAAAAACATACATTTGTTCAGATAAACCAGAATCCACTGTCTGAATATAAAGCATTAGCCAGGAGAAGGAGACATTAGATTCTCCTGAGATTATTTCCTACCATAGCATCTTCCACACTTTCAAAAATTCCTTGCCAGGTAAGGTTTTACAGTTCAATAATGAGAAATACACTATTTACTCTGCCCAAGATAAATGCCAGTCGGGTGCCAAGAGCCCTATAAACAGAGCTACAAGTACAACAAAATTCATATAGGTGTGAATGCTGATTGGCTGACTAACATGCTTTCAAAACTATGTTTATCAAGCTTAGTTAATTAGTGGCTTAACTCAGTAAAGCATTTCTGAAGTCCTACAAAATAACCACCCCTGTGCAGCAAAAGACTCCTAAGCGTCTTTAAAAATATTTGGGTCCTGACTTTGGACCCGAAAAGCTCATCTTAATTTGTAAAAGCATCTGCAAGTTACCATGATTACTCTTTCAAAAATGTGCCTATCAAAAACGCTCCCTTTACAAGAAAAGAAAAATTAAATATCAGAGTTACAAAATCAAACTAGAATGAAGCACTCAAGTTATAAATTATCCATCTTGTATACAGCAATAAACAGTCTTACAAGTCACCTTTTTTTTTTTTCTCAGTGACAACTGTGTAACTATATCATTCATAAAAGCTTGCCCTTGCAATGCTGGGACTAATCCATTTGGTGTTGGTAGAGTTAACTAATTAAAATGCATTTTAGTCTTGGTGGCTTTAAAAAGATTACAGACTTGAAAGAAAGGAAACCCTTTTCATTCCTGTTATATCAGTAAATGTAATCTGTTAGTAAGACTATAACCAAAGTAAGTTCTGTCTGTATTCGTATTTCTCTTATTCTGCAAATTCTTACTTCTTTTAATAAACAATCACATATTCTGAGAACAAAAAACAATTATGACCCACTTTATACCTCTTATAAAAACCCTGGAATTCTGTAGTGAAGACAAGATTTTTTTTCCTCTAATTCGCAACACTGTAAGAAAAAATATCATCGAAAACTTCTTTACTTAAACACTTTCTGTCTTAAGGCATCTCATCTTATTCTGGCTGAAAAATTGCTTGTATTTTCTTCCCATGCCTTGAACAACAACAACAACAAAAAAAACCAACAACTAAAAACCTAAAAAGAAAAGAATAATAAAAAAGCAATTACTAAGCAAGAGTTCAGGAATTTGCAGTCTTATCACCTGGAGGGAAAGAAGAAAGTTTGGGCTTTTTCATCTTTCCTCCTGTTTTGAATAATTGAGCTATGAAGAATGTAGCCACATGCGACTACATATATGATATTTGTACATATCTACAAGTGCACACCTAGATGCCTAGGTCCCCATTTAACTTTTCCAGGTGTTCTCCATTGGAGTAATCACTCAAAAATAATTCCCACTGATCTTAATGTACATATAACTAGCCTTAACAAAAGGCCTGTTTTATCCTTGCACTGCTGGATCACATGTTTTTTTTTTCTTTTTTTTTTTCTTTTAATCCTCACTGCATAGTAGTGAATGGCAATGAGCTATTCAACAAAACTGTTCTCTCTCCCTTTAAAAAGATACCAGTTAGGAAGCTAGATATTTCATCAGGCAGCTCCTAAACCAGACCACCCCCTTTGCTACCACATTAGATATTGCTCCTCTGGAAGTTGCTACTAAAACGCTAAAAGCCAAGTCTGCTAAAAATTGGTTCCAGCAGACAAGAATGGAAACACATGACTTATTCTTGCTGTGGTGCACACAATCGAGATTCTCCTGTTGTCTCATACGAGGCCATGCTGTGTAGCCAGACAAAATGACTTTTCTAAGAATGACCCTGTTAAGCTTTATAATCAAACTACTGACTGAAAAGCGTATTTGTTTATGGAAAAGTCTCAATATTACGTATTTTTTCGATCAGATTGAAGTATCCCGCAGACAATTTTCCTCTCTAATTCCATGTACTAAATTTTCTATTTCCAGAAGGCTTTCCAAAAGCTCCAGTTAACATGATCAAAACATAGCGCTTCATTTTTTTTGTCCTTAAGTTCTACCACTCTCACTGTTTTGTTATGTAGCTGACAAAGTCAGCTTACGGTACTGGGTTCAGCTTTGACTTTGCCTTCCTCACATGTCCAAGACAAAACCAAACAACTGAGCTGCTTTTTCAGCTTGGTTTAAGCACGTCACTATGCTACTATACAATGCAACAGTTCTGAGATGATGTTTCATTATGTTCCTTTATATCATTTCATTAACAATTTAATTCTCAATGGTTTTGTCCATCAGCTGGCCTCCTCATATCTGTGTATGTGTTTTCTTTTTTTTTTCATATTAATCCCAAGAAGCAAGCTCACAGTGCTCCAGTGCATCAGGCCAACTGTCTTTGTTCATTTAATGCCTTACTAAAACAAACAACTCTTTCGTGGCATTCACCAAAGCTACATCCCAGAAACACACTCTAATCTCATAGGAGAGAAAAAGAGCAAATATTAAAGATCAAACCTAAGTTAATTCTTTTCTATAGGTCACCCTACAACATTTGTCTATTCAGACTTTCATCTCTACAAGTCAAAGATATTCTCAGGGAGGTGTGTCTCTCTTCAGAAATGAAGAGCTATTACAAAGGAGTCTGGCTTTGCATAAGATAGTCTTCATCATCTTTTCTTTTTACGCTAATAAGTAAGGCATGATGAAAAAACGGAAGACAAAGCATTAAGATACAGGCAGGAGAACCTCAGGCCAGTGACACCGAGTATTGCACCACATCAACAGGTAAAATCTCTAGGACAAGATAAAGGAGTTGAATCAGACATGAAAAAAGAGGTTTAACGGTTTAATTTGAATTAAACAATCGGATTACAAATTCCCACTTACATTTTGGAAATAACTCAGTAGAATAGGATTGACGTTCAAGGGACAGACCTCTGAAGAGAGTTCTCTGCTCAGAGGCGTTTCCCATCACCCATCTTTGCAGCTCGAGTTTCAATTTTGACATTTCATTAATGAAGAAAAGGGCTATAGCACATACCACATTTGAGTCACTGGCACTTGTGAGAGGAAACGTGGAAATGCAAACACATGGTGAGAGCAGTAAAGAATACTGCAATAAGGCTATATTTCTCTGCCGCGAGTTGGACAGTCTCAGCACAAAGTGGTGTTATTTACTGCTACTAGTGTTGCCTGATGGGCTATCTGGATACTCAGATAAAGTAGAAACCAAGTTATCATCCCTATAATTAACCCATCGTTTTAGCTGAAGCTGTGAAAAGGGGATCTTTTAAAGTGTTTAATGCAGATAAATCTGTCTGATTAGGTAAGTTTTCCTTGGAAGACAGCAAAACAAAACCCTAGTACCAAGTCTACTCCTGTCTAAAATTTAGTCATTTTTTCTCTTCATTGCAGCAAATGGTTATCTTTTCCTTCTAGCAACAATAAGATTATTGTTACTCCTGAACCAAATTTTATGACAAACAGCTTAGGGCAAATACGAATTTAGCAGCTGGACTTCCCTCATTTCAGAAGGAACAGATTACGAATGCCTGTATTCAGAGTACATTTTTCTATTTAGCTTGTTGGGTAGTAAGTAAAAGCTTTGAAAAGACTTTGAAAAACTAGCTTAAGAGTGACATCTACTCACTTAGAAAATGCTGCATTAGGAAAGTAATCAGTATGCAACCAGTTGCAGATCTTAGAACATACATTCTAGCCATCATTTCACAATAAGTATAAAATAAATATAAAATATTATGTAGGGGCATGCATTACACTTACAGGCAAAACATTGTAACTCCTCTCAAAAGAGAATAAAGAAAAAGTCCAGTCAAGTGACTCACAGAGAAGGAACCTTTTAAACTGAACTATATAAAATGGTGATTGAAAAGAAACTAGGCCACCATACTAAAGTAAACTAATTACGCTTAATATTCAGAGATGGGTAGGGATAATCAACTCTAATTTTACTTCTATATAATAATTTTATTTGAAGCTTTAATATCTAAAATATGTTTACATTGGATTGTATTCTTCTTAGTAAGACCTCTTCCACCACAGGCTCTATTAACTTTATCTATTAACTAAATCTCTGTACAGTAGGGTATAATTGTGATATATTCATGGTAAGTAAGTTTGGTAAGTAAGTATTAATGACTATTCTGATTAATGGCTCATTTTCTTTATAATTGTGATATATTTGTGGTAAGTAAGTTTGGTAAGGAAGTATTAATGACTATTTTGATTAATGGCTCATTTTCTTTTTACAAATACACAGAAAATTAAAAACACCTGGAATCTGCAGGATGGCTTTGTACATAAGGTGTTTTTAGTACAAGTTCCATCAATTCCAAAGAATTTATATTGCACTTTATTTGACAGAGGTGACTAAACTTTCTGACTGAGGTGACCAGGTTACTCAAACAGTAATCCAGACTTCCATTAGCATGGAACAAAAGAAACGTCTGGCCCCTGAAATCTCAATTTTTTTTTCAAAAGGAGGGACACCAAGGATCGATAGGACATATATATTAGCACACAGAAAATTAAAAGCAGCAGAAGAAAAATAAGAAAAAAAGTTCAGGCTTAAGCTCTAAACGATTTTTATTTTAAGAAATCCATAAGCGACTAAATTCAGATATTTACAACAGAATTTGACTTGGAACGTTAACTATAGCTTTCACAGCCAGGGACGTTATCCATTCACCCAAAAGATAAAAGGGAAAAAAAGTATGCTTGGTACATCACAGCTGTCTTCCATTACCTGCAATTATCCATTTTCAGACCAAGCAAGGAACAAAAGATACACTAGGAACAACAGTTAACTGCGTGTTATAAGGCAGCAGCGTGCTACTCTCAAGTATGTCACGTTCATGTTGCAATAAAAAAACAACAATCATCCTACTCCCAGGATACAAGGTTTTGCTTTACACTGTGGAAGTTTTAATTAAATGTAAGTTAAAATGGGTATATTTTTAAAAGGTCTATTCTTCTGGAAATCCATTCTATAGTAAATTTTATTCAAAGATGCATACTAACAAAGCTGAAATAACTCCATATGCTTTATAGCAGCAGATGATTAGTACAGACTTTCTGGATTAGTGAGGCTAGTCCTCAATTCCAACACAAACTACATAAACTTTTCTTTTGTGGATATCTGTTTTAAAAAGTTACACTTTTGCCCCCAGTATTCCAACAGAAAACTGCTTCAAAACCTCACACTGTTATTTAACAATCCTTTGTAAAGTTCTAGCTGTATTTTATTTAAGATCTTTTTTATCCATTTCATCTTAGGTAAAAATTAGTCTTTAACGAAAGGAAAATATCTTCTCTCCCTCCCGAGTTTATATAGTACCAAATTTTTAGTTCCCATTTCACTAAGATAAGTAAAGCTCTTACAGTCTCTTCTTACAGCCCTGATTCATCATTCTCTCAGTCACTCTTGTAGCTCGCCTTAGCATAGCTTCTAGTTTCAATTCATCTCTCTTGAATATGTAAGATAAAAGCTTTTATAGTATTTCAGGTGAGGTCTCCCTTGCGCTTTCTACAATGGCATAAATGCTTCCCTATCTACTTCACAATAGATGCAACATTTTTAAGCTGAATCACACCACAGTGTTAGTCATCTTCTGATACAATCAAACATCTTCTCATTTTCAGTCATTTCCATTTCGTAAAATCGTTACTTACATTTGACATTTCTTCTATTCTGCTCAACTACAGGACCTTGTGTTCATCATCCTAGAACTGGACTACTAGCTTTAGCTAGAATTGAATCTTAAATTACGTCATCTTTTTTCACTTGGTGAAGTCCCTATACAAATATTTGTAGACTCATGTTATCACAAAAGATCAAGTAATACAATGTTTTAAAGTTTAAACTAGAAAAAAATGTCATTTAGTGACAGACTAACATGTCTTTCTCTTAAATATACTGTCATTAAAAGGGGGAAGGAGAGAAGTATGATCAAATTCTCACCTATTAAATTAAAACAAATGTCTGAAACGGAATACAAATCACTCGATACATTCCCTTTTCTCTCCACTTCTCTTCTATGCTATTCAATGGTCAACCTCTCATATCCAGTACTGAAACAAAATCCTGAAATGAAGGATTTAGAAAGTCAGGCATTGCAATGCTGGGTTAATCTCTTTTCCCTAACAGCAAAAAGCAGCAGTTTCCATCAGACGGTACTGACAGGGGAGTAACAGATTCAGAATGGGATGCAGAAGAGTCAGCTTACAGAATAAAAAGGTCTAAGTCAGTATATTTAGTACACAGTTCCCTGTCATTAGGTAACAGAAATTTTAAGAAAATGATCTGAAACCCCACCACTGAAGCAGGCACCTTGGATTCTCCCTTCGTAAGGAAGACCCTAGCCCGTACCTTACAGAGACACAAATTCATAATAATAGATCATTACCATAAACCACAGACTAATTTGAAGACAGATTGGTCTTTTGGGGCTTGCTTGGCTCTCTAGAACATAAAACTCTCATTTCAAATGCTATCACTGCTGTAGAGCACTGGAAGATTTTTATGTAACATCACCTTTTTATAAGATACAATCCCAAGACATGTGGTGCTTTTCATAAAATTCTGACTAGTTAGTGGTTTCATAGGAGTTGGCCTTTCCACTTCTTGAATTATGTCCCAACTTCTGTTGCGACTTAAATATTTTTAAAGTCAAGAATATTGGGGGGGGGGGGGGGCACGTAAGATTTCAGAAGCATTTAAGGTACACTGTTTCTTCTCCCATGTAAAGTCAATGTTAAGCTTTCCCACAAGAACGCAAGAGAGATTTCCACCAACAATATATACTTTTCAAACTCTCCTTTCTAATACAAGCTTTTTTGTAGTTTTCCTTGCTATTGTGTAAGTCTGAAAATACTCTTCTCTTCTAGCTATTTCAGTACTGAACAACAGGCAATATGATTTCCTTTTTGTTTCCCTTTGATAATTTAGCCATCTAATTTTACTTTGAAATTTTAATTTTTCCCCAACACCTTTTGGTACTAGGGAAAAAAAATACAGAACCAAGGAAAAAAGTATTTAGTTATGGTCTTTTTCCTCACTTCCTTTATCTTCAAAAACTCTTTAAACATTTAATTACTCATATAACCATTGAATTCTCATACTCAATTAAAAAAAAAAAAACTTTCTTCTTCTCATTTTCTTCAGTTTAAGAGTTCTTCTTTCTTTTCAAAGGAAAAGCTGCCTGACAAAGAAGAGGAGCGTTATTCTTATATATCTGATTTATTTTATTCACCTTTTCAAGAGAACTGAGGTAACTGTGTTACTTTCAGAAGGATTTATTGTTTCGTTTGCACTAGTATCTCCCTCTGGAGATATCAGATTTTGCTGCCTCTCTTCCTCCAAAATAGAAATAGATGGGCTAGCTAAACTGTTAGATCTTATTTCTGGATTGTCTATATTCCTTTGTCTATCAACCAAAGCTCTGTCTGCAGTAGGAGGATCTCCTTTTTTTTCCCAGGCTGCTATATAAACACTTCAATACCCCTGGGATTACTCAACAATTGCTTGAGAAGTTAATCAGTTTCAATGTTCCTTTCATGCTTATAAATCCAGTCCTGATAGTTCATTATTTAGATTAAAAATCAGACACCTAAATAGGTGGAGCCTTGCCAACAGGCTGCTGAATCAGCAAAATCTGATCTCTAAAACACTGCCAAGATCTTCCTCTTGGCCAGGGTGACTAAATCCAAAGGAATTAATTCATCTTTGTGCAATGTGCCTGGTATACAAAATAGATAGCTGTCCCCTTAATAAGTGAGTCCAAGATGGTGGAATATTCACATCATTTTTTCTGTGATAGAGATGTTGCTACTTTGTCATTTACGCTGACTGAAAACACTGTTCTGTCTTCTGAAAGTGAATTAGGAAAATCTCAGGAGTTCCATTCATCAATTCACTATATCAAAAATACATTTTTAACAAAATTGTTTTCTCTGATAAATTTTACACAGGAAGAATATTCTAGAGGGATATTGAATAGTTTTAAGTGAAAGATTGACCTACATTAAATACCTGTGTCAGGGCAAAACAATATCGCCATTCACTGTCATTCAGTATCAACATAAGGAGAACACTTGTGTTCATGTTTTAATTAAGTACTGCCTCAAATCTCTCTTTGCAATGCCATCTGATATCTGATTCATCTTTTCATTCTTTTGCCCTTCTCCCACTCTAGCATTCCTATTTCAGGCATAAATACATCAGGCCTAGCTCTGTGGGCCCACTTTACATGCAGCATGTACTGTGAAGAAGCATCATGAGATAATCACTCTTTTTCCTCAGTGAGATGGACTAAGAGAGTTACAAAGCTGGATCAACGGGCAGGACAAATAACAAAGACCCTGCTTGCAAAAGGCACTTTGTGGAGCCATAATATCATTTTTTACCTCACTAAAAGTTCATTCTGCTTCTCTCACCTTGCCAGATAACGCTGATTACAGAGTACTTCTTTCAAAAACAAATTTATTTTAAGTATGTGAAAATGTGTTCTTACTTTTGCTATTGTAACCACTGCACAGAACTCAATGAAAATAAGATTTATGCAAATGGCACTTATCTCACAAACCCCATACCTTTAGCTGGGAGAAAACTGATACGGGGGTATGATAATAGTCTTCAAATATGCAAAAGCTTGCTGCAAAGAGGAAGAGAGAAATTCTCTGTGTCCCTGGGGGACTAGACATGGAGTAATGGATTTAAATTGCTGCAAGAATAATTCAGGTTAGGGAAAGAGATCATGAAACAGTGGAATAGATTACACTAGGGAAGCAGTGGAGTCTCCAACACTGCAAGTCTTTAAAAATAGATTACACAGACATTTACCAGGGTTGATGCTGGGGACTGCTTCAAGAGATCTCTTTTATGATTCTTGTCGAACAGTTCTGGTGAAAGCCTCCCACTGGCACTTTGTGCCAGGCTTATCCTTTAACTAGTAGGAAAATATGGCACTGGTACATACTCACAATGAATGCATAACCTTCAAATAGCCTGTCCATTCTCATTTCCTTGGGAAACAAGATAATTTGAAGGACAGGTTTTGGACAAGGATTGTTGCATGCTAAGAGAAAGACTATGATAGTATGCAGTAAGGCTAACCAAAGCCAGTCAGTGCCAACAGCTTTGCAATTGCAATTTTTTTTACACTATAAAGTAGTCACCGAAGGTACCTTTTAAATATCCATGTTAAACAACATCATGTTCTACACCTATGCTTCAGTAGTATGTAAACCATCAACTCTTCCTTAGATATTCTGGGAAAAAAATGCATGAAATGATAGGCATCGTATGTTTGAGCTGGTAACACAGAAAAAAAATAGCTTTCTTCAGCTTCCTCTTTTGCTTTTTTTGTTTTTTTTTGACAGCCGTGATGCTAAATAATAAAACATCTTTATAAATCTCACATAAGAAGCTTACAGAGTCTCTACTTTAAAAACTTCACTGTTCTCAATAAGAAACTAATGTTAGCCTTTGTCTTCTCCTACTGGAGAGCAAGTAACTTGAAAACAAAAGCTAATATTCTGAAGTGGGGTAGAACACACATATCACGACTTGAAATTAAAATGTATTTTATGCAAGTCACCATCTTCTTGATGGAAACCATCAGCTACCTCTTTCTAGTAACAAATGGGATGTCCGTCTCCTCTGGATGACACAGAACGAGTCACTGAGTTCCTCCTGTGCATAAAAATTTTCAAATACAGGACAATATATGTTGGCCGTTTTTTGCTGCCTTTCTCCTAAAATACATTCCTAGAATTATAAAGAACTTAAGGGCACCCACAAAAACATCATCTGTTAATTTGGTCATTCCAATAACCTTTTAGTATTTTTTTAAAATACATTTCTTAATTGCTCCAATGGTTAAAATCCTAATTTACCCATCATTTTTCTGTCTGAGATGACATAGCCAACTTTTTCTCACTGCTAATTTCCCAGTTCAACATAGAATTTAAAAAATTTAGAATAACACTGTATTTCACATTGTGATCAGGTCCCTTCCTGGTCTTCATCTTTTTAAGTAGTTTTAGCACAGTATCTAAACTTTAACTTTAGAAAAAAATTATTTGATATATAGTTATCTACACTCCTTCTCCTGCACTCCAGTCCCCTGCACTGTCACTGTTCCTCCTGCCTCACCATTATGTTAAATGATTCTCCTCTTTTTCACTTGGAACAGTAAATCTCTTCCTGTTGTTCTTTTCCTTTAGCTGCCATCTCTGCTTCCGTCTTCACCTAAAATTTCTGCTCTCTACTGTTTAAAAACACTGGAATTTACATCATTCTCTCAGCTTATGTCAGCACTGGAGTCACAATATTTTGTTATAACTGTTATTTCTTTACATCTCCTTACTTCTATTTTTGCATTTTGGATTTTAGTCACATGTTTCTTTTCTTTCATTTGTTTTGTTTCTTTTGAGAATCTCCTCAATGCTTCAAAGATGCTCAGTAGCAGTAACGAAACTGTGTTGATCAGTGTTTTATCAAAACAATATGGAGAAATTCTATTTCATTTATGCAAAGTTCACCTTGGACAGTTTAAAAGCTGCAATTTGATTCCAATTGCACCATTGTACATGCCAGACAAAACGTGAAACTGTTACTGTGATTGGCCAGTTCAATATAAGATTTAAACAAGGCAAGGCTCAGCTTTCGTGATGGTTCATCTGTGTGTTATTTATCAGTTCCATGGACAACGCAAAAGAAAATGCAAAACTATCAGCATGACAGACATCTTTTAAAGTGAGTGTGTACTTCTCTCATATATAATATTAAGGATATTTATGTTATAGATAAAAAATTGGCTAGAAATGACTTCATAGTGCAAGTTTAACATACCTCCCACTGATATCAACATTTTATCATCAATTTGTCCACAATGTTTAATTCAGTTTATGGAAAAGTAACTTACTATATTCTTTAAATCAGACTACTTGGTACGTCTTTGTCAGTGTTCATTCTTCAAAAAAATTAAAGCACAGACCTGTATACTACTGGATATAATAGTGGAACGACTGAAATCATGCAAAGCTTACTGAATTTTACATTTGGGAATCAACTACCAAGAAGATAAAAAAAAAAAATTATTCCTTTGTCAGAAATACCACTAGTGTGGCGCAACACACGTATTTGTTGTATGCTGTAAAGTGATTCTGTAGGAATTTCATTGTCTATTTAGGTTCAATTTTACATTTGTTTCCACCCAGTGGTCTGGCCCAAACACAAGGTTAAGAAATATGCAAGCAAAACCTAAGTAGAATGCTTGAGCTTATAAAAATTCATGAATATTGTTACCACATGCTTCCTTCACACAAAAAAAGAATCTAAATACCATCTGTGCAAGATAGTCTAATTAGGAGATTAGGACCACAGAAGTTCTGTTAGCTCACATGTTCAAGCGCCTGCCCCTTGACGACTTAAGAAAAAACATAAATGAGGAAGAACAGAGAATGGACAGCAGCACCCTACTGGATCCAGCGTAGACAGGAGTTAACTAACTTCACAGAATTTAGCTGTCCAACTCCCCTTGGGAGAGCTGCATTTTTTTTGCTTGATGTATGATGCTTGGCCCAGCACACGGCTTGTGAATAAACTTGGCACCAGATGAATCACATTTTAATAAGTTCAAATGATATTCTGCAACAGACTGGTATTTAATGGTTGCCGCATACTACAGGGACCAATTTTTCAGGATTTGGCACCAACAATAGAAAACCAAATGATAAAAGTATATAAGTAGTTCTTAAACAAAATAAATGAGGTATAAACATAAGTAAAGACTCTACTGAATATATAAAAAGAGCCTGACTACACATAAAACCCCAGATCCATTTGGAATCAACTAATTTTAGAAACAGAAGTGATAAATGTACAAAGCAACCCTCTGTTAAAACAGAGTCACTAACTAACAAGCTTCACTATCAATTTAAAGCTGTTCTTGTTTGCCACATCATTTTTCTTAATCACACGATAATTTATGAATGCTAGTAACAACATGCAACCAAAACCCTTAAAGGAAAATCAGGACTTTGTATTTTGAACACTAATTCTGACAAGTTTCAATAGCTTATTTCGTATTCAACAATATGACAGAAATTTGTAGAGCTAAGCAGCAAACTCAGAAAAATGTATTCAAAACATTTTTTTTTCTTTTTGGCTCACACAACGCTCACAAGCAGATGGGTTCTATTTGTTTAACTGATTTATCAAATTCATTTTTTCATCTCGTCATTCCTGTACTGTCCGCTAACAGTTCACTTAGACTACAGAATAAGCAAAATGTGAGACTTATGTCATGAATAACTAGTCTGTTCCTTGACTGAATACATGCGCATATCTCATCTATCAGCCACTTAAAAATGTGCTTTCTGAAAACATTTTCCAAGTTGAAACACAGTCAGAATCCCTTTATGGGAGCAGTTCACTATATACTTCCATACTATCCAGATATTAAATGTAAGTGCCTATTGTTATCCAATTTTACAGCTGGGAGAACACCACACAAAAAGTCAAAGTGGCCTGCCAACACCTTGCAGGCTAACGGAGCAGGAAGGTAACCTCAGGTCTCCAGGACCCTGCACAAACATTCCTGACACTGGATTATCATGGTGCTCAGCCGTGTGCAAATACAGCTCTGACAACAGTCCCTGCCCCTAGATGTGCTTTAAAAGCCAACACAGCACAGTTTCCATTAATACACTCTAAACGGAGAGGCACATCATGTTGTATTTGCAGCATTGATTAAGATGTAAGTGTATTTTCTCCATGTATTTTTCTCCTTTTTTTAATTTGTAAGATAAGGACCTCTAGTCAAGATTAAACGTGAAAGAAAATATTACTAGAAAGGGGAACAAAATTAAGGTAAAGTGCAAGTACATTTTAAAGGCACTTTTTAGCAATAAAGATGGTCATTGCTGTCATACTATCATTACAGCCGGAGGAGGAAATGACCGTGAAGTCAGTAAGTGTTGAGATATCCAATGTGACTGTCACTGAACATAATTTTGATTTTCAGTGCTAACTCCTGTCTACAATTGTTTACAATTTATGTTGAGGACCAAAGGCTAATTACACAGAATAAAGTTTAAGTGATTTGGTAAAGTACAGCTGGCCATCCAGAAGAAAAGCACATTCCCAAGCATACTTTATTTAATTACTTATGCCAGATTGTAAAGTATCCCTGAAAAAAAAAAAAAAAATGGCTCTACTAGCCTTCCCGAAAAGGTTTGCTTTGATTAAAATTTAAGTAAGTTCATTAAAATTAAAGCTGTGATTTTAATAATGTGAATATTCAGTAACTGGCCAACCGACAACCAGTAAGCTTCTCACAGCATAATGATCTTTGGTCTTCCAGCTGGACTATAGAAATATGGGAGAAACAGAAGGTGGCAACAGTATATACATGCACCACCATGTGAATAGTTGACTCAGAGTGCTCAAATTCACAGTCCATCCACAACTGTTAAAGACTAATAATCACTTTCCAGCCCTGGACACTCCAGTGTCTTCTCAGATACCGGTTTCTGCAACAAGCTCACATTGTCAACAGATGCGAGGATGCTGCTTACTCAGCTTATGAGTGGCTGCCAGAAGAGATTTGTTGCTTCAGGCTGCAGTAAATTAATCCCAGTAGAGGCCAGTTTTCTTCGCTTCTCCAGTAGTAGGAAGGAAATTCTGAAGGCATAACTCTGAGCGAGGCTAAGAACAACGGAGCACCAGAGATGGCCTTGGAAAAGTCAGAGCTGTGCTGCAATGTTACTCACACCTTTCAAGTCCACACTACCTGTAGGGTATTCACCTCAAACTCCACATCCCCTTTTCAACATACTGCTGTTTGTTCGTCAAATGTTTGCACAGAGAAAATTGACGGTAACATTGTATACATACGTTTAAATTCAAGGACACAAAGCTTCCCACTGAGGGTAATGAAAATAAAATAAAAATAAAATAAAAATAAAATAAAAATAAAATAAAAATAAAATAAAAATAAAATAAAAATAAAATAAAAATAAAAATGCATGCTATAGAACCCCTCCCTTTTCAGAAACTGTTAGAAATACAACATTTGTTTTTTCAGCAAAAATTCTTTTAAGATAAATGATTTTGTTAGAAATTCAGCTTCGGTATGGTTGCCTTTTTAAAAAAGTTTTGATGATTCTAAAAATATAAAATTGAATAACCTAAGGTAGATCAACAATTTTGCTTCCCTTTTCAATGTCTCACCTTATAAGAAATTCTTGCTCTATATAGCAAGTCTATATAGGGACTGCCGAGCTTTCCTGACTGTTCTGAAAGTCAGCTCAATGCTACGGATCCAAAGTGGCATTAAACTGCAATCTTTCCTATATGCCTGTTGAGCCAAAGAACTACCGCAAAATGGGCATTTGCTGCACACAGTGCTAATGTAAATACCTTCTCTCTCTGTCTTTTGTCTTTTTAACATTATGTATGTTACAAATACTAACTTACCTAAACCACAACAAAAGTCTAAGAATGACTGAAAAAGCCAGCAGAGAAATACAGGTTTCTTTAATTAATACAATTTATTCATTTTAACTCTCGTTTGAGCTGGATAGTCAAAGTCAGTAACACTAGGAAGAAATACCATGAAGTCATTAGGATTTCTTTGTATCCAATTGCAAACACTCAAAAAGAACAGAATTATTAAGGAAATTGCAAACTGCTCTTTCAGATGGTAGGTACTGCATGTGAAAAGGAACTTTGCAGCAAGATTCTTCCCTACTCTGCTGAGCAGGGAAATCATCCCCTGCCAGCGGTGGTATTCGAGTGCTAGACTGAAAGCTAGGCAACATATAAAAAGACAGCCTGCCTTGCGTTCAGCATAGTAACAAAGAAATATGGAAAGTTCCATACTCAGACATGAAGTTTATTTTAAATGAAGTTTATTATAAATACATTTTATAATGTATTTTTCCAATATTTAACAGTGTAATATTGAACTTATACAATGTTTGTACAATATTTGGGTCCCATAAATTTTTCTATCTTATAAGCATTTTTTTATTTTGTCCAGTTTTAGCACGAATTTTCAGCTGTTTCATGGATATTTATCAAAATCAGAATTATTGAGTAAAACTCTCTCTCTCTGAAGGACACACTGATAGTCTGCATTTGGGGGGAAAAAGAAATCCGTAAGTTCTGTTCGCAGCTTAATTTGAAGGCAACCATTAATATTGAGTGCTGCAGGTGGAAAAAAAAAAAAAAAAGCTGTTCTTTCCAGTAAATAAAATATTGCTAGTTAAAAGACAGTGTTTCTGGACTTTATGTAAAACAAGCAAACAAACAAACTTAGCTGGCCTTAAAGTAGCAATTTACTCAAAATCAGCAGAAGACTGAAAGTTAACTCCTTACACTTCAGAGAAAAATATTCCAAAAGTGAACTGGAACCTAATCATTTCTTTTTCCTGGTTATGCCAAGCATACTTTTCAACTGGCACTTTTGACTTTGCACTCATCCTAATTAAACTGCTAATTACAATCTCCACCTCTTTAGTGCTTCCTGATTTTTACTACTGAATATTATTACGTTCTCAGAATAACAGAATTAAACATACCCTCAGGCTAGATAAAAGAACTATTTACAACTGTAATGAATCTGCTAGATTGCATTTCCTTCACAAACCTTGCTTGTTGCAGTCCCACATTCATGACTCCGTCACAGTGGGCTGAGGAGCTAGGGGCAGTGTCTGCAGCTGGTACTCAAGCCTTGTCCTTAGGGGCAGCAGGACAGCAGGAGCAAGCGAGATTGGCTTCAAAAAGTTACCAAGACAAGACCCCTCAGAAGATCCAGACAGGAGAAGAAGGCTACAGAACAGTAAATGCCCATCTTGCCCAGTATTTTGTCCCCGTTAGTGGCGAACAGCAGATTCTTAAGTAGTATGTCTCATGGAATGACTGTTTTCCTAGTATACCCTGCTCAGCTTCTCGCAGCCAGAAAGTGGATTTGAAAGAGTTTGCATCTGAACTTGCATATTTAGTAGCCATTGGCACATCTACCTTTCACAGGTACGCATTTCCTTTTTGAAATCATTAGTACTAGCACATCTTAATGAATGAAGCCATTTCATCAGGCTAGGAGGGAAAAAAAAAATAAGCTGAGATTTTCCAATTCAGTAAATTGGTAATTTTCTTCAGAGCTTCTCCAGAATAATTCCTCAATTAAGCAAAATGATGCATTATTCTCTGTTTAGTCTAAAAGAGAGAACAGATACAAAAATCAGTTTCTGACAGTTACCTCAGGTACTGTGTAATAGTTAAAAATGTTGCATTCTAATTAGAAAGAATAGCTAAAAAGGAGCAATGGAATTTTTCTGGATTGTCACATTTAGATTGTCAACACACGAGCAGAGCTTATAAAATGTATTTTCTACATCCATACTGGATCATTAAGCCTTTTCCTCCTGAAAATAACTGCGTAGTCTGGACAAATGAACAAAGTCTTCCTTTCCTACACTTTTTGGGGGTGAGGACTGAAGACTCCATCATCTCATCCGATACCCGAGCTCCTCCTTGAATACAACTTTTTGAAATGTTATCGTGGTTGTTATTCCAAGAAAAAAATATTGTATTGATTTACATGAAAGTAGTCAGTTAATAAAGCATTCCTCACAGGCCTTTGCAAAAACTATTTCATACACTAATATTTTAAATTTTATGAGGCAATCACTACAGTAAGAAAGAACAGGTAGACAACAAAGACGAGAAAGGTTCTTCACCATACTTGTATGGACGTCCTTTCCCACCTTCTTTAAAAACAAAGTTTTTTAATTTTTTAATACCCACAGACAAACAAAATAGATAAATAATCAAATGAAACTAGCTGGCCTAACAATGGCAATGATAAAATGCATCACACAGCAGAATCATTCAAGATATTCCTAGTGGTCTTTTAGAAGAAACAAAAGAATTAAATTTAACCCAAAGCTACCGTCCACCATAGCAAAGTTAAAATGGAATAACTGACAGGAATGTGAATTTTAATCAGAGATGTGTCATTTAAGCGTGTCAACACTTGTTGACTGCCTTAACTGCAAGCATGGTTGGAAGGCCTGAGTGCTGTCAATAAACCTCTGACATCTCCCGGTAGCCTAAAATGTTGACTATTTGAGCCGACAGAATTACTACAACTAAAAAACCTCTATAAAATCTCCTCAGCCCAAGAATTGATTCGGAACACTGATCATGACTATTCTGTCAACGGCAGAACCTTCTCTCCTGCTACCTTCTAGTAAGTTGCACTCATTTTCTATTTATTTTTCCATGAACAAGACTACTGTTTCTACCCTCAGCTACTTTATGATATAAATGAATACAGAGCTCTAAAACAACTGAATGTGGTACATAAGTATTTCCTTAAAACAGGTGTAACTAACTTTAAAACTTTACTTGTTAGAAATTCTGTACAAATTCTGAAGTCGCTGCCTGAAGAAGCAGTAACTAAACTGAAACAACCAAAGAAACAACTTCCTCCCCTCCAGACTTTTCCAGGTTTTGTCTTCCTAGAATCTTGCTTTTGCTTTTCAAACTCATTGCAAATAGCAGAAGGATGACAGTTCTTCAGCTGTATTCCTGGACTCGTGAAGCGTTATTTAAATTCCTTATCGACATTTTGGAAAAAAAATCTCTCTTTCAAAACCAAGTTATTACCACTTTGTTTGTGGTTCCATTCAAACAGTGGGCAATAGTATTAATTAAAACCAGTCAGCCAGATTTTTAGTGTGTGCTCTGTTTGTTGTTTTAAATTGTTGAATATCAATTACCTTATTATTTTGTGATTAGCATGAAACATATGCATCTATGTCTTGTGGCTTTTGGCAGTGATTTCAAAAAAATCAGCAACTTTGCATAGGGCTGTAAAACAGCATGTTTCCAGGCATTTTTAGCGCTGACTAGAGCCATTCTCAATCTGCTCACCAGCATGAAGTTAATTAGGAGAGGCATGAAGCTTATGGCTGGGTGCAGAAATCAGCAATGGAGCAAAATTATCCTTTTTTTGGCTTCAGCCAGTAACTGCCACTGAGTCTACATGATTTTTCTAAAATACTTTCACTGTTAAGTATCAGTTAAAGCTTTAACTTTGTATCTTATGCAGTTTTCTAAATCTTTGAATGAATGCAAATTGATGAACTTATGAAAACGGAAAGAACTAATTACATAAAGCTCAGGGAGGTAGTATAATGTATTAATTTACAGAAATTCCAGTTTCAGACACAGGATTCCTTAAACTACCGTCCATTTCTGACCAGAGTGAAACTAGCTGTTTTATTCACAGAACACCAGAACAAGCTTGTGTTGCAATATATAAACTTCTTAACAATATCCACTTAAGAGGGAATCTCCTTGAATGCTTGACAAGACTCCTGCTTGATTACAGCCCACATAGAAAAAAGAATAATACCTGGGATAAGTGGATTTCATCAAGGCTCTGCCCATTTTTCTTATGTAACAAAAATCACAGTGAAAGAGGAGGGACATAAAAAAAGAGAAGTGAACAGGAACATCCTCCTCCCAGGCCCTCTAGGAATGTATCATTCCTCTTTTGGTATTAGAGCTAGGATTTGTTAGGGGAAAGGACACGTTAAGCAAAAAAAGGTAGTCCATGAATAGATGAAATTTAAAAGCCCTAGCTTCTTCGTTTGGCAAACTAAGGATGAACTTCCTTGTCTAGGTCACATTCCTCTATAAAAGACCTCTCAGGTACATAGTAAGCTGTCACTCGCGCTATGCCCCAGGTTCATGCTGCTCATACGTTACTGTCCCAGTTTCAATCAAAAGTCTGTTTTCGAAATGACTCCCAAACACCCCCTCACTGTATTTCAGTTTGCATCATGTAGCAACCCCGCAGTGTGTGGACTGGATTCCTTTCAGGTATAACTAAGCAGAAAATAGACTCCTGGAGAGTCACAGAATCACAGAATCGTTTAGGTTGGAAGGGACCTCTGGAGATCATCTAGTCCAACCTCCCTGCTCAAGCAGGGTCACCTAGAGCATATTGCCCAGGATCACGTCCAGACGGCTTTTGAATATCTCCAGCGAAGGAGACTCCACCACCTCTCTGGGCAACCTGTTCCAATGCTCTGTCACCCTCACAGTGAAGAAGTTTTTTCTCAGGTTCAGATGGAACTTCCTGTGGTTCAGTTTCTGCCCGTTGCCTCTTGTCCTGTTGCTGGGCACCACGGAGAAGAGGCTGGCCTCATCCTCTTGACACTCCCCCTTCAGAGACTTGTACACGTTGATGAGATCCCCTCTCAATCTTCTCTTCTCCAGGCTGAACAGGCCCAGCTCTTGCAATCTTTCTTCATAGGAGAGATGCTCCAGCCCTCTAATCATCTTGGTAGCCCATCAGGTCAGAGGACCTGATGTCATTCAGGTTGAGCATCTAGGCTACAACTAGTTTACAGTAAAAGCCTTGAAACTCATAAACGGTTGATACTGGGCCCATATCACAAACTCTTTTACCCTTAGCATCCTACTCCCGCTGCACTGCATTATTTGTCATCATCAATACAACCACAGTCTTGCTGTGGTCTTTTGGCTTAGGTTGATGCAGTTCAACTAAACGAGGCTGAATATCATATACCATAAAGTTTTCAAACAACAAGGAGAAAATATTAGCCAGGAGCAAGGGGATTAGAGTATGGCAGGACGGACTAACAGTGGTTGAGATGATAATGACAGTAGGAATTTTGGGTTATTCCATGTCAGCACCTGTTGTCTTCTTCTTAAGTGATAAGTAAAGAAATATTATAAATGATCCTTTGTAACTGCTATTGTCTCTTTTGACACACACTTAAGTTCCTATTCAAAGTACTTCCATTAAGTGAACCTTTTCCTGATCCATTATCCCCTCTAAATAATTTTCTAAGAAAGCAAGGATGTCTCCAAAATATTGAAATTGAGGAAATCTGAGCTGTAATATCAAGCTTTTGAAGCAAAATCTATTTAGCATATGGCTGCTTCTTCCATCAAAGAACACCAGAGCATTTGTAAGTATAAAACACTGAGGACATACAGTTCGAAACCAGATACAAGTTGAGACAAAAGCAAAGAGTATTTCAAAACGTCATACACTATACTTCATGATACTATACTATCATCTCAAATTCACATTAGAATATAACAGGACATTAACATTTTGACAGATGTATATATAAGATCAACTTTTTATTTTGGTAGATATATATAAAATATCAACTTTTCATAATGGGCACACCAATCCAATATTAGTATTTCTGACCTTCCTAACTTTGTTTTCTAGTTTGAAGAAGATCCAAAAACACAGTCAGCATATCACAAGCAAAAAAAGCACTGAGGGAAACTCACAAAGCCCTATAAGCTAGGTAGGCTTCCAGAGGAAAAAAAAAGTCACCAACACAGCAGATGAATGCTGAGAACACTACAAAAGGCAAAAGGAGTCAGAGTTGAGAGTTACGAGCTGTATTAAAACCCATTACTTTTACTCTTGATTGATTGTGGTATGAAACACTTTTCCCTGACAAAATTTCTGTGAAATACAACTATTTCTTTCTTGTACCGAATAATCAAACAACAGATCATCGAAGACTCCTGAATCTGGGGACAAGATGAACAGAGGGAAGCAATTTTGTGGTTTTTATATCCTAATTAATTTAAGAAGAATCTAAAGAAAGGAAAAACCAATTAAAGAGCTAAAGCCCATCCCTGAAGTGATTAAAAAAAATGGGTTCTAATTAAAAGAAAACATCTTGGTATTTGTTAGTTCTTCTGGAGATAGAGACAAAAACGTTAGTATGTATTCTTCTCAAGACAACAATAAAAAATGCGATGCATCAGTCACTAAACAACAAAAAATGCCTACTATTTACATTAATAACTACCTATCGACTACTAACAACAGTATTTTTATCTGTAATTTTGGTAAGAATGCAAGAATAAACATAATTTGAATTCTTCACAAACACAGCAAAAAGCACTTTACAAGTACATATAAAGTAGAGAGAAGCAACATGCACTTCATTGATTATACAAAAGCAGTATTTCAGTGCAGTTACTGCTAATTAGCATACGATCTTTTTAGAAGGTACTTTTTCTTATTCCCTCTCCTCTCATATGACACAATTATTTCATGATGGACAAGTTAAAAAAAAGGAAGGACTTAAGCTGCTAACTGGTAAAGTAAAGGTGAAAAGTTTTATATTACTTTCTCAGTACTCTCAGTTTTCTATATTCCAATTAAACAGGCACGTACAAAGTTAGAGGATAGTTCATTTTACTAAGTAGTCACTAGCTTGTAGCAATCATTTTACACTCAGTACGGAGCTGGCATTGTACCATTTCTATATTTATAGGTATATATTCACACACACACACATATATATATAGTATGCATGTATAAATTGTATTTATAAACTGTATAAACTTTGTTAATAAACTGTGTATATACATAAATTATATAAATATATATAAAGACAATTCAAAAATATGGTAGCAGAAATCATGGAAAAGTTTAAAAAGATTGACAATACTCTTCTGTGCTGTGTTGGCTTTGCTCCACTAATTTGTTGAATCGTATAAGATTGTTCAGACCATTAATTGAGGGTAACAAACTGATGTGCCTTCCAAGAGCAAAAGAGGTAATGCTCTCAAAGGGTGGTCACAGGGATTTGTTTTAAAGAAGCAGAAGTAAACGAGCAAGCACAAGGTAGGAACAGTAATTTGTCAGGAGACAAGAGAACTCCTGAACTCCTGCATCCCCAGTCCTCACCTCTATGCCCCTTTCTGAGCCTTGAAATAAAAACTGACAAAAACCCGAAGCAAAACCAAGCATCTCGCTCTAAATTTAGCCTCCCATTTGCGCACTCAAGCTCAAGATCCGCTTTGGCAAAAAAAGTCCTTAAAGCGTGTATTAAGTGCAGTCAGCTGCTGCGGGCAGTAAGCGGCCTTGCTGCCCAGAGCATACGCGCCTGCTGGAATCTCCCGAGCCAAGACAGAGGCGGCTCAAAGGCTCTCATTACCCCAGCAGGTTCAGGCCAAATACAGCCTGCCTAAAATCCTGGTAATCAATTAGCTGAGGTCCCCACTAGCCCAGGAAGGGAATAATTTAAAGGGAAAGTGGAGGGAAGGGTGGGGGAGGGGGGGAGGAAAACGCAGCATGTAGGACAAAGCTATCTCTTATAGCACGGCAAGAGCTTTTCATGTGCATATGTGCATTGACCATTGTTCTGCTGCTGAAGAGCAGCATTAATCAATGTTTAGGGCTGCTTTAAATACAGAAGTACAGAGTTGACCATTCATTGGTGATTTATAACAGGGCCCAACGTGCAGCCAACATGAAACAAGTTGGTACTTTGGAGGCTGCCACCAAAAGACAGAAGGACAGGGATGTGACAGTGGGGGTACGAACGCGCGGTCAGACCAATTCTATTGAACTGCCTCAGGAGGGAAATGCAATGCTGGCAATCACCTCAGCAAATATCCACAGAATGCCCCGAGAGACTGAAAGCCTCATTTTGATTAGCAGAATTATGGAACTGCTGAGACTCCAGAAAATTAATGCTCACACAGTCATGAATACTTCCATTATATGTACATTAGATCCTAACAGTCATTTAGAAGTGCCTGGAACTGAGGATATAAATTAAGATATCTGCACTTCCCTCAGAAGGCCATGGAAGTTTAAAAGCTGTATGTGCCCTTGCTGCCATGTGTCCTTAAATGGAGGGAAAAAGGAAAAAAGAAAAAAAAAATAAAAAAGGAAGGACTTTTCCATGTTCCTGTGGTTCTAGAATCCTTGAAAGAGTCCCTTTAGCTTAACCCAGGGATGAAAGTCTCAAAAGTATTTTTAATTTTTAACGAAAATGGAAGTTCCATTTAAAACTTTAACCACAATATCTCCAAAGTCATCTTTCCTCTTACAGGCTTAGGTCCAGGAGTAAATATGGCAACTTAGAATCTACCCAACAAGTCCAGTCCTCTTAAATATCACTCAAGAAGAGACAAAGGCCCAAAAGCTCTGACCAAAAAAAGTCTTACTCTGCTTTATGACTAATGCTAGAAAGAACAATTACAGTTTTATTATAGGATAGCTCTTATTTAAATTTTATCTTAAGATGTATAAATTATTCTTTAAATCAAAAATACTACTATATCATACCTCACATTTACATTTCTGCATGAGAGAGCAATTGCTGTAACGTGAACAAAAAGAAGAAAAGTTGCATGGCAGATAAACCAGGAAAAATTCATAAGACAAAAAAAAAGAAACGATAAGAAATTTTTTCAGACAGAAAAAGGAAATCACTGTAATTCGAAACACGAAGGCCACAATAATAGCCAGAGGTCACAAGTGTAAAAGTGTACCCAACAAGCACATATGTTGCAAAGTGCCATCTGCGCAATGTATGTAAATGTGAATGCTTTTCAGGCTGAAAACTCAGAGGAAATATAACCACAATTCATGGACTGCCATACTGTGTTTACTATTCCTAGGAAACTTAGGTGCATGTTCTATATTCAAATGAGTAAAAGCCTTCAAGTTTGCTTGAATAATCTATTATTTTGCTTTAACGATACAATCCCTTTGATAACTCTATTTTCTATACAACTCAAAAGGTGTCACTAAGTGACAAAACACACACACACACACACAAACACACACACACACACACACACACAGATCTTCAGTGCCTTGCTTGGCTGCTGAAAGAACACTACAAAACCAGATGTGGCATTTGGCTGTAGAGTGCTAAACCTATTAATATTACATTAAACTGGACTTGCCTTTGTGTCTACTGGGTATCCTTAAAATAAAATTAAAATTTAAAAAAGTATTCTTCTTCCCAAATTCTACAACATCTGAGCCAACACTTTCATCCAAGTAAAGCTGCCTGAGTTTCAGGGTTTGGTCTTCACAATACTTTTATTTTCATAAAGCTTTATGGAAGCACTTTAGTATAAAGGCTAAACAAATATGTGTTAAAAAAAATCTTTAAATTTATCCTCAAGAAACAGATTTAAATTTTCAGAGTCTAAGAAAACATTTATAATCCACATGTTCTCATCTAAATATTGTCTTAAAAACTACAAGTATTTTACAAAATACATGCAGAGCTATTCTCTATGCCTTTTACTTCTAAGTTTCACTTGCAAAAATACTGCAAGTTTACACATAAAACACAGAATATATATTTTTTCATTGCACTGGAAGTCTATTAAGTGAGACTGGTAAAATTACAACATTCATCTGAGCATTAGGTTTCAGTGCAATGGCTGGCTTGTATAATATTGTACCTCAATTGACCTGAAGGTTTAAAATATTCCCAAGAGCAGGGAAATCACTCAGAATTACTATGACAAAAGTAATTTAAAATTTATGGCATTCTCTAAAATTACCTAAATTAAAAAAGGGCAAAGCAAAAGTGTATTCACAGAATTTGGCTATGAATAGTTATATTACACATTTATTAATAAATCTTAATATATACAGATGCATACAAATATATTTTTGACTACTTTAGCCCACTCAACCAGGGAAATATAAAACATAATATAGCAATTAAAAAAATAATAATAAACATGAGTTACAGAAACAAGGCAAATTTACCTCCCTGAGGAACAGCAAGTTTAGGTCTTATAAACATTGGAAGAAAACAGGATTGTGATCATTATATTTGCAAATGATATGGAATCAAGGAGAGTAAGAGTGCTGAAGAACAGAAGCACAGAAAGGCATCGTGTCTGAAGAAACATGAACAAAATCAGGAACGTGGGTAGAACGCTTTCTGCATTAAAGAGCAAAAATCTATTCACTTTAACAATGAACTAAAAGGAAAAAATTGAAACGAGCCTTGAAAACATTCAACATATTTACAACAGAAACTTGCATAAAAAAAAAAAAAGTAATGGTGATCCAGGAGGATTACAGGCTTCAGGTAGCCATTAGCAAAATTATAAAGTACTACAGATGAGAATTCATTAACTACTATAGTACTTAATGGGTTCAAAGAAAAATGGAAAAGGATATAAGTGCAAAATTCTCTAATATAATGTGATATACAAATTGGAATTATACGAGACAGAACGCAGATAGTATTATTCAGGCCAATTTGCAGCTGATGTGAATCAGGATAGAATTATTCACTATGGTATTTGTTTAAATACTTTTCTGAACGATAGTAACACAAATAAAAAGGGAAGAAAAACAGCAAAATTGAGGCACATCACGTATAAAGTACACATACTTTGAATTTAGCCATAAGCAATTTATTAATAACTCCAATGACAGCAGTCTCAGTAAAAAGACTAGAATAAAGAGGGCTGTAAAGAACCAAGAATCTAATATTTAGGTAGCTATGGAAAAATTTAAATACAGTATTCTTTTCAAAAGTAGATTACAGGCTAAAATAAGTCATCAGAGCTTACCCATCCGACACATAGGAATCAAAGTCCTAGTCACAGAAAATCAAGTTAAATCTGTCTAAGTTCTTCAAACAAAAAGACATTTACCTCACTCAACTGTGTAAGCTAGTCTGCTAGTCTTTACTGGTTGTGGAGCTTCCTGTGGAAATTAAGGGTTCAGGGCAGGCACCCCAAGCCTAAAGCCTTGGGAGCATATGTTGTTTACCCATTTACCATGCAAAGAGCCTAGATTCTAGTCACTAGGCACCATTTAGGTGGCTGCAGTTTAGACGATACATAACTCCTACTAAACCTACAGAGGTTTAGTGTGTTTTTTTTTTTTCCCCAATTAAATCATTAATATTTTCAGGTAAATTAATTTATCTAACCAATAGGCCATAACCTAGAATGCAGCAGGTAAACATTGTCTACCCAGGCAAGTACTGCCTATGCTTGTTTGCCCATAGAAGTAAACCCAAAACTTAAGGGACCGCAATTACAATTGAAGAGGTAGCACAGTCTTAGGTGATCTTTGGCCTCCGCTGAGCCTATTAAGAAAATCACCTCTTATAATGACAGTTTTGTAATACAAATTAGGAAGTGTCCTAAATCAAAGAACTTTAGTCACACAAGCAGGAAGGTTTGGGCATTATCACTGTGCCTACAATTCAAAAAGCTAACCCAGAAGTTAAAGGTCTAAGATCCTCTAAGCAGTATTTTACATAGAGGGAACAATTTCGATTTTGGTACATACTGCCTCTGAAAAGCACTTTTCTAAACCTGAGAGGTACAACGTACTAATGGCATCGCTTACATGTTCCACTGGAACAGATATATCATGTCAGCGAGAAAAGAAAACAAGAGAGTGGTTGACCCAATACTAAGAACCTTTTTCAAAAGAAAATAGTTAAAATATAATCTGTCACCTGGAGAGGTCACATATTGTAATGTTACTTATTTTTATCCCATCTAGAGCTAAATGTAAATCAATGTTTTAGAGCTATTTGGTAGGTGATAAAATACGTGTTAATAAAACTCTGAAACGTCCTTCCTTTGAGAAGTGTTTAAGAAGTAATTTAAATTAAAATGCCAATATGTTATGAGTCAAACAGTATCTTTCCATCTCCAGCTGTCTCTTAATTACACAATTCTCTCCTCAGAATATTTCTCTGGAATAACTTTATTGCAGTGCCTAAAGAACCTTCTTAGATATGACATTTTCTAAGTATTTTTTTTTTAACATGAAATTGAACTTTTTACCTTAATACTTGAGATCAATAATTTATTTATTACTGTTTCAAAGAAAAAAATCTCAGTATAAATTAGCTATAATTCCTAAATAGGATTAAGTTTACATTTCAATTTAAACGCCTTTAATTTCATTCTATCTCTTGATACTACAAACCCCATTCATTCAGAGAGTTATCTGGTTAACAGGGTTGATGCCCCAGAGAAATCTTTGAAAATATATGATCTGTAGCTACTGAATGATACAAAAAGACCTCTTCCAAACCTTATAAATCTCCAGGCACGCTTTGCTTTAAAAACGAATTTGAACCAGCATACAACTAAGACCATACTTGACAAGATGCTTCATAGCTCAACTAATGTTCTCAAAAAATATTTTAATTGAAGGAATTTGTCTTAATCGCAATTAATCAAATCAATGGCCTTCTCAATATTATCCAAATTTTATTAAAGCTACATGAACCTAGATGTAGAATATTTCTATTCAAGTTAATGAGAACTCAAGAGAATAAATTTACATACAAAGAAAAATATAATTAACTTCTTGAGACAAAGGAAGAAACCTCCACAAAGTACGTACACATTAGCTCAAGTGTGAGTGCTCACATTTTTAGAGATTATACAGCAAGGATAAATGTTGGAGGATTGAGAATTTTAGTATGTAAGTGATGACAAATATACTATTACCTCAGTGGAGCACAAGTCTAGGCTCAAAAGCATGCCATAAAACCTTTACAGTCAAACATGATGCTTTTGTGTTTACGCCACTATATAACGCATTGATTAATTTTAAGCTAATTTATTTTGCCCAAAGATAAATGAAAAAAAACTTTCTTCTTGTTTTAAGGGCTTCATTTGGTGCCGTAAAGCCTGGTTTAGCTGAATTTCAGATCAAATAGGACATTCCCACTGAATGGAACTGAAACAGGAATGATATAGTGGGGAGGTTCCCAAACTATATAGTCCATCAGGCGAAGCTTGCAGCTGGGCCACTGCATGTTTAATCACGTTTTTAATTAAAAGCTTAAATGATAAGTGTGCCCAATGGTCCTTCTGAAATTATGATGGTTCATTATTGGCTGTCATTCTCAATGTTTAATTTATTGATACTGAGGTTAAAGGTGACACAAAAAAGCCAGTCAACATAACCTTCTCTAAAGTAACTTGCAACTGCATAGCCTTTTCTAATCATATAATCATTGTCTCAGGTATTTATATGGCTACAAGTATATGCTGTTCTTTCCAGTGCTATGAAGCCTTACTCTGAAATGGGGAGGGAGACAACAACTTTTAATCAAATACTGATCTTGCTTATCTTAGTACTTTGGGCTGATGTAAATTTGTAGAAGAAATACAACATTCGGAGAGAAAACACATTTATCTGTCAGTTTCTTCAAGTTATTCAGGATTACCGAATATTTATATAAGACCTGATGAGATACTTCAGCAAGCAGAAGGCAGGTGAGGCATTCAAATAGGCATGAAATTCTTTTTTCACATGCTGTAATGGTTCATCACATGACTGTCAACTCAGTGTCAAAAACACAGCTACTCAGAGCACATATACCTTGTACATATAGTTATGTTTCTATCTCACTGACGGACAAAGAAATCTGCCATTTCAAATTTTTTCTACAGTGGGAATCTGATTACCATGCTCAAACTTCAAAGAGTTGTGATACAGATTCTAAATTTCAGAATCGTTATTATTTCTTGAATCAATGTCAGTAGTATACAGTAGTTTTGACTTAGTCTTTATTACCATATCTGTCATTGGAGAACCATCACCAAAAGCATTCACCACAGAAATAAACACTTCAGTCACAGAAAAGTTGGATGATTTCCCTGATACTGCTCAGAGAAGAGTAATAGGAAAACTAGAACCCGGCCTATAAATCAAGGCTACTGTAACATTTCTATGTATGAGAAACACGGAAATAAATTAAGTAATAAAAAATAATCTTTTAAAAACAGAACAAAAGTAGCTACTGGCCTTTCCTCATATCCTGCCAGTGCAAAGAACTCCCGCTTATAAGAAAAACAGTCAATGTTGAAAGCAAGCAGAAAGACCTGTGGGAATTTGAAAGCATAAGGCTATTATTTCTGTGCTTTCATAGACAGAAATGTGATCAGAGCTCCAGGAAAACACAGAAACCAGAAGACATGGCAATTTAAATTTTAACCACAGGAACTCTAAAAGTGTAGCTATGCATAACTGTGGCTATTGAAATTATATCAGTATTACCACACAAGCCTTCATGTAACAGTTCAATTAATATTTAATTTTACTCCAAGCAAGGTCTGTAGGACAAGCTAAGACTTTTCCAATATGAACAAAATAAATTCAGATATGTACCCGGAAAAATCAATTTAATTACCAAGTGATTACCGAATTTTAGAACAAAAATATTTTGACAGATATGTATTTGAATTCAGGCTCAGTTCTGGAACTACCAATGTAGAATTTCAGGGAGGGGGAAGGTTGCTTGCAGAACATCTTTAAGGAAACTGAAAGTTTAATAAATCAGTTCAACATCACATGTTGACACACTTAACTGGCTTGCATATTTTAATGGGTGCCAGTAAATATACAGAACTAAGCCAGGCTGACATAAGAAGTTTGAAACCAGTACAAAGGTTCACTTGGAACAAACTTATTTAGCTAAGCCAGCTTCAAAACCTACTTACACAAGTAATCCAAGTGTAGCATATGCGTATGTCTGTGTGGATAAGACTCCCCACTCCCCACTGGCATGCGTCCTAGCTGTGCCAGGAGTCTAGCTAGGGTGCACCTTTTACAAAAGTGAGTGAGTTTTTTCCCCTGAGTGCTTCAGATGAAATTAAACAGAAAGACAAAATGTAAATATGTGCAGTCCTTGTTCCTCTAATTTGCTGATGGAAGGCTTCAAAAATGAGGCCAATGAACAGCAATTTCAAGCTTATCTTCAGAACCTTTAAGTCATTACAGGAACTAAAATCTAATGAGTTTCTGTAACAAGCCGTTGGCAATGTATCATTCTTAAAATATAAGTTCCACTGTCAAAATTAAAAAAGTGCTGTTAGCAATTAGGCTTCTGCATCTCCTGGATGCTGCTGTTCTGCTTTATTGAATATTCCCTCAACAATCCATTTATCTGTAAGTACTTATCACTGTTTCCTTGGCTTTACATATAATCTTTTTTGGACTGGGAATTAGGACAAAATTTCTTCCTCTTATCAACTTTTTTTTTTTTTTAAATTACAAAAAGGTTGAGAGAAGAAGAAACTAATTACTCAGATTTTCTTGTTTTAGATAGAAGGTTCCAGAGTTTGCGGATGTGACTTGCAAGGCTAATCAAAACCAAAATCGAGGATTGATTGGTCAAAGGAGAATATCTAGTCACAAAATGAAGCAACAAAGAGAACAACTGTTTAAT
Organism: Struthio camelus; assembly: GCF_040807025.1. NCBI lineage: Eukaryota > Metazoa > Chordata > Aves > Struthioniformes > Struthionidae > Struthio > Struthio camelus. The sequence continues at coordinate 110,714,728 of NC_090942.1, read as the reverse complement.
TATCATTCAGCTTTCACATTTGCAAAGAATTTTTTAATTAAGCAAGCCTATGAAAAATGATTTTTAAATTAATATATAAAGATTAATTCAAAACAACTGTTATCTGAAAACTGATAAGAAATAGGTTTGCATTGCCTATGTAATCCAACAAAAAAAGATTAAAACAAAAACAAATGAGAAGTCTTCAAAAATATGCACTTTCTTGCCTTACATCTTCTCTTTCTCTGGTAATATTCTTCCTGCCGACTATTGTTACATAACTAAGTGGAAATTGCTCAATATATAAATCAATATTTAATATACTGTAATTTTACATAGATACCTTGGGTTTATTCCAGTTAGCAAAACCTAATATGCAGCGTGTATTGGAGCAAATCTCCAGGACCTAGAAGTCATTGCCTCTGCAGGTGTGAGAATAGAAACTCAAAAATTCATTCGTACAATAGGTCATTTTCAGAGTTGCATTATGACATGATGGCCATGAAAAGCGACCATCACCACAGTGAGTCACAGAAAGTTAATCTGTCAGTGAAATTTCATTAAAGTATATTACTCCAGTGCCATACATTATATGACTATAAAATAAGTCCAGAGTCTTGTCAAACACAGTACTTCACCAATGAAGAAATTTTGGAAAAAAAAAAAAACATAGGAAAAACTAAAATACTTATGTTGAAGCTGTGCTGTTTGAAAAGACATTTTCAAAACTGTGAAACAATAAAAGCTATGAACTGATCAAAATATTGCAGGGAAGTCAAGAGTTGTGATTTTAAACCAATAATATTTACTGTAAAGAAAAAAGCCATTTCCAATGAACAGAAAGTTGCTGTTGTTGTTTTAAAGTGTTTGTGCAGTGGGGACTACTGTAGAGCTGACAGTGGGGGAAAAAAAACTTTCTAAGGTAGAGGAAAATAATCTTCTCTCGTAGAAGTGATTTAAATTTGTAAAATGTTAGGCGTGACAGACATGAATTGGCTCCTGTTTTCTGTTATACAGAAGATACATTAGCTATCATTTCTTGACACCCTCACCTTTGGTAAATTAGACCCCATCAAGCATCTACTCTAATAACTTCTGTGATCACCCAATTTTTACTTAACAATTACCATTTTCCTGCTTGTTTTCTTTCTCTCATTAAGTCAATTTTTCCCTTTTGTGCCTCCTTCCTCCCCAAATTGGTTTAATGAAACTAAACAAAAACATGCATTGCTTGATGGTCATGTCCAAGGGAAGGTGAATACGCTGTTCAGTTTCTGCAGTCATGATTTAAAGTAGACCTCAGCATAATTTGCCTTTTTTTTCCTAGACACACTATAGTCCAGCCTTTACAGACTAAATAATTTTCCTGTTAATGAAAGGGAGTAACTACAGTCTTTCATTTAAAGGTCTTCTGTGATATTTTCACCAAGCTCGAAACGAAAAAGTAAGTCTGGCATTCAGAAAAAAATATAAAACATCAAAAGTCAGCAGCAGCAATTAAACACACGAATAACTGTATCATGCTGTAACTATTAAATTGGTCCAAAGGAAACATATTCATTGACAAGAATTTTTAAATCTTGTTAAGTTAAACTTCATTAGTTTTTTAGATCTAGTTAAGAGTGCATGTAGGAACAGAACATACTTAGAATTAAGCAGCCCTATTTCAGATCAAAAAAAGGACTTTAGAGCCGTTTCTAGTCAGAGAATGACATTATTTATACTACTGTCTCCACAGAGGATAAATCCATTACTTGTTTGAAAAGGTTAGGCAATAAAGAGAGATTTATAAAACTAGTACAAATAATTAGTTTTATTTGCCTTATCCTCTGTTTTCTTTAGTACACATTGGATAACCTTAAACCTCCACCCAGTCGGGAGAAATATACTTTTACTACCATTTTACATTACTGTTTTTTTAAGAGATCTGCATAATTGTAATTAGCTTTGTGCTAAATCAAAGCCATAACTTGAGCTAGGTCTATCTGGACATAAAACATTTCCTCATACTGTCTTAAAATTCAAATTATGAAAGGCTAATTTTTCACAAAATCAGTTCTCATATTCTAGTTACCTACAGATAATAATCATTACAAGTACGCAGAAGACAAAAGATGGGAAGAAATTTATAAACACTGATGTCAAGAATTTATTTGAGAGACAGAAAATACACTAAAGGAAAAAAATAAGAAGATAAGCAAAAGTTAGCCTTAATTATCTCTGCAATTTATAGAGTGAAATTAGGTTTATTTATTATCATTTATTTTATAATTCTGGTCTTGATTAATACCAACATTTAGTTGCTATCTCTATCAGTCACTTTGTATCTTGCAAATATTGTTTGATTACTCCTTAAAAACAGAACAAGTAAAAACCCAAGCAAAAAACCCAAACATTCTTTTATTATTAGTTACCAAGATGTAGCCCTTCTGAAATATTTCCTATTCTACTTAAAAAGCATACTTTATTTTTTAATGTTAAGCCACTGTTTCACATTTTGATAAGCTATGACAGTCATTGAGATAATTTCAATAATAACATTTTCAAATCAAGTTGTTCAAGGTTTTATTGCATTTCATATAATGCAATCAATAATAATTGCTAACAATCATGATCTATTTTCAAAAGCAGGTCAGAGTTGCTGATGAAAATGACTGGGTGAATAAAATCACTGAAAATAATCTTTAGCTAAATATTGAGAAAAGTTTACTCTGATTTCTTATACACCTGCTTAGATAAAAGTTTTGTTTACCCACAATACAGGCACAACAATGCCAGTAAAGTACCATGATCTCTTTCACTGTGTAACTAAAAATGAAATTGTTCTAAACCATGGCTGTAAAGGATGGATCTGTCAGCAAAATGGTTCAGTGCTAGTCTTTTATGCTCCAATTTACCAGTTTGATCCTGTTAAGCAAAACACTTGGATACACACTTAGTAGTAAGCTTTACATACTTAAAACTCTTTGATTTCAAAGTGACATACACATGTGCTTAAATATTTTCCTAAATTATTGCTTAAATATTTGGCATTTCTTTGAAGACAGCTTGCCAATTAATGCAAATTACTGTAGCACTTAATATAACTTCAGCACCTGGGCACCAGAAATTAGGGCATATTCACTTAGTCATTTCACAGAGGCCACTGAGCAATAAATTAGGCCTAATGGCCAGAATGAAGCCTCTTACCTAAAATGGACAAATTGAATAGAACAAAAGAATATTAAACTTGCCTATAAATAAATGCAGATTTAAGTAAGCTTTACTATAAATTGAAACTAGACAGTGAGTATTCAGTCAAAAGAAATCTGTAACATCACAGAAGGAGTTATAGGGAGAGGGCTCATCTTACTCTTCTCTACTAAAACAATAACTAAATAGCCAATTAGACTCTATTACCTTAAAAACTAGTTTTCATCATATACAAGTCCAAACACTACCTGCAAATTGAGAATTTACTTTAAGTGTTATTTATTTCCTTGTGGTCCCTTTGATCAGAGCTTTGTAGGCCACGTGTTAACTCCAGCAAAATTAAGCATGGCTCAGTGTATCAGATAATATTTTTAAGGTTGCGTTTTCAATAATTAGGCTGACACTTTTATCCTGCCTCCCAACACAAACTCCATCACAAAAAAAAAAACTACACATTTTCCAGGAAGGATGAATTAATATGCGGTTATTAATTATTAGATTTATGGGTACTCTACTGGTAATATTCCCAAACTTAGCTTCCTTGGCTAACTACAGCAGCACTAACATAAGCTACAAGTACAAGCTCATGCCCAGCCACGTGCAGTGAACGCACAGGAAAAATGAAGATAAATTTGGAAACCACTGTTCTGCTATAATAATCACATAGTATAGGTACATTTAGCTTTTTGATTGAACAGATTCAACAGAGCAAACTAGTTTGAACAGGGACTCATTCAAACACTGCTAATTTCCTGCAATCAAAACTTCTTGTATAGTCCTTACCTACTGACACGTATCAACAAGCAGGACTGGCATGCGCATGAGCCCACAGACTAGAACAGATCTCTTCTGTACAATTACAGATCTAGGACTGATACAGATCCACTTCCCTCCTCCCTTCCAGTGTCCCGACTCTTCCTATAATCTGGAATCTTAAAGAGTCTGGATCTGTAGGGGGTAAGAGCATGAGTGAGTAATACAGTGCTGTTGTGAGAATATACAGATGAGACCATAGACTGGAAGATACAGTAAGGCAAATCCTTCTGTGTACTGTCCATCAGTAAGGCTTCAGCTACAATACTACATCCAGTTTTGGTTATCGCTCTCCAAGAAAAAAAAATAAAGTTAAATATAAAAAATAGTCCACAATATTTGCACAGGATATTAGAAATGTGGAGCTAATTGCTCAAAATAATGTGAAGGGCCAAAATGCAAATGCACTCAAAAGATGGACAAATTGTAGGCACAAGTTTCTGCTCACTACCAGAAGCTGGGAAAGTGTTCCAAGCATCCTGTGGTTTCTTACACTTTCCCTCCAAACATTTAATAGAGGCTGGTTGGACTTTTAGCCTGAGTCATCAGGGCCCTTTCACATTCAGTGGGTTATCATAAAAGGTGTGGTAAAGGAGAAGCAGAGGAAGTTAAAAAAAGAAAAATATGTTCTCTCGACAAGTACTCATTTCATATTCTGTCCTCTTTATTATCAATATACCCATGGTAAGAAATACCTCCAGTCCTAGTCTAACCTGAACTATCCCAGCTTTCACACACACACAGTGATAACCTTCCAACCTGATCTACTTTCCAATGATACTATCCCAGAGCTCTTAAGCATTAATTCCTATCAGTCCTACCATTTGTCCGAGTTATCGAAGTCTCTTCTCACTCATTCAGCTGTTAAACTCTCAAAAATTTCTACAAAGGCTCTAAACTTCACTAAAGTAATATCTAGTCATCCAGTCTGAGCAAAAGCTCTGAAACTGTAACCATGGACAACATATTACTTGGTGTTGCCAATATGTTACACATGGGACCAAATTCTGGTATTACATTTTACTTAACTCTGTAGTGTAGATGAAAATATGCAATACCGTCTCTAGATGTACGCTTATTTTTCCTCAAATATAAATTAAGGAAATTGTTATTTCTTAATTTTGACGTTGTTGACAAGAACTTATGGTAAAGGATACTTTGTGATAGATTACTGAGCAAAAAATCAATTTTATTTCTTTTCTAATCTCATTTTAATTATCTTTTTAAGCCCACAGCTAATGAAAGCCTGCTCTAAATGCTATTTTATTCTATTGTGCTTTCCCTCAGTTATACTGAGGTTCTCATATTGACTATTATACATCTGCAAATCAGCTAGGCTGGCTGTCTTTCCCAGTATCTACTGGCCAGAAGGCATAGACCAAAAGCTAATGAGCTGCTAAACATTGCTGCCATTGAAGAGAGATGTACTGTGAATTTGCAATTTTGCAAAACACCATCCACATAACTGATGATTCCTGTCAGTAGCTGCAGTGTCAAATTGCGATTGACTCTAAGACAACAATTAAAATGGAATACATTAAATAACCGGTTATTGATAGGAGAATCATAAAGCTTGTCACTGGCTGTGGCTTCATTTCCCCAACACAGACACTTCATGACAGTCTTAATGATTTGTCAGGTATCATAGATCATGAATCCACACATAAAACTTATTTGGAATAGTTTATAGCTTTGCTCTACTTCAGCAAATCACAAATATTTTTTATTCTGAAATATAAACCTCTTTGGTCAGGATGCCCAGACAGAAGAAATGTTAAATGATTCAGAAGAAAAGTATTACAATGCAATTATTTCGCTCAATATTGCACTCATGCAAAACTAAAGATGTGAGCCCAAAAGGATAGTTTTTTGTTTTTTTTTTTTTTTTTAAGTATTCGTTCCAAAATGGATTTCTTTGCCCTAAGCTTTACACCTCACTTCCCATTCCACCACATAAGAGAAAAAAACAGCTCAGAATGGGATTCATGCAAAAGGGTTTTTGGGGAACTGTACCCTTGGACTTCAAATTTAAAATCTGCTTATGAATTTTTAAGCATTGAGGCCCCTTTGTGAATCTGGACTACCTATTTGCTAAAACTTTCAGGGACGAAGAATTTTGCTGAAAATAGTAAATGTTGAACAGTGAGTAGGTGAAACCTCATCCTTTTAGAGGGTTATGCGTATGATACGCCACTGAATTCATAACTATAATCTTCTAGATTTGGGTGATGAAGATTTCTCTTCAAAAAAAGAAAATGGGGATTCTTCCCAAATATAGCAACATTTGGAAACGTAGCTTCTTCACAATCAGTAATTCAGCGGTCAAAGTTCTTGCCCATGCATCATCACATCCTCAGGGACCATCTCCCTAGCCATCTGGACAGTTTTCAGGTGGGTAGAAGTGGGTTCAGTGATGAGTTATCTTGTATATTTATTATAAAATCCAGTTAACTCTTAACTGGTGACCAACTGAAAAAGACATCTCAGAGTTACTTTGTTCCCTTTCACTGCATCTGCTTTTATCACCTTTGAACTCTCCTCCACTTTCCTGACTATATCATTCCTAGGATAAAATTGTTTATATTTTAGGTTTGTGAAATTAAACTTAGCTATTTCTGTGACTCCTTGAACACATGTGACTGTCATTCTTGTTACAGTCATGTTCCTTTGTGAATAATAATGGAGGAAATTTTCACTGACTGTGCTTTAAGTGGATACATATTTGTGCATACTGACCAATTGAAATACATGAATTCAAATGAAAATAGCAGTGACCTTGCACATGCACGAGATCTCCTTTTAACTAAAATATAATATTCATACTGTTCTGCAAAGCCAAAATATTCTTTTAACTAATATTCTTTAACCAATTTAAAGAATGAATTATTCCTCAAGTTTGCATTTCCAGCAGCGCATGTTAAGCAGTCCTATAAGCAAAATTGCAATGAGAAAAAACTGGAACTACTTTAATCTTGTCATATCAGACTATAGATTTCAATGTTCTACTCTAGTTACAACCTTCCATCTCTGTGAATTCTGAGGCACAGTCAATTGTTGTATAATGAAAATAAAGCTACATTAGTCCAAGGCTGAGACTCCTCTGGAACAACCTCAAGCAAGGCTGCTAATCTAAAGGACAAATGAAAGCAAAAGCAAGGTAGCATTAAAATTGGACACATTTTAAATCAGAGGTAGAAAATAAGCAATACACCAGAAACTCTAGAAATTTTAGATTTTGGTTGTCTTGTTATATTCCTTATAATGGAATGGATAGGACTGGAGGCCTTAAAATTGTATCATTTTTATTACTAGTCCGCTGTGATTCATCAGATAAATTCCAACCTTGATTTTTGCAACTAGCAAAGCATAAAGGACTAAATCTATCAACTACTGCTTTCACTTTATTCTCTCTTTTAAGGCCAAACCCCAGCTTTCAAGCAGCACTGAACATTATTAGCATCTAAGTGCAGTGGCTCATGAAATACTGGATGTTAAAATCAATCAGAATTTATCTCGGGAACCTAGACACAAAAGGAGATGTTTCTAATATTACTTTTAAAAATAAAGAAGGATAAGAATTTTTGTCATAATAGCTCATCCTATATGGGAGAAAAACACATGTACAGAACAGTACAGATATTTTCACACCTAGGAAAAAAGCTGCTAAATGTGGATCTGGGAGCAATAATGAAGCAGGAAAAAAAAAAAAAAAAAAAGGCAGTAACTGCCCTGAAAGTTCTCCAAGGAAACATATGATTAACAAGCTGGAACCAATTAAAGTAAAGCAAAATCCATTAGACCAGAAGATTCTCAAAGTCCTGCTCATGCCTCTGTGGGTAGCTAGGTGCTGCCTAACAAAGCATCTGAAGCACAATATAGGACAATCAGAATTAAAAAGTCATTTTTACACTGTGAACATTAGAGAAGGGATTGTGTAGCATTATTTATTTTCGAAAGCTTTAATAGAAAGCTTTCAATACAATGTATCACTAAAATATATTTACTCATCAAGCTGAAAATATTTCTTCTACCATTGAATCTACTTGGGTTCCAAACAATTTGTCATTTGAAAAATAACGATACCATAAAACAACCCACAATCATATCGTAACTATTTATGCAGGTATGTTTTAATTTAAGCATGTTTAAAAAACAAAAATCTCTCTTGTGTGATATGAAACAAGGCTATATTTCTATTTATTTAATCAAATCAAAATTATTGTTTTTATTACAGGCAGATTCATGTTAAAGATGAAAAAATCCTTCTTTGATAATATTTTTCAAAGTTTTACTTGAAAAATTTGGAATTCATTCCTGAACTTGAAAATTATGTTGACATTTTCTATTTCAGTTTAACCTGAAACCCATTTAGGAGAAAATCATATGCACAATGGTTTTCTAGAATGAAGGTTAGTTTCAGTAGGTTTTTTTTACACTTAGGTTTCTTCTAACCCTAATTTAAAAGAAAATACCTTCCCAATTGGCAATTAACCAGGGAAAATGTTGGCAAAACTGTTAATTTTGCTGAGTGATTTAATTTTATCTCTTCCATTACAGACTCCCTAGGTAATCATTTTATTCCAAGTGAGGCCATTAAAGCACATATTTCAATTCTTTTATAAGATATTACATTTGGCTGTTATTGAGGACTTCCAAAGCTGATGCCACATTCTTGATTAATATGAAAGTTTCTAGTTCTCAAGTCAATTCATCAGAATTTCTGAAGAATTTCTGCTTTTACCCTTCTAATCTTTATTAGAAATTTCAGTCTTGACAAGCACTATGCTTTGACTGACTGTGCTATAATTTCACAAAGTTCATGCTCCTGTTCTGTACAGAAGTCTATTTTAGGTTCAGATCTAGTTTTTGATATTCATTTATTACACTTTATATTCATTTGTTTTTGTTACTAAGGAAAAAAAAAAATTCCAAGCATAAACATGGCCTTCTTAAAATGACTTTTAATAGGTGAAGATTCTCAGCTGTCCCCAACCACGGAATGTAATCTTGAGGACGTGGTAGAACTTAGGATGAATTTGTGCATAAAATCTCAGAACATTGGCCAACCTTTGGCTCTGCGGTCCTTGCAGCCCTCTCACCCCAATCTGTCTTGTCCTTCAATAGATTCTCCTGTAGTTGATTTTACTGATATGGCTTTAACTACCACTTCTCTGATGATAATTCCTAAAAAGTGCTCCCCATTCCTGACCCGTCTACATTATGTCCTACAATACTGGTAACCCTTGAAGTAGCGCGAACATTATGGACCTGAGTTTGGGACGGCAGTGCAGGCACTGTATTTATAGCCAAGTCACTTCAGCCACTACTGGCACTGCTTTCCATTGCAAAGTATACGATAAATGCGATATATATTTTGCAGGGTTTCTCTCAACTTTCACAGAAGGGTACTGCGCTGGCCAGTTTCAGAAAAAGACCACTAGGCTGGATAATTTGTCTGCTCTAAATAAGAAATTCAAGTAAAGCAAACACCTACTAAAAATTTTGTTGCACTACTGCTTCTCTGTAATCTCCCTCTAAACTGAGGTAATGGAGCTGACGCAATTACAGCTGTCGGCTAGTTGTTCTGACAGGCCTTTCAGCTCTGGTCTGCGCTCCTTCCCACATCGTCAGGTGGGATGGAGTATTCTGACTGCTGATTAATCTTATCAATTAACGCAACGTAGTTACATTAGGAGACAGGTAAATTTGGCTCCTATTTGTCAGGGCAAAGCAGCAGGATACTCAATCCCTCAGAAACATTCAATATTTCTTTTCTTAGATTTAAGTATCTAGATCCCAGACAGCCTAGGCAATCAATAAGAAAAAAAAAAGTCAACTGTGAGTAATACAGTAGCTGCTCTTAATTTCTCCTTAAAAGGAAAAAAAGAAACTAACCCATCATAGCCAGTCTGAGAACCAAGTTAACATGTTAAAATCGAAAAGTTACACACACATAAATATCCAGCTACATGGCTGAATATAAGTAAAGTTTAAAAATACTTTTATTTCCTTTTGTGCATGAACTTTGATAGTCCTAAATTAAATGGATGGAGAGAATTCTCCACCTTCCCTTAATCTCGAATTTCATCAGGCATTAAAAAAAGAAAATCCTAAATAATCAATAATCTGTAAGATTTTATCTAATATCTGCTGCTAAATATCATCACACTAATTAATGTAATGAAGTCATTAAGACAAGATGCATGCAGTCTTATATTACCAGAAACACTCTAAGCATAAATCACCTTGCTTATGGACAAGCAGTCTGATACTTTCCCCTCTGGACATTGCACAGGAATAGAAAAAAGGGTTAAAATAAACTTTGCATTGTCCTAACAAGCAAGATATCAGCTGGTAGGTGAGACCATATAGAAAAGCACCACTGAAGCCCAAGGAAAATACCAGCTGTCTCCACTCAGGGAAGACAGATTACCACCTGTCCAGTTATCTTCCATACACAATACAAGGCACGTTGGTCATTTTAACAGGGATAACTGTACCCATATGCTGTTTAATTTTGTGCTGCACTCTGCCTACTTGTAAATATTCGTGATGGATCATTGTAAATCGTAGATTAGCTCAGTGGTGATGTTTAGCTAGAGGCTAAGCTTCACGCTTACTTTAGCTCCCTGAAGCCTTAATCTACAGTATGTTATGCCAGCACCGCTACTTTAGGCAAACAACGGAAAGCAAACAGGCACATGCATGCACACACTAAAAGGGAGAAAAAGCATTTAAGATTTTAAGGAAGAATTGTTTTATGTCACCATCTGGCAAAGGAACACATATAAGCTTTGCTTTATATATTGTGCAAAGTCCTGCTGACATTTTAGCAATACTGGTGTTCAAGACCATGCCTACTGCTGTAGCTTTAAAAATAAACAGATACAAAAAAAAAAAAATCTTTCTGCATCCTATACAGCCAGCAAAAAAACCATTCTGTTGAGGTAAGTTTCACAATGTTAGCAGAGTACATCGTTTATGATGCAAATATGTGATAAGCACAGTTTTTAAAAAAAAAAACCAACAGCATGTAATTAGAAATTCAGCAACAACTTTCTGTTGGTTTAGACACAGTGATTCTTACAAGTTAATTGAGGTTTTTTTTATGTTTGGAATGTGGCTCTAAATATCTAGCTTTATAATAGAGTCTGACATTTATTAAGAAATATGCAAAATAATTATTTACAGTGTAACTCTGCCATCTTCACAACCACAGCTTAGCCAAGAAAGCAGACTTGAGCTGAATCTTGGCAGCCTGGAAGACGTGCAAATTTTATTAGAATATGTTTGCTCTTCACATTATTTTTTTCTGTCATTCTGTGTGTTGAAGATCAAAAAAAGAAAAAAAGGCACTTGAGCATCGTTGGCGTGGAATACAGCTGTCTGTTGTCTGTCAGCCAGATGTTAGTGGCTAAAAGCTGCCTCATTTGCAGGGAATATCAAGGATGTCTGAATAGAAGGCAGAAATACATAAATGAGGAGTGGAATGAAGGATCCCGAATTTTGAGTTCTTCTGAAACTTCACTTATTTGGGGTAACGCCTAGCCTTACTCAATCCCATCAAATACTTTGTCCTACCAGCTGTTCAAATATTCGTTTGAATAAACATTTTGAAAAATGTTGAAATAATTATTTTATAAGAAACTGCTGCATTATGGCCAGAACTGCTTGTTATTGCAAGGCTCCGAGACAATGTACTGTGGTTTTGACCCACAATCAAGTATTCACATACGTTGCTTTTAGTTTAAGGAACAATGAAAGAATCAGAGAACCAGAGCCTTGAAAGATTCATGCTGTAAGAAAGGACTGGACATTTTCTGTGAACGCTCTGGTCACTCACTCACACAACTCCTTCTATTAGTTCAGGTGTGAATTTTGTGACAGCTGAGCAGAAACATAATACAGCATCCATCCCTAAATGTAGGCTAAAATAATGACATAAATCACAAATTTACCACCTAGCCTTTTCCATATTTCAGTATTTTGAAAACTGCAAACAACAACATGTCAGCATATCTTTACTCTTAATATGTATTAACTCTTTCATTCTCTGCAGTCACTTGGCCTTAAGTTGCCAAGCTGGCAGATGAAAAAGAAAAAAAAAAACCCATACCACCCAAAAAACTAAATCCATAAACAACAGGATTTTCAACATGTGACATCATATTTCTTATTAGGAAACCCAAGAACCTATAAATTTTGTCTACATGGTAGAAATCAAAATCCTCATAAAATTAAACCGAGGAAACTCTTCATTGTTTACAAAGTTCAGGGAATGTAGTTTAACATGCAAGAGATGCACAATTTATTGACTAATCACCTCAAAATTATCTAGTCATTTAATTAGCTGCTGTTTTATTGAAATGGCTAAAATTTCTTCTAAGAAATTAGCTTAGCTTGACTTAGCTAAGGCAAGTCAAAGCTTTTCTTGTATTGATCTGCACAGTAACAGTGATTCGCATGTTGCTTTTAAGTCTCAAATGCTCAGAAGATTCTTTAAATATAAATGAACTATACCTTCTAAAAATTATTTCCTTTTTTTTTGTAAAGGAAACAGATTTCTCAAACTAGGTTTTAGATCTATAACAAAACTTGTAACCTGTTGAAATACAAGTACAATTTCTGTATATAATCTTCAGATTAATTTTTTACTCATATTTTATTTTCATGTAGAATTATGCAATCTAATTCTGACATGTTTGCTTTGAATATATTCAACCTCACATGCAAGGGATCACATGCATATAAGCTAATTATATAGCCAGCACTGCTCTGAGTCTGACTAGCTGTGTAGCTAACTTGGCCCCCAGCGGTACAACGGGGTTGACACAACTTTAACTCTCGCAAAGACTTGGAGTATACACGTGAATTTAACACCTCTACATTCTTGCATTCCTCTATTTCTGTTAAAAAATAAAACAAAACCCTAAATTTTATGCAATTTTTTAAAAATCCTGGATTCCAACAGGGAGCAGCTCCATGAATAAACTGATATAAAATTATAACTATAAATAGAAAAAATAAAAGCATTCCCTATCAATATAGCCTAATATAGAACAAGAAGACTCTACATAAATTAATCATGAGATTAGTTTGCAAATTGACATTAAAGTCAGTAATTTTTTAATTTCACTCAATCATAGACATGCCATCTATCAGTGGAAATAGCTGAGATATACGAAAGTAGTTCAGGTCAAGAGAGATTCTGGATGTCAGTCAAGATTACCAACTAATACTACAACAGCAAAACATAAACTTTTTTTTTTTTTTTAAATGGTCACATATAATTTGTCCTGTCTGTTTCAAAAAATATACCATTTATCTTGACAGCCATTTGCAGTAATGAGTTGAGTTTCATCAACTGGATGAAGTATTTTTAAAATTATTTTTCTTTTCCCTCATTTTAAATACCTGTAGTTAATGTTTGGTTTTGTCTACTTCAGGAGCTATCTAACAAGATTTCAGGCTGTTGCGTGTTTCAGGCTTTTGACAGAAAAAAAATCAACAGACGTTCCTCTTTGTCTAGTTTTGCTCTGTGCAATTCTTCACCCTCTTGGCATCTCCACCCTTAAATAAGAGTGAGCTAAGATCTAACTGCCAGTATCAGGCCTAGCAAAGATACTGTAAATGGAACACTGTAAACTTTTCTAGGTTGTTTTTCTTCCAGACATTCTAAAAGAAAAGTGTCTAACTTAGTCAATAAAATATAGCTTTGAGTTTTTTTAACAGGAGTGTTTTAATTTACCAATGCATCTTGCTAAATCTTTTCAAAATCTTACATAAAAGGTAAGCGCTGATAGGTTTCTCTGGGTAACAGAATCATACTTAAAGCCTGTAAATTAGCCAATTAATTTAAACATTAGAATAATTTATTTTCCATTAGCCTCATCAGAACAAACTTTTTACATTTCCTAGGGCCTTTTATCTAATCCTCCTGAGGAAAATATAGAAAATTAAAAGAAGGAAATTGGTGAAAGAAGTAAAACCATTGTGAACCCAAACCGTCTACCTTCTCCAGTTCATTTCATGTAATTCCTGGTATTTCATGCAGTTTGTCACCCTGTCCATGCCCCCAGCCACCTGTTTCAGAGTTAACACTTGGAAGTCAAAGATTCAACTGTGTTGCAACCTCAAAAGGTCAGCTTTTGCAACTCCAACCCCGTTGAACCACAACGGCCCATTAACCAGTACTTACAATACTTAACTGCACTCAGCAATCACAAAGAACACAGATAACAAAAGTAAGTAGGACTTTTTATAGCATTTTTTTCCAAAATCAAGGAATACATCGTGGTCTTTTACACATGTGAATTCTTTTCAAGAATAAAAAGATTAGGTGACCTTTAAAAGTGTTATATTATTTGATAAGTCTCATATGCAGTAAGAGCTTATCCTTTAAAAACGGGCTAATATCTTACCTAAAACCCTGCAGTAGGATGATATTTTGTTGTATTAAGCTCCCAATAAAGTAAACACAAATTTATTGGGTTAGATACTACATTAAATGTGTAAGTTTTCTTAACACAGTCAGTTCAAACAAACTTTCTTCCTGGCAAATCTCCTTATAAATAAGCAAATTATTTTTAGTTTAGAAACTCTGACAGAATAAAGCTTCCATGCTGTTAGAAAGGCATTGCTTAAATTTGACTAGGCCTTTCATTCAAGTAACTGGACACAGCTGCATAAACCAGGTAAGAAACAGAGATTCCTACCAAATGTGTCTTTACTTAAGCTAACAGATCAGGTGAAAATAAGAAAGCAGCCAGAATTTTAAAAGTTCAGTTGATCATTAGGTTAAAGAAAGTCAAATAAAGAGAAAAAAAAAAGGCACAAATATGCTACATGAATATGGAAGTAAGGAAAAGATTACAGCATCTTTCATATCTTTACCAAATACATAATTATACCCTGGCATCAACATGACATAGCCATGCATGCCATCCTGGGGAGAGATTACCACCCTCAAACGCTTCTTCTCCCTCTCTTCCCAAAAGCTATCGCCACTTTAGATCTGCTAGCCAAAATACAGGCTAAGTAACAGCAGTAAGTATAGCTGTTACCTAACTTAGTTCCATCAGAATAATTCTGTATAGTTTAAATAGCGTAGTTTTGGGGGAGTGTTTCTCAACATAGATCATTTTGGCAGAAGGGTTAGACCGCAGTTACACATGCAGTTACGCTGCATTTCTGAAGGAGGCTGCAATAGCTGTAGGGGAGGGCAGAAACAAACAGCTGGGGCTGAAACCTCTCAGCTTGGATTAACTGTTGCTAGAAGAGCACATCTGACCTAATTTGACAGAGAAACAGTTAGCTTAACACTCAGACAGCTCCCAGCCTCTTTGGGGTCGTGTTTATGGAGGAAAGGGGAGAGATTCTCTCTCCATCCCTGCTTTCTGAACCACACAGCGACATCATCAGTTGTCCACCCACGAGAAGAGTGTCACGGACTTCAGCAGCTGGGATCTGGAGAATTGCATTCCACAGTACTGGAACGTATTTCCCCAAGCATCCATAACAGCCTGCGCTTGCTGGCTCTTCCGGGTTCCCAATTGTAAACCATCTCTTTTCAGAAGACTTTATTCAAAGAAGGAGTAAGCATTTGAAAGGAATTTTTTGTCGTGTTGGTTTTTCCCAATTGTACATAATACACCAAATATCTAATTATCTATTACATTGTGCAACTATTTTGTGGATTACACTGTTCTGGGATTCCTGCGCTGTTGAGACTGAGAGGTAGCAAACCAGAGCTGTAGGACGCTAGAGCCACTCCTCTGTTAAAGGTAGGTTCTCTCAGCAGCGTTAACCCAGTGAAGAAAGAGTCAAGTTGAGCTGTCGCAGATATAATCGATCAGATTATTCAGGTTATTGGAAACAAACTCATTCATATAAACGTCTAGGTTGTCATCTTCTCATTTGTAAAAGCGTTGGCTAGATGTTCTTAGTAAAGCAGCAAACTACATGGCCACATGGCTCTATTTCTCCTGTGAAACTATGCGAACACTTGCTTATCCACGTGTGCACAAAAGCAGTTGTGGTGTAACATCTGCAACAGTGGAGTGGTTTAGTCTGCATCTGTCCTGGTTTGGGAGTCAGACTCCCAAACCAAGCTGTAAACAGCTCTGGAGCATAACTGTGACTCAGTTTCCACTGTTAGCTCAGGCGTAAAGACCGCTCGCGGCAAACTAGCGGGAAGCAGTTTAAGGTTAACTATCCAGGTACCTAACGCCTAAGGTAACTATCCGATGGAGATAAGTCCAAAGAGACTCAGTGCCTGGAACTTGCTCCCTCAGTGTGGGGGGAAAGCCTACAGCAGAGCTTTGGAGGGGTCCTGTCGGCCCTACGCTTCCTATGCATTTACTCTTAGGCGGGGGTATAAGCACTTTTGCTCCTCTGAACTCTGGATTTGATTCTGAGGTTAGTACAGAAAAGAGGGTGAAAA
This sequence comes from Struthio camelus, assembly GCF_040807025.1. NCBI lineage: Eukaryota > Metazoa > Chordata > Aves > Struthioniformes > Struthionidae > Struthio > Struthio camelus. The sequence goes on along the minus strand of NC_090942.1, from coordinate 110,698,302 downwards.
TAAAGCAAGTTTTCTTACTGCCTTCCTGATTTGGTCAGTATCTACACCTATAAATTCTGATTTGTGGTCTGATTTTAGAAGAGTATTACGTAATGTTAATATAATACTATTCTAAAAGAAAAAAAAAAAAGACAATATACATTGGAAGAAAGTTAGCCACAATGTTTTATATTTTCCACTGAAGAATTTCCTTACTAAGGAAAGAATAAGAATAACAGTTATTTCAGAAATCATTATATGAAAATAATGAAGTACATAAAAATAAGCCAACAACCTTGTAAGTACCACCTGCACTGAGATGTCATGACACAGATAAAGCAGACTTTTTTTCCTCTGATATTTTTTTAAACTCCCAGAAATAAGACTACAAAATTGGCTGAAGTTTTTAGCCAGACTTCATTGGAAAATGACTTAAGGATGTTTACTGGAAAAAATAACACATCATTTTGATTTGCGGTCCTTTAATTAAGAACTTTCCATGCTGCTTGGATTTGCATAGGCAGAACAGAAATATGTTTATAAATGGTTTGTACTTTGCTCTGGTTTATTTCTTTGAAACACTCATAACCCCTTGCTTGGGAATAGTATATTTACAAAGACTTTTACTCAATTAAAAGAAACAATAAAGTAAGCTCACAGTGCATTTACTGGATTCTTCATTCTCTTCCACACAACTGTATTCATAAAGAATCCACTAATAAAAGCCTGACAGAGCACAACTTTAAAAACACCTGCACTGGATGGACATGGATTTTTCTCAGTGCATCATCTCTTGCATTCTCTGCCATGTAGTAAAGTGCTGAGTAAGCACTTTATGAACAGTTAAAAGCAATTGTATAAACAATTAAAAGAGATGCTGTATATTTCCACTCTACAGCAACCTAAAATCTATTACTTTCCCTTATAAACTCAGATACGGTTAGCCTGGCATTGACGCGGTTTTGAACTCCTTGCGTGTCACAGAAAGATGACGACCCCTCCCCACACCCCCGTTTTGAGCAGAGGGGTTAGACTAGACAATCTCCAGATCTCCCTTCCAGTCTCCATGATTCTAATTGTATTTTAGATATAAGACAGTTTGCTAAATTTACATCTTTAAATTGTATTATAAAAGTATTTCTAAATTTCTAGATTTAAACTTTAGCAGTTCAACTACTAACCCTACGAAATGAAACCTGCAGCAGCAGAACTTTATACACACTAAATAACAGAATATCCATCAATATTCAGAAAAGGAATAAACGTGTAAGGCCAATTCACACAGAAGGTAACAATTCACCTTCCTTCTCTAGCACATTGTACAACTAACTTCTGTAAAAGCCTCAGTGAGGCCACTTGCTTATTTCAGGTATATTAAAAAAAACCCTCCGAAATACTATTTCCTCTTTAAGTACCATTTATGATGCACTTCATTATCATTTTAAGTTCTGTGTGTGTGTGTTTTTTTTTTAAAGGCCTAACATGTTCCTGACTGTATAAACAAACTGATATATTTCCAAGGAATATATTTGAATTCTCACACTCAGGAATGACATAAGCAAGGCAGACCACCTTTCACCAGAGACCCTGTTTTCCTCCTTACGATGACAGACATCTCAAAAACAATGAAAAATTTAGACCTTGGGTTTCTGTTTCCTTAAAGTCCATCTCTAACAAAAACAAAAAGGGAAATGAATGGTTGCAAATGAAGAGAAAAGAGAAACATCAGCAACGTTTTTCATGTTTCTATACTTCAAGCCCTACTCATACGCATAAGCCCTAATTACAGTGTGTTCAAGAAATCAACATGAAACTTTACTAGATCTTTAAATTTTAGGTACCTAACATCTCTTATCATCATAAATTCTCTTGTAAGAAATCTTGTATATTTTAATGCCATTCAGTGGCTTCCAGGTGAGGAAATAAGGCAATGAAGGCAATGTTTCTCTCTGCAGTCCAAAAGACTTACTCCTTTACCTTCCAAACTGCAAGCATCCAGATCATATGAAAGCAAAAATATTAAAATACTCCATTTCTAGAAATTCACTACATTAACATTCTATTGACAGAGGGAATAACTCACAGTGTTACAATTCGGACCTGAATCTTACAGAGCTTTAACATATAAGGAATATTATAATATTTGCAAATAGAGATTTTTTTTAAAAAAAATTATGAATCAAACAAAGCTTTAGTCTTTTTTCCTACAGAAAATGTTGGGAATAAGCTTGAAAAAAATTATTCTCAGGAAAATAGTGCATTACTTCATTTTTAACTAATTTCTGTAGCTTTGCAAGTTGACCAGAGTGGCTGTACTTTTGCAGATGAAGAACAAATTGTTCACATTATTTTTTACAATCTCTCCCTCCAAATATTTCCAAATAAAATTTGATCCTCATTTCAACCTCATTTTCTGTATTACTGCTTCACAGTTATTGGAACTACAAAACAACTTTTGAGCTAACAGGCACCATTAAAGAGTAAGTGATAGAGGAAAGTGTTCAGAACATGAATGTTAACTGAAACTACAGCAAGATTATCTAAAGTTGTTTTTGAACTTTGAGTTACCCGGGTTTCTGCACAGTTCATCTAAAACTGGAACCACACCACTCTGGAAATTCTTTCCTACATTCTACAGTTGTTACCAATTCCAGTCTGAAAAATTTAGTAAATCTCTAAATAACACAAACTTATACATATGACTCTCAAAGATTTTTCATTGTGTAATTCTGAATCTTAGTCCTTATTTTTACCAAATTTTAAGATTTTATTTGGAATGAAATCGGAAAAGCCACTGCAAATATTTTACTTAAATCCTGAAAACTAAGCAACAATATGATGTTAGCATATACCCTGCAAATCCAAGAGAAGCTGCTCTACTAGAATGACTGATCTGTCTCAAAATACTTGCAATAATACTTGCAGAATTCCGATACAAATATACTTCTGTGTGACCAATAAGAGCTGTTTAGATAAATATTCTACTGAGAAAGAGACCAGGATAGAGAAGTTAATTCAATTTACTTTGTGGCCCTGAACAACTAAGTCTGGAATACACTGTGGTTTCCTGGCCTTAGTACTCTCTGACAGGAGTCCTTTAAAAGCCTGCTTATTTTTTAAAGCTAGATCCCCTCTCATAGTACTATTATAAAACCTAAAGATACAATAAAGACTTCACTGATATAGATCGATCTAAAGAATTATTTTTTCTTACTTTTTAAATACATAATATACTCTACTGTATACTTCATATTATAAAGCCTAAAGATAGAATAAAACTTCATTGATATTGATGGATCTAAAGAATTAAAAGTTGTCTTACTTTTTAAATTGATAATACACTCTATATTTCATATTGTTTTTAAATACTAATGAGTTCGTAACTTTTTAGACAGCAGAGACAAGTTAGAGGTGTTTTGTGGTATTATTATTATTTTTATTTATTTATTTATTTTTACAGAAAGAACCTTAACGGAAGGTCTCTGAGGTTTTTTAAATGCCATAACTTCTACTATATGTTCATACATGCAAGTGTTTGGCATACTGAATCTTAAGCCTGTACATACACATGTATGTCTTCTAAAATGAAGAACATGTCAGAGATATTCAATAGCTAGTGCAAAATTATATTGGAGATATGAACTTATTTATACTGATTCACGTTTGTGCCAGCTCTTCACAACTCAAAGGCTAGACAAGCACTGACCACTTTGACAATACAGAATGATACTAGCCCGAAGGATGTTTTTCCTAACAATCTAAAATAAAAGATTCCGTCATTTCTTAGCTTGTTCAAAACTCAATGATGTTATCAAAAAATTGCATTGAACTTGACAAAGTCAACTAAGCCAACAAAATAATCTAGCAATGCACTGCTAGCAGTTGCAATCTGTTGATTAATGAAACAGTTTGTCATTATGCCACATGATAGATATGGTTATGGCCCACCCAGCGTAACAAACAACCCACAGATTTGATCCAGTACCACTGTAGTAGTTAATATTATCCAAATGTTGTATTCTATGAAAAAACTTGCCGCAGTTTGATGGAACTTTGGTGTGGACACAGCACTCAGTTTTAGCTTGTGTATTTTGACTATCTTTAGAGATATTCCAGATTAAACTAAACTGACAGTCTGTACCCTTTCTACCAGTCTACTTATATAGACTAAGTTTAGTTTAGTTTAGTTAATGCAGATAAACCCTAGTTTGGGAAAAAAAATCTGTAAAGAAAGAAGAACAGCAAGTAAAAGTGGCTTCAGGGACACACAAATTTCTTGAGATAACTAGGCCTTCAGAGGATGAATGAAAAATAGAAAGTATTTTAATAGCTCTTTTACTTGAAGCATGCCCAAGGCTGAAGGAAAAGCTGTACAAGAATTCCCTGGAAGAAAGACAAATGTTCTCCTCATCATTAAGATAAATGACAATCTTTCACATTGGTATTTCCCATCCTTAACTAAAGAGGGAAAAAATGAGTGTATTTCCGTTCCTGCCTACCAGAAAGTAAACAAATAATTGAAAAGTTACTGGATTTCCCAATTAAAAATAACTTTCTGCCTAATCACTAACAGAGGAGTCTTGACAGCATCACTAAAATACTGCACACAAATCATTTTTGTCCTCAATTATCTCCTCTTCCCACTTCATTTTGAACTCAAATTAAGACATGTCAAACAACAAAATTCCCTAGTTCCTTAACATTTTCATAACTTGATACGGTTAAATGATAGCCAAAGGAGACTCTTTATATGACACTTCCTCCAAAATCCTTCTGTGCATAATAAACACATCTGCGAACTGTAGGAAGACAGATTCTGTTCCACAAATGAAAAAGTCTAGGTGCCTACAAAAGATTCCTCCCCCCCCCCCCCCCCCCAAAAAAAAATTTTCCTAGGACACACACAGAGACACTGACTGAGATGTAAACAGCTAGAGAGACAATGAAGTGATGATTCACTGATAGGTACAGAACTGAATATTTCCAAAAGATTCCATAAAACCTAGAAAAGGGAACAGAAGTTTCAAAAAGATGTCCCATTCAAAGGACAACAAAAATTCCTAATTGGAAAAAAAAAAAAGAAAAAGAATCCCAAAGTCTAAAAGTAAACAAAGTCTATTTAACCTTCAAGCAATGAAAAACCCCTATGTTCTCCACATGGTACCATTACAAGAAGATAGTCATCTATTTTGACCATCTCAACAATTATCATCAAAATAAGATGCTGAATATTCATAAAACAGTTCATTATGTTGCCAGAAGGAATCATCCTACCTTTCATTTTCTTTTTACCATAAAGAAACAATTGCCTCCCATCGGTATGAAGCCTAGTTCTCCCCACTGAACAAAATGCAGCATGTGCCAGCATCAACTTTATTTCTTTCCATAAAAAGGGTGAGGACCTTTGGGTAGCATTTTCTAAATTATTTTGGATAAAATCATCATACCTAAATGCTAGTCCTCTTTCCTCCTAATTAGCCCTAGTATAGCACCACTCCCTTTCTGACCCTTGCTGTAGATACTCTCTACCTTTCCAAGCACATCCTGAACCTCCTCAAGAAGGTAAATACAGCTGCAAAACTGGCCATAACCTTTTATGGTAGCAATACTCCCTTTATAGATGATAAAGTAAATCTAAGATGAAGAAATTTAAAATGTGCAGACTCATGAAAGATCCTTACTGCATGAAATAATTTAAAATATATTGTGTATTATATTTTTGTAGGCGGGCTTTCTCCATGTATTAAATTAATAAGAGTTTAAATAAGATGCCTGAAGAAATTTTTCCAGAATTTTTATTTCGAGATATAAATGAAACCCATATACTACACGCATATACATTTAATTAAACAAATATGTTTTTAAACAAGAGAGAATACATTTAGAAAATCAGTATAAGAGATGTAGGACTCGTTAAGTTACAATGTGTATTACTTAAAAATTGCATCTATGTGAACACTGACATGCCTTAAGGTTCCACTCACTTGTTCTGTTTCTGCCTGCAATAAAAAAGTAACATAACTGTATTTCTGAAGTTTGACACTCCTCTACATTTATAAATTGACCTGAAGAACCTATCTGTGATTTACTCGCACTACAAATACACATTTCAAATGTGCTTTCTACTCATCAGTCCGAAGAGTTTCCAATGTATCTACAGTAGGAACAATCAGATAAAAATAAGCATCAGGCATTAAACACTAAGCCATATGTCTCAACAAATCATCTTAACCAAAGTAATAGTGTTCAAGGGAAGTAATTTTCATCTCTCTAAATCATTGGAAGAGAAGGACAAAACCTTAAATAATTAAGCACAGGAATAAAGAGATCACTACTCTTAATTTATCTTCCCATGCTTCAAGTCTCCTCCACAATATAGCACTGAACTTACGATCAACAACATTCGCCAGCAGGAGCAATTCTCTGCTTTCACATAGGAAGTAGTCACTGAATTTCAGAAAGGCCTTCAACACAGTTCAAAAAAAAAATCTTCGGAAATAATGGATGAGCAAAATTTTACCTAGTTTTGATAGATCTATAAATAATAGCTTTCCTGGTTTGTTGTTGGTAAATGATCCTATTTCTGGTCCAGGACTGCACCTGCCTTTCCAAGAGAGCTCTCAGAGAGGGGCTCCCTTGCTGGACCTTCCTCTGAGGAGCCCCGTGTATAAGGCTCATTTGTAGCCGTGCAAGAGTATCCCAGGCCTGCAACTCCACTGTAGGAAGGAGACAAAGCATCACTCATAAAGAAGAGCTAAGACTTCAGATACAAGAAGTAATATTATCAGAATAGAAAATAAATACCATTATATAGAGTCAGAGAAAAGAAACCCATGAGAAACAGGGCATAAGGGGCGGAAAGGCAGGAGGCACTGAGCCCTGAGGGCTTGGAAGCTTCTGCTGCTGGGCAAAAAGAGCTTAATTCTCCTACAAAAGTCCAGCTGGCACATCTGATGCAGCTGAGTGCCCACAGGCAGAGGTGGCTGAGGAAGAAAAGATTTCTGTTTAATATGCATGCATCAAAGCACAAGAGCTTTTAAGTGAAATCTGCTATGTAAGACTGTGGTGTGTAACCAACTACTTTTGACCGTTTCCTGCTCTTTTGGTGGTCTACGGATTCACAGCATGCCATTGAAATGAGTTACAGGCAAAGTGACAGTAACTGAAGTCTGGTGAATAGTTAATGTTGTCCAACGTAACCACAGATCAATTTGCACTTTCTACTCTCCTCTTAATCTGCCAGTACAAAGACACTGCACAGAACCTTGTCCAGTCTCACATATCACCAGTTTACTTCCAGTGTAGGAATATTTCACGTAAATGGAAAAAAAAAAAAAAAAATCAGCTAAAAATGCTCATCTCCTCATTTGATTGAAAAGTGACCGAAGGAATCTACATTTCTTAGGGAAGAAAAGTATATTAAAAACTATTACTGGTTTCTGACAAGTTGCACACCTGAAGTTTCAGCAACAATTTTCTTCTGCCCCTTCCCCTACTTCTATTGGATTCACTAATTTGTGCACTACGTGAATAAATATGTATTTCCTCAAAACTGAAATGTTACTTAGGAAGCAAAATCAGCGTGAACAGCAAATTGCATTCTCACTTTCTCCTCCTGTGACATGCTTTACTGAGCTCTTAATTGAAGAATAAATGACAGCAATAAAACAAACTCTGGTGACGATTTAAGCCCCCAGAGTACTATGAAAGTTAAAGTGCAGCAAAATTAGCAAGATATTTTACCTACTGATTTACTTCGTAGGCCCAAAACTGTTTAGACATTCTTCAGTGCTGTAACTGTGGCTAACACACACACATATATACATACACACCTTGCTTCTGAGAGATAACAAACTAGTTTTAAAAAAATGCATCTTACATTGTAGCTTTACACTGGTACTTTCATGTAAACACTACTAATCAGAAAATCTTTATACTATAAGTAACTTGCAATATTTGATCAGGTTACCTCTTTACATTTGCTTTGATAAAACTGTATTAGGTTTAGCTGAAGTCTCTCATCTATATCGAGTTTTTCAGAGTTGGAATCATTTGTGCAATTGTTTTCAGAACCCACTCTGACTCTTTAACGTCTTTTTCTGTGTGTGTAGTCTCCATGTTCCCACAACGGTCTCACTGACAATCCACCTTTACTTCACCTCCCTACTCCTATTTCCCACTGTAGCATGTAAAAACCTTGTTTGACTGATTGTCTAACATGATTCCACATCCTTTTCAGCATCATTCCCTTACAGAATATGTTCCCATTACGCTAAACTTTCAACATACATCTTTTGGCTTTAGCCATATGATGTTGCATTTGAGTGCTATAAAATACACTTACAGAGCCATTCAGTTCAAATATGCAACACAGACTTACTCTCACCACTACTTATCTGTCAACCTTTGTGTTGTTACCTACACATCTGGACAGTTGACAACAATGATTATCAAGTAAATCCAGTTTGAGCTACGTCCTTCTACTTTAGTAGCTATTTTTACATACTTTTTTTTTTTTTTTTAAATGTGTTAAGAAGCAAATGGCCACTGCTTGATTCTACGAGCTACAGTGAGAGAATCTGAAGAAAAGTGAACCGGTTGTTCGCCATTAGTTTATGTTGGTCTGTGGACGAGCTTTCCTCATGCTCATCTAATCTCCTATGTTAAAAACTGGCTTAAATCAGATTTCTTTTTTGCCATAACTGAAGTCAGGAAAAAAATTAAACTCTTTTCTTCCCAGTAACAAAATATTTCATTGACGACAGCGCACCGCAGAAGAAAATCGAAGGGCTGTGACTCCTAATTACTTCTCCCATTTTCTTTCTTCCTAACTTTTAAGCTCAGCATCTCTTCTGTGAGATGGAGCAGAAATATGCGTGAGTTGTGATTCTCCCTCTAGAACAGGGAAAACTAATTGGCAGCCTGAAGACTGAATCCAGCTCTGCAAGACAGTCGTACTTGGCTCCAACAGTGACCTGGAGCAAGACTGAACAATGTGCTTAGCCCACAGGAGAGCAGGAAAGAAAGAAAAAGGAACAAGGAGGAGGAGGGTGGCGGCAAAGAAAAAAAGAGAGCATGTGATAACTGACTGTCTAAAAGTGGAAGCCCAACAGTTTCAGCACTTCCCCACCTTTCCCAGTTGGCTAGCTGGAACAGCAGCTAGCATGGGGCTGAGCTGAGCTGAGGGCAGGAGGGGTCCATAATTCTAGGGTCTCCCCCAAACTGGACTAAACTACAGAAAGGACAGTTTTCTGCTACAGGGAGTTAGAGAACTATCCCAGGCTCTAAAAATCAACATGCCTTTGAAAATGAGCTTTTAAGAGGTCGCTTTGTTAGCTCGAGTAGATAATATGTGTAGACACTCATGAACCCATACGAAACGGCGGAGAAAAAGACAGCATTATTCCTGCATGGGACCTACAGTCTTTCCTAGTGGACTTCACACTCCTGGAGAATAGAGTTACTTGGGGTACTCTGGGCACAAAGGCCCCTTCTTCAGATCCTCTGTATGTTAAATTTAGCAAGGGGGCTGCATTTGACCTAATAGGCTTTCCTTGAACGTGGCTAAAATTAAAAACAGTGATGCTCACCTGGTTCTGCAGGGGTAGCCTTGAGTTCAGCAGGAACACGCTAAAACGATGAAACGATGATTTAAAAAAAAAAAAAAAAAAAAAAAAAAAAAAAGAGCTAACTTTGTGGTCAAGTGTCCCTGTACCAGGCTGTCTAGTGCATCCTATGGCAGCTATATACTATCAAGGTTTACCTTTTGTAGCCTCCTCTCTCTAGACAATGAGGGGTTAAGCATACAATCATCTTGATATATTCATCTAAACGATGAGCAGCTGGCGGAGGAGGAGATAAAGGAGAGGGAGAAAAAAAAAGTTGCTCATAACCAGAGGCAATCCAGGGTCTAGAGAAACAAATCCATACAAGGAAAACCTAAAATTACACATTCAAGCACTAAATTTATACCCCAGCACCACCCAAAAGGGATAATTTTGGAACATTTCAAAGGATTTTGAAAGTTATTTGCAATTAGTGCTAAAAATAGCTATGAAACATTTCAAATGGTCCTTAAAGCATAGTGATGAAGAGCAACCTTGTGAGTAACAAACGTTAACTGTCAGTGAGCTCCGAGGTCTTGCCATGGCCCTGACAAACGTCTCTGTGTCCCTCCCAGCGCAATATTTAATTTCTTTCTGCTTCAGTTTTGCTGTCTACAGAATTGCAATACTTACAACTCCTTCTTACCCAAGTGCAAGTACATTTAAACACTTGTAAAATGCCTTAGTAATCTTGAATTGAAATAAACATACACAGAAAACAGAAACAAACGGACATTTCAGGGTATCTTTTAAAAGAAAATATCATAAAGAAACACTAAGAAAGTGGAACTTTTTTCTGTATAGGGAGAATACTTACTAAAATTAGCTGGCTTTTTTTTTTTTTTAAGAAAATATGGTGATTATTTTTTTTTGTTTAAAAAATAGAGGCTCTGAGTTGGTATTTCAAATGGTGCAATTTGCAATGCACACCATTCCACCTTTAGTAGTGAAAAAATACACGTATTGAGGATAATATTTTACAACACATGTTACTATCTAATTCTATCATGGCAGTTTAGATAGTCTATTGTCTGCTTCTTTAATTATTATTTATCTACTTAATATATATCTAACAACTAAATTTGCCAGCGCATTGAGTTCTCTTGCCAAAATTTGTGCTTGGTGCCTACTTATCAAAGGACAGTCCACCGTATTTCCACTGTATTTTAATTTAATGGTTACTCAGAAAGGGGTACATAGACAAGTTTTCATATATTTTGAAGAAAATTCAATCTGTTAATTAACAATGAAGTTATTGGAAAGAGCAGTCCAAAAGACACAGTTTTATAAAATATCTTAGAAAAGTCACATTATCAGTGGAGCCTTTCCTCTTTTAAAACTTTGCCACAGACGATACCAAAGAACTCATTCCACTAATAAAACTGGAGCCAAACAAATTATCTTCAGATAAAGATGTCTATGAGAGAGACTCACTAGTGTCTGATGAAAAATTTAAGAGCAGCATGGTATTCAAGGAATCTGCTTAATTATTGCCATCTTGCTCTTGTGGCATTTTTGGTCTACATACTCTGTAAACTTTAGGGAGAAAAGATTGTTCATTTTTAACATCAGAGACAAATGTCCAAGGTTTAGAAAGTTTCTATACATTCCATCTGTAGGATAATCATCGAGAAAAGATAAGCTATTGAGCTAAATAACAGACTTTTCACACTTTCTTTCACAGTTTCTTCCAGTAAAGCATTCGCTATTAGGAACTGAAGAACAAAAGTAACCAAGAATGCTTTTGCATCTGGAAATGATTATAGAAACTAAAATGGTAACTGTGTATAAAATAGCACATTCACATATCTGTAGAACTTGACTTTATTGAGAAATATGGGTTAGAAAAAGTATTTAACACTTTTGCCATTGCTTTTTTTTGTTAAACGGAATATTCTTAAGCTGTAAATTAATAAAATAGTTCACTTCCCACATTTTTCAGCTTATTATGAACTTTTAAACTCGAAGTATATATATATGTAAAATATTAAATTTCAGTCAAGACAGATCTAGCGTACAGCTCCCCACCAATCAGTTTCGATAGAAGCACAAAGCAGCTCAGTTTAGAGAGTCCACATGTGTTTAATCTTTGATAAATTGAACAAAACTAAGAGCCTCCAGACGTATTTCTTTTAATCACAGGAAAGATATCTTTTCAGTTGCTTTGTTAGTAAGAGAGAGTCAGCAGATGTGTGTCTGGTCTGAAGGGAATTTCTCTTTCTCAGGAGAAAACAGTTTAAATAGGAGAAGAACAGCCATATGCTGACTATGCACTGCTTAACAGATGACGTAGAGAAGCATCTACTACCACAGGGAGAGGAACAGGGCAGTTTTCAAATTAAATTCCTTTCAAATTCAAAGCAATCAGCTGAAATTAATTTACATACAGGATCCAAGCTGGATCAACAGTTCTCATCAAAACAGTTTGCAGACAAAAAAAAATGTAAATCTATCTGTGCTAGAAGTGTACAGATAACAGTGTACTTAAAACACTAAGAAGTGTTTTAACATGATGATAGAAAAATAAATTTATTTACAATTTTAAATACAGCAAATATCACCACACCCAGGGAATGGTGATTTAAAATAATAAAATATCTCACCCATATAAGCTATTTGCTAAAATGCTTTATGTTCATAAACAAAAGGATATTGGCACAATGCAAATTTGTCCCTAAATTTAGCTCACAAGCAGGTGCTCCAGTACTTCTGGGAAATGTGTTTTAGAATGCAGGATTAAGAAAAGAGCATAAGAACAACCAATGCATGCAGATTGTTACTCAGCATTCTACTGCTCCAACTTTGCATTATTCTTTTGCCTATACTCCATTTTTTTCCCCTATATTTTCATAACGGAAATGTAAACACTAGTTAAAGAAGATGTATTATCTCTCTCATTTCATCTAGCTCTACCAAGACTTCTTTCGGTGGGGGCATTAAAAAAAAAAAAAGTTTCAGATTCTAAAGCAGAAATCGAAAACAAAAGAAAAACTAGACTTAGTTGAAAAATGCATATAAAAATTCCTTTAGATTAGGAGAGAGCTCACTAACCAGAAGCAAGAGAAGACAGACTTTCTGCTCCTCTCTATCCGTTCTAATAACTCCCTCTGGCCTCTGCTCCAGGCTCCATTTTTCCCAGCCTGCTGGGGCAGACAGGTTTGAGGCCTACCAAGCAGCACGTTGCCCACCACGGCGGGAAGGCAAGGAGTGCAACTGCATCAGACACTTAAAGACTGTGGCAGTAAGACCTCTGTTTCCTTCTTCATGCCATTCCTGCCATTATCGATATTTCTAGCCCATGTTAACACAGTCTGAGTTGTTTTCCACAGGCTTCTGCACAGCAACAGCAGAAATAATAAGCGTCTGGGTAGCAATTCACTGTGTTAGTCTGATTCAGGAAAAAGACTTAAATCTTGCTCACGTTTGGAAGGCTAGATCCCTCTAAATCTCAGTAATTTTAATCTAATTAATTTGTTGCAGAAACTAATGACTGATGAGTCTACATCTACAAGGCATAGCTTCCACCTCGTTTTAAGAGCTGACCTTTCACTTTTGATTTGAGATTTCAAATAGTCTTTTTATCCAGCAGTTTTTACCCACAGAAAAACTGCTACCACATGCTTTCATTTATGAATGTGCTCAGATGCATTTCAATTCCTTGCAAGACTACAAAACATACAACTTATCTGATCACCCATCCTAACATGCTCACCGTAAAAATCTTAAGTTATTCATCAGCTTAAGAATAGTCACAGTATCGTAACCTAGCAAGAGCTTTCTAGACTAGGGGTAAGTTAAATTCTTCTGTTTAACATAATTCCTAACAAGACACAAAGACATAAGATGAGGTTTCATGGATCAGATGAAGGGTTCATTTGCCCTATTATTTTGCCTCAACTTTGGCAGAAGTAGATAACAGCAGACAGTACATTGAACGGGATGAGCACAGAGTAGTACAAGTATACAGTAATACAAAGAAGTCCTGTATAACTTAAATGTAGTCAATGTATTCTGACTGACAATCTTAGCTACATGCACTTCCATGGGATTTTTTTAATACGATTTTATGTAATTATTTCTTGAATCTACTGAAACATTTGGGCCACGTTATATGGCCCTGGATTCTACAGGTCAATAACACACTTCATTTTTGCTTGAACTTTTGCCTGCTAATTTTATTAAATACAGTTACTGCCTGTTACACGCAATAGTGGATTCTCCTGTGCATCTTCCAAATGCCATATATATAATTACAAATAAGGCACTACACAGACTAAAACCTATTACATCCATCTTGAATTGATACACTGCTCCTATTCCAATAAATCAAAGTAAGACTATTCAAACAGTATTTACTTAGAAATATGTAGGAGGAAAAAGAGCTACAATATTCAGTCCTGCGTCTCAGACTGGGCAACTTACTTTATTTTTGCTATTAAGAAGATACAGGTGACAAACATGCCCAGTAACCTATCCCATTTTCATCTGCCCTGTTCTCCACGTAATTTCTATTATCCCAACAAATTCAATTTTAACTCATACTAGTAAAGAACTAAGTGCACGGACATCATCTAAGCCAACCATATCTTCTAGCCTGAATACTGCCTGCATTTTTGTCAGGAATAGTGGGAATTTTATCCATTTTAATCTCCTCAGTGACAAATCAGTATGTGCATCTAATTCCTGGAATGAATAGGAATCTTTCATTTACATGCTCTGTTTTCAAAGAGCATGAAAAAGTTTTCATTTCTTGCATCTGTATCATTGCTATCCACTAATGATACCACTAACCTGTGAACTGTCATAGCTATGGAATTAGTTATATTGTTCAAACCTTACACTGATACACAGCCCCCAAAAAACATCCTCTTACTCTATTGCCAAAATACATTGAATCTTAGCATTTCAAATCTAACAAGACAGATATAATACAGGCTTCGACTCATCTCCATGGACCAACAAAAATCATAAAACACTGATTTTAAGTATGCAGACTATATAACCTTCAGATGTTTAAAAATTTCTCTTATGTATTCCCAAATATATAAACGTTGCATTTTGGATAATACAAACAGAGATTTTCCCTTAAGAATAGATTTACACATAACTTCTAACTGATGTTCCATCATACCAATCAATTTTTTTTTAATCTGTACACCAATTTATCCCTCAGTGCAAATATTAACTTTGTAATGTTCTGCACAGCATGAGCATCCAATGACTCTGATAAAGCATCTCCCTTATTGAAATCATTCATTTCATGATTACGGGCAAGACTAACTCAATCAAACCGTCACTAAAAAACAATAAAAAGAATAAAAAGAACATAACTGTTGGTTCTGTTCTCCCCCACACACTCTCCAAGTGTGGACCTTGGGCTGAAGAAACCTAGTCTCTAAACAAAATGTGAAAACAAAAAGGTCAAAAACACTCCAAACCTCTCGGGATATCTTAAACCTATACTGAACTGCACATTTGAAACAAAAATCATCCACTCAACTTCTATGCAAGGCTTTGCCTCATAAATGTTTGCCGTGCACGGGCTTTCACTATATTTGACTGCAAAGCAACGAGCACAGCACTGGCGTAGGGCAGCTCTCCCTAGCAGGGCCCAGATAACTCTGGGGAGGAGCCTGTGGCAGAGCACTCTGAAACCTATCAGACTGGGGGAGACTCTCCTCCCAAGAACACTACACTGGGTTTTGCCTGTGGCTTGTTCAGTGCTATTGAAAAAAGTTCACAAATCAACTCTAGAATCTACGGTGGAAGAAGAAACAAAAAGTGACTGGTGCTTGGCTTGGCAGGAGTACATATTCCTCCAGAGAAGTCCCCAAGGGACTAGCTAAATCTAAGCTACCTTCACTGTGGGACTGTTTGCTTCAGATCCTATGGAATGGAATTGACCTCGAACAATCTTCATGGAGGCAACACCTTTAAAGCCAGAAGGAGTCTTAATTTATGTGCACTTCATCCACAGAAATTATTTCTTTCCTCACTAGAACGCAATTATAATTTTAAATTTTTTTTTAACATTCCTAAAAGAATTGTAGCTTTAGTCACTATTTAGTCACATATTTATAACAAAATACAATTTCTTCTCCTACGTTTATCATGCACTAAATAGAAGCTGTAATATGCACCAGAGGAAGTATCTTTTGGCTAGCTGCAAGAGGATGCAGCAGAGACAAAATGACCATAAGCTAAAACTCAGTTTGTAACTATTCTAGTGAGTCTGCGGTACAGATCATGGATCTGACAGCAACATTCCTTCATCAAGTTAAAGGGAGGCCCTATCCTCTTCAGGATGAGAGAAAAGACTTTGCATAGATCATTCTAAAGATAGCAGCAAATACCATAAGAAATGCTGAAATGTAGTCCACACAAGTTTCAGCTTTTTTCTTCCTCAATTTGGCAAGCTATGAATTGTAAAACAGCATGCAAAGGAAGCAAGTCATTAAAATCACTTTAGCATAACTTCTAAGAACAAAACTCTTAAAAAAAAATTGTTATTAAGAAATGTGAAAATACAGTACTCTAGGTAGCTGTTGGAAGCGCAGAAAGTATACCAGTATTACCCATATGCATCAATGTTAAGCCAAGTCACTTATATAGAAGTCAACTATAGCAGCAAATAAGCAGTGCTGTTTTTCTAAGGTTCATCTAACACTAAAATGATACTGTCTAGCAGGACAAAAGCTTTGCTTATTGCCGGCAATATATTCAGTTCCTCTGTTCAAGGAGGAAAAGAATTGATGGCTTGGTTAAAAATGAGGCATAATTTTCTGAGGCCATGGGTGTCTCAAATCATGGAAATTCCAAAATGTTTCCAAAACATTTTCGTCATTGTCCTGCAACTGAAAAGGGAATAACCCATTTTTCTGTTTGACTCTGTTCAAAATGGCAGTGGCTGCACATTAGGGATCATTTAAAACATAAAACATTTACAAAAAGTAAATGGTCTGAATTTTGACAGTGTTGTACCACTTGCAGCTGTTCATGCTAATATTTACTCAGAGAGATCCTATCTTGTCTAAAATTAATGGAGAATAAGAATGAATTTTCCAGCTAATTGAACAGCTCATATTCTGCATAACATAGGAAAATGAACTACAGATACGTCATCGCTGATCTTTAAGATTCTGTAGCAACCTTTTCTTCATCTGCCAAAAGAATTGCAGAACAACAGGGGATATTTCATTTTATCAACATTAATTAATGGCAATGCTGATGAAACCATCCTCTCCACAGGGATGGTTATCTCTATTCCTTGAGATTCAAAGGAACTTGAAGTGTTTTTCATGATAAGGTGGCATCTGCATTGACTGTATGCTATTTTTATTCCTTTTAAATCATATTAAAAGCTTTTGATAATGCATTTTTAAAACTATAACAATGAATCTAATACATACTGAAGATTATTTTACAATGAAGACTAAGCTACACAAAAGAATCGTGACAAATTATCTGGTCATAAATACATCTCTTTAAAAATTCGTTATTACATGGCTTGAGAGGAAAAAATAAAATAGGTAAGGGTATAATTTACCAGGAAACATCAGTTTCATATCTTGATTTAATCTAATAAAATCATCTTAAATTGATTCAGACACCTTCTCTGAAACTTGACATAGGCCATATGTGGATTGCTTGCATGAGAATCAGTTCTATTCACAGACAACCTGAACCACAGAGTTTCAATACATTGCCTTCTCATGCCAGGACTCATCCACTTAAAAGTGGTTAAAAACTTTACTGTCCATCCATTAAAGGAAATCACCCTAGCAATTCTTGTTCTCATTTGGAATTTGCTGAAATATTTTTTCCATTTGCACCATGCTATGAGTTCAAACAAACACTTTAAATGTGTCACTATTTTATTTTTAAACCATGTTACATTACAGCCATGAAGGCTCATGGAAGGTCAATTTTTCTAACCCTGAACTAGGATTATCATTGTAATAATAATATGATTACATCTAAGTACCATAATAGCCATAATAATTAAGCATTTCCCTTTGCCGTATTATCAGATTTCTGTGCATACACATTTCCTTACTGCCTTTCTTTTTTTGTTTCACATTAGAAATTTAAAGGAGCTGTACACATTAAAACCATAAAATAGGAACATAAGACCATTATTTTGTTAGAGAGGTTGAATCAGACAAAAAAGTTTCTTGTCTTTCACCTACATTTTACAAGCAAAAGTAAATACAGCTGGGTAAGCATTTTGTAAATATGGGAGGTTTGTAATCATCTACTATTTTCATTAGACCTGAATATGTGACAACACCATTTTTCTTTGATAATAAAATAGAAATATTAAAATCCAATTTTTGGGTTTTTTTTTTTTATTTAAGGTAGAGTAAAATACGCATGCAAGACCGAGGACAGCAGCTCTTTAAAACCTCTTCCCTTCCAGAAATTTTTAACATAGCAAAGAATGAGGTTCAATTCTCAAACTTTGAGGGATGCAATATCATTGCATCTTATCTGTGCATCTACTGTACTACACAGTACAGAGACAGACAGAGAAAGAAACAGACACAAATACACACACACTAGTGTCTCACAATATGGCATTAAGTTTCAAATAATTTATTTTCTCATTTCTCCACATTTTTTTTCATTCATCCTTGGGTCTTATTTGGCCAACTGGGTTTCACAGCAGTGACATTTAAGCAGGAGCTCCTAGTGGTGCTAATAAATGCCTTTGGTTCTGCAGTTGTCAGGAGGTTTGTAAAGGAAGCAGTATAACTCCAGAGAAAAAACAAGGCTCTATTTTTAAGAATTAGGCAGGTGCCTTAAAGGGCTACCTTGACATTCAAACTCTCAATGTTCTTCACCTGTCTATAATGGCAGGGGAAACTGATACACCTAAACTTCTACAAAGTAGCTAGAATAACTGCTTTTACTTTCCCAATATACATATAACTACATTACAAAAAGTAGCATAGTTACAAGCAACTTTGATAGCATAGTTGCAGAGAAATTTCTCCTAAACGATGTTACATTGTTTTTCAAAACATGCTTCAGCGGTCATTTTTAGTAAGCCAGGCTTTCAATTGTTGTTACAGCTGCATATTAAAAGTTAGTTTCAAGGTAAACCTACCATTGATAAATGTTTTAATAAGCATTACCATCAACACTACTATGAAACATTTATTGACTCAAGCAACTTCTGTTAATACCATTACTTGTGGGTATAGCTTCACCATTTTTTTTTAAATGTATTTTTTCCTTTGAAACTTCAGGAGGAAAGCAAGCAAACAACTAAACCTTTCTATTTAAATGTCTGCCTTTCATTTGAAAGGAAGATGAAAATTTCAGCAGCATGCTTTGAGAAGTTAGCAGTGATACAGCAGTGACAAATATTTGCTTTTTAATTTAGGATGAAAGATTAGATAAACATTTTTGAAGGTTCAATTTGATGAATCACTGTCCTACAGAACGATATGTTACATACTACACTACAGCACAGCAGCACTGTAAAAAAGAACAAAAGAGCTTAACAAGATTCTCCTAAAAGCGAGAGTGGCCTTCATTGTAAAATAAAAAACGAACAAGCACTAACCATCAGTGAAAGGTAACAGCTCAGGAAAGAAAATCTGCAATTTATTCATTAATTTCAGCTTGGTTTAAGCAACGATGGTACACAATGGCATTCAGGAGGGCATGTTCACTAATTTAACATAACGCAGTACATTCAGAACATATCATGACTCTTTGAAAAAAACATCCAAAGAAATATGCCTTCTCATTGTGAGAAGGATATTAATGCTGTAGAACCACTGAAGAGATGGAGCTGTTAATCCCATGCTATGAAAGTTTTCCAATGTCACTGCATAGTAAGTCTGCATACTAGCAAAAACCGGGACTCACATGGGAACTCAGGTAGAAAGTACTTGGAGTACTGTTCATTGTAAATTAGAAACAAATGTATCAGTAAACTTTTATACCCAACAGCTTGCTTAGTGCAAGATCTTAAGTATCCTGTTATTTGAGGATAGAGGTAACGTACATATGTACTTACTTCACAAATATTTTGCAAAACCAAGCCTCTTGAAAAGCAATCCACACATCAATGGAAAATAAAGCTGTTCTTACAAAAGTTACCCTAGAACTTTCATAGCAAAACTGAAAGCTATCCTCTCAGAGAAACAGAATCTGAAATAAAGATTCACGAAGTCAGTGACCAGTACACATGACCAATTTCATTTTCACTTGATTTTTCTTTAGATCCTCAAAATCCTTTGAGTGGAGAAAGAATGATGAATACAAGCCTGTAACTATTCTTGCCACTCTTGATTACTAATAAATTCTACATAATGCTACATAACAGATACCTGCAAGATCAAGAGATATCACTTTCCTCAAAAGAGTACTTGTGGGAAAATATAAGAAGAAAATTTAAATGGTGAAGCAATCTATGACATGGCAGTAACTGAATTTGATCTTGATCAGGTGCATCTGTTCATCAGACAATCTTCAGCAACTCAGGCACATGAAGCAGCTGCAGTCACTTTCCAGTCTGCTAATGGGTAACACCTCTGCTTTTCCAAAACTGCTTTTACTTCTCCCCTGTGAAAAATGACTTTTGTTTCCCAGTTGTTTATGTGATAGCCAGAACTCTGTCTCAGGCACTTACTCAGAGAAGCACGAATAGTTCCGGTTTCGGCTCCCACCTGTAAAAGCTGACATTTACAGCAAGAATTACCCAGTTTCGTTTTGACAGGGACATGCCCTTTATCAAGTTCTTTAGGACCTTTCACCACCGGAGAATGTGTCACTCGTAGGTAGTAATCTGAAACCAGTTACATTCCTCAAAAACAAAATACGGAGCTAACTTAAGTAGGTCTCCAATGATCAAAAGGTTGAGTTCAGGAAGTCAAGAAGAGGGAGGCAAACAGACTTGCAGTGCTATAAGGCAGTGAAGGATGATTAGAGTCTTATCTGATGATCCCATCACGCACTGGTTTTGGACTACCATATTGAGGTTTCATTCTACTGCAAATTAAATTTGAAGATTCGTCGTGAGATTCCATTTCAGAAATTCAGTGGGAATAACATTTCAAATAAAGATGAAACCAGCTGGACAAAAAGAAAAAAAAAATGCCCCAAATTAAGCAGGAGTTGCATCTCTTTATTTAATTGTCTGGTAATTCAGCTTTCTGCTGGGTTCTTATTTATGCAAATTTATATCCTTCCCATTTACAAGGATCTTACAGATCTCAATTATACAGAAAATGTCATGCAATATTAAATTATCCAGCTACATTTCACAAGGCTGTGTAGCTCAGTATAGTTTTACTAGTCTCTAAAGTGTCTGAGAGATTTTAATTCTTGAAATATCAAGTGGCTAGCTATTTGATTAGGGAAAGTTACAAACCCAGTAACACAATTAAACAGAATGTAGTC
Organism: Struthio camelus; assembly: GCF_040807025.1. Classification (NCBI taxonomy): domain Eukaryota; kingdom Metazoa; phylum Chordata; class Aves; order Struthioniformes; family Struthionidae; genus Struthio; species Struthio camelus. The sequence goes on along the minus strand of NC_090942.1, from coordinate 110,677,303 downwards.
CGTGTGTGTCCAACTAATGCTCTGGCAGATCTGAGAGAGATACCACTGTGCCAGCCAGAAGGATCATCTTGCCTTTTTGGGTAAGGGGGAGGGAGGGGGATGGGGCATGGTTTCAAGGAAATAACCATGGAAACTGCAGGAAATACATCTGGAAAAATATTTATGAGGAGAAAAAAAAAGCATCATGGAGAGGATATAACAAATCCACAGTATCCAAAGTGGGCACACGAGATCTTCCCACTTTTTGGAACAGATAAAAGAGGCAGATACTGGGTAAGAAAAAAGTATCTCTAATTCAGTTTGCTGAAAATAAATGGCATTTTGATCTTGATCTTGTTCCATGTTATTCAGCGAGGACTACACTATCATGATAGAGATACACATCAACGGAAGAAAACGCAGCTGGACTGGATTAGATGACATGCACACCATAGCCCTTCCACCAAAGAAAGGGCAATGAATAGAAAAAGAGGAAGCAGAAGGAACATTTTTTTCCTCCCATTGTGTTCTACAACTACTGAGGATTGTAGTACTCCCCAGTTACAGACATCACATCTAAAGCTGGTTCTAAAGCTCTTAAAATACACACATATTTTACAAGGCAAAAAACACCTTTTAATATTTTTGCACTTTGGACATTTTCATACATTTCTGAAATTTTTCTTCATTCCTGTTTGCAGCTGGAAAATCTATGCACAGTATACTTAAAAGAATATGTTCAGCTTATTATAAATTCAAAGTATTTTGGTTTTGTGGTTAAACTTAACAGCATCAAAGGATAATCGAAGGAGTACTCTAAATTATCTTTTTTATTTCCTGAGTGGATATCAAATAAAAGGCAATTTTAGTGGGTAAATGTACAAAAATTCAACTTGAACATTGGATTTCTATAATAGCAATTGCATATGACAACACTGTGGCATTCAAAAAAGAATGGGCTGAGAAGCCAATCAAAATGGTTTGTTGATTTGTTGTAAATCACTAGGAACATAGCGACAGCTTATAAAGATGATAGTATGTTCCACAGACTTTGAATTTAATGTAAATTCATTCCACTAGCCTTCAATTATTTCCTTGTTCCTCATCTCTTCTCTGCTATTTAAAATATTTTGGTGCTTTTGCACTGCCACATCATTACCTTTTCTATTAAAATTCTTTGACTATAATCTGCTGGGATACAATTAAAACTGTATAATATTATACTTACAGACCTAGAAACCTCATTTCCAAACACAGACAATGATTCTTTTCCCCTACAACAACGTAGGCGTTTATTTTTAAAAAGCTTGCAAATCTTGACTGCATTTCAAACTCCTGAGACTACCCTTCAATATGAGAGTAATTTTGAACTGGACTAGCAGTTTACTGCTAAACTATTGTCAAGTGGCAGAGACACTCAAAAAACCTTCTGATGATACTAGTATTTCACATACACATCCAGATCCTGCCAGTAAGGCTCTTACTGTAATCGCATCAAGTTGACTTAAAACAGGGGTCACAAACAGATTTAGAAACTAACAGATAAATTGACACTGGCAATGCTGTACCAGCAGCTGTGGTCCACCTCACGTTTCTGGGTTTTCACAAAAAACCGTGGAGGATACAGAAACACTACATGCATTTCAAAGGTGACTTTGAGGTACCTCACAAACCAAGAACATGAAATAAGCATGGACAGAACTTTAAAACTCATTTTAAGGATGGATGACGAGGGCTAAAAGGAAATAACAGCAGTAAGGTTAAAATCAGATTCTCTTCGCCATCAAGGTCCACTCAAAATCACATCTATAGGACAAGGTATACACAACATTTATGACTAACTGATCAACAAACGTCCTCAAAAAATTTGGATTAAACAGGGTATGTATTTGCTGGATAAGTATATTTTCAATTAGTCATGCACTGATTATTTTTATCAATAAAAAACAAGAAAACTATGTGGCCACTGGTCTTAATGGTGTGTATTTACTATGCTACATGCAATGTTTGAGATCTTTCTGGTATGTGCATTAAGAACGCACTCGGGATCTTCTGTAAACGTAAGTAAGGCCAGGCAAAGGGCTCAAGTAAACGTACAGCTTTCCAGGCTGTTTCCTTGGCCTCTCGTGAGAGTTATGAAAATCCAGCCCCTTGGACAAATTTTTTTCTAAAGTTAGATGAAATAAATTTCACTACTGGTGTCTAACATTACTTGTCTAAAGTTAGGAGTCTAGTCAGAGCTAGCTGCCAATACGCATTGTTTAGTCATTGCGGAGAGACTAGTATTTTCAAAGGACAATTCATCCAGTTCTGAGTGAGCTCTTCAAGAGAGCACCAGATGAATTACTATAGAGCAGAGAGGGAATCTATAAAATTAACTTAAAATAGACACCTAACTTTTGGATAGGAAGAATTCCTCTCATATTTAACTACTGAAAACTGATTTTTCTTAACCTAGTCATAGCCTATGAATGCTCCAAACCCTCTCATGTACACTTTTTCCCTCTAAAATGAGTAAAGTTTAAAGAGTACACAGGAAGAGATAAGCATAACAAAGCGACGTGACAACATACTTGACTGTTCCTTCCTTTGGCCACATACTTCCAACTAGACAGATAATTTGTAGGCCACTTCTTTCAGAGTAAAAAAAGGCCATTTTGTGTTTGTACACCCGCCATTATTTTTTCTAGTACTTACTCATGCTGCAACAATTCCAAATCTACCCTGGCAGATCAAATCCTAGCTTTCCTGCCTCCTGCTATGCATTGCTTTTTGCATGGATATTTGGCGAGGACAAAACATCAGTAAATTTAAGTATACAATATCTAACAAACACAAAGTAATCATAACTGCATGGAATCATAAAAGATGTATGTGAGAAAGCACAGAAACAACTTCTATTTTCCTATTTTCTTTACTGCTTCCTTATTAGTAGATAAGTAATGAATCTATGTATATAGTTCATTCACTGCTTCTAACTCAGTATCTCATATAAGAGGCAGTCCACGCTTTATTTTTAATCTTCAAATAACATCAAGGCAAGGTTGCTACTAAAGAGTGAAAAAAAGCCCTGTACTTACTTGCAACTTCCAGCGATGCATTATGACTTACAGCTTCTCCAAGGTAATTCCTTGCCACACAGACATAGACCCCTTCATCTGGCCTACTCTTCCGCCCATGCACTATGCGTAAGAAAAATAAAGATCCGCTGGGCAGCAACATCCGGTGGGAGCGTGGATCATCTTTGTCCGTTTCTACTCTTTCACCCCCTTTATACCATTCAATCGTAGGGGTCGGCCTTCCTTCAGCTTTACAGTTTAAAGTTGCTGGCTCTCCTTTTGAAACAATTAAGTCAGAAGGGTGCTCGACGATTCGAGGTGGGAAATCTTCTTGCCGAAGGCGGGAGCCTACAATATAAAAATGCAGTTTTATTAGAAACAATGTAGCCACGTACAGCCATAAAGTTTTGTAACATAACAGCTTAACCTATCCTACATTCCATATTTTAATAAGAACGGCTATTAGCATCTTTTTAAAGTAAAAAAGTCCCAAAACATCTTTATGTATTTCATTGCGTGCAAGGTTCTCCCAAGTCACTGTGTGCAAGGTTCTCCCTACTGAATAAATTCAAAAGCATTTCTCAAAAGGTAACCTGTACTAGTGAACTAAATCGCCATGTTCCTAAACCGCATCAGTTTTTATACTGATTTATTCACATACATGACCATATACATACATGTATTCTGCATATGCAGAATTATGAAAAAATTCTACAGATATCATGCCATATTTGGCAAAACTACTAAGTATCTAATGTACAAAGTCATGGCTAACTTTATCTGACCTTTTGGCAAGTCCATTAATTCATGCAATGCTTATTTCACATCTACTGTCAACTCCCTTTACTGACTTGTTAAGCAGTATTAAAGAGGTCGAAATACATGGAATGCTGGAGTGCTTCTTACAGCTGTTGTGTCGGGAAAGCTACAGTAAATTCTTACATTATAAAATTTGTACTCTCTCCTGCTATTTTTTATCCAACCTGGATTTGTGATGCAACCTGAGAGGAAAGTACGAGGGACAAAAGAAAAGTTACAGGCAACCAAGCTGCTCATCTAGAAAAGCATTCAAATTTAACCTAATTCAAACTGTAAGCTGCTGATGGCAGGGAAAAACTCTAATGATAGCCTGGACAGCTGCATAGCACAGAAGAATATGGCAACAAACTGGGTGCCCAAGAATTCTGAATTACACGTAAGCAACTACTGAGGCTTTTAAGCTTTTAAATCATTTTGAAACATTTAAATCGTTCCATTTACTATTTTCCTTATTTCTCTCTTTCTTGAAATACAATTTTACCATGGAGAAACTTAGTCTCTTGGGTCAATAATTCCTGATTATTAAAATTAAATGCCAAAATTTTTTATTATTATTAATAATATGGTTTTTGAACAGCTGTGAAGCAGTATGAAGAAATATGAGATCTATTCACTACAGGTTGGAAGCCCATAAATTGGTACAGAAAAAGGGAGGAGACAAGGAGAAGAGGGTCCCAGAGAGAGTTCTGTTTTCAATATATATGCTGAAAACATTGTGAAATGTAGAACTTATGTGTAAAGTTTATTTCGCGTTTCCTTCACCTCAAGATAATCAGTGCAAATTAAACTTCACACTAATCAACTAGCATTAACTGCACAATCCCAGATCTCCAGTAGTATGGCTTGACTACATTAAAATACGTTGGTATTCTTTATGCAGTACAGCAAGATAGCTTGATATGAATGTTAGTGTTTATTAAGTACATAACAACTCAGCCAGCAACAAAGCTTACTCTTCAGTCCTCTGAGACAATGTAAGTACTACTGTATTTAGGACTGCATTCCTAAACAATAGGAAATATTTTATCACTTGCCTATCTAATTTGTTGATTTCTGCTTGGATACCCACAACATTGCAAGACTCCGTAGTAACTAAAGCAAACAAGTAGTTATATTTCACATTCTCTTTTACCTACAACAACTACCTGAGACATGAAAATTAAAGTACGGGCAAGTAGAACAGAAACCAGGAAACTCCCAAATACTTTTGCTAGCTACACATCATTACACAGCTCTGGACAAGACTCTGTAGGGGAGATGCTCAGCTGCACCTCCTAGGAGCAGGGGACAGACCAAATCATGGGAGAGGAGAGCTTGGAGTACAAGGAAATTGGGCTAACCAGCTTTGGTATTTTTGCAGCAGCTGCAGAAGCCTCCACCACACTTCTGGTCACCCTGAGAACACATTTCAGTCATTACAAACTCTGCAGTTGTGTTTACTCATCCTGAGCTTTAAATGAGTGTTGTGAAAAACCCTTCATACAATAACTTTTTCTTCAAAATTGGAATGAACAATTTCGGATCTCTTTTTCAAGCAAGAAATGCCTCAACAAGAAGAAAAATCTAATTTTGTTTGCAAAATAAGAATACTACTACTTATTTATAGTGCACCCCACAAGGAAAGGCATAGAAATAAAGGATTAGAATGATAAAAACCATTATTATGCATCATTCCGGAGAAATAAAAATTTGACAAGTAAAATGCTTAAAGATAGTTAAGAATTCTTTTAAAAGTCCAAGTCTGCATCTGTGTTAGGTCTAGTACATGTTCATGGATTATGCTAACTAAAATAAGTAAGCAAAAAAAAAAAAAGAAATATAAATGAAAACAAATGAAATATTTTCAGATATATTATATGTTCATTTTCTTTTCTGACATTCAAGTCACTGTACACTAACTTCAAGTACTGTACAAAGTGAGAATTTAAATGATGAACTGTGAGCTTTCTTGAAAACTGAGACTCCAAATTCTTGAGGGAGAAAAAGTCCGTGTACAAGGTGAAGTTCTCAGGAAACTTCAGGAATGCTCATATACTTTTTAAATTTCTTTGGCGGGTAACATTGGATGAATTAAAATGTCAGAACTGTCCATTAACAGATTTTTATCCTAGCATTTTATAAAGTAACCTTTCTCTAGAAAATTTCATTAAATTGCTTGAAGCCGAAGGGGACAAAAGTTATATGAGTAGTTGACTGGCACCCAGAAGCATTAACAGCAAATTTAGAGACAACTGCCTGCAGGGATATAATGGCCTTGACAACTGAGTTATAATCTTTCTCCATATCTACATCTTATTTTTTTTTAAATTTCTTTCCTTTTAGCCTAGTTATTTAAGTCCATTTATGTTTTATTGAGAAGAAGCAGCTTCAATTATCAACACAAAACTTATACTGGGCACCAATCCTGTAATTTTCTTGTCAAAAAATCCATCCCACAGGGGATATTTGATTTAAAAAAAAAAAAAAAAAAAAAAAAAGCAGCAAAGCACCTATTATGCACTGGATCTGCCATTAAATACACAACTGAGCTACATTTTTCCCCTCACAAAAGATGACAGCACTTACCTTATAGGAACTAACCAACTTGTGTTCCCTGCTTTTACTATAATTCAAGTCTTTCATAAGAAATCAACAGGATGCCACCAATTAAAGTATGCTATACTAATTATTTCATGCTGCTCCTTAAAAGAACAATTATACAAAATGATGTTTCCCGTTTCTTGGATGGTGCCATAGCTATTTTTACAAGAATTCTAACACTGAAAGGAACAGAAGCGAAGATTCAAAGAAAGCTCCTACTTTTAGATGAAGGACAAATTTTTAAATGCAAGAATTGCCTTATTCTCTCCTTAAAGCTTCATGTTGGTATGATAAACAAATATAAAGTACTGAAAAACAGAACAGCAGGGAATATATGCTTAAATGGGAGAACAGCTGGTATCAGGGCTACGAACACTATGCTATTCTCTAATCCTCTAACAACAACAAAAAACATGAGGTAGCTTGAGGCAGTTATAAGTTGAGACCATATTTTGATAAAATGTTGACACTTCAGCTGAGACGGTAAGAAAAACCTGTGGTTTCCCAAGATCTGTATGAGGTAAATAATGATTCACCCTATATCCAATAAAAATTCTGCATGATATACTAAGTCACCAGCCAAGTGGGGAAAAAAAATTAAAAAAAAAAAAAATAAAAGTGTTGGCCCCATTTATTTCTATTTCATAAATACAGCATTTAACGTAGTTAATGCTGATTTTGAGAGCTCAAGATCTCAGTCCCTTTCTTTTATTAGAACTCTTTATGTTGTAACATAAGATCTGAATAACTAGCTTGCTTTCAAAGATATTAGTAAAATGCTAATAAAAAAACAGTTGCAAATAGCAAAGCTAGGGATCCTTGCAAACAGTTACATCATAAGAACATAAGGCTCTTCCCAGTTTCCCAGTACTTCAGTTACGTACCACCATCTCTTTCAGAAACTTTTCAAGAAGTGGTGGGGTATTTTTGTGGCTTTGTTGGATACTGGAATGATGTTCCATTACCTTGTCGCTGCAGTGGCTAGATATCCTTTCCAAATTCTCAGGGTAAACATATACATGAGTAGTAAATACCGAACCACAAGCAATAAATACCTAATCCTGCTTTTGTGTCATGGCCTTTAAGCTTAGCTGCAGGTATCCACAAAACATTTCTCCCCATTACGAAAATAACCCTGAAGCATTTAATGCTCCTAAGACACCATGAATTATCATTACATTTCTGTCCTGGCTATTATACTATCAAAAGATGTCAAAAATCAATAATTTACTGTATACTTAAGGCTAAAAAAAATCTGAAGAGTAACCACAAACAGCCAGGAGTTTTAAGCTACGTTCATCTCTTTCCCCAAAGCAAAAGATTAAGTGGGAGCTGTACTGAAAATGCCTCAAATTCAGACTGATCCTGTGCCTGGCAGTTGTACTAAGAAAAGATATAACCCAAATATTTGTAGCAATAGAAATTCAGTTTACACAATATTCTAATAATGTGTTAGTCAACTGAATAGGAGTTAAAGTACTACAGCAATAGGGTAAATAAATAGGGGAAAGAAAAATGAAAACCATTAATACATTATGTCGGTTTGCATGACTTTCTTCTGTTCCATGTTGTGTATTCTGCAGTAGTTTTGGACATATCTGATTTGGTGAAAGAAAGGTGCAAGTTTTTAGGCAAAAAAAAGCCTTCTGAAAAGAGGTATGGCATCTTACAGCTACCTAAATGCTCTGCCTGGTGTCAATGAAAGAAAAAAAAAGAAAGCAAGCAAGCAGGTACTGTACTGCAGGGATGCTAACACTGAGTCCTTGCTTTAATAAAGAAAGATGTATTTCCCAGGATAGGCTAAAACAGACTAGCTCTCTGAAATGATCACATTTAAAGAAGCTGAAAGTGGCAACCTTAAGAGTCATGCTTCAGTGTCTTAATCCCAAATTAAATACCACTCTATAAAATTGGTTCTGAACAGACTATTTAATTTCAAGAGATGTATCTTTACAGTGAATCCTTGTTACGCTAACATGTGCTACTGTCCAGCAGTTAGTGTGAGTCAGCCATGACCTGGTTATTCATTAAACACAGTTGGAATATAAATTTAAAATAATAAAAATTATATTGGGCTACATAAGAGGCTGACACATGCATAAAACTTCAAGCAGTAGGTGGTGATCTCAGCATAAGAAAGTGTTTCACTATTTTTCTTTGCTCCCCTTCTGCTCTCTCTTGCAAGTTATCTATCTCATCTGACTTCAGTGGATGCTGGAGTAGTCTGAGATAGCAGTATCTACAGCAGTGACTTTTGAAACCAAACCTCATTCAATAAAAATTACAATAGTCGACACCAAACTGGTAAATTGGCAATAGTATTTTCTCTGAAAGCAAAGATCTATGAAATTACATGAGTATTTTTCGACCGCACTATATTACAAAATCAAATACCAAGTTAATAAGGCCTACTTTACTAATTACTTTGCCTTTGAAATGGCTGGGGTAATGCTGCAGGATGTTCCCTGCATTGGAAAGATATCGAGAATAAGAGTACTCCAGCTAGAGTGACAATGACTCAGGGGAACCCAAGGTAAGCTCTTTTGTCTTTGGGGATTTGGATGCGACGCCTTGGGAACGCCAAACTGCTTGGAGACGACCACAGTAAAGAGGCAGCAGGGGCAGGAAGGCAAGAGGGGCACTGAGAAGACTGTGGCATTGCTAGAGCTGACAGGAGTCTGGAACAGCAGTCAAGAGCTGAAAAGGGTTGCTTTGGGGAGGGGGCCGACAACGACGCAAAGGATTATGGAAAGACTGTAAGTATCAGGTATACTGAAGTAGAGAGTGATCAGAAGACCACTAGGGAAACTTGGCTTACATTAAAGTGATGGAATCTGAGGATAATCGGGGTAATTTGGTAGATAAATTGAAAAGACATTGGAAATGAACACAGGTTGAACAGAGAAGCTGGGACATCATAGGAAGATATGGGACAACTCAGAGCAATCACTGCTGCAGTCACGGGCAAAGAGACGTTGGAAAAAAGCAATGAAAGTGCAACAAAACCAAAGGAGAACCCTTGGCTGCAATGAAGGAACCAAATGAACTGCTAACTTAGTGAAAATGCCTAGGACTTCAAATTATATAGCTACTGAAATACCTCTGCGTTGTTAGTTCAGATGTCAGAAGAGCTGATGAAGAAAACCAACTTCGACTTGAGGTTTGCTTGGAGTCAGTGTCTGTGGCCTGCTTATAGCACACTAGGCTATTTTACTCCAAAGTTTTATCTATTTGAACAAATAAATAAAATTTAAAATATCCTATTGATTATCATATTTCTCATTCGGAAACAAACACAACTACAGATAACTGCCTTTTGCGTTATTCTTTTTTCAAATCATTTACTCATGAAAACAAACGCGTACAAACACATCCTATTTCTATTATTTCAGATGGGTTGCCTACACACTATTTCAAGGCTTTAGAAGCTTCAAACCCATCTCCTACCATGCTTACAAATACTATCTTCTAATTCTTTTCCAGTTCCAGATTTAGTGAGAGATTGATTCTGATAGTGATGACCTGCACGTTCAAATGTCTATGAGCTGCTGAGAGAAGGGAAAAGGGATCTTCGCACCCTCAGGACTACAAGAAAGCCAAAGAGACAGCAATTTTTAAAAGGGCTAAGGGTTTTCTCTACTCAGCTCTATCAGGCAACAATCTTCAACTCTGAGACAAGAGAAGCATCGTATTATAACATTATTACTATTATAACAGCATAATTAATGGCATTTCTAAGTCTCTACCTGTGCCGGCTTTGATGCATCTCATACAACTGGTATTGCCATTTATTTCGCGTTTTCAAAATAAAAAGAAATTTGAGGAGTCAAAATATTTATCAGAACTCCTATTCTTTAAGACAATTATTAATTTGTTTATCTGTGAGGGTGAATGAAATATCAGAATTGCCCTCATGAACCCACATTTTTGCTATTAACAAGAAGGTTATGTCAGCTACAGAATAAGTTTAAATACTCATAGTACTTGTCATTCACAAAGAGTTAACAATGCAATAAAAAGAAGCACTACTAAGTTTTTTTTTTTTTTTTTTTACTTTTATCCTTAATATTTTAATGTGTTAAAAGTTTGGATTAAAACTAATTTCTTTCATTCCATTTAAACTAATTTGACTTTTTGTATAAGTTGTATAAGTTAACAATTACAAAAAAGTCAGATATTATTACTCACAGGTTGATATTGCAGTAACACACTTTTGCCATGTTTTAGTGGCAAATGTAAGAATGGTAATTCAAATCGAAAGGAAAAATTATTTTCAATAAATTAATTAAAATGACATAAGATGCATATATATCTATATCAATTAAAAAATCTTTATTTTTATGTACAAGTGGAATAATCACTTTCCACATCAAACTAAATAACTACATATTTAAGAATGGTCTGTTTGTATCCTCTTTCCTAAATGTATTTTTATTCAAATAAGAAGCTAAGTAAATTAGCATAAAGCATGAAAGATAACATGCTCTTAGTGGAAAGCAATAAATTTCTCTTTTCGAGCGGAGGGGAAAAAGGATCTACAATCCCTCAGGTTTAGAAATGAAACATCTGTTGAACTCATAAGAATACTGCCATTCAAGTCAGAATATACTGCTGGACAATGACATTTCAAAGAGAGATGATTCTGTTTATACTAATACAGAACTTTCAGAAAACTTCCAGAATACTTTAACTTCCCCTATACATGTGAGTTAATCACATACCCTCAAAATATCGTTTAGGTTGCTTACATGTTAAAAAGCCACAAGTTATTTGGCATAACAACGAACGTGATACCACTACACGATGACTGAAGATCTCAATCTTTCTATTGCTATTTTTCATTATTTTAAAGCTATGTCAAAACAGCAAACATGAACTTTCATCATAAATGAAATTCCATCCATCATTGCCATCGTCACTTTCTAAGTGACTACGTGACTATCTTTTCCCATTGACCACAAGGAGTCTGAATTTCTCATTTCTCAGTAAGCCAGAAAATCCAGGGTTTTTTAAAAGCTTCTTTACTTCCAAAATTCAAATTGAAAATCAGAATTCTTATCCATTCTTTTTACAGTTGTTTCTACTTCCTTCTTAGCGTAATGTATAACTTTACAACTCTAGCACTGCATCCTACTGCAGATGATCAATATTACATGAAGAAAGTCATATTCTAAGACTTCCTGAAACATACAGTAGCATGGGCACAGAAGTGTCAATGAGTTTTCTATACTGATGGATGAAGAACTAATGCTACCAATAATATCTCTGTCTCGAGTTCCCATTCCAGAGTGAGGCTGCTGAAAACCTAGCGCAAAATGACCACCAATTTCAATCGTCACCTCTGTCACTGCCATACCCTCCCCAACTGGGTTTCAGTTCTGGTTATAGCAAAAAACAGTACAACATAAACAACTTGAAAATAACCACACTGAATACTTCAGCATCTTTCAATGGCTACCCCAAAGCTGCCTAAAAACAGGGCATGGAGAAATTCCATTAGTCAGCTTTGCATATTTATTCTCGCATAACCCTTAAAGTCATTTTGATCACCTCAACCTTAGCATCCAGAGTTCTCATACTTCAATCTCTGAATCATCTTATGAATAAAACTCTCCGGAAGAGACCAAGCAACCAAGCCACAGAGGAAATTGCTCAACTCTGGATGGTCCTTCTCTACCAATGCACACTGCAAAATTTTTCAATTAGCCAAAGACTGAACTAAGATCTGCATAGAAGAAAAAGTGGTACACTGTAAATAAGACCTATGCTGAAGTGATCATGGTAGAAAACATGACCCTTTTACCTTGGGAGGAGGAGAAACACACACACACAGGTGTTACCCTAGCTGGGAAGGGGAGGGACCCCAGCTAACACGCCGAACCTTACCAGTGTGAAGGAGGAAGGGACAGGCGAGATCACAGCATCTCCAACGAAAGACCCCCTTCCCTCCCCCAGCCAGCAATTTCCTATTCTGTACTGGTGCAATTGGAACTAAAAAAAGGACAAAAGGACTTTCATTTTTATTTTACAATCCTTAAAATGCACTTAAATCTGGTGATATAATTCAGTACCAAAGCAGATGTAACTTTTTTTAGGAGCACTCTCAGGTTTTGACCCAATCACATACTGAGATTTTTCCAAATATCTTGCATGATTGCTGAAGTCCCCTCTCTATTTTCCATCATAGCTGCATAGCTTCTTTACAGAATCAGATTCTGCAGTACATTCACAGCTAGATATACATAAAATGCAGCTAGAAATTTGACTTTTTTGGGTCTTGCTTTATTCATAGATTCTGTTGTAGTATAAAGAAAGAAACCTCAAAAGGAAATAGCATTGGATCAAATCTAAGTTTCAAAGCACTCTCTGTAGTGACAGTAACTTCAGTCTTCAAGTATGCAAATGATATTTAACATCTGTCTGTACAAAATTAAGAGGAGAAAAACAAAATGAAAAGCACATCAACAAGTGAAGTTCCTACTCATAAGAGAGACTGTAAAAAGAAATGTTTCCAGACTGGTTTCCTGCATATTCATAGTGTATTTTTCAGAAAATCTGTAGCTAATAGTCTAAGTGTTCAGCAGTCTGAAGTCTATTTAAAGATTTAACACAAAGCTTTTGAGATGTCCTATATGACAGGCACACTCAAGGAAGATATTTAAATAGCACTGGTTTTAGGTGAGTTATTAACTTCTTCAAGAAAAAGTACTGAACCACAATTTCAAGGATAACTGTCTAGAGTCATTTATACTTTCAGAAAACAAAATATTTGAAATGGCCTTTTAAAGGATTAGTAACAAATCCCTAGAGGAATGCAGCCCACCTCAGTCAATTCTCAACCTTAAAAGCAAATTCTGACATATCCAGAACGTTAATGAAGGCAATGTTTATAGCTTACATAGCATGTTAAATGTGAGAATTTTACAGATAAATAAAACGCCATTGACTCTGCCTACTAAAGCTTATAATGGAATGAAAAAAGATAATAAAAGGGTGGTAGGTTATGGTTGTTGAGGAAGAGTTAGGAACATTATTAAAAGTACAAGGTAAAAAATATATATAATTATGTGACTAAAAGCAAAAACTCTGGAATGTGCTTTTATGCTGAATATTTTTTATAACTGTTCAATCATTATTCCTTTAATAGTATTCCCTTTCTTCCTCTTTATTGTTTAACAATCAGCTTATGAGCTGCTATTATAAACGGTTCCGGTGAAGGGATTAGAGTACTGATGGAGAAACAGAGATGAAGCTTAGGCATCCAAAACAGCAAAAGGAATGAGACAGGAGAGGTATGTAATCATGAGGCTTTGAAACAAAAGTAGCAGAGATGAATGTAAGCAGCAAACGAGGGCAGAGAAATAGAGCTCAGAAGAGTTCTGCAGCGCTGCACAACAGAGGTACTAGAAGCTCAAACATTCGCATCATTTTGTGATTAAAACAGAGCTATATAATTTGAGAAGATTATAATGCATAATGCAACAACACCATGGGCAGGCCAGAGGTTTGTATGGTTTACGTATATAAATGCGAATTTGGAAGCAGCCTCAAAGTGATTATGGAGAATAGCTGTTTGGGGCGGAGTGGGGGAGGGAGATCATATTATTATTATTTCTAATAGCATCTACTATGTCACAGGGGGGTTCAAATGGTAAAGAAAAATAGGTTATGTCAGGAATTAATAAACTGCAGAGGAGCTTGTGTACCCCAAAAAACAGTCTGTGTTTTTGCAACTATATCAATTGATCTAAAAAAGGAGATTACTTCTCTTCACAAGCCTTGTTTCACAATGTAATGACAGACAAGTATAGAGAGGCAAGCAGAAAAAAAGCAGCAGCCACCTACAAAAATAGGCACCTAGATTTCAAGAATCTCCTGCTAAACTAAGTATGCTGCTTTGGCAAGGAAAAGCTATTTTCTCCAGTGTCTGTAAGACTCTAAAATAGAATTGTATTATTAGAGTTTTCCTTCCTAAAAATTAAACTGCATTTTACAAGGATGTAGAAATGCTTAGAGGAAAAAAAAAAAAAAGCTACCTATAACAAATTCAGATTTCATCTCAAGTACAAATATCTCATCATCTACTACTTGAGATTCCAGTAATACTTCACATCCTATACTGTCCTGAGGCCAAATTTGCGTGTTCCCCTCAAGTTTATTACAAAGTAGACTCGTTTTAACTACCCTCCTGCCATGACTAGACCATGCAGAACTAGCCCAGTCCCTCCAGAAAGATAGAAGTAGACTGGAATCTTTACTGCCAATACATGGCATTAATCTCACTAGAAACTTACGCTTTTGAAGTAGCTACATCCATCTCTGCAACGGTAGGCTATCAGCTATGGCTTGAGCGGCAGATACAATCTACTATAGGCTTTGTCTGTCTTCCTCCTTGCAAAGGACTATCCAACATTTTAAGCAGACTTTTTTTTGCAATAGGGTTTTCAAGGCTAAACTACTTTTCTGCATAAGGAACATAAGCAAGGCATATTTTCTAAACTCTAAAAGGCAATCAATACATGGACTTCTTCCACTTCATGTAAACAGCTATTTGAAACAAAACCCTTCAGCCTAAAGTAAGCTTTCCTGAATAGGCTGAAAGCCTTCAGTGGGACTAATTAGATAGAACCACTAGGCCTTGAGGCTCACAGCTGCTCACTGGGGCCCTGTGCAAATGCTGAGAATTAAATGCATGGTTAGGGGGTTTAAATTGATTAACGGCTATCAGTTGTCCCTTCTCTACAGGTAGACCCCTAATCTCATTCTTTCCACTTATCTAATATACCATTATATGACTAATAGTAAGCTTTATAGCACACATCAATTTGAAGGCATTTTCTAAATGACAATTTATCTGTCCTTATTTCAAATTCTTATTTTTAATGAACAGGAAATTCTACTTCAGTGTTGTGATCAAAGGCAAAAACCAAGTAGTGCTAAAAATCTATTAAAATGAACGGATCTTCTGTTGAGAGATGGCAGTGCAAATTGTCAGCTCTCTATGCTTTATGTAAGAATTCTACTCTTAATTTGTTCTATAATTTTGTGGTTGCTGCAAGTATTTATAAGCTGACATATCTGCATTAGGACCACCATACTGTCATAGCTACAGGACCTTATACAGAGAAGTGGATTATAAATAGTTCAGTTTCGCAGGACAGATTTAATGCTTTATCTGATTGTCCATAAGGACAGTAGCAAACAGCTAATTTTCAAGATTGTTAGGGAGGAATCACTGGAGAAAGACTGGGAGGTCTCTAGTTGTATCAGCTGCTTAAATCTTTTAACATAACATATCATCGTCACTGGAAAACACTACCATTAAAAAGGCAAATGAGTTCATTCATCAACTTTAAGAATAATAATCTAACGATAAATAATTGAAAAAGAGACTGGGACCTAAGATTTAGAAGCAGAAGAGAAGAAAAAGGTCTCTAAAATACTTCACCCAAGATCTCATGACTTCTTAGTCAGGGGCAGGGGGATGGGGCATGGGTTTTCATGGAGAGTTCAGAGCTCTCAGCAAATACAGCATATCACTAAACCATATATTCTTCTTTCAGCCTTAACAGTGGTGTGTAGAAGCCACTTAAGATTCTCTCTGGATTTACCCTTAAGGGAAACCACTATATGTTCACAGCAAACGCTTGGCCAACGCAGTAAAAGCCAGATTTTCTATTAGGTACACATGACCTCTACCGAGTGCAGAGGAAAGATGAAATGATTCAGAAGAGAATGTTAAAAAAATGCTATGTTGAGCAGAAAATGACCTAGAATTAGCTGCTTGGTGTGGGACTGCCTAAACCAAGCCAAAGCCAAATCCCTCCTTTCTTCATGCCATTACTAGAGTGGTACCTCCTTCCACCTGGAACGAACAGTCCGCAGACTTGTGCTCAAGCCAGATGTCTTCAAGATGCTTGTGTCCTTTCTTTCAAAAGGACATACAGGAATATTTTTTCTGATAAAAGGCTGATGAAGGTGATAAGGGGCCCCATGTGTAACAATAACTAGAGAAGTAAGAAAGGATAGGACACCTGGGATCAAGTCTCTGCTCCAAGCACTGTTTCTCACTTACATGAGGCAGTTAAAACCCCAGTATTCCAATTTTAGAAGAAAGTTATTGTGACATTGTTTGTGAAACCCAGCCTGGTAGGCCTGAGATAGACTATTACTGTGCTAGTGGACTGAATCCCTTAATGGACACAGGAAGAATTTCCCTATGATTCAGAAATTGATGAAGGAGGCTTCAGAATGGCAATTTCAGATATAGTTCCTCTTTTAGGTATCTAAGTGCCTTTGGGATCTTGTTCTTAACCTGTGTGCTTATTTCAACTTGTAAAAGACAAGCGGATATTCATCCACTTATTTATACATGGGAAGTGCTAGCAGACTCCTCTATGTACACATGTGTAGCACTATCTAAATAGTGATATAAATAGTGGAGAAGAGAACCACCTCTTCCATGAAGACCCTGAGAGCAGAATCTTAGGTGCTAAATCTAATCAAAATGATCAAAACACCTTTTTTTCCTATCTCAAATGGAGGTTTTGAGGCACGAAAGATCCTGAGAAGCACTTTTTAAAATAACGAGAAATCTCAAGTCCTAGCTGTAAACACTTAAGCTGACAACATAGATTCACAGAGCCGTAAACATGATTTTTTTTGTTTTTACTATTGCCATTAACTTATCAGTAAAAATCAAACAACATAGCTTTAATCTGGGCAATTAAACAACTGTTCTTATAAGCCAGCATTACAATTTCACAATTGCTTCATTAGTTAGCTTTATTTCCTGTGCAAAAAAAAAAAAAAAAAAAGTACTTAAACAGGCTTTCCTAAAATAATATGATCCCATACTACTTTTAAAAACAAGAGTGAGATGTTCAGTTTTGCTATTTGATTAAAAAAGAAACCCTGATGAGTTAGCAACAATGTTTTACCAGTCTACTCAAAACAGATTTCTATGTAAAAGCACTGAAGAACCCGAACCAAAAGTTGAAAATTTCTTATATTCAAGTTAGGATACATAGCTATAAGAATGGAAATAAAATCTCTGCTTCTTTCCCATTTAAAGAACATTTTTCATCTAGCTGCTCTATTTGTTCTTAATTGACCATACAACATTATCAGCAAGATATCAAAGCTTGATGTTTGTACACGTAATTCTCTTGAAAGTTTCCTGTTAACAGATTAAGAAAGGCCTGAGGGATTGGGTTAGAGTCTAGCTACTGAAGCTCTGACACTGTGTCAATTACATCAGTGGAGACCAACTTTTGTGCAAATGCCTAGCTACTAAGAACCTACATGTTGAAGAAGTTGTTACTTGGGGATAAATTGATATCATAAAATAAAATCTTGCAGGTGACTAAGGAGATCCTAAGTTATTCAGGTACTTAGGAAAAACGTGTTTCATGTATTATACTGCCTCTTCTACAGGTCTCGAAATGCACATAACGGTAAAAATGCAGCAGATTCAACATGTCTGTTCTTAACAACTACTTTTTTCACTGTCTGAGCCTTTGTAATCACATTAAAAATACAATTTTCTGGAAGTAATGTTAAAGGTGCTCACAGACCAATTCTGAAATTGTCAATTTATGATTTTAGGCTAGAAAAAGGCTCTAAGGAATACTAAGTCCCAGTGAATTTCAATGTGATTTGAGTGCCGATTCTTTAAAGCCGATTTGAAAGCTGACAAATTTAAATACAATTGAGAAGAATATGGAGGCTTCTTGTTTGTTTGTTTTTACTTTAGATCCCCGACTGCAAAACTTCGCTCCTATCACAACATGCTTACGTACATGACAAATTAAACAGGTCAGCTCAGCAAGCATTTACCAACATTCATACAGGTTTCACTGGTGAATTCTTAGAAAGTATATCATGAACACTAAGCAATAAAAAGAAACAATTAAACAGAAAGCTGTACAAGGAATATACTTTACGCATACTTAATTATATACCGTATTTCAATTACAGAAGAAGAGGACACATTATAGTTTCACGTGTCACGTGAATTTTCATGCTGATATGATCCTTCGAATAGCCTAATAGTGTCAATCTTTTTACAAGGCTAGCTAAAAGAAACCACAATACGAAGTATATAGTTTTCTATTCTTTTTTTAATTGGAAGAATTCTTTTTCCTTGAGCTTTATCGAATACCAGCCTGTAACTCTTTGAAACTACACTTTTTTTTAAATATGCAAAAAAACCACTAAAAGTATAGAATTGTACTTTTTTTAGCATCATTAAATTTTCTTCCTTAATTAAATTATTTTCTTCCATAACAAGCCACAGGAACCTGATGGGCTAACATAGACTATGTTCTCTTTTACATCCCCACACACATAATTCTGAAACAAAACAGAAATTTAACCTCTATTCTTAAGTAAAACAAAAGACCTCTAAAATGTGCTTCATCCTTATTTAAGTAAATATCCTCACTCATTAACTGCAAAAGCAATACTCATATAAACAAGCAGGATCAAGCCAAAGTAGCGATCACCTCTGATGTTGAAAAAAGCCTTTCTTCATATACTTCAGCAGGAAAAATCCCCATTTTCCTGTTAATGCTGTCTGTCATAAAGCCCAGAATGAATTAATGAAAAATCTTTACTTTTATGTTAAAAGCTCTCACAATGACAAGAATACATTAACAGAAGAGAGAGTAAAAAGATAAATAATGCTAAGGAAGCCATCTCTGCAAAACACTGCTGTGAATGCAAGTGCCTAGAGCCTTGCATGGTTAGCAGTATTGCTCATTATAGTCCCCTCTCCCTCTCTCTTTCCCTGGAACAATTTACCTGCTCTCCTTCACTAACGTACGATCATCTTTTTTTTTTTCCCCCTTCTTAAAGGACTTCCTTCCTTTATGAATATCTATCACTCTACCAGTATGTTGGCTCTACACTGAAACTGAGCACTAGTTAATAACTATTGGTCAAAAAAACTGCAGGGGTAGACAAAGTTGTAGTGGTAGACAGTGCACTGCTTCCAAAATAAATACAGAGTACACTATTAGAGATAATTACACAAAGGCACCGAGGTTCAAATACTGGAGAAAGGAATCTAATCCTAGGGATTATGTGCTTTCATTGACATGCAAAGAAGAAAAGGCAAATTCTAGCATCAGAAGATAGGAACCATTAAAACATTTAAAGTAAATTTACCTCCCTTTCAAACTGAATGGTTTGCAAAGAAACTTTCTTAAGAAATACCACAGACAACATGACCATACACGTTAAACAGAAACTGTTTTAAATCAAATGTTAATTTATGTAGCTTATCAATTCTATAAACCATTAAATACTGACTATACCATAACATGACCGAGTTAAAAGAGTAAAGTAGCTTGCCCATTTCCTGCAAGCAAAAATGCTTTTAAGTTAAGCTTTCAAAAAAATATGATAGGATGGAATTACGGTTTTACAAAATATGGTACCATTCTGAAGACACAAGAAGATGTCTCTATACTGCCAGAAAGAACAGAAATATAACCACATCGGGAAATCCTTAAAAACACAGGGGCAGACAGGCAGACCCACAAGAAAAAACACTGTTTGTAACTGGTCCTTCTATATATAAGGTCAGCAAACTGTTACATACAGATGACAGATACTTTTGGTTCTGTGTGTGAAGAAAGTATGTTGAATACATGATTCACAAAGCAGAAAGAGGTGAAGGTAAGAAGTATGAAAGGAAAATGTGGCTGAACTTGACAGATTACTGTACAAACTTTATAAAATCTATATATTATTGATACAAGTCTGTTTAAAGTAGTTATATTTTCAACAGTAAATTTTGAAGTTCAAAGCTGTTCATCTACACTGCATTCAATGTAATATAGCATGAGACTGAGGTTAATGTAGTTTATTATATACTTCTCATTTAATTTCTTAAATTGGCATACGTTCCTTTACTCCTTTTTGGTTTCGATTTGAGGTTGTGGGGTTTTTTTTTTTTTTTTTTTAATATCTTTGATCCAGCTACTGTTGGATCACTTTTGCTTGTGATCAGGTCTCAATGGAAGCAATGACTGACTACCACAAAACCATTTTGGAAAAGCAGGAATAGTCCTGAAACAACTTCTAAACGAATGAATATGAGAATAATAATAAAAAAACCCCACCCTTCTATATATTAAAATCACATTTTTCCTCACAACATATCAGCTCTTTTATCTTAGATATTTGTAAGCTATATGAGAAGCGGATTTCTTCTCATTACACGCAATCTGTATGTTTTAAGAAATGCAAATTTTATCTTCTCCCCAGAAATGCTGCCAAATAACTGCTGTAGGAAGGTCTGTCCAGGTCTGCAGAACTAAAAAGTGACTGAGGGCATGATCCATATGTTTTTCACATCAGGTATCAAAAAAAGAGTCAGTGCTTCCATTGTTCATATAAACATACAGAAAAGAAGAAAGACTAAATTATGAGGATGTATACCATGTCTTGATATTACTCACATCACTGTGAGCAACAGTTCATTTTAGTGCCATAACTAAGCAAATTTAGCAGAGTATGGCTACTTTCCTCCCGCCCTTCAAATCAAGCAGGAAGAAGAAATCCCAAGAACCCTTACAGAAATCAGCCAGTCATACAATTCCCTGGGACAGCAGAGTAAGAATCTAGGGATATTTGAGTCTCAATTTGAGGAAGAGCAACACAGGAAACCTAGAAAGGATATATAATTTGGCTCTTTCTCAGTGGGCTCTGAAGAAATTCAAGGAACACATATAGTACATATTTTTAACATTTACACAATTCACTGCAAATGACATTCATGGGTAGAAGGTACTTGTTGAGTAGAGCTCAGCATACTACTAAGTAATATTTTGCTAAACTTTGATTTCATGTTCAAAGTATAGTATTGCAGAAAGTATAAGACAATGGAATTAGATGTCTAAATACCACTAAATTACATGCAAGGTTTTTTTTTTTTCCTCATCACCTCTCATTCGATAAAACAGGAAACATAAGTCATATATGAATATTTATATTATTATTTAAATGCATCCTATAATGCTGTAGTAAATACTTTTAAACATAAATGGCCCAAGTGAAAAACAAATACGGAAATATCATGCTTATGTAATTATATTTATGGAAATATTTCATTGATAACCCAGTAGCTTTTAGATAACAGCTTACTTAAATCTTTCAATTATATTTTAAATCTATAGTGTTAAAAGGTTGTTTTATTATGTCTAAGAGAGGTGTTTTTGTTCAAACAGTGAGGCAAATGCATACAATTTTTTCCCTATCTCAGATGGCTTGGTTTAAATGTGAAAATCACTACAGCATTAGTACATCTTTAGAACTTAAAGACTCAAAGTTGCTTAATATTAACTGAAATCAAACATAAAAATAGTTAGAAAAGAAACATACACCAGCTGAACAGAGAATCTTTTTCATCATAAACAACTGATTTCGTAAAAGAACAAGTCAACCCTGCTTTTCAAAGTCTCTAAAACTTGTAATGTCAGTGGCAACTCACTGACATTGCTCACAGCTGGCCCAGTCTGAATCATTATGTTGGTTCGAACCCCTCCCCCTCTCCTTTTTTAAATGAAATTCCTCAGATTAACTCATTGTAAAACTGTTCTCTGCTCTCTTGACTAGACCTCCATTTACAAACTACAGATTTTGCTTTGAGTTGGTAGGTCTTTCAGCAATCACTTGGAAGTTGGACTTACTAATTTTACTTGATGGAGATTGCTGAAAGGTTCAGTGAGACACAAGCCAAAGCTTCACTAGTCTTCAGAATGTCTTTTTTATATGTACATACTTTTAATACATATCATTGTCCCTCCAAGTTACCTGCTGCAACAAAATTTGCCTAGAGCATCATGCCACTTCTTTCAACCAACCATGAATGGCCAGACTGTGCAGCATTACTTACTACTGTAACACTGCGTCTCAATCTAGGCATTTTTTCCCCTCTCTCCCAGACATTCTAGTATCACTTGACTAGAACTATTTTTAAAGAAACTATATATTCTAAGTATTAAATACAATTTGACTTCACTTAATAGGTAGTTCTCTCACCAAATAGAAGCACTTTAGAAGACACGCTATTAAATCTGGTTAACGCACTACCATTTCTAAAAATATACCTGTATACCTCAAACAAGAGAATCATCTGTAAAATGAGCTCCTGATGTTTTATTTCTGTCTAGACTGCCCTAAGGTTTCTACACTGCAATACAACATGCCAACATGCCATGCACTCCTGCAGAACCAGCACAGCACATGTAGCTATCATCACACTACACAACTTACTGGACATGCAAAGGAAAGTGGCAGGGGAAGGAGGGAGTTGTAGGAAATTCCAGTACGAATCACCACTGAGGATCCTTGTGAGTGGAAGGGGGGAAGGGAGAAAGGGAAGGAAAGAGAAACACAGAGAAGTAATTCCTCCTACAAAGGATGCTTTTCTATTGAAAAATCAAAGCAGACTTTTTAGAACGGCTGTGGATTCCTTAGACAGATGGTGTCAATAGACCAGTCTATTAGTCAGTTTGACAGCAGAAGAATGAAGATGGGGTTTGTAAAATGCCACCAAACTCAAAATAAACACAAGAAAAATACATTAGGAAGTTAATTCTACTTTCTGACACATGACACTTTCCCACCAATCTTGTAAAACTATTGTTAATGTCAAGGAGAGTTTACAGTTTCCTCTATAGACTGCAGTAGAAAGGGACTTAAACCAAAAGAAAAATCCCACCAGGGACAGCTGGGCTTAACAGGTGAAAAGATCACATCTAATGGTTTTCCTATCAAAGTCCTTCCGCTTGTTTGCTTTTGCCTTCTTGTAGGAACTGACACCGTGTACTGCTGTTTTTTCATTGACATACCATTTAAGATGAAGTCACAACTGATTACAAAAAGTCTCTGCTTTCTAGCCGCATGATGTCAAATCAACTCTTAATTTTTAAATAACTCAATTTTTAATACATCTTTTTTAATACCTTAAATTTCCTTTCCAGAATTTTTTGATGCTAATGGATATAAACGAAGCCTTCTTAAATGAAAACATATGAATTTTAGAATCCTTTATATCCCTGAAACCAACTTGATTAGCTTCTACTGAGAGGAAGCCTTGCAGAACAAACCAGACTTTGGAATTCAAATACCACTACACATTGTATTTTCACAGGCACATTTATTTTCATAGGATTTAATTAGATTAAAATTTGATAGAACAGTTAAATACACTATGAGCCGAGCAAAGTCAACTTCATATTTATACAGAACTGTGAAAGAGTTATGCAATGACATGCACTCAGCTACATTCAACAGGTATATGTAAAATAATTCTATTCTATTAAAATAATGGTATATGTAAAATAATTCTATTCTATTAAAAATTCAATTTTTATATATATGAAAAAACAAATGATTTCTAGGACTATTCCTTCTTCACTCATTGTTGGTTCACTTAAGGCAATATGCTGCAGCAATAACAAACAGCACTTTTGCTAGCAAGGAGCTCAAAAATTCACTTTTAAATTTCAGAAATATTTACAATGTTTCGAGAAAGTCAGGGTATATCCACCCACTCTACTTTATTCCTCTAATAAGAAATTTAACTGAAAGAAGCAATAGGTGAATC